>NC_084483.1:72535562-73851562 GCF_030035675.1 Rhineura floridana | reverse complement strand
TGACAAATGGCCATAAAATGCAGGAGAGAGCAAGCCCACTTCCTGCATCATCCACATAAAGTTGCCTCCAAGAGTAGCCACCACTGCACCTCTGGCCCTGGCCCCAACATCACACCACTCCCTGGCCCTGTCTCACAACATCTACATATTGCATGTCGCACATGGATAGGAGACATCTGAGTAATAAAAACATCTTACCCAGCTACTTTAAATAAGTGTAGATATTTATTCAAGTTATAAAATAAATGTATTTCATTGTAGGGTCAACTACCTACTGATGCACTGAAACTGGTCACTGCATGAAGACTTACTTTCAGTTCCTCCTCATGGCAGTCATCCTGAAAGCCAAGCCATTTATATATGACTTTACATGGACTATGGGATGTACGCCTATGGCTGCAATCCATTATTATTGTTGTTGTTGTTGTTGTTCACTTTCTTTGCAAAAGCAACTGAAAATGACTTGCAACAATGCAAAAACACTAAGACCAATGGTAACAAATCAAGAAAAAACCTAAAAACGCATTTATACAGATAAAAGACAGGTCTACCCCACTAAAAGAGGCCACCAATCAATACCTGAACCCCGTCATACTAAGGGCCATAAGCCTGGGAAAAAGGAAGGTTTTTGCCTGGCACCTAACAATAGATAATAATGATGCCAGGCATGCCTCCCTGGGGAGAGCATTCCACAAGTGCAGAGCCACCACTGAGAAGGCCTATTCTCATGTCACCACTCTCCACACCTCCCTTGGATGGGGCACACAGAGGAGAACCTCAGTTGAAGAACACAGGGACCAGGTTGGTTCAAGTGGGGAGTAGCGGCCTTTGAGGTATTGGAGTTGTGAGCCGAGTAAGGCTTTATAGGTCAAAACAAGCACTGTACCCATCTGCTTGAGAATAAGACTCACTTAGTTTTGTGTAGGCACACATAGGATTGTGTCATAGTACAGTTTGGGATACTATAAAGAAAATCCATGGATCCTCGAGGCCAGCAATCTGATGCAGGGATGGGGGAGAATTCAATTCAGTCTGCATTTAAAGGTGAACTTACCTAAGAACATAAGAGGAGCCTGCTGGATCAGGCCATTGGCCCCATCTAGTCCAACATCCTGTTCTTGCAGTGGCCAACCAGATCTTATTCACACTTTCCAAAGCAATATGTGAACCGAAATGCAGCCAGCCTTTGTAATTTGCACTTCTTGGAATTTTGCAGTGCAGTTTTCCAGCCAAGCAATGTATACAACATTGCATATACTAGGATAAAATGGGCATATAAATACATATATTACGGAAAATTGTTTTCTAAAAATGTGTATATTAGGCAAAATTGCACACAAAAATAAATGTATTAGGATAAATTCACACTAAAAAAAATTGGAAATGGATGCGGAAATGTGTGAGAAACAGAGAAACTGACATATTTGCCAATCCCTAATTTCATGTGACGACTTGATAGTGTGATATTCACCTATTAAGAGACCGTTTTATGTACAAAGGCTTCACGCGTAGCATGAGGGCTGCTTAAACAAGCAGCCCTCGAGACCAGATGTGGCTTGGATAGCTTCTCACCACAGAAGCATGATACACTTTTAAAATATTATTTATATAAATCTCTCTAATGGACAGCAATCTAATTGCATACTTACAGGAAAGAGCCAAAATGGATTTGAAAATATTTTTTGTGGAATACTTCAACATTTCTCAAACGTACTATTCCAAAAGGGCCTAGGGTCAATACAAATGCAATAGATGAAGGCTAAAAGGTAACATGACAGCAAATTTGCTCAGAAAGCTCAGTAAGGTGGCATGTAAAACAATGCTAAGCCATTAGGCTGTCTTATAAGAGAAATTAAAGCCTTGCGCACAATGCATGCAGCACATAGCCTGGCTTTTCTGCATAGCTTTGAACAGTTAGAGGGTGGTATTCTTGACTCATAATTTTAATAATTATTTGGGGCAGGGGAACAGGTACTTTCTACAAGAAGTGTTAATATTTAAGATACAGGAATGCACTTTTAGACATTCAAGGACAGTTCAAACTGCAGAGACGTACAACCACCCTACAAATTACATAGCTTTGGGAATGCTTACCTGCACTTGCCACAGAGAACTGTCAGTTTTGCATATACAAATGCGAAGATTTGGTTTGTCATATGTACCCAAGACAACTTCCCATTTTAAATAAAGCAAAAGAATAATTTTGCATTTTTAGACAGGCCAAACTGTATGCGTGTGACAATATATGTTCACATGTCATAGGAACATTGGAAGTTGGGTTGTGCTCTGTATTCAGCTGAGTCTCAAGCCCGAGCCAAATTGGACCTCTTCAGAGGCTTTTGAACCTCAGCTGATTCAGGTTCAGATAGCCCCAGATTGCTACAGGTCGGGTATCGCAGACCAGATGATCTGGGGCTATCACGGGGTGGGGCATGGAGGTGAACGACAGCATGCATTGCTGCGCACTGGTCTCTGCAGGAAGGAGGCCACAGGGTGGCTGCCAGAAGGCCCCCTAAGCAATACCCACCTCTTACATGACTCTTCGACATCTGCTCCAATTATGTTCTCACTTCATGAAGGAAGAGGCTGGTGTTGGGTAGGATAAGGCTCTTGCGGTATTGCCTGAGATCACTGGAAAAGGAAATGGACTGCCTTCAAGACAATTCCGAATTATAGTGATCCTATGAATAGGGTTTTCGTGGTAAGCAGTATTCAGAGGGGGCTCAAGGTCACCCAGTGAGCTTAATGGCTATGTGGGGATTCAAACCCTGGTCTCCCAGGTTGTAGTCCAGCTCCTTAACCACTATACCACATTGGTTCACCACACAGAGATCACTAGCAATTGCTAAAGAGCAAGCATGGGTGAAAGGAGAAATCTCCCTTCCATCACTCTGAGGTCTGCACACCACCCCACAAATGTGCCGCATGCCAGGTGCAAAGCAGTTCTTGTGTGGTGCTGGTTGTACCCACATGCTCAGGAAGGGGGAGAACAAGTGTCTCCTTTCCCCTCCATCCTGAATATTTTTAATTAAAAAAAAATCCTTTAGCCTTGCCCCATATAACTTTGGGGACAGATCTGGGATGGGGTGGGTGGTCCCATCTTCAGAACAGGGCAGATTGGCCCTCCTTAGGTCCCACAGATCAAGGCCACGGGGCAGATCAGGAGGGCTATGCACAGCCCTAACAGGAAGCTCCTTTACACTGAGTCAGACAGACCCTTAGTCCATCCAGCTCAGTATTGTCTACACTGATTGGCAACAGTTCTCCAGGGTTTCAGACAAGGAGTCTCTCCCTCCCTATCTGAAGATTCCAGGAATTGTGCCTAGGACCTTCTGCATGCAAACCAAATGTTCTGTCCCTAAGCTATGGCCCTTCCCTAAAACTTAAAGAGGTCAAGCTTCCAAATAGCCGTTTGAATTAACTAAAACATGACCTAAGTTCTTCTGGGGAAAAAATTGGATGAATACTGGTAGGTTTTTCAAGGGCTGAGACAATCTACCTGTCTTGAGAGTCTTTATCCTGCCTCTATTACTTCCCACAGAGGTGAGGAGAAAGACGTTTCAGGGAGCAAGTCCAGCGGTATGGAGAATGCCATCCCTGCGAAAAGACCCAAAGGAAAGATTTTCCCCACACCCTCAGATTTGTCTTTTTGACACATCATAAAAAAATGTCTCCAGTGGAGGGAAAGATGCTTCCAGTCCCAAATCTGATGGGACAAAGGTCACCCCCCCTCCCAGAGAATCCTCAAGGGATAACCTTCTCTACCAACTTCAGCTGGGCTTCTGAAGTGTTGTATTCCTCATAGGAACTAACTGAGGTGTGGGAATGCTGAGAAGAGAGCCAGAGATACTGGGGAACTCTTATACTGCTCAGATTCTCTGAAGAACTTTCACCAGCCTAATTTAGGAGAACTTCTCCAGCATCCCTAATTTTAATGAGCAATATATAACCTAACCTAACACTCAATGAAGTCACAGTGGAACCTGCTCTGCCCGCTGCACACAATCAACCAAGATTCTACGATGGTAAAAAATATAGCAATGGAACCTTATTGCTGTGGCCAAAAATAACTGACAGAGAAGCTTGGTGTTGGTACAGAGTACACACGGATCTGCAACCTGACCTTGAGCCTGCACTTCCTTTTCCTTCATTTGACTTTTTTATTCGTTAGCATTTATAATCCATAGCATCCAAATCACTTATGACAGCGTAATTATTTAGACATAACACTGAAAAGGTGCTATATGGCTCACCTCATCATCATCATCATCATCACCCACCCTTCACCACAATGTCCCAGGTTTTTAAACAGTTTAAAACAAATTACATTCACAACTAGAGTGAGTTCGAAAAGTATATATGTCAAGTATCAAAGGCCAAGGTAAAGAGGCACATCCAGTGGCGTCACTAGGGTTGGTGTCACCTGGTGCGGTAACTCATGGTGTCACCCCCATGGACCTCCTCCCATACCAGACCATACAGAATCCTTAGTAATGTTTTTTGTACTAATGTTACTCGTAAATCGTAATTCCCGTATATCACTGAATGTAATGGCAATAGTAGTGACATAAACAACTAGCAAAATTAAAATTACACCTTTAAATTACAATATCATATGCACAGCGTAAATGTATTTACATTTATACATAGTTTCATGTGGTTAAAGTGAAAATTTGGTAAGAAAACAATAGAATTCGAAGTGACTGACCACAGTGCAGAAACACAAAACTAAGCATGCACAAAGACTACAATAACACATAAGGGTAGAATATTAACGTGCAAATTAACGTATACAGTGGGTCTGAATGGTTCTAATTGTAGCCATAATTTTACTATCATGCAGTGAAGAGTGACTAGCCACTAAGGTCTGTATCCTGCATCAGCAACCAGTACACAATGCCACCATATCTCTACAATGATGGAACAGCATTAAATGTTGTGACACTGTGGTAGCTGCTAGCAAATCAACTACTATACTCCATCCCAAGTATTACTCTGCAGATGCACTCAGTCCTCAGATAAGACCATCAGCAATATCTAAAATATTGTTATTTGCTCTTTATGGAGACAGCAATTCCAATAAAGTATGAATTACAGATTCCTGTTTCTAGAAGCAGAACTTCCAATATCATTTTTATATAACTTATCAAGAGTTGACGTGCATTATAACCTGTATCCATGGCATTTCCATGAAAAATAATGGCTACTCTGGGCTAGAAAAATTATTTGTAGGTGTAGGTGGAGTTGGAATTCAAAGAGCTATTTAGGCATGCACCAGGAATTTGTACTAACCCAGTGCAAGTTTTGACTCCCTCCTTTAAATAGCCAACTCTGATGCCATATCATTAAATGCTTTTGAAACTCTTGCTCAGTGTGCCATTCAGCCTGAAGGCTGCTAATTCAGGAAAATAAGCATAAAGCCTTTTTGGGCTCACAGAACTAGCTTTATGGTTCAATGAACAGGTGCCCAAGAGTTTCTCAAATGTATTGATCCTTATTATCAGAGAATGCCCCTTAGCCATAGCACTATGAAGAATAGGAGTGCTCCAAAATTTAGCATGGCAACTGAACAGTGCAGAGTAAAACACATTTATCTGGAACTAATGCTGCAATCCCATATGTGTTTACTTGAAGTAAGTCTTTTTCATCACAGTGGGACTAACTTCCAAGTACACGTGCAAAGAATTGCACTGCAAGTCTCCTTAATTTCCATAAGAGTTCCTTTTGAGTACGTGGATAGAATATAATTTTAGTTGATTTTAAAGAGCAGACCACCATGCCATATTACAAACTGGTTTTTGAAACTCCTCTTGTGAAGCTGCTGTGAAAGAAAAACAAGCCCAGAGTCTTTTGGGACAAACAGGTGGCTGACTCACTTCCTTTCACTCTGATTGGCTCCAACCAGCAGGAAAAAATTAAGCACATTAGAAGACTCTTCTCAGTGGCTAACACACTCCCCTTTCATGCTGATTGGCTTATAGCATGCTGGAGATATAGGAACTCTGCTGCGACCCTGCTGCTAAAAAGTAAAGGGTTTAAGACCCCCCCAAGCCCCCAGATGACTACACCCCTGGTCCTGCCCAGATATTATTTATGAGCACGCTCAAAGAATAATAAGGCTATTGGAATGCACAGGATAATGTTGAAGCACTGGAAACATGGTAACTCTGTTGCTTCAGTGAGTTTCTAATCAGTGAGGTGCCTGCTCTGGTTTGCAGATTGTCAGCGCTAGGAAACCCAATTTGGCAATAAATCCATGTTACATTTGTGGGTGGGTGGGGTCTTGAGGGTGAAGTGAACGAAATAATAAAGCTTCAAGAAATTGTTTATTAGGACAGAGAGAATGATCCGGGAAGCTGCCATAAATTATAGCATGAACAGCCCATACTTTAATTTATGCTTGAGGCTTGGCATCTGCACACTTGGACACAGCAGATTATGCCTACTGAGGAATGACTGAGGCTGTAATCCTACTGAACTCAACAGAAGTTACTTATGACTAGACATGCCTAGAATGCACTATACTTTATATAGCCTATATGCAATGACATGATGAAAATAAGTGGGAATTGTGTGTATGAACTGCCCCTTGTTAGTTCTACTGCAAAACATCAGAATTTCCCAAACCTATATAGTATAGGAGGACTGAAAATCAGTATATGAGACAATATTAATAATAATTTTCATGTGGTGTTTTGGTTGATTTTAATGTAGGTATGTCTTTGATGAAGAAAACTGGGATGTTAAAATAAATAAAATGGATTTAAATAAAATATCACACCAAATTATTAAAGTATTGATTGAAATTACTGATTTGTTAGTTGCCTAACACAGGGCAGTCTCTAGACATCTTACAACCAAGTTTTAAAACATACAAAATTGTTAAAGACACAATCAAAATGTAACAAATCAATATGTAAAACATAAAACACTAGCCTCCACAGAGAAAAACAAAACAAAAGATATAACAGCACCTAGAGTGGCACTAACATAAAGCCTTGACACACCTGGCATGAGGGGGACTCCCACCAATTCCCATACCCAGAAGCTGCCTCCTGTCCTCATCAGCTTATCCCTAGGGGAGCTTGTGCCCGTTTCCTAAGCCACTTATCTTGATCAGCCCCAACTCAAAGCTGACCCCTTGCACTCTCTTGCCCCAGAAATAATCCCATCAGCTGCGTGTTTCTTGCAGGAGAGACCAAAATGCAGCGTCTCGCCTCCCCCTTTCCTGTTAGCCGCGCCCCCCAGGAATGAGCCCCAGGAGAGGCGATCTTACATTTTTGTCAGTTTCACTTTGCAATTGACAAGACCGTGCGTTTTGTTCAAGATTCGACTACTGCGATGGAGAAATGCACTCCCTCTTGTGTTAGCATGCCGTGCGTGCGCCGCACAGACAGCACAGCTCACTGCCGTCTGCCTGCCCCGCTTCCTGATGCCTAGGGGGGCAGGGCGGGGCAGTTCTGGGTGACACCCCTGTCTTGTGGTGTCACCCAGTGCGGCCCGCACCAGCCGCACTGCCCTAGTGACGCCCCTGGGCACATCTTCAGCATACAATGAAAGTTATGTAACGACAGTGACAGATGCACCACTTTGGGGATGAAACTTCATAACTTAGGAGCTGCCCTCTCCCAGGCCACCCCCCAAGCTTCTGAGGGGCAGAGGAAATACCAAGAGGGCCCCCTTTACTAATTTTAACATCTGAGAAAGTCTGTAGAGAAGGAGGTGGTCTCTCAGATATCTGAGGCCTAAGTCATTTAGGGCCTTAAACACTAATGTGAGCACCTTGAATTGGGCCCAGAAATAAACTGGCATCCAATACAGCTGCTTTTAAATGGGAGTTATAGGAGTTTTAAACAGAACCCCAGCCAGTGAGCTGGCTGCTGCATTTTGGACCAGTTGTAGTTTCTGACTTGTCTTCAAGGGCAGCACCATGAAGAGCACATTGCAATAATCCAGTCTGGTAGTTACCACAGGATGGAGGACCATGGCCAAATCATCACTGTCCAAAAGGGGACATAGCTGGCAAGCCAGTCAGAGCTGGAGAAAGGCACTCCTAGCCACCTAAGCCTCCAGCAACAAGGCTGGATCCAGAAGCATCCTCAAGCCACAGACCTTCTCCTTCCAGGAAAGTGCAATCCTATCCAGGACAAGTTATTTTATTTTTATTTTATTTATTTTGTTTAATTTATAAACCGCCCTAAGCCTGTGGCTCCCTGGGCGGTGTACAACATAAGATAATACAATAAATCAGCAAAATCACAAAATGTAAAATACAGATACATAACAATAAAATAAATTAAAATAACCAAAACATTAAAATGTTTAAAATACATTAAAATGCCTGGGAGAATAGGAAGGTTTTAACCTGGCGCCGAAAGGATAACAACGTAGGCACCAGGCGTACCTCCTCGGGGAGACTATTCCACAATTCGGGGGCCACCACCGAAAAGGCCCTGGATCTTGTCACTACCCTCCGAGCTTTTCGATGGGTCGGTACTCGGAGGAGGGCCTTAGATGTCGAACGAAGTGCACGGGTAGGTTCATAGCGGGAGAGGCGTTCCATCAGGTATTGTGGGCCCACACCATGAAAGGCTTTATAGGTCAATACCAGCACCTTGAATTTGGCCCAGAAACAAATCGGCAACCAGTGCAAACGGGCCAGAACAGATGTAATATGTGAGGACCGATTGGTCCTCGTCAACAGTCTGGCTGCTGCGTTTTGCACTAGCTGCAGCTTCCAAACCGTCTTCAAGGGCAGCCCCACGTAGAGTGCATTACAGTAGTCCAATCTAGAGGTCACCAGAGCATGAACAACTGAGGCAACGTCGTCACCGTCCAGATAGGGGGTTAGTTGGGCTACCAACCAAAGGTGGTAGAATGCATTCCGAGCCACTGAGGCTACCTGAGCCTCAAGTGACAAGGAAGGATCGAAAAGAACTCCCAAACTACGAACCTGTTCCTTCAGGGGGAGTGTAACCCCATCTAGAACAGGATGAACATCCACCATCTGTGCGGAAAAGGCACTCACTAACAGTGTCTCAGTCTTGTCTGGATTGAGTTTCAGTTTATTAGCTCCCATCCAGTCCATTATCGCGGCCAGGCAACGGTTCAGCACATCAACAACCTCACCTGAAGAAGATGAAAAGGAGAAATAGAGCTGCGTGTCATCAGCATACTGATGACAACGCACTCCAAAACTCCGGATGACCACACCCAGAGGCTTCATGTAGATGTTGAAAAGCATGGGGGCCAGAACCGATCCCTGAAGGACTCCACAATGGAGAGTCCAGGGTATCGAGCAATGCTCCCCAAGCACTACCTTCTGGAGACGATCCGCCAACTAGGAGCGGAGCCACTGCCAAGCAGTATCCCCAACTCCCAACTCCGCGAGTCTCTCCAGAAGGATACCATGGTCGATGGTATCAAATGCAGCTGAGAGATCAAGGAGAATCAACAGAGTTACACTCCCCCTGTCCCTCTCCCGACAAAGGTCATCGTACAGGGCGACCAAGGCTGTTTCTGTGCCAAAGCCGGGCCTAAATGGATCTAGATAATCGGTTTTATCCAAGAGCGCCTGGAGCTAGCTGGCAACCACCCGTTCCAAGACCTTGCCCAGAAATGGAACATTCGCTACCGGTCAATAGTTGTTCAAGTTATCTGGGTCCAAGGAAGACCTCTTCAAAAGAGGTCTCACTACAGCCTCCTTGAGACAACGAGGGACAACTCCCTCTCTCAAGGAGGCATTGATCACTTCCTTGGCCCAACCGGCAGTTCCAATCCGGCTAGATTTTACTAGCCAAGAGGGGCAAGGGTCCAGTACCGACGTGGTTGCACGCACCAGTCCAAGCACCTTGTCAACTTCCTCAAGCTGCACCAACTGAAACTCATCCAATAATTGAGGACAAGACCATGATCTGGGTACCTCAATGGGGTCAACTGTCCTAACATTAGAGTCGAGATCCCTACGGATGCATGTGATTTTATTTTGGAAGTGCCCCGCAAACTCATTGCAGCGGGCTTCAGATGACACTATGATGTCCTGAGGGCCAGAATGTAAAAGCCCTCGTACTGTCTTAAAGAGCTCCGCAGGGCGGCACAAAGATGATCTAATACTGGCAGCAAAATAGCACTTTTTTGCTGCCCTTACTGCTTCTATATCTCTACATCTCTTAGAATCAAGAATGCTATGTGTCGTAAGTTCTTGATTCTGAGAGATGTGGAGATGTCTTTCAAGATTTCAAGTTTCAGCTTCAGTTTATTGGCCTACACCTAACCTATCACCACCTCCAAGCACTGGTCAAACACCTCTCCCTCCTCTCCCTATTCAGATGAAACAGAGAGATGCTGCTGGGTGTCATCTGCATATTGATGACACTTTTCTCCAGTTCTCCTGATTATAGTTGCCAAAAGGTTCATATAGATGTTAAATAGCATGGAGGATAAGATAGTGTGTTGTGGAACGCCATGAGACAACTCCTATGGCACTGAGTGGTAGACTTCCGTAACTACTTTCTGGAAACAGCCCTGGACATAGGAGTGGAACCACTGAAATACAGTGTCCCCAACCCCCACCTCCCTGAGAAAGACACTATGGTCAGTACTGAAAGCCACCAAGAGCCAGGAGAACAAACAGGGCCATACCCTCCCAACATATGTTATCAACCAGGGTGACCAAGGCGGTTTCAGTGCCGTGACCGGGCTTGAAATCAGACTAGAATGGATCCATTTCCTCCAAGCATGCCTGAAGCTGGACCGCCATCACTCTGTTGAGCACCTTGCCCAGAGAAGGGATATTCACCACTTTATTTATTTTTTATTTATTTTTATTTATTATTTTATTTACATCTCGCCCTTCCTCCCAGCAGGATCCCAGTGCGGCAAACAAAAGCAATAGAAACACTTTAAAACGTCATAAAAACAGACTTTAAAATACATTAAAACAAAACAACTTTAAAAACATTCTTTAAAAAAGCTTTGAAGACATCTTAAAAAAAGGTTAACAAACAATTCCAACACAGAAGCAGACTGGAATAAGGTCTCTACTTAAAAGGCTTCTTGAATGAGGAAGGTCTTCAATAGGCGCTGAACAATAACAGAGATGGTGCCTGGCTAATATTTGAGGGTAGGGAATTCCACAGGGTAGGTGACGCCACACTGTCCATTTCCTATGTTGTGCAGAACAGACCTCCTGATAAGATTGTAAATAATTGGCAATAACTGTCAGCTCTACACTGCCTCAGCAGTGTCAGGGGGGACTGGAAATTCCTGGGTCTTTGGCAGGGAAGGAAAGTCCTTAGCCAGCAGTCGGGTTGTAAATCTGTCAGGCCTATCCAAAGCGTACTTGCCGAGTCAGAAGTCCAGAAGCGAGGTCAGTGGAGGTCCAGGATCAATTGCCAAGGAGGTCAGTCAAAGAGATGCTGCAGGGAAACTAGGTCTACACAAAGCCACGCCTGACATTGCAGTCAGCAACAAGCTGCAGCCAAGGTGTGCCTTATAAAGAGCAGGATGGACAGCAGGTGTGAGCCCTCAGCGTTTGGGCCTTAAGGAGACAGGCCTGCCTCTCTTCTGCCTGACCTTCTGCTGTCTACGTTCTGCAGGTGAGGGGGGAGTATCCTGTTCACTGTCTGTGTCTGGCTGCAGGGCCTCTGCTGTCCCTGGGGTGCTCTGCAGCTGAGGGGCAGAAGGAGCTGGATTCTCAGGAGGCTCCTCCGTGTCTCCTGCTGCTCCTGGGTCTGCTGCTGTTACTCCCGAGTCATCCTCATCTGAGGAGTCCTCTGACGGGGCCATGACACTATCTCCCGCCCCACGACCAACCCTCCGCCTCCCGCCGGGGCCCGGCTTATCCGGGTAGCGCTGGTGGAAGCGCCGGACCAGACGAGGGGCATGCACCTGCGCCGCATCTTCCCATGAGCGTTCCTCAGGGCCGTACCCCTGCCAGTCTATGAGGTACTGGAGGCGGCCCCGATGCCTCCGGGAGTCCAGGATCTGCGCCACTTCGAATGCCTCTTCCCCGTTGACTTGTATCGGTGGTGGGGGCTGTGGTTGACTACCCAAGGGGTGAGGCGGGAGAGCGGGAGTCAGCAGTGATCTATGGAAGACAGGGTGAATGCGGAAGGAGGCAGGGAGTTGGAGCCGGAACGCCACCAGGTTAATTTGCTGGGTGATCTGGAAGGGACCTGCATTCCGAGCCTCCAGCTTGTGAGACGGCCGTTGCGAACGCAGGAATTTGGTTGAGAGCCATACCCGGTCGCCTACCTTCAGCGGCGGGCCTGGTTGGCGGTGGTGGTCAGCAAAGCGCTTATACGTGTCCTTGGCCTGCTCCAGCTGCTCCTTCAGGACTGCCTGCAGGGCTTGCAACTCCGGCAGCATGGCATCCGCAGCGGGGACCGGCGACGGGGCTCGCACTGAGGGGAAGAATCGGGGGTGGTAGCCGTAAGAGGCAAAGAACGGGGTCTGGTGCGTGGAGGCATGCACAGAGTTATTATACGCGAACTCCGCCAGCGGTAACAGATCCACCCAATTGTCCTGTTGGAAGCAGGTGTAACACCGCAGGTATTGTTCGACGGTGGTACGTTCTGTTTGTCCATCTGATTGAGGGTGGTGGGCGGAGGACAAGTGGATCTGGACGTTCAGGGCCCGAAACAGGGCCTGCCAGAACCGGGCGGTGAACTGGGCTCCTCGGTCAGAGATCAGGTGGTTGGGGAAGCCATGTAACTGGAAAACCTGGGTCAAAAACAGTTGCGCAGTTTCTGGGGCAGAGGGTAGGCCAGCACAGGGGAGGAAATGGGCCATCTTGGTGAACAGGTCTACGACTACGAGGATGGTGGTCATTCCGCGGGAGGCCGGTAAGTCCGTGATAAAATCCAGGGAGACCGAGCGCCAGGGCCCGGAGGGGTAGGCAGTGGGAGCAGGAGCCCCGGGGGCTTGCCGGGGTGGCTCTTGGCTCGCTGGCAGGTATCACAGGCCGCTACATAGTCCTTGACGTCCGCTTGGACCCGGGGCCACCAGAAATCCCGTAGGACCAGGTGGAGGGTTTTATACGTTCCAAAATGCCCTGCCAGCTGGCTGTCATGGCAGAGGTGGAGCACCTCTCCCCGCAGAGCTCCCGGAGAAACGTACAATCGGTTCTGATGATACAAGAGGCCCTGCTGCAAGGAAAAGGGGCTGTCCCGGGCAGGCATCCCTGACTGGAGCTCTCGCTGCTGGGCCAGGTCGTAGAGGTCCTTTTGCTGCTGTTCCTGCACCCGGTCCAGGAGGGGTTGTGGCTGGTGGGTAGCGGTGAAGTTCTCTGGGCGAAGAATTGGGCAAAGGGGGCGATCAACCTGCTCGGCTCGGTATTCTGGCTTGCGAGAGAGCGCATCTGCTAGGGTGTTTCAGCGGCCAGGGAGGTAGGTGACCGTGAACTGGAACCAGGAGAAAAACAGGGACCACCGGATCTGGCGTTGGTTCAGCCGTCGGGAGCTTTGCAGGTGCTCCAGGTTTCAGTGGTCTGTTCGTACCTGGACCGGATGGCGTGCCCCTTCCAGGAGATGACGCCAGGTCTCGAAGGCTACTTTGATGGCCAGTAACTCCTTCTCCCAAATGGTGTAGTTCTGTTCCGAAGCGTTGAGTTTCCAGGAGTGGAATGCACAGGGGAGCAGGGACTGCTTGCTCCCCACCGGCTGAAGTAGGACCGCTGCCACTGCCTTATCCGATGCATCGGCCTCCACTATGTAAGGTCGGGTAGGGTCGGGTTGCTGGAGGATGGGTTCAGATGTAAAGGCGTGTTGGAGGCGCCGGAAGGCCTGTTGAGCGGCCTCGGTCCAAACAAACTTCTCTTTATTTATTTATTTATTTATTTATTTATTTATTAAATTTATACCCCGCCTTATGGCCAAAAGGCCCTCAAGGCGGCTTACAAAAGAAAATGAACATAACAATACATCAATAGAACATAATACTTCAATAAAATAATACAATTCTCAAAATTAAATAACAATTCTTAAAATTAGATAACAAATAACATTATTTAAAGCAAATTATTGAGCAAGTGTTACTTTAAATACTTGTATATACATGTCCACAAGGCAAGAACAAGAATAACTCTGGCAACTGTTTTCTTTGTTATCAATCAAATTACTCATCATTTCCACAGTCAGCTGGGTTCTTCCTTTTCAGACATTCAAATTCTTCGGTCCCCCAGGAATAAACAAGGTAGGTTATGATGAAGGGAGGGCCACCTGGAAGACCGGGGTTCCCACAAGTTCAGTCACATCTCCTGCACTAGGAGGAAGTTCTTTCTTGGGGCTGCCATGGAACCGTTCTGCCTCTTTGACTTGAACAAGTTGTTCATCCAGTGCTTCTTTTTGGAGCAGCAACTTTTGTGTATGGCCTGCCTGGACACCAAGATATTTCTGCAGAGCAAAAATCACTCTCTCTTTGCCTTTTATCTCATCCATCAGCTTACGGATGTCCCTCTCGCATTCAAGCTTCATTTTTCTGCAGGGTTTAGCTTGTTTGTTCAGCTTGGTGGTTGTTATGGCTCAGTCGCGGTGCATGGTGGCAGGCATGAGACTGCTGTCTAAAGAGAATCTTTTGCTAAACTCCTTTTTCACTAGATGCCTTTTGTCCATGGCTGGAGGTTCTTTATTGTGTGGTCTACTAGAAATGCCAGGTTTTTGCTATTTGCACTTAAAAAGCACCAGCTTCCATGCCTGATGTTAGATTCCGCTGAGGCCCTTTCAAAGCACCTCCACCTTCAGAGATAAGGTGGGTGACGACTAGGAAGATGGCTTTTTCAGCTGTGGTGCCCAGTCTTGGCGGAGTCCTCCGGCTGTTCAGGCTTGGCCACCTCCGCTGTTGGCGTCTCTCTCTCGGGACTGGTAGACTGGGACTCTCCTGCAGCAATGGCCCCGTCCTGCGGGCTCCGCTGCTCTGCAGAGCTACCCGCTCCCATGGTTCTTCTTTGCTGTGTGGCGGGCGGCTGCTTTGCGGCTCTGTCTGTCTCTCACCTCTCCCGTCCAGATCCGACGCTTCCCGCTTAGGAATGCCTCTTTGCCTCGAAGCAGGTCTGATAAGGGTGTGGTGAGTTCAGAGAAGTGGGAGATGAACCGGCGGTAATTGGCGAAGCCCAAGAAGCGCTGCACATCTTTGGGGCTTCGCGGAGCGGCCCAGTGGAGGATGGTCTCAATTTTGGCGGGGTCCATCTGGATACCCGAGGGCGAGATCCGATGGCCTAGGAAATCCACGGTCATGAGGTCAAAGGCACATTTTTCGAGCTTGGCGAAGAGGCGGTGCTCCCGCAGGCGCTGCAGCACCGCTCAAACGTGCTCCTTATGTTCCGAGGGGTTCCGCGAGTAGATCAGGATGTCATCCAAGTAGATCACCAGGAAGCAGTCTAGGAGGTCCCGGAAGATGTCATTCATGAAGTGCTGGAAGACGGCAGGGCCGTTGCACAAGCCAAACGGCATCACGGTGTACTCAAAGTGCCCATAACGGGTGCGGAAGGCCGTCTTCCACTCATCGCCCTCCCGCATATGCACCAGGTTGTAGGCCCCTCTCAGGTCTAGTTTGGTGAAAATGCAAGCGCCCCGCAGCCGCTCTAACAGTTCTGGGATCAGGGGCAGAGGGTAGCAATTCCGAACTGTAATCTGGTTGAGGGCGCGGTAGTCATTGCACAGCCGGAGTTCCCCACATTTCTTTTTGACAAAGAGGACGGGGCGGCTGCAGGGGACGTGGAAGGGCGAATGAACCCTTGGCGCAGGTTCTTGTCGAGGAACTCTCTGAGGGCTGCCAGTTCGGGTTCTGACAGGGAATAAAGCCGGCCCACGGGAATCTTGGCTCCGGGGAGCAGATCAATGGGACAGTCGTAAGGACGATGGGGCAGCAACTGGTCTGCCTCTTGCTTCCCAAACACATCCGCGAACTCCCGGTACTGTTCCGGTAAGGCCTCGGGCACGGAGCTTGCCTCCTGGGTCATCAGGATGCGCTCCTTCGGCCTCCAGCAGTTGGCTTGGCAATGGGGGGATCCGAGGGTCAGTCGGCCCGTGGACCACTGGATGATGGGGTCATGCCGCTGGAGCCATGCCAGGGCCAGCACGACCGGGAAGTGGGGTGCGGCAGCCAGGTAGAACTGGAGGCTTTCCTCGTGCTCCCCCAGAGCCATGTTGAGCGGCACTGTCTCCTGTACTACAGGGCCCGAGGTGAGAAGCCGTCCATCAATAGTCTCCACCAGGAGGGGGTGGTGAATGGGTTGACTAGGAACCCGGTGGAGCTTGGCAAAGGACACGTCCATAAAATTGCTGGTGGATCCTGAGTCCAGCATGGCGGGTACTTGTAGGGTCCCCCTTCTGGGAACTGTCAGTGCGATCAACACGGTCAGATGCTTGGGCGGTGAGGAACTGAGGTGGCGGGCCCCTTGAACCATGAGGTTGCCCTGGCTCAGGGGCCTGTGAAGGCCAGGGCATGGGCGTTTCCCGAGGCAGGGGCTGTGGGTCGTTTTGCGGAACACTGGGCTGCAAAATGTCCCGGGGCCCCGCAATACAGGCAGAGGCCCTGTTGCCGGCATCGCAGCTTTTCGGCCGCAGAGAGACGTGGCCGAGCCCCTCCCAGCTGCATCAGTTCTGCCGGGGGTGTAGGGTCCTTGCCGACAAGCTCCAATGGCCCAGCCACTGGGGCTGATGCTCTGTAGACTGGCGGGGGTCAGTTGGCAGCACGCCTGCTTTCCAGCCTCCCGTCAATCTGGAGACACAGGCGTATGAGGGCTTGCAGGGTTCCAGGGCACTCCACCCTAGCTAGCTCATCCAGGAGCTTATCTGACAGCCCCTCCTGAAACTGGTCCATGAGAGCGGCTTCGTTCCAGCCCAGGGTTTGTTGCAATAGACGAAAGTCTGTTACATATTCCCCCAAGGGGCATCGGCCTTGCCGCAGACTGCGTATCCGGCGGTTGGCTGTGGCAGATTGGACTGCATCCTCGAACATAGCCTTCAGTTCTCTGGTGAAGGCAGCTAGGTCGTTGAGCACGGGGCTCCGCTTGAGGAGCAGGGGCGTGGCCCATCTAGCTGCCGCCCCGGTGCAGAGGTTAATCAAGAATCCCACCCGGGTCTTATAATCTGGGAAGGCCTCTGGGCGTAACTCCATGAAGAGCTGGGCCTGGGCCAAGAAGGCTGAGAGCTGGTCGGAAGCCCCAGTAAAATTCTCTGGGAGAGTCACAGGGCACTTGGGTCTCCCTGTAGGGAGAGGGGGTGGGGCTGCTGCTAGCTGGGTTTGCAAGCCTTGGACGGCCAACAGCAGCTGGTCTACTTGTGAGCGCAGGAGCAAGTTTTCCTGCTGGAGTTGCTCCATGGTCAGCACTTCCCCCACTCCTTTGTTGCCTGCTTTGTTTGGGCTGACTGCAAACTGTCAGCTCTACACTGCCTCAGCAGTGTCAGGGAGGGCTGGAAATTCCTGGGTCTTTGGCAGGGAAGGAAAGTCCTTAGCCAGCAGTCGGGTTGTAAATCTGTCAGGCCTATCCAAAGCGTACTTGCCGAGTCAGAAGTCCAGAAGCGAGGTCAGTGGAGGTCCAGGATCAATTGCCAAGGAGGTCAGTCAAAGAGATGCTGCAGGGAAACTAGGTCTACACAAAGCCACGCCTAACATTGCAGTCAGCAACAAGCTGCAGCCAAGGTGTGCCTTATAAAGAGCAGGATGGACAGCAGGTGTGAGCCCTCAGCGTTTGGGCCTTAAGGAGACAGGCCTGCCTCTCTTCTGCCTGACCTTCTGCTGTCTACGTTCTGCAGGTGAGGGGGGAGTATCCTGTTCACTGTCTGTGTCTGGCTGCAGGGCCTCTGCTGTCCCTGGAGTGCTCTGCAGCTGAGGGGCAGAAGGAGCTGGATTCTCAGGAGGCTCCTCCGTGTCTCCTGCTGCTCCTGGGTCTGCTGCTGTTACTCCTGAGTTGTCCTCATCTGAGGAGTCCTCTGACGGGGCCATGACAATAACTTGGCAATAATTGTTCGACATTTCTGGGTCCAGGGAGGTCTTCTTAAGGAAGGGATGCACTACCACTTCCTTCAAGGCGGATGGTACTTCCCTTTCCTCCAGTGAAGCATTGATCACTCCCTGGACTCACATAGTCGAACTCCTTATGGCTACTCTAAGAAACCAAGATGGGAAGGGGGCAAGTGGTTTACCACACTTATTCCAGCAGCTTGTCTACATCTTCAGGACTCAATAATCAAAACTGATCTAGTATAGATGGATCACACAGTGCTCTAGATGCCATCATCTGACTTGCTGTAACTGTGGTATCCCACACTGTCTGAATCTGAGTGCCTCACTAAATTGTTACAGCAGGATACCAAGGGTATCAGAGCAATGGCCTCTTCACCAGATGACAAAAGCCGATTCAGCACTTGGAAAACCTCTGTCAGATGGCTACTTGCAGACGCAATGGTGGAGAAGAAGTAAGTTGGCTTTGCACTCTAGCACCTGACCCATTGTGCACAGGGAGTCGCTAAGAAGAATCCGTTACAAGTTACCTTTCAATGAGCAGCTCTCACATGTCTGGACTACTATTGAAATGACCCTACACATTGGTTGGGACCACTTGCATGAGTCACAGCTGTGGACTGGCACCCTGCTTCTGAACTTCTCATGGTTATATCATAGGAATGTGCATTGGCTATGTGTGGAGGCCAAATCACCAGGCAAACTAGAGTGATTCAAGGATTTTTTCCCATGTAGAAGTGTGATATCAATAGCCCACCTGAGTCAGATCATAGCCTCTCCCTCCCTCTACAAAGCCTCACATCATTCTGTCTCTCTGTTTTTTCTGAATTTTTAAGTGTAGAATAACTCTGCTTTCATATATCTGTTTCTCTAGTCCATGAGCTTTGCAAGAAGTGAAGTAGGCAAAAATGTTGCCTATAGAACACTGAAGAGCTCTGGATTGTTTTTTGTTAAAGCAGAGCAGCAGAGAACTGTGTAGAAAGTGAAAAGCTTCATTTAAGTTATTTTAAAAATCCTATGTTGCTCTGCTTTAGCAACAACAAAAACTCCAGAGCTCTTCAGAAATCCTCAGACAGTGTTCTAGACAGTCATGTTGTAAGGCCTATGACACATATAAACACTGGAAAGGTGTTTTAAAATGCACAAGTAAGAATATACACCAAACTGCCACCACTTACTTAATGAAAGAGCAAGAGACAAATCCCCACTAATACGGATTTTGTCGTTTTAGTTGGTTTGATAAAGGTGTTAACTTAATTTGGATTATGGAGGAAATTTACCCCACCAAAGCCCTGGGATCTATTTGTCTGAAAATTAGCAGGCTTAATCCACTCTAGTGGGGCTCCTGTGCCTGTAAATTTCATCCACTTTGGCCAACAGGGAAAAAAAGTTATAGCCATTTTTAAATTCCCCATTATAATGAATGGGGCACACAGAGATTCATTTTATACATACTGGCTTGGAACCCAAAGCACAGATCAGAGCAGAGAGAGCACAGAGAAGTGTAAAAACTGATATTAAATATTTGAAAAATAAACAGTCACATATACCACACTAATCTTGGAGTGTGCACATGTGCGCACACATCCACACAGAGGAAAGGTTAGTGTGGGCCATGCCATACATTTGACAAATTGGCAGCCATTTCTGATATTGCAAATATACCTTTCTAGGAACTATGATTATGAAGGTGATCCACTTCTCTTCTCTACACTTGGTTCGTAATAACCTTTCTTCTCATAGTCATGTACCCTACATACATGGGAATCTGCATCTGGATGAAATGATCCTAGAGTTGCATAGTTGATTCAAATTCAGGTATGTCTTTCTTCAGAAACATTGAATTTACTCATGAAAAGGGTACCTGAAGCAATAATAAAAATGCCACTTTGCAACAATAATACAAATGCAATAACACAATTATTGAACAATGAAGATAGCATTCTTGGTTGTGTTCAGTTCTGTATTTCAGTGTGTTCCTTTATAGCAGTGATATGTGTTTCATAGTTCACTGCTATATGCTTCTCACATTTAAACCCACAAATAAAGTTTCACTGTATAAAGTAGTGGTTTTGTCTGGGTACATGGTGATACATGGTCTGAACACACAGGTACTATAATGTGAATCTCTATGGGCAGAGAATACTTTGCAGTTGGTGATATCGATTTGAAAAGAAAAGCAACAGAGAAATTACACAGCAGAGAACTCTTGGTACTAAAACTCACAGCTGCTTTAAGAAACGCATACAAAGGCCTGCGAGTGCACTGAACTGAATGTGGAAAATAAAATATAGGAAAAATATAATATGCATCTCTGTTCTAGAAATCATGACAAAGGATGATAAATATGGTATTCGGGTTTTATTAAGAAATCCCGATGTCCAGATCTTCAAACAGGTTTTTCCCCTCACTTGCCCTGTTCATGTTTTGGCTGGACAGCTGGATCAAGAGATGGAACCTGATGAGTAGCATTGCTCAGTGGTAGATCATCAGCTTTGCATGCAGAAATTCTTAGGTTTAATCCCTGGCATCTCCTGGAGATGTATCCTGGAGGCCAGTCAGTGTAGAAAAAACTCAGCTAGACAGACAAATGTTCTGGCTCAGCATAAGGCAGCTTTTTATGTTTCTGTGTACATGTGATTCAAAGGGAAGGCCTGGGAAGTCAAGAAACATGTTTTATTTATTTATGTATTTATTATTACATTTATACCCCACCTTTCCTCCAAGGAGCTCAAGGTGGTATACATGGTTCTCCCCCTCCTGATTTTATCCTCACAACAACCCTGTGAGGTAGGTTAGGCTGAGAGGCAGTGACTGGCCCATGGTCACCCAGTGAGCTTCATGGTTGAACAGAGATTTGAACCCTGGTCTCCTAGGTCCCAGTCCAACACACTAACCACTACACCACACTGGCTCTCCACCAGTTATGAAGCCTGGTGTGCCAGAAGGTGAGCTACGGTGGATCAAGAGGCTTAGCTCTGGGTTCCTTGAGATGAAGGGTGGGTTATACATTTAACATAATCAACAACAACTGCCAATATAAAATATGATGTGCATTTAAGGTGTTCAGTAAATGCATGTGCTTGCAAATTCCCTGCCACCAACCAAAGCCATTCACATATGATATCAGGCCCACACAGATCACACAATCCAGACTAGAACTATGCTGCAATCAGAGAGCAGAAAATAATACCTAGATTCCCCCCCAATTGTTCTTCTCAAATCTATTTTCTATGCAGATCCTGAGACAAAACCATTCCTGTTCAGTTTCCTATCCATGAGATTTAACCATTAATTAATTCTGCAGTCTGATTCTCCCCAATTGGTGTCCTCGTTTCCCCACATTTTTTTAAAACACTTTTCTTGTGTCATCCTCCTGCAGAAATGTCCCCAAAATGCAACATTTCATGCAGCACTGCATTGCAAATTATTTGGACCAGTATGGAGCAAATCCTGTGAATCACATTTATGTTCCTGCATTAGTACACTGGCATTGACATTGAAGGCTCATAGCTTAGGTTTTGAACATTGTCTGGATTTTTTACTATTATGGGTTTTTTTCCCTCTTCAGATAGTGCTGCAGCATGCTATGTGAACTGAGTCAGGGTCTGTCAGTGTTCACTGATATAATGAAAAGATATAATGAACCGATGCAATGAACATTCAAAAAACCGAAGAGGAGCTGACAGGCATCATTCTGTATGTTTATTTTCTAATAAGTAACTAAAAAAACTAAATTACCTTCTCTGTGACATTCTCCTCTACTGCAGGCCTGGGCAATGTCTTTTTGGCCCTCTTCCATTCTCAGATTCAGCTGATAAATGTTGATGCCATGTGTATGTGCCAGTGACATTCTATAGAATCATAGTATTGAAAGGAGTCAAAAAGCTATCTAGTTCAACTGCTAAAAAGCAAATGAGTTCAACTGCTAGATGCCAGAAGAAACTTCCTCATGCAATATAAAATCCAGACCATTCCAGTACAGAGGAGGGTGTTATTTGGAAACTTTATCTAGAGCAGGTAGCCAACATTGTATTCTTCACACCCTATGGACTACAATTCCCATCATATTTGATTAGTTGTTATGCTTACTGGGGCTGATGGGAGTTGAAGTCCACAACATCTGGAGCCTACTGTTAATCAAGTAATTGCTGGACCCTATACATCAGGTTAGAAGTGGACACACGGAATAGAGTGAAGCCAGAGTAGAGCTATGATGCACCAAGATGAATGACTGTTTTGTCCTGTATGTGTCATTTCTGGTTGAAGGCCACTTGTAGTTCTATGAACACAGCACTTTTTGTTGCCAGAGAAGAACTTCTGATAAGAAGTTGGTGCAGAGATGTTGGATAGCCAAACAACGTCAAAGTGAAAGAATATTTCAAACATGTTTTTGAAACTCTGTCAAAGGCACTACTGTACAATCACTGATGAAAGAGTCTCAGGTATTCATTTTATCCCCTCCCAGCCAGGTTATGGTAAGTCTGCATATTTTGAGGGTCCACCTTCAATTATTAAAATTCGTGTAGTAATATTGGATAATTCCAATCCCCTGATCTAGTCTTGCTGGTTGGTATAAAAGATGTATTCAAATGTTGGTGAGTTAGCTCCGGCAGAGCTTGGAAAAGTTACTTTTTTGAACTACAACTCCCATCAGCCCCAGCCAGCATTGCCACTGGATTGGGCTGATGGGAGTTGTAGTTCAAAAAAGTAACTTTTCCAAGCTCTTAGCTGTTCTTATTGTGTGTGTGTGGATTATCTTTGGATTACTTTTTCTTCTTTCCTTGCTGCTATCTGTTCTGCTCTGCCCTGCTCTCACATTCTTTGCCAAGCCGAAGGCTTCAGGTCTACCCGCTCATAGGTAACTATGCCTTTCTTTAACCTAATATTCTAGAAACCTAGAGTAAAAATACACAAGTAGTGCACTGGAGGAGTTAAGAAGAAAATATATGATTTATTCTGTTAGTTCATTTGTATTGTTTTAATTACTTAGCTTATGCAAATATATATATATCACATCACTTTAAGATATTTTCTAAGTTATTTTAAATTGCTGTAGTTTTAAATATTATTATCTTTGTTTTTTTCCTATCAGTGCTATAACATCATTAAGCTTTGTACATCAATAAAATGTGTTTTTGTTTCAGTTATAATTTGTAGTTTATGGTTTTTAGTAATAGATCGTGTTTTCTTCCCTGTTCCATCGGGTTGCTGCTGAGCAATTAGAACCAGGG
Organism: Rhineura floridana; assembly: GCF_030035675.1. NCBI lineage: Eukaryota > Metazoa > Chordata > Lepidosauria > Squamata > Rhineuridae > Rhineura > Rhineura floridana. The sequence continues at coordinate 73,828,364 of NC_084483.1, read as the reverse complement.
TGTCTATTAAGCTGCAAACACTCATCTATAGAGTAAAATTATTCCTTTTGAGTCCTTTGATGGGTTCTTTGTGTTTCTGCTCATGATGTGGCTTTGCATAGGATTATGAATCAATACAAAAATGTCCATTGTATGTCAAGGTGCCTGTCAGATGTCTTACACCTATGAAAATGCTTAATTCAATGACAGGCCCGCTTAACAAAAAAGTTACTGTGACAAAATTACATCTTTTTCATGCCATTTAAAGTATGTTTGCACTGGCATTGTGAATGGCTGATTACGTACAGTGAGAACATTACAGTCTAGAACTAGGAAAAAGACAAAGCATCCAGACAGTAAGGGTCTTCACACGAAGCCACCTTGACATACCCACTGGCCACAAATCCCAGCATCATCATGTCCAGTAAATATGCAGCTGCCAGTAGGGTGTTGATATGCAGGTGGGGGTACACAATCCCAGACCTTCCCCACACATTTACTGAACATGTATGGGGAGGGAGCTGGGTGAAGACTCTATCACTGATGTAATCATACCACTGCCAGGATTGTTTCTGAACTGATGCTAGTTCTATACTCTGGACAAAAGGGCACTGTAAGGAGAGAATATGGAGAAAAGAAGTTTCACCATCAGAAAGGGTGTGAGACAGGAGTGTATTTTATCAACCTATTTGTTCAATCTAGAACATTTTTTGAGCAACCAAAAAGACAACTGTACACACGGACATCACCAAATGGTCAGTATAGGAATCAAATTGATTATATAATTGGGAGCAGAAGATGGAGAAGTTCCATACTTTCTGCAAAAACAAGACCAGGAGCAGACTGCGGTACAGATCATGAACTGGTCATATCGAAAATCAGAGTAAAGCTAAAGAAGAACAACAAAGCAATCATAATGCCAAAATACAACTTAAGAACATAAGAACATAAGAAGAGCCTGCTGGATCAGGCCAGTGGCCAACCAGGTGCCTGGGGGAAGCCCGCAAGCAGGACCCGAGTGCAAGAACACTCTCCCCTCCTGAGGCTTCTGGCAACTGGTTTTCAGAAGCATGCTGCCTCTGACTAGGGTGGCAGAGCACAGCCATCATGGCTAGTAGCCATTGATAGCCCTGTCCTCCATGAATTTGTCTAATCTTCTTTTAAAGCCATCCAAGCTGGTGGCCATTACTGCATCTTGTGGGAGCAAATTCCATAGTTTAACTATGCACTGAGTAAAGAAGTACTTCCTTTTGTCTGTCCTGAATCTTCCAACATTCAGCTTCTTTGAATGTCCACGAGTTCTAGTATTATGAGAGAGGGAGAAGAACTTTTCTCTATCCACTTTCTCAATGCCATGCATAATTTTATACACTTCTATCATGTCTCCTCTGACCCGCCTTTTCTCTAAACTAAAAAGCCCCAAATGCTGCAACCTTTCCTCGTAAGGGAGTCGCTCCATCCCCTTGATGATTCTGGTTGCCCTCTTCTGAACCTTTTCCAACTCGATAATATCCTTTCTGAGATGAGGCGACCAGAACTGTACACAGTATTCCAAATGCGGCCGCACCATAGATTTATACAACGGCATTATGATATCGGCTGTTTTATTTTCAATACCTTTCCTAATTATTGCTAGCATGGAATTTGCCTTTTTCACAGCTGCCGCACACTGGGTCGACATTTTCATCGTGCTGTCCACCACAACCCCGAGGTCTCTCTCCTGGTCGGTCACCGCCAGTTCAGACCCCATGAGCGTATATGTGAAATTAAGATTTTTTGCTCCAATATGCATAATTTTACACTTGTTTATATTGAATTGCATTTGCCATTTTCCCGCCCATTCACTCAGTTTGGAGAGGTCTTTTTGGAGCTTTTCGCAATCCCTTTTTGTTTTAACAACCCTGAACAATTTAGTGTCGTCAGCAAACTTGGCCACTTCACTGCTCACTCCTAATTCTAGGTCATTAATGAACAAGTTGAAAAGTACAGGTCCCAATACCGATCCTTGAGGGACTCCACTTTCTACAGCCCTCCATTGGGAGAACTGTCCGTTTATTCCTACTCTCTGCTTTCTGCTTCTTAACCAATTCCTTATCCACAAGAGGACCTCTCCTCTTATTCCATGACTGCTAAGCTTCCTCAGAAGCCTTTGGTGAGGTACCTTGTCAAACGCTTTTTGAAAGTCTAAGTACACTATGTCCACTGGATCACCTCTATCTATATGCTTGTTGACACTCTCAAAGAATTCTAATAGGTTACTGAGACAGGACTTTCCCTTGCAGAAGCCATGGTGGCTCTGCTTCAGCAAGGCTTGTTCTTCTATGTGCTTAGTTAATCTAGCTTTAATAATACTTTCTACCAGTTTTCCAGGGACAGAAGTTAAGCTAACTGGCCTGTAATTTCCGGGATCCCCTCTGGATCCCTTTTTGAAGATTGGCGTTACATTTGCCACTTTCCAGTCCTCAGGCACGGAGGAGGACCCGAGGGACAAGTTACATATTTTAGTTAGCAGATCAGCAATTTCACCTTTGAGTTCTTTGAGAACTCTCAGGTGGATGCCATCCGGGCCCGGTGATTTCTCAGTTTTTATATTGTCCATTAAGCTTAGAACTTCCTCTCTCGTTACCACTATTTGTCTTAGTTCCTCAGAATCCCTTCCTGCAAATGTTAGTTCAGGTTCAGGGATCTGAACTAACATATCTGAAATAACATCCCAGAAGCATATAAAGATCAAATAAGGAACAGGTCTGAGGCTTTAAATTTAGTTGACAGAGATCCAGAAGAACTATGGAATGAAGTCAGAGACGTTATCAGGGAAGAATGCAAAAAGACAATACCTCTCATTAAAAAGAGAGAATGACCTCAATGGATGACTGAAGAAACTCTTAAAATGGTTAAAGAGAGAAGGAAAGCAAAAGTAAAAGGAAATAGAAACACAGTCAGAACCCTAAATGCAACAATACAGCGACTAGTACGTAGGACAAAGTGAACTATTAAATAGTTACTGTATATAAATAGAAGAGGACAACAAAAAGGGTAGAACAAGAGCCCTGTTCCAAAAGATTAGAGAAATGAAAGGGAAATTTAAATCAGGAGTAGGGATGTTGAATAATCAACAGGGGAACACACTGACTGTCCGAGATGAAATAAAAGGAAGATGGAAGCAATACACTGAGGAACTCTATAAAAGAGATGCCAGGATGACAGATTCATTCATGGAGGAACCGTATGATGAAGAACCAGAAATTTTAGAATGCGAGGTGAAAGTACCCGGAACTTCCGGGAAGGGTGACTTAGCCTGTGCCTGCTTTTGAGACGGGCCCCTGCCTCAAAAGAAGCTTATTCAGATATATCAGTCAGATTTTTTCTTTTTTTGACTGATTAAACTTCTCCCGGGTAGGGAGAAACGAAGAGATTAACCTCAAAGCCTATTTTTGTTGGGACGACCAGATCTCATTAATTTATGGGACGAGGTCCAGCCGACGAAGGTGGGACGGATTTTTAACAACAAGCTCTATCTGGAAAAGCGAACGTTCATCTTATCTTCTAAGAGAGAACGCACTAACAGGCAAGCACCCTTCTTTCTATATTTTTCTTTTACTTGACTTAAATTGTTGCTGTTTAAAAGAGATTTGCCAGATTGATCGGTTTTTGACATCTCACTGGGGAGCCATAACTTCTCTCTGCTACTCACTAATTAATAGCTTATCTCTGTTTTTGTTGCAAAAAGCTGTCCTGGATTTGCATTCTAAAGATATACACAGAAGAGGGATTTCTATTCCAGATTTTTATTTTGAAGAATATTATATTGTCTGAGACTACTCTCTTTTTGGTCTATTTTATTTTGACGAATCTGTTTTCTGACGACCGCCATTAATTGTTTCGATCCTGGGAACTGCATTTTGTTTACTTTAGCATGGAGAGATAAGGCTGTCTGCTCTGTTTATACTGTGATGTCACCAAGTTTGGAGTATTAACCCAATTGTTGCTGAAATAAGAAGTGGTTTTCCTATATTTTTCTTTTAAAATGGCAATTAAGAAAGTGGCTGAGAAGCTGGAAATAACTATGTTTCAGAAAATAATGGATGAGATTGAGATAACGAAACAAAACCTGCGACAGGGTTGTAAGGAGCTGAAAATTGAATTGAGTAAAATGAAGCAGGAGATTAAAGATATAGGGGTCCCTGTGAGAGAGGTGACCCTGGAAGGGGTCCCTGTGAGAGAGGAGACCCCGGAGATTGGAACAAACGTGGAACAGGAAAAAGATTTGGAGTCTATGGACTTTAGAAACAAAATTTATTGTTTGGAGACACAGGAGATTAAAGACATAGGGGTCCTTGTGAGAGAGGAGACCCTGGAGACTGGAACAGGGGTCCCTGTGAGAGAGGAGACCCTGGAGACTGGAACAGGGGTCCCTGTGAGAGAGGAGATCCCGGAGATTGGAACAAACGTGGAACAGGAACAAGATTTGGAGTCTATGGACTTTAGAAATAAAATCTATTGTTTGGAACTCAATGTTATCTCTGAAGAAATTAATGAAGATTCTAGAGATAAAGTTATCAATGGCATGGATAATCTTCTGGACTGGAATGATGTGATGGAGCCCAATATAGAGAAAATCTATGGAATTAACTGCAGCCATGTGACAATGGAAAAACTTTCAAGAGATGACCCAGTGTATTTTGAAAAAAAGAACAGAGATATGATTTTACAGCAGTATTTCAGCAACCTATTCAGAATGGATGGCAAGAAAATATTTGGGATAGAGGTAATTCCCATCAGACTCTTACTATATGACTATGGCTTTGACAGCAAGATTATTATGGAATACTGATAATGGAAGATTGGATACTGAAATTACTGGACTTAACAAGACTACTGAAGATGGAAGATGGAAAATGGAACTAATAGGGATAATAGAACAATGGCTACTGAAATTACTGAACCTAACAGATTCTGATGTGATGGATTAATTGAAATGTTTATTTTGACTATGGTTATGACAACAAGATTATCATAATTAGTAATGAGATGGATTAATCGATATGCTTATCTGGAAAAAAAATTGATAGATATATTTCTTAAAGAATTGAAACCTCTCTTTGACTTTTTGTGGAAAGAATAAAGTAATGTTTATGAGATTTGATGATTAAGTAAGATAACTACTGGAGGAAAGTGATTTTATAATATGACTTAAGAGACAGGATTGTTATATATTATAGACTTATAACTGATTTGATCTTTGACAAATGGGAAGTCAATATTTTACTCTTTATTTTTTATTTTTGTTTTTTTTTTTCTTTTCTTTTTTTCTTTTTGTTTAACTATTTTTGATTTTGTTTTTTGTCTTTGAATGTTTTATGATTTTGTCTTGTATGTTTTATGAAAATCTGAATAAAAATTATTGAAAAAAAAAAAAGAATGCGAGGTGAAAGCTGCTCTTAAAATACTTGGAAGAAACAAATCACCAGGCATAGATGGCATACCAATAGAGTTTCTCCTGAGACTGAATCTGTCCAAATTTTGACAAAAATCTGTCAAGAAATATGGAAAACTAAGCAATGGCCCACAGACTGGAAGCGTTCCATATAAATCCCAATTCCAAAGAAAGGGGATCCCAGGGAATGCAGTAATTATCGAACTATTGCCTTAATATCCCGTGCAAATAAAGTAACGCTCAAGATTCTACAACAAAGGCTCTTACTATATATGGAGCGAGAAATGCCAGACATCCAAGCTGGATTTAGAAAGGGAAGAGGCACCAGAGATCATATCGCAAACATACGTTGGATAATGGAATGGACCAAGGAATTTCAGAAGGAAATCACCCTGTGCTTTATAGATTACAGCAAAACCTTTGTGTAGACCATGAAAAACTATGGAATGCTTTAAAAGAAATGGGGGTGCCACAGCATCTGATTGTCCTGATGCACAACCTATACTCTGCACAAGAGGCTACTGTAAGGACAGAATATGGAGAAACCAATTGGTTCCCCATCGGAAAGGGTGTGAGACAGGGGTGTATTTTATCACCCTATTTATTTAATCTATACACAGAACATATCATACAGAAAGCGGGATTGGACCAAGATGAAAGAGGTGTGAAAATTGGGGGGAGAAATATCAATAATTTAAGATATGCAGACAATACCATACTACTAGCAGAAACCAGTAATGATTTGAAACGAATGCTGATGAAAGTTAAAGAGGAAAGCACAAAAGCAGGACTACAGCTGAATGTCAAAAAGACTAAAGTAATGACAACAGAAGATTTATGTAACTTTACAGTTGACAATGGGGACATTGAACTTGTCAAGGATTATCAATACCTTGGCACAGTCATTACCCAAAATGGAGACAATAGTCAAGAAAATCAGAAGAAGGCTAGGACTGGGGAGGGTAGCTGTGAAAGAACTAGAAAAGGTCCTCAAATGCAAAGATGTATCACTGAACACTAAAGTCAGGATCATTCAGGCTATGGTATTTCCGATCTCTATGTACGGATGTGAAAGTTGGACAGTGAAAAAAGTGGATAAGAGAAAGAAATGTGGTGTTGGAGGAGAGCTTTGCGGATACCATGGACTGCGAAAAAGACCAATAATTGGGTGTTAAACCAGAACTATCACTAGAAGCTAACATGATGATAATGAGGTTATACTTTGGACACATAATGAGAAGACATGATTCATTAGAAAAGATAATAATGCTGGGAAAAACATAAGGGAGTAGAAAAAGAGGAGGGCCAATCATGAGATAGATTGATTCCATAAAGGATGTCACAGAGCTGAACCTACAAGATCTGAACAGGGTGGTTCATGACAGATGCTCTTGGAGATCTATGATTCATAGGGTTGCCATAAGTCATAGTCAACTTGGAGGCACATAACAATAAAGAACCAGTGTGGTGTAGTGGTTAAGGTGTTGGACTACAACCTGGGAGACCAGGGTTCAAATCCCCACACAGGCATGAAGCTCACTGGGTGACCTTGGGCCAGTCACTGCCTCTCAGCCTCAGAGGGAGGCAATGGTAAAACCACCTCTGAATACTGCTTACCATGAAAACCCTATTCATAGGGTCACCATAAGTTGAGATCAACTTGAAGGCAGTCCGTTTCATTTCATAGATAAAATACAAGGGGATTTCATACTCAAGGGAAAGGTAGAAAGGGGGAAGTACATTAAAGAGACTGATCCAGGAACAAAGCATGACAGCATGATTTTGCCAATTTCCTATCCTAACTCACCTCAGTCAACCCATACTTGTATTTCATTGAGTGAGAGGGGATGGCTGAGGAAAACACCCTCCTGCCACCCAAATCAAGATTCATTGGAATGAGTAAAGGAGGTGTTTGCATCAACTCTGGCTGTAAACACACTAATCAGCTACAGCAAAGTGTTCCCATAAGCCACACCAGGAGAGGGAACGGGTTGATTTGCGGATCTGTTGCAAAATCTCTTTGAAGCTGAATTTAGAAAAATGCACTCAAGCTGCTCCCACCAGGTTTTACAGTAAAAAGGGGCAAAGTTTGACAAGCCTTATGAACCCCTCACAAAAGAGATTTGGAGATGCACTGGAACTAGCAGAACAGTGAGTATGCTTTTACCCTCATTTGCAAACTTCCTTTGTATGAAGATTGTTAGGTCCAAACCCAACACGCAAGTCGCCCTGTCAACCCCAACTCGCTTATTACACCCGGGAAGAGTGCGGAGTTGAGTGCAAATGAACCCACTATCAGAGATCAAGTAACACGAGACAAAAACCTTGGCAAAGGGGACCCAATACTTACAAGCCGAAGCAGGCCAGCATGGGAACCTCGTTTATTGGTGTTCAAGGGTTTATATAGGCTTACCCCGAAGTTTACAATATCGGGTTCACGTCATAAAATACAAAAGAAGCAATTGCTAACTGTCATAGCTTTGGGGCATATGTAAGGAGGTAAAGGGGTACAGGGGGAAGGACAAAGTGGAAACATCAAGACTGTCTCTTAGACTCTATGTCTGCATATTTCGCGTGTCCTTGAGATAAGCACTATGCAGGAGCAGACAAAGGCAACTATTGAGGGGAGGCCCAGCTGCAACCGGGCGCCCCCTAAACTGGAGACAGACATGATATTACTTTGCTTACATATCAAAGGAGTTTTACAAGTCAAGGTTTGTGGGACATTGGAACAGCGTTTGACATTCCTATGCAAGGCACATTAGTAACAATAAGCAAGGTTATAAGCATAAATGTGATACAGAAATGCATAGTAGGGACGTGTCCAGCTTAAAACGGCTTTTATTATGCGAGCCACTGGAATGTAGGTAAGGGTCAGGTCACCAGGAAATAAACTGACATTTTATATCAAAAGTCAAATAAAGGCCACTTTGGTTCAATTTCCCATAAAGCCCAAGCTGGTTTAGATAGGACAAGTGAACTATAGTTTTACAAGCACTGGGGATTTCAATTTAACCCCAACAGTCCCCCCTTTCAGCCCTGAGAGACTAACTAGTCTCTCAGGTAGCTGTATTACCTTGCTTGGGTTGCCAAATCGGTCTCAAAGCCATTTCCATGTAAGTTGGTTGCGGTTTTCGGAAAAATGACAGTGTGAGCTTGTTTATACAGACTGAGGCCAATTGCATCAAATTTGGAATAGCAGATTGAGGCTTTCGGGAAAATGAAGAAATCAGCCTATGCAGGCAGGCGGAAGCAAGCTGGATTAAATTTGGGATGCATTGTATACAGCAACAAACAGCTATTAATAATACTATAACTATTACAACATAAAACACAATCTTGCGTCAGTCTGCTCAACTTCCTTTTCAGTACATCAACCAAGGAACTGTCAAGTATGACTGGACCTTTTGATACTACTAGAATGGCCCGTTTGCTTGGTTTTGCTCCCTAAAACTAAACTCAGAGACCTATAGACATTAACTGAATAACATTAGAAATACATTGCAAGTAACAACATCCAGTAATAATAATAATAAAAAAACTATTACTATAATCACATAAAACAATATCTTCTGCCAGCTAGACCAAAATTCACAGAGCCACCAAGGGCCAGCAGGCATTTGGCGACCCGTTAAGCCCCATAGGAAAAGAACAAGTCAGTGACCAAAGGAAAATCAAATGCAACAAATGCTACCATCTCAACAGTAATGTTACCTTACCCACTGTTTTATGTCCCATTCTTCAAAGTCCAATTGCCATTTTCAAGTGGGTATATCACATGTATTGGTCACACAGACCTCACCTCTTACTAAACCGCTTATCACCCAGCCCTCCTCTACCTCCTTTAAGCTGTAGCAGGAAGCAAAGGAGACTGTACTCCTTAAGTAACAAAGGGGACTCCCACTTATCCATGTGGTGAAGTGTGTGTTCCTTGTTTTGGTTGTCCCTGTCTCCTGTAAAGTCCAGGCCAGTGGGGGGGTCTCAATATAAGAAGACCCCCTATGTCTGTATATATTTTCCGATATGTGTGCTTCTAGTCAAGAAAAAAGGAAAACTAATGCTATTTCTAACAAGCAATGGGATTCCCTGTGGATGGGGGTGTATCCGCCAAGGATTAAGATAACATTTATGCGACAGCGTTTAACTCTGCCCTTATTTTTCTATGCACAAAACCTCTGGAACGCATTACCAGCCGTGGGGGTATGTGTGAGTTGGGGTGGAAGTTATAGCTCTTGGCTTTTGCACCTCCTAGATTCCACTTGAACCAAAACGGGGTTAGCCAAGCCGTACCACTCCCTCCTTTTATGTGAAAGGCAGATGTACACAGATGACCTTTCACATATTAGCAAGCACCGTTCTGCCCCCTGGCTCCAGTACTGACTTCCAGGGTGTGACTGTGCCATATGAGATGGATACACATTACAAGGGCTAATTAGACAAAGATCAGAATTCAAATCACCACAATGGGGTGCATTATAAGGGTTAAACCTTCTTTGGCATCCTTATCCCAGCCAAACAGGGAATTCCAAATACATCCATGTTACTATATCTGTGAGTGCTTATCTATAATGTAAATGACTGTATGGCAATCATGTGCTATCTAGAGTGTACTTGCTCCCCCATTTGTTTAACTGCTTCTAATTGTTTCTGTACATAGGATGAGAAAGTAGTGTCTGAAGATCAGCTAGGTCATAACCTAATGTGATGGGTTTGAGGTGTTGAAACAAATCTGGATTAACTAATATTCTCTGGATGATCCATACAGGGACTTTAAATGGAAAATCACATCCTACCATTTCCTTAATACCACAAAGGCATCTATTGAAATGTTAGCATAGGTTGTGTATAGTACTTATCAATAACATCATAATCACAAAATGTTCTAAGGCACATGCACCCATGTCCAGAATATACAATAGTTGAACTTAATTCATTTCTTAGCATGAAAAAGCCATAAGATACATTAATCATTTTGAGAGAAAAGCAATCTTGATGGAATTCCAAACTATCATCTTCCTAGATTCTTATGGTGTTGACATCCATTCACATTAATTGTTACCTATTCCTAGCCATTGTAATGACAGAGTGAGAAAATAAACAAATGGGTCAAAACTTCACATTGATGAACCTCACATCTGAAGTAGCCAAATTCAGTAAACCCCTATTACAGAATCACTCAGAAGGATTTGAAAAGTAAAAACATCTAAAGAACAAAACAGCCATAACATATAAATTATGAAGGGAAAACAATAACAACAACACATTCTTAAAGGAGAATGCATAAACAGTTACATTCAATATTACAATGGAAATATTACAAAGAAAACAAGTAAATAAAACAAATAAACACACTGTGGGATGGCTTGCACAAAGTTCATCCTGTTCCTGTTCATGTTCAGTTACAGCTTCCACTGAACATGTGTGTCTTTTGCTGATGCTAGGCAGAGAAAGGACTGTATGAAAAGATGGCAAACTTGCACAAGGTGCCCGTTTCAGGTTGCTGGCCAAAATAGGCCCGAAAACAGTTCTGTGGTTAGGTAGAATGAAGCAGGCCTCTATGCTATTATTGCAGCAATACAGGAAAATAGCATGCCAGTTGCATATCGTGTTCTGGTCCTGGAGCACTTCAAAGATCGAGTCCAAAATGTCTCAAAATAAAAATCTTCTGTGATACACACGCAAAAGGAAAATGTTCCTTGGGGAGAAAACACTTCAGTACAGGAAGGAAAATATAAAAATAAAACATCCATGGCCACAGATGAGACTTCTGATCAAAGTGGACAAAACCAAAATATTGTTTTTGCAACAGACAGACAAAACACACAACAGTACAACATATTCTAAACTCCTGAGTTTCCCCATCCTCTGGCTATGTAGAGCCTTGCTCATGAAAAGTAGCCACGGAAAGCAGAGAAAAAGGATTTATACCTCTTGCTATGAATGCAAAACAAAGAGATGTTAGTGGCACAAATAGATTAAGTTCTGTTCCAAATCAGCAGGGTGTTCCAATGGTGCTCATCCTGTATGTAGAGCAGTTGCTCTAAGTGCCTGTCAAGGAATAAATGCACTAACATGCGTTATAATTGTGAACATCATTTTAAAAGAAAAAAGTTCATTAGTAATAGTGTGATTTCTATGCACAAGGTATGACAATGAGGAAAGCATTTTCCTGTTGAAAGTCCTGGTCCATCTTCAGTCAAAGAGCAACTGGGGATGAGTTTCTGTTTTGGAGGCAAAGTAATATTGATTCCCAATGTGAATTCTAATATGAGGTAGACAATTACTGTGGCTGGAAGCTCTGCATTTTGGTCCCCTTTTGCTAATGAATTTACCTAGTCACAAGAGGGCATCACATTAGGTTTAAACAGCAAGGTGGCCTCAGTTTTGCCTATCTAGGAAATGGGCAAATCATGCATTTCACAGACAAATTTAAAACAATTACCTGGGATCGAGTACCTCAAGAAGAGGTTTTATTTTCCTTATGGAAGAAAGAAACTTCAAGAAGTTTTGTTGTTGACTTCCAAATATATATATATATATATATATATATATATATATTTACTCAAGTTCAAAAGTTTAAACAGGTATAGGTTCTAATCCACAATCTAGCAACAATGATGAAGAAGAGAGAGAAAAAACCCACATACAACATTTTGTTGTTTCCTGTCATTTTTCCCTTTTCCTGTCATTTTTCCCTTTTCTTATTACCATCAATAACTATTTCTCAAACTATTCTTCCTCTACCATCAAAATAACTTATTTCCTAGAATCCTTCATTTTACTTACAACCTTTCTAATTCATGGGTATCTCTTCCCTGTCAAAGTGTATGGGGGGAGGAAAACATTTCTACCCACAAGGCACTACATACAAATTTAGTTGGCACTTACAATTGCCTCCCTTTATATACAGGTAAATGGGTAGAGTAGTTTCAAAAGTAATTTTGTTATTTTTGCCCCTTTGGCCACTGACAGAAAAACTAACTGTGCCAGGCTTTTATCTACAAGCAACAGCCAAAGGTTCAGGTCTAATCTAAACAAAAGGAACTCTAGTATCTTCTCCTGATTTCAAGATGTATGCTTAATACGTTTGTGCTAGATCTAGAGAACAAGGGGGGGGGGAACCAATCTCTTTCCCTTTTCTATAATTCTGGCTCAACATGCAGTAACAAAACAAACAAACAAACAAACAAAAAAACAGAACCACGTCAAAAGAAATGTAACATTTACAAGATAAGAAATAACTGACAAATAATGAAAAGCAAAACTTATTCTAGACAAATATCCCCCCCTCTGTGAACATCTGCTATTGGGATTAATGTCAAACGGCAAGGGCTGAAATAAGAAATTATATTTAATAAGTTACAAGCACATAACAGATAGCACAATAATTAGGAAAACACAGCCAATCTGTCTTTATATAAAACATAGTAAACCATAGGGATCACGTTAGACTTAAAGCATAAAACTGCTGCAGAGAAAACAATCATCCCACTGTTTAAACAGACTGGAGAAAACAATTTTAAGAAGCTTGAAAAGGAAGGGAGCTCCAAAGAAATAAAACATTCCTCAATGGCAAGGACTGAGATAAGGAAGATATAAAACATTACATCAGGAAGGAAGATGCACACAAGTAATTTGTAGCAAGCAAGACAGACAAACACAAAAAAACCTTAATAATCTAAATTCATATCAAATAAGGAGGAAGGGAAGAAGGAGTTAACCCAGTACAGGAACAAAAGAAAAAGAAACCCCGACATTCTAAAAGGAATCGCTTAGTTCAAATCCTATACTTTCTATAAAAAAAAATGCTAAGAACTACTAAGAGAACAGGTGGGCAGCGCAGCTGATCCAAGCAGTTAAAAGAGGAAAAGGTAAAATCAGCATGATTTATGAACGACAGTAATGGAAGGAAAGTTCCCTTGAAAGCAAACCCACAGAAAAACTTTCATACATACACTCAAGAAAAGCTATACGCATACAACCTCTCACTTGGGTACCCAACTCATACACATTTCTTTTATGCAAATCCTTCCTATTACCATTCTTACGTTCTTACTTCCCGGGAAAACACAAGCCTTACACACCTAGGAGTCTGACCCATCCCTGGGCGTCCAGGTACGGCTGGTCTCGCACAATCAATGGCGTTTCCTTAGTCAATAACCGTTTCTCTTTTTCTCCTTTTTGCAAGCGCGTGACCGTTCCCCCCTGAGGGCCCCTCTCCTGGATCCTTCTCTTCCATCTCAGCACTTGAATCGGAAGAGACTTGTTTCCGCGCCGGCCGAGGAGCCCCGCCTTCGGGGCTGGAAGGCAGCGCTGGTGCGGAAAGCATAATAGAACGACTTAAAATCATTCTTCTATCTGAGTCATCCTCAGAAAAATAACTTGGAGGGGGGGCCTCACCGGTCAAAGATCTGTCTTTCAGCATTGTAAAAACCCTGCAATCTCTGCACTCCCATCTGCCATAGGAGCCAGAAATGCAATTAATCTGAATGTTTTACCTCAATCCGCTCCCCTACTCCTCTTAAAGGAACGGGTTTAAAGGAGCCACTCTTTGGCTACCGTTCACCCGGTGCCAATACTGCAGTTACCCGCGGTCTCGCTACCGCACAGAGCTCAATCATCTTTCTCTTTTTCAGGCCTCTGTTACGCACAGGCAAGTCCTCCTCTTGCCACAGTATACACATTATTCCCAAAGGGCTGTCCTTTACCGGCACACTCCCTTTATTTCCCATGACGTCTGATAGCGGGTTTTCCTCAACTGTGCTTTATCCCCAAAATGTCAAAGCCGCCCGCTTTTATTGATAACCGAGAAAATTCTCTCGTGGCGCCTGTTATCAAATTAAGGGGTGCAATGGCACAAGGGATCCCGGATGAGCCCCCAATTGTTAGGTCCAAACCCAACACGCAAGTCGCCCTGTCAACCCCAACTCGCTTATTACACCCGGGAAGAGTGCGGAGTTGAGTGCAAATGAACCCACTATCAGAGATCAAGTAACACGAGACAAAAACCTTGGCAAAGGGGACCCAATACTTACAAGCCGAAGCAGGCCAGCATGGGAACCTCGTTTATTGGTGTTCAAGGGTTTATATAGGCTTACCCCGAAGTTTACAATATCGGGTTCACGTCATAAAATACAAAAGAAGCAATTGCTAACTGTCATAGCTTTGGGGCATATGTAAGGAGGTAAAGGGGTACAGGGGGAAGGACAAAGTGGAAACATCAAGACTATCTCTTAGACTCTATGTCTGCATATTTCGCATGTCCTTGAGATAAGCACTATGCAGGAGCAGACAAAGGCAACTATTGAGGGGAGGCCCAGCTGCAACTGGGCGCCCCCAAACAGGAGACAGACATGATATTACTTTGCTTACATATCAAAGGAGTTTTACAAGTCAAGGTTTGTGGGACATTGGAACAGCGTTTGACATTCCTATGCAAGGCACATTAGTAACAATAAGCAAGGTTATAAGCATAAATGTGATACAGAAATGCATAGTAGGGACGTGTCCAGCTTAAACCGGCTTTTATTATGCGAGCCACTGGAATGTAGGTAAGGGTCAGGTCACCAGGAAATAAACCGACATTTTATATCAAAAGTCAAATAAAGGCCACTTTGGTTCTATTTCCCATAAAGCCCAAGCTGGTTTAGATAGGACAAGTGAACTATAGTTTTACAAGCACTGGGGATTTCAATTTAACCCCAACAAGATCAACCCCAAATCAGAGAAGCCTTGCACTATAAGAAATATAGTGGCTTTTTGAGTAAGTAGAGGAAGGAACTGCTATTAAAAAGGAGTAAAAATGTCACCAGTGCACTCATAAAGTTACATAAAATGGCTCTGACATGATACAAGTTTCAAAGATTTCTGGGGGCTGGGGGGTGTCATCTGCTCAGTGTAAATTATTTTTGTATTGTTCTTGTTATGAAAGTGCAGACTTTTTGCATGCTTTCGTTGATATCATTTCCACCCACAGACTGTGATTTTGCAAATCCTGCACCACCACTGCTACAGCTGCAGTAACCAAACTGAATCATGTGACAAACACACAGGAAATGCTCTTGATTAAATGAAGGTGTGCATGAATTGTTCATAGTCATACAAAGCAACTATCAATGACCAAAAAAATGCAAACACCTACAAGTCAGCAGACACCTGCTTCCTCTGAACTAGTAGAGGGAGTTCTCAGCATGACAACACAAATCCATGCTGGCAGGCTAATTACACAACATGAGAAAGTCCACTTTACCCTCCACCACCACCCCGCTTTTTGATTCAGTTGGGAGATTGACTGCATTGTTGAAATTTCTTTTTTCCCTGATGCTAGCTGCAAATTGTTCTATGACGTTATTTTTTGCTCTAACCTTTTTTTTCCTGTTCCTTGTTGTTTCTTAAATGTCAGCATCATGAATATCTATTAAAATGCATAACACCCAGCAATTCACTTGAGAGAACGGGGTGGTGGTGGTGGATGGGGATGGGTGGGATACTTTCAAATATTGACTGAAGCTATTGACACATTTTCTATACATCTTAACTATCTAAATTACAGGGCAGTGCATAAGCCTAAGGGCGGCTACTCAGCATGAGCCTCTGCATAAGAATCCTGCGAAAAGTGGCCACGGGGTGTGTTATGCAGAGACTTGTTTCTAAAAATAGCTATGGCCTTCCCTTTCACGTAGGCTTCTCTCTCTCTCTCTGGGAGAGGGAACCCAGCAAAAAAGAAAGGAAGGAAAAAAGAACAGCAGCTCCAAAATACACATACAAGACAACATTACATAAATCCACAAGACAGCTGCTATTATCACACACCCTAAGCAGCAAATATCTTCTGCTTCTGCCCAAAGGCTCCAAAAACATTTTCGTTGAGTCACACCCGTAAGGTGCCGTATGAAAACATGCCGTGCTGACATTGATTACATGAATTCAATAAATCTGAGTTGTTGGCTGATCTTAAAATTCAAACTGTATAGGCTCTGAGGTCCTCTTTTGTCCTCAGCTATTTACGGCCCCTGCAGAGCAGCTACTAAAGGCTGTGACATTTCTCTCTGTCCAGGTATATTGTGACAAAGAGGAGCAGGTTATTCCTCCGATGAAGCAGAATTCTTCTCCTTGCCAATCTCCCTCCAGCTCTTTGAAGAATTCCGCTTTCTGAAGACCTTGAGCTCCTTCCTCTCATCACAACCTCACTTCCTGAGCGGGAACCCTGACCACAGAATGGAGCAGCCAGCTCCTAAACTGGCTCCCATTTGGCCTGATGAATGCTATAATCAGGATTTTTGGTTTTCTTGCATTTTATTTCACTCCTTTCTTCCCTGGGAAATGGCAAGACACTGTCCCCAATATGTACATCCTTTCCAGCTTTTCTTCTGCAGAGCCCTCTGCTGCCTGCTCTTGCGTTCCCTTTTCCTAAAAGGATGTCCTTTTCTCCTTGGAGAAGGGGAGTGGCTAACAACCAACCAAAGACAGGAGCTTGGGGCAAATAGGACTGAAGTAGACACCAGCTCACCATAGGCTATGGCTGCCGGGATTCTGCTCTTTTAAATTCAAGCAGGAATGCTCTCAAAGGAGCACAGGATGCTATCTTATACTAAGTTAAAATGAGCTCAGCATTACCCACACTGACTGGCAGCAGCTCTCCAGGGCTTCAGATGAGGGACATTATCAGTCCTACTTGGAGATGCCAGGGATTGAACCAGGGTCCTTCTGCATGCAAAGCAGAGGCTCTGCCACTGGGTTACATGGCTCTTCCCACACTTGCGAGCATTTCTGCTGCAAAGGCTCCCTCTGTTCCTAATACTGGTTACTAAATTACCAAAACTTTATAAATGGATTCTCCATTTAAAGTGTTATTTTTATTCAAAAGCATAGCATATATTATATGCCACATAAGAATGATTCGTAGATATTGACTCAATGTTACCTTTGCTTCTTTCCTGTCTAGGATTTCCCTGTAATATTTTTTAATTCCCTTGAACTATACTGAAATCTGTGTCCTATGTCACACTCCTCATCAACATGCCATACTACATCATGTCATTTTATGTAGCACAAATGTGACAGATGCAACTCTAAATGATGACTCATCATATCCCTGGCCTTGAGGAAATATGAAAATAAATACATTTCTGATTTAGTTTGCAGTTTGCCAAAGTCAAGAAAAGAAATATAAATTTGAGGACTGGTTTGAAATGAACATAAGACATAAGAACATAAGAAGAGCCTGCTGGATCAGGCCAGTGGCCCATCTAGTCCAGCATCCTGTTCTCACAGTGGCCAACCAGGTGCCTGGGGGAAGCCCGCAAGCAGGACCCGAGTGCAAGAACACTCTCCCCTCCTGAGGCTTCCAGCAACTGGTTTTCAGAAGCATGCTGCCTCTGACTAGGGTGGCAGAGCACAGCCATCACAGCTAGTAGCCATTGATAGCCCTGTCCTCCATGAATTTGTCTAAGGATTGGAAAGTGGCAAATGTAACGCCAATCTTCAAAAAGGGATCCAGAGGGGATCCCGGAAATTACAGGCCAGTTAGCTTAACTTCTGTCCCTGGAAAACTGGTAGAAAGTATTATTAAAGCTAGATTAACTAAGCACATAGAAGAACAAGCCTTGCTGAAGCAGAGCCACCATGGCTTCTGCAAGGGAAAGTCCTGTCTCAGTAACCTATTAGAATTCTTTGAGAGTGTCAACAAGCATATAGATAGAGGTGATCCAGTGGACATAGTGTACTTAGACTTTCAAAAAGCGTTTGACAAGGTACCTCACCAAAGGCTTCTGAGGAAGCTTAGCAGTCATGGAATAAGAGGAGAGGTCCTCTTGTGGATAAGAAATTGGTTAAGAAGCAGAAAGCAGAGAGTAGGAATAAACGGACAGTTCTCCCAATGGAGGGCTGTAGAAAGTGGAGTCCCTCAAGGATCGGTATTGGGACCTGTACTTTTCAACTTGTTCATTAATGACCTAGAATTAGGAGTGAGCAGTGAAGTGGCCAAGTTTGCTGATGACACTAAATTGTTCAGGGTTGTTAAAACAAAAAGGGATTGCGAAGAGCTCCAAAAAGACCTCTCCAAACTGAGTGATTGGGCGGAAAAATGGCAAATGCAATTCAATATAAACAAGTATAAAATTATGCATATTGGAGCAAAAAATCTGAATTTCACATATACGCTCATGGGGTCTGAACTGGCGGTGACCGACCAGGAGAGAGACCTCGGGGTTGTAGTGGACAGCACGATGAAAATGTCGACCCGGTGTGCGGCAGCTGTGAAAAAGGCAAATTCCATGCTAGCGATAATTAGGAAAGGTATTGAAAATAAAACAGCCGATATCATAATGCCGTTGTATAAATCTATGGTGCAGCCGTATTTGGAATACTGTGTACAGTTCTGGTCACCTCATCTCAAAAAGGATATTATAGAGTTGGAAAAGGTTCAGAAGAGGGCAACCAGAATGATCAAGGGGATGGAGCGACTCCCTTACGAGGAAAGGTTGCAGCATTTGGGGCTTTTTAGTTTAGAAAAAAGGCGGGTCAGAGGAGACATGATAGAAGTGTATAAAATTATGCATGGCATTGAGAAAGTGGATAGAGAAAAGTTCTTCTCCCTCTCTCATAATACTAGAACTCGTGGACATTCAAAGAAGCTGAATGTTGGAAGATTCAGGACAGACAAAAGGAAGTACTTCTTTACTCAGCGCATAGTTAAACTATGGAATTTGCTCCCACAAGATGCAGTAATGGCCACCAGCTTGGACGGCTTTAAAAGAAGATTAGACAAATTCATGGAGGACAGGGCTATCAATGGCTACTAGCCATGATGGCTGTGCTCTGCCACCCTAGTCAGAGGCAGCATGCTTCTGAAAACCAGTTGCCGGAAGCCTCAGGAGGGGAGAGTGTCCTTGCACTCGGGTCCTGCTTGCGGGCTTCCCCCAGGCACCTGGTTGGCCACTGTGAGAACAGGATGCTGGACTAGATGGGCCACTGACCTGATCCAGCAGGTTCTTCTTATGTTCTTATGTTAAGGTCTCCCTGAGCATTTTGATCAGGGGGACGATAGATCGTTCCCAGTATTAAGTCCCTCCTGGGGCATGGTATCACCACCCACAACGATTCTGTGGAGGAGTCTGCCTCTTTTGGGGTTTCGAGCTTGCTGGATTCAATGCCTTCTTTCACGTATAGAGCGACTCCGCCACCAATACGTCCTTCCCTGTCCTTCCGATATAGTTTATATCCAGGGATAACCGTATCCCACTGGTTTTCTCCATTCCACCAGGTCTCCGTTATGCTCACTATATCAATGCTCCCCTCTAAGACCAAGCACTCCAGTTCTCCCATCTTGGTTCGGAGGCTCCTAGCATTAGCGTACAGGCACTTGTAAGCAGTGTCTCTCTTCAAGTGTCTTTGGCACTTGTGGTTAGGCCTGTGGTAATTTTGCTCTTCTGAATTTATATCCTGTGCCCCTGCTCTCACAATGCCTACTTCTAGGCCTACCCCTTTTAAAATTTCATCATTTCTTTGGTTTTTATCCCAGGGGGGAGGTTTATTCCGAACCGGACCTTTCTCAGCTCCTGTCGGTTTCCCCCCTCAGTCAGTTTAAAAGCTGCTCTGCCACCTTTTTTATTTTAAGTGCCAGCAGTCTGGTTCCATTCTGGTTCAAGTGGAGCCCGTCCCTTTTGTACAGGCCCGGCTTGTCCCAAAATGTTCCCCAGTGCCTAACAAATCCAAACCCTTCCACCTGACACCATCGTCTCATCCACGCATTGAGACTGCGAAGCTGGGCCTGTCTGGCTGGTCCTGCGCGTGGAACCGGTAGCATTTCAGAGAAAGCCACCTTGGAGGTCCTGGCTTTCAGCATCCTACCTAGCAACCTAAAGTTTGCTTCCAGGACCTCACGGCTGCATTTCCCCATGTCGTTGGTGCCAACGTGCACCACGACCACTGACTCCTTCCCAGCACTGTCTACCAAACTATCTAAACGACGGGCGATATCCGCAACCTTCGCACCAGGCAGGCAAAACACCTTGCGGTCTACACGCCCATCACACACCCCACTGTCTATGTTCCTAATGATCGAATCACCCACTACAAGGATCCCTCCACCTCCTGGGAAATGAAGGGAAGGGAGCTTCCTAGTGATGCACACTCAAACACACAGAGAGATGGTTTCTAGCTATTAATATTTATTTATATTTGTGTGTATACAGTATATCAAAGGAGTTAATTTTAAGAAGAAATGCAGTTTTCCATGCGAGTTGGGTTTCAATGACCTTTAAATGGCTAAGATAAGATTGTAATCACTGATGCTTCAATGCAAACACCTCACACCAAGAAGAACTAGGAATGATGCAATGGAAAATCTCTGCTTTGTATTTAACACACAACACATATTTTTAGAGATGGGTCCTTTGTCTGTCCCCAGTCTACTCTACTTGTTTACTCTGTAAACGATTCAGGAAATCCTGATTAGTTTGCCAAGTATCTGACATAAACTCAGAATATAATGCAGCATCCAAATTAGGTTCAGAGTCATTCCTGTCCCTACCATAGAGGTTGCCACAAGCCCTTTGCCCCCACACCCAAGAAGAAGACTTGGAGACCAAGCATTGGATTGAATGTCATATTTATTAATATTATACTATTATGACAATAGTTTAAACCAGCACATCTGGTTGGAATGAACCCACTGTGGCCCCTGGCTGCTGCCAGGAGCCATGGTCTGTGCTCTTACCAAGAGACGTCTGCTATCGGCCCACTCACCTTGCACAGGCCTTATGGACATCATGCAACACAGCCATATGCCCTGGTGTTCAATATCCCAACAAGTATGGGATCATGAACTGCCTGCTGATGAAAATGCCCATCATACTGCAGCCATGCAGTGCCGGCAAAGTCACGGAAAGCCCTGTGATATTCCGGTTTTTAATAATCAACAGAGCTCTCAATGGGTAAGTCTGTGTCATGACGTCCATATATACGGTATGGACAATGAGTTAGTTGGGCCAGACCCGGCCTACCATCTTTTTCTTAACAGCTTCTTTGTCCGTAGATTCATCACCTTTTGGCTTGACCTCTGACTCATGAAGCAACAAAGTAAAAAGGTCGATATACTCCTCCCTCCAAATCTTTTTCTTTGTTGCCTGCAGGAAGTGACCACTTAAGGGAAGTGATCTATTGCTGTGAGTATACTCCCCAGAAAGGGGCAGCAGCTGAGACAATGGTTGAGCTTTGGCTGTAGGAGACTACCACTGGGCCATTGCCACAGAAGGCCAGGGCAATTGGGGCAGCACTGGCACTAAAACACCTCCCATGCATACTGACTGAGGTGAGGGGCAGCAACACCCGTCTTAAGTGTGGGCTGGGCTGGGCTGGCAGGTGTGGATGTTGTAGAGGACTCACTGAATAATAAGGCTGGCAAAGTGAGAAGTGGGGTGTACCCAGTGGTCAGGACAACCCCTACCTCCGGAAGTGGGGTGGAAGTCACATATGTTATCTGTACAGGTAAGGCTGGAGATGAACTGGAAACAGGCAGGATCGGAGAAACCTGATCCCCTGGCACAACAGGAACAGCCAAAGTGATGGCAGGAGACTGGCTTGCTGCCTTGCTCTCCAGGACGGTGACCCTGGTAAGAAGATTGTGCAAAATCCAAAGATGCCAGCCTGGTGCCTGGATCTGAAGGAGCTGTAACGGTCACACTCAAGAGCCTCAATATGAGCAACAAGCATGTGCACAGTGCCCATATAATTCTCATCATCTGAAGATGCATGCTGTGGGGGTGAGTGCTTCATGGCCTGCTTGACCACTCAAACCCCTTTCTTTTGCTTTGCCTCCTTGGGAGGCATCCTGGAGAAACCCAGAAAGAGAAAAGCTGCAAAATTATGAAACCAACAGACAATGAAATTAGCAAATAGAAAATAGCAAAACACAACTGGATATCTGTCTGTCTGTCTGTCTGTCTGTCTGTCTGTCTGTCTATCTATCTATCTATCTATCTATCTATCTATCTATCTATCCATCCATCCATCCATCCATCCATCCATCCATCCATCCAATAAACACAACCAGGCATATATTATATGTAGCAATAAAGGTGAGCTAGCACGAAAGCACTTCACCTGGCCAGGGGAAGAAAGCACACACTGAGCATGCCAAATGCCCCACTGGGCTAAAGAAGTGTTTCACCCAGCCTGGGCCAGGCAGGCTTCGTCATTGGCTGAAGAGTGTCCTCGGTGACGACCTTCTCCTGGCGCAAATGAAATGCAAGAAGGAGGTTTGGAGGAATGGAGCAGGCTTTTAAGCTCTGCTGCATCACTCCCTATAGGCCAGAGGATATCACTTGTCCCCTCTAATCCACCCCTCCCCTCAGGAGATACTTATTTTTTATTTTACTTTTTCATTATTTTATTTATATCTGCCCTTCCTCCCAGTAGAAGCCCAGGGCAGCAATACCAACCTTGTCTTCCACCCGGGAAAAGGGTAAGGGCAAATCCACCCCCTTGTTACTGTGGGAACATCATTCCATAATTGCGTTATCTAACTTACGGAGTTGGGGGGGGAAATAGTAAGTAGGGCTAATCACGCCCTTAGACCTTTGAAGCTGCAGTAAGACAGTGTCTGTGATGCAGAGCTTGGAAAAGTTACTTTTTTGAACTATGACTCCCATCAGCCCCAGCCAGCATGGCCACTGGATTGGGCTGATGGGAGTTGTAGTTCAAAAAAGTAACTTTTCCAAGCTCTGCTGTGATGCGTGTCATGCATGGTGTGTGAGAGAGTGAGATAGAAAAGAGATTGCTTCTAGATGACCTGTTTATGTAGCATCCTGAGTTGTTTGTGGGGAGACTGAACAATGTTGCATCAAACCAATGTTAGTCCATACTTTCCAGTGCATTTCCTCATAATTTTCCTTATCACAAAAAGTCTGATTTGTGTGGGTGGAATGTTCCACAACTGTTCCTCAAATCAAGTTTAATTGTGCAACCTGAATTTGGCTGTATGTGACACCCTGGGAGCGCCCAAAGAGAGCGGGAGACAAAGAGAAAGCCCCCCCCCCCAATCTCTTGTACAACAGTATTTGGTTATTAAATAATCCTTCCTCTGTGAGGCAATATAAACAGGATGTCTGAGGGAAAATACCTGTACACCTTTAGTCTCAAGAAGACCAATTTGACTTTTTCTTTCCCAGGTGAGGTTGATTGTCTGCATTTCTTTGACTCAAAGCCCATCAGGAATGCATTTGTTAGGAAATTCTTGTGCCATTCATATTCTGGGACACCTGGGAGAGAGACGGACCAGCCATTGCTCAATGACCAAAAGAAAAAGAAATAGGCAATTCTAGGATAGGAGGAGGTGCACTATTTTTGTCTTTGTCTAAAATTATTGAAGTGATTTTCTGAAACTGGGAGGTAGCCATTCCAAACTCTGCTAAGATGCATATTGTACAGGGGAGGCAAAAATGTGTCTGCTTTGAATATGATGCTGTCAAAATGTTGTCAGGCTTCAGAAATGAGAAGAAGAGGAAATGGGAAGTGGGAGCTGATTTGGAAGAGGTCTTAATTAGGAACCCAGCACTATAAAGACTAATATTGCTTTCTGTTCCCGTTCTGTTCGTTCTGTTTGTAATAGGGAATAATGACATGCCAATTGTATATCATTATGGAGAGCTATTTAGGGAACTGAATTTTGCCTCCATGCTTAATTATGCTTTCTATACTAGGTTAGAATTTGATTGCTACTGTGACATAAGCTATTTGTATTTTCTCCTCTCTCTCTCTCTTTTGTTAAACCTCAGATTGAAGGTTGCGTTGTTCATCATGACATTTGTCCATGGCTTTTTCTGGTGCCTTAATATCTCTAGTATCTAGTGACCAAACATGACCCATCAGAGGTCTTTGGGAATGAACAAACCACCAATCACTGGAGCTGTATGAAATGGCTTTTCCCTTCAATGGGTCTTCCTCTGGAGTCCCGTAAATGGGGCCTGTGCGGCACTGCTTATTCACTGCCTATAAAGGTGACAAAGCAGACTGATTAAAGGCAATTTATTCCAAACCAAGGGTGCGGGAGCTTTTTTAAGCCCAAGGACCACATTTCCACATGGACAACCTTACCGGGGGTCACAGGCCAGTGGTAGGCAAGGCTAGCAGCAAAAGTGGATCAAGCAACAGATGGGACACTATTCAGTGGGCTGATTTCTGGCTGCACAAAACCGAGAGATTTTTACCCCCATCGCACCATCCTGGCAAGTTAGAGGCATTATCACAATCCAACAAAACATTCCAGCCAGGTAAAAACATTCAAGGAGGATGGCGAGCATGGCCCTGGGATGGTTCTGAGGGCCAAGCAGAGAGGCTTGAGGTCCCACACCCTTGCTCTAAACTGTCACTGTAGCATCTATAGTATAAGTAGGTGCTTTTGTCACTGCTACTTATACTACCCTCCTGTCTTCTTTCTGCTGTACAGACACAGTACTGTTTCTATTTGACAGTACCCTGGATAGGGTGATTGCTTCACATGAATGCTGGAGCAGTATTATCTGTTAATGGATGAGTGAATGGGTTGGGAAGGGAGATGGTGGTTTTGGTCCTACACCACAGGAAACAGATGGTCTCTCCTCCTTTCTAACCATATCTGGTTTCATGCAACACCATACTTACAATCTGGGCTAGTAGTTAGCAAGTTGCATTGGTTGTGCAGTTGAGCCCTCATTTCTAAAAGACCAAATCTGATGGGTTGTTTCAACCCCTCCCCTCAATGATTGGCATGATTTTGGTGGGGGGCTATGAAAGTCTGCAAATAGCTTCATAATGTTATGGAGAAAGGAAGCCATGTTTTCCCCCTGTGCTGAAGTAAACCCCAAGTGAAAAAGCCCATGGTAGGGTACAGGCCTAGCATTCACAGAGAGGCATTTGGGAGAAGGAAAGATGATCTTTGGAGCCAGCTGCCGCATCCCTGCAACACATCAGGCTTGTCACACTTTTTTTTATTCACATAAAGAAAAGAGCTGCCGCCACCACCATGTGTAAGTGAAACTACAGGCAGACTCAGAACATGGACACGTGCCTCATTGGTCACCTGGGGATCAGGTGAAGAATTTGCCAGGAACATTTTGAGTCAGCCATAACTCATTTTAATGAAGTCATAATGAAGTATAAACAACAAAAGGGGCATTTTAAAAACAAGGAAAGCCTTACACATATTTTGCATTCTTTCCAGGCATTTTAATATTTTATGGAATTTTGTTATGTGTGTGGTATTGATATGTGATTTTATTATATTGTATTTTAAATTTATGCTGTTCACCGCCCAGAGAGCCGTTGGCTGTGGGCGGTATAGAAATTGAATAAAATAAATAATAATAATAATACTTGGAACTGCTTCATTGTCTTTGTGATTTCTAGTACTTGGATCTTTAATACAAAGAGACGTATAGCCAGGGAATGAGATTATACACATGAAACTGTTATGTTAATTCATTTGATATAGTTACTAGAATAGTTGCCTCTACTTAATCAAGACTTTTTATGGTAATGAAGTTTTCTCTGTGTGCTTCATTTATGTTGATTATTTCTGTTTGCTGCCATAGCAGTAGCCAGTAAGGCTGATGATTACTTAGCTTTCTGCAAAGTTGTTCTTCAGACTATCTTCAGATTAGGTATTTTCTTTTCCCATGTCCCCAACCATTTTACAGAAAAAATAATAATAATCAAAACATATAGCACTTATCACAATTATCATCATCAATAGCATGCATTGGGAAAACAGAAAGAGCATGGGGCTTTTAAGTTAGAAGCTATGTTTTTTAACCTAGTTCATTATTGCAATACTTTGCTTCTGGAGCAAAATGAATCAAATTTAAGAGTCTTCCCTTGGTGTTAGGCTTCATAGTAGTATGCTACCTGTTGCTACACTCAGTTTTATTAGGGTGCTTCAAGAGCCACGATACAAGTGTGCCAGATTGTTCCTTTTACCGGGATTCTACAAAGATGGCTGGATCAAAGCTGGCATAAGACTAGGGATAGGAATGGATAGCTAGGCAATACAAGGGATCTACTCAGGACAGAATGGCAAAGGATGAAGCAAGTACTAGTGATGCTATCTTTGTGACTTGACATATGCTGTCTATTGGCCCAGCAGTTGCACTGAGGCAGCTAAAGCTAAATTTGAATCATAAAATCAAGCTGTCCCAGATCCATCTGCTACTTACCTGCTTCAGTTCATAGCCTCTTAATTGTTCATAAACTCATTAGACAGTACCTGCAAAGATTTGGAAGAGTATTTTAAAGTGCACAGCTGGTACAGCACAGTGGGGAGGAGAGCCTGGCTGGGAGTCCAGAGTCTGTGAGTTCAAATCCCCACTGGTGTCTCCTGGGTGTCAAGGGCCAGCTAAAGAACACCCCCACAGTGAGTGGCTCAGGGGTTACATGCCCTGCCACCTGTGCAGCCATGGGCAAGCTGCATAGTCCCAAGGAGCCCAGTTGCCCCCCAGCTGGCAGATGCAGACAAGGAAGGGGCTGGCTTGTGCAGCTGAGGCAAGCTGAGCAGGCCCTAGCCAGTTGGGGAGGACTAGCCTCAGAGGGAGGCAATGGTAAACCCCCTCTGAATATCACTTACCATGAAAACCCTATTCATACGGTAGCCATAAGTTGGGGTCGACTTGAAGGCAGCCCATCTGCATTTTAAAGTGCAGCGTCTGATCACATGGGCTTCTTGCACACTGCACTTTATTCTGTTATTCTGACAATTTCTTCTCAGGTAATCTGCACATTTTATTTGATCTTTCATATGCATAAAGGCTAGTTCCAGAAAGCTAGTGGAATATACAGCAGTGGAAGTTTAACACTCATTGCCATGATGAATGATTCCAGAAATAACCTGTTTGAAAGCTTGGGAACCTGGAAAATCGCAGGAGTTTTGTGCTAGCTGCAGCAGCTCATGTGACAGGCATCCTGGCATGCAATGCATTCCTGCACTTTAGGCGCACGTCCAATTTATTTGCCTTTTTTTTCCTGATGAAAAGTGTACCAGTATTCTGGCTTCCTCTTCCTCCCATTCTACTTTTGCCTCTTCTGGTGGATTAATATGTTTTGAACTGTTGTTTTTAAAACAATAATCAAAACCTGAAGATATAGCCAAATGAGGTTTAATAAAACTGTAAATTCTTGTTTTTAGAAGCTCAGCTGCTCTCTGTAACTGTGGTATTACCAGTATATCAGCATACTCCAGCAGAAATGGGGGGTGGGGAGCCTGTGCTAACTTGCACAGTAAATTAAGGGGGAACTACAGTGCACATGTGTATAATGGGTGAGGGATGAAACAAGATATTCGTTGCAGCAGTGTGAAAGACATTTGCCCGACATGCCGGTATATTGGCCGAAAAAGCCACAGTTCCTTAACGCTACAGGTACTGCAGTGTGAAAGGAATTTTAGAAACCAGGACAGAAGTGCTACCATTTTAATCCACAAAAATGATGCAATAAGTAGTCCGTGGTGAGGTGATGAGTGTCAGCACAGCAGAGCTACTGCATGATGGTGGTGGTGCTAATAATGACAGCGATTATGCATTTTTAACATCATGGAAGGAAAAGCAGAGGATGTTTCAGGTAAGGAATGTGAAAAAACATCCCTTTCCTCTCCCCTTCCTTGATAAACTTCTGTCTAGTCTCATCAGAACTACTTTTAATTCCCTCAGAATTTTTTGGATATTTCACCCGAGCAAATTCACCTCAAAAATTCCTCCTTAGGAGAAACTGAGTGGCACTTCAGTCTCAGGTTTTTTTATTGGTGGTTGAATTCAGGTCAGTGGCACTGTGCTGGTTGTGAAGGGGTTATGGAAGCCCTGGCTCACATCCCACACAGGATATAATGTAATTTCTACCACACTTCTGAGGTGGAAATTTTCTTCACGGGAACTCAGTTGCTTGCTACCTTTCTTTTCTTTTTTCATCTTTCTCTGTGCTTTTAATAACAGCTTGACAGATAATAATCACCTTTTCTCATAATGTTTATTTATTTATTGAAGCATTTCTACCCTAGTTTATTACCAACTGGTCCCACGGTAGTTTTCAATAAAAAAAAGACAAACAATAAAAATAGAAACACACGCTCCACCCCTGCTGCCACTGCCACACTGGTCCTGGAAAGACTGGAACAACAGCAGATGAAACAATAGAGGCTGCCTGGAAAATCTGGATAAAACATTGCTACTACAATATGTAGTGATGACCACCAACTTGGAAAGCGTTAAAAGGAAAATAGGGAAATTCACGGAGGATAACACTATCAGTGGCAACATGGAAATAAGATGGCTTTATTACCTCTAGTATAAGAAGATTCATGTCAGTACCAGTTGCTGGATGGGGGAAAGTACTATTGCACTCATGTCCTGCTCGTAGGAAGGCTGCAAGCATCTACTTGGCACTGTGAGAACAGAATTGCTGCACTCTGATCTAATCCAACAGGCTTCTTCTTTCCTTCTTATCAACGAAAACCATCAAAAGGCAATTAAAAGGGCCTCCAAATATGTTTAAAACCATTCAAGGTGTGAACAAGATTAATTACAAAAAAAGGAAAGTGACAGGTGACATGATAGACATTTACAAACTGATGCATGGGATAGAGAGATGTTTTTCTCCCTCTCTCATAACACCAGAACTAGTGGATATCCAATGAAGCTGAATGCTAGAAGATTCAGGACAGAGAAAAGAAAGTACTTCTTCACACAGCCCATAGTTAAACTACGGAATTGGCTCCCGGAGGAGGCAGCGATGGCCATCAACTTGGAGGGCTTTAAAAGAGGGTTAGACAAATTCATGGAGGATAAGGCTGTCAATGGCTACTAGCCATAATGGCTATGCTCTGCCTCCACAGCCAGAGGCCGTATGCTTCTGAAAACCAGTTGCTGGAAACCACGGGGGGGGGCAGTGCTCTGGTTCTCAGATCCTTCTTGCGGGCTTCCCATGGGCACCTGGTTGGCCACTGTGAGAACAAGATGTTGGACTAGATGGGCCCTGATCCAGCAGGCTCTTCTTACTTTCTTGTTATATATGTATGACACAGATCTGACCTTAATGTGTTGTGATAACTCATATGTTATGATTTCGGCACGAAATTAATCTGGTTTTCATTGATGAGAGAAAGCTTTTTTCTCCCCATTATTCTTTGTTCATGAACCGTTTAACAGATATGAGCTTTGCCTCTTCCAAGCTTGTTAAATAACTTCTGGTTTGATTCACTGTACTCTGTCATCAAATCCTGATCAGTATAGATGTATCAGAATCAATTGTGTTTTAAATGCTCAAACAACATGTATTGATATGTAAAGTCATTTAACATCCTTGTAAAACTGCACACTGCTGTAAGCTATTTTGCTTCTGTTACAAGAACTATCCCAGCACTTTGTGATGAATCTCATCAAGACATGCAGTTCAGGAAAACCAGTGGGAGCTGCAGCAAAATTTTGCAGTGTAACCTCACCTCTTAACAGAAGTACTCCTTTCCAGGTGGTCAGCTAGGCTTGCTTTCTCCAAGATACTGTATTTTACTATGGGGTGTAGTTGTCCAGGGACTCAGGGAGTCTTAGACCCCTTACTTTTTTGGGAGCAGGGTCCAGCATACTACGAGACAAACAGCATGAAAGGGGAATGTGTTAGCCACTGAAAAGAGTATTCTAACATGCTTCCTTGCCATTTCCTACTGATTGGAGCCAATCAGAGTGAAAGGAGATGAATCAGCTAACACTCTCCCCTTTCATGCTTATTGCTCCCTAGGGATATATGTTGCTGTGGGGGAAAGGCATTAGCAAGGATCTCATTCTCAACCAAGAAGCAAAAAAGGGGGGAGGAGTGTAGCTGTGACTGTCATGAAGGGACTCTGCACTTCTGAATTTGCCACTACACTACTGATTCTTTCCTTCCTTTCCATTTTTCTTTTATAACTGGCAATCAACATTCTGTTACCATTAAATATAATCAATCCCCATTAAGCTTTTTTTGGAGGGAGTACATCCTTAAGTTTATTTTAGAAATATATTTATGTTGGTTCTGCAGTTTCCTGCACATTCTGATATCTCCACTTTGTTGCTCACTGGCCTTTTTTTGGTTCCAATATTGTTGTCATTTATCTCCTGAGTTTGCTACTGGAGGGAAACAAATGTTTTTTAGGATTGGAAAATAGAAAGCTATCAATCACTCTATTTTTCAAGATGAGTAACACACAGAAATCTTAAGTCAAGGCCTTTATTTTCTACTGACACTCCTTATCCTATAAATTAAACGTAGTCACTGACATAAGAACATAAGAAGAGCCTGCTGGATCAGGCCAGTGGCCCATCTAGTCCAGCATCCTGTTCTCACAGTGGCCAACCAGGTGCCTGGGGGAAGCCCACAAGCAGGACCCGAGTACAAGAACACTCTCCCCTCTTGAGGCTTCCGGCAACTGGTTTTCAGAAGCATGCTTCCTCTGACTAGGGTGGCAGAGCACAGCCATCACGGCTAGTAGCCATTGATAGCCCTGTCCTCCATGAATTTGTCTAATCTTCTTTTAAAGCCATCCAAGCTGGTAGCCATTACTGCATCTTGTGGGAGCAAATTCCATAGTTTAACTATGCGCTGAGTAAAGAAGTATTTCCTTTTGTCTGTCCTGAATCTTCCAACATTCAGCTTCTTTGAATGTCCACGAGTTCTAGTATTATGAGAGAGGGAGAAGAACTTTTCTCTATCCACTTTCTCAATGCCATGCATAATTTTATACACTTCTATCATGTCTCCTCTGACCCGTCTTTTCTCTAAACTAAAAAGCCCCAAATGCTGCAACCTTTCCTTGTAAGGGAGTCGCTCCATCCCCTTGATCATTCTGGTTGCCCTCTTCTGAACCTTTTCCAACTCTATAATATCCTTTTTGAGATGAGGCGACCAGAACTGTACACAGTATTCCAAATGTGGCCGCACATTTGAGTAACACACAGAGTAATCTTCTTTTAAAGCCATCCAAGCTGGTGGCCATTACTGCATCTTGTGGGAGCAAATTCCATAGTTTAACTATGTGCTGAGTATTCAGCTTCTTTGAATGTCCATGAGTTCTAGTATTATGAGAGAGGGAGAAAAACTTTTCTCTATCCACTTTCTCAGTGCCATGCATAATTTTATACACTTCTATCATGTCTCCTCTGACCCGCCTTTTCTCTAAACTAAAAAGCCCCAAATGCTGCAACCTTTCCTCATAAGGGAGTCGCTCCATCCCCTTGATAATTCTGGTTGCCCTCTTCTGAACCTTTTCCAACTCTATAATATCCTTTTTGACATGAGGCGACCAGAACTGTGCACAGTATTCCAAATGTGGCCGCACTATAGATTTATACAATGGCATTATGATATCGGCTGTTTTATTTTCAATACCTTTCCTAATTATCCCTAGTATGGAATTTGCCTTTTTCACAGCTGCCACACACTGGGTTGACATTTTCATCGTGCTGTCCACTACAACCCCGAGGTCTCTCTCCTGGTCGGTCACCGCCAGTTCAGACCCCATGAGCGTATATGTGAAATTCAGATTTTTTGCTCCAATATGCATAACTTTACACTTGTTTATATTGAATTGCATTTGCCATTTTCCCGCCCATTCACTCAGTTTGGAGAGGTCTTTTTGGAGCTTTTCGCAATCCCTTTTTGTTTTAACAACCCTGAACAATTTAGTGTCGTCAGCAAACTTGGCCACTTCACAGCTCACTCCTAATTCTAGGTCATTAATGAACAAGTTGAAAAGTACAGGTCCCAATACTGATCCTTAAGGGACTCCACTTTCTACAGCCCTCCATTGGGAGAACTGTCCGTTTATTCCTACTCTCTGCTTTCTGCTTCTTAACCAATTCCTTATCCACAAGAGGACCTCTCCTCTTATTCCATGACTGCTAAGCTTCCTCAGAAGTCTTTGGTGAGGTACCTTGTCAAACGCTTTTTGAAAGTCTAAGTACACTATGTCCACTGGATCACCTCTATCTACATGCTTGTTGACACTCTCAAAGAATTCTAATAGGTTACTGAGACAGGACTTTCCCTTGCAGAAGCCATGCTGGCTCTGCTTCAGCAAAGCTTGTTCTTCTATGTGCTTAGTTAATCTAGCTTTAATAATACTTTCTACCAGTTTTCCAGGGACAGAAGTTAAGCTAACTGGCCTGTAATTTCCGGGATCCCCTCTGGATCCCTTTTTGAAGATTGCCATTACATTTGCCACTTTCCAGTCCTCAGGCACAGAGGAGGACCTGAGGGACAAGTTACATATTTTAGTTAGCAGATCAGCAATTTGAGAACTCTCAGGTGGATGCCATCCGGGCCTGGTGATTTGTCAGTTTTTATATTGTCTATGAAGCCTAGAACTTCCTCTCTCGTTACCATTATTTGTCTCAGTTCCTCAGAATCCCTTCCTGCAAATGTTAGTTCAGGTTCAGGGATCTGCCCTATATCTTCCACTGTGAAGACAGATGCAAAAAATTCTTTTTCAAGTTGACACTTTTTCAAGTTGTGCACCCAAAGATTGTAGAAATATTAAACAAAAATGTTCTGTCTACACACCCTAAACACCACACTCAGACCTCAATGGGCCTCAAAAGTAAAATTGTTATATCACCATCAGTTCCAATGAGATGATGAGAGTCCACCACATCCTAGGTCTTTTTGACCTGAGAACTTTCTGTGAGACAAGCAATATGAACAAAGCTCTAGCTGGATGGTATCACTTCACATATCAAGTGGGAGACTGTATGTCAGAACACTTGCCACAAGCAGAGGACAGGTTCTTAGATCAGTGTGCTCCCTAGAATTCCACTTCCCTGTTTCTAGGGAACTTCAATCATCCAACTCCCCATTTGCACTCTGAAGTGATGCACTCCACAAAGTATTGTACTGCATGATTCTTCTGCTTGTATAGTGACCATATGATACAGGGCACTCAGAATCTTTTCCTTCCTTTCCCATTCCCTGCTAGGTTTCTTTCTTTTTCTTTTCTTCTCTTTCTAGGGAAATTCACTAGATGAGGCCAAAATTGCCAGATGATAAATTACATAATAAATACAAAGGAAGTAGTCACAGTTGCAAGCTATGAAAATATAAATCTGGCCAAATAAGTGGTAGTGGAGAGATGGGGGAAGGGAAACTGAAACTTCAATTCTACCCATGTCTATTCAAAAGTAAGTTCCCCTGAGTTCAATAGGTCTCACTCCCAGATAAGGATATAGCATTGCAGCCTAAAATCAAGCAATGCCCACCCAATTATCTGAGAAAATCGTGTGCGCTCTATATGGGGCACATAATACTGGTTTAAGTATGCTTACGCCCATTGAAAGCACCAGATTTTCATTCCAAGGTATGTGAAAACTAAGACAGGACCAAATGTTAGAATCTCTCTTCTTTTCTAGACCAATTCAATCTAAAGTAATCATAAACCTGAGGAGGAGGCTGGACCACATACTTGAAGATGATATTCTGTTAAAGTTGAAAGCAAGGCTGTCACCTTTGTTTCCTGGCCTTTCTCGTGTGCTTTTTTAAAAAAATCCTAATATGCAGACATTTAGCAGATGATTGTTTTCCTGTCATGCTGATATGTTTTGGGGAGGGGGGGCTTCATCTACTTCATTTTTGGGTTTCAGTCTATTCTTAAAGCCAGAGGAACAAGTCTAGTTAAACAAAGAAAGTAACTACACTAGTTGATAGTTGACCAGACAAGTGGAATAACGACAGCAAAAATGATTACATATTCATGACACTATGTTGTATATTATGCCTTTCCCATTTGTACATACTTTTCCCATTCAAATCTTGACAGCAAGAAAAACTGGGCATGTAAACTATGAAACTAAGTTAAAACAACAGTGACAAAATTAAATCCCTAGTTTCAGACAGTAATACTTGTCAATCAGCAGTAGCTACCAGTATGTAGACTCCGAAAGAGAGTGTAGATGTTACTGTTTTTTAACAAAAAACCCCATTCTGGCTGTGTAGCCTTACTGGGCTTTTTCATTAAAAAAATTATAGGAAAAAGTAGTTTTTCTCACATGAATTTTCCCTCCCAGGTATTCTTATCAGATAATGTTACCAGCTTGAGAAGAGTGTTTCTTTCAGTGCAACAATATAAGAACGGTGTAAGTAGCTTATTTTGTATATAAAGATGTCCTGTTCAAGCCATACAGCTAGCATTTCTTAACCAAGCTGTCACCTACTTAGCCCTTTGGCATCACCAACCACCACCACCACCCATCCTTTAAAGAGTATGATACAGCAAAATGCACATTTGCTGAAACAGTCTGAGTGCCACACATACATTGCGCTGGAACATCTTGGTATTTGCTCATTTGGAGTCAAGCACTTTGTTCAGAGTATTTTATGGTCTGTCCTTCATCTGGAGGCTCAGAAATAATTTATAAGCCTTGCTACTACAGCTAATGGAGTTTCTACTTTCTTTCATTTGATGAAGTCACTCCTTTTGGCTCCAAGGGTCTTCAGTTCAGCATGCAGAAGAGCCAGATTCCTCATGTAACATGGCATGTGCCTTAAAGTATTCATGAGTTCTTAAAAGGACAAAGTGACAACAAAAGAGATTGTTTCGACGTGTCTGCTATTAGATAATTCATGCCAATCCCAAATCCTTGAGAAAATATTGTTTACTGCCCAGGGGTATTCAAAGCTCTCACAAATTCAGCAGCATGAAACATAGCAGTGGCACTATATAGGTATTTGAGAATTGTAATAAAAGCAAATACAAATCCCCCTTTTGAAGTTAGGGCAAAGATCATTAAAGGTGGGAATCACTGACCATTAAACTGAGTCTACAATAAGCTGATTAAACAGCAGCCATTATACTGTTAGTGGTACTATCAATGGAAATAATGAGGTTAAAGTCCGCTAGTTTACTCCATATTGCAGTTTTCCAAATGCACAATATAAAGTTGGGAAAACTTGAATTTACTCACAAAAATATATCTGTAAACAGCTGCTGCATTTAGTAATGTCCACTCCAGGTTAACTAAACGTCACTGGGAAATAGACTTACATTTCTCATTTAGAGCAAGGCTTCCAAAATTGTAGTCCATGGACCACCATTGGTCCATGGGTTTCATTCAGATCGGCGATTATGTGTCTGTGGATTTGTGGTTGAGGAGAGGAGAAGGCACATCCATTGCATTAAATATTCATATTGGTCTTAATCGCATTTTAATTGCTTCTCTTCTTTTTTATATTGTATTTTATCATATTGCAATTAGAATTCTATGGAATACAATAAAAATATAATAAAAGAAGCAATAAAAATACGATTAAAATTAGACAGCATCTAGCACAGCACATTACAATTCTGCTACAGCAGGCAGAAAAATCATTAAGTGGCCCATTAAGACCTTCAGCAATTTTCAGTGGTCCATTGAGAAAAAATGTTTGGGAACCACTGATTTAGGGGTTTTTTTTAGGGTCAGTTTACATGTTACCTAAATTACCCAATGCCAGCTGAAGTCTCATCTTAATCATCACTATGGATGCCAGAGAATTTCAACAGAGGAATGGAAATTGCAAAGTTTCGCTTATTCATCCCACATCCAGAATAAAAACCAATCCAGCAAAGACAATCAGTACTAGCTGGGGTTGTTGTTTTCAGTCCTCAAATGATATGTAACAGTATTGATAAGTTTTTCCTCAGTTTTCATTGCATTTCCTTTGCACTGAAATCAATGTTGTGGTATAATGTAATGATAACTTAATTCCATAAAACATTGCCATAGTGGATAGAGAGATGAATAACGTTTTTCGTGGGAAGCCAGACTGCAGTGGAATGGAAACATTGCTGCACATGACAAATATAGGGTGGAATGGAAATTATTTGTTTGTTTGTTTGTTTGTTTGTTTGTTATTAAATCTATATCCGGTCCTTCCAGTTAGGAGCCCAAGGCAGCAAACAAAAACACTAAAAACACTCTAAAACATTATAAAAACAGAGTTTATATTAAAAACAATCTTTAAATCATGTCAAAACAAAACTTCTTTAAAAACATGTTTTTTTAAAAAGCTTTAAACATCTTTAAAAACAGGAGTTTTGGAGTGTGTTCTCATCAGTATGCTGATGATACGCAGCTCTACTTCTCCTTTTCATCTTCTTCAGGTGAGGCTGTCAAGGTCCTAAACCAGTGCTTGGCCGCGATAATGGACTGGATGAGAGCGAACAAATTGAAGCTCAATCCAGACAAGACTGAGATGCTGTTAGTAAATGGATCCCCTGACCAGTTGGATGTTTGACTTGTTCTGGATGTGGTTACACTCCCCCTGAAGGAGCAGGTGCATAGCTTGGGAGTCCTTTTGGACCCGTCCTTGTCACTTGAGGTGCAGGTGGCCTCGGTGGCACGGAGTGCTTTTTACCAACTTAGGCTGGTGGCCCAGCTACGCCCGTATCTGGACAGGGAACATCTTGCTTCAGTTGTCCATGCTCTGGTAACCTCAAGGTTGGACTACTGCAATGCACTATACGTGGGGCTGCCCTTGAAGACGGTTCGGAAACTGCAGCTTGTGCAGAATGCAGTGGCCAGATTAATAACTGGGACCAAGCGGTCGGAACATGTGATTCAAGGTGCTGGTTTTGACCTATAAAGCCTTACATGGCACGGGCCCACAATACCTGGTGGAACGTCTCTCCCGATATGAACCTACCCGGGCACTACGCTCAACATCGAAGGCCCTCCTCCGGGTGCCTACTCAGAAGGACGCCCGGAAGGCGACTACAAGAAAGAGGGCCTTCTCGGTAGCGGCCCCCGAACTATGGAACACCCTTCCTGACGAGGTACGCCTGGCGCCTACTTTACTATATTTTCGGCACCAGGTGAAAACCTTCCTCTTTGCCCAGGCATTTTAATATTTTAAATATTTTTGATATCTTAGCATTTTAGTATTTTAGTATTTGTATTTAATGTTGTTTATGTTAGTTATATGTCCTGTCTGTTTGTCTAACTGTTGTTTCAAGGATTTGGTGTTTTTAAATATTGAAATGTAATTATATATCTTCATTGGTTGTACACCGCCCAGGGAGCTTTGCTATGGGCGGTATAAAAATTGAATTAAATAAAATAAATAAATAAATCTTAAAAAGCAATTCCAACACAGAGGCAGACTGGGATAAGGTCTCTACTTAAAAGGCTTGTTGAAAGAAGAAGGTCTTCTGTAGGCACCAAAAAGATAACAGAGATGGCGCCTGTCTAATATTTAAGGGGAGAGAATTCCAAAGGGTGGGTGCCACTACACTAAAGGTCCGTTTCCTATGATGTGAAGAACAGACCTGAAAGATGGTATCTGCAGGAGGCCCTCACCTGCAGAGCGCAGTGATATATAAGGTATATAAGGGGAAAGACGATATTTCAGGTATCCTGGTGCCAAGCTGGATAGGGCATTGTACACCAAAACCAGAACCTTGAACTTAGCCCGGTAGCTTTCTTACATCCCTAGTCATCACAGTCACAGCAGTCTGCATTGCCCTCTTGTGGAAACAGTGGTTGATGCAAACAGCAGCACCTTCATATTATGACAGCCAGCGTGGTTGTTGTGGTTAGATTGTTGGAATAGTTCCTGGGGGACCAGGCTTGAAATCCCCATTCATCCATGAAGCATGCTGGATGACTTTGGGACAGTCACCAATTATCAGCCTAACCTACTTCACAGGGTTGTTGTGAGAATAATATGGAGAGGAGAACCAAGTAGTCCTTCGAAGAGAGCTAGAATATAAATGCAATAATAAACAAATAAATAAATATTATCTCACCTGAGCCATTCTGTAACATTATTGGAAGAAGCACAGGTTTGTATTTCAAATTAGTTTTCTTCCATCCCTCCAGAGGCTCTGTTTTGTTTTCCATCCTCCGTTCCTGGAAATTCATTAATCTTGCTTTGGTGTAAATAATTGAATTTCTTTCCAAGAGTTCATTAGGTGCAATAAAGCACCTTTAATTCCTGAAGATGTTTAAAAAAAAAAATGAACAAATGGTGTGCCTCTAGCATTTGGGATACTCAAGTCTAAGGTTTTGCCTCTAAAACTAGTACCCTTTCTCTATATAAACATATATTGAACAAGGATATCTGACTAGAAATAGTGGATTTACTGCCTAAGGTCCCTTATGGCTTTTATGGAAATTAAGAAGCTGTAAACATGGATCCAAGACAATTCCATACCACTAAAATAAAATAAGAATGATGTGCATTATGCAGTGCATACATAATGTGATATAATGGGTGGTATCCAATGCACTTGTTCCATTACTGAAAGGATTTACACTTGTGCAACAGAACCTCCCCCCACTCCTCCTGCTGCATGCCACCCCCAAACATCTGCTGCCAGAGGCAGTCACTTCTCTGTGCCTAAGGGTAGAAAGGGCCTTGTTTTGGTAATGGATTTTGGATTCATTCTTCACCATTTTATAAGTATTGTTATATTGCTAAATGCTTGACCAAAGGTACAGGATCATGCTGTAGCTCTCCTACTACAATCAGTGGGACCTGAACGTGCTTAATGCAGTCATGGTATTTTCACACCAAATGGTCACTTCAAAGTCACAGGTGCCCATTTATAACAAATGGGCTAAACAATAAATTTAATTGATTAATCAAATAGAGCTTTCATTAATTAATCAGTGGGAGTGAATTTTAATCAATGGAGGCAAATTTTAATTGGTGTGGCTTAAGACTGAAGGGTGCAGGGATTTGAAGCCAATTTGGCTCTGATACGTTACCACAATAGTAAATGAAATGGAACCAAATGAAATGGGGCAAAAAGGAGC
Organism: Rhineura floridana; assembly: GCF_030035675.1. Classification (NCBI taxonomy): domain Eukaryota; kingdom Metazoa; phylum Chordata; class Lepidosauria; order Squamata; family Rhineuridae; genus Rhineura; species Rhineura floridana. The sequence continues at coordinate 73,789,169 of NC_084483.1, read as the reverse complement.
ACTAAAAGACTGTTGCTGCTTGTTTGTTGTAGCCCATTATTGTAGACCATCACTAATAACCACAAAAAGGTGCCTCTTCATTGTGTGCAAATATATTTAAATTTGATTGGCTAATTATCCAATTAATTGGCTAACAAAGGCAGATGCTTCTTCATCAACAACAAAATCTTTAATTCGTTGGCAGCCCTAACAAGAAAGCCCACCATTTATCAACAGTATAGAAATTTGATTTAAACAGTTACACATTCTTATTTGAGCACCTAGTAGGTTAGTGTATTATTCTATACAGAGCTTGGAAGATTGCTTTTAAAAAGGAATAAATTACAATTATTATTACATGGCCCCCGAAAGGAATAAATTACCACTACAATTATAATTGTTCTGAAAGAATTGATTACTTTACTGGTACTGTAATTGTAGTGATTATTTTAAGTTACTTTTTTTAAAAAAAGCCTAGAGTGCCTACAAGGTACTGGCCTTGGCTGCTGCACACCTAAGCAGCCTAAAACAACATTAACAATAAACACACACACAGAGGTAGTAGAATATATTTTTTAAAATCCATAAGATAACAGTGGTGGTCTCTCCGCTGGCAAGGGAGGCAGAAGCCACCACTCAGATCTTTGCATGTCAAACCAAGTGCAACCCACACACACACACACTCCGCCAGCAAGCGTTATCTCTCTCACTCAACCACCTCCCAGACACTGCCCTGCCACCAATTAAGGCACACCCACCCAAGCAAACATTTTCCCCTGGGTGCAAAAAAGTTAAAACACTGCAAATGCAGCAAAGTAGCCAGGGAGGGCGGCGAAGGCTGCTTCACACACCAAGTGCAAACACAGTATTCACACACACACACATTGGCTTCACCTCCACAGTTCTTTATCTCCATTCTGCTGCTCCCTCTTTCTCCTCCTTCATCCATGTCCTTGCCCTCCGGTTCCTTTTTCTTCCACTCCATTCTTCTCCACCACCATCCATTTTTAAAACAAATTTTCTCTCCACTCCACCCCCATCTTGTTTTCCAAACCTCCTCCTTCATCGCCTCCTAAACACCCACAGAGCATGGGAGAAGAGCAACACTGCACAGAAGCCCAGTTTGAGGCACATTATTTTCATCCACATATCTGAGGAGCAGAAGACTTCCCCTGCTCCCCCCCTCCAGTAACTCCCAAAAGTAATGCAGGAAACATTACAATTACTCCTCAAAAGTCATAAAATTACTCCTATTACAATCAAAATATAAAGAAATTATACCCACTTGTTCCTCAAAAAAAGTAATAAATTACAAATAATTCCTTTTTTTGTAACTAATTACTTCCAGGCTCTGATTCTACACGACTGTTGCAGTAAATATCAAACGGTACAGCAGAGGTGCAGTGGAACAGACAGAGAGAAGCAAAAGCCATGTGGAAATTAGATAATATAATGGGTGATAATAGGAAGGCATCAGATGTGCTCGTTAAAACATTCTTTCGGCTTTTCTTGAGACTTGTCCTTCTCCTCCCCTGTCCTTTATGAGAGTCCCACAACTCTGTCTGCCCTGGTTCCTCTTCTCTTTCATGCCAGCCCTGGGTTATCTTACTGCCTGCATGCTTTTCACACACAAAGCCACACTAATGACTCACAAATCTTTTCACTTCCTGACCAGGCTCACTCAGTCGAATCCAGGCACTTCCACGCTAATGCGGTGATTTGTGAGTTAAGCTGCAATAGGTGGACAGCAGGTCCAGCTCCGCAGAAGAACAAGCTTGAAGGGAGAGGTATAAAGTTTCCCTGTGTAATTTGTGCCCCACAGCTAGACTGGCTGAAGCCAGTGTGTAAAAATTTCTGCAATTAAGCCCCAAAGCACAAAAATACCAATTAATTATGATGATTTGCTATGTCTTCATTAGCAGCCTATAAATAAATCATGTCCTGCATCATGTTGCTACTATTACTGCAGCACCAAAGGAATGAAAGAAATCTTTTAGTAGGATTTGGGGAAGAAAAATGTTGAATTAATTATACATAGTCTCTTAACCTGGCATGCACACTGCACTTTTGGCATGTGCATGCGTTGTGTTCTGTATGTTGATTAGCATATGTTTGCCATTATAGTTAAAATATGCCTCTTTGCCAAGCAAAATGGGAACGTAAAGCCATAATGAAAACAAAAATAAGTAATATGTCAAAGGTTGGCTTTATAAATAATATAAATGTTTACATGGAACACTTTTTTAATTGGCATTCTGTAATAACCACTAAGTTCTTAAATGTTTTTAGTACGTTCCTATTTTTGACAGTATCATGCCCAATATTAGAGGGTTGCATCCAGCTGTGTCCCTTGTGTCCACCAAATCAGTTTCAGAGCATTGGGGGATCATTCAGAACAGTATGGGAGGGGACATGGGAGGTTGCAGGGGAGGCAGAATTAGTAACAATGGACTCCCTCCCCATCTGTTAATGGAAGCCTCTGCTGATTCAAAGTATCTTCGATCAGCAGATGATCTGAAAAGAGATAAGTATGCTGTACACAGAAATGTACAATGTTGTTGTTGTTAATTAATCACCTTCCACATATGACCCAAGGTGATGTACACAATAGCATAAAAACCATTAAAAAGCATTTACAAAGCTGGTGCAAATATAAGAGAAGATGAGTTGAAAAATTCAATGTTGGTAGACAATTCCTGAACAAATGATCAATAAAGGCAGACCCATATGGATTTGCTATGCTGATAAATCCTGCAACAATTGTTGCAATTCCACAATATCATTATATTGTTATGGGTTATGGGTCCATGAGTCCCCCTCCAGCCTCTGTTTTGGAACCCTGCACCTGAAGGTGGGCTCTGCAGCAGAGAAACCTGCTCCACTGGTCAGATGAGTCTCTTTGTTAATCTAATAGAGTGGCCAGGTGGGCTAATGGGTCTGCCAAGTGCCCATTAACTGGTGAATGGGCCAGGGAGATCTTTTTGTCATTGAAACTCTTCAGGAGAACCCCCTCCCTCCTGGGGCCAAAAGAGAGGCTTGTGTTTTTAGTTGGGTCTGAGGAAAGGCTGGGAACTGGAGACAGGGTGCCTCCTGTAAGCCTGATGGAAAAACAAAGATCTATTGGATTACTGATGTTTTGAACCCCTCCATCTTAAGCTCAGGTTGGAATGTGTGTAAATAAATAAAGCATATTTCATAAAGACACCATAGTCTCCGCTGACCTTTCCGAGGAAACCAAACCCTGGGCAAGCTCAGGGACCCCTGGAGACCTCTCACCACTCAGAGATTGGGGTGGCTTGCAACAATATGAAAGAAGGTCCTGTTGTTTCAATGGAGGTCACCCCCAAGTAAGAGTGCTCAGGTTTTCCTCCAGATGCCCTAATACTGCAGGCCATGCATGCATGGAAGCAGTCTTCACTATGTACTTCTTATGCATGCCAAAGGGTTCCACACACACATCCTATAAGGTAGGTCCCATTAGCATCTGAGATGTTACTGTGCTTTGCAAGAGAAACTTGTAGGAAGTGGGTTAAAGACACACTGGGAGCAATGGAACAGCTGGTGCCGAAGGCTCAGTATTATACCAAAGATTCTTAATGTCAGGGAACTTTTCAAAATTTTCATTGTTAAGTGGGGCAGAGTTCTCTAGAATTGCTGAAAAAACTGAAAGATGTATAGGATATTATAATCATATAGCAGCCATTCTGTACAGTTATGATGTAACGACAAGAGTCCTGTGCAGGCAGTCAGGGCACATGATTATGATAATGTGACACCAGTAGAGTGGGGTCACATCAACCTACCCGGAACCTATCAAACCTCATGTCAGCCCCTGTCTGACGTTGTCTGTGCATTTGGGGGCACGTATGCAGTGGGGCAGCCTGATACACATGTCCCCCTTGAACTAGAACCCTCACCATTTGGGCTTTCAGCTCCCATGAACAGTCTAGTTGTGTCTAGGGGGCTGCCTTGCTACTGAATGCTCCCAATCATACAGACAAAACTGAGACAGAGAAGGCTCATGTGATCATTATTGTGCATCCTGAATATCTGCATTCTAAAAATGCTTTCCAATGAGTCAAGGATAGGTAAATTATTTTAATTTTGCTGCCATCCTTAGCCCCTATCAGAGTTTCATAGGACTTTTCACCGGCTGCCCAGATGAATTGGTTGACTGAGGCAAATGGGAGTTTTCCTCCCACTGTGAATAGTAAGTGTGAGGGTCTGATTCCAATCAGGACTGTAGATGGGGCAAAGCATTAAAGCCCCTTCCTCCTACACCATGGTTCTAATCCAGTTTACCACCACCACCACACTCTGGATATTTATTTGTTTGTTTTACAAAATCAGGTATGTAAAGGCAAACCGTGTGACAAATGTCACATCTACTTTGGCCCTAAGAGGCAACTGCAGTATTTGATTGTATGAGAGAGGTGGGAACATAGTCCTATTTTCTCACAAAACAGTACGATCTCAGTATGTTCATCAGAGTTTGCTTGTTACATTGCATCCATATACTGATGCATAAGCTAGCACAGTGCTGAGATGAGGAGGTCCCCTTGCAAAATTTCTGAGGGAAAAGTGGGTCCTGTTTTGCCAATTTGGGGAGACAAGAATAGGGATAATAATCTCCAATTTAAAGCGGTGACTCTGTTGCCAGTGTGATCCCCCATCCTTTGGCAAGTGCTTTGACAAGAGAGTGGGAAGGAGTCAGACTGGATGAAGGCAGTGCCAAGGAAAAAAGAAGGATGCAGATCCCACTGTAGATCACCACCTTTTTTAAGTGGCTGTAGCATTTCCAAGAGGAGGAAAGGGAAGCAGACTGCAAATCCCTTAGAGTGAAAGTTGTGACCTTAAAGAAGACGGTCAGTAACGCAATGGTTTAATCCCTCCTCTTTTTTGTTGAGAATGGATTAAGATATTGTGCTGTGTATTGTTGGATATGAAAAGCGGTATGTTGTTTGTTTGTCTTGCAATAGGAGCTATGTCCCCTGAAGCGACAACTTTTTCATAGAAACTCAAATTCTATAACAGTTCAGTGTGGCACTGTAAACTCTCCACATTCAGGGAGTTTCTGACATGGAGAAACTCCAAAGTGTCAGTCTTACAAATCTATTGTTTGTGAGCAATTGCACTGCTGCTACTTGCAGCAGCAGCAGCAAAATAAAAAAAGAATACACATTAGGAAAAAGAAAAGCACTGTGCTACTGCCAGTGCTAATGATAATTTTTTCCTCCTCAAGAAATTTGGTGAAATGTTTCCCCTTTCTCTGCCCTCAAATAGAGTAAGGAGCTTTGAGAGACCATTTGCTTCATCACATGATGAACTGTTTGCCTGATAATCTGATTTTTTTATTGATGCTGAAAGTTTATCATTCTCATTTCCCCAAATTCTTAATTATTTGTTCTGTGCGACAACCCCAAATATATACACACACAAAATTAAGAAAAAATAAGGATTTTGGATAGTAAAACAGATAAGACCATGGTTCATGACATTCACAGCTGTGTCTCCAGCAACAGCTGATTTCATAGTACTGCTTCTTCAGTGCCCATATGGTACTTTTTGCCATTGTGCCAGACATCCGTAGGCCTTTTTGGCCCATAAGAATTGTGCAGGCTAACACAACATTGGAGTTCCCTTCTTCTTCCTCCTGTTGCCCCCAGGCATCAGCTGCAATAGCTTCAATTCTGCATTGATCCATAAGGTCAAGATCATAGAATCACAGAATCATAGAATAGTGGAGTTGGAAAGGGCCTCTAAGGCCATCGAGTCCAATCCTCTGCTCAGTGCTGGAATCCAAAGCATACCCGATAGGTGGCTATCTAGCTGCCTCTTGAATGCCTACAGTGCTGGAGAGCCCACTATCTCCCTAGGTGATTGGTTCCATTGTCGTATTGCTCTAACAGTTAGGAAGGTTTGCCTGAGGTTTAGATGAAATCTGGCTTCCTGTAATTTGAGCCCATTACTTTGTGTCCTGCACTTTGGGATGATTGATTAGAGATCCTGGCTCTCCTCTGTGTAGCAACCTTTCAAGTACTTGAAGAGTGCCATCCTATCCACTCAGTCTTCTCTTCTCAAAGCTAAACATGCTCTGTTCTTTCAGTCTGTCCTCATAGGGCTTTGCTTCCAGTCCCCTAATCATCCTTGTTGCCCTCCTCTGAACCTGAAGATAAACACTATGTGCATCCAAAGTGAACAAACACCATCTAATTCTAAAAAGTTGAAGAAGAATTGTGCTCATTGCCTTCTCCCTGCTCAGGTTGATATCCAAGATTATAAGTCTGAAAGATATCTGTTCTAACCTTTCCTCACCCTTCTAGTCTAAAGCTCAGTTTTGGATTTTCACTTTTACAGGCTGCTTTCATTATTCTTGTTTACACTGATACATAACCTGAGGCTTATAGAATGACCTCCCCTCTGAGGTGTGTCATGCACCAACATCACTGACATTTTGGTGACAACTGAAGACATTCCCCTTTGCCTAGGCTTTGGGGAGAGGTGAGGTTTAATGCTGATTGGTAGAATTTGTTCTGTTGATTCCCAGCTGCCATGTGGATGTTACTGATGTTTTATGTATGGTTCCACATGGGACCATATGGTGAAGGATGGGTATTAAATATACCAAATAAAAAATAATAACATTATCAGGGCTTCTTTGCTATCCAGGGTATTCCTTTCTTTTATGTTAACTGACTTCAAACAAGGGTTTGATCTTTGAACAAGCAAACACATGTGAAGTTGAAGGAAATAGTTTATTAGGGAAGTGTTATCAGGATAGTTTATCATGTAGTATACTATAAACCAGGGGTAGCCAATATGGTGCCCTCCATATTTTTAGGACTAAAGCTCCCATCAGCCCCACCTAGCATTGCCAACAGCCAGGAATGGTGCAAACTGTAGAAGGATTATGGGAGTATATCGTCCATAGCATCTGAAGGGCACCATGTTGGCTATCCCAACTATGAACACACAAGATGATAACCAACTAAATCATACTCAGAGCAGACTCATTGAAATCAGATTACTTAAATTCATTTACTTCAATGAGTCTACTCTGAGTATAGCTAATACTGAATATCACCCACATAGACTGACAAGTGTCTATCCATCTTCTTGTCTTGTACACATAGATATTATATTAAATGTTGCATTATGCTATGCCCCTTCCAGATAATCTTCATTATGGCAAATTCTAAGCCAGAAGATGTTATATTGAAGTACATTTAAATGAGGCAATAAATTAATTTCACTTGATGAGATTGTTTGCAGTTTGAATAGCAGTATTGTTCAGAAATCATGAATCCGACAAGGCTCTTCCATACAGGATTCATAGTTTGGTTTTATAGCAAACATCCTCCATTCGCAGCTTGTAGTTTCAAATCTGCAGTTGTGTAACTATGTAATTGTGTGGTAATGTAGAAAGACACAAAGCCAGTCTAACACCCAGGCAACCTATTGAATTTTGTTTCTTCCAGCAACAAGCAATGAAACAGTAAGAGCAAAAACATTTCCTGCATATGTCCAGTTCACTGAGTGGGTCTATAGCATTCATTGACTTCCATGGGCTTTGTGTAAGAGAATTTTGTCATGGATTGTGGGAAATGTATGCACTGATATATTTGAAACTAAATTGTTCAATACAGTTTTGTCACCCTCTGACCTGCTCACAGCCTTGTATCAGCATTGGGATCTGACCTCCATCCCAATACATGAGCAGCTATCAGCTGAATTTCTGTATGTCCTTGACCACAAGGCAGTAGAACAGTGCCAAGTAAAAACACAAGTTACTTAGCAAAGTGCCATATACATTGTTGCTGTATTTGCTGTAATATTTGTTGTACTAGACATACAGGCAATACATTTGCATTAGATATATATTATATCTAAAATATAATCAATCCTCTAGAATACTTTTCAGGTCAAAACTGCTTTTTTGAAAAAGAAACAGTGAACTCTAAGGCAGCTCAGATATGTTCATGTGTTGCAGTTTCCTGAAGTGACACAGGAGCGTGCAAAGAGTTCACTGCAGCTCTTCCTGCAGATCACAATCAATATTTGCTTTAATCTAGTTTAAAAAAAACAAAACCCTATGTATTCAGTTATTTATTATCCTGTCTCCAGAGATCTGTGAATTAGCTTATCTTTCAGTTTCCAATCTTTATGTTTATGGTTCTGGTAATTTCTTTTATTAGTTTTTTTCCCTTTCATGGTGGTGTTGTTGTTATGTGCCTTCAAGTCGATTACGACTTAGGGTGACCCTATGAATCAGTGACCTCCAACAGCATCTGTTATAAACCACCCTGTTCAGGTCTGTGGCTTCCTTTATGGAATCAAGCCATCTCTTGTTTGGCCTTCCTCTTTTTCTACTCCCTTCTATTTTTCCCAGTATTATTGTCTTTTCTAGTGAATGCCTTTAATGGTAAGCACATTCATTAAGCTATGGGCTCATCCAGACGACCGTATAATGTGTGACATGATCGCTTTGTGTATTCATTATTTTTCGGTCGTCCATATGACATCGCGCGCTTTTGCACATTTTCGCGCGGTTAAATCCGCTGTTGCATTACCGCAAAAAATGCGATTTGCTTTTTTAAATTGGGAATCATCCACTGTACCGTAAGGCGCTTGGATGCAATACCACGGACTTTAGAGCTGTGGGCGGTCCATGGGTGTTTCCCATACCCTTTCCCTTGTTCCCAGCCAATCATGTATTTCCACTTTTGTGCATGTCCGCGAATGTCTGGGGAAAGCCCGGGAAAACTGAACCAATCAGAGCAATGGTGTGGTGTTGGGGGGGGCTCCGCAATTATACTGCGCAGCTACAGCCGTTTATTTTTAGCCAGCCTGTGAACTGGGTGGCCTCTCCGGGTGAGATCTGCAATTGTGGCTGTTTGTAAAGCCCCCCTTTTCCTGGCTGGTCTCACTCAAGTGCGGCTGGTTGGTGCAGGGAGCTCGTTTTGCTGGCGCTTTGCAAACGGCCACAGGAAGGAAAGGGAGAAGGAGGGGGGTGAAGGCAACGGAGCATCAAGTTTTGGCCCAAAGTGGTTGGGAAGCTGCTGGGAAGCCTCGCTCGGTGGCTCTTCCCTAATGCTGCCGCCGCCTACGCAGAGAATGAGAGGCAGGCAGAGAGAGCGAGCGAGAATGGGGAGGAGCTGGGAGCCGCCACTGAGCGCTGCACTCTAGAAAAGCTTGGGGGTCAGGAACCTTGCAGTGGAGCCAGAGGTCCCAGCTCGCATTCTTGTGTGGTATTCGATTTATGAGACATTTGGGGGGGGAATGAAAGGTACAAGGACAACTTGAATCCAGAACGCGCCTGGGAGGGTGTGCGCAAATACGCAGAGTCACAAAGCTGCCGTGCCACCCCAGGAAAACTTGGTTCTGTAAGAAGGGGGGTGCTCCCCATTGAACGCTCAGCTTTCCTGCCATTCTTTACAAAAGAAGCAAGTAGTAGCAGCTCCTCAATACCCCCCTTTCCATTCTGTAGAAATAAGTGGAATTGCCAGCCATGTGTATCTCCAGAAACTCCAATATGCATAAAGGCAGAAAAGTATACAGTCAGTTTTGCGAAATATCGCAAACACAAGCAAACAAAAACACAGGAATTATTGGCATATAAGTGGTTTGCTAGAGGGTCTTGGGCGACCGCAACCATAGAGACTGATGATCTACTTTCCTAGACATGACACGTCGTTACTTGCTTGCAGTTCCATGAGAAATAAGTGGAATTGCCAGGTGTGTTTACTCCCAGAAAATTTGATTTGGAAAAAGGCAAAACCACATATATTCGGTTTTGCGATATATCGCAAATGCAAGCAAACAACAACACTGTGCTGGAAGTAATATTGTATAAGTGGCTTGCTAGAGCATCTCGGGCGCCCGCAACCATAGGGACTGGTGGTCTACTTTCCTAGACATGACATGTTGTTACTTGCTTGCAGTTCCATGAGAAATAAGTGGAATTGCCAGGCGTGTTTACCCCCAGAAAATTTAATATGCAAAAAAGCAAAACCACATACATTCGGTTTAGCGATATATCACAAATGCAAGCAAACAACAATACAGCAATTATTGTCAGATAAGTGGTTTGCAGTTCTCTTTTATCAGAGGGAACACTTCAAAGCGGAGAAAGAGGAAGGGATGTTTAGCAGCTCTAACCTCATTCCCCTTGCATGCCTTCCTATTACGAATTGTTCCTGGAGAATATGTCCAACGCGTGTGTGTGTGTGCAAAAGGGGGGAAGGGAGGCCCTGGACTCAGCACCACCACCAGCAGCCCCCAAGAATCGAGGGATCCAGCAGCCATGTGGGGTTCCCTAGCTAGGAAAGGCTGCTGGGCGCTGGGTGGGACGGGTTCTGGGGGGAAGATGGAGATCCCCCTCCCCCAAGCCCTTGCTTGTGAACAATGTTGCTATAAGGGAGGAAAATGTAGCCGCCACCGCCGCCGCCACCTCCCACCGCGCTGAGCTCGCTACATTGCGGCACTTCCTATCCCGAAGCTTTGTCAGTGCAGCTGCTGTGAAGCAGCCTCCTCCACCACCACCCCTGCATGAGCCGAGGAAGCTCAGCATGGCTTCAGCACTGCTGGGGCTCCTGCTGTTCCTGGTCTCCGGGGTGTCACACGACCCTGTCCAGGCGCCCATTGGGTTCCGGCTGCCCTCAACTGCACAAGGCAGAAATTTAATAGCTGTAAGTGGAGCTGTACAATAGCCAAAAACTCGGTCAACTCCATTACAGCCACTACTTCCAAACCAACAGGAAATTCAAACTTTTGCGCTCTTACGTTCAAGCGCATGTGCATTATTGTGCTTCAGTGCAAAGGGGGAGAGGAGCATACGTCATATTTTGCGGACCAATTGGCTGATAGGGGGTGTTGTTTCAGGCAGAGCTGGAAAAAAGCAAAAAGAATGTAAGGGTCTTCCTGCTGCGTGTGCAGGCGCAAAAAAAGCGTATTTTTCAGATCAGAAAAGAGCGAATTTCAGGCAAAGTGGGGATTGTCAGATGACAAAGCATATATGGAAAATGTGGATTATCGTGGTCAGTTTGGACGAGCCCTATATTAAGTGTTCTGATCTAGAAATTCATATCAGGCACAGGTGCTTCAAGGCACACATCAAGCTTCCCAACATATAAGGCCTTCTCCATTCATTCCAGTGGAAAGGAGTATTCCATGCTTACAAAGAGATGCACATTCAGATCTGATATTGAAATGAACTTTTGAAAGAGCAGTGTCTTCATGTGAGGAAAGCAGTGGAGGCTTCTCCATTAGGGCAAATGGGGCACTACCCCACCAATCTCAGTCTGTGCTCAGCCAGCTCCCATCTGCTGCCTTCCTACTTAAAACCAGTCCAGGGAGGCGGCCGGCTTGCCAGCTGCCTTCTCCTCTGTAGCCTTTGCAAAGCTCAGCAGGGAAGGGGACAAAAGTAGAATGAGTTGACTGTGCCTGCCATTGGCTCTGCCTCCACCTACTGTTGGGTGCCGTGCCTTCTGCCCCACCAATTCTAATGGGCACCAGCCACCACTGGAGGAACATATTGTGAAGCTGTCAAATAGCAAGGCTTCATGTTCATTTGGCAGAAGCTCTTAACGTGCAATGTAATCTATTTGAAATATATTGTGTAAATCCAAGACAAAATAATGCAGATTTTCAAAAGCCAAACAGTCTGAAGATCAGTATTTCCTAATCCTAGAGGTTGACCCTGTTTAAACCTGCTGAATTATGCCAGAGATGAAGTGTGCATTGTATTTCACAATCAAATCAAACCCTGCTACCTATTATACCAGCTTCTTACTGGCCGGGAGCTTGGAGGTCATTTTCCAAGCAAGTGATGTTCTTTTGATATTCCAGCAGAGATCTGTATCATAAGCTGTGAAAGTTGAGACAAAGATTTTATCTCAAGTTGAGGTGTTAAGGAGCCGGACCTCCTTTCTCAATTAAATTGGCAGTTTGTGACAAGCAGGGAAGAAAAAGAAATTCTGGGCTAAGCGGGTCTCATTTCACAAATCCTTTCCAGTTAGCCTTCCGTCTTGCTCAACAAGCTAATAGAAGATGCTGGGTAACCTAAGGAGGCCTGTTGTCAAACCAATTGTTGACTTCTGCTGGTTTAGTCAACGAGACAAGAAAGAATTTAATTGGCTATCATATTGCAGAGCAGGAGAAAGCAGAATGAATCACCTCTTGTTTGCAGATTCTATTTCACAATGTGCTTTCCTGTGTATATGCATGTGGGCAGAAGGGGAGAAAGCACACCAAAAAGAAAAAAAATAGCAATACCAAAAAGAGAAAAAAATATCTTAATATTAGAAGGAAATATACCATTCTCCTTAGACTGACAGTGCTTCCAGACGGGAGTTATGGGATGGGTGCTCCACTACCACAGAATTCAATCTGGCTAGATTATCTATCTATTCAAACATTACATATAATTTTATTCTGTTTGAAATGGCTATCAGTTATAGGATATAATTAAAAACTTCCATATGTATCAATACATAAAATGGCTAGCATTCATAAAACCATATATGAAATAATCATATATAACAATAAAATGTCATTGTGCTGAACATACCCAAATGCATTTCAACCTATGCTAAGGGGGAATGACACAGGATTATGCATCCAAAGAGACAACTTCAATTTGATTGTGATATATTCTAACTGTATTCTTTTATAATTCACTTTAGATCCTTAATATTTATTCTTAAGTCTCAATTGACTGCACAAGATATACATCTGTATAGAAAAGGTGTAGGTGAGTGAGTGTTCTGTGTATACGAGGGACTTATCTATATCTTTTATGCTTTTTATATGCATAATGTTGGGCTGTAGCTGGCTACATTTGTTCTCTACTTTGTAGGTCACACTTATTGGTTAGAGGATCTAGGAATGTTAAAGGAGCACAACAGCATTTAACTGATACAAATTTACAGGGGATCTATCGTCCCCCTGATCAAAATGCTCAGGGAGACCTGGAGATGAGATATGAAATTGAGGAAGCATCCAAACTAGGAAATGTGGTAGTAATGGGTGACTTCAACTACCCGGACATAGACTGGCCGCATATGTGTTCCAGTCATGACAAAGAAGCAAAGTTTCTAGATATTCTAAATGACTATTCCCTAGACCAGTTGGTCATGGAACCGACCAGAGGGACGGCAACCCTGGACTTAATCCTCAGTGGGGACCGGGACCTGGTGCGAGATGTAAGTGTTGTTGAACCGATTGGGAGCAGTGACCACAGTGCTATTAAATTAAACATACATGTAACTGGCCAATTGCCAAGAAAATCCAACACGGTCACATTTGACTTCAAAAGAGGAAACTTCACAAAAATGAGGGGATTGGTAAAAAGAAAGCTGAAAAACAAAGTCCAGAGGGTCACATCACTCGAAAATGCTTGGAAGTTGTTTAAAAGCACTATATTAGAAGCTCAACTGGAGTGCATACTGCAGATCAGAAAAGGTACCGCCAGGGCCAAGAAGATGCCAGCATGGTTAACGAGCAAAGTCAAAGAAGCTCTTAGAGGCAGAAGCTCTTCAGAAAATGGAAGTCTTGTCCGAATGAAGAAAATTAAAAAGAACACAAACTCTGGCAAAAGAAATGCAAGAAGACAATAAGGGATGCTAAAAAAGAATTTGAGGAGCACATTGCTAAGAACATAAAAACCAACAACAAAAAATTCTATAAATACATTCAAAGCAGGAGACCATCTAGGGAGACGATTGGACCCTTGGATGATAAGGGAGTCAAAGGTGTACTAAAGAACGATAAGGAGATTGCAGAGAAGCTAAATGAATTCTTTGCATCTGTCTTCACAGTGGAAGATATAGGGCAGATCCCTGAACCTGAACTAACATTTGCAGGAAGGGATTCTGAGGAACTGAGACAAATAGTGGTAATGAGAGAGGAAGTTCTAAGCTTAATGGACAATATAAAAACTGACAAATCACCAGGCCCGGATGGCATCCACCCGAGAGTTCTCAAAGAACTCAAAGGTGAAATTGCTGATCTGCTAACTAAAATATGTAACTTGTCCCTTGGGTCCTCCTCCGTGCCTGAGGACTGAAAAGTGGCAAATGTAACGCCAATCTTCAAAAAGGGATCCAGAGGGGATCCCGGAAATTACAGGCCAGTTAGCTTAACTTCTGTCCCTGGAAAACTGGTAGAAAGTATTATTAAAGCTAGATTAACTAAGCACATAGAAGAACAAGCCTTGCTGAAGCAGAGCCAGCATGGCTTCTGCAAGGGAAAGTCCTGCCTCAGTAACCTATTAGAATTCTTTGAGAGTGTCAACAAGCATATAGATAGAGGTGATCCAGTGGACATAGTGTACTTAGACTTTCAAAAAGCGTTTGACAAGGTACCTCACCAAAGGCTTCTGAGGAAGCTTAGCAGTCATGGAATAAGAGGAGAGGTCCTCTTGTGGATAAGAAATTGGTTAAGAAGCAGAAAGCAGAGAGTAGGAATAAACGGACAGTTCTCCCAATGGAGGGCTGTAGAAAGTGGAGTCCCTCAAGGATCGGTATTGGGACCTGTACTTTTCAACTTGTTCATTAATGACCTAGAATTAGGTTGTATAAATTTATGGTGCGGCCGCATTTGGAATACTGTGTACAGTTCTGGTCGCCTCATCTCAAAAAGGATATTATAGAGTTGGAAAAGGTTCAGAAGAGGGCAACCAGAATGATCAAGGGGATGGAGCGACTCCCTTACGAGGAAAGGTTGCAGCATTTGGGGCTTTTTAGTTTAGAGAAAAGGCGGGTCAGAGGAGACATGATAGAAGTGTATAAAATTATGCATGGCATTGAGAAAGTGGATCGAGAAAAATTCTTCTCCCTCTCTCATAATACTAGAACTCGTGGACATTCAAAGAAGCTGAATGTTGGAAGATTCAGGACAGACAAAAGGAAGTACTTCTTTACTCAGCGCATAGTTAAACTATGGAATTTGCTCCCACAAGATGCAGTAATGGCCACCAGCTTGGACGGCTTTAAAAGAAGATTAGACAAATTCATGGAGGACAGGGCTATCAATGGCTACTAGCCGTGATGGCTGTGCTCTGCCACCCTAGTCAGAGGAAGCATGCTTCTGAAAACCAGTTGCCGGAAGCCTCAAGAGGGGAGAGTGTTCTTGTACTCGGGTCCTGCTTGTGGGCTTCCCCCAGGCACCTGGTTGGCCACTGTGAGAACAGGATGCTGGACTAGATGGGCCACTGGCCTGATCCAGCAGGCTCTTCGTATGTTCTTATGTACAGTTCCCACTGAAGAACACCTGTATAGGTTGAAACGCGTTTGGGATATGTTCAGCACAATGACATTTTATTGTTATATATGATTGCTTTATATATGGCTTTATGAATGCTAGCCATTTTATGTATATTAAATTTATATTTGTTAGAAATACCTAGCACAAGAAATTGTATTAACATATGGAAGTTTTTAATTGTACCTTATAACAGATAGCCATTTCAAACAGAATAAAATTACATGTAATGTTTGCATAGATAGATCATGGGGATACTATGGGGATACTTGGCTCAGCAATACGACATGTGAGAAGGATCTTGGAATTGTCGTTGGTCACAAGCTGAATATGAGCCAACAGCACGATGTGGCTGCAAAAAAGGCAAATGCGATATTAGGCTGCATTAAGCACTCAAGGAGGCAATAATAAAACCACTCTTAAAGAAGTCCTCCTTGGACCCTCGAGATTTGAATAACTTCTGCCCAGTTTCAAACTTGCCATTCTTAGGCAAGGCAATTGAGCGGGTGGTGGCAAAGCAGTTGCAAGCGCACTTGGAGGAAGCAGATTATCTGGATCCATTTCAATCGGGTTTCAGGCCTGGACATGGGACTGAAACAGCATTGGTCGCCTTGGTAGATGATATGAGGAGGGCATGGGATAGGGGCGAAGGCACCTTCCTTGTCCTCCTCGATCTCTCAGCGGCTTTTGATACCGTTGACCACGGTATCCTCTTGGACCGCCTGGAGAGGTTAGGCGTGGGAGGCACTGTATTGCAGTGGTTCCACTCCTTCCTCTCCGGTAGGTACCAAAGAGTAGCATTGGAGGAGGAGGTTTCGGACCCTTGGCCTGTCACTTGTGGGGTGCCACAGCGTTCCATCCTCTCTCCGATGTTGTTTAACATCTATATTAAGCCGCTGGGGGTGATCATCAGGAAATTTGGGCTGCAGTGTCATCAGTATGTGGATGACATGCAGCTCTATCTCTCATTTAAATCTTCACCGAGGTTGGCTGTAGAAACCCTGTCCAAGTGCCTGGAGTCGGTGAGTGGCTGGATGGGGAGGAATAAGCTGAAACTGAATCCAGACAAAACCGAGGTACTGTTTGTGGGAGACAAGGGAAGGTTGGGGGATATAGACCTGGTGCTTAATGGGGCTTGTTTGCCCCTAAAAGACCAGGTCCGCAGCCTGGGGGTCATCCTTGATTCCCAGCTGTCCATGGAGGCTCAGGTTTCGGCTGTGAGCC
The DNA here is from genome assembly GCF_030035675.1 of Rhineura floridana. Classification (NCBI taxonomy): domain Eukaryota; kingdom Metazoa; phylum Chordata; class Lepidosauria; order Squamata; family Rhineuridae; genus Rhineura; species Rhineura floridana. Next base: position 73,772,705 of record NC_084483.1, on the reverse strand, counting down.
AGGCGGTGCTGTATCAACTCCATCTGATACGTAGGCTGCGCCCCTACCTTCCCAACCATCTGCTCCCACCAGTAGTACATGCCCTGGTCACCTCTCGCCTAGACTACTGTCATGCGCTCTACGTGGGGTTACCCTTGAAAACGGTCCGGAAGTTACAACTGGTACAGAATGCAGCGGCTCGTCTGATCAAAGGCAGCCGCCGGCAGGACCATATCACTCCAGTGTTAATGGAGTTCCACTGGATACCGGTTGCTTACCGAGCCCAATTCAAGGTGTTGGTTTTAACCGTTAAATCCCTATACAGTTTTGGACCAGTCTATCTGAAGGAGCGCCTCCAGCATCGGCAGGGATGCTGCTCAACAAGATCAGCCTCAGAAGACCTTCTCTCGATCCCACCGGTTAAAACAGCTAGGCTGGTGAGGACCAGAGGGAGGGCCTTTTCAATAGTGCCCCCCACCCTATGGAATTCTCTCCCAAATGATCTCCGCCATGCCCCTTCTATGATGAGCTTCCGCTGGACTTTGAAGACTTGGCTTTTCCGGCAGGCCTTTGGAATGAGTTAAGTTTTACTGTTGGGTTCTTAAATTTTAATTTTTAATGTTCAATGTATTTTATCTTGTACGTCGCCCAGAGTGGCTGGTCAACCAGCCAGATGGGCAACTAATAAATATAAATATAATAATAATAATAATAATTAACAGAAGTATAGTTTCCAAATCGCGTGAAGTATTAGTTCCCCTCTATTCAGCACTGGTTAGGCCTCATCTTGAGTACTGCGTCCAGTTCTGGTCTCTGCACTTCAAGAAGGATGCAGACAAACTGGAACAGGTTCAGAGAAGGGCAACGATGATCAGGGGACTGGAAACAAAGCCCTATGAGGAGAGACTGAAAGAACTGGGCATGTTTAGCCTGGAGAAGAGAAGACTGAGGGGAGATATGATAGCACTCTTCAAGTACTTGAAAGGTTGCCACACAGAGGAGGGCCGGGATTTCTTCTCGATGATCCCAGAGTGCAGGACACAGAATAATGGGCTCAAGTTGCAAGAAGCCAGATTTCGACTGACCATCAGGAAAAACTTCCTAACTGTTAGAGCCATACAACAATGGAACCAATTACCTAGAGAGGTAATGGGCTCTCTGTCATTGGAGGCATAAAAGAGGCAACTAGACAGTCATCTGTTGAGTTTCTTTCCTTTTTGGTTTTAGTTTGCTCCACTACCATGCAATTTTTTTACAGTGTCTATATGATGTTGCCATTGACATAGCAGCCTGTATTCTTACTAATTTAATCTGGATTTACCCTTTCCAGGAAAAAAAAATCCAATAATTCTTTTTATTTTTTAAAAAAAACTGTTGCCAACAACCCATTTGCAATATATGAACAATCCATTTACAGTATTAAGCCCCACTCTGGAAGCACTCTGGGAAGCACGCTGCAGTGCCAACTGAAGAGGATGAAGACAACAGATTTGAAATTGAAAACCTTTTTGGAGCTATTTTTACTTCATTCTTTTGATTTACACTACACTGTCCCTAGAGGCATTTTGCATTGGACTTCCAACTGGGAGAGTGGGGTTCACCTCTGAATACCGTTTACCATGAAAACCCTATTCACAGGGTCACCATAACTCGGAATCGACTTGAAGGCAGTCCATTTCATTTTCAAGCATGATTGCATGGGAGTAAATCCCATTGAACTCAATAAGCATGCAAATGATCAAACCTGCCCTTACCTCCTCCTACCTCCCATCACCTCCCTTTTGCCCCTTCCCTCTCTCTTCCTTCATCCCTCCCCCTCCCCTTCCAATGCCTTTTACTGGCTTACAGTGTATGAAGAATGGAGCTGTTTGTAAAAACCTATGATTTTTGCATAGCTGGAATGTCGCCTACTGTACAAAAGTAAGAGTCACATCCATTACCGTGCCCACTTTTACCTCTAATCACACCCACATTTGCCGTTGGCTCTGCCCACTACTAACATGTGGCCCACAGAAAATTACCCATTAGGGAATGTAGCCCTCAGGCTGAAAATGTTATCAATCTCTCTACTGAGTCAATGGGAAAAGAGAAGAGTGAAGAGGCAAACGATGAGTGAATACCTATCTGATATTACAAAGGAGAGGCATATGTCACCGGGGCCAGGTGTGGTCATTCAAATGAGAGAACCATTTGAGATGAAAAAAAAAATGAATCCAGACATTGGGCTGATCCATATGGGAGCACTAAAGACACTGTTTTTACCTCCGTTTTCTATTTGTACCATCCACAGTAAGGGCTCAATGCCAGCTGCAAACACAGTGTTTTTTATTCACACTGAGAGGAAGAATCAATCACACAGTTTCCTAATTATCATGCCCTCTAATTTAACATTTCTACTCCCTTTGGTTACCTAGCATCCGAGCATGCTCAGTTTGTTCTACCAGTTAGTTTCATTTAAAACAACAACAACCCGGAAGTGCGATTATTTGTATTTTCACTTGTACAATACAGCTGAAATACAAATCTTTGTTTGAGCAGTGTTATGCTTTTGCACACAAGTTAGGGGGAAAAGAAAATAAAGGCACCAGTTTGCAGCAATGTAAAAAAAGCTTGCAGAATGGGGGAGAGCAGCCAGAAGTTGTTTGTCAGCCCACAGGAAATGAAAGAAGGGATGCCTAAAAGCATCAGAGCAAAGCGTCTGCAAGCAATAGAGATCAGGAGTGAAGAATTTTTTACTTCCCTATTCGTATTATCAGAGGATTGTGTTGGTATGGATTTACAGGGGGAAAACTGCATGATAGTGTCTTTTTGCCAGTAGCGTCATGTGAACCATGTGAATTAAAAGGGGATGTGAGTAGCATCAACCACACAGTAAACCATCATGTAGATGAACCCATTATCTGAATTCTGGCCCATTAAACAGGACTGACACGAACAAGAATCCATTGTGTCAGGGCAGGAAGGGGGAACATCAGGCCAGGGCAGTTCCCATGATCCCTAGGGGAAGCCCATCCTACCTTGCTTTTTTTCCCCCCACAGCTCCGAGGCAGACTATGAGGCAGTTGTACTGGTAGTCAAACTGCAGAGTGCAAGGAAGCCAGAACATCACAATGTTAAAAAATAATTCAATATAATAACTACCCGTGTGAACAGAAGTCTTTAAAATGTTCTGTGCATTTTAATTTAATGACTAAATTTTAATCTATATGTGAGAGGAAAAACAGAAAATATTTGGAACGGAGCCACAGTAGAACTGCTCGATCCTCCGCACTAGACAGCCAGGACAAGAATGGTGAGAGAATGAGGCATTCTGGGACATGGTTTGTGTCTCTTATGTAAAACATGTTTACAGCCTTGTTTATATAAGGTTGTGCATTATTTACTAGGACATTTCACAATGTGTGACATAGAATGATACACGTGCACAAAACAGAATATAATGCTTGTATTTTTCTCTAAAATCTATGTGAATAAAATATCAGTCAATGTTTTTCTTACATATTGCCTTTTTCTTTTTCCCTAAAGTAAAAAATATATAGAAATCAGAGTGAAAAAATAATGTACTGGAGAAGAAGAAGAAATAGTAGTAGCTGTTTTGTGGACAAATATTAATGTACTCTAGATTCATTTTCTCCTTGAAGTGCTTCCAGCTAAATACTGAACAGGGCCAGTGTTGCCTTGCTTATGAAATCTGACAAGATCACAGCCCTTGGCAAATAAGTTTTGGGTTTTTTACATTTGTTGAAGTTCTAAGAATCAAATTAACAGGGGGGGGAATCCAAACTAAATCTTCAGTGTAATGCAGAATAACATGACTTCATCAAGATGTGTGATTACACAGTGATTTTTTAAAAAAAAAATAGACAAGAGATTTAGAATGGTCATGCACAGATAGTGCCAAGAATTCCAGGTGTAGTTTGGGTTTTTCCATTTCTGGTGGTACCTAGAACAGGACATGGTAAAGAAGGCTCCTCCTCTAGAAAGGATGGTTACCCATTTTCTCCTACAGTGAAACAAAGGTAGGGAACCTCAGGCATCAAGTGCCAAATGCAGCCCTTCAAGCCTGTCTATCTGGCCCTTGGGATTCTTCCCAGCCACATGGCCTCTCCCCAGACCCCACCTCACACCATCCCTGCTTTGCACCCTCCCTGAATGTTTTTGCCTGTCTGGAATGTGTTTTTCACTTGCCTGGACAAAGGATAAAGAGGTGTGTGTTGAGTATGTATAGAAACTAGCCAACTGTACAAATGTAAAATTCACATCCTTTGTTCCACCCCCTTTTGCAGTTGGCCCTCTTTACCTCTAGCGTATGCCCCCCCCCAAAAAAAAGGTTGCTCAGAAGGGAATGTGGAAGGGGTTGCTCACCCTAGGAACAAAGTATCTGACAGGATCAAGTTATCACATTACTGAGGCAGGCTTTTCAGCTTTGGGAAGATTGCCTCTGCACCAGGGCTGGTGTTTTAGGTGTCTGGCAATGCACTCTTACGCATGTCTATCTAGAAGTGTACAGAATAGCAGTTTTACAGTGCAATCCTGTGGTGTTCAATGGTGTAAGAGTGTGTAGATGATCTGCTTATCCATCTCTCCATCGCTGTGTGTGTCCTGGAACTCCTAACCTACTTGATCTACCTGATCTGTTTCCCTGTCGGTTGTGTGTACTGGAGAGCTAGCCTAGAATCAATTATGGGAGACTTCTTACTCACCCCCCATCCAGTCCAGAATGGATCTGTAGAAGCAGGGACGGATTTAGAAGATGTCAGCTGGAAATCTCAAATTGACCTATTTTCAAATCTCAAACAGATCTATTACAAATTGGCAAAGTCACTAAGTGCCATTGGACTCCCTACACCCAGCACCAGCAGCAGCAAGAACAGGGCTCGCCATTTCACTCTCTGCTTTGTCCTACTTATCAGAGGTGAGGAGGAAGCTCACAGAACACCTTCCATGCAGGGAAGGGCAGGTGTGGTTGAAAATCATAGAAAGTATAGTTGGAAATGCCTCAAATGTGTAGCATCATCCAAGGCCTCCTTTCAACATCAGCACATATCCCAAGATTTCACATGGCGAATCTGTAGATCTTTATGATCATCTACATCAGGCATTCCCAAACAATGGTCCATGGATCACCAGTGGTCCACAAGCTTGATTCAGGTGGCCCATGGCATGTCTGTGAATTCTACAGAATTCTAGTTGTGTCATGTGAATGATGTGTGCGCATAGGGCACATGCCTGCCATCAACCAAGATGGCGGCAGGGACATCAGCCCCTTAGGGAAGCCCCTGCCACCAACGATACGCCTGGCGCCTACGGTACTTTCTTTTAGGCGCCAGGTTAAGACCTGGTTATACTCCCAGGCATTTTAACGTTCATGTTTTATATTCAATGTTTTTTACTCTACCTTGTTGTGACCTTGTATGTTTTATTGTAACTTTGTATTTTAACTCTGCTGTTCACCGCCCAGAGAGCTATTCGCTATGGGCGGTCTATAAATAAAATTAAATAAATAAATAAATAAACTTGGGTGATGACAGGCATTTGCATACAGCACACATGGCATTAAAACTGATGGGAGAGGTAAGTGGGAAATGTGGGCAGGCTTACTGAAGCCCACCCTGTCTGTATTGGAGGAGTGCCTGGGAGCTCCCTCTGCAATATGCAGCAGGGTCAGGTTGCAGGACCCGACGCTGCTGCACATTGCAGAATAAGAATGATACCCTCCCACCCTAAGGAGGGGCCCTTCAGGGGCCCTCAGCCAGGGCCCAACCTGGCCACCCTCTGGCACCGGCCCTGTCATTAAGGGCTGTTTCTGGAGGGGTGGGAGTGATGAAAATCCTGTTTGATAACAATGTGACTAACAGGGCTCTGCACAGAAACACACACCCCAATTCCCCCCTGTGACTCCAATCCAGAGAGCGGGTCGATCCAGGGGCCACCCACCTTAGCTCAGAGCCATTCCCAAATATGTTTGGGGATGGGGCTCATGCTTAATGGGGGGGGACCTAATTAAACATATGGCCAGGTGGTAGAAGGAGATGTTATGTCTCCTCCCCCACCTCCCGACTGGTCCATTTATCTTGCATGATGCTCATTTACAAAACAGCATCTGCGACCCCGAAGAATCTCTGACTGAGTGCATCAGGCCAGAAGGAGAGCCATGGCTTACTCTTACTTCCTGCCTGATGACCCAGCCCCTGCCAGCCCCAGGTTGTTCTGGGTCATCAAATCTGACCCATAGTGATCTGTGACAGTCAGAACCCAATTCAGCTGAGGCGGAAGGAGCAATCCTGTGCGAAGCTTTCTTTTTGCAAAGGGCTTTCCTGCAGAAAAGTCCCTTACAAAACAACACCCGCAGCCCTGGAAGATCGCTGCCTCAGCGCATCAAGCAGGAAGGACAATGTGATTCAGCCAAGGCCGCAAAATATCAATGGGCCCGATGTGGCTCAGGCCTCAGCTGACCTAGTTGCACAGACCTAGTTACAAATATATCATAAATGGCAATTTAGGAGAAACTGAATCTAAAGGTCTACAAAGGCAACATGTAAAGTTTCTGTGTAACCCAAGACAAAAATATTTAATTCATGATCCATCACTAGGCGTGGGAACCTTTTCCAGCCCGAGGACCACATTTCCTTCTAGGCAATTTCGTGGGTGGTGCCAGAGTCAAAAATTAGCAAAGCAACACATGTGAATTTTATTTATTTTATTCTATTTAAGAAAAGAAGTATATACTGCTTGATTGTGAGAAACGTCTAAGCGGTTTACAAGAGACATTAAAATTATCAGTACGAGCAGTTAAAAACAAGTAATTAAAAACTTTAAAAAGACAAAACAGTAAATGAAAAAGATTAAAGCACATCTACATCTATGTGTCTGGGTAGGCTTGCCTAAAGTATTTTCAATTGGGCACCAAAAAAGAATATAGTGAAGGAGCCGAAGTTTCAAAGTGTAGTTGCTGCCACACTAAAGGAATGATTTCTTATAAGTGTGAAGCGAGTATTATGTGGCACCCATAACAGTGTCAGTTCCTCAGATCAAAGCAGTTGAGTGGGCACATATATAGTAAGGTGATCCCACAAATAAACTAGTCCCAAGCTGTTAAGGGCTTTATATAGCAATAATAACACCTTGAACTTGGCCCAGTAATGAATTGGCTACCGTTGGAGATCTCTGAGCAGAGGTGTTAAATGCTGAAAGCGGCTCGCTCCTGTCGGCATTTGTGCTGCAGCATTCTGCATTAGGTGCAGTTTCCGGGTCAAGCGCAAGGGAAGCCCCACATAGAGTGCACTGCAGTGATCCTGTCTTGAGGTCACCAATGCCTCAAGCTCTCCCAGTTCAGAAACGATCATAGCTGTCCTGATAAAAACCTTTGTCCAGTAGCAAAGGTTCCTTCACACTCACACCTCTTTCTATCCTCCATCCAGGCAAGCAACACCAATCAGGCAAAAACGCTCAAGGAGGATGCAAAGCAGAACTAGCGAGTGATGTGGCTGAGGAGGGAATGTGGCCTGGAGAGGAAGGGTGGGGGAAGGGCTTGTGGTGCAGTGGCTGAGCATCTGCTTCGCATGCCAAAGGTTCCAAACTGAACCCCCGGCATCTCCAGACAGGGCTGACAGGAGGGATGGAACCATCTGTCAATTTCAATTCTCTCCCTTTCTCATTTTCCCTTCAATTTAGTTCTCCGCATTTCTGCAACAATTTGCGATTTTTTAAAAAAAACTGTCATGAATTTTTTTCAGCATTTTAGTGTCAAGTTATCCTAAGAAACAAATTTTTGTATGGCCTTTTGCCTAACGTACACATTTTTGCAAGCAAGTTCTCCTACCATAATGCATTTTTGTATGTTATTTTCACATATATACTCATTTTTATGCTCATTGTGCCCTAATACGAACATTTTCTGCTTTGGGAAATTTGGATAAGTGCATATTATTTCAAAAAGTGCCAATCTGATAGATTCGGTTTTAAATGTGAATTGAATCAGATTTCTCCCCCAACTCTATGTGAGAAAGACTCCTGCCTGAAACCCTGGAGATGATACTGCGCTAGATAAACCAATGGCCTCACTCAGCATTAGGCAGCTTCCTATGTTTCTATGAGAGTCCCGAGGGCCAGATACAGAGGATTGAAGAGCCACATTTGGCTATGTTTACCATCCCTGATCTGACAGAAGGAAGCATGCAGGGACTATCCAGCTGCATACACATTTCATGGTCTTGTAGAGAAGGTAAAATAAAGAGCTTCTGATTTGGGAAGAAAGGAAAGCAATACACGATCTCGCTTCAATGACACACAGTACCCACTGCCATATGCTACCACACAAACCTAGGGGCACTTTCTTCTTAATACAGGTCTCCTTCTGACCCCCCAAGCTGAATGCAGCTCACCGCTGACAGGTACTACAAGAGATTTAATAAAGTTTTTTTGCTACCAGCTCAGGGCTAGAAAAATAGGGAATGGGTTGTGTCAAATACCTCTCAGGTGACAATACATGGCTACTGGGCTGCATTCAGCTTGGAACATCACATTGTGCCCTACTAAATTGAACAAATTATGGACACACCCAGGGATGTAAGAAGGCATCAATTTCTGTTCCACCCTATATTCAGTACTTGCAGCTGTTTCCATTCCACTGCATTTCAGCTTCAAAACTGACGTTACCCATCTCACTGTCTGCTGTGATGAAATGTCAGGTAATTGATGATATTATCATCACATTATTCCACACCATTCATTTCAATGGCAAGACCATTCATTTCAATGCAAAGGAAATGCAATGCAAAGTGTAAAGGGGGAAACATAATCAATTATGTACTGTTCGCAGGCTGAAAACAAGAAGAGCAAATAACAATCATATTTGCTAGATTGATTTCCATTCCGGACATGGGATGAACAAGTGAACATTGGCAATTTCCGGTCCCATTTCCTTTGGAATCCTCTGACATCCCTAGACACACCCCTAGGAAATTTAATCTATCAGATCAATAGAACAAATATTGCATTCCACCTAAAGTTAGATAAACTTTCCACTTGCAATTTCATTACCAAAACTAATATGTGGATCCTGAATAATCACATACTGCTTTTTTTTTTTTAAGGACAGCCTATTATCCCACGCATTCATTCATCACAGAGGAATGATTAATATAACACTCCTATGGAATTAAGAGACAGGGCTCACTTTATTACCTTCTCATTTTAAAGATAAATTAGAGAGACATCCAATCACTCAGGTTTCCTTTCTCACACAGTTCCATCCAAAATAATTCCACTTTTATCTGAAAGGTAACTGTTACTTAGGAAGATAATAGAAAAATCATCCTCCCAAATTCACTGAGATATATTTCTAGCTGTTTTCATGTTGTTCATCAAAGTGATGAGAATTAGTTTAGAGCTAGCTGGTAATGGTTTCTGATTCCTTTTCTAACTTTCACCATATTTCCCCAGCAAGTCAGAGAACTTTTCAGTGTGATCTTCCTCTTCAAGCATTTGTTTCTCATCCTAATGTCTGAGCAGGGAATGCAGTCTTATTTGCAAACACTCAGCTTACCCTTCTGTGACGAGTCACTCATTGTCAGTAGACCATTTACAAAATACAGAGTGAATATAAATCAGCGGTAATCTGGATGCATTCAGAAATTTCTGTGAACATTACAGAAACAGAACAGGAAGCAACGTGAGACTGTATAGTTCAGGCTACTGCCCTGTTGATCTCCAGCTATTCCCAGCAGAAGCAGCTTGAGAATCTAAAGATGTGGTTGAATAACTTTTATTTTTAAAATCTGACTAGATATATGAACTTCACATTCTATCTCCCAGTGGCTTTAACTGAGGAAATACACTTACTCAACATCTTGTAAATTTCTGAAATTCTTACTGATTTCCCCCCTCTTCCTATTTTATATGTAGCTTGTATTTGAGCAAACACCCTTTTTATTTGGTCTTGCTGAAACTCTGTTAAGTGTTAATAATCCATAGTGTTGCCATGCATCTTCTTACCCCACTATTTCTGACATCTGAGTTTGCTGAGCATGTTGGGTTTTGTTTGCTTGTTTTGTTTTGCTCCTTTGCATTTTTATCTGCATGGTCAAATTTCAAACTCATAGGTGATGCTGCTGCAGAGATGGTGAATTATAGAGGTTGAGAGTGTGGGCTTTGATCCACAAAAAGGGCATGATTGCAATCTGTTCCTTGGCCAATTCTTACTTGACATCTCTTTGTAAGCCACATCACCTCTTAATTTCTAATAGACACAATCATACTGGCTGTTGTATGGACTAATAAAATAATCACTTTGATTAGTTAAAAGTGTTGCAAATGCTAAGGATAACTGTAGAATCCAACTGCTGCTTGAAACAAATGACAATTGGCTTTATAGTGCTTTGTAAACAAGCGAAGAGGCAACTGGACCTTGAGAAGTACCAGTTGGCTATATAGCATCTCACCATTGCATTAAGAGGAATTTTACCATCTCCACAATTGACTGTAAATGTGCTTGGTGTTACAGGGGCCCACAAGGTCTCCACGTGGTTGCAGTCTACATGTGGTATATTTTTATGCAGCTATCATGAGATAGTCAATACATAAATCTCAAAGCTCACCGCTACTTTCACGTTCACCATGCCATTACTCACTTCTCTTTCATTTCAATCATTCTATATTGACTAGGGTTACCAGGTGTCCGGTTTTCAGCCAGGTACTCCAGCTTTTGGGGATCCTCTCTGGGTCTCTGGGTGAGTCACCATATCTGGACTCTCAGCTTTAATTTTTTTTTTAATTAAATTTCTAGGTGGTCTGGTTCACGGAATATACACCAAAACGTCACCCCCAACTGTTAAATCTGCTTAACAGATCTGTTATAGCAGCTTGTAGCTCTAACCCCTCCCTTTCAGGATTGTAGCCAATAGGTGAAGCCAGAGTTGTGATTTGTTGACCTCCAGGCAGTGTCTAGACCTTATTGCAATGCCAGAAAATGGTGGTTTGTTTCCTGTTTATCTGAAAACCTCATAAATTGAGTAAGTATATAGCTTTCAGATTTCCTCCCTCTTGTGTGCAGGAGTCAAACCCTGGGTTGTTAAAGAGGGCAGTGTTTAGAAAACCTTCCCAATGCGATAGCTTTAATCCAATACTTGTTTTTCTGGGAATAAAGCTGCCATGCTGATCCCACGTACCTGGAGTAAACCCCATTGAATTCAATAGGACTTACTTTTGAGTAGACATGGTTAGGATTATGCTGTAAATTAATGGGACTTTTGAATGAACATAGCAAAGAATTGTGTTTGTGTTGTAAATATTTCTCTTCCCTTCCAATCCTATTTTTTAAAGCAATTAGGCAGGGCAAGGTGTTGAATTACGACCTGGGAGACCAGGGTTCAAATCCCCACATAGTCATGAAGCTCACTGGGTGACCTTGGGCCAGTCACTGCCTCTCAGCCTCATGAAAACCCAATTCATAGGGTTGCCATAAGTCGGAATTGACTTGAAGGCAGTACATTTACATTTTTTACTTAGGTATCATAGTTTTTATTATGTAGGAAACTAATAACTGAAGTTGTGTTTAAATGTTCTGCAATGACCGACTGGTTTGACAATAAACTATTATATGGAGTGTATGTATTTTTACATCTGCAGTGTGTGAATGAAGTCTTTCCAACAACCCTATGAGGTAGGGTTGGTGACTGAAAACCCAGGCAGCTCACATATAGAAATAAATCCCTTTAAAATCCAATCACCATAAAACAAGTATAAACAATTGTAAAACAGCTTAAAGTGGTATGATTCTGAATTTTGGGTTCAGTGAATGAAGTTTATTTATATATTATTTATTTATTACTTGATTTATATCCTGCCCTTCCTCCCAGTAGGAGTCCAGGGCGGCAAACAAAAGCCCTAAAAGCACCTTAAAACATCATAAAAACAGATTTTAAAATATATTAAAACAAAACCTCTTTAAAAACATTTTAAGAAGCTTTAAAAACATCTTTTTTAAAAAAGAAAGGGTTCAAAAACATATTAAAAAGCAATTCCAACAGACGCAGACTGGGATATGCTCTCAACTTAAAGAGTTCCTTATCACTTAAGGTTGCAGTCCTGTGCATACCTCCCTGTTTGAGTAAGCCCCATTGAATACATTGGGACTTGCTTCTGAGTAAACAAACAGGATTGCACTATAAAAATATTTATAGGTTTTGTAAATAATAAACATATTTGATAGTCATGCTTATATAAATATTTTTTCATACTGTGTCCCAATAAGTATTTCATTTCATACTATGGTTGTAGATTATTTTTCCTCTACATTTTGAGTGTGCCCTTCTTCCTGGGGGTGGTCATGGTTCTCTTTTTCATCGTGAGGGACAGATAGGCTGAGAGATGGTGGGTAGCCCATGGCCACCCATTACACATTATAGCTCATTTCCATTTTGAAAAATTAATTAAAACGATTTTCATGCAGGCAAAGCTTATTAAATAGATCCACACAATACATTTAAAGCACATCCAACTCACATTCAAAGCACATGACTTCCCCTAAAGAATCCTGAGAAGTGTAGTTTCCCCCTCACAGTTATAGTTCTCACCACCCTTGACAAACTACAGTTCCCATGATTCTGTGGTGAGATTCACGTGCTTCAAATGGGTCTTGCATGTACATTAAATGAATGGTGTGGATCTGTCCTAGGTATAATGTGCATTGAAGAGTGAATTGAAAAAAACAATTTTAAAATAATACAGCCACGAGAGTAGTAGTATACTATAGTCAGCATAGATTTTTTGCATTCCGCAATGTTAAATCGAAAATACCCCCATGCCATTCTGATGCTTCCCATAAGCTCATTTCAAAATAAAACCTTACAAAACTTAGAGTCCTGAACTCAGAAACACTTGCTTAACAACCATCTAAATTTTCATGGAGATACACAAAACAGTCAGAGAGAATCGAGAGTTTAAACTGTAAAAAGAGAGAGAGAAACACCAGACGCCTTTTGGACTTTTTTCTGTCAGAGTTCTCATAATCTGTTGAAATTCATTAAAAATCAGGCATGTTCACAGCGTACCTGTAATCCTGTTACTGGCCTTGCCCCATACTCCTACCTTCATCTTCTGCAGTTTAAAAGTTAAAAAAAATGCCTGGCTGATTTTTAATAAATTTAAGAAGTTTTGCATTGAACTCAATAATAATGTCGGGCATGTTCAGTAAGAACCTACTGTCAGTGTTCTAAAAGCCAGACTCCCAGCTGCTGGGCTTGCCTAATCAGGGAACCACACCCAAACCAGACTTTGATTTCACTTGAGATAGTCATGGCTTCCCCCAAAGTATCCTGGGAAGTGTAGTTTGTGAAGGGCGCTGAGAGGAGACTCCCATTCCCCTGACAGAGCTCCAAAGGCCAGTGTGATGTAACAGTCAGCCATTCTGTTTGAAGCTATGTGAGAGGAAGAGGGCATCTCCTAGTAACTCAGCACAATTCACAAACTACATTTCCTAGGATTCTTGGGGAGAAGTGATGACTGTCTAAAGTGAAATAAAGGTCTGGGGTGGATATGGACAAGGACACACAAAAAGGTGGGGGAAACACTGAAAAAGAATGATACTGTTCATAATGTTTTCCTTTTAGAAAGGAGCTTCCCCTCTGCCCAGTACCCACCCACCCAATCTCCTCCCCTCCCCCTTCTCCTTTCTCCCTCCCCCTCCCCTTCCTGCCCCTCCCCCAAGTCAGTTTCACCTATCCTAAGCATGACTGCACAGGAGTAAATCCCACTGAACTCAAAAAGCATGCAAATGATCAAACCTTCCCTCCCCTCCTCCTCCCTCCTATCTCCCTCTTGCCTCTTTCCCCTCTGTTCCTTCACCCCTTCCTTCCCCTCCCCATCCCCTTCCAATCCCCTCCTTCCCCCTGCCTCTTTCTCCCACTCCCCTCCACCCTCCCCCTTCTCCTCCCCCATGGTTAGTTTTACCTGTCCTAGGACTATGACCTGGGAGACCCAGGTTCAAATCCCCACACAGCCATGAAGCTCACTGGGTGACCTTGGGCCAGTTACTGCCTCTCAGCCTCAGAGGAAGGCAATGGTAGACCACCTCTAAATACTACTTAAAATGAAAACCCTATTCATAGGGTCACCATAAGTCGGAATCGACTTGAAGGCAGTCCATTTCAATTTTAAGCATGATTGCACAGGAGTAAATACCGTACTTGGTAACAAGAATTGTTACCAAATTCTTCCAAGCTACACATGAAGTGGATTGGACTGTGAAAGACCAACCCAAATTGTGTTTGCATTTTGACAAATTTGCAGGGCAGTCCAATGTCTCAGAGAGGAGGTCAGGTCTCCTGCTCCCCTCTTGCATTCACTATAGCTGCCCAATTTCCCTACTTTTTAAAATTTGATAGAAATATTTGTGGGCTATAGGTATATTATTAAACCACAATGTTTTTTGCCTATTATTGAATATACTTTTTTAAATGGGGAAGGGCTGTAGCTCAGTGGTAGGGCACATGCTTTGCATTGAAAGGTCCAAAATTCAATGCCTAGAAAAGACTACAGTAGGGCCCCACTCATAGGGTGGGTTACGTTCCGGACCCCCACTGTAAAGCGAAAACCGCTGTAAAATGGAACTCATTGAATAGAATGGTACACGATGCCTGAAAACCACCGTAAAAGCGGAACAAGCGCCGTATGTGTGGGGCTTTAGTCTAATTGCATCTAATTGAGACTGCTGTATAAGCGAAACACCGTAAAGCGGGGCCCTACTGTATTGCCTAGAATCCCACAGAGCCGATGATAGACCACGTCATCAGTACTCTGCTAGATGGTACCAAACGGCCTGAATTGGTATAAGGCAGATTCCTTTGTTCCTAAAAGTGGAAAGAGACCACAGGGCCACAGTGACTCCAAAATTTATTTATGTATTCTATTTACAACATTTATATACTGTTTTTTTATAAAAAATCTCAAAGCGGTTTACAGGAAGAATTAAAACAATAAAATTATTGGCAAAAACAGTTAAAGACAGGTATTTAAAAACATTCAAAATAGTAAAACAATGAGTTAAAAACAGATTTAAAAATACAATAGCTTCTACATGCCTGGATAGGCTTCCCTAAACAAAAATGTTTTTACAGGTGCTGAAAAGAGGCTTCTGCCTAATGTCAATAGGCAAGGAGTTCCAAAGCATAAGTGCTACCACATTACAGGACTGATTTCTTACAAGAGCGTAACAAGTACTATGTGGCACCCGTAACATGGGAAGCACACCTTGAACTTGGTCTGGTAGCAAATCAGCAACCAATGTAGATTTC
The DNA here is from genome assembly GCF_030035675.1 of Rhineura floridana. Lineage (NCBI taxonomy): Eukaryota > Metazoa > Chordata > Lepidosauria > Squamata > Rhineuridae > Rhineura > Rhineura floridana. The sequence goes on along the minus strand of NC_084483.1, from coordinate 73,757,433 downwards.
AGAGCAGAGGTATGTGCTGATAGGTTTTCACTCATGTCAGCAATCGTGCCACAACATTCTGCATTAACTGCAGCCCCTGAGTCAGGTTGTGCTGCATGGAGATTTCTGTGACCTTGATTGACTGGCTGCCAGGATTTGTTTAGTTTTGGTTTTTGGTTAGGAATCCTGGCAGGTTGTGGGATGCTGAGTTGTCTGCCTTACTCATAAGAATCTTGTTGTGGTTGGTATGGTATTGCATTTAGGAAAGCATCAGTGTCTTTTGTTGTTGTTTTTCTGTTTGCATTTAATTTACCTCTGACCTCACTTCCTTACATCTATAGAAGCAACACGAGTGGTTCTATGTGCTCAGCTCAACCCCCTTAAACCCATTGATGATGCATCTTATTGGTTGCATGACAGTCTGTTTCTTGCCCAATAATGGTAAAGAAAATTCACATATGTGGAATTGTGGCTGCAATTATTCTCAAGCTGCTGCCTGTGAAGGTAGATCAAACCATCTGTGTTTTCTCTCTGTCAATTATTACTCACTGGAATTGGGTTGGCTGTCAAAGTGAGTTTATAGCAGCCCACAGGATAGACAGAAAGGGTAGAGAATCTTCTTACTCTTACTCATTTTTCAGACCTCTTTCTGAAATGAAAGGTCAAATCTGTAAAGAGGTTTGGAGAAGCCATGTTAAAAGTTAAGGGCAGGGCATTACAGGCAGGGGGTTGTCAACCTTGCTTGGATATGGATGTCTTTGCAGAGGATCCCTAGTCAAGCTTTACCAACAGCACAATCCAAACCATATCTACTCAGAAGTAAGTCCTATTGAGTTCTATGGGGCTTAGTAAGTGTGTTTAGAATTGCTGCCTACAGGGGTGTCCATTTTTACTCCTGAGTGCTTCCATCTAACATCTCCATAACACTAGGCTCCTTTCTTCCTACAATGGCCTTCTGGTGACTTGCCTGGCCTGAGGGCACTTAAACCCTTCTTGCCGAAAGCAAGTAGGCTAGATTAAATGTTCCCTACACAGGCTCTATTTTGTAGCTAAGATTTCTATCTTAATTTCCAATCAGAGAATTTTTTTTTATTCTATGCTCCAAGCAACTGTTATTGATGCTTAATGTATAATGTTTAATGACCTCACTCGGGCCCACCCCTTTGATGTCACTCGGGCCCACCCCCCTGAAATCTCAGGTTTTGGGATGCTTCTGACCTGGCAACCCTAAAAGTGACATAGTGAACAGGGGTTGAAATGTGAGCTGGGTGCATCCCAGGACTTAATTTCTACAAAAAAAAGGTAAAGGTGTCCCCGCCCTTGTAGTGCGAGTCGTTTCCAACTCTTAGGGTGACGTCTTGCGACGTTTACAAGGCAGACCGTATATATGGGGTGGGATTGCCAGTTCCATCCCCGGCCTTTCTTTACCCCCCAACCAGAGCTTGGAAAAGTTACTTTTTTGAACTACAGCTCTCATCAGCCCCAGCCAGCATGGCCACTGGCTGGGGCTGATGGGAGTTGTAGTTCAAAAAAGTAACTTTTCCAAGCTCTGCCCCCAACATATGCCGGGTACTCATTTTACCGACCACGGATGGATGGAAGGCTGAGTGGACCTCGACCCCTTTTACCGGAGATTCGACTTCCTCCTACCGTTGGAATCGAACTCCGGCCGTGAGCAGAGCTTTCGGCTGCGTTACCGCCGCTTACCACTCTGCACCACGGAGGATCTTTTAATTTCTATAAGAGATGCTAAATGTCTCATTGGTAATCATATACTTTATGGTTTGAAAATCACTTTTCACCTAATTCTGGTTATGTGAAGGATCTTTGTAGTTACTCAAAAGACAGGGCTAGCTCCAGGCCTAAGGAGCTTCCCAGTAAAGTGTCCTCTGATGGGTCTCCCCAATGGGTTCACCTGATGTCAGCAGTGGGCAGCAGCATTGCCATCTGCAATGGGCAACTGTGAACTGCCTACCATTTGAATTTCCAACAGTGCCCAAGGAATGGTACATTGGGGGCCATGGGTGGTAATTGAAATGGCAAGTCACTCACAGATTCAGCCTAGAGAGCTGCATGTGTAACTAGATGGTCTAATGTTCTGACTTGGTGTAAGACAGCTTCCTATTTGTTTTCAGGAGCAATTCAATTTAAATTATAAAGCTGTGTGTGATTTAAGGCCAGCATACTTTAAAGGTCACCTCCCTTGAAGCAACTGAGACCACAGTTTTCTTTCCTGGGTTTCAACTGGGGGGAAAGGGCACTTACCTTCAGAAACCTAATTTAGCAAGGTAGCAGTTTCACAGGGTTTCAGGAAGTAGTATGAAATACTGTCTTTGTATTATGAAAACGCTGCTGTACAATGGTTAGGTTAATGCCCATTTTGAAATAGATCTGGTGTGTAGTGTTGTGTGTCTGTTACAGATGGATGAGAATTTTGATTCAGTTGTCATTTAAAGCTGAAGTTATCAAATTCACACTTTTTGAAACAATATGAGAACCAAAACACAGCCATCCTTTGAAATTTGCACTTAATCAAATTTTGCAATGCAATTTGTCAACCAATGTTTACAAAAATTCATATATTAGGAGAAAGTCTGCATAAAAATGAATATATGAGTGCATTATATGATGAGAAATGGCTTGCAAAAATGTGTACATTAGTCAAAACTGCCTACAAGAATGTGTTTATTGGGAGAAAGTCACACAAAAAGGTGGAGAATTTTCAGGAGGATTTCTTGTTTTAAAAGTCGCAAATCACTGCAGAAATGTGGAGAAGTGAATTTAAGATTGGAAAAATAAGAAACAGAGAGAACTGAAGGTGACAGATCGTTTCATCCCTAGTGGGGGTGCATATTCACACAGAGACCTATTTGATTGGTATTATTATTGTTATTGTTATTATTTCATTTTATATCCTGTCTTTCTTCCCAAAGGAGCCCAGGGCAGCAAGCATATTAATAATAAAACAATTTTTCAAAAAACATTCTAAAAGCAATGGTGGTAAGTGGTAGAGGAGACCAGATACTGTCTTTAGGAGCTTCACTCTGAATGTGACTTGTTAGAAGCTTTCAAATGTGCTATGAATGTTATGTCCTGCATGCTCAAGCACTGAAATGGAAGCTTTCCCAAAGATCCACAACATTCCCCCAGGCAATGCTTTCAAAAGGAAGCATAGGAGAAGATGATACAACTTCGCTGTCTAGCACACACTTACTTGCCAGCTGTGGATGTTTAGAGTGTAAAGAAGAGAAGTCACATCTGTGTTACCCGTGTTTAACCTCACTGACCAGCAGGAAAAACTACCTGAAACTGATTTAAGCGACTCTTTCCTGCTGGTGGTTGCCTAGTTGTCTCAGCCCATTATTTCATACTGCTAATGTTGCTTACAAGATGCTCAGTATGTGACAGATGGCATGCCCCAAGGGCTTCCAAATGCTACCTAAAACCTGATTGTCCTGTATCATGCATTTACTAGGATTGTTCTTCTGTGTGCCTTCAAACTGACTTGGGAGAAGAGTTTATCAAACATTTACAAAGAGTCTGTCCCTTGTGTTTATAGAACTAGAACTGCTCTTACCTCTAGATCAGGAGTTTCTTGCACCTTATTTACAGATTAAGTAAACTTTCACAAAAAATGTGTTATTTCTCTTTTTCCAATGGACGTAGGGTTTTCAAACTTGAATTACTGTTCACTCATGAATATTGCTACCTTGCTGCAAAAACCAGCAAGGAGGAACCTACTGAAAGAATAAGTTGGTAGTAGGCAATGGATTGCTTGGATTTCTCAGGTTCCTGAACAAAACACTGCAAGCCAAACTAATTATTCTTTCATTATTCCATATTCTCATACAAAGATGGCAAGCATTCCCATTATATGTGAATCCAGAATATAAACCAGAAACCAGTGAAAGGTCAGGAAATCCTTGCTGAATGTAAGGCACTGGGATGCTTGAAATTACTCCTTCCATCCCTTCACCACCCTAAAAACTGGCACAGTCCCAGTTCATGCTTCCAATCTATGACTAAATTGTTCTTGCTGATTAAATTGGATATGCTGCTGCTTTTTTCATAGTGACTGGTTTTGTGGTTTTGTCACTTTAGTCACAACTGCAGCTAAATTATCTTTCACTAGTCTTTCTCTAAATGGCACTGTTCACATTCATGCTGCCAATGCCTAACACAATTCCTCTTGCTGGTTGGAGATGCTCCTTCTTTCTTCATAGTGACTGATTATGTCATTTCCCCTGACCCCGTTTGTGGCTTCTGAAATTCTGGTTTTAATAACAACTGTATTGAGCATCTCTGAAGAAAAAGGAGTCTGTTTTGGGATAGGAATTTGTGGCTACGCTGAGTTCTGAATAACCTGTGTGCTGTGAGAATTGCAATGCTAGAGAGGGCTTCCTTAGGTACAGTGCTTCTCCCACCCACCCTTAGGACTCTCACAGAAGGAGTGCCTGCCTAATCTTGAGGTCTGTGGTCTTGGAACTGGTGCTGCAAGGAAAAGCCAACAACTGAGATGTTGTAACAAAAAGATCCTGTCTCATTTTCTTGTCCACTGTATTTCAGCCAGTGAAGAGAAGCAAAATAGAGCTTCTGATGGTGGTCAATCTTACACATGGGAGGAAGCCTGAGATGGGCAACCTCTAGCCCGCATGCCTAATCCAGCCCATCGGACTTCCCACTCTGGCTGCCAGCTCCAGATAGGATCAGAGAGATATGATGTGAAAATTTAGTTCCAAGGATAATGTGTAGAATTTGTTGTGTGAAACCAAGCTTGCTTCATATGAGTATCTATCCAAACTTTCTTGCTGAAGGAGAAAGAATGAATCTTGGATAGGGCTGCAGGATTGGCCCTTCACACAAATCCAACCTCCAGAGGCTTTACTGTGAATGGAACTCCTCTTTATCTACTCTGTTTAACAGGTTGATTGTAAAGAAGGGGGAAAGGGTCTTTCTACTAACTCATGCCTGCTGGTACCAAAGCTTGAAAGCTGAAAAGCATCAAATAGAGAGATTTAAAACTTTCACTGGCCTACTTCAGAAAGGATATTGCTTCTTAAATGCTCTAGTAATGCATAGCACACATCCCCTCCCTGGGGCACTGCACAGGGATGAGGATGAGAAACTAGCAACAGTAAACAATTAACTAATGAAAGGATGCACACCTTAACATGGTGAGGGGGTTTGAGAGTGTTGAAGAAGCTGAGAGCAATGCCGTCAGGAGTCTAGACCAAGAGGCTAGGCTCCTAGCAGGGACACCCAAGGTGGAATGCTCAAACCTGAGACATCAGACTAGGATGCATCCAGACTCAGAGGAAGGCAATGGTAAACCACCTCTGAATACCTCTTACCACAAAAACCCTATGAACAGAGTATCCAAAATGCAACATGAGATAGTGCTGGAAGATAAGACCCCCAGGTCAGAAGGCACTCACCCAGCTACTGGGGAAGAACAAAGGACAAGTACGAGTAGCACTGTGACTAATGATGCAGCTGGGTCAAAGCTGAAAGGAAGCCCAGAGGTTGATGTGCACAGATGCAAAAGGAGAGTCCGGAGTTGTATGACGCACACAATAGGAACATGGAATGTGAGAAGCATGAACCAGGGAAAGTTAGAAATTGTCAAGCAAGAAATGGAACACATCATTACAATACTTGGCATGAGTGAACTAAAATGGATGGGAAAGGGACATTTTCAATCAGACAACTACAAAATATTTTATGCAGGAAATGAGAAATTAAGAAGAAATGAGTTTGCTTTAATAGCGAAAAGTGATGTAGCAAAAGCAATTAGGAGCTATAACGCAAGGTCTGAGCGAGTTATATCAATGAGATTAAACGGGAAACCTATTAACATAACTATCATCCCAGTCTATGCTCCAACAGCAAACACAGAAGAAGATAAATTGGAGAGATTTTACGCAGAAGTACAGGAAGAAATTGATCACACACCAAAACAAGATGTTCTGATAATCACGGGGGACTGGAATGCAAAAGCAGGTAACAGAGAAGAATTAGAAATTGTGGGAACATGGGGCTTAGGAGATAGAAATGAAGCAGGAAAAAGACGTATTGAATTCTGTGAAGCCAATAATTTGTTTCTTGAGCAACCCAAAAGATGACTGTACACATGGACATCACCAAATGGTCAATATAGGAATCAAATTGATTCTATAATTAGTAGCAGAAGATGGAGAAGTTCCATTTTTTCTGCAAAAACAAGACCAGGAGCAGACTGTGGTACAGATCATGAACTGGTAATATAAAAAAATCAGAGTAAACCTAAAGAACAACAAAGCAATCATAATGCCAAAATACAATTTAAATAACATCCCAGAACGATATAAAGATCAAATAAGGAACAGATTTGAGTCTTTAAACTTAGTTGAAGAAAACCTGAAGAACTACGGATTGAAGTCAGAGGCATTATCAGGAAAGAATGCAAAAAGACCATAAATGTAAATGTACTCCCTCAAGTCAATTTCGACTTATGGCGACCCTATGAATAGGGTTTTCATGAGGCTGAGAGGCAGTGACTGACCCAAGGTCACCCAGTGAGCTTCATGGCTATGTGGGGATTTGGACCCTGGTCTCCCAGGTCATAGTCCAACACCTTAACCCACTATACTGCACTGGCTTTCAAAAAAGAAAATACCTACCTCTAGTTAGAAAGAGAGAAAGACCTCAATAGATGACTGATGAAACTCTGAAAATAGTTAAAGATAGAAGGAAAGCAAAAGCAAAAGGAGATAGAAACACAGTCAGAACCCTAAAGGCAATAATACAGTGACTAGTACGTAGGGACAAAGATAACTAATTCAATAGTTATTGTACCGAAATAGAATAGGACAAAAAAAGGTAGAACAAGAGCCCTATTCCAAAACATTAGAGAACTTAAAGGGGAATTTAAACCAAGACTAGGGATGTTGAATAATCAACAGGGGAACACACTGACTGACAGAGATGAAATACAAGGGAAATGAAAGCAATACACTAAACAATGGCCAACAGACTGGACAATATACATCCCAATTCCAAAGAAAGGGAATCCCAGGGAATGCAGTAATTATTGAACTATTTCCTTAATATCCCATGCAAGTAAAGTAATGCCCAAGATTCCACAACAAAGGCTCTTACCATATACGGAGCAAGAAATGCCAGACATCCAAGCTGGATTTAGAAAAGGAAGAGGTACCAGAGACCATATTCCAAACATATGTTGGATAATGGAATGGACCAAGGAGTTTCAGAAGAAAATCACCCTGTGCTTTATCAATTTATAGCAAAGCCTTTGATGGTGTAGATCATGAAAAACTATGAAATGCTTTAAAGAAATGGGAGTGCCACAGCATCTGATTGTCCTGATGGGCAATCTATACTCCGGACGAGAGGGCACTGTAAGGACAGAATATGGAGAAACCAATTGTTTCCCCATCGGAAAGGGTGTGAGACAGGAGTGTATTTTATCACCCTCTTTGTTCAGTCTATGTGCACAACATATCATACGGAAAGCAGGATTGGAACAAGATGGAGGTGTGAAAAGTGGAGGGAGAAATATCAGTAATGTGATATGCTGACGATGCCATACTCTTAGCAGAAACCAGAATGATTTGAAATGAATGCTGATGAAAGTTAATGAGGGAAGCACAAAAGCAGGACTACAGCTGAATGTCAAGAATGACAACAGAAGATTTATGTAAGTTTAAAGTTGACAATGAGAACTTTGAACTTGTCAAGGATTATCAATACCTTGGCACAGTCATTTACTAAAATGGAAACAAGAGTCAAGAAATTAGAAGGTGACTAGGCCTGGGGAGGGCAGCTATGAGAGAACTAGAAAAGGTCCTCAAATGCAAAGTTGTATCACTGAACACCAAAGTCAGGATCATTCAGACCATGGTATTCCCAATCTCTATGTAAGGATGTGAAAGTTGGACAGTGAAAAAAGTGGATAAGAGAAAAATCAACTCATTTGAAATGTGGTGTTGGAGGAGACCTTTGCAGATACCATTGACCACAGAAACGACAAATTAAACCAGAACTATCATTAGAAGCTAAAATGATGAAACTGAGGTTATCATACTTTGGACACATAATGAGAAGACATAATTCACTAGAAAAGACAAGAATGCTGGGAAAAACAGAAGGGAGTAGAAAAAGAGGAAGACCAAACAAGAGATGGATTGATTCCATAAAGGAAGCCAGAGACTGGAACTTACAGGATCTGAACAGGGTGTTTTATAATAGATGCTGTTAGAGGTTGCTGATTCATAGGATCGCCATAACTCATAATCGACCTGAAGGCACATAACAACAATCTAGCCACTCCTGATTTAGAGTATGAAATCCGAAAGTAACATGTGAATATAGAGTTGAGTCTATAATCTACATGTAACATAGTAAGCTGCCTTTTTCCAAATCAAACCATTGGTCCATCTAGTTCAGTATTTGTCTACATGGTCTGAGAGTGGCTCTTCAAGGTTTCAGACAAGGATCCTTCCCAGAGGTTTTGTCGTCACCCATAGTGCAATTACCATTGAACGTACAATCAAGAGACAATGTACACATTGATGCAAAGTGTTTGGATGGTGGCCATTGCTCTTTCCCCAAAAATCAATATATTCATTGGTATCTGTGTACAAATCACGCATCAAGGGTCAACAGCCTTTTTGGGCCCATGAACTCATTTGGATTTTTGAGTAAGTGCTGTAAATAACACTCCCTCCCCCTGGATCAGCCCCCACCCCACCAGAGAGAGAAAGAGAGAGGGTGTGCACACACAGTTCATTTTCCAAGGGATCTAAGTAAAATGTCACGTCCCCTTCAATTAATATGAGCCTTGAAAAGTACATAGAGCTGGGTGAGGAAGTGGGAAAATGTGTCTCTCTTCCAACTTCCTCCTTCAGCTCCATATACTTTTCAAGGGAGAAAAAGGTAACCACATTCCCCACTTCATGACCAAGGGGATATATTGATCAGGAATCCTCTGTACAACAACTTTAGATGAATTAATTGATGCTGGAGAAGGAGTCTGCAGCCAGGATCCTGCCCCCCCCTCTGGGTAGGGTTGCCAGGTCTCCGGTTTTCTGCCGGAGTCTCCGGCAAAAGGGGGCCATCTCCGGCCTCCAGCAATACTTTATTTAAACTGGAGAATCTCCGGCTTTTCATTGGCCCCCTCAGCCACGCATGCGTGATTGACACACGCATACTGTTAGTCTGTACCTGGCCGCCTTCCCGCTCTTTCTCAGTCAGGCAGCAGGGACTGCAGTGCAGACAGACAGGAGGACTTGAGCAGCCGCCGCCCCTGCAGGGACCCCCCCAGCAGTAAAAAGTAAAATCGCTCACTCTCCCTATCCCCACCCCCATTCCCTCCTCCCGCCTGCCCTCCTAAATGGTTTAAAAGTAAGAGATCGTTCACTCTCCCTGCCGTCCACCCCTATTCCCTCCCCCCACCTGCCCTCCTAAATGGTTTAAAAGTAAGAGATCACTCACTCTCCCTGCCCCCACCCCCATTCTCTCCCCCCGCCTGCCCTCCTAAATGGTTTAAAAGTAAGAGATCGCTCACTCTCCCTGCTGTCCACCCCTATTCCCTCCCCCCACCTGCCCTCCTAAATGGTTTAAAAGTAAGAGATCGCTCACTCTCCCTGCCCCCACCCCCATTCTCTCCCCCCACCTACCTTCCTAAATGGTTTAAAAGTAAGAGATCGCTCACTCTCCCTGCCGTCCACTCCTATTCCCTCCCCCCGCCTGCCCTCCTAAATGTTTTAAAAGTAAGAGATCGCTCACTCTCCCTGCCCCCACCCCCATTCTTTCCCCCCCGCCTGCCCACCTAAATGGTTTAAAAGTAAGAGATCGCTCACTCTCCCTGCCCCCACCCCTTCTCTCCCCCCGCCTGCCTTCCTAAATGGTTTAAAAGTAAGAGATCGCTCACACTCCCTGCCCCCACCCCCATTCTCTCCCCCCACCTACCTTCCTAAATGGTTTAAAAGTAAGAGATTGCTCACTCTCCCTGCCATCCACTCCTATTCCCTCCCCCCGCCTGCCCTCCTAAATGTTTTAAAAGTAAGAGATCACTCACTCTCCCTGCCCCCACCCCCATTCTTTCCCCCCGCCTGCCCTCCTATATGGTTTAAAAGTAAGAGATCGCTCACTCTCCCTGCCCCCACCCCTTCTCTCCTCCTGCCTGCCTTCCTAAATGGTTTAAAAGTAAGATCGCTCACTCTCCCTGCCGTCCACTCCTATTCCCTCCCCCCACCTGCCCTCCTAAATGGTTTAAAAGTAAGATCGCTCACTCTCCCTGCCGTCCACCCCTATTCCCTTCCCCCACCTGCCCTCCTAAATGGTTTAAAAGTAAGATCGCTCACTCTCCCTGCCCCCACCCCCATTCTCTCCCCCCGTCTGCCTTCCTAAATGGTTTAAAAGTAAGAGATCGCTCACTCTCCCTGCCGTCCACCCCTATTCCCTCCCCCCACCTGCCCTCCTAAATGGTTTAAAAGTAAGATCGCTCACTCTCCCTGCCGTCCACCCCTATTCCCTTCCCCCACCTGCCCTCCTAAATGGTTTAAAAGTAAGATCGTTCACTCTCCCTGCCCCCACCCCCATTCTCTCCCCCCGTCTGCCTTCCTAAATGGTTTAAAAGTAAGAGATCGCTCACTCTCCCTGCCATCCACTCCTATTCCCTCCCCCCGCCTGCCCTCCTAAATGGTTTAAAAGTAAGAGATCGCTCACTCTCCCTGCCATCCACTCCTATTCCCTCCCCCCGCCTGCCCTCCTAAATGGTTTAAAAGTAAGAGATCGCTCACTCTCCCTGCCGTCCACCCCTATTCCCTCCCCCCACCTGCCCTCCTAAATGGTTTAAAAGTAAAATAGCTCACTTTTACATGTTTAACGTTTTGCTTTTTTTAAAAAAAAGAAATGAAATCCTGCCTAGCCTAAACGAAGTTATTTATTTTAAAAACAATATCAAACATTATTTTATTTTGGCGATTTTTCCCGTCAGTGAGAGGGCACTTCCGGTGCTCTTCCGGATCACGTGACGCCTCAGCTGAGGCTTCCCAGCAGGCGGGTAGGAGACTCAGCGTGCTCTTTCCTCCCTACCTGGGAGAAATGGGAACGGGGGCGATTTGGGGGAGCAGTGAGTAACCTAGCAAGAAAAGCCGGCGGAAGAAAATAATCGTTACACGTTCCTCTTTTGCGTAGATGGAGCTTGTACTAATTGACAGGTTGCCTGCCCGTTTATTATTATTGAGACGGGAGTTAGAGCAAAGCAACACACCTTTTCCTCAGTCCAAACCAGCGGTACTGGTTTTTTTAAAAAGGCAAGCAGTAAAGAAAATGCATGTACCAAAATATAGAAAATAGAGTGGGAAGGAACAAGACCTTTTAAAAAGGGGGATTGACTGGGGAGACTATGGAGGTTAGAGGAAATGAAAGGCAGGTGGAGGATCTGTAGGGTAGAACCAGGACAATAAATAGCCACTGTACTTGTATCAGCTAGAAAGTATTTGGACAGTAACCAGGATGATTTTTGTTCAAAGCTTCACACTGCTATAAAAGTTTCTTAGTGATCTTGTGCTAGTCACTGTCTCTCAATTTAATGCACCTCAAAGGGTTGTGATTATAAAATGGACATGAAGGAGAACTATTTATGCCTTCTGGAGTTCCTTGGAGGAAAGTGAGCCAATAAATATATAGATTTGGTAAATGTCTGTTGCAACAGAAACATATTGTTATTAATGCAAATATGGAAACGTGCAAATTATTATTATGCAAATACAAAGCAGCTGTAACATAGAAAAGATTTTTTTTAATTGCATGATCTGTAGATGTGGTTGTAGCTTACTTTGCTAGGGTGGAATACAAAATAAATAATGGCAAATTCTTCTACATGTCTGCTTGTAAGTAAGTCCTAGGTAAGTGCATAAGATTGCATCCTAAGGCAGAAAATGTAAATAGGCAGGGAAGGTAATACATAGGTAGAGAGATGCAGATTAATAGTTTGTTTGAAAGGGGGGAAACAGTCTGAAAGAGGAGGTATCCAGCTACCAAAGGTAAGATGCATGATCTTGGAAAAGAACAGTCTGGAATGTTAAAGCCCCATTGCAAGGTACAGCAGGCACATAGTCAGTCTAAACATTTGGGAGGCACCAAAAAGCGCAGGGAAGCCAGAAAAAAGTAATATATTTAATTATTTTTAATACATATTGTGGGCAGAAAAAAATTAGGGGGATGGGGACCAGTAACCTCCTCCAGCCGAAGCCCCCGGCTACTGGCCTGGGCTACAGTAACTTAGAAAGTCATAGGGTACAGTGATGTTCTATATAGCCCCTTAAACTTAGTCGTCTTGTGGAGAAGGTATTGAAGAAGAAAGGCAGTGTACAAATGTTTTATGTAAGTAAATAAAAATACTAGCTCTTACGTCCAAATAAACAAACATGGGATTATTGTTTATATATATATAAACAGCACTGTAACACTGCTTCTGAGATTTGGCATCTGGGAAGAGGAGGCAGAAGTGATTATTTTACAAGCTGCTCTCCCCTTCCACTTCTACGTCTTTCACCACTTTCATCCCAGCCAGCAAAAAGTTAAAACACAGAGAGGAAAAGAAATGCTGGCTGTTACTCATTCGCATTTGGTAAATTGCCTGTTAACTAATAGTAAATGTTGGAGTTAAAAGCAAGTGAAAATGGGGATAGGGAGGAAGAAAAAACAAACAAGACTTGGCATTTCCTTGTTGCTGTAAATGCATGCTTATTACATTTATAGTTTCCACCAATAAGATCAGAGCAGGACTATAGCTTCACATCAACCCTGTGAAGTATTGTTAGGCTGTGAGAGAGCATGTGACTTGCCTATCAGAGTGAGCTGCACAACTGAATGGGATTTAATGTTTGGATTTCCAATCCCATCCTGCTAGCAGGAAAGCACTCCTGAGGTATAGAGCCTGATCTGTCATTCTGGGATGGGTGGCTCGGTGGGATTGTTATATGAAATCCTTTGCTCACTGTCTCCCTGTATATAACATGCTGCCTCCCACTTACCTTTGCCTCTCTTCTCTTTTGTACTTTCCTCTGCTTGTGTGGTGTTCCTGTTGTTCAGATCTTGTAAGTTCAGGTCTGTGGCTTCCTTGATGTCGGAGAGCCCACTACCTACCTAGCTCTCTAAGGTAATTGGTTCCATTGCTGTATGGCTCTAATAGTTAGGAAGTTTTGCTGATGTTTAGTCGAAATCTGGCTTCCAGCATTATTGAGCCCATTATACCATGTCCTGCACTCTGAGACAATCAAGAAGAGATCCCGGCCCTACTCTGTGTAACAACCTTTCATGTATTTGAAAAGTGCTATCATATCTCCCCTTAGTCTGCTCTTCTCTAGGCTAAACATGCCCAGTTCTTTCAGTCTCTCCTCATAGGACTTTGTTACCTGTCTCCTGATTATCCCCGTTACCCTCCTCTGAACCCATTCTAGTTTGCTGTATCTTTCTTAAAGTGTGGTGTCAAGAACTGGACGCAGTACTCAAGATGAAGCCTAACCAGTGCTGAATAAAGGAGAACTAGTACTTCACTCACTTTGTTAATGCAGCCTAAAATAGCATTTGCTTTTTTTGCAGCCACATCACACTGTTGGCTCATATTCAGTTTGTGATCAACAACAATCCCAAGATCCTTCTTGCATGTAGTATTGCTGAGCCAAGTATCCCCCATCTTAATAACTGCATTTGGTTTCTTTTTCCTAGGTGTAGAACTTTGCACTTATCCCTGTTAAATTTCATTCTGCTGTTTTTAGCCCAATGCTCCAGCCTATTAAGATCCCTTTGAATTTTGTTTCTGTCTTCCAGGGAATTAGGTATTCCTCCCAATTTTGCATCATCTACACATTTGATAAGCATTCCCTGCCCCTCCTCATCCAAGTCATTAATAAAAATGTTGAAGAGCACTGGGTCCAAGACCAAGCCCTATAGTAGCCAGCTAGTTACCCCCCCCAGGTTGAGAAAAAACCATTGATTAGCACTCTGAATATGATTGTGTAGCCAACTGTGGATCCACCCAATAGCTGTTCCATCCAGTCCACATTCAGCTAGCTTGCTAATCAGAATATCATGTGGCATTTTGTCAAAAGCTTTGCTAAAGTTGAAATATATTGTGTCCACAGCATTCCCACAGTCTATCAGGGAGGTTCGTTGTTGTTATGTGCCTTCAAGTCAATTATAACTTATGGTGACCCTATGAATCAGTGACCTCCAAGAGCATCTGTCATGAACCACCCTGTCCAGATCCTGTAAGTTCAGGTCTGTGGCTTCCTTTATGGAATCAATCCATCTCTTGTTTGGCCTTCCTCTTTTTCTGCTCCCTTCTGTTTTTCCCAGTATTACTGTCTTATTTAGTGAATTAGGTCTTCTCATTATGTGTGCAAAGTATGATAACCTCAGTTTCATCATTTTAGCTTCTAGTGATAGTTCTGGTTTAATTTGTTCTGACACCCAATTATTTGTCTGTTTTGCAGACCATGGTATCCGCAAAGCTCTCCTCCAGCACCACATTTCAAATGAGTTGATTTTTCTCGGGGGGGGGCAGAGAGGTGCCGGGGCTGAAGCGGCCCAGAGATCACCAAGGTTGCCTGGCCCAGAAGGCCCTGGCGTCGAGGCTGGGTGGGGCAGCTTCGGGGGGAAACGGAGGCAGGCGCTCTGCACAGTGCACATGCTTATTGCTTAGGAGGAGGCGCTCTCTTCCTTTATTTTTATTTTTGTTCTTTTTCTTTTTCTGGTCCTCCCCTCTCTCCTGCTGCCTGTCGGTCCTATATAAGGCCTCGTAAAGTAGAAAGGCAATTGCTGCCTACACTCACCCTGTTTGTATGGCCATAAATATTAGGGGACACCCACTGCAGTAGCCAGCCAACACATAAAGTTGCAGTGCCTTATGGATAACTTTGTGGATGATCCCCAGTCAAGTCTTAGCAACAGCACAATGCTGACAGGCAGTTGCCAACTGCTTGCCTAGAATGCCCTCCCTTGTCTTTAACATGGCTGCAACCGTATCTACTCAGAAGTAAGTCCTATTGAGTTCTATGGGGCTTAGTTCCTTAATAAGCATGTTTACAGTTGCTGCCTTCAGGGGCATCCATCTGTGCTCCCATCTAACATCTCTGCAACACTGAGCTTCTTTCTTCCAGTAATGGCCTGGCCTGAGGGCACGTAAACCCTTCTTGCCAGAAGCAAGTAAGCTAGATTAAATGTTCCCTAAAGGCGTTGAACTGTGACCTGGCAGACCAGGGTTCGAATCCCCACACAGCCATGAAGCTCCCTGGGTGACCTTGGGCCAGTCACTGCCTCTCAGACTCAGAGGAAGGCAATAGTAAACCCCCTCTGTCTGAATACTGCTTACCATGAAGACCCTATCTGGGATCAACTTGAAGGCAGTCCATTTCCATTTTGCATCACCCTAAGCTTGTGAGAAAGAATGACTTTGTCACTTCAGATGGACCTAGGAACACCCTATTTTAGGTAAGATTTCTATTTTAATCTCCAGAGAATTTTTTTTGAATGGTATGCTCCAAGCAACTGTGGTTGATACAATGTATCATGTTTAATGACGTCACTAGGGCCCGCCCCGTGACGTCACTAGGGCCCGCCCCGTGACGTCACTAGGGCCCGCCCCGTGATGTCACTAGAGCCCGCCCCATGACATCACTAGGGCCCGCCCCCATTTTCTCAGGTTTTTGAATGGTTCCGACCTGGCAACCCTACCTCCGGGTCTATGCATGCATTATCTCTCGGTTATCATCTGAAAGAAACTACTGTGTATAAGTATACCAAAATGCATTTTCCTAGTAAAACTGTGGGCCCACATATAGTCACATATTTCAATTTTCTGCTGCTGTCTGTTGATGAAGTAGGGCAGGGGAATGCCATTTTCACCACAGCAATTTTTCAGATAATTGTGATGCAAAATGACCTTGGGAAGTCCTGAAGACAAATTAAAAGAGGATTTGAAAACATTTCTTGCTCTTGTTACAGATATTCTATTCACCTTCATTAATGGCAAATTTGTGGAGATTTATTTTTTGTTATTTTGCTACCTAATCTTTCTCTCCCTCTTTCTCTCCCCCACCCCCATTTATACATGGCATTCAGTCCAAATAAACTATCCCTGGGCACAGAAGCTTAGCAAAAGATGTTTGGCAGGTGAGTTGTTCCTTGCTCTCACAGCTCCCATTCCATCAAACAATTGCAGCCACAAAAGCACTGACAGAAAGAAGGAATTATCCAAATCAACAAAGGCTTGACAGGGAAGGACTAAACATAAGAATAGACCATACAGATGCTTGGAAAATAATCATTAGCCATCAGAGACAAATAAAGTAGCACTTTAAACTGCAGCTGTTGCCAGGGGAATAGATGACAAATATTAAATTCCCTTCACCCTACACCTAAGTCGCTTAAGCAATTAAGCATATTTCCCCTTTTGGACTTTAACGTGTTCTGAGGTACTTATTAGTGTTGTGAAAGAATATGCTAAGCAACCCACAGGATCTATCAAGGCCTTTATGTGTCAGTTACTTAGTATTACTGTAAACAACAGAGGTTCTAATGATCATTAGAGCATTTCTTTCCAGATCTTTCTTAGAATTGGAAGGGCATTGTTTTATCCTGTTTATCAAGGGCACAATTGCATTTCCACCCAAATAACTTATGCAAGAAATGGCCACTCCCCACACTATATATGTAGTTAGTGGAGGCTGTTCTACTAGGGCATCTGGGGCACAACCTTCCCAAGGAGAATGACAAGCAATTTTTTAAAAAATGCCCCCCTAAAATCTCAAAGCTACACTCTTTGCTGTCCTACACACATTTTATAGTTTCTTGAATTTACAGAGAATTGTGAAGGAATTTCTGACAATTTGTTCTCTGGCTGATTAGCTTCCTGTTCTCTGGCCAATCAGGTCTCTGCACCACAGCCAGTCCTAATCACAAATTATAGCTGTGACAAAGGTCCCTCCCAGTCCTGCTTACTGGTTAGCCCTGCTGGGATGGATTCCACCCCATCTTTTGTTATGAGGCTTATAGCAAATTAGGGAGTAGTCAGAACTGCTTCAAGAACAGACTTAGGTGATATCAGAATCATACACTGGTTCTGAGCATGCTCAGAACTGTTTGCCTGAAAGCCAGCTCTCCCCATTTTTGTGTGTGTGTAACTTTGCAAGAGAGAGAGCAAGCAAACAGTGAGTCTTTTTCTACAATAAATATCTATTTTTACTTAATAATTTTGCAAATATTTTTGAGAAAAGTGGATGGCTTATGTATGTGCTGTAACAAAGTCTGTATTAACCATTTCCTTACATTCACTCATTAAATGTTGGGTGCAGGAGGGCTGGTTGATCTGAGCCACTTGGAATTCCTGAGTATTTTCTAAAGTATTTCCAGAAAAGGTGTGTGAAGCTGCTTCCAACAACCCCTTCCGTAGTTTAAGTTCAGAATATTTTCAATGCAGAGGAGTGGAGGGAAATGTTGATGCTTATATTTCCATGAGAGTGGCTGTATACTATAGCCAGCATGCATTTTTTGCATTCTGGAATGTTAAATTGAAAATATCCCCCATCCCATTCTGCTGCTTCCCATAAGTTCATTTTAAAACAAACAAAATTTATAGCCCAGAACTCAGAAAAGCTTAATTAACAATCTTCTAAGTTTTCATGGCAATACACAAAACACTCAGAGAAAATCTAGAGTTCAATGGTTAAAATCAGAGAGAAAAATCCAGACCCCTGTTGGACTTTTTTCTGTCAAATTATGAGACCATTGACAGAAATTAAATTAATTAAATTTAATTAAAAATCAGCCATGTTCCCAGAGTACCTGTAATTCTATTACTGACCTTGCCCCATGCTCTGATCTTCATCTTCTGCAGTTTAAAAGTTTCTTTTAAGAAAGCATGGCTGATTTTTAATTAATTTAAGAAATTTAACATTGGGCTTTATGATAGTGCAGGGCATCCTTAGTAAGAACCAACTGTCAGTATTCTAAAAGCCAGATTCACAGCTGCTTGATTTAGCTAATCTGGGAGCCACACCCAGACACTGATTCCATTTTAAACAGTAATGGCTTCTCCCAAATAATTTTGCGAAGTGTAGTTTGCAAAGGGTAATGAGAGTTGTTAGGAGACTCCTATTCCCCTCACAGAGCTCCAGTGGCCAGAGTGGTTGAACAGTCAGCCACTGTTCTGGGGATTGTAGCTCTGTGAGGGGAATAGGGCCTCTCCTAGCAACTCTCAGCACACTTCATAACCTCCACTTCCCAGGATTCTTTGGGGGATGCCATGACTGTTGAAAGTAGAATAATGGTCTGGTGTGAATGTGGCCAGTGACAGCTTTGGTTTAAATTTGGGTGGGAGACTGCATGTGCCTGCTGTAGAATAAAAAGGGGGGAAACCCTGAAAAACAATGATACTGTTCACAATGTTTTCCTTTTGGAAAGGAAAGGAATTTTCCCTCTGCACAGTGCCCACCCACCCAATCTCTTCCCCTCCCCCTCCCCCTTCTCCCTTTCTCTCCCCTCCCCCACTCCCCACTCCCCCTTCCCCAGGTCAGTTTCACCTATCCTAAGCATGACTGTATAGGAGTAAATCCCATTGAACTCAAAAGCATGCAAATGATCAAACCTGCCCTCCCCTCCTCCTCCCTCCTATCCCCTCCCTCTTGTCTCTACTTCCCCTTCCTTTGCCCCTTCTGCCCCCTCCCCTTCCAGTCCTTTCCTCCCTCCTTCCCTCTTCCCCTCCTTCCTCTTCTCTCTCTTCTCCCACCTTCTCCTCCTCCGCCATGGTCAGTTTTACCTATGCTAAGCATGATTGCACAGGAGTAAATCCCATTGACCTTAACAAGCATGCAAATGATTGGACCAGCCTTTCCCCTCCCCTCCCCTCCCCATCTCCCTCTCCTTTTCCCGCTCTCCTCTCTCCTACTCCTTCTTGCTTCCTCCCCTCTGCCCGTCCTTCTTCCTTTTCCCCTGTCACTTCAGCCCTCCCTTTCTCCCTCCGCTATGGTCAGTTTCACCTATCCTAAGCATTATTGCCTGGGAGTAAATCCCACTGAACTCAATAAGCACGCAAATGATCAAAGCTGCCCTCCTCCTCCTCCTCTACACCTCCACCGTAGTCAGTTTCACCTGTCTAAGCATGATTGCAGGGGGGTAAATCCCATTGAACTCAATAAGCATGCAAGTTATCAATCCATTCTCAGCGAATTTGCACAGGATCCCATTTCTTACCTCCTGGATTAAAAAGCAGAGAAATTCACAAATAGACAAAAAAATCCCTTGCAGTTTAACGTACCTATAGCCAACGGATATTTCTATCACAACTCACCATATTCTCAGAGGCACGTTACCATATACTTCCAAGCTGCACAGGAAGTGGATTGGACTGTGAAAGACCAACCCAAATTTTGTTTGCATTTTTCAAATTTGTAGGGCAGTACAATATCTCAGAGAGGAGGTCAGGTCTCCTGCTCCCCTGGTGCATTCATTAGAACTGCCCAATTTCCCTGCTTTTTAAAGTTTGATAGAAACATCTGTTGGCTATAGGTGCATTCTTAAACTGTAAGGTTTTTTGCCTATTGGTGAATATTGTTTCTAGCTTGCTTTTTTGTGAGTGTCATCAGTGATTTCTAAAATGAAAAGTTTGGGCTCTATGCCTATACGGATATGATTTCACATCCTTAATCTGGGATATTCTCCCAAATTTCAGACATAACAGAGACTGATAATGATTTGTCTGATTTGATGTAATCTGTACATGAGCAGAAATTATTACTTCACATTTTCAGAACTGGGCTATGCATTGCAAATACGTTCTGCGGTGCTTTGAACTGCCCTGGCTCAAATGAAACCATTTCTTGTCTGTTGGAATACCTTGTTCTTTTAATTTAGAGAAAAAAGCGCTTTGGATAATGAAAAGTTGAATTGATTTTTTGGAGGAGGAAAAATGCATGCAATTGGAAGCAAGTGTTCCTCACATTTTACAAGCTTCTTGTGTGTGTGTTTAGTTTTATTGGCAATGGATATTTAGATGTAATAATACATGAATTAAAGAACTTTTGTAACAATATGGCTTAATTTCTAAATAAGAGATGTGGAGTCAGTCTTGTCTGAAAATCATACCTTGGCCCTCTTACATGGAATCTCTTACACTGTCTATAGATGTGCAGAGAGTTGATGTATATTATAGTGGCACTCTGCACATATGTTATGGCACACTTTCCTAAATAAGTGTTGTTCCATTCCTATTGTGATGAAAAGAGCAAGGTTAAAAACTGTAGCCCTACGAAGTCAAAATGTTACCATCTGTGTAGTCAGTAAAGCTAATCAAAATGTCACAGAAGTCCAAATGGAATGAGGATATCTAAAGAAGAAGAAAGTGTGTGTAGCTGTTGTGCTTTCTTTACTTATTACTCCACCAGCCTCCTTGATCATCCATACCATGACAGAAATGTAGACACAGCATGGAGAGACAGAAGGCAGATTTTAGTTTGAATTTCTCCAAATATACACATTTTTGCATGTAATTTTGCCTAATATCCACATTGTTACAAAGCAATCTTCCTTAATCTTATGTATTTTGTATGTTAATTTCTCTAATATATGTATTTTATGCACACTTAAACCTAGTTCAGATACGTACAGATTACGTGGGCTGGAGAACTGCATTGCAAATTTGGGAAAATGAGAATTTCAAAGGATGGCTGTGTGTCAGAAAGTGCAAATTAGGCAGCCTTGCCTTTAAATGCAAACAATCAAATTTCTTTCTCATTCCTAGACTGGAATAAGATCAGCAGTGGCTTCATTGTCCCTCACAGCATTTAAAGGTATAGACATCCCCAAAGGAGCTGAAAATTATGTTAGGTTTATGAAAACAATACTCCACTTTGTTGTGCCTAATTCGTTCTGAGTAAAAAATACTATTCCTCAGAGGCAACATCATCCTCTGTTCTGTTGTTCTGTCTACAGGCAA
This sequence comes from Rhineura floridana, assembly GCF_030035675.1. Lineage (NCBI taxonomy): Eukaryota > Metazoa > Chordata > Lepidosauria > Squamata > Rhineuridae > Rhineura > Rhineura floridana. The sequence continues at coordinate 73,736,453 of NC_084483.1, read as the reverse complement.
AATGTAGGGGGACACATTTGGTTGTAACGGCCCTTGACTGACAAACCATGTTTTATCGGCCTACGAACCATCCATATTGGCCCATGCCCTGTTCTCATCCTTTCTCTTTCCTTCGTCTCTTATGGCACAAGCATTCCAATTCAGGCATCATAAGAAACTGGTTTAAAAGCAACACAAAACAAACAGGTCCAGATGCTGAATGGGAGGAAGAAAGAGAAAGGGTGAGAAGGGAACATCTGAGCATATGGTTCATTCCATGGTTTATCAAATCTCACATACTCTGTGCAGAAAGGGGCAGATACAAAAGCAACATATAAGTCTAATTTGACTACCTAGACCAGAGCTTGGAAAAGTTACTTTTTGAACTACAACTCCCATCAGCCCCAGCCAGCATGGCCACTGGATTGGGCTGATGGGAGTTATAGTTCAAAAAAGTAACTTTTCCAAGCTCTGACCTAGACTCAGTCTTGAAACTGTCAGGCAATAATGAAGAAGCTGCCTCTCAACATCTCCACAATGTGTTTACAGCTTGAGATCCCCAGGATCAGCTTCCATGTTAGAAGACAGTTTGAACCACTGTACATTTCATTTTAAAAATTAACCATTGTCTTCACCTGACCAGTGTAAACCCTGCCTAGAATCCAAGTTGATAAAAAAAATGTCACCAGCTTTGGTTCACCAGCCTAGAACCAGCTTTTACACAAATAATAGATGAGATCTGCAGAAAGTCATACTTTGTCCCAGGCTCCTAATTCCCTGCCCGTGTTCTTACATATAATACTTCTGTTGCTTGCTTTGTTTCTTTGTATCTCACTATTGTACTAAAATCATTGCCGGCTGGAGTTTCAAGAGTTTCCTTTAATTATCCTAAATACTTTTTAAAAAATGACTGACATTTTTTGTTCCTGACAAACATTAGCCTCGTTGACAGATCTGTACACAATACAGGATTAATTCTAGTTATTATGCATTGTTGGATTTTTAGACTTTCCTAAATGAGCACTTTCTGACACTGCAAGCATTGACAGAAAAAAAAGCAAAAGCAAACAATAAGGGTTCTAAAAACAGTCTCCCTTTCATGTCTCTCTTTCAACTTAAGAATATTTAGCACAATTTGAACACTGCCTGCTGTTTGGGGACTATCCACCTTTATACATATGGAAATTAAAAAGCTAAACAAAGCAGGCTTAATATGCCACAAATCAATTCAGGTAATAGAACCAAACTGGTCAACAGTATAAGAAAAGAAAGTACATCCCCATCAAATTGCCAGCGTTTGTTTTCCTCTCTGAATTGTCCTTTTGTGGATTTGTGCACTGACCAGGAAAGGGATCCAACTGAAAATGATCTTTTCATGTCCTTTTAAAACGATAAAAATAAAATAGTCTCCAGGTGGTCTTTTTCCCCATAAATCTCTTTTAAGCTTCGGGGCTACCCTGTGTGGCATTCTGACAGGCTGACAATAAAGAAGTGCTTATGATGGTCCTGAGGGGGGTTGTTCTAAAGCTTTCCCCTACTGTTAAGCAGTAAATCAGGGACTGACAGGATTCCTCACCTGCCACCTCCTGCCAGGGTGACATTAAATCTACACTATACACTCTAATCCCTTTCTAGCCACCAGAATCAAGAGTATAGGGGAAAGTCATATTGAGATAGCCTGATTTGAAGGTGTTTGGGTAATGGCAAAATCTGTTTGTCTTTCTGCACCTTTCCTCCCATATAAACATGGAGTGGTCTCCAATATAAACGTGGAGTGGGGTGGGGATAAAAATAAAAGTTAAGATTCTTTGAAGGGTTTTGGATGTCTCTACAGTCTTTTCATTTGTATTCATTTATATTTATAAATATGAGAATGAGTCACATGAATGGGTCACCTGATCCTAGTGTGCCAACAGAAGCAGATGGACTTTGGCTTTAATAGGATAAAAGTGAAGGCATTTTTTTTTTTAAAAAAAGGGTAATTATGCATGGTTGGCAATCCAAAACAAGCAAACACACATGCTCAATGTGTTTGGAGAACATGAAATGGGTATCTGTGGTTTTTACATGTGACCTCCATGGATTTCATGCACCTTTCCAGAATATGTTTCTGTGGAGGAAACATCTAATATTGGAAGGCACTGTCAAGCTAAGACCACATCCGCAGCAGACATTTATTTCACTTTAAACATTCATGGCTTCCCCCAAAGAATCCTGTGAAGTGTAGTTTGTGAAGAGTGTTGGATTTTCTTAGGAGAATCCTATTCCCCTGACAGAGCTCCAGTGGCCAGAGTGTTTTAACAGTCAGCCTCTCTTCTGGTGATTGTAGCTCTATGAGGAGAATAGGGCATCTCCTAACGCTCAGCACCCTTCACAAACGACACTTCCCAGGATTCTTTGAGGAAAGCCATGATTATTTAAAGTGGAATAAGTGTCTGCTGTGGATGTGGCCTAAGGGTGAACTGTCATTAACATTCCAGTGTTCTTTTTCATGGTACTTCAGCTTATAGGACAGGCAGATGATAGTTTACACAGCTAACGTGGTGTCCTCCTCCACATCTGATTTATTTATACTCTGCTTTTCACCACCTATGGATCCCAAGGCTGTTTACAAGATAAAAATATACAATATACAAAATTAAAAACATAAAGTACATCAGAACAGCATTCATGGTGCAAAGGCCTCCTGAAAAAAACTGTTTTAACCAGGCTTCTTAACACTGAAGGCATGACTTCTCATTGACACAAGTCATGCTTCTGGTCTGTGTGAATCTATTAATTGTGCTCCCTCAGATTATCACAGTGATCAGCTTGGGACGTGCTGCAATCCTTGAGGTATCCTGGGCCTAAGTTGTTCAGGGCTTTGTATATTAGTACAAGAACCTTGCACATGGGCCAGTAGCATATGGGAAGCCAGAGCAGGTCTTTTAACACTGGTGTCATGTGTTCAAATTAGTCTGTTCCCATCACCAGTCTAGTCTAGCCACAAGTGTTCTGAGTTAGCTGAAGGTTCTGGACCAGACCCAAGGACAGCCCTAAATAGACTGCATTGCAGTAATCCATTCTTGAGGTTACCAATGCATGGACTACAGTGGTCAGGTTTCTCCCTATACAGGAAGGGCCACAGCTGGCGTACCAGCTGAAGCTGATAAAAGCGGATAGCCACAAAGACCACCTGTACCTCAAGTGAAAATGATGGTTCCAGGAGTAGCCCCAAACTGCATACCTGCTCTTTCAGAGGGAGTGCAACCCCATCCAGGACACACATCCAGATTTGAGAGCCACCCACCTACAAAGCCTTCATCTTTTCATGATTCAGACTCAATTTATTGGTTCTCATCCAATTCACCACTGTGTCGAGGCAGAGGCCCAGATATTTCATAGTCTCTCCTGATCCAGATGTAACAGAGAAACCTTGGTCTGAACCCAGATTGAAATCCAGATAATCTGTTTTCTTCAGTAACTCATGTTGTTGCTTCACCACCCACCTTGCCCACCACCTTGCCCTAAATTGGAGTGTTAGCAATGGGTTGATAGAACATCCCTGATCAGGTGACTGGGGCTGATGGGAGCTGGGAGTCCAACAACATCTGGAGGGCATCTTGTTGTCCATCCTTGCCTCACATCAGAGAGCAGGAGATCCAAGGGAATATATGAATGTGCAAGGAAGTTAGATGTGATACTGATTATAAGGTTGCCACTGAAATGGCATCTTTTCAGGATGCACTGTTCTGTCCTTTGTCCCTTTCAGTTTAGTAAGAGAAATATATGATGTGATATTTCTTTGCAAGTCCTTTCCCCTTTCCTCAGAAGCAGTTAATGCTGTCAAGTAGCTGGCCAATGCATGGCCTAATGATGTCACATCCCATGTTTCCTTACTAAATGCTACTGGGAGGTAAAGGGAAACAAATGCCATTTTCTGCAGTAACCCTCTGATCACCCTGACTACTATATTTCAGTTTATTGCTTGACTAAGAAAACAAAGAAAATGGAAGCTGCATTTCTAGTATTTTCAGAAGGTATGTAAACAACTGCCGTCTGCAATTTAAAAACCTGCAAAACTGAATAGTGTGGCAGGGGGAAGAAAAAGCAAAATAATGGTAGATAATTGTTTCCATTTTTAATTGGCTTTTTGATCAAAGGCCAGCATTTAGAGACATAAAAGCATGATTCAGTTTAGATGAATTTCAGCAAGATAGCCACAGCACTAGAATTAAAGTGAGAAATGGACATTGACTCTTGCCATTTCTCAGTGTGCCTGGCAGGCTAAGGCACCAGGGCTGCTTTTATAAACAGGAAGAGCCTTAACGCTTCTCTTGAGTCCTACCAAAGCTGAGGATTTACAGCAATGAAGATGAAAGCACATTGGATCTGTTGTGTTTTTGAGTGATCCTGTCGAAAGCTCTTATAATCCTTTTGTTTCCCACAGAATGAAAAAAGAAGCTTTATCCAGCATCATTTTAACCCAGTCCAAAGAATGTTGTAAAGAAACACTGAATGGTCAAAATGCTTTAATTTGATCTGGTGTATAAATCCAATTTGTCAATTGTGGCTCGATACATATATTTATATTTATTTGTGAGGCAGGATCTTGCACATGCAGAATTTCACACATGTTCCAACAATGCCATTTAGTAATCTTCCCCATCTGTTATTTCTGTATTGTCTAACTTCTGCATTCCAACTTCAGCTACTAATGTAGATTGGTTAGTCAGTTAATGCCAAACGTCTTGGTCCTGCCTTCATAATCCCATTAAGTTCTTGAAATATCCTCTTTTTAAAAACCAGGGAGTTTTGTACTCACTAGTTCAAGGGCATAAATCACTTATCTAGAATTTTTACTAATGCTATTGTAATTTAGCATAGAATTAATGACAACAGCTTGCCATGTATCATATAGAGACTTGAGCAATGTAAATAAGGGACTACATGAAAGTGAGGAAACAGAATGTGACAGAAAAGGACAGGATTTCATGGTCTAGCCAGGGCCTGGTTGGACAAGAAAATGTTTTTCATTTATTTTGCATTGCACCTGGGATTACCTTTACCATTTCATGTGTATAATAAATAGCAGCTGTCAGCTTTGTTGAATTTATTACTTATTCACAATGGACTTATTTATAGCCCCTTCTAATTTGATAGTCACTCTTTTAGGAATTCTCAACCCATCTTGGAATTACTGAGCCAATTTGTTGCTTTCTTTGTTTTAATTGTGTGTGTGAACTTGACAAGCTTGTTTTAAAATGCTCTTACCTACTCTAAGAATTCTTGAAAGAGAGCAAGATAGAAATAAACAAATACAATACTCTAGTCAAATTAAAAGCAGGTGGTACTTAAAAGTAGATCATGTGAAGAACTTGGAAGTAAGTTGTGTTCAAATGAATGAGACTACTTCCTGGGAAAATGTTTTATACAGCACTCTATGCATGTTTACTGTTTTATTTATGTTGTTTAAAAATGTCTTACCTTGCCTGTTTCTCCAAAGTCATTGAAGGTGGCTACCAAACAGCAACAAAAACAGAAAAAACAAAATAATCCCTGAAAATCTCCACATTAATAAGTCAACAATATCCAAACTGTTTAATAAATTCAAGCAGCACAAACAGCATAGAACTGAAACAGCAGAAAATTACAGTTAATCAAACGTATTTTTTAAAAGCCAGGTCTTCATCTTCACCAACTGCCTGAAGCAATACAGTGATGGGGCCTGACAGACCTTGCCTGGTAAGACATTCCGTAATGTTGGTGTCTCAACAGAAAAGGCCTCACTCCTAGCCGACCCCAGTTTCTTCTCCTAAGAGATTTGGAGCTGGGCTCCAAACGACAGCAGTAACATCAATCATGTTCATTTTTACATATTACTTAGTAAGTACATGATTGCAATCTGAGGTTTGGGGTATTAGTCTTAAACACCCCTTGTCATAAATAAATATTGCCAATACCAATGTAATCACTAGCAGAAGGCATGGAAGAGCAGAGCCACTCGCCTGACCTCCATTCAGTTGCATTGCTGGTGCTTAGTGGGAGGGGGAGGGGGGAGGTGATGGCAAGGCTGGCATGTTGTGAACAGACTGACAGGAGTGCCAGATTGACTGTGCTGGTGCATTTGCATTTTGCCAATCTCACTGCTGCTTCATCCATCCCCTCTACCTTCTGGTAAGCAACAATGATGCAACTGACTGGAAATCAGGTGAGTAGCAGTGCCCTACTGAATGTAATATGCTAATCCGTCACCAAGACTTTGATCTTGACCTAAAATGGGGCATTGAAGATGGACATTGAAGCACAGAGACAATAGGGGTTAAATAACTGAAAGCTGGCATCCTATATTTTTTGCTGAAGTAAATTAGTCAATTGGTGGGGGGGGGAAAGATACATTGATCTTCGATGCTCTTATGTTGCATTGCTATTCTTGTATTCACTGATTGCAAATTTCACTCTCAGCTCTGCCAGACAGATGTAAACTTAATGAACTGAAGTGACAGGTTTTTGCAACCCAACAGCAAAGCTGTGTTTATGTATATGCCTACAGATTATATATATGTGCCAGGAAGGCAAATAAAGATGTGCGACACTGCTGGAGGTGCAACCAATAAAATCACAGATATGCTTCCTAATTCAATGAAATCCATTGGGAATTCTTTTTGATGCATGATGCAGTTTAAAGGAGAAAACAAAATAGCTCCCTAAAAATCTTGCATATATCTCAATTACCGTCAGCATTGTATTCTATTTGAATATGTTTTCAACAAATTGGTTAATAAATAAGGTAATTGCAGTATGACTATGAAATATCTCTGCAACCTCTCTTGCCTTGAAGCAAGGAGCAGAGAGAGGGTTTTCCTTAACCCTCTCCATGTGCCTAAAACCACTAAGCTAGAGTGGAGAAAATGTAGAAGTCACAGTCACACACACCCCGGTTGTTATATACTAAAACACCAAAAATGCATAACACCAGATTTGCCATATAAAAGTGATGTGTTATTTTCTGGACCAAAGATGCTTGTCTTGCTTTTTTAAAACAACAGTCTAAATGAGGGTACATTGTGATCCAGCTTTTTCTAGACAATGCCACTTCAGGCTAGGTAGCATGTCCCACAAGGAAGCCCTCCCCCAAACACACATATACTGCACATGGAACATAGCACGCCATGGAAAACACCAGGCCAAGCCTTTCTAGTTTTCTAAATGAAAGAGGATTTGCTATTTTTGATGCGTGAGAATTGCAATGCCTCACCCACAGCCACTAAAGCAGTATAATTTAGGAAAAGGGGTTGGGAACTGCATCTAGCTGTTGGGCTTTATTCTTAATTTCCCCACCCCACTCCTGTGGACCAACACTGACAGATGGGCAGCCCCACCCACCTAAGTTCAAAGGGGCTAACTATAACCTCCAATCTGGTAGGTGGTTATATTGAGACCCTTTTATGTCTTTTTGACAAATGTTTTCTTCTGCAGATACTGTCGCTGCTGTCTATCACTAGTGTGATAGCACAGAATGTTCATAACATTCCATATTTCATGGAACAAAGCTCTCAGAATGTTTCTAGTTCAGATTCTGTGAAGGAAGGGGAAAATGTCAGTTTGGCTGGGATCAAACTCTCATATAAGTCCAAGGGAGAGCCATAGCCTTAGGAGACAGATCTTGAGGGATGAAGAAGCTAAGGTGCTTCTAAGCAGAGCTGCTAGAGCAAAGTGCAAAGTAGACAATGTATGGAGAAACAGGAATACCAGAGAATGGTGGGTGAAAGATAACAAGGTAAGAGGAGAAGATCAGAAGGGACGGGGAGGGCGTAAAGAAGGGGCTTTGTTTCACATATCATTTGCAAACACATACTACATAGGCAGTACCTTATCACACAATTGGGACTCCTGCCTTTAGAGTTCCTGAGTATATATTTATGTAAAATGTATTACATATATGCTAATCAACATCTGTGCTGGGTGGGGTGGAATCTTCCAATCTCTGACCCTAACATGTATTTACTCTATGTGTGGTACAGTCACTCAAATGTTTATTTGAGCTTGAGTAAAAGTTATTTATTGCTACCGTTCTTTAATATCCCTTACAGTGTGTGACACCACGGCCAATAAGGTCCTTCTCACTTTTAGAATGCTTTTGTTTGTTTCATCTCCTGGTCTACCACCCTTTGAGGCTATTCAGGAATTTCCAGCAGTAGAAACTTCACTTACTTCCAAAAAAAACACCCCTAAGTAGGATTGTGCAACAAGTGCCATTGTACCACGTGTAGCATACTCACTAGTAAATCATTTAGGGTAGCTTCCCTCCTGAGTTTAAACAGCCTTGATTTTGACCCATGCTATGTTTTTGATCGTGGAATTCCCCAGCTATTTTCCTCCTTTTTTTACACACTTACAGTTGACATGCAAGTGATTTTGATTTTTTTAAACAGAACACACATAAATAATAATATAATCTGTTCATAATCCTGAAAGCAGGAGACATATGGGCAAGAAACCCATGAATAGCAGCTGAAAGATGAAATAAAAATATCCAGCAAAATGTAATATAGTCTAAATAGAATAATTCTTCAAATGCATAGTTGATTTGTATCTGTCAGCCTTGTTTTATTTCTTGTTCACCCTTTATATTCCTTTCTTAACTCAGTTATGCACCATCCATTCCCAGGCTGCTTGACACGTTTGCCAGCACCTCTCTCAAAAGGCAACAAGGCAAGGACTTGACCCTTTAATTGCAACATGTTAGGGAGATGTCTGGCAAGGGCAACTTGTATTAAAATTCTAAATATCATTCTGTGGTTCATGGATTTTGTGGTTCATGGATTTGTGGTTCATGTGGTTCAACCTTGCTTTGGTTTCATGCAGAGGAAAGTCCCATCAAGGTGTATATGGTATTGTTTATTATGAAGGAAGGACCCCTTCCTCATTCCATTTCCCCCCTTCTTCTTCCCCTCAACCTCAATCCACGCCCTTTCTTTTACCCCTTCTCCGCCATTTCCATTCACTTCACTCCCCATCCACATTACTGTAGAGATCTTCCAAGCAGCCACAGTGGGAAGACCAATACTGTATACCAGGGCAAGCTAAGCACTTTCTGGACCTTTTCCACCTCAGCCTGTCGTTGTCAGGGCCAAGCTATACCTTCTAGTCCAGGTTCCCTGAGGGAACTGACTCAGGCTCTCACTTGAAGAACCTCAGGAAGGATTGCCCTTTTGTCCAAGTTAATACAAAAGGCCGGGCTTCTATGATTCATGTAAGGGGAAGGTCACCTATACAGAGGATGCCTCCTGACACCCAATTTTCAGGAATCCTTCCTTCTCTCATAGCCCCTGCACCACAGCCCATTCCACTAGCCCCTTTACAAATGCATTTTTCTGGATCCAATCTAATGAGGTTTTATATGTGCGATAATATGTTTCTTCCCATTTTTGAACATTAGATTTATTCAAGGGAGTGTATGAAAACCCATAACAGGAGAACTACTCTTCCAAGAACTACTATACTAAATATAATTCCTTTTTGTGGAGAATAAAATAATTATATTGGGTTATAGCTCAAAGAAATAAACAATGGGTGTAATGTTTAAAGTACGCTTCCAGCCAACTTTCATTGTGATAGGCTCTGAGTGAAGCCAGAAGTTTGCTTCTGTCGGTTCAGCTCTGTGTGTCATTTCTGACAGGATAATGACTTCACAAGCATGGCAAAGGCCAGACTCATTTTCTCTCCTCTGGTGGAGAGCTGTAAAGAGACATTTGAAACAAAAAGTTGTCAAAGAATTCTAATTTGAGAAATCCCACAACAGGTTCAATCATTTTTTATTTGAGACTAATCTCCAGATACAAGAATTCGGAGAAGGCTTTGTAATGGGGTAAGATTATGTGCAGTACGTTATGCAAATATTGCTGCTGCAGAGGGCATGGGATAATACTTAATCTGCACTAATGATTATGTGACTAGAAAAGTACATTAAGCAAAGATTTTGCATGGAAATAATGTCATGGCTTTGCCAGTTTACATATATTAATGGATTATGCATTGTACTTAGCTAGAAAATCAGACTAAGTACTTCTACACAAACTTTGTATTAGTAACCTTTATTTAACAGAAGGCACGGGCCTATCCTATTTATGCATCAGACTTTTCATGCAGCTATTAGTTTCTTGATCGCTATGAGGAAAGCATGCATTGATGGTCAGCTCACAGCCAGCCAATTCTGTGCATCTACCACCATGAAGAAAATCCAGCTTTTTCCATACCCATCAGCAAACACGGGAAATGCAACATTTGTAGTGGTATTATAGTGGTATCTACATTGTACATATTGTAGTGGTATTATAGTGGTATTTACATTTATCATGATTTAGTCATGCCCAGACCTTAAGGAGAAAGAACAGGAGAAGCAGAATCCCATAGCAAGCATCAGCACTTTGGACACCAACATTCCAGCTCTATGACTAGAGGTCTCCAAACCAGTTGTCTAGTTTCTCAACTGGCTCCTGGATCCTCCCTTGTCACACTCTGGCCCATAGCAGCACAGAAGATGGTGAAATGGGTGCTTAGGAGTTTCTGGTGATATGGCCAGCTACCTGCATGAGACTGCTCCTTCACGTGAGAGAACATGGGAAGAGGAGGATGCCCATGGATGTGAATCCCTGCATCAGGGCTCTGGTGAGATTCAAGAAGGAGAGCCTCCAGCTCATTTGGGGGTCTCTGCTATGCTCCAAATTTCAGTGCATGCCTAGCCAGCGAGCATCACCAGTACAGAGGAAATGGACCACATCCAAATGCTTCATAGAAACACAAGCTTAGAAAACATCTAATGCAAGAGGCATATGGATACTCTAATGCTCTCTCGTTTATAGCCATTGCTTCCTTATATAATCTGAGTAAAAAATATAATCTTATGAGAATTGCCTTGCTCGATCAGCCAAAAGCTCATCTAGACCAACTTTCTGTTTCCAATAGTAGCTAGCAGCCAGATGCTTCTCAAAGCTCCCTAAGAGAAGACTTAGCCTGAAGGTGGTAGTCTTTCCCTGGTGTTTGTTCCCAGAAAATCCATTTTTAAAAAATAATTCAATCAATCAAGTTTATTTCGGTCATAGACCAGATACATAAAATTACAAAACCAGTAAAATATGTCAAGTTCCAGGGCTACATAATTTAAAATTAATATGTGGTATTTACAGGTTTTTAGTATATATAGTGTTTAATATATATAATGTTTACAGGTTTTTAACCTGTATTTTCCTACAGGAGATAGTAGCAGCAACGTATTTAGCAACCTTAAACGTGACCTGAGGGGAGTAATCTCCAAGTAAGTAATCAACATAAAAATACTCGGATCTACCAGGAAGAAGATTTAAAATAGGGAAAATTAATTGTTGTCTTAAATTATGGTAAAAAGGACATCTCAATAAAACATGGACATTAGTTTCTATTTCACCCATTTCACAAGGACAATTTCTCTCAATTTGTGGAACTTTGTTAAACTTGCCCTCCAGGAAGGCAGAAGGGAGAATATTCATTCTTACCAACGTAAAAGCTCTTCGGTGTTTAGGTAATGTTAAATCCATTAAGTAGGGCATAGGAGAGAAATATCTGGGATTATATCTATGCTTCCTTACAAGCATCAGATGGTGTTGGAAATCTTTCAAGCTACATTAAAGCCCATTTCTAAAATTATTGGTACAGAGAAGCCCAATTCAGCTATTTTATTTACAATTTGCTTTTCCCATATTGATTTAAAATCGTCAACTAAAATAAGAGGGGAGAGACCTTTCGGACCAAAAATCAATTTTAACCATGCATTAATTTTAAGAAAATCCATTTTTAAAAAATCATTAAAATTTTAATAAAATTGGCAAAACCCTGACACTAAGGCCTTGGGTGGATAGGTGAGGAATCTTATGGATAAAATGTGCACTGCTTTCTGACAACCTTTTAAAACTCTTGAATGTGATTTTCTCTCATTTAAATGTAACAGTTCTTTATTCACCAGGACTTACTTTCTAGAATCTTAGGCATCTTTGTTGCTGTCAGCCTAAACTTGATCCATTACCCTCTTCCAATTGTTTTGCCCAATTTCAGTGCATATGAGGCTGGAAGCTTACACTGTAATAGCATAAACTTTACAATGGACTGCTGTCACTTGATAACTAATTCTGTAAATTTTAGGAATACCCAGGGGCTTCTTCTGCCACATGTGTAGGGTGGATTACATGTTAATATTCAAATAAATTGGAAGATTTAATTTCCCATTCTATTCACTAATAAGCAAAAAACCTTGAGGTTTAAGAAGGTACCTATAGCCAACAGATATTTCTATCAAACTTTAAAAAGCAGGGAAATTGGGCAGTTATAGCAAATGCACCAGGGGAGCAGGAGGCCTGACCTCCTCTCTGAGATATTGGACTTTCCTACAAATTTGTCAGAATGCAAACACAATTTGGGTTGGTCTTTCACAGTCCAATCCACTTCCTGTGTAGCTTGGAAGAATTTGGTAACATGTGCCTCTGAGCATATGGTGAGTGGTGGCAATACCTGCCATCTCCAAAGATGGAGAATTACATTTTTGTAAGTGTTCTTATTTTGCTTCATTCTTGTGTTACTAATGTTTCTACAAAGAATCTAATCTAGAAATTTTTATTTCTCTCATTATTCATCCTAGAAAACTCAAATTTATTTTTATTAATTTCTAAGCCTTTTTATTGGTCAGTGTCATATGATGGTGAAGACAGACTTTTGTGTTTCAAATTGGAGGTTATCTTCTATTCTATTTTGGGTACATTAACAGTTGAATCGGAAACTGCAGTTTGATGTAAAATCAGACTGATTACAATATGTTGCTACTTCAGCAATGACTCTAGCTGTTGGAAAAAAACAAACTTAGCCTGCCCAAGATGCATGTTTTCAGGCTGCTATGTTAAAACCACTTCATTTAAGGCAAGGTGGGCACGGTCAATTAAAAACATAGAGCACACCTAAAATATATTTCACCTCCCACTGTTTTATCTTGTGCAAACTGAGACACTCCTGACATCCACTGGAGGGTATTCTGCACAATACTCAGTGCCATTATTCTACAATTATTTTTGGCGCTTTTTTAGTGTAAATTTTGCAAAGTGTTGCTGTACTTCACATATTCACAGAAAGAGAAGCAAAAGAAAATGATTTCCTATAGGAAACTTCACTGAAATTGCAAACTAAATCAGACATATTTAAAGTGACTATCTGAACTATGTCAACTGTCTTAAAAATGTTGCTTCTTTGCTCAAACAAGATCAGCACATATCTTGTTTCTATTATTTGGGCTAATTGCAGGTGTCAAGCAATTACTAACTCTAAATAATAGTAATAAGAAGAAGAAGCACCACCACCAGCAGCAGCTCTGTATTAAATATATAAATAGCAAATTGGATGCCACATCTCTGAGCAAGCACTCTTGAGCTAGCATACCGTAAGTAATAATTCTACTGCTAGGGACCTAGTTCAACAAATAAATAACTCTTAATGAAATAATAGTAGATTGTTGGCAAGGGAGCATAACCTTCTGCCATCTTGAGTGGTTTCCCCAACAACTTGACCCAGAAGTCTCCATTTTGGCTGGAAAGGTACTAGCACAGAATTGGTCACAAAGAGCAAAATGTAAGTGTACCATTAACTGTTCCCTAGTGTCAGGGCAGGGGAGCATTTTCCATCCCCTATTCAGTAGTCATGGATCCACTGGAATGTGTAAGTACCCTACTCCTTATTCAGTTCCAGTTCAATTAAGTCACAAGGCACCGCTGTGGCACTGGCCAAGAGAGTCCTCAAAGGAAGGAGGCAAGATACCACACAGGAAGCTTTGTGAAGGCCACTATTAGAACAATATCATGAATGTATTAGAAGCCATTAAGGTTAGAAGCCAGGATCCAAGAGGTACCCATGAAATCCTTTTGAACCCATTTCACTTTACCTGACACCCTTGAAGAAGAGATAACCCTACTGTAGAAAACCCAAGGAAAGTCACTCATTTACAGATCCCTACTCCTTTGTCAAAGACAACTGCCTTTCTTTGGTTTGTAGATGAAAACTCCCTCCTCATGACCTTCACTCTTCTTTTGAATTGTTCTTAACACCTATGCATTTAAACTTCCTGGATACACAGGCTCTTTTTTCTTTTCTTGGTGTTTCTCAGCTGTGCTCCTGCTCCCCTCCAGTCCTTTCCCCCGCCACCTTCTCCTTCCTCAAGCTTGTGAACAATTGGCATGCATTGCATTCTGGGGTCATCAGGCCCTTCTTCTTGAATTCAGACAGAGACTAGGAGATGTAATAATTCCACCCGTCCTCCTCTTAACCAGGTGTGTGGTCATCCAGGGACTTGGAGGAACTTAAACTCTTTAACTTTTGGGAGCAGGGTCCCAGCAGGGTCCCTCTGTCTCCAGCATCCTATGAGCTAATCAGCATGAAAGGGGAGCATATTAGCCACAGAGAAGAGTCTTCTAGCATGCTTCCTTGTCCTTTCCTGCTGCTTGGGGCCAGTCAGAGTGAAAGGAGGTGAGTCAGCCACTGAGAAGACTCTTCTCAGTAGCTATCACTCTCCCCTTTCATACTGATTGGCTCCTAGAGATGACTGTTGTTGTGAGAGAAGGCATTCTCAACACAGCAGGGGAAAAACAAGAATGGAAGGGGTGTGGCTGTGACTATCATGAAGGGACCTTGCACTTCTGAATTTGCCATTATACTACTGCTCTTAACTCTATTTTCCTGCCATTTTGTCTGCCCTGTTGGAACTCTAACCCTCCTTTCCCCCCTTCTTTTCGAAGCTAAAACTATAATGCAAAGCCATGCCATCAACTCACCCCACAATCCCACCTTCCTCCCTTTTTACTTGTAGGAAACCTTCATAATTGGCCAGTTAAGTCCTGTTTTAGTATTTTTTCAATTTTGTAAAAAAAAATGTTAAAATACTATTTTCTAGGAAACCTCTGACTTGTCTCTTTTTGTCCCTGAATATCTTATGCCAGCAGTCCTCTACTCATATTTAATTTTCCCAGATACACACACTTAGCTCCTTTCTGTTTTGGTCACTGTGCTAGTCGAAGCAGACTCTACCAGATGGACCTGAGACAGTCCTCTGATGGACTAGGGCCAGGATTGCCCTGGAAAGAGTTTTCCCCTAGAACACCTTTTGAGCTAAATTGCCCCAGGCATTTGTGTTCTGTAAGGACTTAGTCTCTGAACATGGAGAAGTAGTGTACAAATGTGCTTAAAGACATATCCTGAGCAAGTATGGTAACAGGATGTATGTATCATCCAAAAGTGGTTGATCAGGGTTAAGCAGTGCTGCACAACTGATGACTCACCAAGCTGAACACAGGCTATTAATCATGTATGGTAGTCCAAAGGGATCTTGATAAACTTTTTCTGCTGCCTGCCACTGAAGACACAATAGTGCTATCATGCACCTAGCAGTTGTGTGGACCTGACGTTATGAAGCACCTTTCTATCTTGTAATCTAATTATTCTTTTCATCTGAAAGATGAGAGGTGGTTAACTTTCTCCTGCATTCTGTTTTTGCCTTTTAAGGCCATTTTGTAACTCTGGCCCAGCCTACATCTTTGGCATTTTATCTTAACACATCACCTCCATGCAATCTATCAAAAATGCCAGCCACAAAGCTCCATCTGTCTCCTTCTCCCACTGACATGCATTTCTCTCCCCACCTTGCACAAAAGATAGTCTATTCATTCCTGTCTTCCCCAATAAATTCCTACATAAAGATTAAAAAGGTGACTTCACTGAGCAAATAGTAGATTCAACTTCCTTTTTTTAAAAAAAATGTCTTGGTAACTCTTTCTTTTGTTCCATTTCTAAAGACAGTGAAGTATCTTGGTCAGACTAACATATATATAAAAAAATTGTATGAAGTGAGCCTGGGGTTCACCTTCCCTTCTCCTCCACTCCCCCTCACCATAATCCCAGGCATAAAGTAAGGTAGGACTAAAGCAAAACCAAGTTTATCTGTGTCCATGATTTCCCTGAATCTGTTATCCATGTCTGGAATGAAAGAAGTTCCCTTATTTCTCATACTAGGTAGAAAAATATTTGTCTGACCAGGGCCAAGGTGTAACAAAGCATGTTGGTGTCTTGCAAATACACAATCTGATTCCACACACACACACCCCAGCCTACCATCAGTCATCCATTGAAATACAATATGTGTAATCTTTTCAAACCATTTTATAGGTAATAGCACCAAAGGAAGAACTGCTCTCCCAACATGGGCATCACTACAGTTGACCTGGACATGGATAGGAAGGAAGCAGAGGTGAAACTGTGTGGATGCACCAGTGGAACCTCTGCATTGGCTCTGCCGGTGCGCCCGTGCATCCACAACTTCACTGTGGCCCTGCCCCAGTCCCACCCAGGTAAGCTTCAGCGATACCAGTGTCAGGATGGCACTGCTGCTCCCTACTACCGTACTAAATAGCACATACTGGGCACAAGGGAGGAAGGGCATGATATAAATTAAATGAATGAATGAATGAATATAAACCTGCAGTTAAATAAGGAAATGAGAAGAGCAAAGGGTCAGTTGATACAGTCTGTGACTTTTGCTTCTCGAAGCAAGTAGCCATGGTCTGTTTTTAGCCATGAACTTGCCTGTGATCACACAGGTAAACAGAAGTGTGAACAAGATGACATGGAGATATGGCCACAGCTGGAATATAGGAAGCTGCCATAGTGAATCAGACCATTGGCCCATATCGCTCAGTAATATTGTCTAATGTCTACACTAACTGGCAGTGGCTCTCCAGGGTTTCAGTCAGGGGCCTCTACCAGCCCTACCCGGAGATGGTGGAGGTTGAACCTGGGATCTTCTGCACACAGAGTAGATGTTCCAACACTGAGCTAAGCCAGCTGGATACAGATGGCTGTTTTTGCCTTACATTTTTCCAACACTTGGTTCTGAGGTATGGTAAAATTCTTTGGGTTACCACTTGACAGGATGATACAGACAACTAGGTTGTGAAGTGGTTGCATCCATTCAGAATTTGGTACATGGTTGTCAAAATCCATGCACCACTTTCCATAGCTGTGGTGGCTGGAAAAGTTGCTGCTGTTGAAAACACTGAAATGTCTGCCAGGTGAATTTGTGCACAATCTCATTCACGCTTACATTTCCATATGATCAATAGAGAATGGCTGAGATGTCCCTTATGGCTATTAGTCACTGCATGCAGCTTGAGTAGAGCTAGATGGAAAAGTGTGTTGCAACCTGAGTTTTTTCCATTCCTTTGCCAGCATTTCATGGTGAAATAAATAGGCTTTGCTGAATGACAAATTAATTGAGAATCAAATTAATGAGCCAATCTTTCTCTTTAATTAACAGGAAAGCTTTCAGACCCTCTGGAGAGTTCAAATAAAAAAAGAAACATCATCCCAGCCCATCTCTGAATTCCTTATGAGCTTATGATGGGTGCATACTTGTAAACCATTTCCTCCTCCCCTACTTCTCCCCCTATCTCCAAGTTTGTCTAAAGCCTATTTGAAGTTCTATACATATCCCAAACATGGCCGAACATTTTCCTCAGAGCAATGATGCAAATAATGTCAGAGTTAAAAACCTTAGAGTTGGGGGGGGACAAACCTCACAAATGATTGGCTTGGCTATGCGTGGGTGAGAGGAGAGGGTGTTGCAAATGGAAGCAAAAAGTCAAATGAAGGTTAGAGATGGTCAGTGAGAAGCTCTCATAGCTGATTGACAGATAACTGGAGTGCATGGGAACATTTACTTATCAGACCCCAACAGCAAGTCGAAGGCAAGGTTCTCTGCCACAATAGACATAACACTTGACTGGGTGTGCAGTCTTTAGACACAGTAGAATGATCACAGAACTGGGTGCAGTCTGTTGGATGTTGGATCTGGCGCAAGCAGATGCCCAGGGTGCAGAACAGTATAGTGACAGGCTAGATGCCAGTTGAAGGAATGAGCCAGACAAGCAATAAGTTTTAAGAGTTACTTTACTGACAATATATCACAGCTCTCTCTGTACAAACTCCTCGACCCCCACACTGACTGGCCAGATCCAACATCCAACAAGTGGTAGCAGAGGATGGTTTCGATCCATCGACCTCTTGTTGGATGTTGGATCTGGCGCAAGCAGATGCCCAGGATGCAGAACAGTATAGTGACAGGCTAGATGCCAGTTGAAGGAATGAGCCGGACAAGCAATAAGTTTTAAGAGTTACTTTACTGACAATATATCACAGCTCTCTCTGTACAAACTCCTCGACTTAGCTTTTAGTAAATAAACAGTGCAGAATTTTGAAAAATCATCAACTATCGTCAGGAAATAACTTGCACCCCCCTGAGTAGGTTGAAATGGCCCCACTAAATCCACGTGTATTAACTGATAAGGTGCATCAGTACTAGGCATGGCTTCTTTGTTCTTTGCAGCCACAACTGCCTTAGTTTGTTTACACACATTGCAGTCTACATATTTTCCACAGTTTCTTAACTTCACATCATTACTTTTCTCTGTTGTTTTCACCACATTTTCATATCCTATATGGCCTAGTTTTCTGTGCCATAAATGAACACAATTATTATGGGGTTTCTTATTAGCACACATGAGTACATGATTTGTTTGTTTCACGTGTAAGAAGAACAATGAGTCCCTCACTATTCCTTTCATGAATATTTTTTCTCCTCTCATAATATGCACTGAACCCCTTTTGAACATTACATTGAACCCCATTTCATTGAGTTTCGACACAGCCATAATGTTACATTTGATATCAGGAACAAACAGCACATCTGTCATAATGGTATTGAAACCTGCTAATTTCACTGTTCCTCTACTTTTGATAAGTTTCTTAGATCCATCAGCCATTATCACATGATCCTCTACGTCACAAAATGTATGAAACATGGATTTATCTTTGATTATACTATTTGTTGCCCCACTGTCAATTGCCCATAAATCTTTACAGTTATTTCCCAGCTCATTGTTAATACATTGCTTATTCTTACTAGCATAGATCACCTGTACACATGGTTTTCTTCCTCTTTCTCTTCTTCTTGCTTCACAATTCCTTTGAAGATGTTGCCTGGAACCACAAAAATAACATGCCTTTTGTCCATACAGTCTCTCTTGTTCAGCTCTGTTGTTCAGCTTTCCCATGTTGTGTTTAGACTCAGTCCTTTCTTGCTTTGCCATTTCTTGCCTTCTTTGAAATTCTTGTAAAAGTTTTCCTTCTATATAATCCATATTGAGATTTGCATCGTCCATTGCTTCCAAAGAGCTCACCAGACTATCATAACTTGAATCTAGTGAAGATAATGTGATATACACTTTTTGCGTTTGAGAATGTTCAATTTCACGTTCTGACAACTCAGTAAACAGTCTGTTTATTTCCAACAAATGCTCTGACATGGTTGTATCTCCAGATAAGCGCATCTGATACAATCTTCTGGCAAGATATATTTTAGAACTGGCAGTCTTTTTCACATGAATATTTCTTAAAGTTTCTCAGGTTTCCTTAGCTGTTGTTGCATCACACACGTGCAGTAATTGAGAATCATCAATAGCAAGAACAATTAACGCCTTTGCCCTCTCATCCAGCCTTCTCCAATCTGCTGGAATAGGCACCCCGGCGGGTGGGTCTTCTGCGATAGCTTTCCACAGGTCGTCTTTCACTAGAAAAGCCTGCATTCTCTGTTTCCAAGTGCCATAATTTTTCCCTGTCAGCCTTTCCAAGGGAATCCCGGCCAATAACGTAATAGACATACTTTCACTTTTCACAGTTCACCGCCTTTGTAATTAGAGCTTCTCACCTCTGTCCTTCAGTCAGGTTTTTTTTTTTTCCCACGGCTCTCTCACAGCTTTCAGCTCAGCTTTCGGTTTCTCCATCTCTCTGCTGTTTTACTCGCTGGTCTGCAGTTCTGGCTTTTCTCTGCCGCTTTTCTGCAATCCTCAGCACCAGGTAACCATCAGCACCAGGTAACCATCCTCTGCTACCACTTGTTGGATGTTGGATCTGGCGCAAGCAGATGCCCAGGATGCAGAACAGTATAGTGACAGGCTAGATGCCAGTTGAAGGAATGAGCCGGACAAGCAATAAGTTTTAAGAGTTACTTTACTGACAATATATCACAGCTCTCTCTGTACAAACTCCTCGACCCCCACACTGACTGGCCAGATACAACACAGTCAACATTTAATACGCTGCAGCTGTGGAAACAGTAAAATGATCCCACCTTGCCATTGTGAGAAAGACTAACATTCTGACTATTGTTCATCTCAGCCTCCTTAGAAGAAATAAAACAATGGCTGTCCAAGAAAGTGTCTTGTACTGTGAGAGCAGAGGGGAGTGGATTTTTTTTTTAACAAGGTATTCCTCACAGGTCAGTGCCCTATGAAAGCCTAAGCAATTGCATCACAGTAACAGGAGGTAGATGCTGGGTAGGAAAAACATCTGCTGAAAGACTAAAAACTATTTTGAAAGATTAGGGTAACTGGTTTCCATATTCTGGGGTAAGAAAGAAAACCCTCCTCCTGGTTAGATTAGACAGTCAGTTTCCCACCTCTCCCCAAAGGTAAAACCTTGGTCCCCCTTGATTTGCTTTTACTAAGCTTATTCTTTACCCCTTTGCTCACTTCTGCTCGTTGCCTGTAATAACGCATTATACTGTGCTGCTCCTGCTGTTAGGTTTTCTTTTGAACCACTCAAAGGGCTCCACAAGAGCTATGTCAGGGCCAAACTGCATGACACATGGGAGATCCATGGTCAGATGTATTTTTCTTCTTCTAAATGCCACCTCACAGCTCCCTATTTGGATTGAGACTCCAGTGCAAGGTGGGAAGGGGTTTCCTGCTATGCCAACTTCCCAGTTCCAGTCCACACACACACACACCTTGCTATTAGACACAGTAATATGCAGGCACCTGCATTTGTATACTGTAGCTGGATGTTTTCCTTTCTGTAGCTAAGGTGAATTTCTTGGGGAATTTGTATGGAGATAATCAGATAAATCTAAGCATGTAAGAAGATAAGCCCTGCTACATCAGACCAGCAGTACATCAGTCCAACATCTTGTTTCTCACAGTGGCCAAACAGATGCCTCCGTGAAGCCCAGGAGCAGAATTTGAAAGCAATAGTCCCCTCCTGTTGTTTCTCCTCAGCAACTGGTATTCAGGTTCCCTATGAAGCTGGAGGGTATCGTCATGACAAGTAGCTATTCATGGTCTTTCTCCATAAATTCAGCTAATCCACTTTTAAACCTGCCCCCTTTCCACAATTCCACCAATCCAAACTCTCCCCTCCTTTCTACTTTTGGAAAAGAGATATGTTGGGAGAGCCAATCATAGAACTTCCATGCAACCTGTAATTTGATTCCTATAATAGCCCTTGTAAGATTTGTCAGTATTATTGTTATTATTATTGTCAGTATTATTATTGTCGGTATTATTACCCTGTATTTCAGAGAAGGAATGGAAGCATGTTTATGCCTATGACTAGTGAATT
Source organism: Rhineura floridana (assembly GCF_030035675.1). Classification (NCBI taxonomy): domain Eukaryota; kingdom Metazoa; phylum Chordata; class Lepidosauria; order Squamata; family Rhineuridae; genus Rhineura; species Rhineura floridana. The sequence continues at coordinate 73,714,979 of NC_084483.1, read as the reverse complement.
CATAGCTGACATGGCTTTGTTTTTTAAAACTACTTTATGTGAAGATTTTTCAGTTACAAGACCGTAATACAGTAACCAAGATTTCATTAACAGCATTTCGTGAACCGCTCACTTCAAACATAAAAAAACAATTTTCACTTACATATTCTCCTTTCAGAGTTACCAAAGATCAAATTAATTGAAAATATAATTCACAACATATATCAAATTTGTATCACCTTCCTCAACATCTTTTCTATTCAATTTATTTTTTAAAATGTTTATAAGTGTCCATCAAAGTATAGACTATATGATTGTGCCCAACATAAATGTGGGATTGAGTCTTTTTCATTCTCCCTGATGTGAGATCTGATCTAGGTGTTTCGTGTTGTACAGCACACATACTTATCCATTATAGCTCACCAGCTCTCAAAAGCACTAAGGGCCAAACTAGAAAGGATGTGGATGATCCATGTTCAATTACAAAAGCATAATATCTTAACTAACATTTCATGAACCACTGCTTTGAACCATAAAAAAAACCAATTTTCACTTACATACTCTCTTTTCAGAATTACCAAAGATCAAATGGTCAGGGTCTTCCAAAGGGCAGTTGTTTTTTTAAAGACAGTAGCAGCTGCTGGAGGCGGACTTATAGCCAGCCTTACTAGGTAGGGGCAGCCACATTTCTCCCCCCTCACTGGTGGAGAGGATGTGAGGACTAAGACAGGGGAAGGGAAAGGCAGTGACCTTCCCCCTCATTCCTCCTAAATCCAGAGAGTATGTTAACTTACATGAATGAAGTTTAATCTCTTGAATTGTCTCATTTTTCTTTGAGAGATCTTTCCAAATACCAGCCTCAAAAAGCTTGTCTTTGCCTATAGCTACAGTCTTCCTTCTCCTGTGGAATTCCCTCCCCTTTAATATTAGGCAGGCGCCATCTCTGCTGTCTTTTCGGCGCCTTTTGAAGACTTTCCTCTTTCAACAAGCCTTTTAAGGTGAGACCTATCCCAGTCTGCATCTGTGTCAGAATTGTTTAATATGTTTTTTAATAATGTTTATAACCCTTTTTTAAAGTTGTTTTTTTAAAATGTTTTTAATGCTGTTTTGTTTTAATGTATTTTAGGATCTGTTTTTATGATGTTTTAAAGTGTTTTAGTGCTTTGTTTGCCGCCCTGGGCTCCTGCTGGGAGGAAGGGCGGGATACAAATTAAATAAATAAATAAACCCAAAAAACAAACTTGTCCATACTACAAATTTAGGGGTATATTTGTTCATTGATAATCTCTGGGGTGTGTTTGTTCATTGATAGTCCCTCTGTTACACTCAATTCCGAGGTCTGTACTGCTGGATGAGATCCCAATACTCAAACAACGTGAGACTCAAGGTTTCAAACCAAAGCTTTCTTTATTTCGTTTGCAAACGGAGACTCACGGGCAGCTCTTGCCAGTCCAGTGAGGTCTGAAGTTACAGTTCTCACAAGCATAGATATATTCTTCTATCACTAGGCAGATTGCACAAAGCATAGAGGTGGGAGTCTTGGGAGTCTTGGCCTGGCATAGTTACGCACAGCACACAAGATGATACAGTTGTATGTGAATCTCACTTGTTGTTCCAGTGTCGACCTTCATCCCTTAACCCGTGCATGTCAGACAACTTAACACTGGCTTTTACTAAAGATCTATTTCACATGGAACAAATCAATCAAAAATTTCCATTCTAACAATCCTCCCTCAAAAGCATTAGGGGGTTGAAACTTAATCATTTTGCTTAGGGCTTGTTTCAACTCCCTAAATGCTTTTTTTCCCTTTTCCCCCCCATTAATTTAGTCCATTTCCAATCCTTTAGAAACTATTGAATAAGGGGTTGGAGGCCTTCTCGAACCTCACGCCTGAGGGGGTATTGTTTCACTGGTTGGGGCTTTGCTCCAGGTTTTAAGGTGACTTTCACAGGTTCTGCTTCTAAAGCCCTGGCTGGGTTATTCTTGTGTGACCATACTATATCTGGAATGCCCTCTGCCTCTTCCTCCCATCCCAAGACTGAGGCAGGTTTATGTTGCATCACCCCCCTCAGGGCCATTTGATATGAAGAGCTACAGCATTTAGGAATGGTGACTCTCATCAAGTTCCCTTCAAAGGAAATGGAAGCTTGCAGTTTTGTTAAAATGTCCCTGCCCAGTAAGGCAACAGGGCAATTTGGGGATACCAAAAATTCATGCTGTATATGTCCATCTCCAATTTTGACCAGCTGAGGCCATGTGAAGTGAAGATTTTGCTTTTCCCTTTCAAGCTGGCGAATTTCCCTATATGATTATGCTGCAATACCACTGCTGCTTTTTGACATAGACGGCCTGCAATTTCTACCTTTACCAGTCCTTCTGGTATTTGAGTTACATCATACCAAAAAGGATCTGGGCAGTCCAATGTCTTTGGGATTGTATGTCCCCAATCCACAAGCTTATGATACACGTGTGTATATATCTGCATGTGTGCTTCTAATTGACACTAAAAAAACTAAGGCTCTTCCTAACGAACAATGGGATTCACTGTGGGTGGGGGTATATACGCCAAGGAATAAGATAACATTTATGCAACAGCGTTTAACTCTGCCCTTGTTTTCCTTTGCACAAAACCTCTGGAACGCATCACCAGCCATACCATCAGGTGGGGGTGTGTGAGAGTTGGGGTGGGAGTTATAGCTCTTGGCCTTACACCTCCTAGAGTCCACTTGAACCATCATGGGGTTAGCCAAGCCGTACCACTCCCCCCCTCTTTGAAATGTAGACATATATGTCCTTTCACAGTTCTACCCCCAGGCTCCAATGCTGACTTCCAATTGGTGTAATTGTGCTATATGAGATGGATACACATTACAAGGGCCATTTAGACAAAGATCAAAACTTTCTGTAAAACCAAAACCACCACAACGAGGTGCAGTATAAGGTTGAAACCTCATTTGGCGTCCTCACCCCAGCCAAACAGGGAATTCCACCATCCATGTGCCTCTATCTGTGAGAGCTTATCTATGATATGTGTGACTGCCTGACAATCATGTGTTATCTGAAGTGTTATGCTGCACTCCTGAACATTGCACTATTCCTAACCATTGTTATGCCAGAATGGGAAAGTAAACAAATGGGCCAAAACTCTACACTGATGAACCCCACATCTGAAATAGCCAAATTCTATATAAAAAAAAACCCTGTTACAAAATCACTCAGAGGGATTTGAAAAGCAAAAACATCCTAGGAGCAAAACAGCCATAACATATAAATTATGAAAGGAAAAAAACAACAACGGTCAACACATCCTTAAAGGACAATGCATGAATAATTACATTCAATATTATAATGGACATAAAACAACTATCATGGTGTTGAAACATGCTGTGGGATGGCTTGCACAGAGTTCATCCTCAGGAAACCAGCTGGTATGGTTTGCCGATGCTAGGCAAAAAGACTGGAATCATGAAGAATAGTCATTCCCCCTCCCCCCGAGTGACTGTGATAAAGATTGCAAGCTTGCACAATGACATCTCGCCAGAGGAAATAGTGGTGTTCATTTCAGGTTGATGGCCAAGCAGGCCCCTATGCTGTTATGGTAGCACATGCTGGAGAATGGCACAACCGTTGCATAAAATCTCCTGTGACACACACACACAAAAGGAAACGTTCCTTTGGGGGAATATGCTTCAGCGCAGGAAAGAAAATATAAAAATAAAACACATCCATGGCCACAGATGAGACTTCTGAACAAAAGTGAACAAAAACCAAAATATTGTGTTGCAACTAACAATTTAGCAGCTTTGTACCTTGCACTGTATATTCCCATTAGTAGTGGGAAAAGATACAATTAAAAAAAGTTTCAGACAGACAAACACACAACAGGACTACACATTCTAAACTTCTGAGTTTCCCTAGCCTCTGGCCATGTACAGAGCCTTGCACATGAAAGTAGCCATGGAAAGCAGCGTGTAGGAAGAAGGATGTTACTTTGCAGCTTCTGCACAGACTGGAGAAAACAACTTTAAGAAACTTAATAAGAGAAGGGAGCTCCGGAGGAAATAAAATCTTGCACAGAGGAATACAAGGAGAGAGGAAGAAAAACAATTTGCAGCTGCATTCTTAAATTACCAAAATATACTTATGCTTTAAATCAGACAGTAGAAAACTTCTTAATTTCTTAACACTATACCAGAGTAACAAAAGGGAGATTCTGAAGGTTCTCCTCTATACCCATATAAAAACAAAACAAAGATTGTTAACGTTTATCAATCAAGACAGACAAATGAAAACCCTCTGTCTGCGCAGTTATCAGCAGAAAATCTCGGGTCAGTCGAGAACTGATTCCTGTAATTAAATCATGATTTATATGCACGGAAACAACCGCAATAATTTTCAAAGAAAGAAAGGGACTCTGACATTATAGAACAGAAATTACTCTCTTTTCTTCTCCCTAATACAATCCACTAACTAATTTGCCCAAGACATTTCTTACCCATCACGACTGGCTCTTTAACCTTTTCACTGTCTACATCCTGTATGCCTCAATCTTACAACTGCCCCCATAAACTGGGGTTCCTTCCACGTATCACCCTTCATTAAAGGTGATGTCACTATGCTTTTGCCTGCTGTAGGGAAGCTCAAAACTTCCAGAACCATCTCTGTACTCCCTTTTTCCTCATCACCATCACCTAGGGTCATCTGTCTTAAAACAATCATCATCCCACACACACCTTCCTTTCTTAATCAACCATTTCTCTATTTTCGATAGGCACTCTACTGGACTCATAAAGCGTTTTATTCCCTCCATGGCTACCACTTTTGCCATAGCTTAGAAATCTCCAACACCAAAAGCCAAATGCAAGAATGAAGCAGTGCACATACAAAACAACCAAACCTAGTTTCAAAATAAGTTCAGGGATGAGCCACCTTCAAATGCCACATTCCCAAATCAAGTCACTCATGTGTAAAGCTGTTGTCACCAGCCTTTTCTCCCAGATTGACTCTCAAAAGGAAAAACCAGAGGGGGGGTATCTAAAGGGACAGGAACCAGTTAGGAGTCTCTGCCAGCCAGAGCACTGAACATTCCCAGTGCAAATCCTGTTTCCAAGTACCTAGTCCCACCGGCTCAAAATACTTGCAAGGCTTTGTTCCTCAGGACTTTGCGGAAGGGGAGGGAGACAGGGGGGCAGACACAATTATTATGCCAGGGAATTTCTATACCTTAATCTCTGGATTTACCACAGCATTTAAAGGACATTTCCCCACTCACTTTAAAACAAGAGACAGCAAAACATAGTAAGAAAGAAAAGGAAATTACACTCATTCCAGTTACACTCAGAACTTGGCTACATGTGCTCTTGGGAACCTGAGTGTGTGCATTTGCCACCCTCATGTCCCATGAAACACACCTCCTTGAGAGGAGGGGATCTTTTGCTAGGGATAAAACAAGCGCTTTGCCCTGAAATGTGCTTAAATGGTGTATATATTTAACCCAAGAAATGCAGGTCCAAACCAAAATAAAGCAAAGCTTGATTTTATTGAGAGAAAGAGTAGGAAAGCATTACAGAATTACTTGGGTGTGTGGCAGCATTTATCATTAATATCCTAACACATCCATAACTTAAAAGTTAAGAAATCAAAGGACCCTATTGCTATAAGAGGTGAAAGGTAGGAGAGATTACCTATCCTATGCCCGGAGTGGGCAGTTGAATACAGCTGAAGCCATGTGGAAGAGCTCTGATCCAAAACCAGGAAGGAATCTCTTGGTCTCAAGGTTTTGCACCGAGACCCAGAGTCTCCCCGGTTCTGTCCCTGCAGTCCTTCCATGCATTCCTTGAGAGCGTAGTAGACGTGTGTGGGAGCTCTGATGTTCCTCAGCCCCCCTTCCTCTTTCTTCCTCTCTTAAATCACTTGCTTAAACAAACAGAGTAAATCTCTTCACACAGACGTAAAAGATTGCAAAAAGTGGCACAGCCGATCCAAGCAACAAGAAAAAAACAACAACATGTTTTAGGAAGTGACAACAAAGGGAGGAAAGTTCCCTTTTAACATTCCCACAGAAAACCTTCACACAGACACTCAAAGAAACTTTCACACCTTCACACTTGAGTACGCAATTCATACACTTCTATTTAAACAAGATCATTCCTAATACCACTCTTATTTCCCAGGAAAATACTACAAACTACACACATGGGAGCCTGACAACTGACTCCATTCCTTAAGATTCCATTCCAACCACATCTTGCGCTCAACCACCATCCTCTTTCTAATTTTCTCCTTTTCTCGCAAGTGCGTGACCATTTCCCCTGAGGCCCCTTCTCCTTTCCCCTTTTCCAGTTCATCATCTCGTCTGTGGGGGTGAAGGTATAGCGGGACGTCTTGGTTTGTTTACAAACAGCTTGAATAACATTTAAATCAAACGTTCCTCCCTCTGACCAGCCTACTCCCCAGCTTGGCCACACCTTCTGGCAACACATTTTCATCCCCTTTTTAGATACTATCCCCTCCCCATATCTCCCCAAAAACCAGTTTTTATGTTTTAACACTAAACTAAGGGGTGTCCCTCCTTTTTGTTCGGATGCCCCTACTCCCATTCTTGGGGTTTTCACCTGGTTGCTTCACAACCCTGACCCAACTGGCACACACCACTTCTCTCACTTCATCTTTCTCCAGCCGCTTCCCTCGCGGGACAGACGGAACCGTGAATCCAGACTCCACACTCACTTCGCAAGCACTTTTGTGTCTCAGTCACACTCACGCACCGGATCAGATCGGGATTCCACGTCCCACAGGATCCCTGGGCTTTTCAGTAGGCTCTCATCCTCCCACCTTCCCTTTGGGTTCCCGCAATGCTTACTGGGTTTCATCGGGAAGGGGAATCCGCATCCGGATAGGCGTTGGTTTGCTCGAGTCTCTAAAAGGGAGTCCTCAATTGATACCGTCGTGCTACTTGCTCTCCGACTGCCCGGCCCCAGGGCAGGTTCAAACAACCTGCAGCGCTCTACCCCTGGCTCTCCGGCGCGGCCCAAGGAGCCGACGGGTCACCAGAGGAAACTCCTGCCTGGCTTCACCAAGTTGTTACACTCAATTCCGAGGTTCGTACCACTGGATGAGATCCCAATACTCAAACAACGTGAGACTCAAGGTTTCAAACCAAAGCTTTCTTTATTTCGTTTGCAAACGGAGACTCACGGGCAGCTCTTGCCAGTCCAGTGAGGTCTGAAGTTACAGTTCTCACAAGCATAGATATATTCTTCTATCACTAGGCAGATTGCACAAAGCACAGAGGTGGGAGTCTTGGGAGTCTTGGCCTGGCATAGTTACGCACAGCACACAAGATGATACAGTTGTATGTGAATCTCACTTGTTGTTCCAGTGTCGACCTTCATCCCTTAACCCTTTCATGTCAGGCAACTTAACATTGGCTTTTACTAAAGATCTATTTCACATGGAACAAATAAATCAAAATTTTCCATTCTAACACCTCCTTCTAGTTTTACCTGACTGCTATATAAAGGACTAACTAAGCAATTGGAAACTGTGGGAATAGATTGGATTTTTTTCCCAATTGCTGGGTAGATTTTTCCATCCAGAAACGGAATAAAATGAAAAGGCCTCATTAGAAAAATCAGAAATTAGGCCCGAGTTACAGCCTTAGTGGCTGGCTAGCCAGCTAACTGAAGTGTACACAGCAATATTTCTATTCATCTAGGGCTGTTCTCATCCTTTGCCATTAAGTACTCAAGAAAAAGAAGAAAAAATAGCCACTATGATTGTGAGCATAGCAAGTGCTTTAAAAGAGTAAAGGGTAACTTAGGGTAGCTATTTTTCAAATCATTTGAAGTTATCTTATTTCACCCTTTAGCAGTAAGAACGCAATCCTGCTCTACTCATTATAATAACTGGAGAATAAATAAACTCTTACTTCTTACTGCAGGCAAACAAATACATTTCTTTATCAGTGGCTTAGTATAAAACACAACTAAAATTGAAACTGAAAAGCAGAGCTACAGAAAGTCCAAAGGGTGGAGTCTAACTCTAGCCCATAATACAAAGTTCTAGTATTTAACTCGTCAAGTGCCATGCTACTGAACAGGCTGGTGCTTTTTGTTTTTCAGGATCACTTAAGTAGGCTGGCTCCAGGCATGCCGGGGCCTTTGGGCATCAGCTTGCCTGGGACCCTGGCATGTGCGTGTGCAGCACACGCATGCCCCCCCACCCCCACCTACCTGTCTCCTGTCTTTTACCATTGCCCTTAATGAAGATGGCGGCCACGGTTTCCCTAAGGGGATGAAGCCTCCACCACCATCTTTGTTGATGGCACACATGCATGCTACGCATGCATATCTCTGCCATCAACTAAGATGGCGGCAGCGGCTTCAGTACCTTAGGGAAGCCGTGGCTGCCATCTTCATAAAGGACAATGCTAAAAGGCAGGAGACAGGGAGGTGGGGCAAGGGAATGACAGGCAGGGGGATGGTGCCGCAGATCGTGGATCGGCAGAGAGAGCTCCGGGGCCCTCAGGGGCTCCTGTAGCTCCGGGGCCCTTTGGGCCAGTGCCCCACCTGGCCGCCCTTTAGAACCAGCCCTGTAAGTAATTATAGGGTGATTGTGAGCATGAGAAACCTACTCTCAGTCAGAGTGAGCAGACTTTTGGGGCTCTTATAGAGGAGACTTTTGTTGTGCATTAACCCTGCTTTTCTCACTGAATTTTTCAGAGGGTCCTATTCTGAAATTGCTTCTGTTATTAAAACAAGCTGTCATTTTTTAAATGAAGGCTGTCATTGTCTGTCATGTCAAAAAATTAAAAAGAAAGTCCCCCCCCAAATTGGGGGTATTACTACTCTAGGGGGCAGTGCCCACATTTGCCCCCCCCAGCTATAGGGCTGTGGCTGCCCCACCTAGAAATGTGGCTACCCAACCTAACAAGGAAGGCTGGCTACAGGACTGACTCTAGCAAGATCTTTCCATAGTGTCACATTCTGCCCTCAGTGTAAAACTTAGATACTACACTTTTATGCCAAGTTGCCCAGTCTGGCATACATGATTCTCCCCCCACCAATTTCCACAAGAACCCTATGAAGCAGGTTAGGCTGAAAAAGAGGCAAGGGTCACCCAATGAGTTTCTTGGGTGAGTGGGATTTGAACCTGGGTCTCCCAAGTACTGCTCCAAAATTTTAAATGCTACACCACAGCTGGATAGCATTTGACATTTTATTTTATTTGCTATTGACATTTGTGACACCGATCTGGATATTTTCTGATGTTGCATTGAAATACAGTTTTTAATCCCAGTTTCAATTATACATCCAATATCAGCACTATCAGGAATAGAACCTGGATCTTTTAGGGAAAGTGAGAGACTAGCCTCAAGTAGTCTTTAGCATATCATCACAGATAATTTGGTGGGGAGCAGAACCTTTGCACCTTTCTCTCTCCATTTAGAAGTTTGTACAGGGTTACCAAAGATGACGATTATTTGTTTGTCTGTTTTATTTATCAACAATTCTCAAAGTCTCAAAATGTCAAAGAAACTTCACAAAATAAAATACAGTACATAAAAACAATTAAAACCATAACCAATTAAAATAATGACAACACAAAATCTATAAAATGTTCATCCAGCAATATGTTAATAAGGACCAGGTCACCCATTCCACTAAAAGATGAGCACCAATGTAGGATGCAACATTAACTGAAGGCCTGGGTGAATAGAAAGGTCTTAGCCTGGCACCTAAAGACTGTCAAGGATGGTGCCAAGTGTGTCTCCCTGTGGAGAGCATTCCACAGATAGATCTACAACCGAAAATGCCCATTCTCATGTGACCACTCTCGACATCTCAGGTGGGGCACACAGAGAAGGGACTCTCCTGAGGACCAGAGGGTCCAGGTTGATTCATATGGAGAGATGCAGTCCTTGAGGTATTGTGGTCACGAGGCATATAGGGCTTTAAAGATCAAATCCAACACTTCGAATTGTGCCCAGAAACTAATAAATAGTCAGTGCAGTTAGGCCAGAATTGGTGTAATTTGTTCAGTCTGGTCCCAGTCAGTAATCTGGCTGCAAAATGTAGATGGTTTTCATCCCCACTTCCCGACTGAATGATTCCTAGCTTGAACTTTCTGATAAGCTGGGAGATGTTTATAAGTTTTCTGAGCTGTATTAGGTCCACTCCTTGACATTTAGATGCCAACAAGTCGAATGTTTTGCTTTGTGCAGCAGATTGCCAAATTGTGTATCTGTACCTGAAGTGTCCCTCTTTGGACCGCAGGTTTATTTGCAGTTATTTATATCTTGCTTTTAACAGTGTTCAAAGCAACTCACATAAAAAATAGATTAAAATACAATAAGAATAAAGCACATTAAAATAACAGCAACCGATCAATCATAAAATGCCTTCTTGGGGTGACTTTATTTTGTGGGAGGGATTCAAGAGCATGTTGGGAAATTTGGGTGTGTGTAGTTACAGTGGATTAAAGCACTCTGTCCCCCTAGCACAATAAATCCACTTTGAAAAAGAAGCAGACTTTTCGAGGTTTGGAAAGTGAGAAAGAAATGCATTGAAAAATAGGGAAGGAACATAAACACCCTGCAAATGAGAGTATATGGAACGCTGCATAGTCATAATCGATCTCCAAAACTGTTAGTGTCTTCAACTGCACTCAGTGGAACTTGTGAAAATAATGAAACAATTACAACGGACTCAGAAAGTAATTTCTACTTTTTTTGCTATATTTTATGTAGTTTGATTCATAAATAATTGAAACATTATGTATGTTTTGAATATTTGTAGTGTCAACTTACCCCTATACTTTTAAAGTTAATAACAATAATTAATTAAATTGTTTAATTAAACAATTAATTAAATTTACATCCCACCCTTCCTCCCAAAGGGAGGAATGCTCTTCCTACCACTGCCCTGGTAAAAGAAATCACTAAAACAGCTTTCCCATCCTGTGTTCTCCAGACCAGACATGTTGAACGACAACTCCTAACCACTGGCTACACTTGCTGGGGGTGATGGGGGTTGTAATTCAAAACATTTGGAGGGCACCAGCTTCGGGAAGACTGTAAAGCATTCCAAATTAACATGGCAGGAGAAGGCTTGGCTAGAATCTTATTTCTGACATTACAGTTTTGTAGAGGAATCTCTTAAAAAAAACCTGGGTAACGCATAACGTCAAACATATGTTGAGCACTACATTCACCATTCATTCTACAGCAGGCCTGCACAACTTAGGAATCGCTTCAGTAACCACAGCCCACCTACTATGGAAGGGTGACCTACCAGGGGTTTGATGGAACTTCTGCTTTTGCTGCCTGCCCAGTATTGCAAAACAATGGGGGTTGTCAAGCTCCTCACAGGCCACAAGGTAGGTGGGCTGCATATGGTATTGGTAGGTCACTTACAAGTTGTGCAGGCCTACTCACAGACTATATTTAGAGTACATACACACCCTGACAATCTGCTCAGTTTTAATAGATTTTGAACAAGGTTCAGCAACGCACCCTTTCTATACTGGTAGGATTCATTCACGATAGGAATATGTTTTGCTTTTTAGTTTAGAAGCCATGGAACACAGCTAAGAATGATGAGCAATCAGCTGGAGAGATTTTGACTATTGCGTAAAAGTACAGAAAAGCCTGGTGTTAAGTGGTCCAAGTAATTGTGTAGATTGCTGTTTACTTCCATGAGTTTTGAATTACATACCCTGAATGAGTAAAAGAAATTATGATTGCAGCACTTCTAACAACAGGGGACAGCAACTAGTAATGTTGCTCTTGATCTAGATTTTGTTGCCAAAGAGAAAATGCTTGCAATATACATTTTGTACATGTACAGTATGCAGTATAAATTTTATACATATGCAGTATACAATATGCATTTTATATTTTTAAAAGAGCCTTCTCTTATTATTATTAAGCCTTCTCTTACTTCGACATTAATATTCTGCCTCTCTTGAAATGATGTTTTTCTATAACTTGAAGTAATATATTGGAAAATGCTACCACACGACTTAATATCAAATTTCAACATCTATTATTACTTTATTTTATGTTCAGTTTCTAAACCCTGCTTCAACTGGTATGATTCCAGGGTGGTTTACAAACAAAATCTCTAGATTAAAGCAATTAAAAAATCAAATAGCAAACTTAAAATTGTAATTAAAATATCATACAAAATGTAGTACAATGAGCAAATAATCAACAATACTGCTGAACCTTAATGCATCTGTTTCCGCCAAAGGCCTGGGTGAAATGGTATATCTTTAGTCAGTGCCAAACTAAAGAACAGAAGTGCTTTAAAAGGCTGTAAATTGCAGTAAAATGTTTAGTTGCATTCTATCAAAACTTGGATCAATCCTGCAATGTAGAAGTGTACAGTTTTGAGCAAGCATTTATATTGCGGTTTCAGATTTAAGACCCTTTCTGGTTGCATTCAGATGTGGGGATGATTGCATTAGTTATGATTGCATTATGATGCCAGCACTTCTGTCCAGATTTCAAACATTCCTTTTACACTGCATTACCCTGTTGCATTATAGCAATTGTGACATTTTGATTGATTCACACTAGAGGGCATGATGTGACACAACAAAGAACACCGTTGGACATCACCATTCCCTCACCCTTTCAATGCATGTGTGCCCCCATGATTCACCACACAATGAAATTTTGGATGGTATTTTTGCATATTATGTGAACAGTGGGGACATGATCCATGAAAAACACGGAACACTTACAATGCAAACCCCCCACAATATTCTAGGTTTCCAAGGTTGCAAATGAAATAAAGTGCCATCTGAATGAAGCCTCTGTACCAATGAACCCCAGTGAATATGGCCTTTGTTTATCCCAGACATTTCAACACGTATGGAGGGATTTCCCTTTGTAGGTACAAATACCTTCATGCATACACCTGAACTTTGATTTGTATATGATTTGACTAGGCCATGAGCCACCACCTATCTCATCTCCCCCTCCCCTTCAGAATGGATTTCCACTGAGTCTTGTTTAACATTCATTCTAATAACGAACTCAGGTGCTAAGTTCTGACTGGATTGGAACCAAAATGGGTCCACTGAGAAATCAGCATGCTTGACAGACATTGAAGTTTGCAAAAGTAATAAATAAATAAAACAAATCTTTATGAAAAACCTAAGGTAGCCAAGACAATAACTCCTCCAAAATAGGACAGTGAGGGATTCTTACTAGGCATTGAATGTTGAATATCATTTGGAAAAGAAAAATGAAAATCTGGTGTGTGTATGTGGGAGTGGAATGCTGATCCCATTTGTTATTAGCCACTAGGAAGGTGTCTATCATTGTGACAGAAAGGCTTCTTGCAAAGACTTTTAGAAAGATATGAGTGCATTACATATCTGTGGGCCTGAGTGCCATGGTGACTCATATGAGGGGGAGGGGAATTTGGAAAGAATTTTTTTTGGAAAGATTTATAAATCAAAGTGTTGTTTAATAGTCATGCAAAATAAAATTATTGATACAACACAGCTGAAATCCACAAAACTATTACAAAACAGATATACATAAAATAATTATCAATGAAACATAGAAACTCATCTTGTCCAAGAAAGAAAAAATGCCCATTTTCATAATAGCAAGAAACCACCAGCCCATTACCTAAAGTCTTCAGGAAGTTCTGTGTACCAAGATGTCAGCAAGTGTAGAAGGGTCTGATAGACAAAGTGTGTCACCTGTTTATGCAAGTAGTAATGACATTTTCACAGCTTTAGGTACTTCATTGTAAAAGACAACCAGCAACTCCTGTTGAAACATCTTTTGCATCTTCACACAAATGATCAGTGTTCCAACATTAGTTGGTTTACACTATAATCATTCATGGACTACTCAGTTGTCCTAGACTGCTTTTTTTCTTTTTCCATGCTGTCATTTAGCTTTTAACTGTGCTGCTAGACCAGGAGAACGGTTTGGTAACATATCATTAATTGAGCATGGCTTTTAGAAATGGAAAGACTGCAGCATATATTAAATCATCCAAGCACATAGCATGGGGGTGGCAACAATGAGGCACAGACCTCCTCTGGCAAATTACTTTGCCTCCACGCTGGGGAAAGAAGATGTATTCCAAATGTTCTCTCAGTTTCTTAGGCTCAAATGTTTAGATGAGAGAGGGGAAATTTTATATTTATGCATATCTAAGTGGTTAAATATTTGGTATGTGTAACAATGGCACAGCTGTGATCCAGCCAACGTTACGTATATTTGAGTCACACTGATTTGAACAAGCAAGTTAAGCATATGCATAAACGTGCTTAGCTTTGGCTGGCTTGTTTCACCTTCTTGTTATTTTTAAAATATTTTTAAAAGCTCTGGGTGATACTGCAGGTTCCTTAATGGGCTTGTTGAGATGATTACAGAATAGGAAGTTTTTCCACTTAGCAACATATCCTGACGTCTGCGGGTAAATCCTTTAACTCTACAAGAAAAGAAGTAAAATAGACTGGTATTGTATTGCAAGTTGATTCCCAATTACAAGCATCTCTCCTCCCCTCCTGTCTTTAAAATTGCTGCCACAGCCTGCACCACAATAATGCATTAAAACACTGTAAAAAGGTGTGGCTGTGTGTGTTTGGTAAATATCATGCGGCAGAGAATAGACTGACACAAAAAAACCCCTCAGGGTACTGGCTTGCAGTGAGTCATATGCAGAAAAAGTTATATTGTTCAAAACTTATAATAAGGAAAGCATCATCATGTCCTCCTCCTACTCATCCTGCCACCAAGTATCACTGTTCTTCCACCTCTTCATTTATTATACATAGTGCTAATAAACATCTAATACTCACTGGGCTATACTTCAGTCTACAGCCAAAGGCCAACATGATGAAATGTCCCTCTATACACACAAATGTTCCGTACAGAGAAATCTAGGTGTCATGAGAAAACTTCTAGCCTAGCCTTCTATTTGACATGCTAGTTTTCTTATGTGTATAATCCAGCCTTTCCCAACCGGTGTGCCTCCAGATGTTGTTGGACCACAACTCCCATCAGCCTCAGCCAGCATTGCCAATGGCTGAGGCTGATGGGAGTTGTGGTCCAACAACATCTGGAGGCACACCGGTTGGGAAAGGCTGGTATGATCTGTGGGATAGTGGGTTGGGTAGAAGCAAAAGCATTTCAACTTGTGGTTCTTGTTGGAAGAGGAGAGAGACGAAAGGAAGATGTCTGCTCTCCCTTGGCTGCTCCAAGAAGAAAGAGGAAGGAGGGGGTGGAAGTGAGGCCAGCTCACTGAGTGTTATCAGTTGATAAGGGAAGGAAGACATATAGAGGAACACAGGTAAGGTTAGGCAGCCTAGACAGCTGGAGAACCCTATCTCTATCTCTCAGAGAGAACCAAACAGGAGTTGTTCTTGCCATACTTCCAACAATTCTGAACTAGTATCAGCGTATGCAACGTTCATTTTAAAAATGAACTAATTCTAGTTCAACATATCCAAAAAGAAACTAATTCAAGTTCATGTTTGTCTCTTTACAAAATGAACTAGCTCAGTTCACATGCAGTTCCCAGTTCAGTTCAAGTTAATTCAAATGATCCTCAACAAAAAAAGTCAGCATTCAAATAATACAGGCTGCTGTGCTGAAGTGTAAAATATACTTAAGAAGGCTAAGAAAACATCAAAACACACTTATGTGAATTGTTTAATTGTTTTTCCTAACAGTTATGATCGTTATACCTAAAGGCTCGAAGAGTCTAAAAAGTTAAAAAAAAAACATGTAAGAGAATGAACTTGGAAGATGAACTAGAAATAGTTCAACCCCAAAATGAACTTAATTCATGTTCACCCAGCACTTACAGGAGCTACTTACAGGTTAAGTTCAGAGATTTTTGAACTAATTCAGTAAACTTCATTAAACCAAACTAGTTCATTCCAAGCACTCAGTACTACAGGTAGGCACAGAATTCTCAATCTCAGTGAGATGTCTAGGCTAAAGGCTATGTGGAGCTAGCAATAAGCCTTTCCCATTAATGATAGCTTCAACAATAAATACGGCAAGTGAAATCTAGATTTCAAGAGGGCATCCACATATTGCTATATAGACTACAAAAGAAATATTCAATTTTGCACTGCAGTGTTTCAATATCTGTTGTTTTGATGGGATTATTTTGTTGCACATTTTAATAATTATGGTTGTTAGTATTTTAATGTTTTATTGTGTATTTTATTGTGCATTTCAAATTATTCTGATTTTTTCTGCTGAGGGGAAGGACGGCATTGGCAGCTCTCAGAGCGAGCTCCTTTCTCTGATAAGTCTATTTTATCTTCTCAGGGTTACCTTTTATTATTTTAAAACTCCTAAATGACGGATAAGTGCTCATGTACTGACAAAGGACCCTCCGCCCACTTCCTGATAACGCCCAGGTTCTTCCTGATAACAGTTTTATATTGCTTATTTTGGTTACTTATGGGGAAACTTCTCCCTCCCCCCCTCGTGCTTTAACCTCTTCGGTAGATTCTTCAGCCGTTTGTTTTATTTATTTTGCTGATTAGGGAGCTCAATAGTAAATCAGAAGAAGAAAGAAAGAAAGAAGTCAAGTAAACAAGATAAGGAAATAAGATACTCTTTGGTAGCTCATAGACAAATTACCTTGAGACTTTTATATTTCTATAAATACAAAGCATGGTGCTCACTAGAACTGGGTACAAGGCCCTGGGAATTTCCCCTCTCTCACAGGATGGTTCTTTGCAGAAGAGAGACACTCAGGCGAAGATTACTCAATTCTTCGTAGAGAAGCACTCAGAAAAGAACATGGAGGAGGAACTTCATACTAGTCACGACTGGACGCTCGGCTGGAAAACTGACGTCCCTGAGTTAAAGGGAAACAACAACACTCACAGCCTGGCTTATGAGATCTCCCAAGCAGAAGTGGCTAACCTGCTTGTGACTATTAGCATCTCAGACTACAAAAGGAAAAATACTCAAGGGATCCCGTCCCCGATCTAATGCTACAGCAAATGGATGCAGCCTCGTCTAAGTGTGAAGATTCCACCCAGGGGTCTATAGACCAGCTAAAGTCATCCCCTTGCGAAGGCTGTTCAAGCCAGAGGTGGCTTTACCCTATTATGAGGGAAATTGACCATATTAAACTATTCCTGGACAAGAGCAATACCTTGCTAACAACTGTTGCCGAAATTGCACTGGAAATTTTGCTTGATCTACCCAAAAGGAATATGGATATACAAACTAATACGAATAAGACCCAAACAAAAAATGCTAAGGTAGCGACTTCCAGGGGGTTTAAGAGACGTAATTCTAAGCTCGTGGTCAAAAAGTGTAAGAAAAGTAAAAATATAAAAAATCCAAAGGCCCCTAATTACAAAAAAATGCAATTTGGTAAACTTTTTAGACTCCTTGATGCGAGCCCTCCTCCTAAAGTGATGCTTCAAAACAGTACAGTTTCGCCAAAAAAGGATGGACTCATTGAACTTGCGGTTCCCCAGGCTTTGAAGACAGCGAATGCGGCTTTCCCGGATACGTCTTTTTCTCAAACTCTGGATGACAAGTTTAAGAACATAACCTCAAGTTTAAGAACATAACCTCAAGATTGATCCCGTTTTCAATAGCAACTGCTGTTCGGAAGAAGCCTCACAAAGTTAATAATTGGAACTTAAATAGCAAAAAGCTTACCCTTTGCAATTACCCAAAACCTTGGGGTCTCCTCTCACAGTCGCAATGGAAAGTACATCTCTTAGATCTCTTGAGGGGGATCCCTTTAAGTCCTCTTTCCACAGAAGATATTGAGCATGTGGAATACTTATACTACTCTGGGGCTGCTGCCCGGGCAATGATATCCTTCAAAGAGGACAGTGCAGCAAAGAAATTATACGCTTGTAGATATGCTCTGTCTACCTATAACATTGCGGTGCGAAGAGTCTTTGATAATGTGGCACCACCTATGCCTCTAGTACTCCACTTTAACGACTGTTTCCACCCTAGTGAAGCCAAGTACTCACCTGAACACTGTGCTGGGGTTTCAACCGAGGAGTTGATTGCTCCTGTCTACAACGTGAAAGAAGACCAAGTACATGTGGAGCATTCCCAAGCTGTGGTGTCTGCCCAGCGTTCCTCTGTATCACTGAATAATGAACTGGCTAATGACTCATTTGACATGGAGGAGTACAGACTATTTGAGTCCTTTGGGGCTCTCCCAACTCATGCCCAAAAAGACATAATATCGAGACTAGACCTTCTTAAATCCCGATTGCTTCCATCTGTACAAGCCACCAAGGAACCTGCTAGTCATAGTGGCTGCTGGGTTACAGAAACCTTTTTACCATCAAATAACAAAGTTAACTCTTTGTCTCAATGGAATAAGCCAGATGTACAGATGGTGGCAGAAATTAACTTTCCCATAGACAATTCTCCTCCGCGGGATTTGCTGAACTCTCCTGAGTGCAATGTGGTGGATGGTTTTTTCCCCCTTCTGCCCAATCCCCCTAATCTGCTGGATTCAAGGGACATGGAGGCCATCGCGCAGGATAATTCTGATAATTTTGAAATTGTTACCTCTTGCCCTGTTCCTCTGGAGAAGCTGCCCACTAGGATCATTTCTAACGTTAGTTGGTGGAGCCCTTTGTTAGAGGAGATCCTACCTTTTGAGGGACCTAATGATGCCCAGGAGGCCATAATGTTATCTAATAGGAGTTCGAGTAAAGCAAGGGAAATGAAAGCTCATACTCTGCAGTGTGCCTCCTCCTTTACACCTAATGTCCCAAATGTGATGCCGGATAATTCTGCTCACATAGGCTCCTTACAAATTCCTCCTGGCCATCCTGGGGCTAATTCTTCTTCAGTAGGTAATGTACTGTGTTCCATGGTCTGACACAAGGCACTTCGGTCAGACGATTTGTTATCAATAATCTCCTGGAATGTGGCAGGCTGGTCCAATAAGTACTTTATCCCTGACTTCCTTACATTCCTTAATAAGCATCATATTGTATTGCTTCAAGAGACCTGGCTCACTAAGGAACTACACCTAAGTGGATTTGTAAATTACTCACTTGAGGCTGTCCCAAGCACTAAAGGCGGCCGTCCAAAAGGTGGCTTAGCAACCATGATTTCAACAAAATTAGGTTTAACAACGAAGAGAAAAGAGGGATTGGAGAATACAGCACTTGCTGTATCATTCACCCTGCAAACTGATGTTTTTGTGGTGATTAATGCTTACCTCCCCCCCCGCAACTAAAAAACAATCAGTCAGAGAGCTATGGGCTAGGTTGCAGGAGTATGTTATCAACCTTATGACCAAGTATCCCTTAGCTCATATTATTTTGGCGGGGGATCTTAATGCAAGGACCGGGGTTAATGATGAAGCCTTATATGAACATTTCCAGCTAGTCCCTCCAACAGTGGAATTGCCTCCCTCCTTCCCTTGTAGGCAATCTAAGGACAAAGGTTGTAATTTTGCTGGCCTCTGCCTACTACAGATGACCCACGCTCTTGACTTGATTGTTTTAAATGGAGACGTGGCGGGAGATTTGCATGGCGAATACACCTATGTAACGTGCCATGGGGCATCCACTATTGATTATTTTATGGTTTTACCGAACCTGCGGCAGCATGTTGTTAGATGTAACATAGATATAAGGGATGAGAGCAATCATCTCCCCCCTGACTCTCACACTTAACATGGGACATGAGAAACTACTACTGGCTTGTGAATCCTTGCACAATCTAGCAGCGGAGAGAAGAGTTGCCCGTATTAGGTGGACTCCCACTACAGCCAATAAGATTTCTAAATTTCTCTATTCTGCAGACATACTTAGCCTCAGGGACAGGTTTTCATCTGAAACTGCCCCAGAGTCTATCTGTATACTGTATCAGGATTTGTTGAGATCCATAAATAATTCCCCAAACTTTAAAAAGCAGATAAGATCTTGTGCCATCGGGAGGATGTCCAAGCCTTGGTTTGACCACGATTGTGTCTTACTGAAGAATACCCTTATGGACATCTATAGGAGATATAGAACTTCTGAATTACCAGCACTCCCCGCAGAATATCTAGATATCAAAAGATGCTATAAAATCTTAATTAAACAGAAAAAGAAATTACACCACAGGGAAACCTGGCAAAGATTAATAGAAGCCTCCAGACTAAAAGACTCAGGAAGGTTTTGGAGGCTGGTTTCCAGAGGATGTCAGTCTGTTCCACCATGTATTGAATATCATATACCGGCCAGCAAATGGTAATCCTATTTTGCTGGCATTTTTGCCAAGAGCTACAATACTAACAATTTATTGTGGGATAATTTCAATAACTTACCCAGCTGGCCCCCAGTTTCCATCTGTGAGATAACCACGCTCATCAATAAACTAAAGACGGGCAAAGCGCCAGGTGTCAACAACATCCCCCCGGAATTTCTCAAAGAACATCTAGATTGGTGGGCACCTATCCTGCTTTTATAGATCTGAAATCAGCTTTTAATCTAGTACCCCAGGAAAGACTGGGAGAAATTAAAGGATACAAATATGGACAGACGCCTGCTTTGTTTAATCTGCTGCTTGCATGAGAAGACCCAGCTAAGGGTCAGATGTAATCAGGCTGGACATTTGTCCGCACCAATCCCAACTTTTAATGGAGTAAAACAGGGATGTGTCCTTGCGCCCTCCTTATTCAATCTTTATATTAACCCATTGGTTAAATGATTATTGGCCGTAAATTCTCACCCTCCTAATCTGGTGAGGAGACATGTGTCTTCTCTATTGTACACTGATGACATTGTTCTCCTATCTCAAATGCCTGTTGGATTGCGTCACCTTCTAAGAGAACTTGCCTTATTCTGCACTGAAGAACTTTTGAAAATCAATTATGCCAAATGTAAGGTGTTAGTTTTTTCTAGAAGACACCAGCATCGGTGGCTAATTGATAATCAACCTATTGACCAAGTCGATGCTTTTAGCTACCTTGGAATATTATTCCACTCCTCAGGCTCCTGGAAGGCACATCTGACTAGGTCTGCTGAGATTGCTCAGAAAACGGTTAAGGCTTTGCTCTCTTTTTTTTATACAAAGGGTGGTTTATATGTGCCGGCAGCTGTACAGGTATTCAATGCCAAGGCCCTTGCCCAATTACTCAATGGGACGCAGATTTGCAGCGGGGATAATTACACACCACTGGAAGTTGTTAAATCAAAATTTCTGAGGTCTATATTGGGCATCCCGAGTTGTGTCCCCAATGTGGCCTTACGTTTAGAATTGGGAGCCCTTTCAATCGAGACCTGAGCCTGAATGTATAGATTCAGCTACTGGCTGAAGCTTCTATTTGTGCCCACGGGACTGGCCCCTTTAACTTTGGCAGATACTTTCCAGTCCCAATGGAAGCAAGCACTGACAAAAAAATGGGAAGCCCTTGGTTTTTCACTCCCGGAGATCGGGGCCTTTGGTTATACAAAGGCTAAAACAGTTATCATCCAATGCCTCAAAGACATTGAACTTCAGAATAATTGGAGCCTGGCCGCTGCATATTCCTCCTGTTACATCAATGTGAAACCCTTTGTTCCCATCAATTATATTTCAGACTTGGCCAATTTTAAACTTAGGAGAGCATTTGCTTTAGCAAGATTTGATGTCCTTCCCTCAGCACTCCTGGAGGGTAGGTACAAGGGTGTTCCCCTGCCCGAACGGACTTGCCCTTGCGGAGCTGAGAAAGTGAGTCTATACAGCACATATTGTTGTACTGCCCCCTATACTCGGATTTTCGCTGTAAATTTATTTACCCAGTTTTGGGTGATTTTCACCCGGGCTCGGAGGCGGTTCTCTTGCAGTGCCTACTGGCAGACCTGGATTCCCAGATTACCGCGAAGGTTGCTTCATTCTGTGTTGTGGCCATGGCCCGCAGGAAGGAATTAATGAGCTGTTTGTAATCAACTTTTAGTTGCTAATTGTATTAACCTTGGTGACACTGATTGTCAGCTCTGCCCTGAGACAGCAGTGCCGGTGGGGCTGGAAATGCCTGGGTTGTTAGCAGGGGAGGAAAGTCCTTAGCTGGCAGTCTGGTTGTAAAGCTGCCAGGCAAACGAGGAGGGAACCTGATAAGGGCCAGGCCTGTCTGAAGCTTACTTTCCAAGTCTGAAGTCCAGAAGCGAGGTCAGTAGAGGTCCAGGATCAATGGCCAAGGGGTCAGTCCAAGAGTTGCTGCAGGGAAACTAGGTAAACATGAAGCCACGCCTGACGTTGCAGTCAGCAACAAGCTGAAGGCAAGGGGTGCCTTATAAGGAGCAGGTTTGACAGCAGGTGTGAGCCCTCAGCGTTTGGGCCTTAAGGAGACAGGCCTGCCTCTCTTCTGCCTGACCTTCTGCTGTCTACGTTCTGCAGGTGAGGGGGGAGTATCCTGTTCACTGTCTTTGTCTGGCTGCAGGGCCTCTGCTGTATCTGGGGTGCTCTGCAGCTGAGGGGGAGAAGGAGCTGGATTCTCAGGAGGCTCCTCCGTGTCTCCTTCTGGGTCTGCTGCTCCTGGGTCTGCTGCTGTTACTCCCGAGTCGTCCTCATTGGAGGAGTCCTCTGATGGGGCCATGACACTGATTTATAGTTTAACCCTTACTGTATTGTTCCCCTTTTAACATTTTGTCATCCTCGTTGTATTCATTTGTATTGTGGCATTTCTGCTGGTCATGGACCGAAATAAATTTATTCATTCATTCTGTATTTTAACAAAATTGTGCAGTTGGTTTCTATGCTTTGTAAACAGCTTCGAAGCTTTCAGGGCATTAACTGGTATATAAATGAATAAATTAATAATGATGATGATGATGACAACAACAACAACAAATTAAGTCTGGATTTTTCAGGGCAATCTTGTTAGAAAAATGAAATGTTAAGAAAAGAAAAAAGAAATTAATGAAATCAGAACAAGATGCATGTGGCTTTTTAGCAAAAGAAAATAGGGAAGGGACAAATATATCACTCAATATTTTTTCATTTTTATTCACAAAGGCCTACAAGAGAGGGGGGGAGGGAAAGAGTTTTATAGCAGTTTCTCAAATTCAAAATCCATAACCCTATATCCTTTTTAATAAATTTCTGGTGAAAGGAGTTTTTTCTCTGAAGCAATATTTATTTCACTGTGGTTTTCACAAGAGCAGTAGTTATTAGATTTGTCCAGAATCTCCTGGAAGCTGGAGAAATACGAGGTATTGTGAACATTAATTGAAACCATTTAAGAACAGGATTATTTTTATTAATCTATGTTTCTTCCATGTGAAAACACAAATCTAGTTTTTTTGTGAAACGTGTCTGAACTGTGATCCTGTTGGTATGATTCCCTCTGACCAACCCTATTTAGTATGATCTAAATCAGACCCTTTTTATCTGCTCTTTCCCAAATAAACATTGCCCAGCTTCTCACAACCTCCAGTCTCATAGGAATATAGGAAGCTGATGTATACTAAGTCAGGCTATTGGCCCATCTAGCTTGGTATTGTCTACACTGATTGGCAGTAGTTCTCCATAACTTCAAAAAGAATTTCACCCTACCTAGAGATGCTCAGGATTGAACCTGGGACCTTTACCATGCAAAGCACATTCTCTACCAACAAGCTCCTTCAGTCTATTCCTTCCTGAATTCAGATTTCTTTCCTGTTTATCAGGGAAGTTCTCAGATTGCCATCCACCTAACAATAACAATTAATCAATTACCTGTCCTTCCCCAGAAGGTCATAACTAGGGACGGGGGAGAATATTCACCAAATTGGATGTATTATTGGATTTTATTTATTTATTTATTTATTAGTTGCTTTTTTTCCAAAATGAAACTCAAAGCGACTTACAAAAAAGAAAACAAATGTCTCAAAAACATATACAGAATAAAGATAACAGTACAAAAGCATACTAAGCAAAACTCAATACAATAAATAAAACAATACGATAAAAATTGCCACACAATACAATTCAAATATAGATTTTCTGCTACCCCCTCCTGTCCCCAAAACTCAGAACCTACTAGTTCAACTATCGTAGCCAAGAAACCCCCCTCCAGGCTTAGGCTACAGGAAGCCCCACTTCAGGTATGTTTGGTGGCAGAAGCCACCTCGGAAACAAACAAATAAGGCGCTACCACGTTGGAGATGGAGGCAGGGCACCTCCGCGTGCCAAGCAGGGGGTCTCCGCAGATGCGGAAAGGCCATGGGGCAACCCAGTGATCAGCCCCCACCTGTGTGGGTCCAGAGGTGTGGCTTCAGGTGGGAGCTCGATGTAGATCTTGATGTAAACCAAGAAATATTTATTTATATACACAGGGAATAACAAGATTACTTTAAGGTTTAGTCAACAAGCGTGTGGTTTCATAAGATGTGTTACTCTTTATGTTTCTTAGTCATCAATAACCTGCCTCACTACCCACCTAATCCAATCCACCCTACAACCTTGTACAAAACCAACCCACAGAACCAACCGAACGAACCAACCGACCCCCCTCTCAGCTGTCATCCTCTCATTTATACCTTCAGACACTCACGCTAAGCAAATCATCATACAACATTCTCCAACATTCCAACCCATGTACTCCCCCCTTTCACTCAGTCTACTTACCACATATACTCTAATAAACTCGCACTTACCATATTTACAATATTATATATACAGGGACATCACAGTCCCGTCTTCCCACAGTAGAGGCACAACCCCTCTCTCCAATGCTTCTCTTTCTCCATCTTGGTCAGGCACATCTGCGCCCCCTATCTGCATAGGCTCCACCCCGGACTGGGTGGAGGTTCCCATGCTGGGTGAGAAGCACGTGTGAGGGAGTGGTGTGGGAGGCAAAGCTTGGACAACCTCAACCTTGCGTTCTAGGCAACAACCTTCAGGTCTGCTGTCTATCTGCAGGCACAGCTGGATGAGCTCTGATAAGATGTCTGTTGGTGGGGTTCTCACCAATTCATCAAGGATCTCACTGCTGAGGCTGTTATGGTATAGGTAGTCTCTTGGGCCAGGATACGAAAGGTGGTATAAGCCCTAACAGAGTCCTTGCCCTGCTGCAGGGTTCCCAATTGGTGAGCCACAGTGGCCTTCACCCAGGGGTCCCAAAAGATTCTGCCATGCTCCCAACTAAGTTATCATACTGGGCTAGCATGGGATCATTCCGAAGCAACAGAGGCGTTGCCCAATGGGCAGCCTTCCTTCTAGGAGGCTGATGATGAAAGCCACTTTCAAGGAGTCATCGGAAAAATCTGACTGCTGCACATGGATGTAAAGCTCATATTGAGCAATGAACATAGCAAACTGCTCTTCCCACTGTAATGGAGGGGCAGCCTGACAGACGTCTTAACACAAGGTGCAGGCACTGGCGGGACTGGGGCAGTCCCCTGCTGCAGGACTGACACTTGATTCCCTAAGCTGAGCCACTTGCAGGTGCAAGGTCTGATTGTCAGTTCAGAGGGCCTGGGTCTTGGTTTGGAGTTTTTGGAATTTGGCTAGCATGGTCTCAAAGGCTCTCTGATAGTCCTCCCCTGTCCTGCCACTCGCTTCCATCTCAATCATGGGGTTGTTGGGTGGAGGAGGTGGTGTCTGAGTCACACTGCCCTGCCCAAACTCAAAGAACTGAGACTCAGACAGGGCTGTATTTTTTTCTGTTATTGTAGTAAGAGACAGCTTCAATTCAGTGTGCTTCATGAATCTACCTACGGCTTACTCAGAACTCAGCATCTCTCTAAGTCTAACTAGTCACAACTTTGCTGCACTAAGATGTTGGCTCAGCAGCTACTCCCCCCCACTCAACTTAAGTAAGGGCACCCTGCTTGTGTGTGCCAACTGCCACTGTTGGGAGCACGTGCATAGGGAAAGACTCCGCCTCAACTGTGTCTGTTGAATCTCCCACTGCATTCACCTCCTGGTGAGAGGCGAAGGCAGAGCCTCCATCACAGTTCCATTCCCCCCCCCAAGGAGGAGGGCTGCCTGCGGGCAACGCAGGTAGAGGGAGAGGGGAAGCATCAGACTGGGAAACAACTGACTGGTCAGCTTGACTCTCCACAGGGATATCTGAAGCTGCTGGGGTTGATCTGTCAAAGTCCAGAGCTGGGGTACCTTCTGAGTCCCACTCTCCACTCGGCCCCCCACTGTCTCAAACATCCCACTCTAAGTCCTCCTCCTCCACTTTGTTCTCATCTGTCCACCACCTCCAGAGGGGTCATGATACCGGCATTGATTTATTGTCACGGGTACCAGCTGTCATTTTAAAAAAAATATCTACTTCAAATTTTATGTTATTGTCTTCGTAATCAGCTTTCCTCTAAGCTGATGCATTGTTGTTGTATTGTTGTTATCATTATTATTATTAAGTCAGTGGAACAAGTGCCAACAGCATAAGCATTTTCGTTAGCAGTTTCATTAACAATTATGTTATTTTTTTGCTGAAAAAACCCTGTGAATTGGCAAACAGTCAGGAACAAACAATGGTGGATCAGTACTGAAAGTCAGACTGTCAGAATTCAAACAGATAGGAGCCAGCTACCAAACCCTATCCCTAGTCACAACAATGTAAAATAAAATATTTAAAACAGTTTAAAACAAATTGCAATCAATTGTAGATTCTAAAAATATATGTCTCCAGTGTGAAAAGGCCAATGGCGGAAGTTGTATAATGAAGGTGCCAGACACATCTCTTTGGGCAGGGCAAGCTCACATAGAGCACATTGCAAACATCTAATCTGGAAATTACCAAAGCATGGAGTACTGTGGCCAAGTCATATCCAAAAGGGGCTGAAGCTGGCAAATCAGCTAGAGCAGGAAAAAGGCGCTTCTAGCCACCAAAACCACTTGAGCTTCCCATGACAAGGTTGGATCCAGGAGCACCCCCAAGCTACAGACCTGCAGTGATTTCCCACCAGCATTCCAGTCTACAGTTAGATATACATTTGCTGAGAATAGAAAAAATACCCTTCTTTTACGCACGCACACACGTGTGGGTGGTAATATGAAGAGCAGCTGAAGAAGTATGGATTAGCCCCAGTGGTGCTTTTGTTATTATCAAACTGTGAAACCTAGGACAAAAGGCTTTATCTCTCTGCCTCAGTTCTACCAACTGTATATTGGGGGTGGTGACACATGCTCCATTGAGATATATACCTGAAAAGCTTTAAATTATGAGACACTTATTGCAGCCTTAGAACTATGTCCATTGCAGTAAAAGGGACCTCTGTTGTTTATTGATTGTGTGAAAAGTCAGTTTGTTCTTGATGAAACTTCCAAGCCTTGTGAACAAGCAGATTGATTTTTTTTTGTCTTAGATTTCTTGGCAGAGGGATTCCCCTACCCATATACCATGCATTTCAGCTGCAACACATAGAGTTCATTAGTGTTAATCTCTTCAGGCTTCAACTTTAAAATTGTGTGGGAGGCGCAGCATGAAAAGCATTGGTTTCAGTTAGTTATCATTCACAAAACCTTCTAGCTTTCTCCCCTGTGGTTTCAGCATTTTTGTAGTGCCTGCCCTAACTGGCAACAGGAACAAACTGTGTATCACCAAGCTATGTTCTGACATGAGTATATAGACACATCTCAGGGAAACTGGACATATAGCCCAATACTCTTCAACCCTGGGTCTTCAGAGGTGTTGGACTGCGACTCCCATTCACTTCAGACTGCTTAGCCAATGGCCAGGGATGATGGGGAGTTTAGTCCAACGACATTGGGAGACCCAATGTTTATTGTCTAATTATATAGTGCTGGTCTTTGACTGTAATAAATGATTGACTTGACTTTATTCTCTAATTATAGAGTTTGATTTTACATTGAGTTTTAGGTTCTCAGAAATAAGAACGGAGGAGAAATTCAATTCAGTTTCTTTTAAAGCTGAATTGATCAAATTCACACTTTCTGAAACAATATGAGAATCAAAACACAGTCATCCTTCAAAATTCGCATTTATCTGAATTTTGTGATGCAGTTCTCCAACCAAATGTTTACAAAAATGCATATATTAGGGGAAAGTGTGCATAAAAATGAATATATTAGTGCAAATGACGTACAAAAATGCATTACGTTAAGAGAAATTGCTTGAAAAATGTGTACATTGATAAAAGTGCATGAAAACATGTTTAGGAGGAATTCACACCAAAATGCTGAAGAAGTTTCATAAGGATTTTAAAAAAAAATCCCACAAATTTCTGCAGAAATGTGGAAGACTGAATTTAAGATTAGGACAATGAGAAAAGGAGAGAACCAAAACTGACAGATCTTTCCATCCCTACTTGGAAGCTGGGACTGCTTTCACACATGGGGCTTATTGCATCAGTTTTGCAGCTTAAAATGGTAGTGCTTCTTTCCCTGTTTTAAAATTCCTCTCACAATGCAGTAGCTGTTGTGTTAAGGAACCATAGCTTTTTCAGCTGATATACCAGCATTTTGTGCAAATGTCTTGCACACTGCTGTAACAAACATCTTGTTTCATTCCCTCACCAATTATATACATGCGCACTGTAGTTCCCCCATAATATCATTCAGCTCTATCTTCAGATTTTGACTGCTGTTTTAAAAACAACAGTCCAAAACATATTATTCCACCTGAGGAGGCAAAGGCAAAATTGGAGGAGGGGAAGCTGCTACCTGCGCCTACACCGGAATACCGGTACAATTTTCGTCAGGCAAACAAAAAGTAAAAAATATTGACACATGGCTAAAGGTCAGGAATATATTGCATGCTGGGATACCTTTAATCTGAGCAGCTGCAGCTAGTGCAAAGCTCCTGCAATTTTCTAGGTTCTCAAGCTTGCAGATAGATTATTTCTGGGATCATTTATCATGGAAATGAGCACTAAACTTCCACTGTATTCCACTAGATTTCCAGAACTAGCTTTTACATCATGTGAAAGATAAACAAACATGCAGATTATCAGGTAAGAAATCATCAGAATAAGGGAATAAAGTACAGTATGAAAGCAGCCTATGAGAAAACAATGCAGTGAGAAGAAAGATCTGGACTTGGATGTGATGATAAAAGTTAAAATCTTAGCTTGCCTTTCGATATTACAAAGGAAAGTCCATGAGGAAGTTACAAAAGGGGAATTAGCTGTTGTTTCACACAATTGAACCAGACATTATAGCCAAACAAGATTTAATGTAAGCAATACCTACACACAGGGCCGGAGTTTGCAAACGTGGGGCCCGATTGAGAACCTTATGGCGGGCGCCCATTTTGCAGAAGCAGCAGAAATGGAAACAAGCACTGCCGCTCAAGGGCAAACGCTGGGTCTGATTGGGAACCTTATGGCGGGTTTAAAAAGGCACAATTCCCCCACGAGCACGGGGCCCCTGCTAAGCGTGGGGCCCGATTGGACCCAATTGGTCCAATTGGTATTTTGCCAGCCCTGCCTACGCAATACCACTCAGTAACCTATTCTAGACCCTGGGCCAAAGCTTCTCCCCTTACTTTCTATTTCCTGTGCTGTTAGTCTATATCTCCGCACAGCAGTGCTTCAACTCTATGTATACAGGCATCATTATGCCTAAGAACACAGTATTTACCTCTCTTCAGTGTTATCAGACATTGGGAAGGAGAGATAGAAAGGCAGGCTCAAACTGAGGAGCTAGGCAAGAAAAAGCAGCTGTAAAAGACCAGGTAGAACCAGCTGGTACTAAGGCTGGGACAAACACTTGCCCACACACATTTATGTAGGATCATTAGTCCCATACAATGGTGACTTTCAGGGGGCAGGCAAATTCTAAGAACTTTTGGGGGGTGAGTTTCCATTTACAGATGAGATAGCTGTGAAACTTTTGTTTTTATGTACATTGCAACTGCTTGAAGTGGCCTGGCTGCATTCCCTTTGAAATGTTGGATATGATGTAGTATTGTTCCCATGGGGTATTGTGTCCCAAAATACAACGGGAACACCTCTGGAGCTGCTGAGGTCTTCTTTTTCCCTACAAAAAAGGATTAGAAGAACTGCTGACCACCTCATCTTTAGAGTTAAACTCAGCCACACCTGAAAATTCCTAGATTTCATAACCTCCCCCCAAAAAAGATTAATCCAGATTTCAAGGGGACGGTTTCTCTCCCTCTCTCTCTCTCTCTCTCTCTCTCTCTCTCTCTCTCACACACACACACACACACACACACACACACACACACACAAAACACACCAAAATGCTGTGGGAAGGATTCTGAATACTTTATATATTATTCCTCAAGAATATTATGGCCAACCCGCTGGTTGTACATACAGAGTGATTTTTGTTATAAATGTATTAAGTGTACATGGGGAAGGTACAAATCCATTTGTTTTCCCCAAATGAAATGGGGGAGGTGTTTACTGACTAATCTATTTGCAGTAGGGTTGCCAGGTTCAGGGCCTGATCCTGCATCTTTAGGAGAAGATAAAGTCAGCCAAGTGCAGGTGTTCTTGCAACACTGTAATGGGAAAAACCACAAGGTGGAATTCTCCCTTCCCCTGCAAAATTTTTAAAGATACAGAAGACCTCTTGGAGGCCAACCAAGAGGTCTTCTGTATCTTTAAAAGTTGTGCAGGGGGAAGGGAGAATTCCACCTTGTGGTTTTTCCCATTAAAGTGTTGCAAGAACCAGAGCTTGGAAAAGTTACTTTTTGAACTATAACTCCCATCAGCCCAATCCAGTGGCCATGCTGGCTGGGATACCTGTCAGTAGCCATAGTGGGCTCCTAGCAGTCCTTGGCTTGACTGCTGCAGCTGGATATGTATAAAAGTAGGCAGAGATTCCACACCAATACAGAGATGTCCTGACTCACATCCAACATGCATTTTAGCCATGAGGGTGGCTAAAAATGCATGAGAGAGGAGCTAATTGACAGACCAGCACAAATATGGGAAGAAGTGGACTGTTGTCTCCAAGACAGAAGCCCAAGGTCTGAGCCAGCTCCCTGAAGGGACATCAGTGTAGGCTCCCATTCATGTGGGTCATAGAGACTGCTGAAAGACCTATCACCCATGATCAGGTGAGTCCTCTCTCTCCTGAGGAAACCAGATGAGGGTGGAGAGGAAGTGGTTCAGGGTATCTGGTGGTTGTGGCCAAAACAGGGCTGTATCCTCTGAGGTGAATTTTCAAAATAGCATTTCTATCTTCATTTCTATTCTATAAGCTTAGATTCATTGATTCATTGTTTGGTGTAGTTTAGAGTAAGTTTCTCAGCCTCATTTCCCCATTTGTAAAATGGGATCCTTAACTATCTTTCTAGACTCTGCTCTGGAGCTACGGGAATGTGACAGAATGTTGGGCACCATCTTTTATTTATGGAGATGGGCTAGCTTTGATGCTGTGAGCTGATGAATAGTGACAAAAATAATTATTCAATACAAACAAAGACTACAGTGAAGGGAGATACTTATAAGTGCTTTGTGAGAAATTCTATCCTGTGTGTTCTGCCAATCTAGTCTAGCTGCAGGCACAGAGTTTTTCATAAGCAGGACATTACATGAATGCATTAATGTCTGGAATTATAAGGCAGTTATCACATTTTCAATTACATACCACATTTTGCAATTAACATTTTGTTAATCATCCAGTTCCCAATTTCATGTTACTTTTAAAAAGAAGGATCTTACCCTCCACCTATGTACAATTACTGTTTATCATCAGTGAATACATAATTAGACTTGAAGTTTGGCACTCAGCTTTGCTTAGAGCAGCTTCTGGTATTTAATTCATCCACTGCAATTCAAGATCCTTTCACCTGTTCTTTCACTGTTTTTTTTACCCCGTTTATTTTCTTTAGAGAGTAACTCAATTTACAATGTGTAATGCCCTGTTCACAAGTTGGACAAAGTTGTGATTATAATCAACGTAAGATAGGGATGTAGAATTGCTCCTACCCACCCAGCCACTGGCCTCACTTCCTTATGTTTAATAGAATTCATAACTGATGCATCCACACAGCCTAGGCCTGATAACACTCTTTATGCATACACAACTTTTCTGGTTGAGGATCACATATGGAGCCATTATTCACTGACTCTATCGCCACATAATGCTGCAATCCTAACCCCACTTACCTGGGAGTAAACCCCACTGAATTCAATAGGACTTACTTCTTATGATTAGATGATTCTAGTAGACATAGCTAGGCTTGTGTTGTAAATCAGTCAATCACATCCAATGCATGAAAATTGGATGGGCCTGAGGCCACAATATCACTGCTCTATTGTGTTCTATAAATTAGGGCTGTGCACTGTATTTGTACAAATCAGAAATGAAATAGGGCCAATTCAGGCTTATTTGTATCCTCTAGAGTGGATCAGTTAGTCCCAAATGGATTTGTAGAGATTTATTCAGATCTGTAGCTCAAAACAGTCTCTAATGAACCCAGACAGGATGTCTCTGAAACAGAGCAATTACAATATCATAAAGGAGAACACTAGGGGTGGAGAGAGGGAGGAAGGCTAGAATGCTATCATCCCACCCAACACTCTCCAATCACCCAAGAAGTGCTTGGAACGGGTAAAATCTTGTTGCAATATTTTTGTAAGTTCTGTCTCTGAGAAAGTTGATGGGGATTGGGTGTCATTTGTCCAGCTTGTGTATGTTTTCTGTTCTTTCTCAATCAATCCCAGTCCCATCCTTATTTACTTATTTTTTTTTAAAAAGTTTGCTGACTGTTTTTTTAAGTTGATTTTCATGGCTAAGAATTATGATTAAATGTTATGGGCATATTAAGCCACAGCTTTCTGAATTCAGTTTATTATTATTATTATTATTATATTATTATTATTATTCAGTTGCTACCCACAAACAATAAGAAGAAACCATCTTGTGGGGTTACACATTTTAAAAATTATTATTATTAGCCAGCCAAACCTTGTGGGCTTATCAGCCTGCATTCTGAGTTAAGAATTATTTTTGTTATTATTATTATTTCCAATTGCTGACCACAGTGAATATTATTAATATTAAATAGTAATTTTTATTTTTCCTTCACTCACTACTGCTGTTGGTAATCTGCCTCCTATGAGAGGGTCTTTTTTAAAACAAAAACTTTAAAGGTGGTTAGCATGAAATCCCCTGGAGCTGCCCACCTGAAATTTGACAAGGTTAATCTGCTCATAGGAGCTACCATGTCCCCACATTTCATGTATCTGTGTGCATATTATCTCCATGGTGCTGTCAGCTCATGCCTGCCGAATTCTACCTACTTGAGTCTAGTATCACAAACCTAATTTTTAAAAACCCTCAATTTTTTCAAGATTTTGAAGAAAGGAACAGGGGAAACACCAGAGCATGAGCACTGGCATGACTGAGCACTTACCGTCTTTAAAAAAAAATCAGAAAAGGGAAAATCAGAAAAAGGAAAACTTTAAAGGTAGCTAGCATGGAAACCCCTGGATCTGTCTGCCTGCGTTTTGGCAGATTTAATCCCCTATATAGCAGCTACCATTCCTCCAAATTTCATGACTCTAGGACAAAATGCAGGAACGTTAGGGCCATTTCAGCTTTGCAATAAAAGTCACAGGATTTCCAGAAATTTGTAATGTCTGGATTGTGATTAGGATCCAGATTGGGTCGGATTGAGTCTGCATCTGTCCAGATTGGATTGGGCCTAATCTCTGTTTACAAACTGGAGCCACAAATTGGATCAGGGGGATGTGCACTGCCCTACTATAAATAACCAACAGTAGTTAAAACCAAAATACATATATCATACCACAAAACAAAATTATAAACAACAACCACTCCCATGCAGCCATAAAAAGCTTTGGCAGCACACTAATACAAACAACATCATTTTAGTCTATTAAACACCTTGGAGAAAAGGTCAATCTTTACCTAGTGCCAAAAAGATGTCAATGAAGGCACCAGACAGACCCCACTGGGGAGCGCATTCCACAAATGGGGGTTCACAACTGAAAAGGCCACAATAAACCATGAGAGAGTCATGTGGTATTAACAAAGAACTCAGTACCATATTTTACATTATTAAACAAAGAATTGAAGCTCTACTCACCATAGGAATCCTCTTGATCTAACTCCAAGGCAATCTTTATAATAATAGTTTTATTGACGCTTTTCAACCATTGGACCCAAGACTTCCCGAAACCCAATGTTCTTCTATCAGTGGTCATTGTGACAATTTCTATTGACATCAGAACCACGTGAATATCAGTATTACATGTTATAGAGCGGGACCCTAAAAAAAGAGAAGCCACCTTAAGTTCCTCAAAAAGTTGGAGGAATATAAGCTTTTAAAATAAACTAAATAAGCAACATGCAGGTGCTATTTCGAGTCATGGTAGCATGATCTAGAGCAGCCTTTCCCAACCGGTGTGCCTCCAGATGTTGTTGGACCACAACTCCCATCAGCCTCAGCCAGCATTGCCAATGGCTGAGGCTGATGGGAGTTGTGGTCCAACAACATCTGGAGGCACACCGGTTGGGAAAGGCTGATCTAGATAATCAGCTTTCAGTGGTAGTCTTTCCATTCTGATCTCACTTACCATCTATAAAATGGGTCTATGAGTAATGTACTTCTCATGATTGTGAAGAATAGAATGAGTCATTTCATGTATGAAAAATACAGTACCACTTTCTGATTTAAAATACAATTAAGAAAAATCATTAAAGGTCTTCCGGTTTGTGTCTTTTTCTAAAGGAGGCAGCAAACAGCTTAGGCTTAGATGGAACATTCTATAAAATGGAAATATCTAGGCCTCACTTTGTGCCTAAACCAAATGAATGTTTTGATGGAAATATGGAACAAGGCCTATCCATGAGATCTTAACAAACAAGAGAGTTTATATTAGGAGAGGCATATCCTCAGATATACTGTGTCTATGCTATATGAAGCTTTAGAAGTCATAACCAGCTATGCTGCTGTGTGTATTCCAACACCTAGCTTGACATCCCCCTGTGCTAAACAGCACTGGACTTGCTGTCAATGAAGTCTCCGTTACTGTAGTAGAATGGAAAAGTCAGATGGAATGAAATCATCTGAGAACTTTGTATTCTGATCTAGGGAGCAGTTGACGTGTAGCTACGTTTCCTGCAGGCAAACTTCAACATTCATTCTTTTCCAGTAAAACTGTCATCTGGTAGTTTTTTTGCTAATATAGAACCACGTTGAACAGTACAATTACTCATGTCAACCCAAAAGAGTATTTAATCATCAACTAGGTCATTTAATTAACTGTGGCATACTTATGCAAAAATGTTGATAGATATTTATGAAATACGATTATATAATATGTGTGTGTGTAAACTATTCTGAATTGTAATAAACTTTTCAAAGGCAGAACAAGATCTGTGGCTCCTCTTTGTCTCTACTTCTGAAACTACAGTTCAAACAGTTATTTGAACAGGTGGCAGTGTGTTTGATGGTACTGAAAAAAATGACATTGGGATTGTATCCAAATTAGCATTAAGAGCTGCATCTTGTCATTACAAAATTTTCTGAATGTGCCACAGGACTTTCCCCTTCTCCTTAAACCCCTAAATCTGTTCTAGGCCTTCTCCTAACCCTCCTGAGCAGATTTGCAGAGGAGGGAGGGTGGAAGTCTCATTGCAGAAACAAATCTGTGTACAGTAGGGCCCCGCTATACAGCGTTCCACTTTCCGGCATTCCGCTGATGCATCGGCTTTCAATTAGGAGAAATTCCCAGTTTTAAAGCCGATTTTCCGGTTTTTCGGCATTTTTCGGCATTTTTGCAGCATTTTCACACGACGCGACCCATTATAGTCAATGGGTTCCACTTTATGGCGATTTCCGCTTTACGGCGGGGGCCTGGTCCCTAACCCGCCATATAAGCAGGGCCCTACTGTACTGACAGGATGCATTAGTTGGATACTGCCCCTGGTCACTTCACTGGAGTAAGTGACCAAGGAGGGAGGACAATAATACATGGTGACAGCAGCAGTTGGATGAAGGCAAGGGTTACACAATGCAGGCTGGACTCATATGGAGTGTCTAGCAGCTTCCACACAGGCTGATGATGCCATTGGCCACTGATAACCACACTCTAGTACTCTCAAGTAGCAACTAAGGCCTGGTGTAGACATGTACATTCATCACTTGATAGCTGCAATATCCAGTGATGACATGCATGTGCAAATGACTCATCACATATACAACAACACACACAGAACATTAATACCCAATGTTACTGCTTTTCAAGAGTCAATTGCACACATTGAGCTTACAGTCATCAAGGGTTTAGTTCACAAACGCATGTCTGTGGTATCCAGTGATAACAACAAAATGTGAATGTGTATTCATAGATATAACATCACAAAGATAAAACTATTATTTATTTATTATTTTATTTATATCCCACCCTTCCTTCCAGCAGGAGCCCAGGGCTGCTTTCAGATCAGTTCAGTGGAGTTGGTTTACCTATTCAGCTAACAGCAATTAAAGATTCACAGTGTAATCCTGAACCATGTCTACTCAGAAATAAAATGGAAATGGACTGCCTTCAAGTCGATTCTGACTTATGGTGACCCTGTGAATAGAGTTTTCATGGTAAGCAGTGTTCAGAGGGGATTTGTCATTGCCTTCCTCTGAAGCTGAGAGGCAGTGACTGGCCCAAGGTCACCCAGTGAGCTTCATGGCTGTGTGGGGATTTGAACCGTGGTCTCCCAGGTTGTAGTCCAACACCTTAACCACTACACCACACTAGCTCTCTACTCAGAAATAAGTCCTATTGAATTCAGTGATGCTTACTTCCAGGAAAGTAAGGTTAGGATTTTCACCAAATATAGTGAAATCTAGTGATGAGCATGCACATTTGAACCAGCCATCCCTCTGAAAACAATGGAATGGGATTTAACCGGAGGCCTGATTAACTTAAAACAACAACTTATAACATTTTATTTATTTGCTGGATTTCTTATCCACTCTTTACCATAAGGTCCCGCAAATATTGAATAAAATATACAGTTACAAAAACAAATAAAACAATTACAGCCATAAAACAAAAAAGTGTAAAAACAATTAAAAGACAGTTTCATGTATAAAACAATTATATCTAAAACCCTTATGTAGGGGGATTGTGCCCAGCACAATCTCTTTAATAAAACATATTCACCTTATAAACAACCCTTCAAGGTTAATGCCAAAGTTCATTTATCCTCAAATCCCCAAATGGAAGTAGATTTCCAAACAGAAGTAGATCTGCAGATCAAGCCTGCTTGTATGCCTGGCGCCTGAAAAATCCCAAAGCAAGGTTTACTGTATTCAGTCTATTCTGTTAAAATTGCTCGATATATAGAAGAATCTGTAAAGAAAAGCTATCTAGTGGCAGCAAGTGAACATGTGTGGAAGTGATTCCGCCTGCTAAGGTATCTTGCCATTTCAAAATTAATTTTGCAGTCCACGCTTGGTTGTCTAGTTAGTGAAGAAAGCTGTAGATATCCTGTACAATCCATCAGGATAGTAGAAATAAACTGTCACTACCAATCTAGAATGTGAATATGTTTATGCATGAGCTGTCCTGTTGAAACCAAAAGGAGCAGAAACCTAGAGAGTAATGGGGGGGGGAAACACCAGGTTATTTGAAATGTTATATGTTAAACAGAAGCTAATAGAAAACATGGGAGGGAGACATTTTGAACCATTTTTCAATTACAAAGAGGTTAAGCTTATTACCAAGAAGTTTGGGTCTTACATTTTACCTACAGTAAAAATTATACAATTGGCTGTGGGTGGCATCTGAGTTTGAAATGTGCACAAGATGCAACCCATTATGAGCAACAATAACAAAAAAAATCATGCAATATGAGACACAGCATTAGTTCTTTTTTCACAATCACACAGGATATGTAGAACAGTTTTTAGATATACTAAAATGCGTATTATTTTATGTACTAAAATAAACAAATATTTCCAAATACTACTGTAATGGGAAAGAGTAAATCATGTTTTGAAAACATCTGAACATCTCCAATAGCTTTTCATCAGAAGTAAGGCTGAAGGGGGCATCCAATGCTTTCTACTTGGAATCATTATCTTGTCTGATTAAATCAATAAAGCGTTTTGAAATTTCAAGGCAATCCATAGATATAATCATTCATATTTGAAGCACTTTATATGCTTCTTTCATTTAAGTGACCATTCTTAGATGGGATGACTCCTCACCCCACAGGATGCAACAAGAGGAAACATGATATGAATGGGATACTTTATGCTAATGAGAATGAATTCAAGATAAGTCATGAAAGGCTTATCCCCTGTGTGGGAATTTGTAAGAAATTCTAGGGTCAGGTCTAAGATCAGGGACACAGCAACAGGAGAAATAAAAGACAAGTATAAGTTGTTTCTATGGAGTTGGATGTGCTCAAATGAGAGGTTGCAGAGACCCAAAGCCATTCAGTCCATGCAGATAAGGACCTACCAGCTAAGGCTAGTGATTAATGAGCTCCTAGGTGGAGCTAGTGGCTATGCTAGGTTCTAAGGTCACTCTAACCCCAGGATTTCCCTTTGAGCTGGTGGAGCACCTAAGACTTCATGAAAAAAAGCAAGATGCTAGGGGCTCAGGGGCATTATTTGCTAAAAGGACAGAAAAGACAGCATGGTGTGGTGGTTAGAGTGTTGGACTAAGACATGGGACACCAGGGTTCAAGCCCCTACTGAGCCATGGAGCTCACTGGGGTGATCTTGGACCGGTCACTGTCTCTCAGCCTAACTTACCACAGAAGGCAGTTGTGAGGATAAGATGGGGAGGGAGAGAATCATGTATACCACCTTGAAAATCTGAACTAAAGGTGGACAATACAATAAATAATCTATCCCTCTGTATTCAATAACTGAATATTGAGCTGCAACACTGGATTTTGGAAAGTACCTTTTTGCAGTCTTTCTGGAGAGGTATCGTTGCCACAGTGATGGCATTCAACAGAACTGCATTGATAGATATTAATAGGTGGCATGTTAACTCACTAGTATTCAGTGCATTCAGTGTGCTTAATTCCAGGTAAGTATATATAGGACCCTGGCTTTAATTGAATAGACTTTGAAGGGGAAAGCATTTTATTTTCTGCTAAAGCTTAGGATCTGTCCTTTCTTTTCCGACATCTCTACAGGCCTGTTAAACCACAAGAGTCACCGCATGCTCTTCAGTCTGAACTCTCCTGCTCAAACTATAAATTGGAATTTTAAGGTTTTAATGTGAATTGTATGTTTTATGTTGTGTGTCGCCCAGAGTGGCTGGAGAACCAGCCAGATGGGCGACTAATAAATTTAATAAATAAATGGAATTCACTAATAAGCAAAAAACCTTGCGGTTTAAGAATGTACCTATAGCCCACAGATATTTCTATCAAACTTTAAAAAGCAGGGAAATTATTATTACTCTTTATTTGGGCTGCTATAGTGAATATAGTGAAATTGTTATAGTGCTATAGTGAAATTGGGCTGCTATAGTGAATGCACCAGGAGAGCAGGAGACCTGACCTCCTCTCTGAGATATTGGACTGCCCTACATATTTGTCAAAGTGAAAAGACAATTTCGATTGGTCTTTCACAGTCCAATCCACTTCCTGTGTCGCTTGGAAGAATTTGGTAATGTGTGCCTCTGAGAATATGGTGAGTGGTGGCAACACCTGCCATCTCCAAAGATGGAGAATTGCATTTTTGTATGTTTGTTGGTGTTCTCCTTACTTTGCTTCTTTTCTGTGTTACTACTGTTTCTGCAGAGAATCTAACCTAGAAAATTATATTTATCTCATTATTCATACTACAAATCTGTGTCAAATTTATTTTTATTAATTTCAAAGCCTTTTTATTGGTTGATGTCATACAATGTCTCTATCTCTTGTTTAAATCTTCACCAGAGTTGGCTGTGGAGACCTTGTCCAAGTGCCTGGAATCCGTGAGTGGATGGATGGGAAGGAACAAGCTGAAGCTGAACCCCGATAAGACCGAGGTGCTACTCGTGGGGGACAAGAGAAGGTTGGGAGATGTTGACCTGAAGTTCAACGGGGTGAGTTTACCCCTGAAGGACCAGGTCCGCAGCCTTGGGGTTGTACTTGATTCCAGGCTGTCCATGGAGGCTCAGATCTCGGCAGTGAGCCGGGCAGCCTGGTATCAACTACACCTCATACGAAGGCTGCAACCCTACCTTCCTGCTTATCAGCTCCCACTGGTGGTACACACCCTGGTCACCTCTCGATTAGATTACTGTAATGCGCTCTACGTGGGGTTACCCCTGAAAACGGTCCGGAAATTACAACTTATACAAAATGCGGTGGCTCGATTACTCACGAATAGCCGCCGCCGGGATCACATCACGCCTGTGTTGTTCGATCTACACTGGCTTCCAATTGTTTTCCGGGCCCAATTCAAGGTGTTGGTATTAACCTTTAAATCCCTATACGGTTTCGGTCCAGTTTATCTAAAGGA
The DNA here is from genome assembly GCF_030035675.1 of Rhineura floridana. Classification (NCBI taxonomy): domain Eukaryota; kingdom Metazoa; phylum Chordata; class Lepidosauria; order Squamata; family Rhineuridae; genus Rhineura; species Rhineura floridana. The sequence goes on along the minus strand of NC_084483.1, from coordinate 73,674,662 downwards.
GCGCCTTCAACGCCACCAATTATGCCGCTCGACACGATCAGCCACACAGGGCCTTCTCTCAATCCCGCTGACAAAAACAGCTAGATTGGCAGGTACTAGAGAGAGGGCATTCTCAGTGGCGGCCCCCACCTTTTGGAACTCCCTCCCACAAGATCTACGGCACGCCTCTTCCCTAAATGTATTCCGTAAAGCCTTAAAGACCTGGCTCTTTCAACAGGCCTTCGGGATTTCCGGGGAGGGTTAACTGCTATGATTGCAATGCCTTGTACCCGGTATTATTATTGTTCTAGCTGCTGTATTGTTGTATATCATATTATTGTATTTTTGTATTGTGTTTTAATTGCCTACTTGTACGTCGCCTAGAGTGGCCATTGGCCAGATAGGCGACACATAAATTAAATATATTATTATTATTATTATTATTATTATATTATTATTATATTATTAATGGTGAAGATAGGCTTTTTTGTTGCAAACTGGAGGTTATGCTCTATTTCTATTTTGGGTGCATTAACAGTTGAATCTGAAACTGCAGTTTGATGCAAAATCAGACGGATGACAATATGTTGCTGCTTAAGCAATGACTCTTAGCTGTGGGGAAAAACAAACTTGGCCTGCCCAAGATGCATGTTTTCAGCCTGCTGTGCTTAAACCAATCCACTTAAGGAAAGGTGGGCATGGTCAATTAAAAACATAGAGCACACCTTGAATTTTGCTAGAATATGTTTCACCTCCCACTGTTTTATCTTGTGCAAACTGAGACATTCCTCGTGTCCTTTGGAAACTATTCTGCAGAACAGTCAGTGCCATTATTCCATAATTATTTTTGGAGCTATTTTTTAGCATTGCAAAGTGTTGCTGTACTTCATTGGCGATCACTCGTGGTCAAGTAAGATTGCCTTCCAAGATAAGGTCTTTAACAGTGGGTCCTTAAGTGATTGTGGAGGCGAATTCTGGATTCACACAGCCTTCCACGGTGAGGACATAGGTTTCCAGTTGGAAGATGGTTGCGATGAGGATTTCTTTGATGTGCCTTCCGCTTAGCTTGTTTGTCCTGTTCACCCTGTATTCGTGCTTCTTTGAAGTCCAAAGCACCTTTTATAATAGACCACCTCCATTTGGGATGTTCATGGGCCAAGACTTCCCAGTTCTCGATGTTCATGTTACATGTTTTTAGATTCGCTTTAAGTACATCTTTAAGCCACTTTTGCTGTCCACCGATATTCCATTTTCCACTGCACAGAAGCCCAGTTTGAGGCACATGATTTTCATCCACAAATCAGAGGAGCAGAAGACTTCCGCTGCTCCCCCCCCAAGTAATGCCCAAAAGTAATTCTGGAAACGTTACAATTACGCGACAAAAGTAGTAAAATTACTCCTAGTTCTATTGCAATCAAAATGTAAATGAATTACCCACTCGTTACTCAAAAAAGTAATGAATTACAAGTAATTCGTTATTTGTAACTAGTTACTTCCAACCTCTGGCTCAGAGGCACATGTTACCAAATTCTGCCAAACTACACAGAAAGTAGATTGGACTGTGAAAGACCAACCCAAATTGTGTTTGCATTTTCACAAATTTGTAGGGCAGTACAAGATCTCAGAGAGGAGGTCAGGTCTACTGCTCCCCTTTTGCATTCACTATAACTGCCCAATTTCCATGCTTTTTAAAGTTTGATAGAAATATATGTTGGCTATAGGGACATTCTTAAACCACAAGGTTTTTTTGCCTATTCGTGAATTTCCCTGCTTTTTAGTCTGGGAAGTAAGAAATGGGATCCTGTGCAAGTTTGCTGAGAATGGATCTATCATTTACATGCTTACTGAGTTCAGTGGGATTTACTCCCCTGCAGTCATGCTTAGGATAGGTGAAACTGACCACAGGAGATGGGGAAGGGAGGAGGGGGAGGGCAGCTGGAGGAGGAGGAGGAGGGTAGGTTTGATCATTTGCATGTTTATTGAGTTCAGTGGGATTTACTCCCGTGCAATCATGCTTAGGATAGGTAAAACTGACCTGGGAGGAGGAGGGCAGGAAGGGGAGGGAAGGAGATTGGGTAGGTAGGCACTGGACAGAGGGGAAGCCGTTTTGCTTTCCAAAAGGAAAACATTGTGAACAGTATCATTCTTTTTCAGGGTTTCCCCCACCTTTTTATTCTACAACAGGCACATGTAGCCTCCCACCCAAATTTAAACCAAAGCTGTCTCTGACCACATCCACACCAGACTGTTATTTCACTTTAGGCAGTCATGGCTTCTCCCAAAGAATCCTGGGAAGTGTAGTTAGTGAAGGGTGCTGACAGTTGCTAGGATATGCCCTGTTTCCCTCACACACTTTCAATCAGATCAGCTGACTGTTAAACCAGTCCGGCCACTGGAGCTCTGTCAGTGGAATAGGAGTCTCCTCTCAGCACCCTTCACAGACTACATTTCCCAGGATTCTTTGGGGGAAGCCATGACTGTCTCATGTGATATCAAAGTCTGGTTTGGGTGTGGCCCCCTGATTAGGCAAACCCAGCAGCTGTGAGTCTGGCTTTTAGAACACTGACAGTTGGTTCTTACTGAGCATGCCCAACATTATCATTGAGGTCCAGTCAAAATTTCTTAAATTAATTAAAAATAAGCCAGGCATTATTTTTAACTTTTAAACTTCAGAAGATGAAGGTCAGAGTATAGGGTAAGGTCAGTAATAGGATTACAGGTACTCTGTGAACATGGCTGGTTTTTAATGAATTTCAAGAGATTATGAGAACTCTGACAGGAAAAAAGTCCAAAAGGGTCTGTGTTTTTCTCTCTTTTTACACTTTGAACTTTGTATTTTCTCTGACTGTTTTGTGTATCACTATGAGGTTTGTTTTGAAATGAGCTTATGGGAAGCATCAGAATGGCATGGGGGTATTTTCAATGCAAGATTGCAGAATGTGAAAAATCCATGCTGACTATAGTATACAGCCACTCTTGTGGCTGCATAATACAGGTAACACTTCATACAGTCCTGTCAGGCACAGTCAGAATATCAACAAGAGGAAACCTTGTTTCCATAGAATAGAATCAGCACCAGTGCAGTACAGCATCTGAGTTGTACCCAATAGTGTCCTGGGGGAAAAAAAGATAACTGTTGTGATACAAAGGGCACTTCCAGGCACTTGCACAAATCTCCTAATCAACTGTAATCATTTAACCTGAATTTGTCAGTATGTGATTGTAACCAACCTCAAAATAACAACAGGCTGGAAGTGCCTATGGACCTGGCTCGCTATGGATCCAGAATCATTTTAAAGGATGTGGTAAGGATACTGCCTCCTGAAAGGCTGCAGAAAGTACTTCCCAAAATCTAGCACTTTGCTTTAGAGAAAGCAATATAATACTCTGTGTGGCAGCTGCCTCCCAGCCCCCCTGGGTCCCTTGTTATCTGAAAGAAAGGAGTTCCAGGCCAACACAGAGTGTACCTCTCTGCTCAGGCCACCCTTTCTCTCAGAGTGCTCCCTGCCACAAGATGGGGGGGAAATGACTGTAAAACTGCCCCTTATCAATTGGCCTAAGAATGCTTCTCTTTGAAGCCTCTCAAGGTAGCACAGGTTTGTGACTTCTGAACATGGGGGTGTTAAAATAAGAAGAGACTACACCAGGTTAATGAAACAAGATAACTAGAACAGAAAATAAAGAGTATTAAAGAAAGATATGTACTGCAAAAGTTACAGAAAACCAGTATAGTTCCTTTGGAGAAAAAATACATTACAACACGAGTTTACAATCCAATATACCTGAACTAAAACAGGCCCTCAACTCACTAGGCTTCAGGAGAATCTTACTTTCAAGTAGCAGCCCCTTCCTCTTTGTTTTTGCCTCTCTCCCAGGCTCACACTGAGATCTGCCTTGATCTAATCCACCTCCAGGCTGTCCACCTGTAGATATAATCTCTGTTTACCTGCCCTATTCCAATCACATGATTCAGCCAGTAGGAAGTAGTGGTGCCCAGGTTACAGGCAACAGGAATTAGTAGTACCCTCCCACAGACCAGAGAGATGCAATCTTTCAGGTATGCAATGGAATTTGAGTACCTTCTCATTTGTCCCCCAGGGTACAGTAGCACCCCGCTTATATGGCGGGTTAGGGACCAGGCCCCTGCTGTAAAGTGGAACTCACCATAAAGTGGAACCCATTGACCATAATGGGTTGCGTCGCGTGAAAATGCCGCAAAATGCCACAAAAGTGCAAAATTGGCTTTAAATGGGGAATTTCCTCTAATTGAAAGCCGCCACATCAGCGGAACGCCGGAAAATGGAACACCGTAAAGCGGGGCCCTACTGTAGTTCATTTGAGCAGGTTAACCCTATAATCCCTAAACAGATGAGAAAGATATGCAACAGACAAGAAAGATATGCATCCCCATATAATACACAGCAATTCACATAAAAGCAGAACCCATACAAACTGTAAAGTCCAATTCCTTCACACTCCCAAAGCAAAAGATGAAGAACAGCAACCCTGTCCCCGAATTCTCCTGTCAGGCAAGTACTGAAAAAAGGACCAGCTCTCACCACTCCTTCCTGATAGTGTTAAGCAACTCTTGAATCAATATGATGCAGCCATTATTTATAGATTCCCTTTTTGTCCTTCTTCCTTGTCTGTCAGTATAGGGACAGTCCAAAAACAGGCCCTACAAGTGCTGCATTAGCTCAGTTATACACACTCTATTGAGGGACAGAGATTACTGCCATGTGAGTATGTTGTACTCGCATTATTTAAAGATAGTATTATTTGTGAGGGGAGTGGGGGGAGAGGAATCACCAGGCTTCTTGCTTAAGTGGTAGGAATGACAGCAATATATTAAACTATCAATGTAAATGAGTCATCATCTTCATTCCCCAGCTGTCTCAAAATCCAAGAGGTTTTTTAAACATCTTTCTATCTTACTCCTGCAGCAAACCCAGTGTCTATTACTTTTAAGCCCCACTGAGTTCAGTGAGACTTTAATTCTGGTATGTATGCTTAGAACCTTAAAATGGTGGTAAAAGCAGAGATCATGGACTGGTACTGTTGCTCTAAACTAGAGAGGACCTAGTAGTCGTCTGTAAGCTGGAGAATTTTCTCAGCCCTCTGTGGTTCCAGAAGTGTAGAATAAAACAGCCTCCAAGAATATAGAAGTTGTCCATTCCTCTTGTCTGCTATGGTACAATAATAGAACATCTCCTTGGCATCATAATTCAGATTCCAGTTTGTAGATTCTACTAATAATCATAATGAATTGTGTGCACCGCCCAGAGAGCCCTTGGGCTTAGGGCGGTATATAAATTAAATTAAATAAATAAATAAAAAATAAATATTCATATCATGTATAAAAAGCACCACCATATTCTGGAATTGCTGAGCATTGCTACTGATAAATACGATAGTAATTCATCTCCAAATAAGGACCAGAATATATTCTATTTTAACAAAAGCAAGCCATAGCCAAATGGGAGTTATTCATGAGAATAACTAAGAATCTGAAAAGGTAAATAAGTAAAAGCAATAATTATATTGAGGAAGATCATTGACAAAGCAAGTTCATAATAAATTTTGAGTAACTAATATGAGCTTCATTCACAAGGTGGAATGTTTTATTATACAGCCACAAGAGTGGCTGTATAGTATAGCCAGCGTGGCTTTTTCACATTCCGCAATGTTACATTGAAAATACCCCCCATGCCATTCTGATGCTTTCCATAAGCTCATTACAATACAAAACCTTACAAAACTTAAAAGTCCTGAACTCAGAAATGCTTGCTTAACAACCCTCTCAATTTTCATGGCGATACACAAAACAGTCAGAGAAAATACAGAGTTCAAAGTATAAAAAGAGAGAGAGAAAAACCCAGAGCCCTTTTCGCCTTTTTCTGTCAGAGTTCTCATAGTCTCTTGAAATTCATTAAAAACCAGTCTTGTTCACAGAGTACCTGGAATACTATTACTCACCTTGCCTTATACTCTGACCTTCATCTTCTGAAGTTTAAAAGTTAAAAAAATGCCTAGCTGATGTTTAATTAATTTAAGAAATGTTGACAGGACCTCAATGATAATGTTGGGCATGCTCAGTAAGAACCAACTGTCAGTGTTCTAAAAGCCAGACTCACAGCTGCTGGGTTTGCCTAATCAGGGGGCCACACCCACACCAGACTTTGATTTCACTTGAGACAGTCATGGCTTCCCCCAAAGAATCCTGGGAAGTGAAGCTTGTGAAGGGTGCTGAGAGGAGACTCCTATTCCACTGATAGAGCTCCAGTGGCCAGACTGGTTTAACAGTCAGCTGATCTGATTGAAGGTGTGTGAGGGAAACAGGGCATATCCTAGCAACTGTCAGCACCCTTCACTAACTACACTTCCCAGGATTCTTGGAGAGAAACAATGACTGTCTAAAGAGAAATAAAGGCGTGGTGTGGATGTGGCCAGAGACAGCTTTGGTTTAAATTTGGGTGGGAGGCTACATGTGCCTGCTGTAGAATAAAAAGGTGGGAGAAATGCTGAAAAGCAATGATACTGTTCACAATGTTTCCTTTTGGAAAGGAAAGGGGCTTCCCCTCTGTCCAGTGCCCACCCACCCAATCTCCTGCCCTCCCTGTCCCTCCCCTGGGTCAGTGTTGGTCTATGACCTGGGAGACCAGGGTTTGAATCCCTACACAGCCATGAAGCTCACTGGGTGACCTTGGGCCAGTCACTGCCTCTCAGCCTCAGAGGAAGGCAATGGTAAACCCCCTCTGAATACTGTGTACCATGAAAACCCTATTCATAGGGTCGCCATAAGTTGGGATCGACTTAAAGGCAGTCCATTTCCATTTTCAAACATGATTGCACAAAAATAAATCCCATTGAACTCAAAATATGCAAACCTACCCTCCCTCCTCCTCCCTCATATCCCCTCCCTCTTGCCCCTTCCTTCCCCCTACCTTTGCCCCTGCTTCCCCATCCCCTTCCTATCCCCCTTCCCCCTCTTCACCCTCCCCTTCCTCCTCCCCGTGGTCAGTTTTACCTATCTTAAGCATGATTGCATGGGAGTAAATAACATTGAACTCTATAAGCATGCAGATGATCAAACCTGCCCTCCCATCCCCCTTCCTTTGCCCCCTTCCAATCTTCTCCTTCCCCCTCCCCCTCCCCCATGGTCAGTTTTACCTATCCTACCATGATTGCATAGGAGTAAATCCCATTGAACTCAATAAGCACACAAATGATCAGATCTATCTTTCCCCTTCTTCCTTTTTTCCTCTCCCTTCCTCATCCCCTCTTCCTTCTTCCTCCTACCCTGACCACTCTAGCCCTCCCTCCTTCCCCCCTGGTCAGTTTTACCTATCCTAAGCATGATTGTATGGGAGTAAATTCCACTGAACTCAATAAACATGCAAATAATCAAACATATCGTAATCAGTCTGATTTTATATCAAACTGAAGTTTCCGATTCAACTGTTAATGCACCCAAAATAAAAATAGAACATAACCTCCAATTTGAAACACAAAAGGCTGTCTTCACCATCATATGACATCGACCAATAAAAAGGCTTTGAAATTAATAAAAATAAATTTGACACAGATTTCTAGGATGAATAATGAGGGAAATAAATTTTCTAGGTTAGATTCTCTGTAGAAACGTTAGTAACACAGGAAAGAAGCAAAGTAAGAAGAACATACAAAAATATAATTCTCCATCTTTGGAGATGGCAGGTGTTGTCACCACTCACCATATGCTCAGAGGCACATGTTACCAAATTCTTCCAAGCTACACAGCAAGTGGATTGGACTGTGAAAGACCAACCCAAATTGTGTTTGCATTTTGACCAATTTTTAGGGCAGTACAATATTTCAGAGTGGACGTCAGGTCTCCTGCTCCCCTGGTGCATTCACTATAGCTGCCCAATTTCCCTGCTTTTTAAAATTTGATAGAAATATCTGTTGGCTATACGTACGTTCTTAAACCGCACGGTTTTTTGCCTATTTATAAAATAGGAATAGTGTTGGATCATAAGACTAATGTTTGAGGTGAAAGGTTTATCTGAATTTGGGAAATATTCACTCTATCATTCAAGGTCATAAAGGCACTTTCAAGTTTTGTTTATCAATTAATGGTCAATAAAATCTTGGGTTAAGGAATGTGTAATCATGATAAGCTGAATATACGGATGTGATAAGGAGAGCTGTAAAAGTTGATGCATTGATGCTAGTTATGAGAATGTTTAGAAACGATAAAATAGTTTAGACTATGAGTCTCATTTATGGGACAGTGACTTATTATCTTCAAATGATAAGATTCTCAGAAGATGTATAAATATGCTCTGAAGTTTGAACATATCAGCTCCTTGTCATCTTGAGCTCGCTTGCCTGTGCCGGCAGTGTCTCACAAAAGCTGGTAAGACCTAGAAACTTATAAAAATGCTCTCCTGTTTTGAATTATGAAAATCTTAAGATCTAGACTTTGTAACAAGAAATGTTTAAATAACTACTATTGCTTACCTTAGGCTATATATATGTGCAATGAAACTATATGTGTGATATTTATATGCTTATGAATAAAAATAGAAAGTGAACTCCAAGATGCTCCTGTACCACAATTCACTGTTGTATGAACCCACAACAATTCTTGGTGTACACTTTGTTGAAGAGGATTAATCAGCACTATAAACTGATAGCATTTGCAAAGTTAAAATTCCTGACACTTTAATTTTGAAAAAATGTTGTTATCTCATCATGAGCTATTATGCATAGATCTAAATTAAATAGTTCTCTATGGAGATGGTTCTGCCTTGCTGTTTTCATGTGCTCATCAACAATGCTGCAACTTCTAATCATATCCATCAAAGATCTAAAAATAGTCAAGCAATGACGTACCTCACCTTCATCCTTTTTCTAACTATAGGGCAAATTTATTTCTCCCTGTAAATTCTTCTGAGAGCAACATCTATGAGGAGTTAATTGTTATTAATGTGCTAATGTGCCTTATCTGAGCTAAGGTTTTACTCACATATGCTGCATTAGCCTAAGCTGTTGGCCAGTAATGCCCTTGAAATGTTCATTTTTATATGCTGTAAACAGTGGAATTAATTCCTTTAGAGTGTGTGTGTGTGTATAGATAGATATAAATATGCACATAACTGTGATTAACAAAACAGAGGTTTTATTGTTCTACCAAAACGTTTCAGCTGTTACCAAGGTGGCAGTTATAGAGCTTTGAGGATGGAATGCTCAGAGGGGCTTCACTTGCAGAAGCTAAGTAGTGGTGGTACTGTCCTCCAGGTTCAGGCCATGTGGTGCCAATGTGTCCAGAGAGTATATCCAAAAGTTCTCCCTTTAAGTCAATGCTGCTGTATCTGTTGGCATCTCTGTAGCTGTTACAGAAAAGTCCAACAGGCTGTGACCCTCAGTACTGAAATGTTTTGCAACTGGTTGCTCCACTTTTTTTGTCAAAATTGCCGACTTGTGGTTCCTGAAGTGTGCGCATAGGTCAGTTGTGGTTTTTCCTATGTATTGGATATGCCATCCTGGTCTTTTGCATTCAATAACATAAATTATATTGCAGAACCTGCAAGTGATGTTCTGTTTGATGTAATATGTTCTGTCTGTCCTAGTGCTTGTAAAAGTAGCTGTATCCCTGAGGTACACAGGTGATACAGTGTTTAGCGTGACAAGGATGAGACCCAGGATTGCTGATAGGTGGCTTCAGTACAGCTCTTACTAACAGTCTGCGTAAATTAGGAGGCTGGCAAAATGCTACAACAGGAAGGTTGTTGATGGATCTAGCAAGATGTTCAGAGTTTGCTAGCAATCGGTAACTCTCCCTAATTGTTCAGTGATAGTTAAGAGATGCTGGATGGAAATCTACCACAAATGGAACCGGTTGTTCTTTGTTCTTTGACACCTCATTATGATGGAGGAGGTTTTCTCTGGACAGAATGGAGGCTCAGTAGATGTTGCAATCAATAATATGTGCAGGATATCCTCTCAGAAGAAGGTGTTCTTTAAGTTCACTGATCCTTCTCTGGTATTTAGACTCACTGTTGCAAATAAGTTTGATTCTCAGAGCTAAGCTATACACAATGTTTTTCTTTATATGCTTTGGATGGCAGGATTTCCAGTTAAGATAGGTGTGGGCATCAGTGGGTTTGCTGTAGAGATGCATTTGGAATGTTGCACCCGTCACAACCCAGAATCTATTGTAAGTAAAAGAAGTATTATTTCAAGTAGATGTGTAGCATAAGCTTAAGGTGTTTATTCAGAAATAAGCCCCAGTGAATTTAATTGGAATATATCCCTGGTAAGTATATTTAGGATTGCACTCTGTACTGAATTTTAGAATATCCCTTATGCAGGAGTGTGTGGGTTGTAGTTAGGGATGGGCGAAATTTCAATTCAGTTGGCATTTGCACTTTCCGAAACAATACGAGAACCATCCTTCGAAAATCACACTTACTTGAATTTTGCAATGCAGTTCACCAACCAAACAATGTTTACAAAAATGCATATATTAGGGAAAAGTATGCGTAAAAATTAGTATATGGGTGAAAATAACACAAAATGCATTATATGATGAGAAATGGCTTGCAAAAAGGTGTACTTCGGTCAAACAGTCTACAAAAGTGTGTTTATCAGGAGAAATTTGCACTAAAATGCTGGAGAATTTTCATGAGGATTTTTTTTTAAAAAAAATCACAACTTGCTGCAGAAATGTGGAGAACAGAATTTAAGATTAGACAAATGAGAAACTGAAATTGACAGATTGTTCCCTCCCTAGTTGTAGTGCTAATGTGAGCATTCTATCAGTACAAGGATTTATCCTAATGCAATGGAATGTTCTTCCTCTCTCCTCTCATATGGCCCATAGATCTGCTCTGGGGGGTCCCCCAACTATCTCTGGAGCAGATTTGGGGATGGCTCAGGGCACACATTGGGGGAGGAGAGCGGGAAAAGTCCCATTACACAAGTACATTCTGCTCATGTACTGTCCAGTTTTGTTATTCTCACAAGTGGCAAGCAATTATGAAAAGAAATGCACATACACACACAATCTATTTACTCCAAGCAATATTATAGAATCATAGAATCATAGAATAGTAGAGTTGGAAGGGGCCTATAAGGCCATCAAGTCCAACCCCCTGATCAATGCAGGAATCCAAATCAAAGCATTCCTGACAGATGGATGTCCAGCTGTCTCTTGAATGCCTCCAGTGTTGGAGAGCCCACTACCTCTCTAGGTAATTGGTTCCATTGTTGTAGGGCTCTAACAGTTCAGTTGAAATCTGGCTTGCTGTAACTTGAGCCCATTATTCCATGTCCTGTATTCTGGGACGATCGAGAAGAAATCCCAACCCTCCTCGGTGTGACAACCTTTCATGTACTTGAAGAGTGCTATCATATCTGCCCTCAGTCTTCTCTTCTCCAGGCTAAACATGCCCAGTTCTTTTAGTCTTTCCTCTTGGGGTTGGTTTCCAGTCCCGTGATCATCCTTGTTGCCCTCCTCTGAACCTTTTCCAGTTTGTCTGCATCCTTCTTGAAGTGCGGAGACCGGAGCTGGACACAGTACACAAGATGAGGCCTAACCAGTGCTGAATAGAGGGGAACTAATACTTCACACAATTTGGAAACTATACTTCTGTTAATGCAGCCTTGTATAGCATTTGCCTTTTTTGCAGCCACATTGCACTGTTGGCTCACAGCTTGTGATCAACGACAACTCCAAGATCCTTCTCTCATGTTGTATTGCTGAGCCAAGTATCCCCCATCTTATAACTGTGCATTTTGTTTCTTTTTCCTAAGTGTAGAACTTTGCATTTATCCCTGTTGAATTTCATTCTGTTGTTTTCAGCCCAATGCTCCAGTCTGTCAAGGTCCCTTTCAATTTTGTTTGTCTTCCACGATATTAGCTGTGCCCCCCAATTTTGTATCATCAGAAAATATAAGCATCCAAGTCGTTAATAAAAAAATTGAAGAGTACTGGGCTCATTACTTCCGCCCAGTTTGAGAAGGAACCATTGATAAGCACTCTTTGAGTACGATTCTGGAGCCAACTGTGGATCCACCTGATAGTTGTTCCATCCAGCCCACATTTAGCTATCTTGCTAATCAGAATATCATGGGGCACTTTGTCAAAAGCTTTGCTGAAGTCGAGATATATTATGTCCATAGCATTCCCACAGTCCTCAAGGGAGATTACCCGATCAAAAAACGAGATAAGATTAATTTGGCAGGATTTGTTCTTCATAAATCCATGTTGACTCCTAGTAATCACTGCATTGTTTTCAAGGTCCTTACAGATTGACTGCTTTATAATCTGCTCCAGAGTTTTTCCAGGGATTGTTGTTAGGTTGACTGGTCTGTAGTTCCCCAGTTCCTCCTTTTTGCCCTTTTTGAAGATAGGGACAACATTAGCTCTCCTCCAGTCATCCGGCACTTCACCAGTCCTCCATGATTTCGCAAAGATAATAGATAGCGGTTTTGAGAGAGTTCTTTACTTCATTAAGTTTACATATAATAAATCAGTTGAAGATTCATCCTAATACAATTGTTTCACTTCCCTATCTGTTTTCCAAAACTGTATGTAACATTTTTCAAATCTTTTATGAAGGGGTTTCCCCCACCCAACAATATAAAATCTATAGATATTGGGCTGAGTACAGAACAGGTTAGTTGCACTATGTTGCATTCCCTACTCCCACTTATCTGCGAGTAAGTCCCATTCAATTCAATAGAACTTACTTCTAAATAGACATGTTTGGGATTGTGCTGTCATTGAAATTTATGGGATTTAATTTAGGCATGCTTGTCTTTTCTCACTGCTTTCAGTGGAACCCAAGTATAACTCTCTTACAATGCAATCCAATTCATGTCTACTCAGAAGTAAGCTCCATGCATGGAAGTATGTAAGCAAATCTTGGCATAGTTATGATAATTACAGGTTGTATAAAATAATTTTCAGTGTCAACTTGGACAACTATTATTATCTGCAGTGCTTAAGAAACATGTGAAGTTTGTTGCGTGAATAAGATTATAACATTGGGCTATCTGTCACAGCCCAAGACGTTTTGGACTATGACCAGGCTTCGAATCCCCACACAGCCATGAAGCTCACTGGGTGACCTTGGGCCAGTCACTGCCTCTCACCCTCAGAGGGAGGCAATGGTAAACCCCCTCTGAATACCGCTTACCATGAAAACCCTATTCATAGGGTCGCCATAAGTCAGGATCGACTTGAATGCAGTCCATTTCATTTCAAACACAGACTCATGTAAATGTGGAAGTGTGACAACAATGACAAAAAAGATATGTCTGATGTGGTTGCCTTTAAATTGGGTATTTGAAATTTAGGGCAAGGAAATTAAAACATTTTTCTAGGGCTGTGTAAATGCTCCAGGAACACCTGGTAAAGCTAAGCAAGTATGGACCTTATCTCTCTTTTGGATGGAAGACCACTGAGAACCCTATATGTAAAGGCAGATGAGTTTTCCTTTGAACTCAGTTATTAATCAATATTTACTGATAAGATGTCATGATAATCACCTCTGATGATTCATTTTTTCTCAAGTTTCTGTTTGTGAAAATAAGTTTCCTCAGACATTCAAACACTCACCCACAGAGCCTCCTCCACCTCCCACTATGTGTTCGATTCCCAGTCACAACCCTTGTTCACAGCTTCTCCCCCCACATATTATGCCTAATTCGCCCTTTCCCATACCATCCACAGGAGGGGAAGCAATTCAGCTTGCACCACCCATTCAAGGAAGCCACACAGATATTAGCATTATTGATTAAAAGTCTGTATTTGCAGCTGGTGTGCACTGAGAAATAGCACTTTGTTTTGTTTTGTTTTGAGAAAAACATCAACAAGAGCATCATTAATATGACCATTTGGTTGATGGGAGTAAAATGGAAGATAAAAACCTCCTTCCCACAGATCCACTGCACAGTCAAACTTCACTTGTTTCTCAAGCTTAGGGATTTCCCATTTAGTTTTGACTTTTGTTCAGATGAAGACATGGAAACAATACTTGAATCCCATCTATGAGCTTAATCCCATGAGAGACTAAATGTCATCTAAGAAGCCATGAGCAATATCATCCTTTGCTGATTTAAATGAGACCTGAAGGTGCTCTACATCCTTTCGTAACCTGGGACTCTTGGTTACCCTGACGGCATCAGCAAGCCCATTGTTGTTCATGGCACTCTCTCCATGTCTTTGGTCTGCATGCCCTCTCATGTTTCGGAACTGTTTCACCAGGGACATTCTCTGAGGTCTTTAATTTCAGCTTGGTCTGAGACTACAAAACTCACTCTGTGTTATTTCTCACCTCAAACTAGACAGCAACTTGGCTGAAGAAAATACCAGCCAGTGTTTTTTCACTCGCCATTCAATGCAGGCACCTATTAAAACCATTCACAGTGCAGTTTTATGAAACAAAAGGTGCATTATTGGCCGAGAGCCATTCTACATAAATATTCCTTGGTCAAGATTGCATAAAGTAGAACATCCTGACTAACGTTAAAAGGACCATGTAACAAGATTTGTATGTCAGATTACATAAAAGTGAAAGTTTAAAGCAGATTAATTGAAAATTATTGTAGCATATGGGAGAATTTTGCTGATGTGTATAAAAATAAACCACAGATATGCATGCAGAGTGATACATTATCGATTCCACATGTGCCTACAATTTTGAATGGAAAACCTCAATAGGTTATATCTGTTGACATTTTGATAGGGAAAAAGGTGGTTTTCTGTACAAACAAACATCATTTGTACATATTTAGAAGCCAGTATTGTTTTTGCAATCACCCCAACTTTTGTCTGTGACACTGTAGGTATGAAATGGCAGCACACTTGAGAAACTCTAGATAGCATTAGGCTCATACTTAAAGAAGAGTTTGCCTTGAGAGAGTTGATTGGGGGGAATCTATATTTTAAGCAAATTCGGAAATCACAAGACAAAGAAGAACAGAATACATTGGGCACTTCATCTGTCAGCTGTCATCTACCAGCAAATGGGAGCTTCAAGAGAAACAGGAAATACTTTGCAGAAGAAATATTACAGGCCATCTGTTATTGGTTTTGTGAGCTCACTCTATGCTGATCCTCCTCTTTGGCCTAGTAGTGATTAGCATGGGGACTGGCAGAGTTCTGCAGTATATATACCTGGCAACCATTGTTCACGCAGTGGTGACCTGCATGTGTGTTTGGTTGTGTGCAACAGTACTACCGATTTGCTGTTACCAGGCCAAGTTCAAGTTTCTTGTATTGATTTAACAACTTGGGTCCAAGACACCTGATCCCATATATTCCTGACCACACTGAGATCTTCAGGGGAGTCTCTGTTAGGGTCCCCCATGGCTTAGATGCACATCTCATATCTACCAGAAGCTGTACATTCAGTATTGTGGGCCCAATTCTGTGCAACTCCCTCCTGTCTGACAGGCCCAATCCCTGCTAAACTTCAAGTGCCTGACAAAGATCTTTCTTTTTCAGCAGACATTTTAAGGAAATTATCTTCATTTATGATTAGTTGCAACTGATTGTATCCATTATATGCTTTTTACAATTATTATGTACATCACTTACAAACTAGTGATTCCCAAACATTTTCTCCACAGATCACTAGAAAATTGCTGAAAGTCTTGGTGGACCAAAATGATTTTCTGCCTTCTGTAGCCGTTGTAATGTGCTGTGCTGGAGATGATTTTAAAATGTATTTTTACAGACATGCTGCATACCCTTTGAATGACGCTTGCGGGCCACAGTTCGCAGGGACCCCTGACCTAAATAAATAAATAAAAGCAGGCTGAAATCAACTGGAACATTTGTGGTCTGAAAAGTTACATGATTTCAGCAGTGACACCTGCATGGGTTGGAAGTTAAGCAGTATGTCCGCCCCAAAACTTTGGCAGGTGCAAAAAGTACTGAAAGCAAGATCATATCTAACAACCCCAATACCAAGGACACAAATTATCATGAATGCACAATAAAAAGGACCAGGGGGTCAAATCAGGGCTGGGGGACCTCTGGGCAGGAGTTGTTGTTGGGCTCCCAACTCCCATTGCCCTGACCATTGGCCATGTTGCTGGTGGCTGATGGGAGTGGAGTCCAATAACATCTGTAGGCCCACAGGTTCCCATTTCTGTTCTAAATTAGCATTGTCAAAGGGGGTGCCCTATATTAGATGCTTGGAGAAGAAAGCTTTAAACATACTGAGTGGCGTTCAACTTCAAGCTGTTCACTGAACTGTCCCAATGGAACAGTGACACAAGACAGTTCTTAACGTGACAGCTCAGAGCTGTCATGTAAGAGCAGCAAAACCAATTGCCAGATAATTTGTGACAAGACTAAAGATATAAAAGAAGACCTGCCACTAAGGAACAAGTCTTTCTTCTATGCCTAAATCCTATAACTTTCAGCAGAAGCTAGCTATCCAGATGCCGAACAATACATGCTTTAAGGAATCAGCTATTAGTTTTTTAATGAATAATATTAACGCTGTAAATAGCAAATGGATGGCAGACGGTTTCTGTGGGAAAGATACATTTCATTTGTTATGCAGAAATGAAGGCAAAAGGGGAGGGCCTATAAGGTAGTCTGTTTACCATATTCAATATGATTGCCATTGTGGAAGTAATATGAGATAAAGAAAAGGCATATGTTTCACAATAGATAATGTTGGGGATATTGCTAAAAGGATGGGAAGGAAAAGAATGTTCTAGGAATCAGTGAACTATACCATTAGCAGAAAGTAAAAAATAATGGTTAAGTTCAGCCAAAATGAAGCACATTTAAGAACTCTAAGCATACTCTGTGGAGGCCTAGGTTCAAATCTCTGTTACACCAAGAAATTCACTGGGTGGCATTGGGTGAGTCACTCAGCATAATGTGCTGCCACAGGGGTCTTGTGAAGATATAGTGGGAAGGAAGAACTATATATACTGTCTATAGGAATGGTAGAATGTAACAAAATCCTCCTCTAGGATGCACACCTTAATGCGGTGAGGAGGTTTGAGAGTGTTGAGGAAACTGAGAGCAATGCTGTCAGGAGTCTAGATCAAGAGTCTAGACTGCTAGCAGGGGCACCCAAGCCAGAATGCTCAAATCTGAGACACCAGACTAAGATGCATCCAAACTCAGAGGAAGGCAATGGTAAACCACCTCTGAATACCTCTTACCATGAAAACCCTATGAACAGAGTATCCAAAATGCAATACGAGATAGTGCTGGAAGATGAGACCCCCCAGGTCAGAAGGCACTCACCAACCTACTGGGGAAGAACAAAGGACAAGTACGAGTAGCGCTGTGACTAATGACGCAGCTGGGTCAAAGCCAAAAGGAAGACCAGAGGCTGATCCGCACAGATGAAAAAGGAGAGTCCGGAGTTGTACAATGCACACAGTGAGAACATTGAGAACAGTGAGAAGCATGAACCAGGGAAAGTTAGAAATAATCAAGCAAGAAATGGAACGTATCAACATTACAATACTTTGCATGAGTGAATTAAAATGGATGGGAATGGGACATTTTCAATCAGGCAACTACAAAATATTTTATGCAGGAAATGAGAAATTAAGAAGAAATGGGGTTGCTTTAATAGTGAGAAGTGATGTAGCAAAAGCAGTTAAGAGCTATAATGCAAGGTCTGAGCGAGTTAATGAGATTTAAAGGGAAACCTATTAACATAACCATCATCCAAGTCTATGCTCCAATGGCAAATACAGAAGAAGAGAAATTTGGGAGATTTTACACAGAAATACAGGAAGAAATTAATCACACACCAAAACAAGATGTTCTGCTAATCATGGGGGACTGGAATGCAAAAGTAGGGAACCGAGAAGAACTAGAAATTGTAGAGAAATTAGGATTAGGAGATAGAAATGAAGCAGGAGAAAGACTTATTGAATTCTGTGAAGCCAATAATTTGTTTCTTGCAAACAGATTTTTTGAGCAATCAAAAAGATGACTGTACACCTGGACATCACCAAATGGTCAATATAGGAATCAAATTGATTACATAATTGGTAGCGGAGAAATTCCAAACTTTCTATGAAAACAAGACTGGGAGCCAACTGTGGTACAGATCATGAACTGTTAATATCGAAAATCAGAATAAAGCTAAAGAAGAAGAACAAAGCAATCATAATGCCAAAATACAATTTAAATAACATCCCAGAAGAATATAAAAATCAAATAAGGAACAGATTTGAGGCTTTAAACTTAGTTGAGAGAAAACCAGAAGAACGATGGATTGAAATCAGAGACATCATCAGGGAAGAATGCAAAAAAAGATACCTCTCGTTAAAAAGAGAGAAAGACCTCAATGGTTGACTGAAGAAACTCTAAAAATGGTTAAAGATAGAAGGAAAGCAAAGGAGACAGAAACACGGCCAGAACCCTAAATGCAATAATACAGCAACTAGTACATAGGGACAAAGAGAACTATTACAATAGTTATTGTATAGAAATAGAGGATAATAAAAAAGGTAGAACAAGAGCCCTATTCCAAACGTTTGGAGAAATGAAAGGGAAATTTAACCAAGAGTAGGGATGTTGAATAATCAACAGGGGAACACAATAACTGACCGAGATGAAATAAAAGGAAGATGGCACAAATACACTGCAGAACACTGTACTTGTTGATATTGTAGTTAAACTTTATACTGATTTAATTTATCCTTTTTTGAACTATGATATCCATATATATCCCATATTCATCCATACATCAATAACTTTTGTCAGTGCAACTGCCAGTTGTTTAAAAGTGAGTGACACAATCCAGCTACAATGTTTGTTTATAACACTTCTATACTGTCATTCATTAAAAATCCCAAGCCAGTTCATAGCATTATAAAACACAATGAAATCAATGTATTAAAACATAAATACAGCAACATCTACAACAAGCCAAAAGAATTACAACAAGCTGGCTATTAATGACCAGCAAATATTTGGACCAATAGATAAGTATTTAGCAAGCACAAAACACATCGAAGTTGGTGCTTGCTTTATTTCATAGGGAAGGTGATTGCAGAAGCTGGTTGCCACAATGGAAAAAGTCCTCCCCTGGATTGCAGCAAGATGGACTTCAGCAGGCTGTGGCAAATCCAGGAAGGACTCATGCAAAGACCTTCATGAATTGCCAGATCTATACAGGAGATGCTTAAGCACCAAGTTAAGCACTTTTAATTTTTATAGACTTCAATAGGCATGAAAATATAAAATTCTATGAACAGAAATTTTAAAAGGGTTTTTTGGTGTGTGTGGTGCATCATACTGTAACTCACTGCCCTGTCTCTTTACACATAACATTATAACAGCTGGACACAATGATGTCAAAATACTTAGGATTCCATTCAATCTACTGTGGCCGCAGTGCCCATAGCAGAGAGATTGCCTTGGGGCATAATGGAGCCTGGCTCTTCACCCCTACTGGGACATGCAGATGAGCAAACACACAGGAACTCTACCAGACCATTATAGGACAGTCTATGCATGCCTGTTATATCCCTGTCCAGCCCAACCCCTCTGCCCAATCAAGGAGCACTCAATGGGATATGAAAACCATGCACGGGTCTTCTATTCCTCTCCCATATGTAGCTCCGCTTACCTGGGCGAAGCTGGGGAGCAGCAGCGCAATTGCGGCCAAGGACAAAGCCGCAGAAGCCATTGCAAGGAAGGGCAACATCGCGCTGAGCTGACACGCAACATGCCGTATGGAAGGGGTGGAGCCAAGGGCTTATTTAAGCCCACGCCGCTCCCTCCAACTTCCTCTTGGCTCGCAATGAAGAGAGGATTGACGAGGGACAAGACGAGGAGAGGATCAATGAGGGACAAGTCTCTTTCAGCAGCCATTTTACTTGGTTGCGTGGTCGGCGCCATTTTGGGTGCCGAGTGTCAGCGGCTCTTGGGCCTACAGGCCTCACTGCACCAGTGGCGGCGGCGGCGGAGTGGCTGGGCCGAGCCTGGTGGCAGCCAGATGGACCATTTCCGCCAGCTGGCGCCAATGGCCAGGGCTCAGCCGGATGCCGTGCCCCCTGCAATTTGGGAGATTGGAGTCGGAGAGGGCCATAAGCCTATCCATTGCCCCCAGCACGCTCACCAGCTATCAAAGAGCAGGTAGGGCAATTGAAGAATTTTGGGCCAGCAAGGGATGCATGCCCCAATGGCCCATTCCTGTGTGTCATCTGCTGGAATTCCTGGTAGAGGGCAGAAAGAAGGGTCTGTCCATCCGAGCCTTAAAAGGTAAGCTAACTGTACTTTCCTTTATGGCCAAGGCACGGGGTTTTCATGACCATTCAGCAGATTTTAGGGTACGACGTGTGTTGGCTGGGTGGGCTAGGGAGCACCCAGCTGCCCCTGATCAACGCCGTCCCATGTCACCAGAACTTTTAGGCGAGCTGACGACCCAGTGGCCAGAGAGATGTTCCTCCAGACACAAAGTGCAACTATTTAAGGCGGTGTTCCTTACACTGTTTGGGGGGGCATTTAGAATTGGGGAAGTGGTGGCTGGGTCTAAACTTGACTATTCCCAGTGTGCCCTCTTAATTTCGGATATAGTCATGACACCAGATGGCACTTGCATTACACTCCGTCAGTCCAAAACAGACCAGAAGGGTAAAGGGCAGACCATTGTTTTAGCCCCTTCCACTTTGCCACACATTTGCCCAGTGTTGGCCCTGCAAGCCTTTCTGGATGTTAGGGGAGTGAGGAGCGGATATCTATTTGTACACGGAAATGGATCTCCCCTTACTAAATACCAATTTGGGGCACTTACTAAGATGGCCCTGTAAAGACTTGGACGGGATCCCTCGGGATTTGGGACCCACTCCTTTAGAATTGGAGCTGCCTCTACAGCAGCTGGGCTTAGGTTCTCACGGGCTAGGTTGCAGGCCGTAGGAAGGTGGACTTCAGGGGCCTATAAGGCTTATGTCTGCCCTTTGGAGAGGCCTGGTAATACAGAAGCCTAATAGTGTTGCCTTGTTTTGGCAGGTTGCTGGAGGGGGACGGAGCGGACGCGCATCCTAATCTGTGGCCACAGCATGATTTTCTGGGCGGACCGTAGGGCCTCGTTGTCTCGAATGGGCTCACAGCTGGGGCTCAGTCAATGAGCTACTGTACAATGGCTTGGCCAGCGAGGGATACGCTGGGATGGGCTCCTACCCGCCCTGTTCCGGTGAGGGTTAGTGCGTGAGGTTCCACATATTTTGGTCATTCACCTGGGTGGTAATGACCTGGGTTTACTTGAGGGCAGGGCCCTTACAGTTCAGGCATGTAAAGACATGCGCGTCATAAGGCAGCGTTGGCCTTCAGTTTGTCTGATTTGGTCAGACATCCTGCCACGCAGGGAATGGCGTGGAGTTTGGGATCCCAGGAGGATAGACTGGGCACGTAAGAGGGTCAACCGACAGATTTGGTTGGCGCTTCTTGGGGATGGTGGGTTGCCCATTCCACATCCGCTCATACAGCATTCTAGGGTTGAACTCTATAGGGCCGATGGTGTTCACCTGTTGGACACAGGAAACGGCATATTTTTGCAAGACCTGCAGAGGAGTCTGCTGGAAGTTCTTCTACGCAGTGGGGGAAAAGGGGACTAAATAGAGATTTGTCCCCTTTTTGTGGCGGTAAAGTGTGGGAGGGGAAATAGGTAAGGACAGCTAGGTGGCCCCCTTAGGCACCTTTGGAGGTGATTGGTGGTTCTGGAGGCCTGTCTCTCAGGGTTTTACAGCCCGAGGGCAGGATATGGGCTGCTTTTGGGGCCAACTTACCTCATCCACCTGAGGGTTCTATGGCCCCGGGGGGTTGGTGATGTGGGAAGGCCTCCCTACTCACCTACAAGGTGTGGCCGGGGCAGGGGGTAAGCAAAAGGGGGCTTGCCCTTTGCCCCAGCAGGGGCTGGTCGTCCGAGAGCTGTAGGGCAAGCTGCTTGCCTATAGTTAGTTCCAACACTTAGGTTTCACCTCTGCAGGTCACTTTAAAAGTTTTTGTTTGTAATTTAATAAAGTGGCCTTTTATTCAACCATAGCTGCTGTTGTCTGCATGTTATTTTGCCCATCGACCGCAATTGATTTGTGTTATTTGTATGTTTTTAAAAGATATAGTCCACCCTTCAGTATTACTGCTGCTTAATGTCATGTACATTGCATCCATGTGCGCTGAAAAGGAAAGAGCAGCAGAGTTTCATTATATGTTATAACAAGCAATCCCTCCGCATATGGCTGTTGTGTGTCTGTGGTAGACTGGATCAAAACCTAAATATTTATTTAGTCATTGTGACCACTTGCCTTCCCTCCAATAAAAAAGTCAGTAATTGGCCACGTCCACTGACTATGCATAAAACCAGCCTATTTCTTTCTCATGTCAGTTGTACATTCTGTCATTTACAGTGAGCCACAATAGAATGTTTAACTTAACCCTGGTATACTATTAGAATAATTAATGCATTTAAGCATTTAGGTAAAATGAAATGGAACAAACAGCTAGTTTAGTATCATGGATGTAATCCTTCACCTATTGAAGTCAATAGCAAAATGTACAGACATTTCAGTGGAGCAGGATTGCCACCCTAAATTTCCAAGTGCATACCTAATCCTGTTCACATAAGTGGTCCCAGTGCCTTCAATAGGATTAATCATATGATTCTAATGTAGTACATCTTGACATTTGGAAGGCATTTGATATGGTTCTACATGACATTTTCATAGTGGTTTAGGGAACTAATGCAAAATGCAAACAACATTATGCCTAGAAGCTGATGTAAAAATATGTATAAAAGTGTGGGTATTTTTCATTTTAATTGATTCTGTGAGCCCACTTGGCTTTCCATGTATACTTCTATCAATGCATTTTATAACAGGGATGTTCATAGAATCATTTTTGGAATAATAACAATAGCATCTAATATTAATGCTTATTTTATGCGGTTATACACCACTCTTCAGTCAAAATAGGTTCCCACAGCAGCTTACAGATGAGAAAAATGCAAGACAGTTCCTGAACTGGCCTAAGGCTACCTCAGAGCTTGGAAAAGTTACTTTTTAAAACTACAACTCCCATCAGCCCTAGCCAGCATGGCCACTGGATTGGGCTGATGGGAGTTGTAATTCAAAAAAGTAACTTTTCCAAGGTCTGGGCTACCTAGTAGTTTAGTTTCATGCTGAGTGGATTCTGGGGGCATATGACACTACAAGATGTGCCATCCCTGATGACTGAAGTGACCTCTCTGGCATAGGAGGTAAGGTGATATCTCAGGTACTCTGGTCCCAAATTGTTAAAGGCTTTATATACCAGTACTAAAACTTTAAACCTGGCCGGGCAACATATTGTCAGTCAGGGTAGATCCCTCAGCTTAGATGCTATGTGCTGGCAACTCCAGTGAGCAGCCTAGCTGCCACATTCTACACCAGCTGCAGCTTCTGGTCCAAGCCTAAAGACAGCCCCATACAGTGTACATTGCAATGATCAATCCTTCAGTTCAATGGGACTTACTCCTAAGTAAATATGCATATGATTGCAGCCTAGGTTTCCCAGCTATTACATTCCCAAAACTACTTTTTACAGAGCAATCTTATATGTGTCAGCTCAGAACCAAGGGTTGCATCTAATGCTGTTATATCATTCACACAATAGACTTCCACTTGTGCAATGGAACATTCCTTTTCTGTCACCCATGTAGATTCCATGCACCTTCAAAATCTCCAGAGGGTGAGGGACTTTCTGGAGCAGATTCTGGATGTCCATGTGGGGAGGAGAAGAAGGAGAAGCCCCACTGCATGAACACAATGTTGGATACAACCATAAGCCTCACTGAGCGACAGAGCTTACTCACATGAAAGAGGATCTAGGATTGCAGCCTTGGAAGCATATTTTATTTAATTTTGCTGAACATTGCTGCAACAATATTGCTGATGTAGTAAGAGAACAGGAACATGTTAAAGTGACCACAACTCAGGTTATTTGGCTTCCCTCCCCCTCCAAATTCTGTATATTGAATTTTATCAGTGATTGTAAAACTGGATGCTCAAATGATTATTCAGTGGATTAACGCTAGATGACAATTTTGTTTTTCTTATAAACAATTTGTAATGATAAAAAGGTAAAAGTCATCCAATAAAGTACTCAGTGCAAATTATTCTCCCTTTCTAATGGCTAATGGCTGGTTGTCAAGTTGGCAGGAATTATTAAATGAGGTGTCTCAGAGAGGGCACTTGTAGTGTTCAAATGATTCAGTATTTTCAGTAATGGTTTGATGGCTGGAGTGGAAAATATGCTAATCACATGTGTTGATTAAACAAATGATGAAAAGAAACAAAAAATATTTTGGAAATGAGGGCAAGACATATACATTGATATTAACCTATGTAGTTTTCAGGAGGTTTGTATGGATACTTTTTTCTTTCTTTCTTTTTTGCATTTTAAACAAGCATAATTTAGTATAATATTGACAAGGGTGATAATGAGGGTCAGTAACGGCTACTGATGTAACAGTAGAACTGGAATACGTAACTAGGTTTCTGATCCCATTCCTAGATCGTGAATCCTTCCATTCCGCCATGTTCATGAAAGCATGGGGATGATTCATGCATGCATTAAGGCTGACCATATGCAAGTCTCAACCTGGTAGAGCCTGTGGGGGCCTGGCCCCAAAAGGCAGCCTAAAAATCATTTAAATGAAAAAATAAAACAGTTTAAGGGCAACCTAGCACATGTACATGAACATATTTTATTTTCACCAATTTTAAAACCCATGTGCTTTTGCAAAAGGCATCTGCATTCAAGAGATGTTCTGTCCTGGCACATTACAAAAAGTCTTTAGTCTGTATCCTGTGGGTGCTGGTTGGTCCTAATTCAGCTAAAGTTGGTTGTGACATACCTAACTATGTTTCCTTGGACATAAATCCCACTGAAAATCAATGGGACTTCTAAACAAATGCCATTAGGGTTAGGCTGTTTATCGCACTGGAACTAAAGGAATGAATTAGCTGTGTCTAACTGATGCTCAATTGCTATCAGTGGGACTGGTAGCTCTGCCCACCTGGGTATACGGTTCAGCATCATGGTAGAACCGAAGGACGGGGAGGTGGGGTTGCTGGGTCTATAGGAGTTCTTTCTCACTCACCAAGCACCCTGTCCAGGTGTCGACTGGTTTGGAGTGTCTCCACCTTGTGCTGGGCCAGAGAGACAGACTGGGAATTTTGTTGGTGTACCGCCCACCCTGCTGCCCAACAAATTCCCTAACTGAGCTGACAGAGGTAGTCTCGGAGGTATTGTTGCGGTCCCCTAGACTATTGGTACTGGGGGACTTCAACATCCATGCCGAGACTGCTTTATCTGGGGCGGCTCAGGACTTCATGGCCTCCATGACAACCATGGGGCTGTCTCAGGTTGTTACTGGCCCAACACATGTGTCGGGACATACTCTTGATTTGATCTTCGCCACTGGTCATGGAGATGGTGATCTGGTGGTTGGGGGTTTTTCATCTACCCCATTGTCATGGACAGATCACCGCTTGCTGAAGTTTAGGCTCACAGCGACCCTTTCCCTCTGCAAGGGTGGGGGACCTATTAAATTGGTCCGCCCCCAGAGACTAATCCTGAGGGTTTCCAAAGGGCTCTGGGGGATTTTCCGACTGAGAAGACTGGCGCTCCTGTCGAAGCCCTGGTTGGATTGTGGAATACAGAGATGACCAGGGCGGTTGACACGATCGCTCCCATGCGCCCACTCCTATGTAGAGCTCATATAGCTCCATGGTATACCGTGGAGCTGAGAGTGATGAAGCAAGAGAGGAGGAGGCTTGAGTGCAGATGGAGGCGAACTCCTGATGAATGCAATTATGCCTTGGTGTGTGCCTCTTCTAAGCGGTATATAGTAATAATAATTTAATTTTTAGGCCGCCTATCTGGCCAAAGCCACTCTAGGCGGCCTACATATTAAATTCAATAAAATACAAAATACAGTAAATACAATAAAATACAAATAATCATCAGTGACAGAATAGCAGCAATTGTAATACATAGCAGTGGGGATTGAGTATATAATTAGCCCATCCTGATAGTCTCAAAGGCCTGACCAAACAGCCAAGTTTTTAATGCTCGGCGGAAGGTATCCAGGGAAGGGGCATGTCGAAGATCGAACGGGAGGGAATTCCAGAGAGTGGGGGCCACCACCGAAAAAGCCCTCTCTCTAGTCCCCGCCAACCTAACTACTTTTGTTGGTGGGATTGAGAGAAGGCCCTGCGTGGCGGATCTTGTCGGGCGGCATAGTTGGTGACGCTGGAGGTGCTCCTTCAGATAAACCGGGCCGAAACCATATAGGGATTTAAAGGTTAACACCAACACCTTGAATTGGGCCCGGAAAACTACTGGAAGCCAGTGTAGATTAAATAATACTGGTGTAATATGATCACGGCGACGGCTGTTTGTAAGTAAATGAGCCGCCACATTCTGTACCAGCTGAAGTTTCCGGACCATTTTCAAGGGTAACCCCACATAGAGCGCATTGCAGTAGTCTAATCAAGAGGTGACCAGGGCATGTACTACCAGTGGGAGCTGATGAACAGGGAGGTAGGGTTGCAGCCTGCGTATGAGGTGTAGTTGGTACCAGGCTGCCCGGCTCTCTGCCGAAATCTGAGCCTCCATGGACAGCCTGGAATCAAGAACAACTCCCAGGCTGCGGACCTGGTCCTTCAGGGGCAATTGTACCCAATTAAACCTCAGGTCAACAGAACCCAGCCTACCCCTGTCTCCCACAAGCAGTACCTCGGTCTTGTCAGGATTTAGCTTCAGCCTGATTTAGTAGCGGTGAGGGCAGCAAAAAAGAGATATTTTGCTGCCACAATTAAGGCATCTCTCTCCCGCCCGGCGGAGCTTTTTAAAATCGTACGAGGGCTTTTACATTCTGGCCCTCGGGACATCATAGATTCATCTGTAGCCCGCTGTGATGAGTTCGCGAGGCACTTCCAGGATAAGATCGCATGCATTCGCCGGGACTTAGACTCCAATATTATGGCAGTGGGATCTAATGAAGCATCCAGAACACGGTCTTGTCCTTGTTTATTGGATGAGTTTCAGTCTGTACAGCTTGAGGATGTTGACAAGATCCTTGGACTGGTGCAGGCGACCACATCTGTGCTGGACCCTTGCCCCTCTTGGCTGGTGAAGGCTGGCAGGACCGGAACTGCTGGCTGGGCCAAGGAGATAATAAACGCCTCTTTGAGAGAGGGAGTGGTCCCTGACTGCCTAAAAGAGGCGGTTGTGAGACCGCTCCTGAAGAAACCCTCTTTGGACCCAGATAACCTGAACAATTATAGACCTGTGGTGAATGTTCCGTTCCTGGGCAAGGTGCTGGAACGGGAGGTTGCCGGCCAGCTCCAGGGGCTCTTGAATGACACTGATTATCTTGATCCATTTCAATCCGGTTTTAGGCCCGGTTTTGGCACCGAAACAGCCTTGGTCGCCTGTATGATGACCTTTGTCGGGAGAGGGACAGGGGGAGTGTGACTCTGTTGATTCTCCTTGATCTCTCAGCTGCTTTTGATACCATCGACCATGGTATCCTTCTGGGAAAACTCATGGAGTTGGGAGTTGGGGGTACTGCTTGGCAGTGGCTCCGCTCCTACTTGGTGGGTCGCCACCCGAAGGTAGTACTTGGGGAACATTGCTCGATGCCCTGGACTCTCCATTGTGGAGTCCCGCAGGGATCGGTACTGTCCCCCATGCTTTTCAACATCTACATGAAGCCTCTGGGTGCGGTCATCAGGAGTTTTGGGGTGCGTTGTCATCAGTACGCTGATGACACGCAGCTCTATTTCTCCTTTTCATCCTCTTCAGGTGAGGCTGTTAACGTGCTAAACCGTTGCCTGGCCGCGATAATGGACTGGATGGGAGCTAACAGACTGAAGCTCAATCCAGACAAGACCGAGACGCTGTTGGTGAGTGCCTTCTCTGCCCAGATGGAGGATGTTCATCCTGTTCTTGATGTGGTTACACTCCCCTTGAAGGAACAGGTGTGTAGCTTGGGAGTTCTTTTTGATCCTTCCTTGTCACTTGAGGCCCAGGTGGCCTCGGTGGCACGGAATGCTTTTTACCATCTTCGCTTGGTAGCCCAGCTACGTCCCTATCTGGACAGTGACGACCTCGCCTCAGTTGTTCATGCTCTGGTAACTTCTAGACTGGACTACTGCAATGCGCTCTATGTTGGGCTGCCCTTGAAGACTGTTCAGAAACTACAGTTAGTCCAGAATGCAGCGGCCAGACTGCTGACGCGGACCAGAAGGTCCGCTCATATAACACCTGTTCTGGCTCGTCTGCACTGGCTTCCTATTTGTTTCCGGGCTAGATTCAAAGTGCTGGTTTTGACCTATAAAGCCCTACACGGCATGGGACCGCAATACCTGGTGGAACGCCTCTCCCAATATGAACCTACCCGGACACTGCACTCAACATCTAAGGCCCTCCTCCGGGTGCCATCCCATCGAGAAGCTCGGAGGGTGGTGACTAGAACCAGGGCCTTTTCTGTGGTGGCCCCTGAACTGTGGAACAGCCTCCCCGATGAGGTGTGCCTGGCGCCGACGCTACTATCTTTTCGGCGCCAGGTGAAAACCTTTTTATACTCCCAGGCAGTTTAAAGTGTGTTTTAATAGCATTTTCATTATTATTTTGTATCCTGGATGTTGTTTGGTTTCTTTATTATTTGTTTTTTTTGTTTTTTTTTTATTCATTGTATTTATTGTATTTATACATTGCTTGTTTTTATCTTTTTGTACACCGCCCAGAGAGCCTTCGGGCTTAGGGCGGTATATAAATTAAATTAAATAAAAATAAATAAATAAATAAATATTTCATGAGTTTACTCCTGAGTAAGAATTACAGCCTTCTGCCTCTGTGCAGCATGTCCACACATCTACTCCTGTCTTTGCACTTAAGCTGTATTCAGGCATTTGCCTCACATGCAAAACAGGCAAGAGCACACATACAAGTCCTGTCCTGAATGTTTCCAGGCATGTCGGCCCTGACCTTCCTTGTTAAGCAGGGAAGGCCTGCAGGGAACTTTGATACATCTGCCTGAATGCAAGTAGAAGCCCTGAATGTACCACTTCTTTCGTTTTCTTAAATAAGTTCACAATTATATAATTCTGCTTATTAAAAGGTGGTTGGTGAAGCAATGGTTAAAAGTCTGTGGTAGTCAGAGCCCATCTTTCCACATAAGAAACAATCCTTTCAACTATGGTAGTTCAGCTGTACTCTTATTTTGAGAGAGAAAAATAGCCTTGAAGCAGAGTTCTATTCTATGCTGATCTGGGTTCCCAAGACTTCAGTGCACTTATTCCCAGATAAGTGTTCATAGGATTGCACTGTGAGAATGAGAAAACAGGCCTTCTCTTCACCTACAGCTAATAAATGTGTTATGGAATTGTATCCTGATTTCTTCTAATTTAATATTGTATTTATTTATTTAAACCATGCCAATGTATTTTGCTCATATTCATCATCATCATTTATTTTTTATTTAACCACATTTTACTTTTCATTTTAGCCTAAATAGGGTATTATCTGTATGCAGCCTGCATTTCTTATTTTCTTAAGTTACCTTGTAATATTAATGCATAATATATATGTGTGCCCAAAGAGGCCTCAAGCTCTATATGTGGTCAGTCAGATCCCAATTCTAACGTGACATTGTGCTTACCTGTCTATTGAAGGTTATCAAAATATTAGCACTTTTTAACAGCATTTTAAAAGGTAGTCTAATGGAACACAGGGGTCTACAACTCAAAACTAAAATCCATAACAGATGGTGAGAAGGGACTTGTTCCCAGTCCAGATGAGCATTTCATTACATCTTCTTTTTCTAAAGCTAATTCGGAACGCATTGGAAAACAACAACAACTATAAGCATACAGATTGTTTCTCACATGGAAAAACAAGCTAAGTACAACACAGACATTTAACCATTGCTTCACCCACTTGTGAAGTGATTGAAGAAAATGAAAGAATTGGTACATTGCTCCTGAATTTGTTACATACATGTCATGTGCTTCTAAACAGAGCTAGAGCAGGGGCAGATGGTGCCCATTGCAGTTGGTGGGGCACAGCGGGGCAAGTGGAGCCAAGTGGTGCTGTTTGTCTCCCTGCACTCTTCCCTTACAAAGGCACCCTTAAACAATGCAGTATAGCTTCTATGCATATTTGCTTGGAAATAAGTCATGGTTAATTCAGTGGAACTTACTCCACGGGTAAATGTGAATTCTGAAACTATGCCAGTCCATTCTATAAACTTGTTAAAGTAGAACACTGTGATTTCATTTAAGCCAATTTAGTCCCATCAGTTGTGATCATTCTAAGGCACTTTTAATCAGACTTTTCAACCTGGTCTTCTGAATTTAACAACAAATATTTCTGATGTACAGAATTAGTTCAAAAATACTTCATTTTATCAACTCCCCACAGCAACTGAAGATGCTAATTACATTACTGTTCGTAGACAGCAGGACTTTGAGAGAGAAAGAGTTGAATTTTTTGCTTTGATTCTCCCTCTACCCAAGATCCTTTCCCTGGCTTTGTAACACCAAGTTAAACAAACAAGGCTTCCCCTTTCATGGTGGAAAACCTGGGCCAATGACACAGCTGAAGTTAAAACTGTTTGAAAGCAAGTGAAAGCTTTTGTTAGGGATCTGGCTGGAAGTCATTGCTTAAGGGAAGGCGAGAGTGCTCCTGCTTTCACCACACATACTTTACAAGGCAAGGGACTTTAAAGACAGATGACAGCAAAAACTATTAGAAGATTAATGAGGATCCCTGCAGCCTGGTCTTTTATGGATCACCAGCTTCTCTTTCATCAGCTATATTTACTGGGCAAGTAAATCTAATGCTAAGAAATATGAAAAGATCTCCCATTAGCCAGCTTAGAAGTAAAAGACCCTAAACAAAATCCTGAACACCATTCTACCAATAATATAAAAGCCTTTAATTTAAAAATGAATAAAGAACAAAAATGAATTATTATTATTATTATTATTAAATAATAATAATAATAATAATAAATTCCTAACAAGGAAAACATTCATTACGTTTGTCAATAAGACATTCTACATATCTCCTGCAATGCAGATTTTGAGTTGTCTTTTCTCATTAGCCTAAAGAAGGTAACAAAAGTTTACTCATCATGTTATGGCATTGATTTCTTATTGTACAATATGTTAAACCTATACGATAATTAAACTATGTTTTTATGATGTACACAATTTAAATGGAGACTTCATTACTTAAACGGCATCCAACCACAGTCACACAGCTGAACGTGAGCTTAATTTGTTAACACATATTGGAGAGTAATAAAAGCATGCTATGCACTTTTACTAATAGGGCCTAGATAGTAGTAAATGTCACTGGTAATGGAGTACAATACAGGAGCAACCAATACGTACTTCTAGGACTTATCTTAAAAAGTCTGAATCCTCCATTGAACTCTCCATCTCCATTTAAAGATTGGTGAACTCCCTCAGCTTCATTTTGGATTGGGACCAAAAATATGGGGGGGAAATGGACTATGCTTGAGGAAAAGTTCTTTTCCGCACAAGAATTCTGAATTTGCCCATCCTGTTACCTCCCTGTGAACCTTCTAACTGCCTTACCTAGTAGCTGCTGCTACAGTAGTCAGAAAACCCTCCCTCCCCCCTCCCTCTTTGGCAGGTGCTAGAGGTGCAGCAGCTGAGAAGCCAAGGATCTTTATCTTTCACCTTTATCCTCTTTTTACTTTACCCTCCTCCTCTCACTGTCTGAATTCCCCCATACCTGGCACCTTGTCGTTGTTATGTGCCTTCAAGTCGATTTTGACTTATGGTGACCCATTGAACCAGTGATCTCCAAGAGCATCTGTCATGAACCACCCTGTTCAGACCTTGTAAGTTCAGGTCTGTGGCTTCCTTTATGGAATCAATCCATCTCTTGTTTGGCCTTCCTCTTTTTCTACTCCCTTCTGTTTTTCCCAGCATTCTTGTCTTTTCTAGTGAATCATATCTTCTCATTATGTGTCCAGAGTATGATAACCTCAGATTCATCATTTTAGCTTCTAGTGACAGTTCTGGTTTAATTTGTTCTAACACCCAATTATTTGTCTTTTTTGCAGTCCATGGTATGCACAAAGCTCTCCTCAACACCACATTTCAAATGAGTTTATTTTTCTCTTATCAGCTTTTTTCACTGTCCAACTTTCACATCCATATATAGAGATCAGGAATACCATGGTCTGAATGATCCTTACTTTGGTGTTCAGCGATACATGTTTGTATTTGAGGACCTTTTCTAGTTCTCTCATAGCTGCCCTCTCCAATCCTAGCCTTTTTCTGATTTCTTGACTATTGTCTCCATTTTGGTTAATGACTGTGCCGAGTTATTGATAATCCTTGACGTTCAATGTCCTCATTGTCAACTTTAAACTTACATAAATCTTCTGTTGTCATTACTTTAGTCTTTTTGATGTTCATCTGTAGTCCTGCTTTTGTGCTTTCCTCTTTAACTTTCAACAGCATTCGTTTCAAATCATTACTGGTTTCTGCTAGTAATATGGTATCGTCTGCATATCTTTAATTATTTATATTTCTCCCTTCATCTTGGTCCAATCCCGCTTTCCGTATGATATGTTCTGCATACAGATTAAACAAATAGGGTGATAAAATACAACCCTGCCTCACATCCTTTTCTATTGGGAACCAGTCGGTTTCTCCATATTCTGTCCTTACAGTGGCCTCTTGTCCAGAGTACAGGTTGCGCATCAGGACAATCAGATGCTGTGGCACCTGCATTTCTTTTAAAGCATACCATAGTTTTTCATGATCTACACAGTCAAAGGCTTTGCTGTAATCTATAAAGAACAGGTTGATTTTCTTCTGAAATTCCTTGGTCCATTCCATTATCCAACGTATGTTTGCAATATGATCTCTGGTGCCTCTTCCCTTTCTAAATCCAGCTTGGATGTCTGGCATTTCTCGCTCCATATATGGTAAGAGCCTTTGTTGTAGAATCTTGAGCATTACTTTACTTGCATGGGATATTAAGGCAATAGTTTGATAATTACTGCATTCTCTGGGATCCCCTTTCTTTGGAATTGGGATATATATGGAACGCTTCCAAGTCTGTGGGCCATTGTTTAGTTTTCCATATTTCTTGACAAATTTTTGTCAAAACCCTGGCATCTGGAATGTTGAACATTTCAATTTTCCCAAGGTATCCCTGATATTATCTGGTGTCCTAAGACAATTACATTCCCTATGCTTCCAGGTGGGGAGGAGGACTAGAAATAGAAAAAAGGAGAGAGATCTGACCTCCCTTATCATGCTGGATCTTTCCCATCACCAACACCACAGCAGTAAAAAGGTAAAGGTGTCCCTGCACTTGTACTGTGAGTCGTTTCCGACTCTTAGGGTGACGTCTTGCGATGTTTACTAGGCAGACCATTTATATGGGGTGGGATTGCCAGTTCCTTCCCCGGCCTTTCTTTACCCCCCAGCATATGCCGAGTACTCATTTTACCGACCACGGATGGATGGAAGGCTGAGTGGACCTCGACCCCTTTTACCAGAGATTCGACTTCCTCCTTCCGTTGGAATCGAACTCCGGCCGTGAGCAGAGCTTCGGCTGTGTTACCGCCACTTAGCAGCAATAAAATGCTAGCTGGAGAAAAACTCAGGGCTTTAAATTCTCACTTCATTTTTAATATGAGCATTATAATTTGCCAACACTCATACCCTGAGCAAAGGGGTCATGCAATCCAGCAACATCTCTAGTTCTATTGCACTATCAAGTATTTATTGGGAATCTACAGCAGAAGACATCAAGAATATGAAAAGAGGATTCAAAGTATTGTTATGGGTTTGAGGGCTGAGATAGATGATTTCTATGGGTCCCAGCCTCTGTTTTGGAACCCTGCACCTGGAGGTGGGCTCTGAAGCAGAGAAACCTGCTCCGCTGGTCAGATGAATCTCTTTTGTTAGTCTAATACAGTGGCCAGGTGGGCTAATGGGTCTGCCAAGTGCCCATTAACTGGTGAATGGGCCAGGGAGATCCTATTGTTATGGAAACTCTTCAGGAGAGCCCCCCCCTCCTGGGGCCAAAAGAGAGGCTTGTGTTTTTAATTTGGTCTAAGGAAAGGCTGGGAACTAGAGACACGCAGAGAGGCAGGCTCCCTGTACCACAACTTTAGGATGTCTTCTGTAAGCCTGATGGAAAAAGAAAGATCTATTGGACTGCTGATGCTTTGAACCCCTCCATTTTAAGCTCAGGTTGGAATGTGTGTAAATCAACAAACCATATTTCATGAAGACACCACAGTCTCTGCTGACCTTCTTTCCAAGGAAACCATACCCCGGTCAAGCACAAGGATCCCTGGAGATCTCTCACCGCTCGGAGATTGGGGTGGGTGCAACGGTATTATGCACATCCTTTTTATATTATGACTATTAACCAAGATATTATATTTTGCTGTCACTGCACATCAGAACATAAGATGGTGACTACTACGTTAAAGTGTTAGATTTTATTCTTAATTCCCCATCCCTAGATTATTTTATGGTGGTAGAATTGTCATTAAGTCATGTG
The DNA here is from genome assembly GCF_030035675.1 of Rhineura floridana. Lineage (NCBI taxonomy): Eukaryota > Metazoa > Chordata > Lepidosauria > Squamata > Rhineuridae > Rhineura > Rhineura floridana. Next base: position 73,640,083 of record NC_084483.1, on the reverse strand, counting down.
TCATTAGTTACAGTTATCACAGAAGCGCTGTAGACTGGCAAGATGAAATAGGTTGCCCAGGACCCACAGATATTTGAACACCTAGCACACGAGAGATTCATGGACATCTAAAAACATGAAAGGAGTCCTGATGGATAAGACCAAATATCCTTCTAAGATAGAGACACACTTACTGTTCTGCTGGTTCCAGTGCATCTCCCTCTCTCTTTTCTGAAAATGGGGGCACACAATGCTAGTCAAATCCCGCTCCTTCTTACTCTAAAACCTGGTTGGATCAGCACGAGTTTGTTTTTATAAAAATTCAGCTTCAAACAGATTTCACAATTGATCAGCAGATCAACCCGTTGCCCCTCCAGGTGTAGTCAATGGAAACGCTTTGCTATAGGCAACTAGTATGCCCACAGCCCTAGTCCAACATCCCGTTTGACCCAGTCGTTCATCAGATGCCCATGGGAAGCCAATAAGCAGGGCTTGAAAGCAGCAGTCTTCTCTTTTTGTTGCTTCTGAGCCACTGGTATTCATGATGCCTCTTAGTTGTATGCCAGTTAGACAGGCTGCAGAAACAGAATCCATCAGCCGAATTGCATCATTCCTTGAGGACTGCTTTTATAGGCTACTACCATCATTCGGATGTATCTTGGGAGTCTTCTTTACAGAAGAACATCCAGCCCCAAGCTCATATACCACGCCAGTTTTGATTTTTATCAATTTTTATTTACCACTTTTAAGACTTAAGAAGACTTTATTGACCCAGTGGTTGATCAGGATGGGAGCCCTTTAGCTCAGAGCCTTTTGGCAAACGACCTGGCTTCTTTTTTCTTCCAGAAGGTGGCCATGATTGTTAATTCATTTTTGGTGAAGGGATCTTTGCCGCCATTACCATTGATCAACTTGCCAGGTCCATTGTCCCAGGATATGAAATTGTCATCATGGCTAGGGTTTGACTCCTCACCTGTTACTGAGCTGACCGTGAGTCAGATTACTCTGTCTTCTTCCATTGAATTACCTTGAGCTCTAGCAGTATGATGGACAGAGCAAACAATCTATCTACTTTTTGCACACCACACATAATTTTATAAAGCCCTATCATGCTGCCCACCATCTTTTCTCTCTCACACATTTTCTTGTAGAAGAAGGTGCCTCAGCCCCTTGATCATTTTGGATCATTTTGGTTGTTCATTTCTGCACTTTTTCCATCTCTGCAATATACTTTAGGAGATGGGGCAGACCAAAATTTACATTGTGTCTCAAATGTGACCATACTTTAATAAAGGCAGTATGATACTGCCAGGTATATTTTCAATGTATTTTTATGCATTTCTTAACCATCTCTAGCATGGATGTTGGCAGAGAAGATGACAATTCTAGAAATTAGAAATTCTAGTGCCTAGATAGGATCTGCAAGTGGAGTCCAGAATAGATTGCAAGCATGGAACCAGTGATGCCCAAGTGATTGTTTGGCCACTCCAGGGATTGAGGTCATTAATTTCCATGGTTCAAGGTCTCCAGAAGGGGGAAATCCTACATACTTTCAGAGATAAGCAGCTCTTTAAAAAAAAGACAAGCAGGAGGATATGTGTATAGAGAGATGGGACTCAGAATTGCCTCTTGCTTTCTTGGCAGCTGTTCTGAAAATAAAACAATATCAGTTTTTTCCCCTTTTCAGTTGGCAGCATCTCCAATGGACACAGTAGACAGAGGCTGCAATTCTAGACACACTTATCTGGGAGTCAGTGTTAAACTCAATAGGACTTACTTCAGAGCAGAAATGCAATGGATTATAATGTAAGTCACTAAGTACTGCAGATATGATGTCCTTTGCTGAGAAAGAGGCAGTCCCCTTACTGGGGAAGACATGGGAGAGCTTAATTTCTCCTGTACACTCCTGTGGGATGTGTTTGAACTAAACATTTATGGACAGCATAACAGTATCAAATCCAGTGTGTGAGTTTGTGAATTCTTACTGCTATCCATGGAAGAAACTTACATTATCTTCTACAGAACATGGCTTTCATTTGATGGGCAGTGATGCAAAATCACCTGCTTATGTCCATGCCTCCAGATATACTGAAACAAAGAGAAAAGCACAACAGTACAAAATTACTAATTCAACTCACACACAGGGAATGTGTTACTTCTTTATTCCCACTATCATACACAACATCCATAACCCAGGTTTATCATGTCATCAATACCGAGTTGGATAACTTGCAAGCCCATAAGTATACAACACTGGGAATGAGAGATCAGATACTTTGCCATTCACATCTAGTAGCTTTCCTGTGTGTATAACTTTTGGCCCAAGAGTAATAATGCCATCAATGATAACAGCCTTGAAAACATATTATTTTCAATGTCCTAGCAACAAAAGTTGTTCAAAGTGTGTGTGTGTGGGGGGGGCTTTTTTGTTTGATCATTGTGAGATTCCATACCAACCAAAGCATTTTCAGTAGCTTGTAGTTTTGCTACAAAAGGGGTGGCTTTATTTGTTTTATTAAAATGAAGAGCCAGACGTGTCACACAGATAAATCATGAGCTACAGAGTTCCTGGGATTAAGTACTCCCAATGGAAAAACAAACCAGAAATCTGTACATGTAGAAACCTTGTATACCAGAGGGGTAGGGGAAAGCCTAGACTTGAAATCTTTCTCTTTGACATAGTTTTCCATGGGCTGGAAGATTTTGTACATTCAAACCAGAGCTTGGAAAAGTTACTTTTTTGAACTACAACTCCCATCAGCCCCAGCCAGCATGGCCACTGGATTGGGCTGATGGAAGTTGTAGTTCAAAAAAAATAACTTTTCCAAGCTCTGATTCAAACACACCAGCAGCCTAAAATAGTTGAGCCCCATGAATTCTGTTCCATATGATTTAGCTTAATGAGAGAAAAATGGCAGAGGTTTGAATGAAGCACAGATTGAGGCATATTGGGAGAAAAATGGTTCTGTGTTGTACCCATCTCTGCTATTTCTCTTTGTTCAAAGTTTTTTTATATTAAAAAAACCCCTCAATGTTCTTCCCTTCCCAATCTATTCAGACCTCTCTCATTCTTTTAAACTACTACTTTGCCCCTGTCAATGCCTCCCATTCCTACTCCCATGCCATAGCCACTGCTGTTGTGCAACCTATCTTTTGTTTTGCTGCTCTACCCTGACTTCATGCAAATCCAGGATTGTGATACGGCACTACAAATCCTCCAATGGGGGCTGCGTGATGACACTGTTATATTTTTATTATATGTGAGATATCATGTAAGATTTTAAACTAAACCAGCAGCATAAACTACATCCCAGTCCAACCCAGCTGATATTGGAATGCATGCAAAACCAACAGATCTTGATTTGTATATGGCACCTGAGTAATGACAGTAACACTGCAACACTATTGTACTTAAGCTAGAGATGGAAAGATCTGGCAATTTTGGCTTTCTCATTTTTCCAAGCTTAAATTCAGTTCTCCACATTTCTGCAGCAATTTGTGATTTAAAAAAAATGTTATGAAAATTCTCCAGCATTTTATTGCAAATTTCTCCTAACATATTTTTGTAGGTGGCTTTGCTAATGTACACATTTTTGCCAGCATTTTCTCATCATATAATGTATATGTTATTTTCATTCATATATTCATTCTTATACACACTTTCCCCTAACATATCCATTTTTGTAATCATTGTATGGTTAGTGAACTATATCATAAAATTCAAATAAGTGTGAATCTAGAAGGATGGCTGTGTTTTGGTTCTCATATTGTTTCAGAAAGTGCAAATTTGACAGATTTGGCTTGAAATGCGAACTGAATCAAATTTCTCACCCATCCCTAATTCAAGCTCACTTGTGCCCTAACTACTCCTTTTTACTTCACTTAACTCTTCCTGTGTGTAAATCATATACCAGCATTTCACTGATCCAAGTAGGGATACTTGTATATTTGTAACACTGCTATTTCTACACTGTGTAGATCACTATCTGAGGCACTCACCCCCCCCATATTATATTAGTCTTGCAGTTCCTTTCTATGGGCCATATTGCAAGCTGTATTTATTTAGGCTGCAATAGTGTGTCTTGCACTGGCTTCCAAAGCAGGGTATGTTACTGACCACAGCCGGTTCCCTTTAAAAAAACTTAAGAATGTTAACAGAATATTAGGTTTCACAATGGATCTGGTTTTATTTATTACAGAACAGCTGCAACATATGTACTCAGCAACATTTACTAAGTATCTGGCTAAGCAATTACCAGCAGCAGAGCATGTATATGTGAAAGGAAAGTTAGTGCACTCTAGTGCATATGCGTGCACACTTACATGATTTGTAAAAGGCATGTTACCAAGGCAAAATAGAGATAGTTATTAACCAAAAAATAAGGGTTGTTCCTGGTAAATAGGAATGGGTGAAGCATATACAAATCATTTCTAAGCATTGTTCACTTAATGTGATGGGATTCATTCAATTTTCATTCCTAGTCTTTTTACCCTTTAGGGGACTCATACATCCTTAGGGAGATTGCTGATTCAAAGAGAAAACATGCCAACTAAAACACTGGAAGGCACACTATAGGAAAAATGCATTGCATGTTCTAATCCAGCCTTTCCCAACCTTTGGGTCCCCAGATGTTGCTGAACTACAACTCCCATCAGCCCCAGCCAGCATTGCCAACGGTCAGGAATTATGGGGACTGTAGTCCAGCAACATCTGGGGACCCAAACGTTAGGAAAGGCTGTTCTAATCGAAGTAGTCCCCTTTCTGCTCAAACTGGAACATTCTATGAAATTTTATAAAAGGCCAGCAGGGGTGGCTGCATAAAAGTCTTCTGTTTGCTAAATGCAAAATTGTAAGGTATTGGAAATCTTACGTTTCTTTCAGACGTTTGTTGTTGTTTGGAAGAGACTGATTTGGTAGGAGTCAGAGGAACAAGGATCTTCTCAGTATGAAAGCCCCTGGTTTTAAAATGCTAGTTAATGCAATGATTTCCACCATGTTGTTCTTCTCCTTTGTTCCCTATGGTTCCATCAACTTCAGTCATAATGGAAAGTTGTAGTGGGAGCAGCTGCACATAAGTGTTTGTTTCTAATTGTTGTGTTTAGTAAAGTAGAATCCTTCCTAGCTCAGGACTAAATATAAAAAAAGTCTTCTCACCTGTGGTAAGGCTTAGCAACATAAGAGTCTGACTGCTAGTAATCACATAATCATTTCTAAGGCCAACAAATTAACAGTTAACACCTGTAACATGCAAAGCACATAAAACCCAATAACACATAGCAGTACAAATAAATTATACAGGAGAACAAAAAAACAAGAACAGCTTCTCTCTTTACAAAAAGATGGAGAACCTGCAGCTGTCCAAATGTTGTTGGACCCAATTCCTAGTGGACCCAGCCAACATGACCAATGGTCAGGGATTAAAGGAGTTTTGGAATCCAACATCCAAAGGGCCCCATGTTTTCCACTGCTGATTTATAATATTTTCCAGAACCCCAGGAGAAGGAAGAGGAAAGATTTCCAGAATACTAGTGATGAGTTGGGGTGGCTAATAATCCTATACAGGTCCACTCAGAATTTAAGTCCCATTAGAATCAATTAGACTGCAGCCTGATGTATTGATATCCCTATTGGATTGTTTTTACTATTATACTGCAAAGAATGCTGCTGCGGGAAGCTGGGGATTTCGATCAGGGAAATGACAGGTGAGAAAGAATTAAGCACTCTTTGATACTCTGCTGCCAATTGCCTTCTTCCCAAACAGCTTGTCAAGAAAATGAAAGGGTCATCAGACTACTGGTATACAGTATATGTTCATCATGTGCAATTTAGCCCTCACCTTTCACATTAAGTCAGACATTGCAACATGATTGCTGTTTTATGTTTAACTAATTTCAGTTTAAATAGGCATTAAGAAGCAATGGGCATATAGGCAGATCTTTTAGGATAGGTTGTTCTGGAAAAGATTTATGTGAAGGCTTCTGCAATCTAAGGCATTCTTAAAACATCCTTAAAAAAAATCTCCTTGTTCATTTTAAATCCCATAGCTCTATAGCATAAAAGTATGTTGCTTGATTTTATCAAGAGTCTGAGGCATTCTCATTTTCTATTAACAGCTGTTCTAATTTACGACACCTAATAATTTGCAACATGTTGCTTCCATCAAACTGAATTTCCCAGGGGAAAACAAATATGAAATGCCAGGGTGACTTAATACATCAGCCTTTTGCTAATTTATAAAATAGACCCATACTCAAACTGGCTTGAAAGTTAATTGCATAATTAACATAAATATGCAAAATATAGTTGTCTGAAGAACTAAAAATGTTATTCATGCTGCGTAAATGCATTTTGCTGGTAGAATTACAGTGCAATCCTATGCATGTTAACTCAGAAGTAAATACCACTATACTAATTGGGTCTTACTCCCAGATAAGTGGCCATAGGATTGCAGCCTGATAGCAAAATTGTGTAGATGTCTAGCCAGAAGAAATTCATAGTGAATTCAATCAAGGTTATTCCCAGGTAAATAGGTATAGGATTGTAGCCTGAGTCTATCATAATGCAAACAAATGTGCTTGTTAACATGGCTCTCAAAGAAAATGCTATAATCCTAAAATGGATATTGATAAAGTCCCACCTTAATTCCCGGGGAAATGTTATAATTATTTAATTCCATCATTTTCTAACTACTCATCTGCCAAATCATTCTGTGTAGAAGAAAAAGAAAGAATTTTTACACAACCTATGACAATTCTGAGCATAATTTGCTTGGAGGTAAGTCCCATTGAACTTATGTACTTTTTAAAAAGAGTTTGCATTTTATTTTTTAGCTTGTTTAATTTTATTAGTGATGTGGGTTGCTTATTAATCAGTGTTTAACAATGTAATTACAGCTGTTTTTAGTCACACTAGAAAACACAGATGAATAAATGATCTGCAAGTAGTGGTGTGTGTAAAAAGGGTAATGAATTCTTTTCAGAAGCCCATTAATTTACTAGTAATAAATAAAGAGTATGATGAATTAGGAAAAATCATATAACTTCCTGAATATTGCAACAAAAGTTTCCAAGCATTTAATCATTCTGTTTTCCTTCATTTCCTTCTCTTCCTATGTGTCATAATGGGTTGAGCCATGTCTTTTTGATCTGAATTAAGCAGCCTCTACAGCTTATATAGATTTACACTCTACCGCTGAGCATCCCCTTTACGTACCACTGGTTGTGGCATCACTTTGAGGCAAACTAATTACATTCTTTCCGTTAAGGAGACCAGCTTTAATTCAGCTCTTCCGAGTTCTGCAGAATTAGCCTTGTCTTTCTCAACTGCCCTTAACTATATTGGATTCAGTTTGAAAATGACACCATTTGTAAGCAGAAGGGAGACAGCTTGAGACACAGCCTGATTAATGTGCTCCATCTTACTTTGTTAAGTGGGGTTATCCCATGCATCTCAGTTCTTTGACGATGCAACTGTCTAACCCACAAAGAAATATTGTTTTCAAAACGATGTTTTGGTACCCTTTCTATGAACCCCATTGGCATCCAGTGCAGTAAGTCTTCCAAGAATATGCACAACTATTAAAACTCTATGGGGAGATCATTTAGCCTGTCACAAATGCGCAAAATTTAGAGAAATTGCTAAATTTTGGTGGGTTTTTTTTAAAAAAAGAAGCACCAGGAATCAAGTCTACCTGCATCTTGTGGAAGAGTAGTTAAAATATTTGACCATGGTTCAAATCCCCATTCAGCTATGAAGCTCACTCAGTAACCCTGGGCCAGTTACTATCTCTCAAATTAACCTATCTCACATGGTTGGGATGAGGATGAAATAGGGAGGAGACAAACCATGTACCCACACCTTGAGCTCTTTTAAGGGAAAATGGGATGAAAAGTGAAATAAATAAAGCTTCATTCACAATTTAAAGGCAGTTTTACAATATTAAAAATGAAATACAGTCAACAACCATTCAATACAAAAATGGGGTGGGGGAGTAAAAAGCAGCAAGAAATCAAAATTCTGGGGGGGAAAGTATAAAGCTTTGAAAGGCTTGTAAGAATACAGTGATAAAAAGATCACAATGTATGGGTAGCACAACCAGAACTGCCCCCTCTCTCTTTCCCACCTGTGTCATCATCTTGGACAGCAGGGACACGGACAAGAGCATTGGTAGATTATCTCCTCTTTTTTCCTACTCCCAGATGTATGGAAGGCACTCAAGACAACATACAGTGGTAAAGACAATGTACAACATCTTTCACTTCTCTGGGAAGGGCTAGGGAAGACACCTGTCTGAAACCCTGGAGAGCCATTGCCAGTCAGTGTAGACAATGCAGAGCTAGATGATCAATGGTCGAGTAAGGCGGCTTTCTATGCTCCCATGTGAATACGCACGCACGCATGCACGCACACATACACACAAATCTACATCATTTAGGACTTTGGGATTTCCCCATAGTGCTTGGTAATACCACCCTGAATAATATGGACCACTGTTGCTGTTTTGAATTACAGGCAACCATCTTTGGCTGCTGAAAACTGTAAACCGTTCATACAAATGCAGTATGAACATCTCACAAGGCTGGTATGTTCATGAAATGAAGGCTTATAGTCCTGGTCTCTATCTACAGCCTCTTCAGATGGCATCAGGGCAAGTGGTTCCAAAATTATGGTAGACAGGTATATTGTGGCAAGTTTCCTAAAGTTGTTATTCCATGGGGTTTGAAATGTAGTTCCATGTTTGGAATGAGGCCCACGTTGTGCGGAGGTTCATTGGTTGGAAAGGCCTATCATACAAATTATTTGTATAATATCCAACAAATCTTCAATAATAAATAAAACTTCTTTTCAACATACAGGTATTTATTTATTTTATTTTTAAAAACAGACCTATAGACTACTTTTCAAGAAAAAATATATTCCCAAACCATTTTACAAATATACCATGTTATAATAATATTGTAGCATTCTGAAACTTGTAAGTCTGTGTTTAAGAAGTTTGTGCTGAGTTGGACCCAATAGTTGTAGAGAGACGAGGGGTGGGAAAGGAAAAAGGCAGAAAAAATATCCTAAGAATGTGACTGGATGTTATGAATAACTAACTCCTTAAGAATAATTTGAACCTATTTCTCATGGATAAAGGGGTAAAATACAAAAATATCATTTTAAAAACATGGCAAAATGTTCATTTCATTTCAAAACACTAGTAAAAGCATCACAAAACTTACAATAAACCAGCAAACCCTCTCCATACTAAAGCCACACAGCACCATTTCTACAACAGATGTCACTGAAAGCCTTTAAGACCCATTTAAAGGGATGGGGCTTGCCTAATCTTACACAGAAGTGAATTCTATAGAAATACAATTTTTAAGGACTGCTGTAGTCTTTCAAACTTACATATGTATCCTGAAATAACATCTCCCAAAAGAAAGTGTCAAGAATATTCTCAAGTTTGATTAGCTTCCAGCTAATCAAAGCTCATAAGAACATAAGAACATAAGAAGAGCCTGCTGGATCAGGTCAGTGGCCCATCTAGTCCAGCATCCTGTTCTCACAGTGGCCAACCAGGTGCTTGGGGGAAGTCCACAAGCAGGACCCGAGTGCAAGAACACTCTCCCCTCCTGAGGCTTCCGGCAACTGGTTTTCAGAAGCATGCTGCCTCTGACTAGGATGGCAGAGCACAGCCATCATGGCTAGTAGCCATTGATAACCCTGTCCTCCATGAATTTGTCTAATCTTCTTTTAAAGCCATCCAAGCTGGTGGCCATTACTGCATCTTGTGGGAGCAAATTCCATAGTTTAACTATGCGCTGAGTAAAGAAGTACTTCCTTTTGTCTGTCCTGAATCTTCCAACATTCAGCTTCTTTGAATGTCCACGAGTTCTAGTATTATGAGAGAGGGAGAAGAACTTTTCTCTATCCACTTTCTCAATGCCATGCATAATTTTATACACTTCTATCATGTCTCCTCTGACCCGCCTTTTCTCTAAACTAAAAGCCCCAAATGCTGCAACCTTTCCTCGTAAGGGAGTCGCTCCATTCCCTTGATCATTCTGGTTGCCCTCTTCTGAACCTTTTCCAACTCTATAATATCCTTTTTGAGATGAGGCGACCAGAACTGTACACAGTATTCCAAATGTGGCCGCACCATAGATTTATACAACGGCATTATGATATCGGCTGTTTTATTTTCAATTCCTTTCCTAATTATCCCTAGCATAGAATTTGCCTTTTTCACAGGTGCCGCACACTGGGTCGACATTTTCATTGTGCTGTCCACTACAACTCCAAGGTCTCTCTCCTGGTCGGTCACCGCCAGTTCATTTTTTGCTCCAATATGCATAATTTTACTCTTGTTTATATTGAATTGCATTTGCCATTTTTCTGCCCATTCACTCAGTTTGGAGAGGTCTTTTTGGAGCTCTTCGCAATCCCTTTTTATTTTAACAACCCTGAACAATTTAGTGTCGTCAGCAAACTTGGCCACTTCACTGCTCACTCCTAATTCTAGGTCATTAACGGACAAGTTGAAAAGTACAGGTCCCAATACTGATCCTTGAGGGACTCCACTTTCTACAGCCCTCCATTGGGAGAACTGTCCGTTTATTCCTACTCTCTGCTTTCTGCTTCTTAGCCAATTCCTTATCCACAAGAGGACCTCTCCTCTTATTCCATGACTGCTAAGCTTCCTCAGAAGTCTTTGGTGAGGTACCTTGTCAAACGCTTTTTGAAAGTCTAAGTACACTATGTCCACTGGATCACCTCTATCTATATGCTTGTTGACACTCTCGAAGAATTCTAATAGGTTACTGAGACAGGACTTTCCCTTGCAGAAGCCATGCTGGCTCTGCTTCAACAAGGCTTGTTCTTCTATGTGCTTAGTTAATCTAGCTTTAATAATACTTTCTACCAGTTTTCCAGGGACAGAAGTTAAGCTAACTGGCCTGTAATTTCCGGGATCCCCTCTGGATCCCTTTTTGAAGATTGGCATTACATTTGCCACTTTCCAGTCCTCAGGCATGGAGGAGGACCCGAGGGACAAGTTACATATTTTAGTTAGCAGATCAGCAATTTCACCTTTGAGTTCTTTGAGAACTCTCGGGTGGATGCCATCCAGGCCTGGTGATTTGTCAGTTTTTATATTGTCCATTAAGCCTAGAACTTCCTCTCTCATTACCACTATTTGTCTCAGTTCCTCAGAATCCCTTCCTGCAAATGTTAGTTCAGGTTCAGGGATCTGCCCTATATCTTCCACTGTGAAGACAGATGCAAAGAATGCATTTAGCTTCTCTGCAATCTTCTTAACGTTCTTTAGTACACCTTTGACTCCCTTATCATCCAAGGGTCCAATCGCCTCCCTAGATGGTCTCCTGCTTTGAATGTATTTATAGAATTTTTTGTTGTTGGTTTTTATGTTATTAGCAATGTGCTCCTCAAATTCTTTTTTAGCATCACTTATTGTCTTCTTACATTTCTTTTGCCAGAGGTTGTGTTCTTTTTTATTTTCTTCATTTGGACAAGACTTCCATTTTCTGAAGGAAGACTTTTTGCCTCTAAGAGCTTCCTTGACTTTGCTCGTTAACCATGCTGGCATCTTCTTGGCCCTGGCGGTACCTTTTCTGATCTGCGGTATGCACTCCAGTTGTACTTGTAATATAGTGTTTTTAAACAACTTCCAAGCATTTGAGTGATGTGACCCTCTCGACTTTGTTTTTCAGCTTTCTTTTTACGAATCCCCTCAATTTTGCGAAGTTTCCTCTTTTGAAGTCAAATGTGACCGTGTTGGATTTTCTTAGCAATTGGCCAGTTACATATATGTTTAATTTAATAGCACTGTGGTCACTGCTCCCAATCGGTTCAACAACACTTGCATCTCGCACCAGGTTCCGGTCCCCACTGAGGATTAAGTCCAGGGTTGCCACCCCTCTGGTCAGTTCCATGGCCAACTGATCTAGGGAATAGTCATTTAGAATATCTAGAAATTTTGCTTCTTTGTCGTGACTGGAACACATATGCGGCCAGTCTATGTCTGGGTAGTTGAAGTCACCCATTACTACCACATTTCCTAGTTTGGATGCTTCCTCAATTTCATATCTCATCTCAAGGTCTCCCTGAGCATTTTGATCAGGGGGACGATAGATCGTTCCCAGTATTAAGTCCCTCCTGGGGCATGGTATCACCACCCACAATGATTCTGTGGAGGAGTCTGCCTCTTTTGGGGTTTCCAGCTTGCTGGATTCAATGCCTTCTTTCACATATAGAGCGACTCCGCCACAAATACGTGCTGCCCTGTCCTTCCGATATAGTATATATCCAGGGATAACCGTATCACACTGGTTTTCTCCATTCCACCAGGTCTCCGTTATGCTCACTATATCAATGCTCTCCTCTAAGACCAAGCACTCCAGTTCTCCCATCTTGGTTCGGAGGCTCCTAGCATTAGCGTACAGGCACTTGTAAGCAGTGTCTCTCTTCAAGTGTCTTTGGCACTTGTGGTTTGGCCTGTGGTAATTTTGCCCTTCTGAATTTATATCCTGTGCCCCTGCTCTCACAATGCCTACTTCTAGGCCTACCCCTTTTAAAATTTCATCATCACTTTGGTCTTTATCCCAGGGGGGAGGTTTATTCCAAACCGGACCTTCCTCAGCTCCTGTCGGGTTTCCCCCCTCAGCCAGTTTATAAGCTGCTCTGCCACCTTTTTAATTTTAAGTGCGAGCAGTCTGGTTCCATTCTGGTTCAAGTGGAGCCCGTCCCTTTTGTACAGGCCCGGCTTGTCCCAAAATATTCTCCAGTGCCTAAGAAATCCAAACCCTTCCACCTGACACCATCGTCTCATCCACGCATTGAGACTGCAAAGCTGTGCCTGTTTGGCTGGTCCTGCTCGTGGAACCGGTAGCATTTCAGAGAAAGCCACCTTGGAGGTCCTGGCTTTCAGCATCCTACCTAGCAACCTAAATTTTGCTTCCAGGACCTCACAGCTGCATTTCCCCATGTCGTTGGTGCCAACGTACACCATAACCACTGACTCCTCCTCAGCGCTGTCTACCAAACTATCTAAACGACGGGGCAAGTCTTTTTTGGTTGTTTGTTGTCAAAAAGTAAAGAATACATCTGAAACTCTTCACACTATGTGCATGGAAAGCACATTGCAGAACAGTTCCTCATAGGCCTCTGTTAAAGTGTTATCCTTCTACCTACCTACCGGGGTGTAGTTGTCCAAGGTTCCAGAGGGGCTTAGAGCCCTTACATTTTTGGAAGCAGTTCCCAGCAGGGTTCCTATGTCTCCAGCAACTTTTGAGCCAACCAACATCAAAGAGAAGTGTGTCAACCACTCAGAAGGGTCTTTTAACATGCTTCTTTGTTCTTTCCTGCTGATTGGAGCCAATTAGAGTGAAAAGAGGTGAGTCAGTCAATGAGAACATTCTCTTCTTTCATGCTTATTGGCTCCAAATGATATCTGTTGTTGAAGAAGGATCTTATTAACAAGGATCTTATTCTCAACCCCTCAAAAAGGGGGTGAGAGGGCATGGCTGTGACTAACATGAAGGGACCCTGCACTTCTGAATTTGCCACTACACTACTGCCTATCCAACTACATGCTATACCATCTCCATACCTGGCAGACCACTGCTGTGTGCTGTAACACAATGTGCTAGTTGCTTGACTCAAAGACACCCATCCCCTCCAACACACTATGCAGGATTCACCAGCCTTTTCCTTCTCCATGCCCCTGTGTAGAAGCTGCTCATATTTATGAAGCCCTAGGAGGTGGCCGGTGCTGAGCCACATCATGCACGTGTGTAAGAATTTGACCTAGGTATTTATAAACATTTAATCTTCATAAAAATATACCACCTTTCATTTCGAGAAGAAATACCAGGCTGCTCACAAACAATAAAAGCCAGATGGCAAAATAACAAAATTCAAACCAATTATAAAAAATACAGCTACCAGTAAATGAAATACATAGTAAAACTAAATTAAAACTTCTATTAAATATGTATAATATACAAGCCCATTAAAATAGCATAACAATTAAAACAACAATCAAAGTTCAGAAAAATGCAGGTGTGTCTTCAGGAGCCATTGGTGGAATGTCAGTTCTGATGGGACCTCTGTAGTTCAGCATGGAGAACATTCCACTATTCAGGTGCCGTCAGTGAAAAAGTCTGCCTCCTTGTTACCACAGTATCTTAAAATATAACATATTGTAAAATACCTTTTAATAATATCCCTCTGCCCTTTGTCACACTTTGTCATTCTGATACGTAGTCTCACATCATCTTAAGTATATTGCATAATCAAGGCATCTTTAGCACATATTGGAATTTCTGTAATGTACAAATATGAAGTCAGATGGAGCTTAATGGGAAAAGAGTGGGAGAAATTAGAAAGCAAGGAAATGTGCCATTGGAAGGAAGTAACAATGCATGACAATACTGTGCCAGAGAAGCAAACACAAGGCTGTGACATCACATTTCAGCTAATGTTCCCTGCCATCACAGTCACAACAAATTTCCATTAAGTTGTTACCATCTCCCGTCACCTTGATGCATGACCTACTTTGTGAATGACCTCCCCCTCCCATCCCCAATGTGGCTTGCTTGTATATTCTCAATTTGTACTAGTACTGTAAACTGTACCTATACTGTTCTTGCTTTGGAACTAAATCTGACAACTTTGCAAAGGTATATTGAATGTTTAAAACCTAAGAGCCTGTGGAGACAATGAGGGCATGCATATTTTGAAAGCCCTGTGTTTCTGTGCTTTGAGTGGCACTTCAGCTGTGTGATACTGATTGAATCAGTGCAGTTGGAAAGGGATTCTGGCTTTTCTTTGGTTGTCTGAGGCAACCAAGTGCTCCAGCCTGCAAAACTTGTGACCTACCAAGCCAAATGAAGCACACCAGCAATGTATGATTATCTGCTGAGGCAGCAGCAGAAGCCTGGGGAGCAGCAGCTGAGTGAACCCGAGGAGATGGAAGGCGGCCTCCTCCTGCTCCTCCTCAGGCTTGACGTTGGCACTGCCTCTAGTGTGTCTTCAGGGCTGTGTCTTGGAGTTTGTGATGTGTCAGGTGACGATAGGCCACGGCTCCTTGCAGGACTTGGTGGACTTCAACATGGGCCACTCCAGCTTCATCTCGCACTGCCACCTGGAGCTTGCCTTCCACGCCCTGCACTTCTACCTATACTGCCTCAGCAAGAACAGCATCCTTGTCGACGGCGCCTTCCAGCGCAGGGACAGCCTGGGTCTCCAGCTACCCCCACATCCTTCTGTTCACCATTTTTGGGATCGCCTGGGAAGCTTGTGAGACTTTGGGGTGATTTGTGTGTGTTGGACCCTGGGTGAGAGCCAGGGTGGATGGGTGGAGTCCTGGGTGAGAGGCAGGAGGTTGAGAGATGTTGAGTGGAGAAGTGCAAGGCAATTGTTTTAATATTTATTTAATTTGTGTTATGTATGCATTTGTATTGTGGCTTTATTGTATATTTTTATAATATTTGCTGTTGTTTTATCTTCTGTACACCGCTTAGAGATTTTTATATATATTAAGTGATATAGAAATGGCTTAAATAAATAAATAAGAAATAATAAGAAAAGTTAGAATATGAGAGAGAAAAATGCGCTTAATATTGCTATATCTGATTATAAAAAGGTGCTGTATCTGATTATCTTTTTAAAAAATTGGGCAGGGGAAGATTGCCAAACCCAAACAGAAACTTGCTACCTTTCATTAGGCTTGCTAAATGCTCTACAATGAGCTCCTTGTTCAGTTAACAGATAACAAGTTTATATTTTCCTGTGCCAAATGTTGGATGGTATGTAGGTGGAAGTGTGAAAGGCATATAATAATTCAAATATGTGTATCTGTATGCACACCCACAATTAACTCATTGAGGATATATGGCTACAGTCTTATAAGGAATGGATGTGCTGATGTGTAATTGTAATCTGTGTATCTAAGCAAAAGTGATTATATATATTTGGAGGAAGGAACATGAATTGGTTTTGTGGAGGAGGACAGAACTCACAGTGTGTGGCTTCTGTGGGAGTGAAATGAAGAAAGCAAGTGAAGGAGTTGTGTAATGGGATGATTTGCTTGGGGGAACTCATTCAGAAATCATTATTAAGAAAAACAGAAAAAAAGGTTTGCTTTAGCATGCAGTGGGAGGGGGTTACATGAACAGGAATTATACAATGTAAATGATGAGAAGTAAATGAAGAGGAACGAGTCATCTATGTGGAAACAAAACTATGCAGTACATGTAAATATTATGGAAACTATTCATAATTTGATCCATACATTTTTAACAGACTAAAATGGTGCGAAAGTTGAAATAATCACATGAAAGGAATGTAGAGATTTCCTAAATGTAGTACATACAGTTGAACTGCATGGAAAATTTACAAGGTAATATTCCACAGTGTACGAAGTAGGAATGTCAATTTTTCATTGTTAAAACTAGCAATATTTTCTGACAAGTGTTAAAGGAAGAATATTTTACAAGTATTTCTTTGTAGACTGTCTGCCTCCATCTGTATTTTTAGGTTGAGATTTTCAGGCCTACTATTTCTGCCACTAAAATCAGTAACATTTGCTTGATTTCTTATATTATCATGAGGTTGGGTGTTGAACTTCTTAGGTTCCTTCCAACATGGTGATTCTATGATTGTTAGATTGGAGTCTGATAAAGTGACTAGACCAACAGGGTTGCTAGGAACTACCTTAATAGTCCTTGCAAGTATATCTTTTGTTATGGAATTTAAAAGTTTATGGCTCTCAACAGATATACAAATGGCTAATGAAAGGTGAAGGCTCTATTCCCCGCTCCCTGCTAGTGATGATGTAAGCAAAAGGTCTGTAGAGGACAGACTGGCAGTTTTGAGCTAAGAAAGGTACATTGAGCGTGAAGTCTGGGCTCTGTAAGGGTGATGGCTGTCTCCCAGAAGATCTGATGTGGAAACAGTAGATTTTTCTGTCAGAGTGTTTCAGTTGTACCTCCATCTAGGTGAAACCTGTATATTTCTAAATAAATGCAAGTATTATAAAATCTCAAAGTCTCTTGTGACTTCATTTCAAAGGAAACCAAAGTGATGTGCCCTGATAGCTCTCGGCATTTGAGAGATCCATGTGCATGTAACAATATTTAGTTTTATTAGTGGGTGCATATAGATACACATAAAAAGAGAAGCCAGCATGTGGTATTGTTCCTACAGTGTAAGCCTGACTTCTCTCCATCTTTCCTCTTCAAATACCACAACAAACATGGATTCTGGCCAGTTTGGACTCCTTCCCCATTTTTCTGATGGGCTGCCTGCTTCTTTAAATACTATTTGTTCAATTATACATTTAATCAACAATATGGCATCTGGTTTTTTAAAATTCCAATCATTTGGTTGAAAATCTGCTCTGAAAGGAGGAGGGAATGCTAGGTGAAGTCACAGGTGCCCATCCAGTCACCACTATGGATAAGATTTTCCTGCAACCAAATCCTTAGTTAAAGCGATGGTAAAAAGGTAAAGGTGTCCCTGCACTTGTAGTGCGAGTCGTTTCCGACTCTTAGGGTGACGTCTTGTGATGTTTACTAGGCAGACCATACATATGGGGTGGGATTGCCAGTTCCATCCCCGGCCTTTCTTTACCCCCCAGCATATGCCGGATACTCATTTTACCGACCACGGATGGATGGAAGGCTGAGTGGACCTCGACCCCTTTTACCAGAGATTCGACTTCCTCCTTTCGTTGGAATCGAACTCTGGCCGTGAGCAGAGCTTCGGCTGCGTTACCGCAGCTTACCACTCTGCGCCACGGAGGTACATATGGTACATATGGCAATTATGTGATGGGTGTGTTGAGTGGCTACTAATTTTATGTCTATGTCTAAAGACTTTTCCTTAATTATTTAAGACATTAAACCAATTTGCCTAGGCTGATAATTCTTGTAAATTCCTAGAACTCTGAAACTGGATCCATAAAGGAACTGAGGAACCGCTGCTGCTATAAGAAGGCTTATGAGAACCATTTTTGTGAATCACAGATGATAGCAGTCACTGTCACTGATTCACTCATCTGTCACAAGAATGTTCAACCAATAGCCTAGAATAAACATCCAAATACTCACTGGAGTAATTTAGGAAGCAATCAATCTCCTAAAAGTCAGACTTGCTCAGTCAAAAGAGTGGACTTGAACTTCATGTTTATCAATGGTTTGTGTGCATGTTTACTCAGAAGTTAGCCCCTTTGTGCTTAGTAATGCTTACCCTCAAGTAAGTATTGGCCATTTCAAATACAGCTAAATATAGGCTAGTATATTCTAAGCCTCGTCATTTGTGTAGGAACAGTATGGCTAGAATTTACTGTATTCTTCACAATTAATATTTAAATCATGTATTTAGTGCACTGAGAAATGGTTCTGATCTGAGTAAGGCCCAGTTCATACATCGTTATGTGTGATCCTTGTGACCTTACACAATTGTGTCTTTCAAATGTCTAGACAGCCACAGGGAAATGCCAGCCATGTTATTCTATTAAAACATGAATTGGGCATTAGTCTGGAGGAATTGTATTTAAGGATTCTAACAGAGAAGGTGGCATTAGTGAAAAAGCTTCTGTTCAGTAGTTGCCAGTGTAACTTCTGTGAATGATGCTATTGCCATATCTCCATGTGATTTACTTTCATACTAGCATATATTCAAGTTTTGCAGTTCAGTTCTGAAATATAGATAGCTAAGCAAGCAATTCACATATTTACACACTTTCTCTCATTAATTTCCCATAGAAATTCAAGCATGAGAATTAGGAAAGATTCCATGAGTGGAAAATGTAACGTGAATCTGCCCACAGTCATGGCTAATAATGTTCATCTGGATTCTGGCCATTTTAACTGTGCAGAAACTTGCCTAGTGACTGTAAATGTTCACATACTAAAAATATCAGGTTCAAAGCAGTTAAACTTTTAATTTGATGGTTTTTGAGCTGTAACCTACTGAGTTATATGGAGCTTCCAGTGGCTTTTTGGCAAGGAATTTTATGGGGAAATTGATGGTTATAGTTTATTCCCCTTAGGTATTTGAGTTTACTTTTAAGTAACATTTTCTTTTTTCTATCTGTTCTTCTTCACAGAAGGTAAATAGCACCTACCCAGCAGGATGAGTCAAGGTAGATCTTATAACTTACTGCAGCAGAATAAACAGAAAGTGTTAAGAAATATTACCAAAAGGTACTAGAAAAGAAATAGCATGGTTAGTCATTGAAAAGGATATGAACTTATGTGTATATCTCAGTAAGGTATGCAGATATATCAGAACCAGAATTAATTAGATGTTATTTTATACTTTAAGATCAGAAGAAAGGAAAAATAGTAAAAACAAAAAAATAATGAGCATGGCTCATGGCTGAACAGAATTTATTTATTAAATTTATATTCCACCCATCTTCCCAAAGGAGTCCAAGGCAACAAAAACAACACAATAAAAATAAAACAGCAAAGTATCTAAAAATAATCACAAAAAATACTGTTCTCTTTAACATTGTATATCATCCCCCCAATATTAGTAATTTCAACCAGTGTTTGTATGCGTTTTGGCAAATAATCAAAACATATTTTTATTGTGTTGCCCAAAGAAAGTGCATACAAATGCTACACATGTTTTCTTGGAAATAAGCCCTACTATCTTTAAAGGGTTACTTCCGCATAATAGATAATAATATATAATACATGTGGGATTACAGCCTATAGTATGTTGTTACTTGTGCAACATTTTGTCAGATTTACAACAAAACCTAGAGCATTTATGCTTACTGTAGAAATAGCCCGGAGGTCTGATACTAAAGAGCTGCCGAACCTAAGTCAATGCAGACTTCATTAGTAACTTAAGTAGATGACTAGCAGGACGATGCAGAAGCAAGATATAAGTTGTAAATAAATAATTGAAAAAAGTACCTCTATTGGATTCTTAAAATTAAATTGACTGTAATGATGTATACAAAAAATTCTATACAGTAGTTTAGTCACTGAACTACATAGTTTGATATAGCTCCAGTAAGCTCAAGTTTTAATTTTGTTCCCTCTTTTTTCCGTGTTATATGTTTTGGGAGAAAATTATGCTAACTACTTACAACAGGAGTAGGGAATGTTTTTCAGTCTCAAGGGCCACATTCCCCTGTGAAGAAACCTCTGAGGCCATATGATGTAGTGGGTGGGGCCATAGGCAAATGTGGGTGGAGCAACAGGTATTACTCTTTACTTTTGTACAGTAGGCTATATTCCAATCGTACAAAGGTCAGAGAGTTCTAAACACGTGCACACCTCTCCAGTTGGGCCAAGAGGCATTACCACACTTCAAGAACTCAATTTACCCAGACAAAAAGCATTCAAAGAAGGTACAGAGCAGGGCCAGAAAACAGTGTGGCCTGGAGAAAGGGGCATATAGCCTAGTGAGAGATCTGGGGCTGGATGCCTGCATTTAGTCTGTGGTTCCTCACCCCTGACTTACTCTTGCAACCAAGTCCTAAGCATGTTCACTCAGAAGTAAGGAATATCGATTTCAATGGTACATACTTCCTGGAAAGTATGCTTAGTTAGGGCAGCAGTTATGGCTTTTCCATGTTGTTGCTGTTTTTCTCCCCTACAAATAGGCAAATGCATGTGCACACAGAGGAAATAAAGAGTAAGAGAAACCAGAAATTCTATTAATGCCTTTGATATGGATTGTGCTATCATATTTAAGCATGTAGTACTCTCATATTTAATGGGAAAAGAATTGTTGTTATGTGCCTTCAAGTTGATTACGACTTATAGTGACCCTATGAATCAGCGACCTCCAATAGCATCTGTTATAAACCACCCGGGTCAGACCTTGTAAGTTCAGATCTGTGGTTTCCTTTATGGAATCAACCCATCTCTTGTTTGGTCTTCTTCTTTTTCTACTCCCTTCTGTTTTTCCCAGCATTCTTGTCTTTTCTAGTGAATCATGTCTTTTCATTATGTGTCCAAAGTATGATAACCTCAGTTTCATCATTTCAGCTTCTAGTGATAGTTCTGGTTTAATTTGTTCTAACACCCAGTTATTTGTCTTTTTTGCAGTCCATGGTGTGCTCAAAGCTCTCCTCAACACCACATTTCAAATGAGTTTATTTTTCTCTTATTGGCTTTTTTCACTGTCCAACTTTCACATCCATATATAGAGATCGGGAATACCATGGTCTGAATGATCCTGATTTTAGTGTTCAGTGATACCTCTTTGTATTTGAGGATCTTTTCTAGTTCTCTCATAGCTGCCCTCCCCAGTCCTAGCCTTCTTCTGATTTCTTGACTAATGTCTCCATTTTGGTTAATGACTGTGCCAAGGTGTTGATAATCTTTGACAAGTTCAATGTCCTTGTTGACAACTTTAAAGTTACATAAATCTGCTGCTGTCATCACTTTAGTCTTCTTGAAGTTCAGCTGTAGTCCTGCTTTTGTGCTTTCCTCTTTAACTTTCATCAGCATTTGTTTCAAATCATTACTGGTTTCTGCTAATAGTATGATATCTGCTGCATATCTTAAATATTGATATTTCTCCCTCCAGTTTTCACATCTCTTTCATCTTGGTCCAATCCCACTTTCCGTATATGTTCTGCATATAGATTAAACAAATAGGGTGATAAAATACACCCGTCTCACACCCTTTCTGATTGGAAACCAATCAGTCTCTCTATATTCTGTCCTTACAGTAGCTTCTTGTCCAGAGTATAGGTTGTGCCAGAGCTTGGAAAAGTTACTTCTTTGAACTACAACCCCCATCAGCCCAATCCAGTGGCCATGCGGGCTGGGGCTGATGGGAGTTGTAGTTCAAAAAAGTAACTTTTCCAAGCTCTGGGTTGTGCATCAGGACAATCAGATGCTGTGGCACCCCCATTTCTTTTAAAGCATACCATAATTTTTCATGATCTACACAGTGAATGGCTTTGCTGTAATCTATAAAGCACAGGGTGATTTCCTTCTGAAATTCCTTGTTCTGTTCCATTATCCAGTGTATGTTTGCAATATGATCTCTGGAACCTCTTCCCTTTCTAAATCCAGCCTGGGCATCTGGCACTTCTTGCTCCATGTATGGTAAGAGCCTTTGTTGTAGAATCTTGAGTATTACTTTACTTGCATGGGATATTAAGTCAATAGTTTGATAATTACTGCATCCCCTGGGATCCCCTTTCTTTGGAATTGGCATGTATATTGAACACTTTCAGTCTGTGGGCCATTGTTTTCTTTTCCACATTTGTTGACACATTTTTGTCAAACTTTGGACAGATTTAGTCTCAGTAGTTTGTAACAACTCTATTGGTATGCCATCTGTTCCTGATGATTTGTTTCTTCCAAGTATTTTAAGAACAGCTTTCACCTCACATTCTAAAATTTCTGGTTCTTCATCATACGGTTCCTCCATGAATGAATCTGTCATCCTTGCATCTCTTTTATAGAGTTCTGCAGTGTATTGCTTCCATCTTCTTTTCATTTCATCTCAGTCAGTCAGTGTGTTCCCCTGTTGATTATTCAACATCCCTACCCTTGGTTTAAATTTCCCTTTAATTTCTCTAATCTTTTGGAATAGGGCTATTGTTCTACCTTTTTTGTTGTCCTCTTCTATTTCTATACAATAACTATTGTACTCTTTGTCCCTACATACTCGTTGCTGTATAGTTGCATTTAGAGCTCTAACTGTGTTTCTTTCTCCTTTTGCTTTTGCTTTCCTTCTCTCTTTAACCATTTTAAGCTTTTTGTCAGTCATCCATTGAGGTCTTTCTCTCTTTTTAACGAGAGGTATTGTCTTTTTGCATTCTTCCCTGATAATGTCTCTGACTTCAATCCATGTTCTTCTGGTTCTCTGTCAACTAAGTTTAAAGCCTCAAATCTGTTCCTTATTTGATCTTTATATTCTTCTGGGATGTTATTTAAATTGTATTTTGGCATTATGATTGCTTTGTTCTTCTTCTTTACCTTTACTCTGATTTTCGATATTACCAGTTCATGATCTGTACCTCAGTCTGCTCCTGCTCTTGTTTTTGCAGAAAGTATGGAACTTTTCCATCTTCTGCTCCCAATTATATAATCAATTTGATTCTTATGTTGACCATTTGGTGATGTCTGCATGTACAGTTGTCTTTTCAGTTGCATTCTCCTTAATGTGGATTAGGTATCCAGCAGCTAAAAGGTGGGAGAAGACTTTCAGCTTTTCCTTTGTATTAACTGCTATGTAATTAATTACAAAGTTTGTGTACCTAAAGATTTTGGTTGAGATCTGTATATATAGCTATGCCCTTTTAAGTCCCACTGATTTCAGTGGAAAAATTAAGCATGTTGACTTTCAAGTGAGTGGACTCACTTGAAAGTTTTATATTATTACATTCTATACACACTAATAAATGTGCGTGCATGCACACACACATTTGCTAAATATGAACTCCTGAATTGCTGTTATTTTGGTCTTTACTAAAGGAGCCTGTCAACCCGTATAAAGAACAAGCACTTAAAAAATTTCCTCTTTCTAGTATGCCTACATATAACAGTAAATAATGCAACATACGATTGTATACAACTAAGGGTGCAATCCAACTCATCTTTCCACTGGGCTGGGACAAGTTGGATGCCACAGATTCTGGGCTGCACTGGTAAGCTTTTGGCTCTGCCAGGCTCTGTAGGTAGCAGTCCTCCACCACAGCTCAGCTGTGGCACCTCCAGGAGTCTTCCAGCACTGCTGTAGGTCTGCTGGTGACAGCCAGCTTCGCAGATGGAGGGCCGGCAGAAGCCCTGAAAACTGGCTTTCCAGGGGTATGGCAGGGGAGGACTGGTGGGAAGGGACTTACGTGAGATCTTCCTTGTGTTCAGACCCCTCCCTCATGTCCCGATCCCTCTGCAAGTTCCGTCGATCAAAAGACCAGCATAGTAAAATAATTTTCTTAAATTTCCATTGTGGCCTATGGGGAGCCCTTACTGGGAGGCCTGTTCATTGGAGCCAGCGCTTCCTGGTCTGCTTTTGCATGTGGCTTTCGACAGAGAAGGTATTCAGCCAGGCTGGTGGCTCCTGAGCCGGAGTAGGTTCCTACAGAACTTTCCACCAGCTCCCCTTCCACCAGCTTTCCTGCAATTGGATGGCTCTGTAAATTATAATCAGAGTAGACCCACTAAAATTAACGGACCTAAGTAAGACATGTCCAGTAACTCCAGTGAGTCTACGCTGAGTATGACTAACAATGGATGCATCCCATAACTATGTTTGGATATACCAATCAGTATTTCCATCTCCAGATATGTGAAGTGTGTGTGTGTTCACATCATCCTTAAAGAAAACTGCAATTCCCGTTTGCGCAAGTTGACTACATTTGTTCCAAAGATATAAACAGATATTCCATTTATAGTTTTTCAGTATCTTTTAAAAGGGCATAGACTGAAGGTCTGTTTTCATAGAAAAATAAAAAAATAACAACTAATTCTTTTAAATGTAGAAACACATTTATTCTAAAATGAAAAGTATTACTAAGCTTCACATTTCAGATAAATAGAATGGTTTCAGGTTTCAATCTTTTCTTCAAAGTATAAAACAACTATTATTTAACTTTTTGCAGTTGTTGACAAAAATAGATTTGTTATATATTCCATCAATTCAAAGGGCACTGCTAAGATGCCCAATGCATTCAGATTTTGCTGAGTAAGCATGCTATGCATCAGTGAAGTGAACTTTTAAAAAGTGACAACTTTCTTTACAAAAGAAAACAACAAAATTACTTTTATCTGATTAGATTGTGTTTCTGGCTGTGTCTAACGGGGGCAGGGCAGGGAAGGTAAAAAACAAATAGAATTATGTTGTCCTTAAAATGGTTTCTTCATAACAGTTGTGGAAAAGTGTAAAGGGGAAAATACTAAAACTGAAAAGGTTACTAAAGTCAATAATTTTACTTTTTAGAGAACTACAAAGTATAGAAAAGTTTTAAATTACATGCAACCAAAAGGGATTGTTTCATATTTCCAATGGATGCTTCAGAAGCAGAACCAAATGTTGTATTGCAGATGTTTGTAGCCAGCAGAAGATCAAACAGATGAGGCATCATTTTTCAGTTTTTTCTTATCTTTTATTTTTTAAAGAACAGAATCTTTCCTTTGTATGTTCTTGGTCTTTTATTTTGTATGCCAAGGAGGACATGGCAATCTGTAAAGGTTATGGTTATGAACTTGTTTGGGTACTGGTCTTTCTTTTTTTAATACTGTATGCACATAAAACATACCTACTTCCATTAATTTCAAAGTTTTGTAAAATTCTAAGTTGGAACCAGATCCACATATCAAACAATATCAAGCATAACTTTAGTTGAGAGTCTGAATGTTACTAATCCATGTGGAAAGTGGAGGGAGTGGGAAGGGCTTAGAAAATTGCTCCCAAGTTCCAGTCTACCATCCTGGATGAGTTCAGGGAAAATAAGACATAAAAAGGAAGAGACACTAGAGAAGCTAAGGTCAGTAGTACCCCAAGAAACAAATTCCCGAAGAGTGTTTGTTATTTGGAGAGTGACTGGTGGGGAGAATTAAGGCATGTTACAAGAGCATGAGAGGATATCAGGTCAGTACCCCGGAAAGAAATCTGAAGTGCAAGGCATTTTTAAAGTACAAGTTGTGTGTTGAAATGGCCACCCAGTCCTTGCATTTGGACACTTGGTGGACACAAATGGACACATTTAATCCATGAACCAAGAACACAAACTCGGATTGGAAGCCACTGAATCACTTGTTAGAGGCATGGAATTTTAGTGAAATTGAAAAGGAACAGTAGAACATATGGGCACATTACTCAATAATTCTTAGGGTTATTACAAACCACTTTCTGAAAAACCTATTAACAAAATCTCTCTCTACACTGTGATGTCTGATTCTCTGTATCTTTTTTTATTTTTTTGGAAGAATTCTGCTACAGTAGGGCGTGGATCATAAGCAGCAGTTTTTAATTTTATTTTGCTTTTTAATTCATGTATTTACTATGAATTTTGCAAGAAGTAACTTGTGTAAAGGCATTTTCAAGACTGTATTCACTCTAGGGTTGGCAGGTTCATGGCCTGAGACTGATCCTGTATCTTTAAGAGAAGAGAAAGTCAGCCAAGTGCAGGTGTTCTTGCAACCCTGTAACAGGAAAAACCACAAGGTGGAATTCTCCCTTCCCCCTGCACAACTTTTAAAGATACAGAAGACCTCTTGTAGGCCGGGCCTGGCAACCAAGAGGTCTTCTGTATCTTTAAAAGTTGTGCAGAGGGAAGGGAGAATTCCACCTTGCGGTTTTTCCCATTACAGGGTTGCAAGAACACCTGCACTTGGCTGACTTTCTCTTCTCCTAAAGATACAGGATCAGACTCAGGCCATGAACCTGGCAACCCTAATTCACTCCCTTTTTTTGTTTTATTTTTTGTTGTTTCAACCACTTCTGCCTCAGTCCAAATGTCAGGGCTTGTACATAGTTGAGAGGTTTCCATGTGCAAGCTATTTGAATAATAAAAAAGGACACCCCGTAACAATTCCTTTAAAGATCCCCTACTGAAGTGTGTGTGTTATTTGCAAATTGGGGAAGGGGAGATTTATGGTTACAAAAGTTTGTATATATGCTTTGTTTTCTAGATAATTCAAAGAACTCAATTTTAAGCCACTTCAATTCCTTTGACATGGGAACAAAATCTACTCAAATCCCACTAAGTGAGCTTAAAACAGCATATTTGCTAAATAAATTCCTTCCATGTTTGCTGCTGCTGCTGCTGCAAATAAACACTGTAGCACTCATACTAAACATTGCCTCTTTTATATTGAAGGAAAAGGGCCCATCAGCAGCTGTTGCTGGTAAGGAGAGGCAATTGAACAACAAATAGGAAGCTTGCTTTCCTTCCTTTGCTCAGAAGCGGGAAAGGAGCAAGGGGGATTCCCCTCAGCCAGGAACACACAACCACACCCTACAGAGCATCTCCTCCTCTGAGGTCTGCTGCTTCTGTCTGTGGGGAAGCATACAAACAAGAGGTTGCTCCTACCTCTTCTCTCTTGCTCACCCTCTTTGGACATCATGACAGGCAGGATGGGCCCATGTGCTGCCTAGAGAGAAAATGCAACCTCACTCATCCTCTTTTTAAATAATGCAACATAGAGGAATGGCCATGGGAGGAGCAGGCATCTTACATCTCACCCTCTGACTCACCAGAGTTCTCTTCTAGACAGTGCAGTGGTGGGGAGCGAACCCGCTCTTCCCTGCTGTGCATCTCAGAGACAGAGGGAGGGAAGGAGACAGAGGAAGTAGTGGCTTTTTTTTGCAGGAGCAGCTTCTGCCTCTGCACAATTGCTCAGCCCTTCTCAGTAGCAAGGACTGGACAAATGATGGTGGTTGCTACTGCTGTCTGTTATTCCTCAGCTACCTTCTTGCTCTGAACAGTAGTGCAGTGGTAAATTCAGAAGTGCAGGGCCCCTTCATGATAGTCGCACCACACACCCCTTACAGCCATGCCCCCTTGCTTGTTTGCTCTCCATCGCCACACTCCTCAGTCCTCTCCCACATGCACCTTCTCCACAACAACCGATGTCCTTAGGAGCCAATCAGCATGAAACGGGAGTGTGTTAGTTACTGAGAAGAGTCTGCTCAGCGGCTGACTCAACTCCTTTCCCTCTGATTGGCCCCAGTCAGCAGGAAAGGGCAGTGAAGCATATTAGAAGACTCTTCTCAGTGGCCAACACACTCCTCTTTCATGCTGTTTGATAAACAGGATGCTGGAGACATGGGGACCTGGCTGGGTCTCTGCTCCTAAAAATGTAAAGGGTCTAAGACCACCACCCTGAGACCCTGGACGATTACATCTCCGGCTCTAACTGCTCTGATCATGCCCTCTCTCAGTTCTGGGTGGTGTAGCAGGAAGGATTGGGCCCAGTAGAGCTACTCCTGGGGAACAAGCCGGGAAAAGGTATGCCAGGCTGTCTTTGGAGGGGCAGGCAGCTTGTCTGCCTGCTCCCTCAACTTCTCTCTTTGGCTAGGACTGGGCCTATTAAGGCCAGGGATGGGGAGAGACAGAGAGAACAAAAAGGTGCTCCTTGTAGGAGCATTCTCCTTCATTCAGTGGAAGGCGTGGTGGGAAGGATTGGGTGCTTGGGCCCAATCCTCCCCCATTGCACCACCAGGAGGAAGAGTGCAGGTGAGTGTGAGAGAATCAGATGGCTGATCCTTCCACAACGACTTTCAATGGTGCACTGGCCAGAAGGCAAGTGATTGGGCAAAGGTAGTGCTTCCAGTTTCTCTAGTCTAGGCGACACACTGCGCTCAGTCCTCACTGCCACGGTGCACCGAGGGGGTGAGCAAGAGAAATGAGGCAGGAGCAACACTGCCTTCTATTGCGTGCTTCACCTGCAAAAAAGCGGCAGAATTCAGAACAGGAGGCATTGAGTTGCCAGGGGTGCGTGGTGATTCGCTCATCCTTTCCAACTCTGCTATAAGGCAAGGGAAGGGAAGAAGGAGATGTTGCTATTTGCAGTTTGATCTCCTCTCTGTAACAGCTGCTCATCAGCTGCTTTTCCTTTTTTAAAAAAAAGTGGCAGTGTCAACCTCGCTTTTTCAGAGCACGCTTAAGCTAACGTGTAGCTTGACCCTCAGACAGATCTACGTTCGCTTCCCGCAAGCGAGCACGAAGAATACCACAACCTGAAGGGGAATCCGGGACCAGCTGTAACCCGATACGTTTCGCAGCTGACTGGATAAGGCGTCTAGCTCCGCCTCCACCTCCGGAGCGATTCATTGCCTAGCTGAGCCTCCGGAATCTGGGATTCAGCTTTCTCTTAGGCTGGGCTTCCCTGCCAATCAATCTGAAGGACGGGCTCTTCGGCCTCCTTTGGCCCTTCCCCCTTTCCCCCTCCTCCCCCCGCGCCTATTGATATTATTGGAGTGTGGTGCGAGCGCTCGGTCTGCAGTCGGAGACTCGCAGGCAGCAAATACGGAGAGAAAAAACGAGTAGGGAAAGGCAGAAGGCAGCGGGGAAGAGCTCTGTGTAAGAGCACTGCGAAATAGAACCCATTGCAGAACAAGCTCTTTAATACCCGCCGAGTGGCAGCAGCGGGAGAAACAGCAAGCGCCTTACAGTCTTTCTCTGAACATACATGTAATTAGATATATTTAAACACCTCAACCTCACGCACCATGGTTTTTCAAACTAGGATCTCTTCATGGATTATTTTATGTTGCATCTGGCTGCTTCGCTTTGCACACACGGGGGAGGCACAGGCTGCAAAAGAAGGTAAGGTGATACCGAAAACAAAGTTTATCTCTGCCTTTCTCTGTTGCGAAGGCTTGTTAGAATGTTTTGAGATTGCAACTGCATGCAGCCCTTCTATCCTCTTTCTTTAACACAGCAGAGATGAAAGGACAGCGATTGGCACCCGCAGCCCCATGTCGAGTGCCTCAGCCTACTTCCTGTTGAAGTGCCGTTTCATAGATAACAGATCTGGATTGCGCCCCGATTGTGTGTATGCACATATATGTGGATGTCTGTAAGAATGATGCATCTCCTATAAGGATTTTGGTTTATAAGAGACTACACGTGATGCAAAGCCTGGGATGCTTTCAGGTCGGTGTATGTGCTCGCGGGGTGGGGGGGCATATTGGTAGGATCGCTGGGGAGTTTTTTCTCTCACGACTAGGTTACAACTTACAGCGTGACTGATAATATAACCAGTGCAATTCTCCCGCTCCAACCCTCCCCACTACCAACATAATAAATTTAAGAAATGAAAATATTTTCTCTATGCTGAGACTGCCGGTGTTTGTGAAGGAATGAAGCTAGCGACCTACTCCATGGCTGCAGAGGAGTTTGGAGACTGAGGGTGTATCCCAAAGGAATTTGGAGGGTAGGAGGAGGACGTGGCTTTTTAGTCATCCGTGTCACCTATAATAGGTACTAAGACAGTCCACTTGTTCGTTTCATGGTGACAGTGCAGCTCTCGGGGCGTTCAGTCAGAAAGGGAGAAGCGGAGCCGAGCACGCTCGTGTAGAACTATTTGCATCATATATGCAGAGATGCGTATTTTGTCGTGTGTGTGTGTGTATATATCTTTACAAAATGTGCATTACCTCCACCGCTCGCTCTATGTGCACATTGCATAATACATACATATTTGTATATGGAAGGGAGCTAACATTCTCCCTGAATGGTAACGGGGGCTTCGAATAATCTATCGAAGATTCATTTACAAATGTACAGATAGTAGACATTTGAAAGGTAACAGTTTCCCACGAGATGCAAAAATACATCCCTTTTCTTGCCTTAGGGAAATCTGAGATACTGTTAACATGTGTTAAAGGAGATGTAATGTCTTAGGGTGGAAGAATAGCCTTCCCCCCCACACACATACATCAGGGCTCTTATCGCTTTTCGGAGCTATTGCCATGAGGTAAAATACATTTATAAGCCTATAGTCGGAGCTAGGAAGGAGGGCTTCTCTCTCAATTAAAATGTGCCGTACACCGAGCGAGGAACAGTGGGTGGGGAAAATCAAGCGCTGTCCTTCGGGTGGCTATGAAAAGTTTGTCTGAAATGCTAAAACCGCGGTGAAAGGATGAGACAGGTTGAAAGGAAGCGACAGACAACAAAACAGTCTTGCAGGAGGGCGAAATCTTGGGTGGAGAACGGTCTGCTTCTTCCACCCGCTATGGAGTATGTTTGCGTGCGGGAGAGGCAGTCTGAAGGGACTTGAGGTTGTGTCACCTCAGTGTATGTATGCTGTTTATCTAGAATCGAGTAATAATTTGTGGATTGACTTTAGGTTTGGTGGAGCTGACACGGAAAAAACCTGAAGCGTGTGTGTATATGGTTTGATCTCTAAGGGCGCTGGCGTTTACCTGGGGCAGGCTCGGAAAACTCACCTCAACTTTGACTCCGTTCTACTCCGGGATAAACCAGAGCGGCGGATCGTCTCCTTGCCTGCCCGCTAACGCTTTCATCATTGTCGGAAAAGGAAAGTCGGAGGCGTGTGCTGTTTGAGTGTTGGGGAGGGGGGTGCATTAAAAAAAAGATTAAGAAGGGCGGGGGCCAACAAATACAGAGCTGTGTGGGGAAGGCACACTTTTTTTTCAGGCATCCTGATAATCGTTTGAAAGGAGAATCGGGTTGAGTACCAGAAGCTCATTATTGAAATAGGGTGATGTGGGGGCAGAGAGCCAGGGTCGAGTATCCATCTAGGTTGGTGAACAGTTTTCTCCGTTCCGGTAGACAGTTACTCTAAGCGAATCCCGCCGGCTTGGCTCAGATGCTGGTCTGGGAAAAGTAAAGGCTGAAAGCAAAACTGGTGATCGTGGGGAGCACTTGTGAAGCCTGGTTTAGGCGCTTAGTAAGGAGAAGCGCAGGAACCAGATGCTCCCGCGGCGGCAGTCAAGAGTATTCATTTGCTGAGCCGAGAGGCTTCTCCGCACCTCTTCGCTTTGCTGCCTCAGCCGGGGAAGTGGAGGGGGGGGCGGGATTCTCTGGGACGCTTGAAGCAGAGATGCCGCTGTCGCTTCCTCTCCCTTAAGCCCTCCCTCGAGTATGTAGTCAGCTGAGGAGAGGCCGGAGCCCTAAGGAGACTCTTGCCATCCCATTTCCCGCCTTCTTGGGTGAGGGGCGAAGGAGTTCCTTTGACTAGGGCTCTGGGCAGATCTCGCCTAGGCCGATGACCCGGCCCTCCCTCTCCTTCCCCCCCTACGTACGAAACATAACCCCGAGCTATATAGTAAGAAGTACATATAGTATTATAGTAGTATAGTATAACAGTGTGTGTATGTGTGTGTGTTCAGGGATTATTTTGTCTTTGAGGTTTAGGCTGCATTCCTTACTTGTGAGTAGATGGGACTTACTTTTGAGTAAAGAAGGATAGGATTCTGCTGTTTGTTTTCAATACTGGGGTTAAGGCCTGGCATATGAAAAGCAGTAATCAAGTGTCTCTGAGCATGTACAAAACAATATTCATTCCCCACTGACAAATTCCAAAGGAGCTGCTATGTTAGTTTGTTAAAGCAAACACAAAAAGGATGGCACATTCAGTCTTTGGGTGAGACAGACTGTGGTGAGTAGTAAGGACAACGACTTGGGACACCTTAAAATACTTAATAGATATGTGCA
This sequence comes from Rhineura floridana, assembly GCF_030035675.1. Lineage (NCBI taxonomy): Eukaryota > Metazoa > Chordata > Lepidosauria > Squamata > Rhineuridae > Rhineura > Rhineura floridana. Next base: position 73,607,978 of record NC_084483.1, on the reverse strand, counting down.
TTGAGGCTTTGAGGTGTCCCAAACTACTTTTTTGTCCTGACTACTGAGCACAGTCAATCCCACCATGGGGCCAGAGTATGAATGGTCCAAAGCAGATGGTACAAGCTCCCATTCAGACTTTAGTCCCAAGATGAATAGTATGTTTACAGCAGCACAAAAACATTAAAAAAAAAAAAGGGGGGGAGGATGAGTTAATCAACCATTTAGATAATATCAGGTGTGAAAGTGTGATGGATAATCTCTTTGGCGCCTCCTTGAAATGTTTCTGGTTGTGAGACAGTCAGGGGAGAGGTTTTGGATCATATCTTAGGAAAATAGCATAATAAAATGGCATGCAAAATCCATATACCTTTATGGGATAAATAGCAAAGGTTACAGTTGGCAAAAATCATGTGACTTCGTAAGGATTAGCTACTGCTAGTTTTAAATAGTAGCACCAGTGTTCATAGGCAAAAGACTACTCCATCTGACAAGTTACACTGGCTGTGTCCTTTATTTCTGAGATGTTAATCAGTGGGGGTCTGACTTACGCAGTAAAGCTGGAAGTCACCAATGTGTGGGCTACAGATTTCATTAGAGGCCTTTTCTAAACAGCTTCTAAAATGTCTTTCACTTTCTGTTGTTATGGTCCTGGTTTGAGTTGGTTAGTTTGTTGAAGGAGCTTGTTTCTTTGAAAAAAAAGCTTTGTCTTGAGCGCTTGGAAAAACTTCAGGGAAGTTTTCTTGTGAAGTATGAATAAAGGGTCTCTGGACACCTGTGAAAGCAGTTCTTTTTTCTGTTTCCCAAAAGTTGCTGTTCAGAAGTCAGTATTGTAAAATAGGACTATACTTATCATATTGAAAAATCATGTTAACACGCACTAGTCACTTTAAAAATTTTTACATCCTCAGAAGAGAGATACCCTTTTCGCTATAATTTTGTATACAAAATATGTTTGAGTTGTTGGAGCCCTGCTTGGAATGTTTAGTACAACTGACTTTTTTTCAGTAGATGCTCTGAAAAAGACAGGCAGACTTTAAACATATACTATGGGTTTTTTAGCAAAATTTATGAGCATGGACTCTAATTAGCAACCCAATACACAGAACTCTTATCAACTCCTAGTTAAAGGCCAATGATAGCTGAAGTCCTTACATACCTGGATTAATTAATTAAATAATTAAACAAAAATTGAAGCTGTTTAGAGTAGAGCCTGAGCTTCTACAATGAGATGGCACAAAAAGATTGTCTTAAATTATATTTCCATAATATATTTTAAGTCTTAAGGCTGCAATCCTTGGTGGTCATTTATTTGAGAGTAAGCACCATTAAACTCAGTGGAACTTGCTCATTTGCAAGCATAGGCGATCAGGCTGTAAGGCAGCAGTCCTCTTGTACTTGAATTAAAATCAGTGGTAATTACTTCCATTACATATGGTTTGGTTGTGAAATTTGGGAATACCTGAATCTATTCCAAAAGTGCTAAACATGTTTTTTTTATTATGATGGAAAATCTTGGTTTCTTAAAACATGTCAGCATAAATGAATGTATTTCAAATAGTGCTCGTGACAATACGTACTTTTAAATTTAATACTGCAATCAGCTACACACTTCTGCAGGGATTTCAGTGTAACTTACTGCTAAACAAGTCTATAGAGGACTGCAGGCTGTATATTGATTTATATTAATTGGTTATATTAAAGTGAAAGGTGCTTTCTTTTGTTAAAATATACAATAAGTTGGTATTTATTGTACTGATGACTAAAACATGTCAGCATATAAAATGCTAGGTTTATATCTCTAGGTAGCAAAAGGATGCTATTTGAAAGAATGTTTTATTATTTCATCCAAATGGTTTGGAGTTTCAACACTGTCCAACTGTTTTAAAAGGTGTTATGGAACTATGTGCACTAATGTGTCAGCAGAGCTTTATAATAATATTTATATTCTTATTCAGCAAAATATAAATACATTTATATTACTGCCCATATATAGGTCCTTTTGTGTTTGTTTTGTTTATTGGAGTGAGTCAGAAGTAGTATTTATGTAGCAGGTAAGTTTCTTACCATAATTGTAATTTCTACTCAGTTTTATAGTGTTGGCTTTGTTTCGTTGAAGTGGCAATAAACTCCCATTGTATTTAACGTTTGATTATATCATAGATACTTTAAAATATATTTCATGGCACTCAACATACTTACCTTGCATGTGTGTATGTATTATTGCATAATGATGAATTGTCAAGCTAAAATGTATGTATGCTTTTTGATAATGAAAAGTGCTACATTAATTATATGTATTTTTGACATTTCCCCTGTATACCTTGTTTTATATATATCTTTACATTAATAGTAGTGTAACTCACATTCCCTAATCCACCTTTGCCTAGTACAGATTACAATTAGTTATTACATATTTAAAATATTTTAAAAGTGTATTTAAATGTATATTACATATGAAATTCACTTTCAAAATTGAAGGAGAAAAATATTTTGTGTTATAAACACAGTACAAAATATAGATCTGACATTTCTTAATAAAATTCTGTTTTTTATTACCTAATAAATACCTGAACACTTTCATCTTCATTTCTGGAAGTTCATTCAGTCGCTCTGTGTTAATTCCTTTATGAATTAATTTTTAAGGAAAACATAAGTTAATAAGTGAAACTTTTAATTTTTAAAATAGCTTAACACAAGGATTTTTTTCTTTCAGTAATATTGTTGGATTCTAAAGCACAACAGACAGAGTTGGAATGGATTTCTTCTCCTCCTAATGGGGTAAGTATATCATAAAAATTGAGAAAAATAAATCCCACAGACAATATTTATAGCTTAAATTTAGCCTTTCCCCCAAATTTTCTTCAGCAAATTTTAACCTACATATGTAAACTTTTTGTTGGGAAAGGAAGTATAGTTCAAATATATTTGCTATAAATTAATGATATGAATGTTTTTAAAACATCCAGAACTTATGGGCATTCATAGCAGAGGAAGAATCAAATCAATATTTCAAGCATTTAAAAACTTTTGTAGAACTTGTAGATCTAAATACAAAATTTTCTGCCACTAAAACATGAAATTTATATATTTATTTTCACAACTTTACTTAAACTTTATCCTGGTGTATTTTAATATCACACTGATAATTCTATAATTAAGTCATTCTCACTCAGACTGGGAACCAATTCAAATTTATTTTTTTTGTTCATCTGAATATGTGAGAAATACCCATCTCACATCTGCTTAAAAACAATGAAATGAAAGGACAGAATATAATTCTGAAGAATCTAGATTATTTTTTAAAACATTCAAATGTCTCTGAGACTGCATTATAGAATGGTCTTAAAATTAATATTAAGAAAGACATCCTTTAAATTCACCTGATGAAGTTTGATTTAATTAAAATGGAGTATGTGCTGTCTTGGCACTTTGAGGATTGGGTTGCCCACCATTTAAGGTAGTTCTTAACTCACACAGGGTAGTCTTGGAGTGCCTGTGAACAAAAAGCTTATAAAAAGCTGGAACCAAAAGAGTAAAAGGTGAGTGGGGGATATAAAAGTGTAACAAATCTTGTATATAAGGAGAATGAAACCCTGACATTGACTTAGTTAAAAAGTAAGATTGTAAAATCAATCTAAGCACAGGGTGGAAGTAAGTGTAAAGGCTTTCAAAATGTATGTAATGTGAGCGGAAGGCTTAGTGAGTAATAACTCAGATATTAGCATTTCACATTAATGATAGCCTTTTAAATTGAGGGTTGGAAAGAACAATTGTAAGCAGACTGTAATGTTCCATACTTGAGATAATGAAGCCATGCTTGCCTGTTTTGGGGGGTTGGAGATAAATGCTGATGAAAAGTCCTGGGGATGCCCTTCAATGACAGTCAGTGCTGTGACCATACATTGGTTTAATTAAGATACGGAAGTCTAAGAAAAGTATTGTACCTAAGACTAAATCTATAATTTTTATTAGGCTATCAAATGAAAAAGGACAACTTCTACATTTATGATGTATGTTATATATGCTGGAGACCACATACTGTGAAAATAATTTAGAAATATATTTTCAAGAGTTTCTAGAGGAGAGGTTGACAACTCTGAAACAAAAAAAGATAGTTTGAGTGCTCTTAGTGAGGCTTTTGAAATTCCATTTTATCAAACCAAGGTCTCATTCATTAATGCAAAAAAAAAAGCCATTACATTATTTTTATAATTCTAGAAAGTACCAAGCACCCTTCTGGTAATAAAGACATTTACGCAATTGGTTACATACACACTAGAGCAGAGATATCAATATAATGTGTTGAAACATTTTATCTCAAGGTGGTTTTCACATTGTCCTAGTTTAAATTACACTCAAACATTAGTTCCTGACTGCTTAGATCTAGTTGCAAGTATATAAAGATAAGCAGTTACCATCTGATACTCCAACCAAGGAAAGAAATTTAATATGTACACAAAACTTGCAAACACAGAACTTGTTTGCATTTTCAGTATGTCTTTGGATGTTTATTTCTCACAACAATGACAAAATATTTTTACCTTCATGATACCAAGCATGATACTGTCTACTGTTCTAAGCAATGAACTAGTTTATGATATCTTGTGTTAATTACACTGAACTATAGACAACTGATCTATATTCCACTTAAATTGTACTTGGATTTCATTCTGCCTGCTCCCATCAATTTCCACTTCCATCAAGTTCTACTCTTTTAAAATAAATCTTAACTTAATGAGAAGACCAGGAAATGGGATCATTTTAAGGTTGCAATTTGATTTTGGTCTGCTGTAGTATACAGTAGGGCCACGCTCATATGGCGGGTTACGTTCTGGACCCCTGCTGGAAAGCGAAAACGGCTGAAAAGCAGAACTCATTGAATAGAATGGTGTGCAACGCCCGAAATCGCCGTAAAAGCGGAACAAGCGCCATATGAGTGGGACTTTAGTCTAATTGCGTCTAATTGAGACCGCCGCATTAGCGAAACACCGTAAAGTGGGGCCCTACTGTATGTGAATGTGTTTTACAGCAGTGACTCCTTAAGATGCCAATATGGATTTAAGTTCGTGTGTGTGTGTCTGTTAATATATACATGAAAACACATTTTCAGTGTAACTGGAAGTACACTAATATTTGCCTGATCATGTACTAGATTTGCAAGGGGATGGGAACATTGTTCAGTATGCAAAGCGTGTGCTCTATTACTGAAGGTCCCAGGAGCCATCTCCAGTTAAAAAACTCTGGTAACAAGGGTGGGGCAGTCATTTGCCTGCTAGTCAGTAAACAGTACTGTACTAGGTAGACCAATGGTCTGATTTCATATAAAGTACGTTCATATGCTTTCTTTTTTAAAGGGAATACTATTAGTTCAGCTCAACTAAAGCAACAGTCTGTATATTTCATTAAGCTATCATGTTGTATTATGCATATTGTAACATAAATACAGCAGTATTTTGAAAATGCGTTTTTATATTTACATCTTCTGTGCATTTCAGCATTTATAACCTAATATATTTTGCGGTAATAAGTTGCAGCATCAGTTCATCAGTGTCTGCTTTTCTTAGAGTAGTAAACCAACACTGAAATGATCTCATTTGCTGTCAAATAAGCTTGTGAACAGTTGCGTGATACATGGCTTTGAGGTTGGTAAGCCAGTCTTTCTGTTCGTGCTTGTGTTCCATGAGTCATTCATAGTGATATGACAACTGATAGTTGGGCAATCTCTTTACCATGGTTAAGTTGGCAGGAGTATGTGTGGGGATTGCCAAGTCCCTTACTCAGCCTCTTCCATCTCCTGGTACAGATTTTCCCTGCTTGTTACCTACTAACTACAGTTAAGTGCTACACCAGCAAAAACAGTAGTGATGCTGACCAGGGTTTGAAAGCATTTAGTAAAACTTGGATAAGAAAGAATCTGGTTACTGTTAACCATTGTCAATATCAGTACGGATGTAGCACTTAAATTCAATTAACAAAAAAGAAGAAAAGCTGGGGTTGGGTGTTGGGTGTGTGTATGTGTGATGCATCATCTGTTCTTAATCACTAGTGTTACAGATAACTAGTCCTGAGTAATGAATTGGCCCTAAAAGAAGATGAATGTTTTGGACCCAATTTGATTCACTCCAAGACCTGCTGAGTGTTACGGAAATAATAACAAAAAATCATTGGATTGGATCCAGACCTATCTTTGCATTTATGGAAAGGCTCTTTCTGTTCTTAGAATTCAATTGGGTCTGGCAAATGCTTCTCCTCCACAAACTGGATGTTCTCATGGGTGGAAGTGGGGAAGTGACTTTCACTGGTTCCTCTTCTGCCCTAAAACACCAGCTCCCACACTGTTACAAACAGTCCCCTAACCTTCCAGAGCAAATTTTCGGAGTCATATGGGCTCCAGGAGAAGGGAAATTCTGCAAAAATAACTTTGCCCTTTTGGCCTGTGGGAGCATCCCATGAGTGGAGTTTTGAAAATGATTGTATTATCTTTTAAAATATTTTTCATTTTCAAAATCCAAAAACTGTTTTGGATTAGCAGTTTGGCAAGTGCGTCAAACCATACTCAGTCAACTAGTTTTTCCCTGAACAACCAAATCACCTCTATCTTCACTCTAAAAAGCTGAGCTAGAAGAAAATACTCACCTTCAGAAAAAAATAATGTGTGCAACCATGACACTAGATTAAACAATTATCTTCTTTTTTTCAATTCATGTTAAATGTACTGCTCAAACAGTTGCTAGGGTATAATTTTTTTATTTCTGAAAAAAAATCTGTTTCAGATAATTAGAATTGAGGACAGTTCATTTCTTAGGCATGTAAACTTTCTGTTCCGTTTTCTAATATACAAAGTAGATATTTAAGGTTGTAGTTCCTGATGACTAGAATTACATGCTCCGCCTTTCATTGGCTACCATATACATACATATGTGACAAAAAGCCTTATCCAGGCATGGCATTCTTTGCACCCACTTGAAATTCTCCATGGCACACTTTGTGCATTTTCTTGGTCTTAGACAGCTGTAAAGAAGCAGCAAAGTGGATTGTAGCTGTGGTATCACAGCCCTTAGCTGGGATCCAGTGGCAGGGTGGGTGCAGGAAGTTTTAGTGCACCCAGCAGGGCTTCTAATAGCAACCTGCTCTGTTTGAGAAGCTGATCTGGAAAATCAGTGAAACTGCCATATCAGACATACTCCATTTGGATCTTGGCCTATGAAATATAATTTATTTATAAAAGTATTTATATACTGCCTTCTCATAAAATATCAGTGATGTACAGCAATATTAAAACATAAATGAAAACCTTTAAAAGCAGTATGCAGAACAAGCATTAAAATGACTGGCTACTCAAGAAAAGTTTAAATCCTTTGATTTTTTGTAGGGTTTGGATCAGACTGACAGTGTTTCACCACAATTAAGGTCTTCGTATTTTTAAGAAATATGATTTTTTTTGTTTTGTGTGCTAAATAGCCTTTCTTAATTTGAATAATTATTTCTTTGTTTTAGTGGGAAGAAATTAGTGGGCTGGATGAAAACTACACACCTATTCGAACATACCAGGTATGCCAAGTCATGGAACCTAACCAAAATAACTGGCTTCGGACTAACTGGATCGCAAAAGGCAATGCACAAAGGATTTTTGTAGAACTAAAATTTACTCTGAGGGATTGTAATAGCCTTCCTGGAGTCCTGGGGACATGTAAAGAAACATTCAACTTGCATTATTATGAAACAGACTATGACACTGGCAGGAGTATCAGAGAAAACCTGTATGTAAAAATAGATACTATTGCAGCTGATGAAAGCTTTACCCAAGGTGACCTTGGGGAGAGAAAAATGAAACTTAACACAGAGGTGAGAGAGATTGGACCTCTGTCAAAAAAAGGATTCTACCTTGCATTTCAGGATGTAGGTGCCTGCATTGCTTTGGTTTCTGTCAAAGTATACTACAAGAAGTGCTGGTCCATTATTGAGAACTTAGCTATTTTTCCAGATACAGTGACTGGGTCAGAGTTCTCCTCCCTTGTTGAGGTTCGAGGAACTTGTGTCAGCAGCGCAGAAGAAGAGGCTGAGAACTCTCCTAGAATGCATTGTAGTGCAGAAGGAGAATGGTTAGTACCTATTGGGAAGTGTATCTGCAAAGCTGGTTACCAGCAGAAAGGGGACACATGTGAACGTAAGTAGAAAAAAAATACTTTATGTATTCTGCTTCTGAATATTTTATTGCGTCACTTTAAAAAATTGCCTTTCAAATGAAAATGTTGTATTATTTAGTCCAGATACCAAGATCCTTGGAACTGATATGCTTTATACTAGCTAGTGTAAATCATATGTTTTCAGGGATGGAAGTCAGCAATTGGATGTTGCATTTTGAAAAGGCTATGAAACTGTAACTGCAGTTACATAATAATATTTTACAAGAAATAGGCCAAAGACATTTCCTACTTAATGATTCTTCAGAATATCCTTGAGGAAATCGCAATTTGAAGATAAGATACCATTAACAGTCTTGTGTCTGAGGATTACTTGCTACTTATTCTGAGTAGCTTATTTATAGGAAACATTACAGAAACAAAAACTAGGAGTATAATGCACTTGTGATTATCGGCTACAAAGCTGTTTGGAATGCATCAGGCTAAGGTTCTTATTGGTAGCTGTAGGAAAAGCTGCTCTTCAGAAAGGCAAAAAGTCACAACATGCATGGTTTTCCTCTGAAGCCATATCAGAGACCTTTAAGTCTATACAGATTGATTCATCGCACAGGTTTCTAGAATGCCAGCACATTTTCTTTCTGTATGTTTTCCACAGGTAGATCATGTGTTGAAGTGATACTGACTTTAAATCTTTGCAGGACTGAACATATCTTTTCCATTGAAGAAACGGAGAATAAGAACTTATGTATTAACAAGGGATATTTCACTAAGAAACAATGTGAAAACTACTCATACAAATCAATTCAAATGACTGCTTGATTCTGTTAGGTATTAAAAAGTACTTTGTGTCTGTCAAATCCCATTACAAATGTTTCTCTGCTGACTTTGACTTTAAGTGACTTGAGGAGAACAGAGGTTTAGAATAATAATAAATAATAATACTGATAATAATAAATAATAATACTGATAACCACTTTATGTTTTTAACGTTTATTTCCCACATTTTTTTCTGAAAGATAAAAAAATTCAGAAAAATTAGAGAGAATTAAAACAGTATATTACAAAAGAAGTTGAGACCTGTGTGTTAGAAACTGGAATTCAAGTAAATTATTTATCAAACAGGCTTCTTGATTTTAGACATTAGTGATTATGTTGATAGAGGCATTAATTGATAACTTGCATTTGAGTGTCTCTCTGTGTCCATTTTGCAAGAACACTTCTCATGTCTGGCTTGCTGCCAAATAAACTGCTAAAAAATATGCTGTCCTGGAGCTGATCCAGGTTTCATTTTGTAGGGTTTTTTTGGTTATCTTCTCCATCTCTTTTTCCAAAAATAATTCTGGTAAAAGTTTAAAAATAAACCCTTGTATATCTGTATCTGAGGAAGGCTGAGACATGTTAGGTAGCTACCAACCCTATTAAAACTATAAGCTGATGTTGGAAGGACATGGGGCGACGTAAATGTCCTTAGCTGCTACTTCAGTCTGATACTAGTTAGAATTTTCTGCTGTGAAAATATTAATGATAAACTTTGTAGTGAGTTATAATGCAGCTGGAAGAGTAGTGTGTTCACTTTGACAGAAACTGAACACAATAACATTAAAGCAATTGGGTCTTTTTACTGTCAGGTTTTGGAATATATGAAACAGAATTGGCATGTGACTTTAAGGCATCTTCAAGGTCTGTATTCTGCAATCACTTTATGTATTCTTAGCAACTTGATAGGGTTAAGTGAGTAGTAAAATGAATGTTTGTATTGCAGTCCATACCCAAGCATTCATATTTGGGCACTCAAACAACCTAATCTGGAAGACATTGGCCCCTATCCACAGACCTTTAAGTGCAGCAAGATCTTTGTGTGTGCATGGGCTAAAAAGATAATCGCCTGTTTTGAGGAACAAGAGTTGGGTCTGAATTTAGCCCTGCCCCTACTGAAATGAGTAACTGATGTCATCTGTTTGGTGCTACGAGTGCGTCTGATCCAGCAAAGAAAATGTGCAATAGTTGTAGCTGCTGGGTGAGAAATCTAGCTAAGGACACTGCCTGTATGTTCTTTCTATACAGAAAGGGATTTCTGCAAGAGAAATCTGATTTTGTGTCTACCTTCCCTTTGCTGAATTCAGGTGATTATGTAAATAGAAATCTGATTTTAGTGGATTCATATATGCCTGTATATGCTTCAGGTTGCTACTCAAGTGATTAATATTAGCACTAGTTTATTTAGATTTACCCATTCTGCTTCTAAAATATTTTGAAATGATCATTAATATTCCATGACTACAATCATAAATGCATGTTTCTGGGAGTCAGATCCTGTGAACATAGCGAGATGTACTTTTGAGTAAACATGCACAGGCAAATACATTGCAGTTCTTGTTAACAGACATCAGAGGAAAAAGTAACATAGTCACTGATTTTTTCCCCTTGTGTTTTTTCCCTGTCATAGCACAACCTTTGAGGAAAATCTATATAAACTCCAGGATATATGTTGTAGGCTATGCGTTGTGTGTTTTGCATCATGATAGTCTCTAAAATTTAGCCATTTGTGTGGCCAAATCTGTTAATGTCAACAGATAAAATACTTTTTTGTTGATTATTTTATGCTGATTTAATCAATCAGTCTCTTGAAAGTAACTAAACTTGCATATTGTCAATATAGATGTCTTACTGTGTACTTTCATACATATACCTCTACTGTGTAATAAAGAAACTAATTCAAACTAAGGAATACCCTAAGAAAAGAGTTTCTCACTGGTTAAATTCTCATTGTGGTATATAATGTATGTTTCTTTAGAAATGAAAGGCTTTTTTTGTGGGTGGGAAATTTTGAGAAGTGCTGATATAATCCATATTCCATATGTTCTGTGTTACTTAAAAAGGAAAATAATATCCACTTGCTCACACACAGCTATATAATATTTCATATGCTAGGGAGCACTTCTCAGTGTGCATGATATCACTAGTGTGCACGACTAGTGGGGACGCGAGATAGGGCCTTTTTGGTGGCTGCCCCGAGGCTTTGGAACTCCCTAGGGAAGCAAGAATGGCCCCCTCCTTGCAGTCCTTCCGTTGGCAAGCAAAGACTTTTTTATTTCAACAAGCCTTTGGAACGGAAAGCTGTTAAGGACAGGACTTGAAGGGTGCTGCATTGCTATTGTCTAATTGTATTATTTTAACCTGAGTCTGAATTATTTTAACTGTATGTATGAATGGTTTTAATACTGTAAATTGTTTAATTGATTTTAATCTAGACTTTTGTATGTTTTTAATTATATGTGTGCTTTTATCTGGAAGCCGCCGTGAGTTCCAGTTTTGGAAAAAGGGTGGGGTAAAAATAATAATAAAATAAATAAAATATGATATATATAAAAGACAGTTTTGAAAGCAACAAACAGAACTTCACTCAAGCTTGCTCTGGATCCCTATAAGGATTCCGTTAATCACCTAAAAATATATATGAACGTAATTGTGATTAACCAAACAGAGGTTTTTATTATATTAACAAAATGTTTCAGCTTCCGCCTTCATCAGCTGCTAACATACAACTGCTGTTACGAAGGTGGCAGTTATAGAGCTTTGAGGATGGAATGTTCAGAGGGGCTTCATTGGCAGAAGCTAAGTAGTGGTGGTACTGTCCTCCAGGTTCAGGCCATGTGGTGCCAATGTGTCCAGGGAGTAAATCCAAAAGTTCTCCCTTTTGGTCAATGCTGCTGGATCTGCTGGCATCTCTATCGCTGTTATGGAAAAGTCCAACAGGCTGTGACCCTCAATGTTAAAATGCTTTGCAACTGGTTGCTCCACTTTTTTTGTCAAAATTGCCGACTTGTGGTTCCTGAAGCACGTGTGTAGGTCAGTTGTGGTCTTTCCTACGTATTGGATATGACATCCTGGTCTTTTGCACTCGATGATGTAAACTATATTGCAGGACCTGCAGGTGATGTTCTGTTTGATGTAATATGTCCTGCCTGTCCTAGTGCTTGTAAAAGTGGCTGTCTCCCTGAGGTACACACAGGTGATACAGCGTTTGGAGTGAAAATTAAATTAAATTATATGAAAATTAAATTGGCATTGTGTCTGAAAATTCAGACTTCCAGTACAAGCAAAACATGATGAAGTAGTCACCCGAAACATGTGAAGGAGAAATACCATTTTTGTGTTATGTGACTGTGTTGGAACAGTACACAGTGCAATGTGACACTCTGCTATTCTAAATTATAATTGCAGACCATATTTTTAAAACCTTATTTACTCATTTAAAAAAAAGCTTTAAATTTCAATATGGCCTGGTTGGGGTCTGGTGCTATTCCTTTGTTTCAAGGTAATGTAGATATTATTAAATTGAGAACCACTAGATATTACATTTTATCCTGACACAGATAGCATTATTTATGTGGTGGAGAAGAAACCACACTGCCCTCCACCACAAATGTAATGTATGAAACCGGCTGCCCGAGAGGCTGGTAATGATACATGGAGACATGATGTGTCTTGTCGGGTTATTTATTTTTTTTTAAAAGAATGACTGTATGAAGAAACATATATGTGTTTGAGAGGAAGGGCAAGTGCCCACTCCTCCACCATGCAAATTGCAGTGCTGGGCTGGCCCAGACTCTGTAAATCATGCCACTGGGATGGGCACCCAAATAAACTGTCTTGCAGAGCAATTGAACTCGGAGGATGCCGGCAGAAGCGGAGCTGGTAGAAAGGGCTGACACATCTAATTGCCATTCAGGTGCCACTGGGAGGCAAGGATGCTGGCTGCGCCAGCAGGGTGTGGTGGAAGGAAACAAAATGCATGTTTCCTCCCCCCCCTTTCCTGGCTTATTGGCTGCCGGGACAGAGGGCCGCAGGACTGCTCAAAACAGGCTGAGGATGTAGCATAAGTCTTCCTCCTCTCAGTTCTGCCCCATGATACCTCCTTCTGCCAGCTCCACTTGCACCAGTCTTGGCTGAGCCAGCTGGGCCCCAGCTGTGCACAGGTGGTGCTGGAGTTCCCTGGTGGCACCATGGCTGCACATGGGGTGGGTGACTTTTGCCGGTGGAGCCTGGTGGCACAACACCCTTCCTCCCACTTAAGCAGCCTCTTAGCCTGGAATACCTAGGAGATGTGTTGCACCCTTAGTTGCTAAGCATCTGGTTTTACGTTCTTGGAAATCTGCTCTTCACCTGGCATGGGTGGCTGGATAATAAAATTTGTATAAAATAAATGAAGTGGAATGTATGTGAAGGAATATCTTGCACAAATTTTAATGGTATATGAAGCATCTGGAATGCTTTGACTGTAACAACATTTTCCCCAAATAGCAGCTGCTATTATGACCTGGGAATCTCACTCCTTGCCTAGATGACACATACAATTGATACCCCAACTTCTTCTTCCCACATGTTTCTTTCATCTTGTTGCTTACCTTCCCTGTTACCTTGTTTGAATACAGAAGACTGGATTTTCAGTTATTCTACAGATCCCAAAGACTGTAACAACAGGGACATAATTTAATTATCAAAAGCCTCTTTTCTTCTTGATAATTATGTACCACACAAAAGGATGGTGCATCTGTTCTTCAAACTTTTGCATTTTGTTCTAATTTTAATTATAATTCTTTTTTTCAGTTATTTATTGTTGATGAAAACAAATAAATCCTCTCTATGCCTCTGAGGGCAGAACTGCATGTTATCTTGGCAATAGTATGTTCACAAACCTGAGTTTGCTGTGATAACATTTGTGTGTGGGAGAAGGTGATTGTAGAGGTGGATCTGAAGGCTGGAAGATTGTTTAACCCTGCCTACATGTATCAGTTTACCATAATACTGACCTACCTTACAGTTGTTGTAAGGATTACTAAAATAACATAGGTGAAGTGTTCATTCAAAGTGAATGCTAAATAAGCAAGCATTAACTGAAATAGATGAATTCACTATCTCTGTTATGACCATTGAATTTCATGTTGATTTCAGTATTGAAATTTGACTTTAAGAAGGCAGTAGTTAGAAATGAACAGAGGTGTTGGAGCTTCAGAGACTTGAGGCAGCTTCCAGTGTGCATTTTCCATGCCAGAATCTGTCTCTTGTATGCTGTATTGTCCTTTGCACACAGAAATGTATGTCCAAAATGTATGTTTTCAACCAAATGCTGTGTTAAGAGAAATGATTAGAAACATACACATTGGTGTTGCATTCATATGTATTGTGAGGAATGTTATGTCCTAGGACTGAAAGTAACAGGAAGCTTGCAGTAAGGCCAGTCTGCTGTGAAAGAGCAGACACCAGAGAAGCAAAGTGTTTTTTAATGCTCAAGCAATGAAAGAGCTTGATTTATGTATATCATTATTAAAAGGTAAAGGTGTCCCCGCACTTATAGTGCGAGTCGTTTCCGACTCTTAGGGTGATGTCTTGCGACGTTTACTACGCAGACCGTATATATGGGGTGGGTTTGCCAGTTCCTTCCCTGGCCTTTCTTTACCCCCCAGCCTATGCCGGGTACTCATTTTACCGACCACGGATGGATGGAAGGCTGAGTGGACCCTTGACCCCTTTTACCAGAGATTTGACTTCCTCCTTCCATTGGAATCGAACTCCAGCCGTGAGCAGAGCTTCGGCTGCGTTACCGCTGCTTAAAAGTTGTCGTAAGATCATGTATGTTGTTAGGTGCATTGAACATATAGTTCTATAGCTATGCATGTTTGTGTATGTCTTTGCAAATATAAAAAATGGAAAAAGCTTGATAGGAATAAGAAATGCCATAATCTAAGCATTCAAAATCCAAAATCAAGGGGCGAAGGAGAAGCTGTGGGTGAGGGAGGAGGGGGACTGAAAAAAAGACAACCTAGAAAGGACACTGGAGTGGAAGATAAAAGATTTATGTGATGAACATTTGCATGATTGGGCAAAACATTCCAGACCTCATGTGCCATTGAAAGATGGAATCATGCACTCACTCCCACCTAGCAGTTCGTCCATTTGTATTGATTAGCTCAGGAATTCTAATACAAGTCTCCTTTTACCTGAGAAACCATGGAGATTGTGCTCTCTTTGATCTTTATCTGGGCCTGAAGCTACTTTTATATTTATTGCCATTAAAGACTGTAGTGAGAAAATCAATTTTTGTTCCCTCACTTTTAGCATTAATAATACATGTGTGTAATGTTTCCCTCCATTGTGCAAGCCCCACATTCAAATGGTAGTCTAGTTGATTAAAACCAATAAGGAGTTCATAGAATGTGGACATGTAGTCATTAAGTCTGAAAGGTTATGAATTAAACTATTTCAAATTAATGTGCTGCAATAGACCAAATGGAATTTCTGTCAGTGGCTTACTTACTGAATGGTTGTAGAAATTGAGACTATTTTTTATTTTATATTTGACATAAACATTTATTCCTTAAACGTGGAAGCTTGCAATTTTAAAATCTTTTCTATGGGTCTTTATATTTTATTAATCAGACTAAAATGAATCTGGGAGTAGAATAAAAATACAAGCAAATCATGGGTTTTTAAAAACTTAATTGTGTGATTTTAAGGAATTTGAAGAAACTGTCTGCTGTAAACTGTATACACTCTGATGTAATTTCATTACATTCAAGAAACTAAATGTATGCAAATCACAGTATTGTTACTACTACAGTCTAATCCTTAAGGTGTTCCATCAGTGCATATTTTGTAGGAACCTAGAAATTAACTGGCGTTGAGCTTTGTTTGCTTGTTTGTGCTAGTGTTGTTCTAATAGATTATAGGGTAGCCAGTGTAGCCAATCCTATGCATATGATATTTTGCTGTGGCAAATCATATGTCTGAATATATAAATGGTGCTGAATGGTGAATAAGAAGCTTTGCTTTTGCAGACTGATTTGCTTGGTTGAGGCAGTGAGTGTCCTGGTTCATACAGTGCACTGTGCCTAGGGATGTATATAACAGTGTCAGCAGGAGCTCAGGAATATGGAGTATGTTTGTTAGGCACTCTTCTGGCAGGAGCAATGGAGGGGGGTGCCGTTGGCCAAGCAACACCAACACGGTTGCTCCCAAGCGCCCTCTCTGGCACTGTGGAGCCCGGCTTTCACCTCGGTCCACCAGTGAGCTAAGGGCAATGAAACAGGCTGGACGACGGCTAGAGCGCAAGTGGGGAAAGACATGCTGTGAGGCTGATCGGGCACGAGTAAAACATCATAACCATGCCTACTGTGTGGCGGTGAGGGTGGAAAAGAAGGCCCACTTCTCTGCCTCCATCGCATCCTCAAGTAGCCGTCCGGTGGAGCTTTTCCATATTGTCAGGGGTCTGTTGACATCAACTCCAGGAAATGGAGTCTTAGACCCTTCAGAGGTCCACTGTGAATTGTTTGCAAGGCACTTTGAGGGTAAAGTTGCTCGCCTCCGTAGCAGTCTTGATGCCCCATCCACATCTACTGTAGTCCCCAATGAGGTGTCCAGTGCAACGTCTGCTGCAACTTCTTGGGAACGGTTTCAGTTGATGCGGCCTGATGATGTGGACAAAGTGCTTGTGATGATGTGGCCAGCAATGTGTCCTCTTGACCTTTGCACTTTGCTTATTAAAGCTTGCCGAGGGGGTCTGACCAAGTGGATCCAGGGTGTGGTCAATGCATCATTGCGAGAGGGAATGGTTCCAGCCACCTTAAAAGAGGTTGTGATTCGATCACTCCTGAAAAAGCCCACCCTGGACCAATTGGTTTGTGACAACTACTGACTGGTTGCAAATACCCCCTTCTTAGGGAATCTGATTGAGAGGGATGTGGTGCAGCAACTGCAAGTACTCTTGGGTGAAACAGATTATCTTGACCCATCCCAGTCTGGGTTCAGGCCTGGTTATGGGACTGAATCGGTCTTGGTTGCCCTGATGGATGACCTTTATCAGGAGAAGGACGGGGAGTGCGCCCCTGTTGTTCTTACTTGATCTCTCAGCAGCTTTTGATACCATTGACCATGGTATCCTTCTGGGCTGACTTGGTCAGATGGGTATTGGAGGCACTGTTTTACAGTGGTTCCGATCCTATCTCCAGGGTTGTTCTCAGAGAATAGCATTGGGTGACTGTCTTTCGGCCCCCTGGCAGCTGTGCTGTGGGGTGCCGCAGGGTACCATCTTGTCCCCCATGCTGTTTAACATCTTTATGAAGCCCTTGGGAGCAGTCATCAGGAGCTTTGGGGCGAGGTGTCAGCAGTATGCTGATGATACCCAGCTCTATTTCTCCGTAACATCTGAATTGGGAGAGGCCGTGCAAGGCCTGGACCGCTGCCTGGACTCGGTGGTGGGCTGGATGAGGGCCAATAAACTGAGTCTGAATCCTAGCAAGATGGAGGTGCTGTGGGTTGGTGGTTCCCGAGTTCAGATAATTGGTCAGTTGCCTGCTTTGGACGGGGACATGGTCCGTCTTAAAGACCAGGTCCGTAGCCTGGGGGTGCTCCTGAATCCATCTTTGTTGCTAGAGGCCAAGGTGACCTCAGTGGCTAGGAGTGTCTTTTACGAGCTTCGGCTGGTGAGACAGCTGTGGCCATTTCTGGACTGGGATAGCCTGACCACTGTTGTCCACGCACTGGTAACCTCTAGGCTGGATTACTGTAATGCGCTCTATGTAGGGCTGCCCTTAAGGTTGGTCCGGAAGCTGCAGCTGGTTCAAAATGTGGTGGGGAGACTGCTCACTGGAGCAGGGTATCGCCAACATGTCACCTCGCTGCTGAAAGAATTGCACTGGCTGCCCATTTGCTACTGGGCCAAGTTCAAGGTTCTAGTTTTGGCGTACAAAGCCCTATACAGCTCGGGATCAGGATACCTGAAAGACCGTCTTACCCTTTATATGACCAGTTGATCACTGCGCTCTGCAGGTGAGGGCCTCCTGCAGATACCATCTTATCAGGAGGTTCTGCACAATATAGGAAACGACCTTTAGTGTGGCAGCACCTACCCTGTGGAATTCCCTCCCTTTGAATATTAGGCAGGCGCCATCTCTGCTATCTTTTTGACGCCTTTTGAGAACTTTCCTCTTTCAACAAGCCTTTTAAGTTGAGATCTATCCCAGTCTGCATCTGTGTCAGAATTGTTTAATATGTTTTTTAATAATGTTTTTAACCATTTTTAAAGTTGTTTTTTTAAAAAAATGTTTTTAATGCTGTTTTGTTTTAATGTGTTTTAGGATCTGTTTTTATGATGTTTTAAAGTGTTTTAGTGCTTCGTTTGCCACCCTGGGCTCCTGCTGCGAGGAATGGCGGGATACAAATTAAATAAATAAATAAACTGGTAATAGCAGTGCCAGTTGTCAGCAGTAAGGCCAAGTCATACTTTCAGTCCCCTGAAAGCTACTACTGTGCCTCCACTTCTGTCTTTTAGATTATATGTTCCTAGGAGCAGAGACCTGCTTTTTTTTTACTGTAAAATACCATCTGTAGTGCTATAAAATTATAAAATAATTTGTCCTTAATTTATTTATTTATTTAATTAATTTGTTACATTTATATACCGCCCCATAGCTGAAGCTCTCTGGGCGGTTTACAGTAACTTAAAACATTAAAACAAATATACACATTTAAAAACACAGCTTTTAAAAACAATTTAAAAACACAATTAAAAATTTAAAACAATTTAAAACACAGCTTTCCTGAAAGTTTTGTTTGATTCCAGAGGTCCAGGCTTTGAAAATATGTGCTGAAAAATGTAGACTTATGCATCATTCTAACTTCAGCCATACTACTCCAATATAATATAATTTTCTACAATATTAAAAGTTCTGGTTCACAATCTAGTTAAGTCAAAATACACAGATATTATCTGATAAAATCTCTGGAGTGGGACATGAGCTACAACTGTCGATTAAATTCCTTATGGCTGGCAGATGGCTGGGTACCAGTTTGAGATTTCAGTCCTAAGTACATTACTAGTAGTGACTGAAGTCCCATTCAACAGAGTGGGACTGACTTTTGAGTAAACCTGAACGGGATTACACTGCATATAACTCCAATAATGGTATGACTGAGTGAGCAGGTTGTTTGGGTTGCCTAAATCAGCTGTATTCTGTTAGGCATAATAGTTTGCAATATTTGAACCATTAATGAGGCTAGGAGCCATAAATCTTGTACTTGTAGATAATAGGTACAATGCATACATGAGCAGTTGTGGCATGGTACCAGTTTCTTGTTTTCAGCTGCAGTGCCTGCATAAATTTGAGAAAACAAAATCCCATTCATTAAAATTCAGTCATACTGCTTGTTGCTGGTCAAAAAAGGGAGTCTAGAAAAATATTGAGGGTGATCGATGGTGATATTCTGAGAGAATATACACAAACAAGCTGCTTAGGTAACTTGAGCACATGAAACCAATGTAGCATAAGCTCAAAGATCCTCTCAGTAAGATCTGATTCTTAATCTAATAAAGTTGCAGCCCATTAAACCTCATTTATGGTCTCTACATCCTTTTTCTGACTCCTGGGGCAAAATGCAGAAGCTATTTGATAATTTTTGTTCAGTGACCATCCAGAGCAAATGAAGTAGCTACTGCAAAGGCCAAGACTTTAAGGCTGCTTTCACACATGGGGCTGTTTGCATTAAACGGATTAAAAAGGTAGCGCTTCTGTCCCGATTTCTAAAATCCCTTTCACACTGCAGTACCTGTTGCGTTAAGGAACAGCAGCTTTTTCAACCGATATATCGGCATTTTGTGCAACTGTCTTTTATACTGCTTGTTTTCGTCCCTCACCCGTGCACACTGTTCTCTTCCAGTCGCCATGAAAGCCCTCTCCCTTTAGGATCTGACTTTTTAAATTTTTAGTTGTATCAAGATGGGTACGTGTGGAAATGCAGGCAACCCCCCCCCGTGCGACTAAAGGGTGGGAACGCACTGCATGCTGGGATGCCTGTCACATGAGCGGCTGCAGCTAGCAATAAATTCCTGCTATCTTCCGGGTTCCCAGCCTTGCTAACGGATTATTTCTGGTATCATTTATCATGAAAATTAGTGCTAAACTTCCACTACATTCCACTAGAATTCTGGAGCTAGCTTGTGTGTCGTGTGAAAGCTCAACTATAACGCACAAATTACCAGGTAAGAAATCGTCAGAATAATGGAATAAAGTACAGTGTGAAAGCAGCCTAAGACATCAGAATACCATTGAAAACATTACCATGTTTAGAAATCACAGGACTCTTGCGGATGTTTAAGAATACACCTCCTTAAAAAGAAATCACCTAACATAAAGCAAATTTCGCATTCCATAGTGCCAGCTAATAATTAACTTGGTAATGGGATTTGTAGCTATATTCAACCTGCAAACTTGATGTCTGGAGGCTTAATATGTCTAAATTCTTAAGCAAGGTATCAAATATCAACCCAGTCTCTTCTGCCATGGATCAAACATTCCATTATCAAACATTTAATCCTTACACTCAATTCTGTATGTTATTTACTTATATTCAATTTGAATTTTTGTGTGTGTAGAGGAAGGACTCTTATTTTTCTGTTTTTCATTTATCAGCCCTATTTGGAACAGTTACACTGCAGAGTAGGCAATCCAAAAAGGCTTGATGTCATTGCCAATCAGCTGATCACCACTGTCTTCCAGCCCCACTTTCTACAGGAATCGGCTATGCTCAGGAGCTCTAATTGGAATCAATTTTAGAAGGACTTGCATTTGGCACCCAAATTAAGAGGTGCTGAATATGAGTCCTGCTGGCCAAGGAACAGTTGGGAGTGATTTTAAGGTTCCCATTTGTTCAGTTTTCAGTCATATCTTTACCTGCCTGATACCTGTGGTGGTATGTCTTGGTAAAAACAGCCCTGTTGGCCAAATTAGGACCCCGGTTCGGCCTAATTAGGCCCATAGGCCAAAGGTTCCCCATTATCAGCTTACCGGTTTATTCAGGAATCCACAGTTTTGTGGTTAGCTTTAAGAGACAATAATTATTAACTAGGACTAATGTATTAAATGCATCTCTAAGCATACATAGAATGCCTTTCTTTTACTGTGTCCTGGCTTCTTCCCACACAGATTTAAGCAGCAGGACTTGTTTGATATGGTATGGTTTTCTGCAGAGGACCAATTGAGTTCCTGCATTTGTTTCTTTCCCCCCCAAATTAACCATTGTCCCAGTGTTACTTCAACAGATATCTAGGAATCTTACCCATTTGGCAGTCCATGATCAGCCAGTTTTATGAAATATTAAAACATGTGTAAACTGGATTATTTCCCAAATATATCTGCAACAGATTTAGGGAGCAATCCAAATCCAAGATCTGCTGGGATGAGGATGGTTTGGAATAGGTGGATTTGAGCCTGGGCACAGCCTGGGCTAGGCCTACTGAAGCCCCCCATCCTGGCTCAGCTGAAGCCAGGGAACATCCTGAAAAAGGGGTGTTATGGGGGTGTGATGGAGACAGGGCATGGGAGATTTACCCTTATTAAAAACACCTTTCAGCTTAGTCACGTGACCTAGTAACCCAGTGGAAGTTACACTGGCAATAAAGGTGGTGTAAGTCAAATTCTATTTTAAAGGCTTGTTTCCCTTTTGCCAGGCTCAGGGGGTGGTTCAGCCTGCAGGAACTACGCTCCTGAAAGGAGTTTGGAATAGTGGTAACTTACTTGGGTTTCATTTAAAGTGATGTAAATTTTGCTGGCTTCCTGTAGTTTGGATTGCTCTGTCAGAGGACAAACACATTCAAAGCTATAAAATACAGTATGTACAATATGACTTTGTAATACTGTCACATAATGGAGGTATCTTAAAGTATCTTTAAGCACACACAGGTTGCTTTGTCAAGATTAACGTAACTTACATAAATTTCATACTCCAAGTGACTGTTGTGCATCTGATGGTTTTGTTTCCTTCTTGAATGAGCCCATGTATAAAGCAGCTCCCTGTAAGAGGGATAGGATGGGATGCCTGCCAGAGGTAGGGATATGATGCCTGGCACTCCAAATCTATTGGCTCCTAATGCATGTGGGAATGATGGGGAAGAGTAGCTCATATCCTCCTTGTCACACAGAACTCCCAATTCCATATAAAAAGGCTTATAGAGCCAAGGGGAGGGAGAGAGACTTTTTCATTCACGTTTTGGGGACAGCAGAGCATAGGGTAGGAAGAAAGTGCACTGCATTTTCATAATCTGTCCCCCATCTTAACTCAGTAGGGAGCTGCTTTGTTCAGTTCAGACTTTTCCTGCTGCTGATTGAAGAGGTAGCTGCTGGCTAGGAAGTCAGAGGAGAGGAAAGAGGGGAGTTCTGAGTACAGTGAGAAACTATTGGGTAAGAAAGAACTGCAAGGAATTTGTTTCTTAGCCAGTCCCAGCTTTACACAGCAATTTGCAGCTTGAAATACATGGAGAAAGAAGAAGGGAAGATTGCTACAGTCGACCAAAGCACAACCAGGGACTTGCGTCTCTTGGTAAGGAGACAGGAAAGCAAGGTCAGAGGAGAGGTAGCAAATTTAAAGTGAAAGTGAGATGGCATAAAATAACTTGCTGTCTATAGAGAGATGTGAACAAGTTTGAGAAGCCAAATCCAAAAACTGAAGTCATACCAGAATAACAGGAAAGAACCAGGGAGCTCTGCATCCATATTTTCGCTATTGGAGACAGCTGCTTCATAGCACTTACCTGGCCTGCTTACACCTACTTAATTGGGAAGAAAGTGATGTAGGATGTTGGGAAATGCTCAGAAAAGGTAGAGTTGGCAAGAATGAAATTCTGATTACCAGACTTAAAGACATGGTTGTCACGGTAACTGTATGGTACATTTGAGTTTATCTTTACAAGTTGTCTGATACATAAAAATAATTTGTTATTAGATTGCCAATTTTGTTGTCCTGTTCTAGCAACGCCTGCACATGGTTTTGTTACTGGATCAACAACTAGATCAAGAACTGTGTGTGTAGGCTGGTAGCAGACACCACTTTATATTGTAAAGCACATTTGGATTTCAGTGCAGTCCCCATTCATGCTACATGCGTTCTCATACCCTTTTACATCATGATACATATGCATGTCTCTGAATACAGTCTTGTTTTATATGTGAGTACATCTGTATCTGATCCAGAATTTTATGATACACTTTCTCCTAAGTGTTCAAAGCCCTTTGGATATGTTACCTTGGCAATTCGTGCAACAAGGAGTTCAGTACTTACAATATCTTAATGTTAAGAAAAGTAGTGAATTATAGTGAGATGCGTAAAACTAGAGTTCATGGCTGTAGTGAAATTTGATGGACCATGAGTTCAGAGTTCATAATCTAGACCACTCTTTGGAAAAAGTGAGAGTAGATTCAGTGGGGTAAAGCTAAGTATAGCCTACATAAATCAGTACATCTTAAAAGTAAACTCTGTTATATCAAACCAGTAGTTTTTATTAGTTATATAGTACTATCTGTACATAATTTTATAGATGGGCTGTATTTGTGGGGAAGAGCCATTTAGTGGTCTTGCACTGTGCACATGCTTTGCAAGAAGGTTTGATGTTCATATCTGTATTTCCAGTTTGATTTCAGGTAGTAGGGTTTGAACTGTTTGCACTGGCTTCCAATATGCTTCCGGGCCAGATTCAAAGTGTTGGTACTTACCTATAAAGCCTTATACGGCGCAGGACCACGATATCTGTCGGAACGCCTCTCCCGATATGAACCGGCCCGTACACTATGGTCTACTACGAAGGCCCTCCTCCGGGTTCCGACTCATAGGGAAGCCCAGAGAGTGGTGACAAGATCTAGGGCCTTCTCAGTGGTGGCCCCCGAACTATGGAATGGTCTCCTCAAGGAGGTGCGCCTGGCGCCGACGCTATCATCTTTTCGGCGCCAGGTTAAAACCTTTCTCTTCTCTGAGGCATTTTAATTCCTGTTAATTCTAAATTATTATATTTTGATTTTAGACTGTACCGTTTTTTGTACAGTTTTGTATTGTGATATACTGTATTGTGTTATTTTTATTGTATTTTTAATGTTCACCGCCCAGAGAGCTGTTGCTAGTCGGGCGGTATATAAGCTTAATAAAATAAATAAATAAAAGACTAAATCTAGTCAAGAGAGCCGCAGTCAGCTGAACTAGGCTAGACACTCTAATGGTATGACTCAATACAAGGCAACTTTGTATGTTGAACATGAGCAAAACTTTTTCTCTCCCAAAGATACTACATTCATATTTTTACAGTAAGACTTGGGAGAACAGTTCTAACCCCTGATTCATGCAGCTGGCAGGAGTTAGGATGCAGCAGACATCCCTCTTTGCTGGCTTCTGTCTCTTTACAGGCCTCTGCTGTGGCTGTGAAAAGTGTGGTGGAGCCATTTCTGGGTTCATGGCCCTAGAAAGGGGCATTTCAGGGGCATGATGAAGCCAGAGCTGAGGCAGCTAAGGCTCCATTGACTCCTAAGCTGCTCCAGCACCGAGAGAGGGGCTCAATACAGCCCCCTCTACTGGAGTAGGCACAACAAAAATGTGTATTTTTATTGTTGCAAAGGAATTGTATAATTTGTACTTGTTTTTTAATTGTTGTATTTCCTATATTTGTATTGAATTTTGCTGTAATAAATGACTTGACTACGGTAGGTCCCCCTCTTTACAGCGCTTTGCTAATGCAGTGGTCTCAATTAGATGCATTTATTTATTTATTTATTTATTTAAAAAAATTCTATCCCGCTCTCTTTCCAAAGAATTCAGGGCGGCATAACAAAACAACTATAAACAATTAATATCAAATAACAAAGTAAAAACAATATCTCACACTTTAAAAGCTAAACAGAATAAAAAGGTTTTAAGCTGCCGACGAAAAGTTAAAAGAGAAGAAGAAAGACGTATTTCTTGCGGCAAATTGTTCCATAAAGTAGGGGCAATTACAGAAAACGTCTTATTTCTAACATTGGATAAGTGAATTCGGGAAAAAGAAGGGATAATAAGGGCCGAATCTAAGGCAGATCTCAAGAACCGAGGTGGTTCGTACAAAGAGATCCGATTGGATAAATAAGTGGGGCCCAGACCATGTAATGCTTTAAAAGTTAAAGTTAGTATTTTAAATTGTATTCGATAGGAAACAGGCAGCCAGTGAAGTTGTTGAAGGAGCGGTGTAGTATGTGCTTGCCAGTTTTCTCCTGTTATTAGAGCCACTGCTCTTTGCACGATTTTGAATTGTTGCAGTATTCTTTGGGGGAGCCAATATAAAGAGAATTACAATAATCAAGTCAAGAGGTGACCAATGCATGGGTTACTTTAGCTAGGTCTTTAGCTAGCTACTTTAGCTAGGGCTAGACTAAAGCCCCACTCATACGGCTCTTGTTCCACTTTTACGGCAGTTTTCGTACGTCGCACACCATTCTATTCAATGAGGTCTGCTTTTCAGCGGTTTTTGCTTTTCAGCGGGGGTCCGGAACGTAACCCACTGTATGAGTGGGGCCCTACTGTATTTCTATAGTCCCTTCCATCTTCCTGGTGGTGAGTGGCAGGGCTTCAGATATGGCGATAACTCTTCTGGTCTGCTCCACCCAACTGTTTCCTAGTCAGAGTTAGGATTTCTCTCTAAAAAAGGGAAAGAAAGGAGAGGCCAGGATAGTAGGGGATTAAGATATGCAAATATAGTTATACATGTTCAGGTGCAATTTGGGTTGGAGGTAAGAACTAAGGGGTTTAAACTGGACACCTTTATTTTGAAGAAAAAGAAGCTGCAGGGTCCCAGTCTGGAATGTGTTCTCAGTCAGGTTTCTTTTTTCTATACAAAATCACACTTGTATCTGCTTTTTACCTCAAAATGTGCTATTTACAGAAACCAGCATCTTCAGTGGCAAGTAGCTGCTGGGGAGGGCACTTTTCATTGGGAAACCAGGCTGTCCCCACCCTCCCAGATCTAGAGCAGGAGCATGGGCAACTGCTTTTCTTAAAAATAAAAGTGGCTAGTTTAAGCATTTTTAAAAAAAAACATGAATTATGTAAATTGTAAAGTGTAGCTTTATCCTGAATGTTAAAGAGTGCTTAAACGTAATTGAAGTTAAAATGATTTATGCTGCTTAACTATATGCAGGGTAACACCATTGTTACTTGAGAGTTCAGTGATTTTCTGTTGTATGTATGGACTCATTATTGTGTGTCAGAATTATAAACAATTGCACGCTAAGGAAGATGCCACAGATGGCGTAGTTTGAGTTGAACTGGTATGATGGTCAGGAATAAAGACTGATTCTCAACAGACATTCAAACTTTTGTCAGATAACTTCTTTTAAATGAGAATTTCTTCTAGTGTACAGTATACCATGAAAACAAAATGCACAGTCTGCTTTCACATCAGATCTTTACAATTCTGTAGTTGAAGATATTTATTTGTATCTAATTTTTAGGAAATACCATTTTTCATTTTTCTTTTATGTTGAGAAGATAACATACTGCTAGTTGCCAGTTAAAAGTAGAGTCCAGGAGAAAACTGACATTGATTGATGGATATGCTCTGACACTACGCACATACAGTCTATTTAGGTCATTTGAGCATGAGGCCAGTGCAGCATAGCTTCAAAGATTAGAAAATAATCCTTTGCTTGAGTTATTCCAGGATATGTGAAATTCACTTGAAACCAGAGTTCTCCATTAAGAAGTGTGTCTGCTTTGATCTGGCAAATACAATCAAGGTGGTTATTCCATAAACTCAGAATTTATACAGAAAATCTGATGTTTGTCTGTCAGTTGTATATGGCTTTGCAGTGGGCACTTCCCCTTTCTATCATGCTCCCTCCAAGCAGAAAAGAGATTGCACATCCTCAGTATCTGTTTTTCAAAGCATATATTTCATTATGGGCTTCAATTTAATTATTTTTTTTAACAGAGAAAATTTGATCTACTAGCAGGCAGAATTTTCACTGTAGCCTTTAGAAAGGGAGAGGTCCATGGGCACCCTGCTGTCGTCATGGAACTTTCCTTTCCATGTGTCACTGTGGGTGGCTTTGGGCATTTTAACCTGTCAATTAAGGATCCCTTAGGAGCAATTTATAGTGCCTTGAAAGAAGCTGCGCCTCTTGAGACTGCTGTGCTCTAGGGCTGATCATTATATGAACATTGGTAGAAATCATCCAGTGACAGCCTACAGCTGGTCATTCAATTGCATGCTCATCAAGGAGCAACTGCTTTCATATATCACAGGCATGGTCTGCAGAACCCCTCCTGGGCTGCTCTAAGATTGAAATTCCTCACTGCCATAAGTTCCTGATTTAGGGACATTGCTTTGCCATAGTAGACCAAAAACGATTTTATGAACATGCTTGAGATTTATAGGCTATAATTTAGTTGACATCATCCTATGAGAATAATTAATCTTCATTGGCTCCCTATATGGCCCAGATTACTTTTCCCTTCCCCAGTTAGTACTAGCACCATATATTCTGCAATGGAGTTAGAACTGTGTGCTAGTGTGTAATTTCAATTTTTCTTTTATTAATTAGACTTCCTGGCAGAATGCTGGTGGTTTTCATGCTTTGGAATGAATCAGGTTCCCCCCCCTCCCATTTCTTCTTCCAGCTGCTAGTGTAACATTGTACTGAACAACCTAACTCCCACCCCCTTTCCACTGGAATTTTCTTGGAATCCCATGGAAGGCTTTGATCTACCACGGCCTTTTCCCTGTTAGGATCTTAGGAAGCAAAAGGCAGTGTTTAAATTCCAGGAGTTGGGTTTTGGTGTACGTAGTCTCATATTTACTTATTTATTTATTTAATGTATATATGCACAGGGAGCAATACAATGTGCAGGTTAATCTTAGGCAAGCAAAACATTAAAATATTTGAGGCTCTTTTCCCTTTGCATGTCTAATATCTAAGGGCTTATCTACTCAGTGGTTTATTGTGTGTTTGCTGCTGCTCAAATCACCTCTTAATTTGCTTCATTCGTATGATGTTACCAGTGAACAGAAGCTATCATGTAGTTTTCCCCCTGTATATATGTACTAACCCAGTCTGCTGATAATACGAAAAGTAGAGAAAAATACATCTCCGTTCTGCTCCACTACTGATTGCAGATGCTGTGCTTCAGTGTTTTTAGGTGGATGTGTCAATCATTACTTTTTCATACACCCCTTTCATGTCTACAATATCCTCCTTTCATTTTGTTTTCTGTGGGTTGGCAAGCAACTTTTGGCTGCTCTCCTCAGTTCTGCTGACCTTTTTTATGTTCCTGCAAACAGCTAAAGGGCATACTACTGACAGTGTTCTGCAGCTATTTACTGCAACAAACAGCACCACTTCCTGGCAGCTGAACAGTGCCTTTATTTTTTCTTTTCCCCCCTAACTTTTCTGCAAAGGTGTAATACTGCTCAGACAAAGGTTTACACTTTCAGCTGTATTGACTCAAAATAAACTTGACCAGCTAGTTTCTTTGTAATTGTCATGCTGAGGCAGATGATTATATTGTGATCCATTGGGAGACTAGCTCTTCAACCTCAGCTTGCTGGAGTACTTAAGTAGCTATTGTGTAGATGAAAGTTGAAAAACCATCAATATATAAGAATTCAAAGCAGAAATAATAGCAGCAATACAAATAAATTTAAAAGTCACAGATCATCTAACACAGCATATTACAATGGCTAAAACAGGAATAAAATTAATTCATTTGCCAAGAAAGACCATTGACCATTCAGTCAAGGTACAGTAGGGGACAACATTTCAAAATTCCTGATGTATAGTGTTCAACCAGAGATGGGATCTGCTGGCCAGTGTTGGTTCGAAAGCATTCTGGTGATCTAACAGGCCGGCATTGATTCGAGTTTGCCCTGTAGCTGCTGCTTTTACCAATCTATGGGCTTTTTCACTCAGAAAAAATATCAATCTTAATATCAATGTTTTAAAACGATATTTTAAATTATCATTATTACAACCAATGTTTTAGAGGCAGGTTTTTTCTAGTCCGTTTTCAAAAATAACCATGGAAATTTGCTATATTAAAATCCGATCCTCAGCAATTAAGAATGTGAATCAATGGAAAACTCTGTACCAAATCAGAATTGGGTGGAATTCTAGCACATTCCTCGTTTATGGGGTGTAAATGGAGGGAGGTGTGTTTTTTCTCCACCTCCCTTTTACCCACCATTTCCACCATTTTTGGTTTTTTTCTGGTTTTGTTTTTTTTTGGGGGGGGGAAGGAATCTACTGCAGCTGATAAAATAAACTGAGCACACTTGATTCCCTAGCAACCAGAGGAAATGTAAATGTAAATGTAAAATTAGAGGGAGTGGTCATCAGGAAACTTTTCGTATAGGAAGGGTTGCATACACCCCAATCTCTGAGCGCTGAGAGATTCTAGGGGCTCCTTTCTTTACCCAGAGTTTGATTTCCTTGGAATGAAAGTCAGCCAAGACTGTAGTGTCTTATAGGATATATGTTTTTTATTTACACGCATTTACAACCTGAGCATAAGATGAAGGGGTTCTCAGCATTAACAGTCCATCAGATCTTGGTCCCCATCACCTATAGCTTTGGGGGTTCAAATACAGAGAACAGTCCTCTCTGTGTCTTTCCAGCTTCACCCCAAGACAAGACTAGAAAAGCAAGCCTCTCCTTGGCTCCAGGATGAGGAGGGAGGAGAGCCTCTCCCCTCAAAAGAGTTCCAATAGCAACAGGATTTCTCTTGGTAATATCCCTTTGGATATGCAGATTGACTGCTCAATAAGCCCATTAACTCACAGTCTGACTTGGCTAAACTATTAGCTTATACAAAGAAAACTAGTCTGACTAGTGGAACAGGTTTCTTCATTGCAGACTGTATCTGTTATAGGCACACCAATTATAAGTTAGAAGGGGTCTCAGATATCATCCAAACCCAAATCCACAGTCCTATAAAAATAATTTTGTGGCTTAGATTTTTATATCTCAACTTATTCTTTTTACAAAGTGGAATCTTTCATGGAATAATTGAGGATATGAAGCAATCATCAACAAAATAAAACTGTTTTTTTTTTTAAAACAACAAGCTTTTATGTAGGAGGTGTAAAGTCCCTAAGCGTGCCCAAGATTCTGACCAGCATGGGGGCCAAGGCTAGAAAACTTTGTAGACTCTGCAAGAGGATGTTGTTTCAGCTGCACTGAAAATGTTTGTGTGCATGTACCCTGTTAACGTATCAGCAATCATGATATAACTATCAGAAGAAAAAGTAGCAATTCAAAAATAAAATATGCAAATAAATTTGGAAATTGTAGCAAAAATAGTTTATAGCATAACTTTTTACCTAAGAAAAACTATACAAAAACCGTGTTGAGTGATTTTGGGCTCACTCATTCAACTCTATACCTCAAGGCTTCAATTTCATTTTACCATGTTTAGCATACTTTGGTATTCTCGGGGCACAGCTGATTGAATTCAGCTTTAGATTTCTAATTCATCATCATGGATATGATCGAGTTCTTCCACTGAATTAAATACCGAGTCAAAGCAATGTTTCAGTCTTTCACTGAATGTTTTCTTACTGGAACATTAGGGAAATAACATTGTTCTATCTAGACAGACTACAGTCCTCAACTGTCTTACTGCAGCCCCCTGGTCTCTGTCCTGGAACACGTGGAGTGTTATGTTCTGTATGGGTACATAGAAGTCTTAATTTTAAAAATTATTTACTTCTTTTTAAATGTCCATCAGCATAACACAGTTGAAGGCACATAACAACAATTGAAGAAAACATGTTGAGTCATCATGCTTGTATTAAAGTAACAGAGTCTCTCTCTCTCCACCTCCCTCCTTCATCTGAGAAACATTAGATAAGTTATAATATGGTTAAATTCTGCAGTCAAGCCACATCTGTTTCCTCAAAATGCCATTGGGAAACTGAGATAAATAGTGCAGCATTTTCTATGTTGACATGATGTTTGCCTGTCTGATTGCATCCTTCCCAACAGACAACAGTGAAGCAATTACAAAATAAAAAGATATCTGTGCCAAGGTTTGGCTAGCCAAAGAGGGCAAACTCTTGTGTTTAAGAGGTATAGAATCCAATCGATGAAAATGTCTGGAGCTGTTAGTACCAATAAAGCTGAAGGCCACTGGGAAGCTCAGAGAGGGTCTTTTGTTGTAGTGATAGAAAAGAGGCCCAAACAGTGACACTTAGGGAGGAATGGGGTCAGCCAGTATGATCATCCATCTTCCTCAGTGGCAGCTTTCTGTCAGCTTCTAACCCTGCTCAGCAGAGGATCTAAACCTCTATTGTTGACACCAGCCAATTCTCAGCCAAGTGTAAATGAAGTTAATATTCACTGACCTTATGCATAGCCAATGAAGACCCTCAGTGTCATCTTGGAAATAATGTTATCTGACACTTCAAAAGCAAATGCTGGCAGGTTGTTTGTGTAATCCCCCCCCCCCCCCCGGTAGTGTTTTTATTTGTGTGCTATGCAAGTAAGCAGAGCTGCATTGTTCAGCTATCACACTATTCCCTCCTGCCCTGATTTGTATTATCCAACAAGAGGATATTTTTACTTTAAATCTGTCTAAGTATGTCTTGGTTTGTCATATTACAAAGCCAAAATTACAAGTGTGGGCTGAGCTCAGATTAGAGATATACCTCTCAGTAAAGAACATTGCTTTTGTAGCAGTTGTAAACTTTAAATATATTAAATAAGTTTACAAGATTTATATACTTCTTAATCAAAACACACATCTCTACATGGTTTACACAAAATAATATAACTATTCATAAAATACCAATAAAATCAACAGACATTAAAAACAAGTAGACATAAAAGAATTACCAAATTATAGATAAATTTAACAGTTTTTAAAGCAAACATACATAATAAAATTAACAAGATTTATATACACCTAAACAAAACAAATGCAGCTTGGGTAACCTCAGCAAAACAAAATATACTATTTTACAGTGCATTTTTTTATGCAATCCCATTAAGAACTGGCAAGAGTGATTTTACTTTTACTAATCCCCCCCCCCCCGTTGCTGTTTTCCTAACACATTTCCAAGCAAGGCAGAGTAAGGGAAAACTCTCAAAATGAAAATAGCAGAAATAACCAAGGGTCCAAACCTTTGGGGGGAAATCTTGAGATAAAGTAAATAACCAGATCTAGGAGGTGATATTACAAATATACACAAAAGCTTGGTTCATATGTTATGAATATGTTCATCAACTATGGCTTGTTGCTAACTTGCAGTCTCCTATACTAGAAATTGCAGCTGCTTTGCTCCCCCCTAATTTTGCTGCTCTGAGTGAAATGATAGTTCAGCTTAGTTCATCTTGTCCAGATCTGGGCTCATGGTTTAGCTCTTGACCAACCATGAACTGTAGCCAAGGTTTTTTCAGTATTCTACAACTCATGGTTTGTCCCTCAAAAATGTATGAAACAATCCAAAGGATTGATAATTTTGGCATGGAGTGAAGTATAATTGTTTCATCTGGGAGTGCCAGAACTAGTGAGGTGGCTGATATGTGATTATTTGATATGCTGGATAATATGCTGAGAATAAACAGGACAGATCTGCATCTAATTCATGTCATTCATACTACTGTGAACAGTCTATAGAATTTTTGGAAAGTCTGTATTAATTTTTCTTTACTTCATCAGCCTTGTTTGTTTTGTACTATTAAAGACATGAATATGTTTTCTGTAACTACAGATTTATTCAGACAGGAAATGATCAGCTAGTTTTTTCTCCGTTATATTAATTCAAGTCAGATGTGATAGACTGGGCCTGATCATGTTCCTGGAACAAAAGATACAAATAAATGTTTAAAGAGAGATTTATTCGTCTTAGTTAGCCATCTGAAGATGATCAAAAAGGTCCATTTTAATTTTCTAGACATTGGTAATGCATTCAAGAGTTGCTGAATTCAGCTAACTGAATAATTATTCCACAGTAATAGTATTTATGTGGCATTATTCCTATACACAGCAGTAAGCATTGCTTGAAGTTGCGTGGATAGTTTAAAAACTGTAAGATAGACACGGGGGGGGGGCTGTCAGACTCATGGTGCCTGGTGAAGGGATTTTAAAATTTCTTTTTGCATCACAGTATTCCAGTGTAAAGAATCAAGAGAATGGGGAATGCACAGCATGTTTGATATTTGTGTAGGTATGTCTCAGTTGGGTGTTAAATTATACCTGGAAAATGCAGTAGTTTTCAGGGAAACAATAGTAAACAGACAGGGAAAATAATTATGGAGTAAAGAGTAGCTCGTTCTATCCTCCACAGAAATAGTTGAGTAGAAAGCTCTTTTGAAACATGGCATCTTCCATACTCATTATCAACAGAATCTTGTATCACCTCAAAGACTAATAAATTTGTTATTATGGTGTAAGCTATGTAACGGTATATATGGTATATAATACTTGTGGTTCTGTCTTTACTGAAGTGTAGAAAATTAAGCATGACATGGAGAAAATGGGTAGAGAAAAGTTTTTCTCCCTCATACCCTAGAACTCATGGACATCCAATGAAGTTGAATATTGCAGGACAGACCAAAAAAAAGGTACTTCTTCACACAGCGGATAGTTAAACTATGGACTTTGCTCCCATAGGAAGCAGTGATGCCCACCAACTGGTTGGTTTTAAGAGAGGATTAGACAAATTCATGGAGGATAAGGCTGTCAATGGTTACTCTGCCTCCAAGGTCAGAGGCAGAATGCTTCTGAATACCAGTTACTGGAAACTGCAGGAGGGGAAAGTGCTCTTGCGCTCAGGTCCCAAAGGCATCTGGTTGGCCATTGTGAGAACAGGACACTGGACTAGATGGGCCATTGGCCTGATCCAGCAGGTTCTTTTTATGTTTCTACAGAAATAGTCAGGAGAGGTGGAATTGGCCTTACATACATTCTTGCTTCTCAGTGTGGCCATCTTTCAAAACTAGCTGCTGACTAGGCCATTACAGTGCAATACAAAGGCACAGAACATTATTTTATATGTGAAGATTAATTTATTTGTCTGTGTGAATTCATTCATAGGATATTTGATTCATTTGCTTCTTTTAGTATTGAATAAGTAGTTTACCTTTTAGAAAAATGTTACCTTTTTTATAGGCCAGAAACCAAACAAGTGATCCTCAAATAATCTAAATGAAAAATGTTTGGTTAAAAGTACACTTCTGTTTGTTTTGCCTGTAAACAAAAGAAGTAAAGAAAAGTCAGAAGACGGGTTCTTTGTACTAAATGTCAGCAGAAGATTCATTACGCCAGTAGTGACATCTCTAGCTGTAAATTGTGGGTTTCTGAGGAGGTGACTGGTTTTTCTTTGTAGTTGTCCAAGGGAAAAAGAATTCTTGCATTACCAACAGCTGTTTGGGTGTTGTCGTTCTCTCTAGTTTTAACAGTGTCATTTTGGCCATTTTTTCCTGCCAGGAAACTCTGGTGAAAAAACACACAAAACAAAACAAAAATGCAGGAAGTGGGAAGATAAAATCTCAGGAGGTGTTAACATGATTTTCCCCTGATTAATCTCATTTGTAGTGGTGCAAAGTTATAAGAGGCAAACTTTTGGCCCAATTTGTTACTCAGAATAATAGGTAATGTTCACCTCTGGGTCTTTGTAGAAAAGGACTGTATGGATTGCAGTTCACTGTGTATTGCATTGTCAGCATTGCTGTGATTTCTTCTGACAGTTACTTCAGTAGGGATAAGGAAGGGGGGAAATGGAATTAAAGCATGAAAAATTGCTTTGTTCTCTAGGGTTCTAGAAAACAGGTTTTGATGCCCTTCTATGCAATCTTCAGCACATCTTCAGATAATTACATTTATAAAGAATAAACATCAATATTGTACTTGAAAAATTTAATATTGCAAGGGAAAAAGGCAAAACAAAATCAATTGAAAGTATAGATAGAATATTTTATGGCAAACAGTCTGCATTATTCAATAAAAAAGCCAATTATGTGACTAATAAAGAATCACCTGCAAGCCAGCAATTAAGCACTGTGTGTATGTTTGCTGTAGAAATTAGAGGTAAAGAGATAGACTATCAATAATATAACTAAAATGAGTTAAACCAAGGATGAGTAGTTTGGATGGATATTGCAGTTAAAAGATAGACCTTAACCTTTTGATTCTTGGATACATTCACATAGTTTTGTAACTGTAAATAAACAATTGAGCTGTGTCAAATATTCATATATGGAATAACAATGTATGCTTTTTCAAGGTTCTTAACATTTCCATCCTAAGCATATAACTTCAAAGGGAAGAACAACTCCACCCTGCCCAGAAAATGATCTGAGCAGTGGGAGTCACTGCTGCATCGAAAGCCCTGCTGGCTCCTGTCAGTCAGAGTAGTGTGGTATTGTTGTCTTTTTCTGTGCCAGCTGAAGATGGTGCAGCAAGGGACCTGAGTCGGGCCTTGTCTCCAGGAACTGGACTGCCATAGGATCTAATGGATTCTTGGCTGGTCTATCATTGCCGCTGCCCCACCCCATAAGGTCCTGTTTTGGGACCTTCCACTGGTTACTGCCCTCAGGAGTACCATTATCAATAGCCTTCCATCTGCTCAGGAAGAGGCCAGGCAATAGCCACAGTGCAGCCCTCCCCCCCAAGTGAAACTCCTCTTTGCTGGCAGAGAAGACCACACACTTCATCCTACCCTCTCACACATAATTATCAGCATCGGGAGGGGTATTATTGAAGAGTTAGTCATTAATTTTTGTGGGATTTGCTTCAGAGCAAGGTATTATAAACTGGAGCTTTCAAAGGATTCCTACAGGAGGTGCCATGCTATATTGTATCAAAGTAGTTGATGCTGAAAACTGTCTTCCAGTTTGTTACACTGTGTAAATTTGAGTGGTTTCATTGTCTTTCTCTCACCTGATTTAAATGTGATAACAAGTATGAAAAAAATTAGTTCTGCAGCATTCCATTTACTCAGAATTATGTGTAAAATGTGCTGTCAACTCATACATGTGCAGCATTTGCAGAATATAAGAAGAGCTCTGCTGATCAGACCAAGAGCCTATCTGGACCAGCATCCCATGTCCCACAGTGCTTATATACTTATGCTGCTAAAATACTTCTACTGGTTTCATATACACATTTGGTCAACTTGTAGCACTTCGCTGGATTATAAGGCAAGCAACATTTCTTCTTGAAGATCTTTTTTGGGTTGGAATGTTAAATAAGGTAAGAACATAAGAAGAGCCTGCTGGATCAGGCCAGTGGCCCATCTAGTCCAGCATCCTGTTCTCACAGTGGCCAACCAGGTGCCTGGGGGAAGCCCGCAAGCAGGACCCGAGTGCAAGAACACTCTCCCCTCCTGAGGCTTCCGGCAACTGGTTTTCAGAAGCATGCTGCCTCTGACTAGGGTGGCAGAGCACAGCCATCATGGCTAGTAGCCATTGATAGCCCTGTCCTCCATGAATTTGTCTAATCTTCTTTTAAAGCCATCCAAGCTGGTGGCCGTGGCCATTACTGCATCTTGTGGGAGCAAATTCCATAGTTTAACTATGCGCTGAGTAAAGAAGTACTTCCTTTTGTCTGTCCTGAATCTTCCAACATTCAGCTTCTTTGAATGTCCACGAGTTCTAGTATTATGAGAGAGGGAGAAGAACTTTTCTCTATCCACTTTCTCAATGCCATGCATAATTTTATACACTTCTATCATGTCTCCTCTGACCCGCCTTTTCTCTAAACTAAAAAGCCCCAAATGCTGCAACCTTTCCTCATAAGGGAGTCGCTCCATCCCCTTGATCATTCTGGTTGCCCTCTTCTGAACCTTTTCCAACTCGATAATATCCTTTTTGAGATGAGGCGACCAGAACTGTACACAGTATTCCAAATGCGGCCGCACCATAGATTTATACAACGGCATTATGATATCGGCTGTTTTATTTTCAATACCTTTCCTAATTATCGCTAGCATGGAATTTGCCTTTTTCACAGCTGCCGCACACTGGGTCGACATTTTCATTGTGCTGTCCACTACAACCCCGAGGTCTCTCTCCTGGTCGGTCACTGCCAGTTCAGACCCCATGAGCGTATATGTGAAATTAAGATTTTTTGCTCCAATATGCATAATTTTACACTTGTTTATATGAATTGCATTTGCCATTTTTCTGCCCATTCACTCAGTTTGGAGAGGTCTTTTTGGAGCTCTTCACAATCCCTTTTTATTTTAACAACCCTGAACAATTTAGTGTCATCAGCAAACTTGGCCACTTCACTGCTCACTCCTAATTCTAGGTCATTAATGGACAAGTTGAAAAGTACAGGTCCCAATACCGATCCTTGAGGGACTCCACTTTCTACAGCCCTCCATTGGGAGAACTGTCCGTTTATTTCTACTCTCTGCTTTCTGCTTCTTAACCAATTCCTTATCCACAAGAGGACCTCTCCTCTTATTCCATGACTGCTAAGCTTCCTCAGAAGTCTTTGGTGAGGTACCTTGTCAAACGCTTTTTGAAAGTCTAAGTACACTATGTCCAGTGGATCACCTCTATCTATATGCTTGTTGACACTCTCAAAGAATTCTAATAGGTTACTGAGACAGGACTTTCCCTTGCAGAAGCCATGCTGGCTCTGCTTCAGCAAAGCTTGTTCTTCTATGTGCTTAGTTAATCTAGCTTTAATAATACTTTCTACCAGTTTTCCAGGGACAGAAGTTAAGCTAACTGGCCTGTAATTTCTGGGATCCCCTCTGGATCCCTTTTTGAAAATTGGCGTTACATTTGCCACTTTCCAGTCCTCAGGCATGGAGGAGGACCTGAGGGACAAGTTACACATTTCAGTTAGCAGATCAGCAATTTCACATTTGAGTTCTTTGAGAACTTTCGGGTGGATGCCATCCGGGCCTGGTGATTTGTCAGTTTGTAAATGTGAAGTCATAAATTGATTTGTCCATTTTCTAAAGGAAGACTTTTTGCCTCTAAAAGCTTCCTTGACTTTGCTTGTTAACCATGCTGGCATCTTCTTGGCCCTGGTAGTACCTTTTCTGATCTGCGGTATGCACTCCAGTTGAGCTTCTAATATAGTGTTTTTAAACAACTTCCAAGCATTTTCGAGTAATGTGACCCTCTGGACTTTGTTTTTCAGCTTCCTTTTTACCAATCCCCTCATTTTTGTGAAGTTTCCTCTTTTGAAGTCAAATGTGATCGTGTTGGATTTTCTTGGCAATTGGCCATTTACATGTATGTTTAATTTAATAGCACTATGGTCACTGCTCCCAATCGGTTCAACAACACTTACATCTCGCACCAGGTCCCGGTCTCCACTGAGGATTAAGTCCAGGGTTGCCGTCCCTCTGGTCGGTTCCATGACCAACTGGTCTAGGGAATAGTCATTTAGAATATCTAGAAATGTTGCTTCTTTGTCATGACTGGAGCACATATGTACTGTGTATGTACACAGGTACTGTGTATGTGGCCAGCATTCAGCATGCCAGTCACTGAAAGCCAGCTTATTGTCTAAAGGTGCTTTCAGATGGGGGCTTATTGTGGAATAAGTGCTGCTGCGTGCATGGTCCACACAATGTTGTTGTCATCAAAATGCCAGCTTGTACTTTAGGTGATATCCAGCTAAGTGGTAATCACTGTACACCCATTGACTTCCATTAACTAAAAATCACATTTAGTGTGTACATTCATTAGCACATCTTTGTTATTTTTCTTTTGGTGGGCAGCTTGGTTACATGTCCTGGTGAGTGGTCTCTATCACCACACCCATTTTTCCTCACCTGTGCACAATCTAGTAACTTTGTTAATGGCAACTCAAACAATATGAGCCTGCCTATTTCTACCAGTTGCTATATACTGAAGGCACATTGGAATTTGAAAAAAACACTTCAGAAGAGAGATTCCCCCAAGATCTCAACAAGATCTACCTTGGAAACTGTAATTTCATTATGTACATTGGGAATTCTACAATATACACAGTAGTCTTGTTCAAAATCTGTTTATGAGAATTTAGGTATAGCTAAATATTAGTCTTACCCATGTATTAGAAATAAACAAAACCCAAATAGAAATGAATGTTGCCGCCTTGCAAATGCGTAAGTCTCTGTTTTGAAATATAACTAAGGGCTGGTAATATTTGCTCTTGCTCTCTGGGGGGAGGGCAGAATTAAAAAAAGGTTTGTGCACATAGGTATAGAAATACCTGCACCTGTCGAGAATGGGGAAAAGTTGTTGGGATAGTAAGTGAGGGGAGGGGCCAGAAAACACAACACAGAAACATTCCACCATTCAGAATTGTCTAGTGAATTGAATAGGAAATGAAGTGCATGTAAAAAACCTAAGACAAACAATCAGAGGGTGTGAATGCTTGTGTGCCAACTATACACACAGAAAAATTGGATCCACAAGAACCATTTGCAACATAAATCCCCTTATAGAGGCACCCTAATACATTTTTGATTGCTGTGGAACTATATGGCTAATAGAACCGGCTTTGGTAGGTACATGCACAAACATTATTTGGGATAATTCTATAGTGACCAATATAACAATATGACATCTGAGATGAGTCCTTTCAGGACCCACCCTGTTCTTGTGATTGTAATATGTTTTAATTGTTTTTAACATTGAATTTTAAACTGTTGTAACCCAGTGAAGAGCAGGTAATAAATTTAATAACATTTGTAAGCTTCTTTACATAATATATTCTATTGTGGGTAATATTATTTGAACTCCAATTAACATTAAATTACTTATGCATTAATTAGATTGATCTTCCCTACAAAATAAATCCAGAAGTATGTCACAGATAGTGTAAATGCTTTCTTTTTACTGTGTTTTAAAGGATGTGACCAATGTAACAGTTTTGCAACCTCAAGAATTTGTTTGTAACTTGGATAATTATATTCTCTAAAAATATTAATTAAAAAATTCCTTCTACAGCAATATCTGCAAGGAACTAATGTTTCATGAGCAAGTGTCAAAATTATGGTAATGTGTATTGAAAATTGTGGAAAAATGGTTTTCTGGCAAATGACCTGTGACTAATCTAACATGTGGCAATTTGTTGACAGACACTCACAAATAAATGCCTCTAAAGCAAGACCCTGAACATATGACACTTTGCTATGCATTCACAAGTTGCAGGTCAGCATCAAATTAATATGGAAAGTTACAATGCCCACATAAATTTTCCCCATCGCTTTGGCAACACCCTAATGATTTGTTTCTTTTCAGCTCAACATTTATCATCATAGCCCAACCCTGTTTGCAAATAAATATGTATATATGTTGTACAATGGGAAAATGTTCAGAAAAGGTCAAAACTAATGATCAAGGGATTGGAGCAACTTCCCTTTGGGGAAGGGGAAGGTAGCAGTGGGTGGTGCTTTGTGACCATTTTTGACTTGTATCAAGATACTTGCCAAAAAAGGGGGAAAAAACCTTGATCCTTTTACCCTCTTCAGTTATTCCTGTGGGTACTGTGTGCATTAATGCTGCTGCTTGGCTAGATATGCTTTGCTCCCTCGATGCTGATAAATATATTTGTCACACCACCTGGGCAACGTGTGATCAGTGTCAGTCTAAAGGATGCCCTATGTATGTATCAGTGTACTTACAAAGGGCTGCCTTCACAGTAGGGATGAGATCTGTTGATCAGTGTCAGTTCGAAACCATTCCATCAACCTAACAGGCTAGCATTGATATGAGTTTGTTTTATATGTGCTAGCTTCTGCATTTACTAATCCCAGTTTTTTTCTCTATGAAAAAAATATAAATATTAATATCTTTAAAGGAAATATTGATATTTCCTTTAAAAATACTGATATTTTAAAAGGAAATATTGATAAATTACCATTCTTACAATCAATGTTTTAGATGCTGATTTTTTTTAAAAAAAGTCAGTTTTCAAAAATAGCCATATAAATTTGCCACATTAAAATCCAATTCTCAGTGATTGAGAATAAGCAAATTAATGGAAAATGCGGAACCAAAACCAAATTGGGTAAAATTGTAGCACATCCCTACTTCATACAGACAAGAACTAGTTAATAAGGGTTTTGATGCCCATGGAGGGGGCTCTACATGTATATATCTGCATTTGCATGGGACCTCATTCAGTTTGATTGTTGCCTAGGGGAATGGCTGATTGCATTTCAGCATCTGTTGGGTGCAGCTAGATGCCACACTTTTCAAAGTCTATTCACACATTTGTTAGCAGAAGAGAACTTTGTGAATTTTATAGTCGCTCAACAAATGCTCAACTATTTTCAGAGCAAGCAGTTGTCTGTTCCTGAAACTGTTATGAGGGACACAATTTGGTGTGTGAAGGTGACACCCAATTGATTTTGCATAATACATACATATCATATGATCCAGAAAAGTGTTTTCGCCCTGTATTCAAAACCCTTTCCTGACAGTTGAAGATGGATCCCATCTTGTATGTCGCATATGTGCTATAGATTTCCTCCCTTAGATGAATAGCAGATGAAGGCTTTGTATCAATAATGCTTCAACTGCAAGTTTTTCTTGTGTAATTTGAGAAATTGTTTTGTGACTATTACTTGAAAAAATGTATTTACCCTTTTCTGATACTTCTACATCTAGAGCCTGGGCAAGTGATCCAAATAGCAGGGGCACTGTCACATTCACAGTCCTGCTGCTCACAGTGGGTGCGGTGGAAGGTGGAGGGACAGGATGTTCAGGCCTGATCTGGACCAAATCACTGTGCTAGTGATTGGGTTCAGCAGTCAGGCCTGGCTTGGGCTCAGTGCCATTGCATTATGGCAGTGAGAATAACCAGTTCAGCCATGTTCACAGAACACCTCATTGCAGGGCTTTCTGCTGATTTCTTCCGGTAGGGATCCTGCCAGCAGGCCTCCATCCTGTCCACATGTTTGACAGGCAGAAGGAAAAGTGGAAAGTGGCCATGTTCAACAGGTAGAAGGCAGGTGATGGGAGACAGGCTTAGCCAGGAGAGCTGGTTGAAGGGACACCTCCCCGTAATCCAACACACATTCTCCAGCCTGGTGTAAGTGTGGTTTGGATTGTTCTCTGAAATGTATATGAAAAAAATAATTTATATTATCACCTTTTTGACTTCAGATGTATTTTGTCTTGGTTTAGTATATTGTTACAATATTACTAATTTTATGTTGTATTTTACTGAAACAATTCTGTGTCTGTGAGATACTTTTTCATTAAAACCTTCGTGTGGAATAATATTGTTCCACTGTGAAGACTGAAAAAAGGTAGTCTATGTCACAACTAAACCTACAGCTTTGAAGTCAGTTGGCCACCACAGCATATTTTTAATACAGTGGGCTTAAAGGTGTCTGCTCTAAAAACTTTACTTCTTATGCCATATCGGATTTGTGTTCCTAGATGTTTTTATCTCTTCCTTTCTTGTTCTGTTAAACCAACTCTGAGGAAGAGTATATGAAATCTGATTAATTGTCCACAGAATTGTTTACACAGTATCAGTATCTGAGTAAATTCATTAAAAATTGGGGGCTTATAGTCAGTGTTGAATATAGTAAGATTGCTACTTT
Organism: Rhineura floridana; assembly: GCF_030035675.1. NCBI lineage: Eukaryota > Metazoa > Chordata > Lepidosauria > Squamata > Rhineuridae > Rhineura > Rhineura floridana. The sequence continues at coordinate 73,565,498 of NC_084483.1, read as the reverse complement.
GGAGCAACAGAAAATATATATCTTTCCTGGAGAAGCTTCCTTATAAGTGACTCTATACAAAACGGAAAGAAATCAGCTAGGTACTCAGATTTCACAGCTTAGACTGAAATTTCAAGTGTGTGTGTGTGTCTGTAAAAATGCCCTTTTTCATTGTAATTTGTGTGCTGAAGAACAGAAATTTGTGCGCTGAAGAACAGTGTGTAGGCAAAGTGGTCTGTACAGGGGTGTTCAACAGCTGCAACATGGTTAAAATATGTGAGACTATGGCCTGGTTTGGACATACTCTATGGTTTTATGTTACATGCTCATATCTTGAGCTTTTGTGCCTTCCCTCCTGATATGACTGTGGGGAGGAGATCTTAAGCGTTTGCTTCTGTTTTCAATTAACAACAGTTTAGTGCAGGCTTCCACAACCTGGTGCCCTCCGGATGTTTTAGACTATAACTACTATCAGCCCCAGCCAGCATGCCAGTGATGGGAATTCTAGTCCAACAACAGTGGTGGGAAAAGCTAGTTTAGCATTATGCCTAAACCCTGAATTGTGGTTTATCTGAATTATGTTTTATTGAAACAAGACAATTTCATAAACCATGGTTTGAAGTTGTCTTGTTTCAGTAGACTATAGCAGTTAACATGTACCACAGTAACATTACAATGTAATTAGTTTCTGATCTTAAGCTTCTGTTACTCCTCTTCCTCATCATCATTTCACTGGAGGAGGAGTGGGGAGGTCATTAGCCCTAGTCTCATTCATGTGATGCTAAATAGTTTAACTTTATTGTCTGAATGAGGCCTATGTCGACTGTGGTGTCTTTTTTCCTTTTTGAAGAATCAGTAACATTTTACATGATTGTGCCATGTGCAACAGTTTGGACTTCCTCAATAAATTCTGGTGTATGAGGGCCAAACTTGTTACTTACACACATTGATGTGGAGCAGTACATTTTCTGGATTTTCTTCTTCTTCACAAGTTCATTAGTAGCAATTAATGGTTGCCAGTTGCAAATACAATATTCAGCATGCTTGACAGTTTCAAAAGTTTTTCATTAGGTTTAGCATGCTAAATTATATCGCTCACTAGGCATCAGCATTTTTTCCATGCCAATTACCTTAATTTGCATAGAAAAAATTTCTGGAAAATCCACATCGTAGATGTGTGTGTTCCCTCCAATTTAAAAAAAAATCATAATCTGCTTTAGGAAAAGGTGGTATTAAGTGGAGGAATTGCTGTAGGATCATGGCTATCTGATAGTTTACCTACTTTTCCCTCTAAAAACCACCTCTAATTCTGCTTCTCCCTCACCCCAGGTTTGCAGCAACATCACCCTGGGATGGGAGCATCTTAGGGGAGAGTTTTGAACAAATAATTTTGTATCTTCCCAAGGTCTTAGGCTTGATAACATTTTGGAGGGTCGTTTTCCATAATGTTTTTTCATTATTTGCTTGTCTTTTTTGTTTGCTGCAGGGTGAAGGGAAAAACAAGTAGAAACAATCTTTATAAATTTTAAGTTTTAAAAATAGAATAACTTTTTTAATGTACCTCATGTCTGAAAGTGAAGAACATTCCTGATGCTGCAGAAAGGTAACCCATTTTAAACTCATTAAAAACACATTGAATGTTTATTCTCACTACGATGTGCTAATAGCACTTTGAGCTATTAGTGAATGTCTGTTGTGCGTCTGCAATAAGTTGCATTGCTGGGTCAGCATGTGTGTTGCCATTTTGTGATAAATGAGTGGTATTAACATAGTAGGGCATAAGTAGATTAAAAATAGCTTAGGATATCAGTTTTTTATTGTATATTTCAGCTATTTCCTCCTCCTGCTAAAATTATGAGCCAAGTGTTAAATAATTTATGACTTCACATTTACAAATAGGGTTACATTTTATTGATCTTGTTGCAGTCTGGAGCTTTAAAATGGATGCATAAAATTTACTTCCACTTTACTCTTCAGGGACGTGCAGTGTACCTGGGATTTGGACACCCCCTTTTATTGCATAGAGATACCCATGTATCAGCATGGGACAGAAGAAAGAGAGAAAAGAAAAACTAGGGAAAAATAAGGAAAAAAATCCCCCTTTCTCCTTCTCCCTCCCCCAGCTTGAATAGAATAATTGGAAATGTTGGGGTATGTGTGTGAAAAACAAGAACAAGCCCTTAAGCATTTTCTCTTGAAGAAAGATGAGACAAATGGTATCCTTCTGGGGAGACTAGCTGAGTTGGGAGTGGGAGGTACTGCATTGCGGTGGTTCCACTCCTACTTGGCAGGTTGCTTCCAGAAGGTGGTGCTTGGGGAACATTGCTCGGCACCCTAGACTTTCCAGTATGGGGTTCCGCAGGGGTCAGTTCTGTCCCCCATGCTGTTCAACATCCACATGAAACTGTTGGGTGCGGTCATCTGGAGCTTTGGAGTGCATTGCCATCAATATGCTGATGACACGCAGCTCTATTTCTCCTTTTTATCTTCTTCAGGTGAGGCTGTCAATGTGCTGAACCGGTGCCTGGCTGCGACAGTGGACTGGATGAGGGCTAATAAACTGAGGCTCAATCCAGACAAGACTGAGACTGCTATTGGGTGGTTTTCTGACCAGATGGTGGATGTCCAACCTGTCCTGGATGGGGTTGCACTCCCCCTGAAGGAGCAGGTTCGTAGCTTAGGGGTTCTCCTAGAACCATCTTTGTCACTTGAGGCTCAGGTAGCCTCGGTGACATGGAGTGCCTTCTACCAACTTCGGTTGGTGGCCCAACTACGTCGCTATCTGGACAGGGATAACCTGGTTTCAGTTGTCCATGCTCTGGCAACCTCCAAATTAGATTACTGCAATGGACTCTATGTGGGGCTGCCTTTGAAGACGGTTCGGAAACTGCAGCTTGTGCAAAATGCAGCGGCCAGATTGGTAACAGGGACCAGACGGTCCGAACATATAAAACCAATTCTGGCCCGCTTGCATTGGCTGCCTGTATGTTTCCGAGCTCAATTCAAGGTGCTGGTTTTGGCCTATAAAGCCTTACACGGCTTGGGACCACAATACCTGATGGAACGCCTCTCCCGATACGAACCCATTCGTACACTACACTCAACATCTAAGGCCCTCCTCCGGGTGTCTACTCCAAGGGAAGCTCGGAGGGTGGCAACAAGGGAGAGGGCCTTCTCAGTGGTGGCCCCCAAATTACGGAATGATGTTCCCGACGAGGTGTGCCTGGCGCCAACACTGTTATCTGTCCGGCACCAGGTCAAGACTTTCTTCTTCTCCCAGGGATTTTAGCATGTGTTTTAAATTGCTTTTATATGGTTTTAAATTTTAAAATTGTGTTTAAAATTGTGTTTAAACTAGAATTTATCCTGAAAGAAATTAGGGTCAGAGCCATGTTAAATGCTTGTGCAAAACCAAAACTGAGAAGCATCTCTAAAAGAGTAGTCACTAAAAATGACTGGTTGGTTGGCTGAGTGATTGCTGATCTTGATCAATGAGAGTTGTCTGCCGGCAGAGGGTCCACTGAGTGACTTTTTTCTGCTCCTTACATCCCTCCTTACATAAGGAAGAAGGGAACTGAAGGAGGCATACATGTGGTTATCAGTCACCCACCTCAGGCACTGAGAAGACCCAGACCAGAAGTCATGTGCCTTCATTTCAGACCATAGTGTAGTAGAAGTAAAATGATCTAACCCTATAGATCTTTAAACTTGCTACACATTTCAGACTCTTTGGCACAGGTTCCTTGAGCTACATGAGGAGAAATCAAAGTATATCATCTTCCCTATTTACCTTTTCTCCTTTTCCTCTTCTTCTGTATTTCTCTTTTCTCTTTCTTCCTTTGTCTCTCCTTTTTCTCTTTTCCTCTTTCTGTCAAAAATGAATTGTAAACAAATGCAACTTATAACCATGCTATATGGTTATGGGGTAGTTGGAGGATTCTGGGAAACAATGAGTTGAGCTAATCTGGAAGAAATGGGTCAAAATGTCAATGTACTGCCTTCAAGTCGATTCCGACTTATGGCGACCCTATGAATAGGGTTTTCATGAGGCTGAGAGGCAGTGACTGGCCCAAGGTCACCCAGTGAGCTTCATGGCTATGTGGGGATTATGTCTGCACAATATATTTAAAGCATACCTAATGTGCATTTAAAGCCCGAGACTTCCCCCACAGAATCCTGGAAACTGTGGTTTTCTCCTCAAAAAGCTGCAAATTCCCAGAACCCTTAACAAACTACAGTTCCCATGATTCTTTGGGGAAGTCGTGTGCTTTAACTGTGTATTGGATATACTTTAAAATTGACTTTTCCAAGGCAGTAAAGCCTAGGTAGAAAACCACCCTTGAGGTAAACTTAATTTTTGAGGAAAAACATCATTACCAGAGCCTGCCTTGCAAGTGTCTGAGTAGCCTTGAGCTAGTTTTCTGTGTAATTGCTCTTGAGCGAGGTCTTGTTTCATGAAAAGGTAACACTTCTGTAATTCCTATTCAAAAAGGGCTCATCTCGACTGCATAAAAGGTACTATTTGAGAACCACAGTGTATGAATAATCTCCTGGCCTACAATGGAGGATTAAGTTGGGTATGACTCATTGAGGTTTTCATGGGATACAGTGTTTGAGATACAGAAGACTTCAGATATAGAAGGTAACAGCATTGAAGTATCTTTGATACATCCTGTAAGCTTAGCTGTACAGAATCTTTCTGCATGCAGCAGACTCATCCTCAGCAGAGGCATAATCAGAGATTTGTGCTGCTGTAGCTAAAGGAATTTTCTAAATGTACAAAGTAAATTTTAGTGGATTCCGCTTGTTATTGGAATTTTCTAAAATTTCCTAGATGACATGTAACAAGGTCTCAGGGGAATCTGAGTCTGCTTTGCCAGCCCGTAAGATTCTGCTCAATGTACATCAGCATCCTGTGTTCACCCTAGCCTAGTAAGTTACTGCAGGTGAGCACTGGCGAAGTATAGATTCTGTGACTGTGTAGAGAAATTCAGTTTCCGCCTATATTAGTGCAGCAGTTACTTATCCCATTGCTTTAAGCATGTACTTTAGTCTTAAAGCACAATTATGCAGAAGCATACTGCTTTTAAAACTGCAAGAAACAACGTCAAGACTTCAGCGTCAAGACCCTCGCCAGCAGTGCCTTAGAACCTGTATTGCCTGCATTAGTATATCGGACCTTGCTTTGTTCACTGACTGTACCGTTTGGAAGGCAACCTGGTCTCCAGCTCCTGTCTTTGGGTTGTAGTGACCATCTGAGTGAGGTTTGTTATCAAAGAACCATTGGAAGGTGCTCTCCTTCTTCATGTTTGCCGCCTGCAGAAAGGAAATGAGCAGGAGGGTAGGAGGTTTACTAGAATGCAGGACTGACTAGGAGACAGGGAGGAAGTGCAGCTCTCCAGCCCTCCTTACCAGCACCTCATCTGCGGGGAAAAACATCAGCGTGGGAAGTGCCCAGCAGCTGCCACCGCCTCCCCGAGCCCGCTGAACCGCCCGAGCCTGCTGGCACCATGCCGAAAACAGGGAAGCAACTGTTCGACCAGCAGCAACAACTGGAACATCAGAACAACATCAGGGGGAGGGGGGAGTGCCCCTCGCCGCCATTTTCTAGCGCGGGGCCTTCTGCTCGGCAACAGCTACTGCCATCACATTCTTCTCTTCCACCTGCTCTAAGAAGGATCCAGGTCCTTGCCGCCACTTCTTCAACAACAGCCCGGTGCGGGGCCTCCTGCACAGGGTCTCCCTGCGTGGGGGTCTCCTGCTCAACAACAACATGGCACCTTCTACCCAACAATAGCCTGGTGCGGGGCCTCCTGCTTGACAACAGCCGCCACCTCCACGTCGTTCTCCTCCTCCTGCTCCAGGCATGGCCCAGATCCCCAAGCCTGAGCTCTCGCAGCTGCCCTCTGACATAAACTGCCAGCAGCAGCAGCAGCAGAAGCCTGGGGAGCAACAGCTGGGCCAGCCCAAGGACATGGAGAGGAAGACAATATTGAACCAGCAAACAGCTTCGCTGTAATAAATGCCTGTCGCCCTTCTGCCTCTTGAGAACTGCCGTCCCCGCTAACACCACCTCCTCTTTCTGGCGGTGCAGATAATGATAATGTTTCTGTTTAATTTAATTTTTGTATATTGTATTGTTTATATTGTATATTATTGTATTTTTATACCTGTGTTTATATTTCTTGTAAGCTGCCTTGAGAGCCTTTGGCCGAAATGCGGGGTATAAATAAAATAATAATAATAATAATAATAATAATGTATATGTTTTGTTTAGGGGTGGGTGAGAATTCTGCTGAATTCAGGTTTAGCAACAGTTTTTCAGTGATCTGCATATTATCCATCTTTGTGGAATGTTCCTGTTTGCTCTGAACTCCATCGGCTTTCCCCGATGCTGGATCCCCCCCCCAAATATGTCTTTGAATATATTCTTTTATTGATTTTATTCACAGCACAGCAGTACAGGTTGGTGTCTATCTTTCTCTCTCCCACCCCCTCCACTCAAATAATCCAAGTTCCTAGTGGAAGGAAGCAAGCCAAGTCTTGCCCATGTTAAGGACTCAAGGCTTGCCGAAGAGGAGTGGGGGGGATGGGGAGTTCTGAAAGCTGTTTTCCAAGAGGAAGACAATCTATCTCTGCTGATATGAAAACTGACCAGCCTCAGTCATAACAGAGGAAGAGGAGGAGGCAACAAAGCCGCTTTCCTTTAGTTTATCAATACTTTCTTTCAAAATACTGATATGTTCTTTCATTTATCAATATTCCCTTTCAAAGTATCAATATTTGAAAGGAAATATTGGCATCTATATTATTTTTGAAAGCCCTCATGCTGTCAAGAGTGGGGCAGGGTGGTAAAACACAAACAAGGCTGACCCAATAATAATAATAATAATAAAATTTTATTTTTAGGCCGCCTATCTGGCCGAATGAACGGCCACTCTAGGTGGCGTACATAGATTAAAATAGATACAACATATAAATACAATTATAACATCAGTCTTCAGATAATCAGCCCACCCACATCTGTACGTTATAAAACTAAAATTACCTAGGAATTCTGTATGCCGCTGAAACAGCCACGTTTTTAATCCTTGGCGAAAACCTACCAGGGAGGGGGCATGGCGAAGGTCATATGGGAGAGAGTTCCAGAGGGTGGGGGCCACAACCGAAAATGCCCTCTCTCTGGTCTGCACCAGCCTAGCTGTTTTCACTGGTGGGACCGAGAGAAGGTCTTGTGAGGCTGATCTCGTCAGGTGGCATATTTGGTGATGCTGGAGGTGCTCCTTTAGATAAACTGGACTGAAACCATATAGGGCTTTAAAGGTTAACACCAACACCTTGAATTGGGCTCGGTAGACAACTGGTAGCCAGTGTAGATCTTCTAGCACTGGAGTGATATGATCCCGGCGGCGGCCGTTCTTAATCAACCGTGCCGCCGCATTCTGTACCAGTTGTAATTTCCGAACCGTCTTCAAGGGTAGCCCAACGTAGAGCGCATTACAGTAGTCTAAGCAAGAGGAGACCAGGGCATGCACCACCCGCGGGAGCAGATGGACCGGAAGGTAGGGTCGCAGCCTCTGTATCAGATGTAATTGATACCAAGCTGCCCGGCTCACTGCTGACACCTGAGCCTCCATGGACAGCTGGGAGTCAAGAATGACCCCGAGGCTATGAACCTGGTCCTTTAGGGGCAATCTTACCCCATTCAACACCAGGTCAATGTCTCCTAATCTTCTCTTGTCTCCCACAAGCAGTATCTTGGTCTTGTCGGGGTTCAGTTTCAGCCTGTTTCCTCCCATCCATTCACTTACAGACTCCAGGCACTTGGAAATAGTATCCACAGCCAACTCCGGTGAGGACTTAAATGAGAGATAGAGCTGAGTGTCATCCGCATATTGGTGGCACTGCAACCCAAATCTCCTGATGATGGCCCCCAGCGGCTTTACATAGATGTTAAACAGCATGGGAGAGAGGATAGAACCCTGTGGCACACCACAATTAAGAGGCCAAGGGTCTGAAACCTCCTCTCCCAATGCCACCCGTTGGTGCCTGTCAGAGAGATAGGAACGGAATCACCGTAGAACAGTGCCCCCTATTCCCATTCCCTCTAGGCGATCCAAGAGGATACCGTGGTCAACGGTATCGAAAGCCGCTGAGAGGTCCAGGAGGACAAGGAATGAGTGTTCTCCCCTATCCAACGCCCTCCTCAAATCATCCACCAGAGTGACCAAGGCTGTTTCAGTTCCATGACCAGTCCTGAAGCCCGATTGGAATAGATCTAAGTAATCTGCTTCCTCCAAGTGTGTCTGTAACTGTTTGGCCACCACGTGTTCGATCACCTTGCCCAAAAATGGTAGATTAGAGACTGGGCGAAAGTTGTTCAGATCTTGGGGATCCAAGGAGGGCTTTTTCAAGATGGGCTTTATTACCGCCTCCTTGAGGGCAGATGGCAGTGCACCCTCTTCCAAGGAAGCATTTACCACCGCCTTGATCCCTTTGCTCAGTCTCTCTTTGCAGCCCACAATGAGCCACGTGGGGCAAGGGTCAAACAAACAGGTGGTCAGTCTCACAGTAGAGAGCACCTTGTCCACTTCCTCAGAGGGAAGAGGCTGAAACAGATCCCACCGGACCGGATAGCAACTGGCCGTCTCTGGCCTGCTTCCTGTATCCACGGCATACGGAATTGAGCTCTTCAGGCGATCGATTTTATCAGCAAAATGTTTTGCAAATGCGTCACAGGAGGCTTTAGAGTGCTCCATGGGTTCCTGCGCAACTGGACCGACCAGGCTAAGGACCACTTGGGACAACCTCCTGGGACAACATTCTGCGGACGCAATAGAGGCAGCAAAGAAACCTCTCTTTGCTGTCTTTGTTGCCACTTGGTAGGCCGCTATTGCTGCTCTAACCAGTGTCCGATCGTCTTCGGAGTGAGATTTCCGCCACCGGCGTTCTAGTCATCTCACCTCCTTCCTCAGACCCCGCAGACGTGGTGTATACCAAGGTGCGGTTTGAGTTCTATTCAGGGGGAGAGGACGTTTCGGAGCCACCCGGTCTATCGCCCCGGTGATCTCCCTATTCCACTCTGTCACCAGGGTTTCGACTGCGTGACCTTCAGACAGCTCCAAGTCTCCCAGCGCAGTCAGGAATCCTTTTGGCTCCATCAGGCGTCTGGGGCGGACCATCCTAATAGGTCTCTGTCCCCTGCGGAAGGTGTGTGGCAAGCAGGCTGGATTGGGGACTGTGGATGCCTGGGGTGGTGGTATGGGAATGAGTGGTGGGGGGAGTGAGTGAATCAAAGATGGCAGGCGGGTAAGTGAGTGTGCATTGTGGGGACAAGCAGGCGTTGAGTGAGTGAGCAGGCAGGCCAGCGAGTGGGCAGACAACCAAGCATCTGGAGTAGGCAAGCAGGCAGGCTTTGGGGGGAGGGACAGGGGACATTGGGGGGGGATGAGTGGGCAGCAGAAACAATGCGGGAGGTAGGTAAGCAGTTGAGGCAGGATGGTGGCGGCAGCCTGGCCAGGTGGGAGGCTGGTAAATGGCCTAAACTGGGTGGCAAATGGAAGTTGCCTGTGGGTGGGTGGGAGATATTTTGGGAGTTGCCTGTGGGGGGGAATGTTTTGGGAGATGTGTGTGTGTTGCCGACAGGAGCTGAGAAAGGTCCGGTTCGGAATAAACCTCCCCCCTGGGATAAAAACCAAAGAAATGATGAAATTTTAAAAGGGGTAGGCCTAGAAGTAGGCATTGTGAGAGCCAGGGGCACAGGATATAAATTCAGAAGGGCAAAATTACCACAGGCCAAACCACAAGTGCCAAAGACACTTGAAGAGAGACACTGCTTACAAGTGCCTGTACGCTAATGCTAGGAGCCTCCGAACCAAGATGGGAGAACTGGAGTGCTTGGTCTTAGAGGAGAGCATTGATATAGTGAGCATAACGGAGACCTGGTGGAATGGAGAAAACCAGTGGGATACGGTTATCCCTGGATATAAACTATATCGGAAGGACAGGGAAGGACGTATTGGTGGCGGAGTCGCTCTATACGTGAAAGAAGGCATTGAATCCAGCAAGCTCAAAACCCCAAAAGAGGCAGACTCCTCCACAGAATCGTTGTGGGTGGTGATACCATGTCCCAGGAGGGACTTAATACTGGGAACGATCTATCGTCCCCCTGATCAAAATGCTCAGGGAGACCTTGAGATGAGATATGAAATTGAGGAAGCATCCAAACTAGGAAATGTGGTAGTAATGGGTGACTTCAACTATCCGGACATAGACTGGCTGCATATGTGTTCCAGTCATGACAAAGAAGCAAAGTTTCTAGATATTCTAAATGACTATTCCCTAGACCAGTTGGTCATGGAACCGACCAGAGGGACGGCAACCCTGGACTTAACCCTCAGTGGGGACCGGGACCTGGTGCGAGATGTAAGTGTTGTTGAACCGATTGGGAGCAGTGACCACAGTGCTATTAAATTAAACATACATGTAACTGGCCAATTGCCAAGAAAATCCAACACGGTCACATTTGACTTCAAAAGAGGAAACTTCACAGAAATGAGGGGATTGGTAAAAAGAAAGCTGAAAAACAAAGTCCAGAGGGTCACATCACTCGAAAATGCTTGGAAGTTGTTTAAAAACACTATGTTAGAAGCTCAACTGGAGTGCATACCGCAGATCAGAAAAGGTACCGCCAGGGCCAAGAAGATGCCAGCATGGTTAACGAGCAAAGTCAAGGAAGCTCTTAAAGGCAAAAAGTCTTCCTTCAGAAAATGGAAGTCTTGTCCGAATGAAGAAAATGAAAAAGAACACAAACTCTGGCAAAAGAAATGCAAGAAGACAATAAGGGATGCTAAAAAAGAATTTGAGGAGCACATTGCTAAGAACATAAAAACCAACAACAAAACATTCTATAAATACATTCAAACCAGGAGACCATCTAGGGAGCCGATTGGACCCTTGGATGATAAGGGAGTCAAAGGTGTACTAAAGAACGATAAGGAGATTGCAGAGAAGCTAAATGAATTCTTTGCATCTGTCTTCACAGTGGAAGATATAGGGCAGATCCCTGAACCTGAACTAACATTTGCAGGAAGGGATTCTGAGGAACTGAGACAAATAGTGGTAACGAGAGAGGAAGTTCTAGGCTTAATGGACAATATAAAAACTGACAAATCACCGGGCCCGGATGGCATCCACCCGAGAGTTCTCAAAGAACTCAAAGGTGAAATTGCTGATCTGCTAACTAAAATATGTAACTTGTCCCTCGGGTCCTCCTCCGTGCCTGAAGACTGGAAAGTGGCAAATGTAACGCCAATCTTCAAAAAGGGATCCAGAGGGGATCCCGGAAATTACAGGCCAGTTAGCTTAACTTCTGTCCCTGGAAAACTGGTAGAAAGTATTATTAAAGCTAGATTAACTAAGCACATAGAAGAACAAGCCTTGCTGAAGCAGAGCCAGCATGGCTTCTGCAAGGGAAAGTCCTGTCTCAGTAACCTATTAGAATTCTTTGAGAGTGTCAACAAGTATATAGAGGTGATCCAGTGGACATTGTGTACTTAGACTTTCAAAAAGCGTTTGACAAGGTACTTCTGAGAAAGCTTAGCAGTCATGGAATAAGAGGAGAGGTCCTCTTGTGGATAAGGAATTGGTTAAGAAGCAGAAAGCAGAGAGTAGGAATAAACGGACAGTTCTCCCAATGGAGGGCTGTAGAAAGTGGAGTCCCTCAAGGATCGGTATTGGGACCTGTACTTTTCAACTTGTTCATTAATGACCTAGAATTAGGAGTGAGCAGTGAAGTGGCCAAGTTTGCTGACGACACTAAATTGTTCAGGGTTGTTAAAACAAAAAGGGATTGCGAAGAGCTCCAAAAAAAATCTCCAAACTGAGTGAATGGGCGGAAAAATGGCAAATGCAATTCAATATAAACAAGTGTAAAATTATGCATATTGGAGCAAAAAATCTTAATTTCACATATACGCTCATGGGGTCTGAACTGGCAGTGACCGACCAAGAGAGAGACCTCGGGGTTGTAGTGGACAGCACGATGAAAATGTCGACCCAGTGTGCGGCAGCTGTGAAAAAGGCAAATTCCATGCTAGCGATAATTAGGAAAGGTATTGAAAATAAAACAGCCGATATCATAATGCCGTTGTATAAATCTATGGTGCGGCCGCATTTGGAATACTGTGTACAGTTCTGGTCGCCTCATCTCAAAAAGGATATTATCGAGTTGGAAAAGGTTCAGAAGAGGGCAACCAGAATGATCAAGGGGATGGAGCGACTCCCTTATGAGGAAAGGTTGCAGCATTTGGGGCTTTTTAGTTTAGAGAAAAGGCGGGTCAGAGGAGACATGATAGAAGTGTATAAAATTATGCATGGCATTGAGAAAGGGAATAGAGAAAAGTTCTTCTCCCTCTCTCATAATACTAGAACTCGTGGACATTCAAAGAAGCTGAATGTTGGAAGATTCAGGACAGACAAAAGGAAGTACTTCTTTACTCAGCGCATAATTAAACTATGGAATTTGCTCCCACAAGACGCAATAATGGCCAGCAGCTTGGATGGCTTTAAAAGAAGATTAGACAAATTCATGGAGGACAGGGCTATCAATGGCTACTAGCCATGATGGCTGTGCTCTGCCACCCTAGTCAGAGGCAGCATGCTTCTGAAAACCAGTTGCCGGAAGCCTCAGGAGGGGAGAGTGTTCTTGCACTCGGGTCCTGCTTGCGGGCTTCCCCCAGGCACCTGGTTGGCCACTGAGAACAGGATGCTGGACTAGATGGGCCACTGGCCTGATCCAGCAGGCTCTTCTTATGTTCTTATGTTCTTATGCCTGTGGGTGGAGAGTACTTCTTGGGAGAGGGGTGTGTGTATGGAAGTCTGTGTATGTGTTTGGAGGTGCTGGTGTGTGTGTTTGCGGATGCCTGGGGGATGTCTCTCTCTGTGTCTTTTGGGGAGTCCCTGTGTGTGGGGGTTGGTGTACAAGTATCCAGGGGCAAAGCCCCGAGTTAACATCAATATTTTTGGGGAGGGAAAAAATTGGAACAGTAAAAGCAGTAGGTAGCAGACAAAGAACAATCTCGAATCAGTACTGCCTGTTAGGTGAACAGAACACTTTTGAAGCAGCACTGGCCTACGGATCCGAGCACTAGTTTTATTAGACTTTGGTTAGTACTAACAGTGTTCCATGTTGAACTAACCAGTGGTTGAGCAAAAATGTACTGGAGGACAGCTAGTGGCTTAAATAGGGATGCATCTGCTCATTTACATTAGAAGACTGATTCAGTCACTTCAGTGGAACTAGGACGCTGATGGGCACTTATTATTATTATTATTTTATTTCTATCCCTCCCTTCCTCCCAGCTGGAGCCCAGGGCAGCAAACAAGGCACTAAAAACACTTTAAAACATCATAAAAACAAATCTTAAAATACATCAAGACAAAGCATTAAAAACATTTTAAAAACTTTTAAAAAAAGGGTTAAAACATTATTAAAAAAGATATTAAGCAATTCTGACACAGATACACTGGAATAGCTCTCAACTTAAAAGTCTTGTTGAAAAAGAAAAGTCTTCAAAAGGCGCCGAAAAGATAGCAGAGATGGCGCCTGCCTAATATTCAAAGGGTGGGAATGCCACAGGGTAGGTGCTGCCACACTAAAGGTCCATTTCCTATATTGTAGAGAACAAACCTCCTGATTAGATGGTATCTGCAGGAGGCCCTCACCTGCAGAGCGCAGTGATCAACTGGGTAGGTAAGGGATAAGATGGTCTTTCAGTTATCCTGGTCCCGAGCTGTATAGGGTTTTGTACACCAAAACTAGAACCCTGAACTTGCAATTCTTTCAGTAGTGGAGTGACATGTTGGCGATACCCTGCTCCAGTGAGTAGTCTCGCCGCCACATTTTGAACCAGCTGCAGCTTCCAGACCAACCTCAAGGGCAGCCCCACATAGAGCCCATTACAGAAATCTAGCCTAGAGGTTACCAGTGCGTGGACAACAGTGGTCAGGCTATGCCAGTCCAGAAACTGCCGCAGCTGTCTCACCAGCCGAAGCTCGTAAAAGGCACTCCTAGCTGCTGAGGTCACCTGGGCCTCTAGCAACAAAGATGGATCCAGGAGTACCCCCAGGCTACAGACCTGCTCTTCCAGAGGAAGTACGACCCTGTCCAAAGCAGACAACTGACCAATTATCTGAACTCGGGAACCACCAACCCACAGCACCTCCGTCTTGCTAGGATTCAGACTCAGTTTATTGGCCCTCATCCAGCCCACCACCGACTCCAGGCAGCGGTCCAGGGATTGTACGGCCTCTCCTGATTCAGATGTTACAGAGAAATAGAGCTGGGTATCATCAGCATACTGCTGACACCTCACCCCAAATCTCCTGATGACTGCTCCCAAGGGCTTCATATAGATGTTAAACAGCATGGGGGACAAGATGGTACCCTGCAGCACCCCACAGCACAGCTTGCCAGGGGGCCAAAAGACAGTCACCCAATGCTATCCTCTGAGAACGACCCTGGAGATAGGATCGGAACCACTGTAAAACAGTGCCTCCAATACTCATCTGACCAAGTCAGCCCAGAAGGATACCATGGTCAATGGTATCAAAAGCCGCTGAGAGATCAAGTAAGAATAACAGGGTCGCACTCCCCCTTTCCTTCTCCTGATAAAGGTAATCCATCAGGGCAACCAAGGCCAATTGAGTCCCATAACCAGGCCTGAACCCAGACTGGGATGGGTCAAGATAATCTGTTTCACCCAAGAGTACTTGCAGTTGCTGCGCCACAACCCTCTCAATCACCTTCCCTCAAAAGGGGGTATTTGCAACCGGTCGGTAGTTGTCACAAACCAATGAGTCAAGGGTGGGCTTTTTCAGGAGTGGTCGAATCACTGCCTCTTTCAAGGCAGCTGGAACCACTCCCTCCCGCAATGATGCATTAACCACACCCTGGATCCACTTGGTCAGACCCCCTCGGCAAGCTTTAATAAGCCAAGAAAGGCAAGGGTCAAGAGGACACATTGCTGGACGCATCATCGCAAGTAGCTTGTCCATGTCATCAGGCCGCATCAACTGAAACCGTTGTTATATCAAATGAACGTAGCGTGGACCACTTTTCATGTGTAGGTGTTGCTTACTGATTATGGAAAAATATGGTGGTAGGATATAGTTTCATTAGATTGCTATCTCTTTATTCCTCCTCACACACCCTTACTAATGAAGAATGTAAATTATATTATTTTCTCTGGTAGGCATATTTTTGCCTTGCTGTTCTCATAGAGGCTTGAGGCATCTTGACGTTCTACGTCTGAGATAAAACATTAATCTACCACTGTGCTAAACAGAGCCCATCAGCTATGTATTACAACCAGCTAGGTCCTAGATAAACCTGTTTTTGCTGCCTCTGGAAACAAGTCAATTGTTGGCCAGTTGGCAGGACCAGTTACATGAATTGTGGCCTGCATTAATTTTGGTGGCCCCCAAATTATGGACAATTTTCAGAGAGGTAGCTGTGTTAGAGTGTTGCTGCAAAATAAGATTTTTGTAGCACCTTGAAGACTAACAAATTTATTTTGACATAAGCATGAAATGTTACCCCGAGTTGCAGGTATATATACGCATGGTTTGGAGAGAAGAACTGTAAACAGTGAGGTGAGAGGGAAATTAAATACAGAAAGTACAGAGACTATGATAATTTTGTAATTATGAACTGAAATTTACTCAGCAGTTGATGACACAGACATCCTGGTCTTGCTATGCCAATTAGCAATTGTAGTGTGATAAAAATCCATTGCCCCGATTCAGTCCACATGTTGATAGTACTGAACCTCTTGATGAATTGTAATTTAGCAATTTCATGTTGCAATCTCCTTTTGAAATTCAAGCATGGCCACTTTATAGCAAGTTACAGAGCTTCCTGGAAGGCTGTGTTTACCCAGTAGTTTTTAAATATTGCCACTTCAGATGCCTATTTATTAGTATCATTTTATTCTTTTGCATGGAGACTGGCCTGTTTGTCCTGTGCAGAAGACATTGTTGGCAGATGGTGGCATATATCACCTTGGAAATATGACCATGTGAATAAACCCCTGATGTTGTAAATGATGATATTAATAATAATAATAATAATAAATTTAATTTATGTGTCGCCTATCTGGCCAGCGGCCACTCTAGGCGACGTACATACAATAAATATGGCAAAATACAATACAAAAATACAGTGAAATATATAAATTATAAGAGCAAACAATACATAATAGGAGGCATTTAAAACAGAAGAATATTAAGCCTCCCCAGAAATCCCGAAAGCCTGCTGAAAAAGCCAGGTCTTTAAGGCCTTGCGGAACATATTCAGGGAAGAGATGTGCCGAAGATCTTGTGGGACGGAGTTCCAGAGGGTGGGGGCCGCCACTGAAAAGGCCTTCTCTCTAGTGCCCGCCAACCTAGCTGCTTTGGTTGGCGGGACTGAGAGAAGGCCTTGTGTGGCCGATCTTGTCAGGCGGCATGATTGGTGGCGTTGTAGGCGCTCCTTTAGATAAACTGGGCCGAGACCGTGTAGGGATTTAAAGGTTAAAACCAACACCTTGAATTGGGCCCGGAAAATAACTGGAAGCCAGTGTAGATTGAACAACACTGGCGTGATGTGGTCCCGGCAACGACTGTTTGTGAGTAATTGAGCCGCCGCATTTTGAATAAGTTGTAGTTTCCGGACCGTTTTCAAGGGTAACCCCACGTAGAGCGCATTACAGTAATCTAATCGAGAGGTGACCAGGGCATGTACTACCAGTGGGAGCTGATGAACAGGAAGGTAGGGTTGCAGCCTACGTATAAGGTGTAGTTGGTACCAAGCTGCCCGGCTCACAGCCGAAATCTGAGCCTCCATGGACAGCTTGGAATCAAGTACAACCCCGAGGCTGCGGACCTGGTCCTTTAGGGGTAAACCCACCCCATTGAACTTCAGGTCAACGGTTCCCAACCTTCTCTTGTCCCCCACGAGCAGTACCTCGGTCTTGTCAGGGTTCAGTTTCAGCCTATTCCTTCCCATCCATCCACTCACGGACTCCAGGCACTTGGACACGGTCTCCACAGCAAACTCTGGTGAAGATTTAAATGAGAGATAGAGCTGAGTGTCATCCACATATTGGTGACACTACAGCCCAAATCTCCTGATGATTGCCCCCAGCGGCTTCATATAGATGTTAAATAGCATGGGAGAGAGGATAGAACCCTGTGGCACACCACAATTGAGAGGCCAAGGGTCTGAAACCTCCTCCCCCAATGCCACCTGTTGGTACCTATCGGAGAGAAAGGAGCGGAACCACCGTAATACAGTGCCTCCTATTCCCAATCCCTCTAGGCGATA
Organism: Rhineura floridana; assembly: GCF_030035675.1. NCBI lineage: Eukaryota > Metazoa > Chordata > Lepidosauria > Squamata > Rhineuridae > Rhineura > Rhineura floridana. The sequence continues at coordinate 73,548,154 of NC_084483.1, read as the reverse complement.
TAAAAGGATACTGTGGTCGACAGTATCAAAAGCCGCTGAGAGATCGAGGAGGACAAGGAAGGTAAATTCTCCCCTATCTAATGCCCTCCTCATATCATCTACCAGAGCGACCAAGGCTGTTTCAGTTCCGTGACCAGTCCTGAAGCCCGATTGGTATGGATCTAAGTAATCCGTTTCATCCAAGTGTGTCGACAACTGATTGGCCACCACTCGCTCAATGACCTTGCCCAAGAATGGTAAATTCGAAATTGGGCGAAAGTTATTAAAAACTTGGGGATCCAAGGAGGGCTTCTTTAAGATGGGCTTTACAATTGCCTCCTTGAGGGCTGATGGCATCACACCCTCTTTCAAGGATGCGTTTACCACCGCCTTGATCCCCTCACCCAACTTCTCTCTGCATCTCATGATGAGCCACGATGGGCAAGGGTCAGTTAGACAGGTGGTAGGCCTTACAGTCGAGAGCACCTTGTCCACATCCTCAGAAGAGAGAGGCTGAAAATGATCCCAGCATACCGGCATGCAACTGGTCAACTCTGATTCATTCACTGTATCCACGGCACACTGGATCGAGCTCCGTATGTGTTCGATTTTATCAGCAAAGTGCTTAGCCAAAGTGTCACAGGAGGCTTTTGACTGTTCCAAGGGTTCCTGAGCAACTGGACCGACCAGGCTTCGGACCACTTGGAACAACCTCCTGGGACAGCACTCTGCAGACGCAATAGAGGCAGTAAAGAAAGCCTTCTTTTCTGTCCTTATTGCTACTTGGTAATATTATTAGGTCCTATAATAATGTTGCCAGAGTTGGCATCTGGGTCTGCTACAGGGTAGTGCTTGTGTCTGTATGTGGCCTGTTGCTAGTGAATGGCTGTTTTAGGTTGTGAAGGCTGTGGTATTTGCAGTGTTTATGAACACAAACAGTATGTACCTTTCATAGAGAAATCCTCATCAGTGTAAGTTTAGCCAATGACAGATGTCACCGTATCTGTTCTCGTTGTCTGAGGTCAACATGATGTACTTCTGTTTAACACTGTACATTCAACATTCCTCCTCAATAGGGCTATTCATTTATCTGTCTTCGTGCTACCAACCCAGGATTTTTGTTTAGGGGTGGGAAGCCTATGGCCCTCCAGATTTAGTTGGACTCCAGTTTCCATCAGCTATAGCTGGCAGTGTCAATGGTCATGAGTTAGTGATAGGTTAAAAGGTCCACAGTGTGTTCAGTTCATTGTAGTGTACACATCCTGTCCCTATATTCCACAAAAAAGTTAAAAAGTGGCCTTTAAAAGAAATCCCCAAATAGGAAAGCCAGTGTAGTGTAGTATAAACCACACTGAAACGGAATCTGGGAAATGTGGGTTCAAATCCCTCCTCAGTTATGAAACTTACTAGGGACAGTCAACATCTTCCTGCCTAGTTTATTTTACATTGATAATTGGGAGGATAAAACGGGACAATCCATGTATCTTGAGATCCATGGTGGGGGGGAAATGAGGATATTATCAAATGTGATAATACATAAACTTGTCATTCTAAATGTATATGCTAGGGAGTAAATGTCATTGGGCATGTTGATACTTACCTCTGAGTAAATATGCATAAGATTGTACTGCACAATAAGAAGGTGTGCACAAGCACAGTAAAAAAACAGTTATAGTGGAAGGCCTTATTACGTAGAAACCATTTAGAACTTAAAAAACCGAATAGTAGTATAATTTATTTTTCTTTTACTGTAACTTTATTAAAGGCATTTGCTTCTACCAGGATTCCCCCTCCCCCCAGTTATTCAGCTACAATTGCTTTAGTCTTTAAACAAATCCAAAGGTTATAAGTTGGGGCTGTATTTATTTATTTTTTATTCCTTAATCATTCCCTTATCTATTTTCTATTTATGTTTAAGCCCCTCTTGAGTATAAGACATTTTGCTTGTTCAGACACATTTACAAATACATATTCTTATCAGATCGTTGTTGAACATTTGCACACCAGGGTATGGGTTTAAGTATGAAAATAAACGAAATTTGAAAATGTTACTTGACCTGTTCCACCTGGTCTCCATCTGTGGTTGTTCTGTTTCTACAATCTGTCATCTGTTTTTCCTCTGTGTGTTCTTTATCATTTCAGATGGGTGCTTCACTTGCCCCCCCTTCCTCCCTCTGTGTCATACTTAGCGGAAAATGACATTGCTAAATCCACAAGTTCAGCCAGGCAGATTTGATACACTATCAGCTGAGGTACAGTTCTGATGATCAGGGTGTGCAATTAGTAGAGACAGCTTCATTTCACAGTGCAGTGACTCTTACTACTCTTACTCTGAACTGTAGAGTTACGAGTTTTGGGAATATCACCTCCTAGAAAAACTTCCAGAAAATAAACCTGTTATAATCAAAATTTCTCTTAGTAGAACCACACAGAACCTTCCCTGTTGTGGTTTTATTTATTTAGCACAGTGGGGAGGAGAGCCTGGCTGGGAGTCCAGAGTCTGTGAGTTCAAATCCCCACTTGTGTCTCCTGGGTGTCAAGGGCCAGCTAAAGATCACCCCCACAGTGAGTGGCTCAGGGATTATGTGCCCTGCCACCTGTGCAGCCGTGGGCAAGCTGCATAGTCCCAAGGAGCCCAGTTGCCCCCCAGCTGGCAGTTGCGGACAAGGAAGGGGCTGGCTTGTGCAGCTGAGGCAAGCTGAGCAGGCTCTAGCCAGCTGGGGAGGACTAGCCTCAGAGGGAGGCAATGGTAAACCCCCTTTGAATACCGCTTACCATGAGCACCCTATTCATAGGGTTGCCATAAGTTGGGATTGACTTAAAGGCAGTCCATTTCCATTTTTCCACCTATTACCATGTTAAGTTACTTCATTTCTGAATGTCTTTTAAACAGGGACTAATATATTTCAGATACACAGACATACCATGCACAATTGTATTTCTTGTTAAACTGCATTATGAGTTCCTCTTTTATTTTTTAAAAAATGTCTCTGTTTTCAGTTTTAACATATAGCGGGATGATGTAGTTGTTTTTTGTGTGGACTTGTGAGCATTGGTGGTATCGTGGCTTGCACAGCTGCGTTTGAATTACCCCCCCCCCCGATTTGTATGTTGGCTAAGAATCCACTTGTTTGTTTTGACAACACCTCTAATGTGGCAGGTAAGAACTGGAAAGTCCCTAGTTCAAATGCTGGCTTAGCCTTGAAGTCTCTAGACGGCTTTAGGCAAGACATTACCTCTCAGATTCAAACCCCTTCTGCAAAATTTGTAATAATAATATTTATATTATATACCTCACAAACTATATAAGGGTCAGAGAGGACAACCAGATAATTGGTTCATTGAGAGATGGAGTCCATTTGTCATGTACTGGTGTAACAAAGTTCAAGATAATGTACAACTACACATCTTACTGGGCACACTATTGAAGTTCTAGATATGAATGTAAACACAGTAAATACAGACGTAAATGAATATGGATAAAGCTTAAATTGCCTTAGTGCTAATAACATTAAGCATAAATTTGTTCATATCATAATTTCTTTGTAAAAAAATTGGTCTGTTTTTACAAAATTATCTCAAGATTACTGAAGTAATGCTGTATGGAGCACTTTGAAATTCTATAAAACAGTATTATAGTTAGTATCCTTTTATTAGAAAATCCTGATGAAAGGGAAATTGTTTTTAAATTAATTTTAATGAAAATATTTTTTACATCTAAAAAACCAAATTGTTTGCATAAATTCTCTACCTCTAGGTCTTGGATCTTAAACATTTGCATATACTTAACTGTCAGCACATGAAGACTTCCTTTGAAGACAGTGATACATACATAGGCATACTGGATAGGTGTATAAACTTCAAGTTTTAGATGGCCATATAACCATTTTTTTTCTTATCTGATTTTCCTTTGAGTACTATTTTATTGATGGCTATGTAGTGAAACTCAAGTTTGTTTTTCTTTTTTTCCTTTTTGAATAAAAGCTTGTTGGAACACTTAGAGCAAGTTGCTATCCAAAGGAAAAACGAATCTAATATTGAATTATTTTAATTACATTTCAATTGGAAAGCCTATAGATATGTCTGCTTCTGTTTGTTATTATGCATAGACCCTCCAGATTAATTTTTCGCTCACTTGCCATTAAGGCTTACTACGGAAAAATTAAATTAAAAAACTAATTCAAATGCACTGTGACAAAGCATCTTAAAACACCACCTTACCCTGTTGCTTTCTTATTCACCCGATTATATCTGAACAGGCCATTTTGGGACCAATTCACTCACTTACATTTGTTGCATCGTAATCAAAATTATAGTTGTCTACTATCACTCAGAGATTCAGTTTGGATGTAACATCCACATCTTGCCAGCTGTAGTTTAATTTGGACATAATAGCCTGGTTTGCATGTCACTGTAAGTCAAACTATGGCTTAGCAAGACAGTGTGAAATCATAGCTGCTCCTCTCTGATTTTGTTTTTCACTCCCACATTTAATTAAGCCAAGGTTTCACTTAGCGTGTTGGTCAAACCCATGCTCTTGGTTAAGCCAAGGTTTATTCTTGGCTACAGCTTGTGGGTAGTGAGGAGAGAGCTTAACCATGAGCCCAGGTTTTAGTGACACACCAATGACAAATTAACTTGTATGAATCAGGAAGTGAGGAACAAAATCAGAGTGTACAAAGGGAGGAGGAATCAGGTTTGACTGTTTTATTTAAATGTGAACTGAACCATATTGAAGTGCAATTTTGTTGAGCCATAGAGTCATATGAACCAAGCGCTATTATTGGAAAAAAAGACTGGTGTGTGTTAAATACGTTACTGCTTGGCAGTTTGAGCTAATGGATGTATGTCTGAACAAAAAGGCAATATTCAGTAAAATAGAATTGAGCCAGGAGCGGCTCATATGCATTGTGAAAAAATGGAAGTACTCATACAGTATTAAACTATTATGTTTACTAGGTTCAGCTTTAATAAATTAAAACAAAAAGGCTTTTTCAAGTTTGGACACTTCTCTTTTGTGTGAACAATAGACAGTGACATTGGGAGTATGTATGACAGCCAGGGCATTATTGGGTGGAAGGGAATAACGAGTCTGGGAGATTCTTGACAAGCAACAGCAAATATATAGCTGGTGGTGATATGCAGCTAGAGGACAGTCCTGTTTGGAGATGTCATTCACACTATTGCTGAGAAACGATTAAAAACCTCGTGTTTACTTTGGCTAACCATGCAGTGTAATTCTTAGATGGAAGCACATATAGTTTTTATATACTATTGCAGTGTAAAAGAAACATTTTCAAGATAAAGTAAACATATTTTAAAGCTAGGCATTTATCACTGCATAGTGAGACAGATAAAATACGACAGTCTGGGATAGGGATGGATATATATTAGGTGCCATGGAAAACATAACAGATGACATCTTTGATTGTAAAAAAAAACCCTGGCTTAACATGGTCATGATTACTGAAAACTATAATGGAAAAAGGGGTCCCTTTTCTCTGCCTTTTCTCTTAGTTCCTTCTACCAAATGCTGAATTCTTATACAGTAGGGCCCCACTCATATGGCAGGTTAAGTTTCAGACCCCCACCTAAAAGCGAAACCCGCTGAAAGGTGGAACTCCTTAAATAAAATGGTACCTGACGCCCGAAAAACACCATAAAAGCGGAACAAGCGCCATATGAGTGGGGCCTTACTCTAATTTTAGCCGCCGTATTAGCGGAACACCGAAAAGTGGGCTGCCGAAAAGCGGGGCCCTACTGTATAAGACATCTTGATTTAGTATTCTGCTTTCATTACAGATTTGTTGTTACGTGCCCTCAAGTCGATTTTGACTTATGGCGACCCTATGAATCAGCAGCCTCCATTACCATCTGTTGTAAACCGCCCTGTTCAGACCTTGTAAGTTCAGGTCTGTGGCTTCCTTTATGGAATCAGTCCATTTTATTTTTATTTTATTCAATTTATTAGTCGCCCATCTGGCTGGAAACCCAGCCACTCTGAGCGACATACAAAATAAAGGCATATAAACATCAAACATAAAAGTATATAAACATAAAAAACAAGCAATAAAACTAAACAACAAAGTAGAAGCTATCCCCCAACCCACACAGCCCAACCCAAAGATCAGAAAGTCCTCCTAAAGAAGCTGCATTTGAAGGCTGGAGGGTGGGGCAAGGCAGGTGGAAGCAGCCTCCCCTGATGGCAACAGAGTCTCTCTCCCCTCATAGTCCTCCTGAGGCAGCTCCCTTTTGGGGGCTGGAGGGTGGGGCAAGGCAGGTGGAAGCAGCCTCCTCTGATGGCAAGAGAGTCTCTCTCCCCTCATAGTCCTCCTGAGGCAGCTCCCTTTTGAAGGCTGGAGGGTGGGGCAGGGCAGGTGGAAACAGCCTCCCTTGATGGCAACAGAGCCACTACCCTCTCATCTCTTGTTTGGTCTTCCTCTTTTTCTACTCCATTCTGTTTTTCCCATCATTATTGTCTTTTCTAGTAAATCATGTGTTCTCATGATGTATCCAAAGTATGATAACCTCAGTTTCATCATTTTAGCTTCTACTGATAATTCTGGTTTAATTTGTTCTAACACCCAATTATTTGTCTTTTTTGCAGTCCATGGTATCCACAAAGCTCTCCTCCAATACCACATTTCAAATGAGTTGATTTTTCTCTTATCCACTTCTTTCACTGTTTGACTTTCACATCAGTACGTAAGAGATCTGGAATATCATGGTCTGAATTACATAAATCTTCTGTTGTCATTACTTTAGTCTTCTTGACGCTCAGATGTGGTCCTGCTTTTGTGCTTTCCTCTTTAACTTTCATCAGCATTCGTTTCAAATCATTACTGGTTTCTGCTAGTAGTATGGTATCGTCTGCATATCTTAAATTATTGATATTTCTCCCTCCAGTTTTCACACCTCCTTCATCTTGGTCCTATCCCGCTTTCCGTATATGTTCTGCATATAGATTAAACAAATAGGGTGATAAAATACACCCCTGTTTCACACCCTTTCCGATGGGGAACCAATCGGTTTCTCCATATTCTGTCCTTACAGTAGCCTCTTGTGCAGAGTATAGGTTGTGCATCAGGATAATCAGATGCTGTGGCACCCCCATTTCTTTTAAAGCATTCCATAGTTTTTCATGATCTACACAATCAAAGGCTTTGCTGTAATCTATAAAGCACAGGGTGATTTCCTTCTGAAATTCCTTGGTCCGTTCTATTATCAAACGTATATTTGTGATATGATGTTATATATCTTCCCTTTCTAAATCCAGCTTGGACATCTGGCATTTCTCACTCCATGTATGGTAAGAACCTTTGTTGTAGAATCTTGAGTATTACTTTACTTGCATGGGATATTAAGGCAATAGTTTGATAATTACTGCATTCCTTGGGATTCCCTTTCTTTGGAATTGGAATGTATATTGTATGCTTCCAATCTGTGGGCCATTGTTTAGTTTTCCATATTTATTGACAAATTTTTGTCAAAATGTTTACAGATTCAGTCTCAACTTGTAGCAACTCTACTGGTATGCCATCTGTTCCTGGTGATTTATTTCTTTCAAATATTTTAAGAGAAGCTTTCACCTCGCATTCTAAAATTTCTGGTTCTTCATCATACAGTTTCTCTATGAATGAATCTGTCACCCTTGCATCTCTTTTATAGAGGTCTTTAGTGTATTGCTTCCATTTTCCTTTTATTTCATCTCGGTTAGTCAGTGTGTTTCCCTGTTGATTATTCAACATCCCTACTCTTGGTTTAAATTTCCCTTTCATTTCTCTAATCTTTTGGAATAGGGTTTTTGTTCTACCTTTTTTTGTCCTCTTCTATTTCTATACAATAACTATTGTAGTAGTTCTCTTTGTCCCTACGTACTAGTCACTATATTATTGCATTTAGGGTTCTGACCGTGTTTCTATCTCCTTTTGCTTTTGCTTTCCTTCTATCTTTAACCATTTTAAGAGTTTCATCAGTCATCCATTGAGGTCTTTCTTTTTAACTAGAGGTATTGTCTTTCTCTAGATAGATTTTGAAAATTAATTGGTTCTTAAAATGCCTATCCTAGGGTAAAATTTTATTTATCTATTTATATATTAGATTTATAAAAAAAACCTTTCCTTTTTTTAAAAAAGCTGGGCAACAGAACATAATTAAAATGTGTAAAAGCAGACATTTAAAACTTCATTGAAAACATTCATCAGAGAATAGCAAAAATGGCATCATTAAAATAAAAATATAACTAACACAATAGTTAAAATGGTGAACTCCCACAATGTGCATTAAAAGAGGCATATATCATGCAACTGCATGTTCTATGGCTTTTCAAAATTTACATTCCTGGATTCTCCTGTGTCAAATTGTTATGGGTTGCAGAATAATTGCAATTGATTAATGTATTAGAATACTCACAAATCTATCCACCTTGTATGCTATTCAATAGGAAAAAAAGTTATATATCAATGACAGGAGGTCTGGATTTGAGGCTATTGCAATTATTCCCACTGAGACACCATCAATAGGATTAAAATGAAGATTTTGGACCTGACCATCCAAGAATAGGTCTGCAACACTAGCAGTAGGATCCTGTTTTTTGAAAGGTGTACTTTTAATTTTGAATTGCAGAACTATAGACATTAATGACACAAATATCTAAAAGTTGCAGTGGTGGGAAAAAAAGGACTCTCACAAATAAGCTAAAATGCCCAACTACAGTAAAAACAAAATAAAACAGCAGTATATCCTGTCCTAAGTTTAAAACTACAGTCTAATTTTAGAATGGAGCAAGCTCATACACTTGGTATTATTAAGCTGTTGGCAGCTGTATAACTTCAGTAATGAAACTTCTGAAAAAGCCCAAAACTGCTTAGTAATTTCTGAAAATAAAAGATATATAAGGACAGGCAGACAAGCAAAGTATCAAAATTAAAGCAAAATTCACTTGATAGTATTCATTTTGGCCTTGTAAGCCTGAACTGAAACAAAATGAAAATTTAGCTGCTACTTAAGGGGTGGGGGGAGTTGATCTCCTAACTGTCATAGGAAATAAATTCTCTAATTCTCACAGGGATGCTCAGGTGATTGTATCACAATTTAACTTTTCAGTTGCCCATGCTATCCTCCCACATAATGACATTGCACTCTGTATCCTAATAGCAGTTTCTACTTTTTCTTTATATATAAGAATTTCAAAATGACTTTTTACATGCCTTGAAAAGTGCCTAATAAATAACTATAATAAATAGTAAGATGAATGGCAAGCTCAAATTTGCCATTTATTTCTATATTTCCTCGAATTTGTCTAGAAATATATCTTGCTGTACATCCTGCCTGCTGTAGCTCTTTTTCTCTCTCTATTGCTCTGCCACTACCTGCACTCCGAGCCCTGGTGGGCAGGGAAAGGAAGCATTTTAAAAAGCTGCACTTTTTCTTCCCTGTACGACTTTGGCCCTTCCATCCAACTGAATGTCAAGTATGACAAAGAACCAAAGTGACAAACCAGCTTGTATATGCATACAAGCAAGAAAGCTGTGAAATTCAGAGAGGATATTGCTGTTTCATGTTCCTTTTTATGTTGAAGGGAGATTCAGTTCCCTGTACTCTATCTTAGTGGGTGACAGTGGGGAGAGAACTGTTGCGCCCGTCTTGCTTGTGGGCTTCCCATAGGCTTTTGGCTGGCCACTCTGAGATTAGGATGCTGCACAAGATTAGTGTTTTGGCTAACCCAGCAGGGCTATTCGTATATTCTTAGAATTGTGTGCACATGGAGAAGGAGGCGGAACTTGGCTTTTAATCTGTTGCCCAGCTATCCGTTGTTATTTCAGACATGAACATTCTGCTGCTTTGAACTATATTTGATATGTTCGTTGATTAGATTCAAGGAGGGTGCACATTTTCTAAGCAATACTCCCTCCCCTTGGGATTCTTTCAGTGGCAAAGGGGACAGCCCCCATTCCTTGCAAAAAATAAATAAATTGGATTCTTCTGTCCATTAAAATCCTACAAAAGAGAGACTCTAATCCAGCAATGAATATAAAATTGAGCATGTAGAATTTGGCAGTGGAAGAGTGAAACACATTCCTCTACATAAAATTTCCCCTGCAAATAGAAACTTCTAACAGAAATAGAATTACTAATGATAAAGCGCACAAAAATACCTTAAATAAATAAACTAGCACAACAGAGAAATGGGTGAGTTAGAACCTCGTAGGAATGTGTCTTATGTACAGTCAGACCACTGGTTCATGTAGCTCAGTGTTGTCTGTTAACTGGCAGTGACTCTCCAGCATTTTAAATAAGAATTTTTCCTAGTCGTATCTGAAGATATTAGGGATTGAACCTGCATGCAAAGCATTACCACTGAGGTGTGACCCTTTTCTGAGGACTTCTCACCCTGATATGCTAGTTTTCCACTCATAAAAATGTTTTTTAATAAAACAAAAAATAAAAGAAAACAACAGTGAAATTTTACTTCTGAAGTGGGATCAGGCACTCTACTACTTCAGGACTCATTCCTATGCAAATATTGATTGAGCCTGAAGAAATCTTTAATGTGGAAGAGGAGTACAAAAGAGGAATAAGTTGAAACCTACTTCTATCTCTTTTCAAAGCAAGTGATATCCATTTAAGTCCACAGTGATTTCATTTGCAGTTGTGGCTTGCTTGTTACATGTCTTCCATGAAACCTGGTTGTGTTCCTCAGTCCTCATTTTAAATGAAACTTTTATTTGCAACAAAAGCAAGCAGTTCAATAATCACAGCCTCACTAGTCCTAAGGGACACATTCTCAGAGGCATTAGAAAATATCACCAGAGACACTGAATATACAATAGGTGTCTAAATGACATTTTTACCTTTGCTAATCTAACCCAAGAGTGCTTTCACAGACTGAATTCTAAAGCAGCTCAAAATGATCTGACCTGTCACATGAAAGGGCCAAGGAAGCTGTTCACATAGGGTTCCCTTGAGATAGCTAGGCAGTGCATTTCATTGAATGTTGATCCAGTCTGGGATTCTGGATGCAAAACATGTAATGTGCTAATCAGAGTATAATATTTTCTCCAAACCATATCCACTGTATGTTGTTGTCACTAAAATTGGACTCAAATAAAAATCACATTTCTCTCCCCTGCCCCCCAAAAGGGGGGAAAGAGTTTTTACGTTTGTATGATGTAGCAAAATACTGTTTCTGATTCAAATTTGAGTAATGGATTCTGTTTAGGTGATACAAATATATAACTCTGTATCTTTAACTATCTTGATCCCCAGAACTCAGGGCGAGTACTGATGGCTTTCAGCTACAGAAGGGTAGATGTCCATGGACCATTAGGAGCAGTTCAACAATGGGACCAATTATGGTTGGCTCTCCATTGCTAGAAGTTTGCAAGAAAGGACAACTATTGATTGAGGATGCTATAGCTCTGCATTTCTGCATCAAGTGGTTTGAGGACGTGGGCTACAAAGCCCTCTGTAACCCTGATTCTGTGGTAGCTATATTTTGGGATTAGAACCACTCCTGTGAACTAGGGAAATTTGTTACATTTGAGGGAGGGGTACACATTGGAAAAGTGAAAATTTCCACAACTTCCAAATACAGTTGCACATTGGAACTTGGGCTACTCTGGAATCTGTATTCCTCCTACCTCCTGAATTATATGAGGTAGTCTGAGGGCTGTATGTATTTTATTCACTAGTATCTCACTGGTACTAATTTAAAATTTAAAACTGATAACAGAGACACTCTCCTCTTGCCCTCTCCCAATTTAGTCTCTGATTAGGGAATGCACATGATCAGTATTGCTGCTCTCTCCTGTGTCCTGTTGCTGTGCGTGCTTCATGTGCAGGGCTGCCATCAACCAAGATGGCACAGAGGCTTCTCTAAGGGGCTGATAACCCCCACCGACATCTTAGTTGATGGAAAGCATGTGTGGTACGCTACATGCCTGCTGTCAACCAAGATGGTGGTAGGTGAATCAGCCCCTTAAAGAAGCTTCCACTGCCATCTTGGTTGATGGCAGCCCCAGCAGCAGACAGGAGAGGTAGGTGTTGCGAGCGAATGGCGGGTGGCCTGGAAGCTACCTCCCTGTGATCCACAGCAGGGAGAGCTACTCCCCTACCTTAACGAGGGGCCCTATGCGAGGGCCTGCCCTGGCTGCCCTTGGTCGCTGGCCCTGCTGATGAAGCTCTCTTGGTTGTACTGCAGCAACTAGGGGGAAGGACCTTTTCTGTGTCAGTGCCTTCTCTACAGAAACACCTTCCCTCTGAACATAGGGAACTTACTGGCATTTCAGTGCATATTAAAAATATATTTATGCTCCCATAGCTACATTTTATTATTGTAATTTTAATATTTATACTTAAATTTTGTTGTATACTTTGAAACTTGATGAGATATAAATGTTTTAATAAATAAAATTTATTAAATAAAATGTAATAAACGAGCTAGAGGGAGCCCCAGCTGACGAAGTGTCAAGGCGAGTTAAGCAGCAGAGCGAGGAGGCAAGGGCCTCCCGCTCTGCCCATCTGTTCCCTGACCTCAACTAAACCACAGTTTCCAACCCATTGATGTAATAAACCTTAAACAAAATTATGCAGGTAAGAAGCCAGCAGGGGTGTGGGGGCTTTCCAGTGTTTTGCCCTGCCTGCAGCATGTACGACTATCTGCCTGTTGGAAAGAAGTCGTGCGTGTGCTCTCAGTGCAATGAGCTACTGGCTCTCCGGGAATGACTTCATTTCCTTGAGGCCAAGGTGGCGGACCTGGAAAAGCTGAGAGAGGCAGAGAGGTGTGTGGAGGAGGCCTTCAGGGACTTTATAGCTGTGTCCCACTCCAAGAATGATAGCTCTTTTGCTATCATGGAGAACGACAGTCTCAGGGACGGAGAGCATCCAGCTGAGGAAGAGGGAAACGATCCCTTAGAAGGGACCCATTCCTTGGGGGATGAGCAGCTATCCTCTCGTGCCGAGGATATATCTCCAGGAGGTGGAGGGATCCTTGTAGTGGGTGATTTGATCATTAGGAACATAGACAGTGGGGTGTGTGATGGGCGTGTAGACCGCAAGGTGTTTTGCCTGCCTGGTGCGAAGGTTGCGGATATCGCCCTTTGTTTAGATAGTTTGGTAGACAGCGCTGGGGAGGAGTCAGTGGTCGTGGTGCACGTTGGCACCAACGACATGGGGGAATGCAGCCGTGAGGTCCTGGAAGCAAAATTTAGGTTGCTAGGTAGGATTCTGAAAGCCAGGACCTCCAAGGTGGCTTTCTCTGAAATGCTACCGGTTCCACGCGCAGGACCAGCTAGCCAGGCACAGCTTTGCAGTCTCAATGCGTGGATGAGACGATGGTGTCGGGTGGAAGGGTTTGGATTTGTTAGGCACTGGGGAGCATTTTGGGACAAGCCGGGCCTGTACAAAAGGGACGGGCTCCACTTGAACCAGAATGGAACCAGACTGCTTGCACTTAAAATTAAAAAGGTGGCAGAGCAGCTTATAAACTGACTGAGGGGGGAAACCCGACAGGAGCTGAGGAAGGTCCAGTTCGGAATAAATCTCCCCCCTGGGATAAAGACCAAAGAAATGATGAAATTGTAAAAGGGGTAGGCCTAGAAGTAGGCATTGTGAGAGCAGGGGCACAGGATATAAATTGAGAAGGGCAAAATTACCACAGGCCAAACCACAAGTGCCAAAGACACTTGAAGAGAGACACTGCTTACAAGTGCCTGTACGCTAATGCTAGGAGCCTCCGAACCAAGATGGGAGAACTGGAGTGCTTGGTCTTAGAGGAGAGCATTGATATAGTGAGCATAACGGAGACCTGGTGGAATGGAGAAAACCAGTGGGATACGGTTATCCCTGGATATAAACTATATCGGAAGGACAGGGAAGGACGTATTGGTGGCGGAGTCGCTCTATACGTGAAAGAAGGCATTGAATCCAGCAAGCTGGAAACCCCAAAAGAGGCAGACTCCTCCACAGAATCGTTGTGGGTGGTGATACCATGTCCCAGGAGGGACTTAATACTGGGAACGATCTATCGTCCCCCTGATCAAAATGCTCAGGGAGACCTTGAGATGAGATATGAAATTGAGGAAGCATCCAAACTAGGAAATGTGGTAGTAATGGGTGACTTCAACTATCCGGACATAGACTGGCTGCATATGTGTTCCAGTCATGACAAAGAAGCAAAGTTTCTAGATATTCTAAATGACTATTCCCTAGACCAGTTGGTCATGGAACCGACCAGAGGGACGGCAACCCTGGACTTAACCCTCAGTGGGGACCGGGACCTGGTGCGAGATGTAAGTGTTGTTGAACCGATTGGGAGCAGTGACCACAGTGCTATTAAATTAAACATACATGTAACTGGCCAATTGCCAAGAAAATCCAACACGGTCACATTTGACTTCAAAAGAGGAAACTTCACAGAAATGAGGGGATTGGTAAAAAGAAAGCTGAAAAACAAAGTCCAGAGGGTCACATCACTCGAAAATGCTTGGAAGTTGTTTAAAAACACTATGTTAGAAGCTCAACTGGAGTGCATACCGCAGATCAGAAAAGGTACCGCCAGGGCCAAGAAGATGCCAGCATGGTTAACGAGCAAAGTCAAGGAAGCTCTTAAAGGCAAAAAGTCTTCCTTCAGAAAATGGAAGTCTTGTCCGAATGAAGAAAATAAAAAAGAACACAAACTCTGGCAAAAGAAATGCAAGAAGACAATAAGGGATGCTAAAAAAGAATTTGAGGAGCACATTGCTAAGAACATAAAAACCAACAACAAAACATTCTATAAATACATTCAAACCAGGAGACCATCTAGGGAGCCGATTGGACCCTTGGATGATAAGGGAGTCAAAGGTGTACTAAAGAACGATAAGGAGATTGCAGAGAAGCTAAATGAATTCTTTGCATCTGTCTTCACAGTGGAAGATATAGGGCAGATCCCTGAACCTGAACTAACATTTGCAGGAAGGGATTCTGAGGAACTGAGACAAATAGTGGTAACGAGAGAGGAAGTTCTAGGCTTAATGGACAATATAAAAACTGACAAATCACCGGGCCCGGATGGCATCCACCCGAGAGTTCTCAAAGAACTCAAATGTGAAATTGCTGATCTGCTAACTAAAATATGTAACTTGTCCCTCGGGTCCTCCTCCGTGCCTGAAGACTGGAAAGTGGCAAATGTAACGCCAATCTTCAAAAAGGGATCCAGAGGGGATCCCGGAAATTACAGGCCAGTTAGCTTAACTTCTGTCCCTGGAAAACTGGTAGAAAGTATTATTAAAGCTAGATTAACTAAGCACATAGAAGAACAAGCCTTGCTGAAGCAGAGCCAGCATGGCTTCTGCAAGGGAAAGTCCTGTCTCAGTAACCTATTAGAATTCTTTGAGAGTGTCAACAAGCATATAGATAAAGGTGATCCAGTGGACATTGTGTACTTAGACTTTCAAAAAGCGTTTGACAAGGTACCTCACCAAAGACTTCTGAGGAAGCTTAGCAGTCATGGAATAAGAGGAGAGGTCCTCTTTAGGATAAAAGATTGGTTAAGAAGCAGAAAGCAGAGAGTAGGAATAAACGGACAGTTCTCCCAATGGAGGGCTGTAGAAAGTGGAGTCCCTCAAGGATCGGTATTGGGACCTGTACTTTTCAACTTGTTCATTAATGACCTAGAATTAGGAGAGAGCAGTGAAGTGGCCAAGTTTGCTGACAACACTAAATTGTTCAGGGTTGTTAAAACAAAAAGGGATTGCGAAGAGCTCCAAAAAGATCTCTCCAAACTGAGTGAATGGGTGGAAAAATGGCACATGGCAAATGGGAGACCCAGTGCCTGCAGGAGGAAGAGACCATCGCCCAAGGGAAGGAGAGGCTGCTGCTGCTGTGCTGCTGATGCTGTGGGACCACCACCTCCACCACCCTTCCCTGAGGGACTTCTTCCTGGCAGGACCAGGCCCCAGGTACCCAGCCAGCCAGGACTGATTCTTACCACCTGTCCCTCTTTGGAGGGATACATAAGCCGGCTGGCTGAGGTGGCCTTGGAGACCCAGTGCCTGCAGGAAGAAGAGAACATCGCTGCCCAGGGAAGGAGAGCCTGCTGCTCTTGCTGCTTTCTTTCTGGGTGCTTATATGAATGCATGTTGTGAGAGTGTGTATTTTATGTATTTGAGTTTTTTGTATTTTTCTTTTGGTATTTATAGTTTATAATGTGCCTGGGGAAGAGATCTTTCCATCTAGCGGGGAGACATGAGGGGCCCCCAATTGCCGTAGTGACGGGCAGAGGGAGGTATGGTGTTACGAGAAGTACGTGCCAGGTAAGGGGAACGCGGCCCAGACATGTTGTGGCTGTGCCTTGTTCCGGTCCTTCTCATACCCACAGGGTTGTTGGTTGTCCTCTCAGCCAACTCTCAGATCTCCAGCTGCTGCTTTTTAATGCCAGATCGGTTCATAATAAAAAACCCCTCGTCCATGATTTGATTATGGATGAGGCAGCCGATCTGGCATGCATAACCGAGACCTGGGTGGGCGAACAGGGAGGAGTTGGTCTCTCCCAGATCTGCCCACCGGGGTATTTGGTTCAGCATCATGGTAGATCTGAGGGTCGGGGAGGTGGGGTTGCTGTCGTCTATAAGAGTTCCATCTCACTCACCAAGCACCATGTCCATACAACTACTGGTCTGGAATGTTTGCACCTCGTGTTGGGCCAGAGGGACAGACTAGGAATCCTTCTGGTGTACTGCCCACCTTGCTGCCCAGTGGCTTCCTTAACTGAGTTGACGGAAGTGGTCTCGGAGGTATTGTTGAGATCCCCTAGACTATTAGTATTGGGGGATGTCAACATTCATGCTGAGGCTACTTTGTCTGGGGCGGCTCAGGACTTCATGGACTCCATGACAACCATGGGGCTGTCCCAATATGTTAGTGGCCCAACACATATATCGGGGCATACACTCGACCTTATTTTTGTTACTGGACATGGGGATAGTGATCTGGATGTGAGGAGTTTTACATCTCTCCCTTTGTCATGGACAGATCACTGCTTGCTGAAGTTTAGACTTTCAGCGACCTTTTCCCTCCGCAAGGGTGGGGGACCTATTAAATTGGTCCGCCCCCGGAGACTAATGAATCCTGAAGGTTTTCAAAGGGCTCTGGGGGAT
Organism: Rhineura floridana; assembly: GCF_030035675.1. NCBI lineage: Eukaryota > Metazoa > Chordata > Lepidosauria > Squamata > Rhineuridae > Rhineura > Rhineura floridana. The sequence goes on along the minus strand of NC_084483.1, from coordinate 73,531,037 downwards.
TTTCCGGCTGATAGGACCGGCTCTCCTGTTGAAGCCCTGGTTAATCTGTGGAATGTGGAGATGGCCTGGGCTGTCGACACGATCGCTCCTGCGCGCCCTCTCCTTTGCAGAGCTCATTCAGCTCCTTGGTATACTCCAGAGTTGAGGGCGATGAAGCAAGATAGGAGGCGGCTTGAGCGGAGATGGAGACAAACTCCTGATGAATGCAACTATACGCTGGTTTGTGCTTTCACCAAGCGGTATATAGGAGCGGTGAGGGCGGCGAAAAAACAATATTTTGCCGCCACTATTAAGGCATCTCTCTCCCGCCCAGCGGAGCTTTTTAGAGTTGTCCGAGGGCTACTCCATCTAGGCCTTCAGGACACTGTAGATACTTCGGTGGCCCGCTGCAATGAGTTTGCTGAGCACTTCCAGCATAAGATCTTACGCATTCGTCGGGACCTAGACTCTCATTTTATAGCAGTTAACCCTAGTGAGGTGTCTGGTGCACAGTCTTATCATGTTTTGTTGGATGAGTTTCAGTCGGTTCAGTTCGAGGACGTGGACAAGGTGCTTGGACAGGTACGTGCAACCACTTCGGTACTAGATCCTTGCCCCTCTTGGCTAATAAAAACTGTCAAGGATGGAACAGTTGGCTGGGCCAGGGAAGTGATAAATGCCTCCTTGCGAGAGGGAGTGGTCTCTGGCTGTCTGAAGGAGGCAGCAGTGAGACCACTCCTGAAAAAGCCTTCCCTGGACCCAGAGGATTTCAGCAGCTACAGACCAGTGGCAAATGTTCCATATCTCGGCAAGATCTTGGAACGAGTGGTTGCTGACCAGCTCCAGGCGCTATTGGATGAAACCGATTATCTAGATCCATTTCAATCGGGTTTCAGGCCCGGTTTCGGCACTGAGACTGCCTTGGTCGCCCTGTTTGATGATCTATGTCGGGAGAGAGACAGAGGGAGTGTAACTCTGTTGATTCTCCTTGATCTCTCAGCGGCTTTTGATACCATCGACCATGGTATCCTTCTGGAGAGGCTTGCGGAGTTGGGAGTTGGAGGCACTGCGTGGCAGTGGTTCCGCTCCTACTTGGCAGGCCGTCTCCAGAAGATAGTGCTTGGGGAACATTGCTCGACACCGTGGGTACTCCAATGTGGGGTCCTGCAGGGTTCGGTTTTGTCTCCCATGCTTTTTAACATCTGTATGAAGCCGTTGGGTGCGGTCATCAGGAGTTTTGGAGTGCGTTGTCACCAGTACGCTGATGACACGCAGGTCTACTTCTCCTTTTCATCTTCCTCAGGTGAGGCGGTCAATGTGCTGAACTGTTGCCTGGACGCGACAATGGACTGGATGAGAACTAACAAACTGAGACTCAGTCCTGATAAGACTGAGATGCTGTTGGTGGATGGTTTTCCAATCAGATGGTGGATACATATCCTGTCCTGGATGGGGTTACACTCCCCCTAAAGGAACAGGTTCGTAGTCTGGGAGTCGTTCTAGACTCTTCCCTGTCACTTGAGGCTCATGTAGCCTCGGTGGCACGGAATGCGTTCTACCAACTTCGATTGGTGGCCCAGCTACGTCCCTACCTGAGTAAGGAGGATCTTACATCAGTAGTACATGCTCTGGTAACCTCACATTTGGATTACTGTAATGCGCTCTACGTAGGGCTACCTCTGAAGACGGTTCGTAAGCTACTGCTGGTGCAAAATGCGGCGGCCAGACTGCTAACAAGAACGAAGCGGTCTGACCATATAACACCTGTTTTGGCCCGCTTGCACTGGCTTCCAATACGCTTCCGGGCCAAATTCAAAGTGTTGGTATTAACCTATAAAGCCTTATACGGCGCGGGACCTCGATATCTGTTGGAACGCCTCTCCCGCTATGAACCGGCTCGTACACTATGGTCTGCTATGAAGGCCCTCCTCCGGGTCCCGACTCATAGGGAGGCCCGGAGGGCAGTGACAAGATCAAGGGTCTTCTCAGTGGTGGCCCCCGAACTATGGAATAGTCTCCCCGAGGAGGTTCGCCTGGCGCCGACACTATCATCCTTTCGGCGCCAGGTTAAAACCTTTCTCTATTCCAAGGCATTTTAATTTTTTGTTAATGATTGTAATGTTTGTAATTTGATTTTAGCCTTTGCTGTTTTTAGATTGTGAAATTTAGTTTTAGACTGATGTTTTTGTATTATATTGTATTTTATTGTATCTATGTTCACCGCCCAGAGAACTATTGCTAGTCGGGCGGTATATAAGTTTTAAAAATAAATAAATAAAATAAATGCAATTCAGTATAAACAAGTGTAAAATTATGCATATTGGAAGAAAAAATCTGAATTTCACATATACGCTCATGGGATCTGAACTGGCGGTGACCGACCAAGAGAGAGACCTCGGGGTTGTAGTGGACAGCACGATGAAAATGTCGACCCAGTGTGCGGCAGCTGTGAAAAAGGCAAATTCCATGCTAGCGATAATTAGGAAAGGTATTGAAAATAAAACAGCCGATATCATAATGCCATTGTATAAATCTATGGTGCGGCCGCATTTGGAATACTGTGTACAGTTCTGGTCACCTCATCTCAAAAAGGATATTATAGAGTTGGAAAAGGTTCAGAAGAGGGCAACCAGAATGATCAAGGGGGTGGAGCGACTCCCTTACGAGGAAAGGTTGCAGCATTTGGGGCTTTTTAGTTTAGAGAAAAGGCGGGTCAGAGGAGACATGATAGAAGTGTATAAAATTATGCATGGCATTGAGAAAGTGGATAGAGAAAAGTTCTTCTCCCTCTCTCATAATACAAGAACTCGTGGACATTCAAAGAAGCTGAAGATTCAGGACAGACAAAAGGAAGTACTTCTTTACTCAGCGCATAGTTAAACTATGGAATTTGCTCCCACAAGATGCAGTAATGGCCACCAGCTTGGATGGCTTTAAAAGAAGATTAGACCAATTCATGGAGGACAGGGCTATCAATGGCTACTAGCCGTGATGGCTGTGCTGTGCCACCCTAGTCAGAGGCAGCATGCTTCTGAAAACCAGTTGCCGGAAGCCTCAGGAGGGGAGAGTGTTCTTGCACTCGGGTCTTGCTTGCGGGCTTCCCCCAGGCACCTGGTTGGCCACTGTGAGAACAGGATGCTGGACTAGATGGGCCACTGGCCTGATCCAGCAGGCTCTTCTTATGTTATGTTCTTAAAATTACACACACACAAACTTTATTTGCCTATCTTGATGTCTTTGTATATTACTTTATATGTGCAAAAGAGTGGTTTTACATTTTTGATGTTTTGCTTTTTTTTACTAGATTTCTGTCTGTAAAAATAATTATTTCCTTTCATGTATGTCGTCCTTCCTATTATGGGATAGTTATTAAGTGCCATTGTATAGCCTTCTGTATTGAACTAGTAGAGATACTAATACCGTCCCGATACAGTGTATGTCTGAATTTGTTATGTATATTATCATGGTAGAGGTTCTTCAGTAGACAAACAAGACTATAGAGAGATCTAGGTAGAGAGTTGGACAGATTACTTGAATAATAGAAAACATTACATAAATAGATATGAAACCCTAGATGAGAATGAACTGACCTGAAATGTTTTGGGGTAGTTTAAATGAGACCAAAGTAATGATGCTAAAATCTTAAGACTGTGTGATCTTGGCTTAGTCATACATTCTACCTTTCCTTACTAGTCTAACTTCATTTTACTTACAGAAAAGAAAAGAAACAAAAGAGGTGACGTTAGGTTAGGGTATGATTTCTGGGAGGTTATGATACCTGTACATTTTAGGATCTGTAATTGTTCCTATTGTGTTGAAATGGAAAAAAGAACAACAGAATCCTAGTCTTCTTACTTTGAACAATAAAAGCAACTACTGTGTAACACATTACTAAATATATAGACATGTTGTAGTTGATGACCTCAGAAATAAAAAAGGAAATAATTGTTTGTTTGCATTAGAAATATTTACTTGTAATTTGGCCTCCATGATGACTATGGGGCTGTCTCAAATTGTCACCAGCCCAACACCCTTCACTTGGTTTTTACTCAAGGTGGAAGAAGGGGTGATCTGGAGATGGGGGGGGTGGATGTCACCCCATTGTTATGGTCAGACCACTTCATGATGAAGTTTAGACTTATGGCTCTGATCCTGCCCTGCAGAGATGGTGGACAGATTAAGATGGTCTGCTCCCGGAGAATAATGGAATCCACAGAATCCTGAATGCCCTGGGGGAGTTCCCAGTAGATAGAACAGGTGACCCTGTTGAAGCCCTTGTCATGCTGTGGAACAGTGAGGCTTGTTGGGCTCTTGACATGATTGTCCCCGAGCTCTCTCTCTGGCATTGTGGAGCCCGGTTTGCACCTTGGTACACCAGTGAGTTAAGGGCAATGAAAGTCTGGACAATGGCTAAAGACGTGCTGTGAGGCTGATTGGGCACGAGTAAAACATCGTAACCGTGCCTACTGTGTGGCAGTGAGGGCAGTGAAGAAGGCCCATTTCTCTGCCTCCATCACATCCTGAAGTAGCTGTCCAGTGGAGTATTGTCAGGGGTCTGTTGACATGAACTCCAGACCCTTCGGAGGCCCACTGTGAATTGTTTGCCAGGCACTTTGAGGGTAAAGTTGCTCACCTCCATAGCAGTCTTGATGCCCCAACCACCCAATGAGGTGTCCAGTGCAACGTCTGCTGCAACTTCTTGGGAATGGTTTCAGTTGATGTGGCCTGATGATGTAGACAAGGCACTTGCGATGATGCGGCCAGCAACGTGTCCTCTTGACTTTGCCTTTCTTGGCTTATTGGAGCTTGCTGAGGGGGTTTGACTGAGTAGATCCAGGGTGTGGTCAATGCATAGGTGAAGGAGGGAGTGGTTCCAGCTGCCCTGAAAGAGGCGCTGATCTGACTGCTCCTGAAAAAGCCCACCCTAGACCCATAGGTCTGCGACAATTACCGACCACTTGCAAATACCCCTTTCTTAGGGAATCTGATTGAGAGGATTGTGGTACAACAATTGCAAGTACTCTTGGATGAAACAGATTATCTTGACCTATTCCAGTCTGGGATTGGGACTGGTTGTGGGACTGAATTGGCTTTGGTCGCCCTGATGGATGACCTTTATCAGGAGAAGGACAGAGGAAGTGCGACCTTGTTACTGTTACTTGATCTCTCAGCGGCTTTTTATACCATAAAAAGTGGTGTTATGACTATGGTATCCTTCTGGGCCAACTTGGTGAGATGGGTATTGGAGGCACTATTTTAGAGGGGTTCTGATCCTATCTCCAAGGTCATTTTCAGGTAATAGCATTGGATGATTGTCTTTCAGCCCCCTGGCAGTTGTGTTGTGGGGTGCTGCAGAGTACTATCTTGTCCCCCATGTTTAACATCTATATGAAGCCCTTGAGAGAGGTCATGAGGAGATTTGGGACGAGGTGTCAGCAGTACACTGATGATATTCAGCTCTATTTCTTTGTAACATCTGAATCGGGAGAGGCCGTGCAAGCTCTGGACCTCTGCCTGGACTCTGTAGTGGGCTGGATGAGGGCCAGTAATCTGAGTCTGAATCCTAGCAAGATGGAGGTGCTGTAGGTTGGTAGTTCCTGAGTTCAAATAATTGGTCAGTTGCCTGCTTTGGATGGGGTCATACTCCCTTTGAAAGAGCAGGTCCTTAGTCTGGGGGTGCTCCTAGACTCATCCTTGTTGCTAGAGGCCCAGATGACCTCAGTGACTATGAGTGCCTTTTACCAGCTTTGGCTGGTAAGACAGCTGCAGCCCTTTCTGGACCGGGATAGTCTGACCATTGTTGTCCATGCACTGGTAACCTCTAGGTTTGATTACTATAATGTGCTCTATGTGCCGCTACCATTGAGGTTGGTCCGGAAGCTGCAGCTGGTGCAAAATGCAGCAGCGAGACTGCTCACTGGGGCTGGGTATCGCCAACATGTCACCCCGCTGCTGAAAGAATTGCACAGGCTACCCATTTGCTACCAGGCCAAGTTCAAGGTTCAAGTCTTGATGTACAAAGCCCTATACAGATTGAGACCAGGATACCTGAAAGACCGTCTTACCCCTTATATTCGCAGTTCATCACTGCGCTCTGCAGGTGAGGGCCTCCTGCAGATACCATCTTATCAGGAGGTCCGTTCTGCACAACATAGGAAACAGACCTTTAGTGTGTCAGCACCTACCCTGTGGAATTCCCTCCCCTCAAATATTAGACAGGTGCCATCTGGCTTATCTTTTCGGCACCTATTGAAGACTTTCCTCTTTCAACAAGCCTTTTAAGTTGAGACCTTATCCCAGTCTGCGTCTGATTTGGCATTGCTCTTTAATATGTTTTTAAACCTTTTTAAAAACAATTTTTGCCCTTTTTTAAATGATGCCTTGAAAGCTTTTTAAAAATGTTTTTAAAGATTTTTTTAATGTATTTTAAAGTCTGTTTTTATGATGTTTTAAAGTGTTTTTACCACTTTTGTTTGCTGCCCAGGGCTCCTGCTAGGAGGAAGGGTAGGATATAAATCAAATAATACATAATAAATAAATAAAATTTGTACGTTTGCCCTATAATATACCCAGCTGAAACTGAGAGGCCACACAGGGCTGAAGGCTGGAACAGCTAGTGCATTTCTTTTGCACTTTCTTTATAACCTGATAAGCTAATCTATGATAGATAACAATTGTTTCATCATTTGGCTGTTTTGATAGATTTGGCTTAGGTATCTGAAGTAAATGAATTGGATGTATATATGTAACATTTTTGAGCCTGTTAGCGTTGTTGACCTTTTCTTCAGCTATCAGCAAAAATAATTCACTATGGTTAGCAGCTAGCTGTGCTTCAGTTAGAGCCACTCTATCTGAGGAAAGACTCAGAACATAAAAACAATGATGATAATGTTGTTATAAACTTAAAGATAATATGATGGCAACAGTTATAATTATCTGATGGAAGGAAATAAAGGGTCATTGCATGCTGACATCAGATATTCCATATTACAGCAGCAGCAGCGTATTCCTAAAAGTCCAATCCTGTCCCATCACAGATGTAATTGGAGAAAGATGTGCTGCTGTTGATAATTACGCATAGTAGTTTTTTATATAATTGTTCTTAAATGCACAAAGCATGTACATTATTTTGGCTGTCCTCACACCAACTGGTGATATTACCGTCATATTTTGTGCTTGGGAGAAGGCAGGTTATCTAATGAGAGCTGTAGTTTATAGTTTTGCTAACATTAAAACCAGAAACTTCGAGTTACTGATTCTTGCTGTTACCACTATTTTTTGCTGGGGGTGGGGTGCGGTATCCTTTCAAGGTGTGAAAGAGTAGTAAACACTTTAACATTGTATGATTTCACATACCTTGAAGCAGCATCCCTTTAAAACACAAAAATGGTATCTCTTTGTTTCATTTTTACTTAGCTTGTGGCCGTGGATTCTACAAGTCATCTTCTCAAGATCTGCAGTGCTCCCGCTGTCCTATGCACAGTTTCTCAGACAGGGAAGGATCTTCACGATGTGATTGTGAGGACAGCTATTACAGAGCACCTACTGATCCACCATATGTCACATGCACAAGTGAGTTATTCATGTATAGCATCACAAAGAATGTTTCTTGGCAGCCCCTGGCATGTGCAGTTGTAGATGTGTTGTTCCTTTTTCTTAGTATGGAGTATTGGCCTTCAGTCTATCAGAGTAGCAGTATTTGCACATGAAAGTTACGGCTGAGCAGCAAAGTAAACAGAGTATGGAAGTACATAAATATAATTTCCGTGTTTTCCCAACATAACTCAGAAAAGATCCTGCGTAAATATATAATCAGTAACAAGAATGAAAATACTATTCTCCTGGAGATAGTTGCATTGTTATATGCCTAATGTGATACAGCACCGAAGGAGTAACATGTGAAATAAAAAGTAACCTGTGTAGAGATGGAGTTTGATTGAAATGTAACGGGATCTGGCTTAGCATTTCACCTGCAAATAGGCTAACCTGTATAGGTTGACTGATGTAATGAATTTTCAGAGGTCCTCAGATATAAAACTGTATGCAAATAAAGCTGTAAATCACATCAAAACTGATTAAAGGATATCTAAATATATTCTCTTTTCTGCATTTTAAAAGGACACAAAAATTCAACTAGAGGCATTCTGTATGAGTCAGCTGTAGAGGTACATTAACTTATTCCTTTAATTGCACAGAAGAAAAGCTGCTAAAACTAGGTGTAGAAAGTACGCGGAGAATGGCTGACCTGTTTCCTTAATGGAAAACAAATAAAGTGTCTTGTCAAGTGAGTTCAAGTAGGCTTTTTGGTAGCTTGTAGTTAATATAATAAAAAGTTTCTGTTTTGGCAAGCTTTGCCTAGGTAATTAAAACATGAGCTAAATTTTCCCTGCTGATTTTTTCTTTTAACAACTGCTTCCCATTTGTTTTTGTGTTTTGTGTGTAATAAAGGGCCTCCATCTGCACCACAGAATCTTATTTTCAATATTAACCAAACTACTGTGAGTTTGGAATGGAGCCCTCCTGCTGATAATGGAGGAAGAAACGACGTGACCTACAGGGTATTGTGCAAGAGGTGCAGCTGGGAGCAGGGCGAATGTGTTCCCTGTGGGAGCAATGTTGGATATATGCCCCAGCAAACTGGATTAGCAGACAACTATGTCACCGTCATGGACCTGTTAGCTCATGCTAACTACACTTTTGAAGTTGAAGCTGTAAATGGTGTTTCTGATTTAAGCCGCTCCCAGAGGCTTTTTGCAGCTGTCACTGTTACTACTGGTCAAGCAGGTAAGTAAGCAAACTCTAGGATTTTGGAGCACATGTATTAGAGATGTTGCTGTTAGCTGATTGCATTATATGGGTACAGAGTTAAGAGCTTGTAGATGCATCAATTTCAATGAATGAGTTTAGGATATCCTTACATTTTCCTCAGTGGGGCTTCAGCATAGTTAATGATGGTTTGATAGTGCCTTAAAAGTTTAACTCACTACTCCGTGTATTCTTAATGTCATAAGAAACATCCTTCTTTAAAAAAGCATATCAATATATTAACTAGCAACAGGTTTATTTATTTGTTTGCTTCTTTGTAGTACAATACCAGTATTTTCAAACTCTAAAATGGGAAGTTCCAACCCGTTTATATTTCATTCTGAAACATCTCCTCTATTGGAATCTGAGTTAAGAAGCATGCCTTTGGTATTCACATCCTTCCCCCAAGATTATCCTTCCAGCTTAATACTTCTAGATACTTGATGATGATGCTGTCCAGCGACAATGTGACAATTATTATTCTTTTCTTATATTTATGATAACCTGACAGGTGACAGGTCAGGAAAAGTAAAATCAAACTAATGTATCACCCAAGGGGCAAAATATGTTTTAGTGATTTTTGCATGTTGGAATAGGAGGTCTTCCATTCTGGAATGTGAAATTATGAATTCCTTGTTGATAAGATGGTCTAGCATGTCTGTGTTGCTGGTAGAAAAGAGGCTAGTTACTGCAACAGGCCAACTTTGTTTTAAGCAAAATCCTTAAAAACAGCTAAGTATTTAAAATATTTAGTATTTTCTGGGGTTCAAAAGAACAACTCTAGCGTAAGGACATGAGAGAATGTCCAGAAATTGTTTCATGAACACTAATTATTAAGGGACATGTACAACAGGCACAGTCTGTTATCCAGTGCATGAGAAGTATCTGCATAGTCCCCTTCTTCCATCCTTGTTCCTCCTTCAGCCCTTGGTCAGATGCATGTGAGTTGCAATGTACCAGATATTGCCAGTAGTAGGCATTCCAGATGCAATTCCCATATGGAGACCCACATGAACAGGACATGAATTGTGTCCATGTTTCCAATACATTTATTTTTTGTATCACATTTCATAGGTAATCATAACAAATGTTTTAGTGCAAATATTCTGCTAAGTGAAATCTTTATTATTGTCTGTAAATAGCTTATGCTGTAAATAAACTAATTTCTGTGTTTTCATTATATTTACATTTTTTCTGATTGAGGAATATAGGACAGTGCTATGTAAAGGGATTATTTCCATGGCAGCAAATATACTTCTTCATAGCATTGTCAACAATTTTGGGACACAAATTTCTCCAGACACCTCTCAGGGGGTTCTTGGTAATTTTCTTCAACTTAAACTAGAATCTCTTTATAGTTTTATGTTTCAAAAATGCTTTCTTTTGTTTTTGTTTCTAAAATCTAGGCATGATCAGTGGAGGAGGAGGTGGTATCATGCCTAAAGTTTGTAGTCCTGAACTGCTGGGCAGGAGGCAGGGGTGGGTGGATCCGAAATGCTCTCTGCTGTGCTTTTCCTGTTTTACCAAACATGATTTCTCAGTCTTTTGTTATGTAGATGACAATTCTTTGACTTGGGTTGAGCCTAGGGCTGTCCATGTGTGAAACTTTGAAGCTCCTTAGAGATGTCTGAAGCATGCTGCTGTCATCTTGTGCTATGCCTTCCTGTTGACTGCCATGATTACTATAATCTGCAATGAAATTCTTAATAGCATAGTTTAATCCAGAGATACAGCTAGCTAGTCTGGTTTTCCTGGACTAGCAATTGTTGAGCAAGTGTTAGCACATCCTTCTTGATGAAGGACAAATTTTCCTCAGGCTAGAAACAAGACAGACACATTATTCTCTTTTCCAGGCCAGGGAAACACCAGTACAGTGTTACCTCAGCTGCACATACTGTATCTCCATGCTAATGGTTCTCAAATCTGACTTGGTAGCCCTTCCTTCTATTTCCAGTGTGCCCCTATACTTAAGTTTCTCAGTTGTGAGGCACAAGGTGTAGAAGACTGCAGCCTTCAGAGGGAAAGATGGAAGGCTCAAACTCTCCCTCCCTATACTACCCATCTATATACTTGCCTTTACTACCCCCTCTTTCCCTGGCAGTTTGCAACATCCTTCCTGCCTCCCCCTCCCTCAAGGTAGGCAACTCTGCTCCATAAGGTGGGCTTTGACACAGAAGGCTGGTAAGGAAAGGGAGATCATAGAAAATTGGTCACAGGCACCTTCTGTTGGTGGAGTCTCTGCTCACAGAAGGTGCCCACATCTGACTTTCTGTCTTCTCCTCCTTCCCTCTCATCCCCCTCAGCATCACCCACCCCATTCAGAAGAATTCTCCAAACCTGAAGAAGTCTAAACTTTGGGGAGGGGGTGCGGCTCAGGGGCCAGGAAAGCCACTTTCTCTTCACCCTTCTCTGGGCAGATCTCTGGATCTAGCCCATTGAAAAACTAATGGCAGGTTTGTTTTGCCTTCAGGTTTTAAATCACTAATATTGAAACGCAAGACAAGCAGCAGGCATTTTGTACAGGCAGGCAAAGTAGTAAGTCTTGTAGATTTAATTGCAAAAGGCTGACTGAAAGGAAATGGATTCATAGAATGTGACAAGAGCTTGGTGCTTATTCCAGTAACTCATATTCTTCCATTACCTAAAAAAATTGATAACGGTGCTTTGAAATGTTTTACATTTTTCCATACTAATATTTTAAAATAAGATAGATTAACTAAATAATTATTGTGATTGCAAATTAGAAATAGTTTAATTCTGTCTAGCTTTGCAGTATGCCTTCACTGAAAGGATAGGAATAATAATAATAATAATAATAATAATAATACAGCTTAATATATTTCTAACTCACTAAAATGCTTAAGTGACTAAGCCAGAATTATTAATTTGTTTAATAATTACAGAATCAATAATTACAGAATCAAATGCAAGAGTGAGAATATCTGTATATATTTGCATACACAATTTCCTTGAGGCAGTGTCAGTCTCAGCCACACCTACGATGTGAAAGAACCAACTTGTTTCTTAGCAAAGAACACTGCTAAAGATCAGCTTCAAACAGCCAGTTTTCTGTTTTTCATTCTTCTACCAGTATTTCTGTGGTTAATTCTAATATTGAAGTTGATAATTCCTCCAAAATGTATGGAGCATGTAATGCTTCCAATCCTTTTTTCCCAAGGATTATAAGTAAACCTTGATCTACAAAAAAGAAATGACTGATTTGGTTGGTAAGAAAATGATTTCACATAAAAGAAAAATATTGGTTACGATACTCAATACGCTTTCTAAATCTCCATCCTTCAACTGAAGTTGCTACAAAGCACTACAGTTTCACCAACACTGATTCATTTTTATAAAATTCATAAGTTGCCTTTCAGTTCCAAAAGAGCCCCCAAACTGATCTACAATTTAAAAACATTAACATTAGAATAAAACAATATCATGACAGATAAAGAAGGGGGGGAGATAATGGAATTAAATTTCAAATTTGGCAAAAGCCGTGTAGAACAAAAAAAAAAGTTTCACTGGCACCATAACGCTAAAAGAAGATGAAGCAAGTCTAAAGTCCAAAGGAAGAGATTTTGTGCCACCACTGAAAATATCGTGTTCCCATCAATATAACTTCTCTTGGTTAGGATATACAGCAGGGTCTCCATAGCAGATCTTAAACTTTGGGCAGGTTACCAGTTGCTTACCGGGCCCAATTCAAGGTGTTGGTGCTGACCTTTAAAACCCTATACGGTTTCGGCCCAGTTTATCTGAAGGAACGCCTCCAGTATCACCAATTATGCTGCCAGACAAGATCAGCCTCAAAAGGCCTGCCCTCGGTTCCGCCAGTCAAAACAGCTAGGCTGGTGCGGACCAGAGAGAGGGCATTTTCGATTGTGGCCCCCACCCTCTGGAATTCACTCCCTTTTGACCTTAGACATGCCTCCTCCCTGTTGGGTTTTCGCCGAGCCTTAAACACCTGGCTATTCAGGCAGGCCTACAGGATTTCTGGGGTGGATTAGTTTTATGTTGTATTAATTGAAGGGTGGTTTTAGATTAATTGATTTATGCTTTGTATATTGTATTTATATTATTGTAAGTCGCCTAGAGTGTCCGTTAGTTCGGACAGATAGGCGACTAAGAAATAAAATTTTATTAATTTATTATTATTATATGAAACAAGGCTTCCCCACCCCCCAAATATCCTGGCTCCAACGTGTTTAAAGTTTTATAGGCAAGACTTACCAATTTGAATTATACCTGGAAACAGATTGGAAGCCAGTGCAATTGTTTCCAAAACTGGTGTAATATGGTCATTAAGCTGTATGCTTAGACCAATGCTAGGTTTAGAGGAACCCCACACTGTGAACCTGATCCTTCAGGGGAAGTACGTACAACCTTGTACATACAGACACTACCTCCAATCCCAGGTTTGCTTGTTCTTATCTAAAGTACCCCTGTCTTGTGTGGATTAAAACTCAGTTTCTTAGTCCCATCCATGCCACTACTGCTTCTAGGTTCAGTGCTTTAACAACCCTCATCATCTGAAAATGACAGAGCTGGATATCATCAGCACAATGATGTGACTGAATCCCAAAACTCTGGATGACCTCATCCAGTGACTTCATGTGGATAAAGAACATAGGCGACAAAATAGATCCCTGAGGAAATCCATAGGCCACGGAGCCAAGCACTGGTCCTCCAGCACCACCTTCTGGGACAGTGTCTCCAAGTTCCATACAAAACACCCCAGGATACCACAGTTGATGTTATCAAATGTCACTGAGAGGTCTAGCAAATCTTGAACCAACAGGGACACACTCCCTCTGTATCATTAGTCATCTACCAAGGTGATCAAGACTGTTTCTAAACCCTGATTAGAAAGTAAATCCAAGAAAGCCTGGATATTTATCTTTGAGTTGAAATTATTAACATAGAGTTGGCATCAACAGCACAATCCCCAGCATGTTTACTCATTGAACTATGTTCAATGGTGCTTATTCCAGGTAAGTGTACATAGGACTGCAGCAACAGATAAAACATTTTATTGTGTATTCAGACATTATGTTTGCACTAAACATAATGTTGAACTCAATTAGAGCTTACACAGTAAAAACAGTGTGGTTTAGAGCTGCTTGTCTGCTTCCCTTTTCCGATTGCTGGACATTCCACTCTCTAGTGCTACTGGAGGTAGAGTAACAGCCACAACTATGGCATTTAATTCAGACATCATGCAAATTGAGGTTTTACAATATATTTTACCATCACTCCCGATTCTGGTTTGTCAGTCATCACAAAACACAGTTTGTCAATTCAGGCATCACATTAAGCCATAGTAAAGCTGCCATAATGGTTTAGCTTGATGGCAGAATTGAATTTTTTTTTTCTTTGTAAACTGTCACCATCTTAATGAAATGGTTGGCAAATAGATGGACAACTCTCAACTTCTTACATAAATCTATGTTGTCAATGCCTTAGTCTGCCATATGGTGAAAAGAATTTGACTTCTCAAAAAATTTAAGCTAATCAAATGAACCTCATGATGCAGCACTTCTTTGGCATGTACCTTGATATCTAGAGACGATATGTTATATTTAAAAAGAATTACACTTGACATGGGTGATAAATTTTATTTTATTACTGTTTGGTTTAATTTTGTGCCACAGGAAACCTTCTTTTCATACATTGAGGGAGACTATGGAATGCTTTAAAATGGGGGTACCACAGCATCTGATTATCCTGATGCACAACCTATACTCTGCACAAGAGGCCACTGTAAGGACAGAATATGGAGAAACCGATTGGTTCCCAATGGGAAAGGGTGTGAGACAGGGGTGTATTTTATCATCCTATTTGTTTAATCTGTATGCAGAACATGGAGGTGTGAAAATTGGAGGGAGAAATATCAATAAGTTAAGATATGCAGATGATACCATACTACTAGCAGAAACCAGTAATGGTTTGAAACGAATGCTGTTGAAAGTTAAAGAGGAAAGCACAAAAGCAGGACTATAGCTGAACATCAAGAAGACTAAACTAATGACAACAGAAGATTTATGTAACTTTAAAGTTGACAATGAGGACATTGAACTTGTCAAGGATTATCAAAAAGTACAGTCATTAACCAAAATGGAGACAATAGTCAAGAAATCAGAAGAAGGCTAGGACTGGGGACGGCAACTATGAGAGAACTAGAAGAGGTCCTCAGGTGCAAAGATGTATCACTGAACACCAAAGTAAGGATCATTCAGACCATGGTATTCCCAACCTCTATGTATGTATGTGTAAGTTGGATAGGGAAAAAAGCGGAGAAGAGAAAAATAAACTCATTTGAAATGTGGTGTTGGAGATCTTTGTGCATACCATGGACTGCGAAAAAGACAGATAATTGGGTGTTAGAACAAATTAAACCAGACCTGTCGCTAGAAACTAAAATGATGAAACTGAGGTTATCATACTTTGGACACATCACGAAAAGACATGATTCACTAGAAAAGACAATAATACTGGGGAAAACAGAAGGGAGTAGAAAAAGAGGAAGGCCAAACAAGAGATGGATTGATTCCATAAAGGAAACCACAGACCTGAACTTACAAGATCTGAACAGGGTGGTTCACGACAGATGCTGTTGGAGGTCGCTGATTCATAGGGTCGCCATAAGTCGTAATTGACTTGAAGGCACATAACAACAACAAAATAATGTAGGGCTTGGTGAGGTATGGGGGAATCACCTGGGTCTAATTTACTAGAAAACTGCAGACTTACTGTGCCAGAATAGTGCAGAACATACTAATTACTTTCCACATCTTTTCTCTGGTCTTGCTCCAAGAGATACAGGTGAGCAAGGGTGTTCCCAGTAGTGGAGCTACTGCTTGTCTGCGAATGGATCTGTGAATGGATGGAAATTGTTTGCTCTTTCCCAGCCATTTAGTCTTATGAATGGAGCATTTAAAAGATCTCACAAACACTGGGCTGAGAGAAGAACTGTTTTGCTTTGTTTTTCATACAAGGACAGGCTATGACGCCCTTCCCTGGCTCTACCTGTCAGGTTCCTACCTGCGCGTGGCTACTGCCTGTTACTAGGCACCACCAGGGACTCCACCAGTCCGGACTGTCCTTTATTTTATTGTTTCTCTCCCCGCTCTAGCACAGATCTCAACAGATCCCCCTGCTAGGCAACCACCAGTCACGTCCTAATACTAGTATTCCCAGAGACTCTGAATACTGGTATTGTTATTCTCTTCACTGCTGCCACCATTTGTTACAGTTCCCCTTCAGCCTTGGTCATTACCTTACCCTCCCTTCTGGTCTGTGAAACCCCAGCCAAGGATCAGGCCTTTGGTAAACCAAATTAAGTATTTATTAAAGATAACAAAGCTAACAAGATTAACAAGATTTCTTCTTAAGGCACATAAGCATATGGTTTTACTCAATACTAATCCGAACTCCACCCCCCTCCTTCTCCACTCTCTCCTGGCAAACCATTCTCTCAAACCCACCAAACAACCCACTCTTTCTCTTCTCCCCCCCGATTCCACTCTCACTCTTCCTTTTATACGTTCAGCCATTTTAAACACTCAGCCAATCATCTAGCATTCTACTGCCCATTCACTCCCCCTCCTCTTTCACTCCACTTACCATGTATCTTCTAAACAACCAACACTTACCATATATACATTAATATAGGAACATCACACAGGACCTTAGAAAATTATAATCACCTCGTTATTTTTAAATTCATTTTTACCACCTCTACTCTAGAATATTACTTAACCTGTGAAAGAAATGTTGAATGTTTCTGATAAATCTTTTGCCATATGAATGCATTTTATACCTAAGTTCATTTTCTTTAAAAAATTTAAAAGATTGGATTTCCCCCCTTTAAATAGCATTATTAAAACCCAAAGAATGAAAACTATTTTATTGTGGTATTGTGTAGTACAGAACAGTTTTGTCATATAATTGGTAGCCTATGCAGTTGAGAGCAGGAAATATTTTAGGAAAAATGATTGATGACTATAACTGAGTATTTAAAAAGGCTTGGAATTCAACAGAAAGAGTCTTGCATCCATTCCTTTATTAAAAAAAAACAGTTTACTATGGAGAGAATTTGTAACCTTCTTTATAGCTGTGTAAATTGGAGTTCATGCAGTTGTTATTTGTGACCATGATAGTTCTGTGCTATGTAAAAATGGTTATTTTATGTATTCAGATTTGTGTATGCATGTGTGTGTGTGTTATGTGCCCTTCAAATCGATTACGACTTACGGCGACCCTATGAATCAGTGACCTCCAGTAGTATCTGTTGTAAACCATCCTGTTCAGATCTTGTAAGCTCAGGTCTGTAGCTTCCTTTATGGAATCAACCCATCTCTTGTTTGGTCTTCTTCTTTTTCTACTCCCTTCTGTTTTTCCCAGCATTATTGTCTTTCCTAGTGAATCATGTGTTTTCGTGATGTGTCCAAAGTATGATAACCCCAGTTTCATCATTTTAGTTTCTAGTGATCTGGTTTAATTTGTTCTAACACCCAATTATATGTCTTTTTCATGGTCCCTGGTATCTGCAAAATACTCCTCCAACACCACATTTCAAATGAGTTGGTTTTTCTCTTATCCACTTTTTTCATTGTCCAGCTTTCATATCCATACAATACCATCAACAATACCATGGTCTGAATTATCCTGACTTTAGTGTTCAGTGATTTTTGTTATGTGTCCCTCCAATTTTCACATCTCATTCATCTTGAATCGATCCCACTTTCTGTATATGTTCTGCATATAGGTTAAATAAATAGGGTGATAAAATGCACCCCTGTCTCTCACCCTTTCTGATGAGGAATCAATCGGTAATCGGTTTCTCCATATTCTGTCCTTTACAGTAGACTGTTGTCCAGAGTATAGGTTGCACATCAAAACAATCAGATACTGTGGCACCCCCATTTCTTTCAAAGCATTCCATAGTTTTTCATGATCTATACAATCAAAGGCTTTGTTGTAATCTATAAAATCAAAGGTTTTGCTGTAAAACACAGGGTGATTTTCTTCTGAAATTCCTTGATTTCTGGTGCCTCTTCCCTTTCTAAATCCAGCTTGGATATCTGGCATTTCTCGCACTATATATGGTAAGAGCCTTTTGTGGTAGAATCTTGGGCATTACTTATACTTGCATGGGATGTTAAGGCAATCATTTGATAATTGCTTCATTTCCTGGGTTCCCCTTTCTTTGGAATCGGGATGTATGTTGAACGCTTCCAGTCTGTGGGCCATTGTTTAGTTTTCCATATTTGTTGACAGATTTTTGTCAAAATTTGGACAGATTCTGTCTCAGTAACTTGTAGCTCAATTGGTATGCCATCTATTCCTGGTGATTTGGTTCTTCCAAGTATTTTAAGAGCAGCTTTCACCTCACATTCTAAAATTTCTGGTTCTTCTTCCTACGGTTCCTCCATGAATGAATCTGCCATCCTTGCATCTCTTTTATATAATTCTTCAGTGTATTGCTTCCATCTTTCTTTTATTTTATCTTGGACAGTCAATGTGTTCCTCTGTTGATTATTCAACATCCCTACTCTTGGTATGAATTTCTCTTTGATTTCTCTAATCTTTTGGAATAGGGCTTTTGTTCTACATTTTTATTATCTTCTATTTCTGTACAGTAATTATTATAGTAGTTCTCTTTGTCCCTATGTACTAGTCGCTGTATTATTGCATTTAGGGTTCTATCCATGTTTCCATCTCCTTTTGCTTTTGCTTTCTTCTATCTTTAACCATTTTAAGAGTTTTGTCAGTCATCTATTGAAGTCTTTTTCTCTTTTCAATTAGAGGTATTGTCTTTTTGCAGCAGTCTCTGATAATGTCTATGACTGGTTCTCTATCAGCTAGGTATAAAGCCTAAAACTTGTTCCTTATTTGATCTTCATATTCTTCTGGGATGTTGTTTAAATTGTATTTTGGCCTTATCATTGCTTTGTTGTTCTTTAGCTTTACTCTGATTTTCGATATTACCAGTTCTTGATTTCTACCGCAGTCTGCTCCTGGTCTTGTTTTCGCAGAAAGTATGGAACTTCTACATCTTCTGCTTCCTAGTATATAATTGATTTGATTCCTGCATTTGACCATTTGGTGATGTCCACGTGTACAGTCATCTTTTCGGTTGCTCAAAAAATGTGTTTGCAAGAAACAAATTATCGGCTTCACAGAATTAAACAAGTCTCTCTCCTGCTTCATTTCTATCTCCTAAGCCCCATTTTCCCCACAATTTCTAGTTCTTCTCTGTTCCCTACTTTTGCATTCCAGTCCCCCATGATTATCAGCACATCCTGTTTTGGTGTGTGAACAATTTCTTCCTGTATTTCGGTGTAAAATTTCTCCCTTTGCTCTTCTGTGTTTGCTGTTGGAGCATATACTTGGATGATGGTTATGTTAATAGGTTTCCCATTTAATCTCATTGATATCACTCACTCAGTCTTTGTCTTATATATTCCTAATTGCTTTTGCTACATCACTTCTCACTATTAGAGCAACCCCATTGGTTCTTAATTTATCATTTCCTGCATAAAATATTTTGTTGCCTGATTGAAAGTGTCCCATTCCTGTTCATTTTAATTCACTCACTCCAAGTATTGTAATATTGATATGTTCCATTTTTTTGCTTGACAATTTCTCAGTTTCCCTGGTTCATGCTTCTCACATTCCATGTTCCTATCGTGTACGTTGAACAACTCCGGACTCTCCTTTTGCACCTGTGTGCTTCAGTCTCTGGACTTCCTTTCGGCTTTGATCCAGCTACGCCATTAGTCACAGCGCTACTCGTACTTATCCATTGTTCTTCCCCAGTAGCTAGATGAGTGGCTTCTGACCTGGGGGTCTCATCTTCCAGCACTATCTCGTGTTACATTTTGGATAGTCTGATTATAGGGTTTTCATGGTAAGAGGTATTCAGAGGTGGTTTATCATTGCCTTCCTGTGAGTCTGGATGCATCTTAGTCTGGTGTCTCAGGTTTGACCGTTCTGCCTTGAGTGCCCCTGCTAGGAGTCTAGCATCTTGATCTAGACTCCGGATAGCATTGCTGTCAGCTTCTTTGATACTCTCAAACCCCCTCACCACATTAAGGTGTGCATCCTAGAGGGAAGGGGTGTATATGTGTATGTATAGTATATTAATAGTATATAGAGTATACTTGTGATCTGTACACTTTCTATTGTGCCATCAGGTTAGGTGGCCATATTTCAGTAATGCAGCACTCATTTTAAGACTTCTGAGAACATTATTTCAGGTTTTTGTTCTGGTGTATTCACTCTTTGAGGTTACATTCACAAAATGAAAATCATTATATAACAACAATATGGATTTTTTTAGAGAAGAAAGGGAGTGCTATAGAATATGTACAACTCATTGCTACTATTTTGTTCTGCCTTCCCTAAGGATATAAAGAATGTCAAAAAAGGGAGAAGTTATGACAGATCAGTTGAGAATAGGAGAGTAGATGATTAAGATAAAATTATTTGTCATCTTAGATTAATATGAAGGAGGTGTATGTAACAAGATGACACAGCAGGACCACATTGCTCAGGCTTTATAGTATTATTTTGTGTTGTGCTATAATTAAAGTTGAAATTGTTATGTAACATGCCTGGGTTGTAGAAAAAAGTCACAGCAATATTGCTCATTTGCTTAGTCCTGTGCTCTCCAAAATGTGAAAGACAGCAGTAAGGAGTGCAAATTAAAAATTATTATTTTAATTGTGATTTTAAGCCCTTGCAAGAAAAACTTGGCACCTTGCATCTAAATATTTATGCTGGCCCTGCTTACCATAGTATAGTTAGACATCTCCAAGTCCAGAATAGCTTTGGATAGTTGGTGTTTTAAGTATTTATTTGTCCCTCCTACCTACTCTCAAAAATATATATAATTCAGCTAAACAATCAGTAAAAAACAAATGTGCTTTATGTTAGAGACTTAATGAGAAAATATTAAGGAAAAATATAAAAAGGAAGTTGCATATCATCTGTGAATTAAACTACTTACAATGCCATTTCTAAGTCAGATTAATTCCTTATACTTGGCCAATACAAGATAAGCACAAGTAAATATGCAAACAACTGGCAGCCAATAATCAAGCTGGGTTGAAGAGTGCTGCTGTTCTCATGTCCCACTCATAGGATTCTCATAGGTTGGCGACTGTGAGAATAGAATCCTTTGGCCTGATCAAGCAGGGCCCTTCTTATGCATATTTCTAATCAGTCACTATGATCCAGCACTGGTATTGTGTGCACTGCAACCCAATCTCCAAGCAGTGCAATGGGTTCCTTCATTTAACCAGGGTTTGATTTCCTTGGAATGATGGTCAGTGGAGATTGTGGTGTCTTTAGGATATATATACAACCTGAACATAGGTTGGAGTTGGTCACAGCATTAACACTGCAACAAACATTGCTTCTCCATTAGTTTTCTAGGGCATCCCCAAAGCCATAGCTTTAGATTCAGCCCAGAGAGCAAGGCAACCCTCTTTGTGTCTTTCCAGCTTCAGCTCAGACTAACACACACAGGCCACACTTGGCTCTGGGATGAGGGGAGCCTCAAGCCAGGTGTGGGGGAGGAGAGTCTCTCTCCTGAAAGAGTTCAGAACAGGACTACTCTGGACCACATTTTTTGACATGTGGATCAGCCCATCCAGATTGGCCCATCCAGAAACTAGTTTGATTAGTTCAGCAGGTTTCTCTGGTGACTTCATCTATACAGATTCATATCAGAGGCTGGAAAAGGGACCCAAAGACCTCATCCAGACCAGCCCCACAATCCTATAATAGTATACATCCCCACATATCCTCAAAAATGCTGTAGGTAGAGGTGTCACAGTGACTGCTTTTGCTATATGTATGCATCACTGAAGATATGATTCCCAGCTCTGTGTGGAATACTTATATCAGTTTATTTGTATGCTGCTTTTCCATGGTAAACCATGCTCAAAGCTGCTCACAACATCAGAAAAAAATTGTATAAGCAACATTTCAAGATAATTAACTAACAATTATGAAACGTAACATTTAAATGAATAGTCACACAAATATTAATAAGCCAAACAAGCATCTTGTATTAATAAATATATACTATTAAATAATCCAGATAAATTCATGCTGAGGCCTAAGAATACAAATACAAAACACAATCCAAATAGTAGAAAACAGTGCATCTTATCCAAAAGTAAATGTTACCCCCAGCAACAACCCCTAAGTAAGTCATATCCCCTCCCTTCTTACTGGCCAGTGAAAATGAGCAAGACAGAAAAGGAGGGGCCAGCTCTTGAGGAGTCACAAATGGTCTTTTAACATAAATACCCTGCAGGAACAGGAAAAAGGTCCTATCTAGTTCAGCATCTTGATCTCATAGTGGCAAACCAGATGCCTAGGAGAATTCTGCAAGTAGGACTTCAGTGCATCATCACTCTCCCCACTTGTGATTCCCACCATCTTATATTCAGGGGCATATTGACTCTGAAAGTAGAGGCAGAACACAGCCATATGGCTGCTCCCCTGTTAAAGCTGACCAAGTTGTTGGCCATCACTACGTCTTGTGGTTCCATAGTTTAACTATTTAACAATTTCCATAATTTAACTATATGGTGTGTGAAGAAATATTGCCTTTTGCCTGTCTTGAATCTTTCAACATTCAGCTTCACTGGATGGCCCAGGGGAAAAAGTTCTATCTTCTTTCACCACACCCTGAATAATTTTATATGCTCTCTGTAACATCACAATATCTCATCCAATAGTAGGGTAGGCTTTCAAGTTATTAAGTAATATTATTAATACCATAATAATAAATATTTTTAAAAACAATGTTATCCCAAATTATGAGTCAGTGCTGATTTTTTTCTGCCACGTCTGCATTTCCTCATACTATGGTGATGTCTGTCAAAGCTGAAGGACACTTTATTTATGTGTGTATGCATTATATGTAAGAATCTTGGATTTCACAGATAAATAATACAATTGCTGTGTAATTACTAAGCCAGAAACATTGTATTTTTCTCATGTTAACCATTTCTGCATTTAAAAATATTAAAACCAAGTTAAAAGTATTTCCACACTGAAGTACAATTATATACTCTGTTCTTTTGAATGTTCTGTAACCATTTCACAGAAATAATTCATTGACTGTTGGTCTAGCCCAAATAAACCTAATTGCCTCCTGCATCAGATTAATATGTCAAGTATCTGACAGGATTTACTAATTGGTTTTATGCCTGACTTTAATCTAAAAACAATGGCTGTTTTGTCTCCATGAAATAAATATCAGATGAAAAATAAGCAGTCTGGCCATTCAAGTGACTATAGCAACTATCATTTTTACATCTTAAGATGCAGCAAGCTGTATTTTCTAAACAAAAGTGGCATTGTTCTCTTGGTGTGTGGGGGTGGAGAGCGTGTACCTTTGGGGAAAAATGGTTTTTAGCCCACTTTCAATTCCCTTTTCTTGCCTTGTGTATTGACACACATCCATTAAAGATTTAAATAAGAAAATGATTGTTAACTAGTGAGACAGAAGTATACATGACCATAACAAGAACTGTGACTCGTATAGTTTTTACTATGTAGATTGGGATGCTAGAAATTCAGATTTTTATTTAATTTTTTATTTTAAAAATGAACGTTTCTAATTATCATTGCTCATGGAAAAAACTTAAAATAAAGAGAGTGCTTGCTTTTTACTCAGTGTCTGCCATTTACAAAGTTTCATTTGGATGTTGCTGCCAGGTGATTAGGTGTGTAACTTTTCTAAGTGTCATGACTTCTCAGTTTGTCTCTTGAATACTGATTTGTCCAGAGATAGCTCATATGTTCATTTTTTTTGTTCTGTTACTCTTAGAGTTCCTCTTTGTACTAAATTTGCAACCTATCAATTTTGCAGCAATATAAAATATAAAAGTTAACCAGAACTGTGGTTGACATTAATTATGGTGTGGTTAAACAAGCCAGCTTCAAAAACCACACTTTGAAGCCACTTCAAATGGTGCTTTCTGAAGCTTCTGTTAAACTAACTGTAGTCAATGTTATCTATAGTGTTGTTGGACCAGATTACATGACAAACCACAGTTAACCAAAAGTATAAGTGAAAACTTCCAAACTCTTCATTTTGTTTGTATGGGGGGGAGTACATGAGCCAGGAGGAGGTTCACATTATGCTAAAACATAGTGCAGCATGGTGTCTGATCACAGGCAATTGTTAATTTGTATAATTTATCACAGTCATGGAATCTGGCTTGTTTGCATTAATAGTGAACCATGGTATTCTAGATCTGTTGCTATTGATTCTCCACAACATTAATTTATCATGCAACAATACACAAGATCAAATGGAGGAGGAACTGAGGTCTCATATCTCATTCATACTTAAGCACTTGAAAAGAAGCCATAGCATGATTCTTGTAGTTTCTGTGGCCTGCATTTGAATTTTGTTATTTCACAATACTGGTATATTGAAAACAACAGTGAAGAATTACAGTTTCTTCTTTTAGCTGAAGGTGACATAATTTTTGCAAATAATTCAAGGTACAATCCAGCCAAAGTTAAGGGCTTTCAAATCCCATTGACTTGAACGGAAGAGCTTTAAATATATTTTAACTCTTCCATTAAAACTAATGGGACTTTAAAGTGCTTTGGCAAAGGCATGCTTCTTAACCCTCATGCAGACATGGCAAAAAAAATTACACTGGCTGACTGGGATAAATTTGGATCCCAGTGAGATTTCCAGTGGAAGGATGGGATCACTTTGCCCCCAGAGACCTTTTTTTTAGTCACCACAAGTGTGCTTGTAACTACCAAAGCACCTTGAACCAAAAAACATTTATTTAGAGGAGGTAGAATTTTCAGAGCTGTATACATTGGCCCCATCTCCATGCATATTGAGTAAACCCAGAGGTTTTTTGTTTGTTTGTTTGTTTGTTACCAGAAGGAAAACGGTAAGTGGTAGCTGAAGATTGGGGATGTTATACGAATGACAGTTTATGACAGTGTCCTAGATGGACAGTGTCCTAGATGGACAGCCCTGTAGGTCTACTTATGTGTACATTACACAATAAAAATGCATCTGGGGCCAGAAGGTGCCACACAAGTCAGCCTGAGGATTAAATATAACATTTGTCTGTGTTTTGCTTTGTGTAAACAAAGCCCTTCAGCAGATACCTTGTTCTTGGAACTAAACATTGCTTACTTTTTACATTGTGATCTTTGCTAGAGTATGTAACAATGGCTCAGGAGCTGTTAGAAATAATAGCTTAGCTGACTTTGGTTGCACACACTGGGAAGACAAATATAACAGTTCTAGTTGACTGATCTTCTTAAAATTAGTGACATGAAAGTTCTTATAGAGCTTCCATTAGTTTCTGAAATACTTTTAGCTGTTACAAAATAGAAATGCAGCTTTCTGTCCCTCCTCTGCCAGCACTCAGCAGGTAGGGATTGAAGGCTCTCTCAATTTCAGTTTTATCTGTTTCTCATTTTCCCATCTTACATTGACGGGGTTCCCCATGTTTCTAGAGCAATTTGAGATTTTTTTTAAAAAAAAATCTCATGAAAGTTCATCAGCATTTTAGTGTGAATTTCTCCTAACCAACAAATTTTTGTATGCAGTTTTCACTAACATGCAATTTTTCAAAGTAATTTCCCCCAATATAATGCCTTTTTGTGTGTTATTTTCACCTGTATATTCATTTTTATACACACTTTCCCTAATGTGCACACTGTTTGACTGGAGAAGGGTGTTGCAAAATTCAGAGAAGTGGGAATTTTGAAGGAGGACCGTGTTTCGCTTCACATATTGGTTTGAAATATGTGTTTTTGTTTGTGTATTGTTTCAGAAAATGCAAATTTGGTAGGTTCACTTTTAAATGGGAATTGAATTGAATTTCTCCCCCATTCCTGTTAGCAGGATAGTAACTTCTTTTGCAGGCCAATAACTTTTAGGGCTTGTTTTGTAAGGCTGTGTTAGTCCTACAGTTAATGAATAACCAGTCTGATTGTTTCTAAAACATGTATATTTATACTTCACCTACCAAACATAGGCATTTCATGGTTACCTGATGAAAGTAAACAACTCTAGAAAGTAAACTCTGAAAGTAAACAACTTCCCAGAAAATGAACTACTCTAATTAGTCCTACTCTGACATATCAGTCATGGATACTTAATTTTTGCTTGCTACTTTTTTGTGATGGTGGGACTGGGCAAAGTGAAACATAAAGGAGCAACATTGGAAAAAAGAATGGAAGACAAAATGGTGCAGGTTCCTGTATACCTATATTTAGGCTGCAGTCCTATACTCACTCACCTAGAAGAAAGCCCCATTGAAACCAAGACGATTTACTTCTGAGTAAGTAACATTGTGGTATTTGTAAATGATCACGGTTGCTGCTTGTAAGGAAGTCCATATATGGGAATATTTTAAAGATATTACTGTGTGAAAAAAGGAAATCATGCAAAATGCATACAGTATGACTAAGATAAGCAACACCTGATTGTAATAATGGACTCACAGTGTAAATAATACTCTGTTTGGTTGTAAATTAACATGGTGTAGTGGTCATATTTTGATCATAATTGTTTAGGGAATCTATGAACAAGTATCAGGGAATGTGACTTAAATCTTTACATTGCCTCTTTTCTAGTTGATTTAAATCGTCATATAAACCAAACCATTCTTGTCTCATTTAATATGAAATGTATGCCCACTATGTTGCTGTTGTAGTTGCTTCTGAATTTGGTTCAGATAGGTGTGGGACTGGCATGGGCAAAAGATGTCACAGTGCAAATCAATCCATGAAGCACAATTGGTGCAAATGTGGACTGATAATAAATCAAAATAATGGATACATTTCATAATTTTATTGGAGCAAATGTCACACTAACGCACAAACTCTTGGGTGCGTACCGATTTTCTTTTTTAAAAAAGCCAACATTTTGGTTGTAGTAACACAACACAAAGAATCTAGTGAAGGACAGTATTCCTATTCTGCCTTCTTTTTGAAGGGTTATGTAAAATCCTTGTCATTATTTCTGTATGGATTGATAAATAGCACACAGCTGCTTTTCGATAAGCAAATAGGTAATACTGGGGTGAAATCTACAAGAGTAAATGCATTAAGTTCCCTGATATCTAAGGTCCTAAGTAGTTATTCATAGAGACCATATTAAGAATCCATAAATATTGATAGCTTGATGCTGAAAGATGATAAGCAAATGGTTTTTTCTTTTTTTGCTATGGACCACAAAAAAGACAATAGTTTAAAAATAATCAGAAAGTATTTGCAATTGTAGAAAAAAATATTTGGAGTCAGATTCAAATGATTAGGAGTGAGAAAATGTTCTCCATGCCATCATCAGGTTTGTAGGAAGCTGGGTGACCAGGAAACTGGTATTTTGCCCATCTGTATTTAAAAGAAGACCATGCAAAACCTGGATAGTTACCCAGGGTCCAAAGAGGCCTGTGCACAACAAGTCACATCTAAGTTCAGATGGAGATTACTAGTTTTCCTTTCTGGTAACTGCTCCACCTGTCTTAAGGAAAGCTGTTGTGCAAGTTTCCTGATGTTAGGGGCAAGGCAAAACAGTCCTTTAGATTTTATCCAATATGTGGTTTCTTGCTTTGTTTGAAAAGCATTAACAGAAGGGTTTTACCCAGGGGATATCAGCCTGTCATCCACAGGCACCATGGCACCTGCAAAGGCTAAGAGTGGTGCCTACAGCAGGTAGCTCAAAATCTGATATTTCACTTTTTAAAAAAAGCAAGTCCCTAGCCCTCCTACAAAAAAAGGTTATGGAACAAAATGTGCAGGTACCCTTGTAAGCGATTTTTGTGAAATGAACCAGCCTGGCTGCTTGCGCCTGTCAGTGTTATAAGCCAATGAGTGAAGTCAGAACTATGATTAATAAATGAGTTGTTTGTATACCAGGCAATAGGAATTTCTGAGGGTCCTAAAGAGCTGCTTTTTTGCCCTCCCTTTTAGTGCACTTTTTCTGCTTCTTTTTTTCTACTCCTTGGTTTTCCTCATCTCCACAATTTGCCCTTCCTTTTTTGCTAGCAGTTAGGATACATGGTTCCCCTGAGATCTGATAGTGCATAAAAATTATTTTCTGCAAATGCTACTACACAGTAAGTATGGGTGAATGTTAAAGAATCCCCTCTCCTTCTAGAAAGGCAAATATGAAAACTTTGCAGAGAGGCTTAGGCATGTCTGAAATGTGCCCTCTGGTCCAAAAAGGTTGGCAACTCCTAATTTAAGCCAAGGCAGCTGTCCCATTCTTTAATATGTGTTCCTGTCCTCTCTTCATTTTTGCCTCCATTACTTCTTACAAAAGACATATCTATGAAAACAATTTATCTGTAAGTTTCTACACAGTCTAATCAAAGCAGTATAGTACACAGTAGATATACTCAGTAGGGTTTCTCTGCCTTTTAAAACATTTTGACGACACTGTGGGGCCTTTGTGTCTAAATGGTTATTTCTGTGTACTGTCCCTCTTTATAAAGTCACAAAGTATATCAATATGGAATATGTCTGCAGGAGACAACTCCCTTACCCTAAAGGGAAGAAAAACAGCCCTGTGGACAATTTGCTGAGGTAGCTGTAAATTGCCAATAGTATTGGGAGTCCTGTGTTCCATATTTAATGCTAACATAGTAAATGTTGATTATCTTAATTTTTTTTGCTTCGTTAGTGATGAATGAGAGCAAATTTGATGTAGACAAGCAGTCTGGTGGAAAGATGCAGAGCCATCTATGAAAACATCTGTACAACTTCACCAGTGCAGTAAATTATTGCTACAAGTACAAGACATTGATCCAAGAAGATCATTAACAGCTTTTGCCAGCTGATCCAAGTAATGGGGTAAATGAAAGAACATGATCAAGATCTAAACTTTTAAAAGCTGTCAGTTATAACTGCTAAATCATTGTCACTGCGTTGCATCAATATGCTGCATTATGACTTAAATTCACTCTTTCTGTTGTGAGCAAAAAATAAATATAAATTAAGTGGTAAAATCCACAGGGGGGAAAAATACGACCACCATTCACTCCATTTACTAAGAGGTCAGCCCAAAGAAAGAGATAATTGCTGCAAGGCAGCAAAATTAATCCAGTATGAGCAAGAAAGGATGATATATGTTCTGTGACAAAATGTGTGACAGAAATGTACATATAAAACTGTGGATTCTTCTCTTGGAGAGAATGCAAGGGCAAGAGAAGGAGACCTGTGGAAAAACAGTTAGCATGGCTTCAGAGTGAGCAGTTCTTAATTATCCATAGCATGTTGACACGAGATAATTACTGTCCCAATTTGGTGATTAACTGTAGAAAGGGAAAGAGCAAGGATAAAGCCAGTAGTTTGGTTTTACACAATGCCACCCCATATATTAATATGGACCAACCAACTCAGGGCAATAATATAACAAGGCAATTCTGCTGTTGTTTGGCTGACTGAAATGCATACAGTTAAAGCATTCTAAGCAATTTCTATAGCAGTGATCCAAAGAGACACAAACCACTTTCTTTTTGCCTTTTTAATGCAAGTTTATTAAAGGGAAAAAAGAAAAGCACAAGAAAAAAACAACTACCGGGTCACATTAATAATACAATAAACATCAGTACATCCATCTTAGCAGATTGATAAATGCTAACTGAACTGCTTTGTTGTACACGTTGGGAAATGGTGGTAGGGAAGTTTAGCTGATATCTTTTCTGGCATCTATTGTGCCTCATGAAATGCCACTCCAGAGGCTCTCCTACCCTTTCAGACAGGATTGGATGCTGCTGTTAGAAGACAGTGCTAAAATAACTTCCATGTACATATGCGTTTTTTATTCCTGGGTTAATATTTTTTTATCTAGGCTATAGCTAGATTAAGCATACAGTGAAGCAAAGGAAAATTCCAACTTGGTGCTTCTGAAGCTACTTGTACATCTCCAGTAACACTGTAACACTGAAATTAAATGGATTCTTTGACTGACCCACATATACAGTTGTTAGACTGATCTTTTCCTGTGAAGTTCTAGAAAATTTCAGGATATTTTACAAGTTTGTATTTTGTAAATAAATATTAGTTCATATTGTGATTTTGTTTTGTAAGAAGCTTGAAATCTACTGTTAGTGTTGAATTTCAGAAAATAAACCAGAAAACAGATCTCTTGGTGGCTTTTACTTACAAATTGTGGCACTGTAATAGTAGTGTAAAGGGTTTTTGAAGTCTTGATATCTCCTTCGTTTGTCAAGCACTTAAAACAGTTGAAGTGTTAAATGTAATTGAACACAGTTGGCTATGTGGCCATACAGCCGAACAAATTGACTATAAAGTTCAGTGACATACATCAATTTGTATTGAAATGTTTATTAATCCAGTTCGTTAAAGTGCTCAGTGTGCATGCTTCCAAAGGTTATATTTTTGTGGCTTTTCCAGTATACAGCAAATAACAAAAGCCAAGTACAAGGTTTTTTGTTCACAAAATCATCAATATGTAGACCTGTTTCAGAAGTTGATTTTGGGTTGCTATTCTGAATAAGGAATTCCTTTGCATATACAGGATATATAGTGCAGATGTTTGGCCCTCCAGATGTTGCTGAACTACAGCTTCCATTGTCTCTGGCCATTGGCCATGCTTGCCGAGACTAATGAGAGTTGTAGTTCAACAACATCTAGAGGGCCAAATGTTTTCCACACCTGATATTATGGGAGTGATGTCTTTGTGACAGTTTAGACATCAGGACCAGATGGTGGGATAGTGTGCATCATTTTACCATCCTTTCTTCTCTCTAGCATGCATTCTCATATCTTTATAGGATATGTCAACACCGGTGTTGACCATGACTCAACACCAGTTACCTGAGTTAGACTGACACTCTGCCCCCCTCTCTTAGTACTGCACGGCAGTCTGCTCTTCCTTTTGTGTCCTGCAATGGACACTGGGTAGTTTAAATACACTAGCGCTGTATGTGTGTGTTTGTGTTAAAGGGAGAGAGAAAATGTTGCAACATATGAAGCAATCTTGATGATACAGGTATTCCATCTGAAAGACTGAAATAATTTTGTTCTTTTTCTTGCTTATCAAAGTGGTACCTCCATTGCCATATGGAATGTTCCAGTGAGCAAGTGTGATTTCCCATCAAATTCAGCTCAAATAATAGCATTAACTGAATCATATCCCCGTGTCATTTCTGGGAAATCACATTCTGTTCTGTAATATCCAGGGACTGCCTAGTCACTGGAGTTAGCAAGGCTAGGAAAAATGATTTCTCCCCTTTGTTTTGTCATAGCAAGTTGTGAAGCCTATCTGTGTCAATGAAAGCAAGATATGTTCAGGCCAGCCTAACCTGAAGTACTGCTAACCACATCTGTATCTCATTGTTTCACATAACTATGTGACACAGTGACATCATTGAGTGTGTCAGAACAGTACTCGTGTTTCTAGGTTCCAGTTTCCTTTTCATTTCTTGGTTCATCAAAACTTCAGAGGAAACTGGAACAGGGTGAATTCAAGTTCAAAACTGGAATGGGGGGTTTAGAGTCAACCTAACATCTACTTATCTTTATTCAAGTTGTCTTTTTTACTACTTAGCTAAGGCTTGATTGGCAGCCCACTGAAATCAGATTCCCTAAGAATGTATTGTTTTTAATTACCTACATGCCATACATCCAAATAGTATATTCCTGTTACTACTGTGACAGTTTTATTTTTAAACAGAATGATTGTGATAGCAATAGGTAAAACTAAGACAACCATCAAGTGAAACCACAACTAGAAACAACTAAAGCTATTGGCTGTGTAATGTGTGCAACATTACGTTGAGAATTTGCTTGATGCCCCCCCCCTTCTAGGGTTAGGGAGAGAAACAGTTCAGCATATGGGATACTGTGTGATTTTGGCAAAGATTGGTCCAGGAAAAGTAGGGAGGGATTGAAAAAGTGATCTTGGGAATGGCTGCATGATCTCAGGCCACTCTCCCTCCCCAAGCCATGCTCCCTCTTCCCATGTTGTACCTCTCAGTTGTTGGCATGTAGACTACTGAACAAACATACGAGCCATTGCTCTGCCTGCTTTTGCCTCTGAATTCAAAGTCCTCAGTTTAGTATATTAAAATTAAATCCAATAATGAAAGGGCTACTTGTGAGAAAGACTTGACAAGGTGAAGCTGCAGCATCTTTTTTGGAGGCATCAACTGCCCCTGCTGACTTTAAGGAATCAACATTGAATTCAGGAAAATATATTTAGTAATAATGACAATGTGAGGTTCATATGCCCTTTTAAATCTAATTTATGACCCTGCTGGATTACTACAGCATGGCTTTCATCTGTAAAAACTTTACCCAAGAGACAACTTAATTTATTAATTCATCATGTTGACTTTTTTTGCTGCATTCACCTTAACAGTGTTAAACTATCTGGGAAGACAAGTCTGAAAGCTGCTGGCCAATTTGTTACACTTGGGTGTGTGTGTGTTGTGTTGCGGGCATTTCTCTTTCTGGAAGTAAAATTATAACTTTGTTTTGCCTTCCAGTAGTGGAGAAGGAGTAAGGTAGCAAAATTGTGTCCAATAGCTACAGTTTCTATAGTTTCTGAAGAGGTAAGGCCTGTCTCAAATTAACCTGTAGCTTTTTTAAAAAGCCTTTTGATTTATCTGTCACCTGATCTATCAGCAATGAATAATTTTCATGGAAGGTGCACTTTAATTACATTCCCATTTGACTTGCATTATCATGCCCTATCTAGGTAATTAATCTCACCAAGTATCCAATTTTGGTCTTTATTGCTGGCAGGCAGGCCTCTTGAATTATGTGTGCTTGAATGAGTATTTGGTCTATTTTAAGCTAAACACATCGTAAGAAAATTTTTAGGGTCTCCAGTTCTATTCCCACCCCCCTCCCATTAAAATGTGACCCTTACTTTGGAGTGATTTGGTTGATTAGCTTATTTTGCTTGACTACCCAGCATTTTTAGAATATGTGGCAAAGGGCATCAGTTCACAAAGTTACTGAAACAGTAAAAATGTCAAAATAGCCAAAATCCTGGCTGTGGTGCACATTTTGAAAAATGTAGTTAGAAGATGGTGAGTTATGATATGGGGAGGCAGGAAGGAATAACATTTTTTGTTCTGTGGTTTTGTGGTATGATTCCACAAAAAGTACACTCCCCTTTTCATTTCAGTGGATTTTGTGCAGGAGAACTTCTCAGTGGAATGTGCCTCTTGTGTGGTCTAAGTTATATTTCTGCTCTCACTATGAAATAAGAAATGGCAATTATGTTAAATTTCAAGTTCCACTTACCATGTGGGAATAAAAAACATCATTTAAAAAAAGTACAGCTGAGCCCATGTATTAGCTTGCATATTAAGAGTCTTGTAGAAAAGATTATTCTTTCTTATACTATACTCCTTTAAAAGGATTCCAGCTAAGGTCTCTACTAATTAAGCTTACGGCATAAGGGAAGCAGTGGAGAAAATAAAGAACTGTATGGTAGAAAAATTAGAAACATAATTAGAGCCTTTGTGTACTTTAAGAGAAGAAAAATATTGAAAGAAGTGTTTCATGTTTCTGAAGGGGTTTGCTTCCTTGGAAGATGATAATAAATAAATAAATAAATAAATAATAATAATAATAATAATAATAATAATAATAATAATAATAATAATAATAATGGCTTAAACCACTTAGCTCAGATTTAGTTCTTTGCTTCCCAAAAACTTGTTTTTCTTTTATTTCAGCATTGTTGCCTGATCCTGCAAGTATTTTCATATGTAATTAATCCAGTTTTTTCACTCATTAGATCTCAAAACAAGGCAACTTTTCTTAAAGAAAGCATTTAAGGTTTGAAACTGTGACTATTTTTATTGCCACTTACAAGGTGAGATAAGGACATAAAACTGGTTCAGCAGGACCTGATCAAAAGCCTCCATAGTCCAGCAATCTGTTTTCAGCAGCAGCTAACCAAATGCTTCTGAGAAAACGTACAAGC
The DNA here is from genome assembly GCF_030035675.1 of Rhineura floridana. NCBI lineage: Eukaryota > Metazoa > Chordata > Lepidosauria > Squamata > Rhineuridae > Rhineura > Rhineura floridana. The sequence goes on along the minus strand of NC_084483.1, from coordinate 73,497,265 downwards.
AGGACATGAAGGTAGAACCTCTTCCCTGCTGTTTGTCCCCAGCATCAGTTACTCAAAGTTGTTCTACCTCTGAACATAGGAGAATCAACTTAGTTGTCATGGTTAGCTGCTGATTGACTTACTTTGCCTAAACGATCTAAATTAGTGGTAGTCATATCTTGCAGCAACAAATAATCTAAGTTAATTGTGTAGTGTGAAGTATTTTCTTTAATCTTTCCTGCACTTATTGCTAAATAGTTTAGTTTAAAGATCCTGAGTTCTAATATTTTTAGGGAAAACATTTTCCAATTTCACTCTTTCCATAATACTATTTTTTTGCGAACTTCTACCCTAACTTGTCTTTTTTTCTGGATTCACAACAAAAACATCCAAAATGTTTTAGCTTTTCTCCTAAGAAAAAATGCTTAAGATGCTCCTAAAAGGCTTTTCAGTGGAAGGAGGGGCTGTTAACGTTGCAGAGCAGATGTTTGAAAATGTGTTTGAAAACCTTGTACGAATCATCTGATTATCTATCATTAAGTCAGTAGTATTTAAAGAAAGTTCTAAATGACATAGTTACTGTGGTCATATTCGAAAGTTGAATTTAGTTAACTTCTGGAAAAATGTAAATGTACTGCCTTCAAGTCGATTCCGACTTATGGCGACCCTATGAACAGGGTTTTCATGAGGCTGAGAGGCAGTGACTGGCCCAAGGTCACCCAGTGAACTTCATGGCTATGTGGGGATTCGAACCCTGGTCTCCCAGGTCGTAGTCCAACACCTTAACCACTACACCACACTGGCTCTCAACTTCTGGAAAAGAATACTTTAAAACCAATCTATTGCCAGGAAATTAAATTTTATATCTACTCATTGTTTAACAACATCATTTTCAATGGTACCATATTGAAGCTTTTTTTTTTAAAAAAAAAGTCAGCTAATGAATGAAAAACATGGTAGAGAGATTCACTGTCAATCCCTAACTTAACTTTGGGTTGTTGGTTCAAATTTTGTTTGAGTTGAGAGTCAATATATGATACCATCTGACAACAGTTCAGATACTACAAAATATTGATTACTTTTCATTTTATTTGTGTATAAACAATCATTACTGGGGCCTTTGTATCATTTGAAAAGTACAGATACAGAATTAAATAAATGGTTCCAGTGAACTTTCTCTCTGTAGTAACGGGAAATCATAAGTCATTAGTTAGAAAATATTATTTATTTATTATTTGATTTATATCCTATCCTTCCTCCCAGTAGGAGTCCAGAGCAGAAAACAAAAGCACCAAAACACATTAAAACATCATAAAAACAGACTTTAAAATATATTAAAGCATCTTTAAAAACATTTTAAAAGAAAAAAACTTAAAACATCTTCTTAAAAAAGGTTTTAAAACATCTGTTTTTTAAAAAAGAAGGTTTAAAAACATTAAAAAGCAATTACAACACAGATGCAAACTGGGATAAGGTCTCAGCTTAAAAGGCTTATTGAAAACGGAAAGTCTTCAGTAGGCACCGAAAAGATAACAGAGATGGAGCCTGTCTAATATTTGAGGGAATTCCAAACAGTAGGTGCCACTGCACTACAGTTCTGTTTCCTATGTTGTGCAGAACGGACCTCCTGATAAGAGGCAGGAGGCCCTCACCTGCAGAGTGCAGTGATTGACTGGGTATATAAGGGATAAGATGGTCTTTCAGGTATCCTGGTCCCGAGCTGTATAGGGCTTTGTACACCAAAACTAGAACCTTGAACTTGGCCCGGTAGCAAATGGGTAGCCAGTGCAATTATTTTGGCAGTCAGTGACATGTTGGCGATACCCTGCCCCAGTGAGCAGTCTTGCTGCCGCATTTTGCACCAGCTGCAGCTTCCAGACCAACCTCAGTGGTAGCTCCACAAAGAGCACATTACAGTACTCCAACCTGGAGGTCATCAGTGCATGGACAACAGTGGTCAGGCTATCCCAGTCCAGAAATGGCTGCAGCTGTCTTACCAGCCAAAGCTGGTAAAAGGCACTCCTAGCTACTGAGGTCACCTGGGCCTCTAGCAACAAAGATGGATCCAGGAGCACCCTCAGACTAAGGACCTGCTCTTTCAGAGGGAGTACAACCCTATCCAAAGCAGGCAACTGACCAATTATCTAAACTCGGGAACCAGCAACCCACAGTGCCTCCGTCTTGGTAGGATTCAGACCCAGTTTATTGGCCCTCATCCAGCCCACCACCAAGTCCAGACAGAAGTCCAGGGCTTGCACAGCGTCTCCTGATTCAGAAGTTACAGAGAAATAGAGCTGGGTATTGTCAGCATAGTGCTGACACCTCACCCCAGATCTCCTGATGACTGCTCCCAAGAGCTTCATACTGATATTAAATAGCATGGGGGACAAGATGGTACCCTGTGGCACCCCAGAGCACAACTGCCAGGGGGCCAAAAGACAATGCTATTCTCTGAAAATGACCCTGAAGGTAGGACTGGAACCCATGTAAAACAGTGCCTCCAGTACCAATCTCACCAAGTCATCCCAGAAGGATACTATGGTCAATGATATCAAAAGCTGCTGAGAGATCCGGTAAGAGTAACAGGGTTGCACTCCCCCTGTCCTCCCAAGAAAGGTCATCGATCAGGGCAACCAAGGCTGATTGAGTCCCATAACCAGGCCTGAACCCAGATTGGAATGGGTCAAGATAATCATCCAAGAGTACTTGCAGTTTCTGCTCCACACCTTCTCCAAGAAGGGAATATTTGCGACCAGTCGGTAATTATTGCAAACCAATTGGTCCAGGAGCAGTCATATCACTGCCTCTTTCAGGGTGGTTGGAACCTCTTCATCCCGCAGTGATACGTTGACCACACCCTGGGTCCACTCAGTCAAACCTCCTCGGAAAGCTTTAATAAGCCAAGAAGGGCAAGGGTCAAGAGGACACGTTGCTGGCCGCATCATCGCAAGCACCTTGTCTACATCATCAGGCCACATCAACTGATACCATTCCCAAGAAGTTGCAGGAGACGTTGCACTGGACACCTCATTGGAGACTACAGTTGATGTGGATGGGGCATCAAGACTGCTATGGAGATGAGCAACTTTACCCTCAAAGTGCCTTGTAAACAATTCACAGTGGGCTTCCGAAGGGTCTAAAACTCCATTGCCTGGAGTTGATGACAGCAGACCCTTGACAATACAGAAAAGCTCCACTGGATGGATACTTGAGGATGTGATGGAGGCAGAGAAGTGGGCCTTCTTCGCCGCCCTCACTGCCACACAGTAGGCATGGTTATGATGTTTTACTTGTGCCCAATCAGCCTCACAGCACTCTTTTGCCACTTACACTCTAGCCATCGTCCAGCCTGTTTCATTGCCCTTATCTCACTGGTGTACCAAGATGCAAACCGGGCTCCACAATGCTGGAGAGAGCGCTCGGGGGGAACCGTGTCAAGAGCCCAACATGCCCAATGTTCCACAGTGTGACAAGAGCTGGCACAGGGTCACCTACTCTATCTACTGGGAACTCCGCCAGGGCATTCAGGAATCCAGTGGATTCCATTAGTCTCCCGGGGGGTGGACCATGTTAATCTGTCCACCCCCCTTGCAGCGGAAGATTGGAGCCATAAGTCTAAACTTCACCAGGAAGTAGTCTGACCATGACAATGGGGTGCCATTCACCTCCCATCTCCAGACCACCCCTTCCTCCATCTTGAGCAAAAGTTGAGGGTGTGCCCTGCCCTGTGCATGGGGCCGGTGACAACTTGTGACAGCTCCATGGTTGTCATGGAGGCCATGACGTCCCGAGCTGGAACACTTGAGGCAGCCTTATCATGGATAGTAAAATCACTCAGACTATTGTTCTGGGCTCCTACAATACCACAGCTGAGATGGCCACTGCCAGCTCAGTCAGAGATGCTGCCGGGGAGCAGGGTGGATGGTACACCAGCAGCAACCCCAGTTTACTGTCTCCTTGGCCCAACACCAGGTACAGGCCCTCACAGCCAATTCCAAGATAGAGTGGTTTCCTGGTGACAGAGATGGAAGTTCTGTAACCAGAGCAACTCCCCCCCCGTCTCTGAAGCCTGTGCTGGTGTTGCACCGAGTATCCAGGTGGGCAAAGCTGGGTCAGATCAACTCCTCTCAGCTTACCCACCCAGGTCTCAGTAATGCATACCAAATCAGCCCTTCATCCATGATCACATCATGAATGAGTGTGGTCTTATTGTGTACCGATCTGGCATTAAACAATAACACACAGGCCAGTGGGCATAGCAGATGAGCAACGAAGAACCCATCCATGAGAGTAGTGGGAGCGAAGAACAAGGTGTAGGTAGCCTTGCCCACATTTTCTATGGTAGTTCACCACCTCCCCTAGGATATACTTCCCTCTACCTGTGATCACCCACGTTTCTCCTTACTAAGACTCCTCCTAAACACCTGATATGGACTCAACAAGAGCCCACCAACAATCCTACCTCAACCAGTTACCCCAGTAGACCTCTGAGAGCATTGGGAACAGTCAGACCACTTGATATCTTTCACAGAGGGCACATCTACTTCCCCTCTGTCTCACACCCAGCCTTCTGTCAATTGCAGACTTTCACTCTGAAGGCATCTGGTGACTTTCTCCTATCATTCAGTTCACTGCACAGGCTGTCACCCTGCGCAGGAACTACACGTGCCATATGCCCTCCCCAATATCAGTCTCCTCTAGATTGGTTAAAAAAAGAAAAGAAATGGGAGGGGGTAGTGCCCTTGCCCTCGGGGCTCCACAAAGGGTAATCATGGTGTCATTCCCTTTGGTGGTGAGTCTGCTGGTGGCAGACCCACCACCCAAGGGCAGCTGGGCTTTTATGCCCCCTGACCCAGCCAGGAGCTGATGCAAGAGGCTGCAAGATTAACTGCAGCCTCTCTCTGAAGCCAGAGTCAGGCAGGGGGTCCCAGTTCTTGCAGCACTTACTAGGGACTCCAGCTGTCTCAAGAGACAGCAACACAGAGGAGCGAGCAAGTAAGCAAGCAAGCAAGCACCCAGATGCTCACCCCCAAATATTGCTGTTCCCAAATAATGAAACTGCCTGGATAAACTTGGCTTTTATTTTGCTCTGTCTAACTGGTCAACCAGAGGCCTGCAGTGACCCCATCCACTACTTTGCTGTCTGCTGGCACAGGATGTCTCAGCAGTAGCCTTTCACCTCACATAGCTGTCTACCACCAGTTCCTTTATGGGAAATATTCTTGTGACTTGGGATATATTGTTGCTTATTTATTTTCAGATGTATACACAGCATCACAATCACAATTTTCACCATCAATTTTAAAAAAGATAAAATTCAAAAGGTTATTGCTGTGTGTGTGTTAAAATGTGCATTGGATTTACCTTTGAACCTATTTGGAAGGATATGTATCCTGAAATGCCCACTGGATCTTTTTTTAAAAAAGAGCAGAGTACACCTCTCTCCATGTCACAAACTCTTTTTGTATTTTTTTCTTTAAGTGGTTTGTGATATTTTATGGGCTCCTGCTGTTTCAGAAGAACACTATTTGGAGCGTTATTAATACTTGGAGCTAGTTAAATAAATCTTTGGATTATTCCGTAGGACCCTGGTCAGAAAAAAATATAATTTTGATAGAAGAGGAGCTTGTCAAATGAATGGGAAGGTGATGGACCACTGTTTTATTTCCATTCCAGTGAGGGGCTGTCATGTTCCATTCCTATGGATAAGGCTTATTTGCACCTTGCGGTTGATAAGGGAGTCAAGACAGCACCAGGGAATGGGGCCATATTTGGCCTAGGAATCTTCCATTGCCTTCCCTAGAAGTCTGTCATCTTTGTTCTAAGCTTCAGTGTCCTTGCTTGATAACACCTGTATTAAAAGAGCACACCAGTGACTGTTTATGTTAGTTGCTACAGGAGCTGGAAACTTCATATCTTTACAGCTTTATATCTACTGCTGATGTGTGACTTTCCACTTTCCAAAAGTAGCTATTCAAGCAGCTGCAAAATTTTAGTTCAGTTTAGTGATCATTACTTTTGTTGGAAGCCCTGTCGAAGGCATCTGTAGTGCTACTAACAGATGCTTGGTAAATCAAACTATTATGCACCTGAACAACAGAGTGCTCCCAAAATCTTGGTGTTCGCTTAACAATTCAGCAAAGCATATGTTAATTCAGTAAGCCCTAAAAGTAATAGTAGGGGGAAACTGCAACAACCAGGACTTTATGGCATATCTTGTGCCATTGGCAGAGAGCCAGATAGAGATGAAGGCCAATCTGACTTGGTTAATAGTTTTAAACAATCCTAATTCTGAAAACCTGACTAATATTCAGGAGTTTAAAGATTTCCTTTGTCAGTCTAGTTGATGAGGAAAAGATACTGACCTGACTGTAAGGCAGATTGTGCTCGTTCAGATTTTCATTCCAGAAACTTTCTATTTGTATAGTTGTTCCTAGAAAGAAAAGAAAAACACATAACATGGGATCATCTACTTAGATTTATAAGGAAAAACCCCATTCGCAGGTCCCTCAGTTTTTTATGGATCTTGAAATAAAAAGGGACATTAAAATAAGAACCCATTTTCACAGAGAAAATTTCTGTAGTAAATATCTGTACTAATACTCCTCCATATTTCTTTTTTAAAAAACCTGTTCAAACACTGCTAGTAAAATTGCTTCTAATTCTTCTAGTTCTCTCTTTGGGATAGAGCAGTCGTCTCATCCTGAACTATGATAGATGTAGTTTCGCTGCTTTGGTATCATCTTGATTTTTCATTTTGGCTACCTGTTCATGAGAGTTCTGCTAGGTACAAGTGAAATCCAATTTGTTCTGCTCCCTTGATGAAATCAACAGAATTGGGGGGGGGGAGGCAGTTTTCATCTATTCATCCTGCATTCCCAAAATGTATTCCAAAGGGTACCCGATACTGCATTATCAAAATATTCAGTATATTACCATGTTTTATTTATTAATTAGACCGTAGCTATTTATAATGTTATTCATTAATAGGCAAAAAACCTTGTGGTTTAAGAACGTACCTATAGCCCACATATATTTCTGTCAGAGTGGTAAGTGGCGGTAACGCAGCTGAAGCTCTGCTCATGGCCGGAGTTCGATTCCAACGGAAGGAGGAAGTCGAATCTCCGGTAAAAGGGGTCGAGGTCCACTCAGCCTCCCATCCATCCGTTGTCGGTAAAATGAGTACCCGGCATACGCTGGGGGGGGGGGGTAAAGAAAGGCCGGGGAAGGAACTGGCAATCCCACCCCATATATGCAGTCTGCCTAGTAAACATTGCAAGACGTCACCCTAAAAGTCGGAAACGACTCGCACTACAAGTCCGGGGACACCTTCACCTTTTTATAGTGAATGCACCAGGGGAGCAGGAGACCTGACCTCCTCTCTGAGATATTGGACTGCCTTACAAGTTTGTCAAAATGCAAACACAATTTGAGTTGGTCTTTTACGTTCTAATCCACTTCCTGTGTAGCTTGGAATAATTTGGTAACGTGCCTTTGAGCATATGGTGAGTGGTGGCCACACCTGCCATCTCCAAAGATGGAGAATTATATTTTGTATGTTTGTTCGTGTTCTTCTTACTTCTTACCTGTGTTACTAATGTTTATACAGAGATAAAACATTCTGTTTAATTTGTATATAGAAATTTGAAACATGACTTAGTCTTAACAGATCTGCAGCAAAATTTAGAAATAGCTTTCTTGGTGACAGGTTGTGTATTAAATGAGAGCCTTTTGATTGTCTGTGGCACATGTAGCATCTATTTGCTATCTGTTCTGACCATATATATTGCAATGACAATCCAAAATATAGGTTTGGTTCAAATATTTATTTGTTTATTTATTTATTAAATTTATTTATTTTTATTTTATTTTATTAAGCTTATATACCGCCCGACTAACAACAGCTCTCTGGGCGGTGAACATTAAAAATACAATAAAAATAACAATACAGTATATGACAATACAAAACTGTACAAAAAACTGTACAGTCTAAAATCAAAATATAATAATTTAGAATTAACAGGAATTAAAATGCCTCAGAGAAGAGAAAGGTTTTAACCTGGCGCCGAAAAGATGATAGTGTCGGCGCCAGGCGCACCTCCTCGGGAAAACCATTCCATAGAAGGAGCCCAGAGCGGAAAACAAAAACTCTAAAAGCATTTTAAAACATCTTAAAAACAAAAGACTTTAAAACATATATGTTTAAAAACATATTAAAAGAAAACATCTTTTAAAAGCAACTTTAAAAACATTTCAGAAAGAAATTCCAGCACAGACACAGATTGGGATAAGGCCTCTGCTTACAAGGCTTGTTAAAAGAGGACGGTCTTCAGTAGGCATCAAAAAGATAAGAGATGGTGCCTGTCTAATATTTAAGGGGAGGGAATTCCAAAGTGTCAGTGCCACAACACTAAAGGTCCACTTCCTATGTTGTGCGTGTCCATCTTCCTGATAAGATGGTATCTGTAGGTAGCCCTCCCCTGCAAAGAGCAGGGTAAGACAATCTTTCAGGTGTCCTGGTCCCAAGCTCTGTGAGGCTTTGTACACCAAAACTAGAACACTGAACTTGGCCTGGAAAATACATAGTTCTGTATATAGTAATCTGTAGAAATCAGCCAGAAAAAATGAGGCTTGATCCTCCATGAATCTGATAAAGTGTGGATGAAATTGGTAATTATACTGTTTGTTTGTTTTGACATTGATGACATGTCTTTTTAAAATGGAATATTGTGAGGTTACAAAGGGCATCTTAAGATAAGGTTACATTTTACTGTAGTAGCACTTAAAGCTACTTGGTCTGCTAGGATGTTTTTAAGATACTGACCTTTATTCAAAAAGGGATATTATAGTTGGCAAATGATCATGACTTAATTAGCTTAGTAGTTGTTTTCACTTTTGTTTGGGAAAGTGGAGAGCATCATATGTCGAGTGACGGCTCCATGCAGCCCTTCCATTGAAGCTGGCTTAGGTGAATGTTACTTTATTTGCATGCTGATCTGTAACTTCAACAAACACCATGAAATGCATCGTCATAATGTTGTTGAGTTCTCCAGCCCTTACCATCAGCATTCACTGATGCTAATTACAGTTCCGTGAACTCAAAATGTGGTGCCAAAGCATCACAGGTGTTTCAGACATTGGGTGGAATCCATTTGGTGTCCCTTGCACTTATAGAAGAACCAGCGGGACTGTCCACTAACAGAGGAAGGTGATTTTAGTTCCCCCTGAATGCTCCATGCAACCTTCCATTATGTCATAGAGCACCCTGGATATTTATTGAGTTGATTTTGGGGGAATACTGCAGGTTGCACGGTGAGGGGGATGATCAAAAAATTCCCTCCCCTTCTTTTCCATCAGTGCATGACTGTGTGATCAAAAGCCCTTCTGTGAGTGCAAGGGCAGCAACTGAATTACCTATTAAATGAAAAATTGAAGCTCAGATGCAGGTAAATTTATTCTGAGCCAGCCTAAAAAGATGGCCAGCATGGAAGCATCACTTGGTGTATGACTCTCTCTCCCTATGCTATGTAGATATTGTCTATATATAATAAAGGGTTGCTTTACTATTAAACATCAACATGCTCTTTATCCTTTATTTTTAGCTGAGACAAGCCAATGAGCTTGATAGCATGTTTCTTAAAGGATAAGCTCCAGGATAACACCATTACTATGCATTTTATGGAGCCGCAAGATTTTGAAATTAAGGTCATCAAATTATGTTCCAAACTGGTAGACCTGTGAGCTCTACATAGTCTAACTTATATAAGCCAGCTGTTGGCCCACCACTGCTTTTTGTTTGAATGGGTCTGCAAAGCCATGCATCTGTGAAGCTACCAAGTGAATTGTTTGCTTCCTTTTTGTTCTGCCCAGAGCTTGGAAAAGTTACTTTTTTGAACTACAACTCCCATCAGCCCCAGCCAGCATGGCCACCGGATTGGGCTGATGGGAGTTGTAGTTCAAAAAAAGTAACTTTTCCAAGCTCTGGTTCTGCCGCACATGCCACCCCCCGTTACTGCCAGGCTTTCCTTTTTCTTATTTTTATTCTTCAGTGTGAGTTTTCAGCTATGGTATGGAGAACTGCTTAAAAATTCCTCCCTCTCCAGTTCAATAGATAGGACACAGCTCAAATACAATGAACTGAAATTGTTTTGTAACAGCTTGAAAATATTGAGTTCACCCCATTTGAGTGAGTAGTTGAGTAGCTGCATTGAGGGAGGTGATATACTTGGGTATTAATTTGTCATATGTACAATTTTCTATATGTAAAGAACTGTGAAATACATATTTGAACTGTAAAAGATAGCACATAATTCACAAAGATGCAGTCAGAAAATAAAAGCAAAGCCTGACACAAGCAAAAATATGTTTTTGTTTTGTTTTTGTTTCATTGGTTGTATCAATCCTAGGAAATTGTATGTATGTTTGGGAGGGTGATTTAAAATGGGGAAATGGTAAGGAGGAAAGGGGTTAAGTATTTGAGATGGAGAAGGAATCAGTGTTATACATTGATTTTGCCAGTTCCAACCAGAACAAGCTTTTCCCATGTTAGGCTACCTCTTTACTCTAGTGCCCACGTATGTCCTAGCTACTTGTGCATTGTTGTTGTTTTTTTAAAAAAAACCTGATTAAATATATGCAAAATGCATATATTATAAATATAGTGCATATTAAAAGAATCAGGTTCCTCTGGTACTATATTTCTGCAGCATAATTTTATAAGTATTAACACAGGAGCATTTTTATACAATTATATGCATCTGTTTATGTGCTGCTTACTGAAAACTTGGAGTGTATTCACATATAATATGTGTATATTATGCTTATAATAATGCATACAGCATGCAAGAAATATTTATACCTCCAGTGACACCAACAAAAAATAACTTGTGTGTAGATTTTGACAGGAAGCAAAGCAGGAATTAGGGGAAAAAACTATGTGCAGATAAGCTCGACATTGGAACTTTCAGAAAATTCCATCCTGAAGTATTTATTCCTGAACAAATACCCATGTCATTTCCCAATCATCCCCTCCCAAAGTGTTTTTCAAATACAGAAAAATTACCATTAGGCTACTGCTACATGCATATGGGTGTGCATGTATAAGGTTTTGTCTTTGTTCAATGCTGAGTTCATGTTAATGCCACCTTGACAGAGTGCAGTGACTGTGAGACCAGAACTGGTGGCCCTGCCTAAATAACCAAAGATACTATGTTGATACATGAATATTTTTCACATCTTCTAGTTTGGTCCTAAAGTAACAAGTGAGGAACAAGAAAAGTATCTTCACTAATTTGCCCTTGTGTCCTTTTAACAAACATTTCATTTGCGGTATTCCCATTGTAATTACAGTTATCTGTTATATCTTTCCCTTGCCCTATTTTTCCTGATTCTTTTTATTATTCCTGATCTTTAGACATACAGTTTAAAATGGTTTCACTTGATTCAGTCAGAGGTTTTTTGTTGTTGTTGTATTAGCCACAGTCGTTAGAGTCAAAGGGGGAAAAGAGATTCAAAGGTCAGAATCTCATATTCAGCTGTTACAAAAAGGAAGAGTAATAACTTCATTGACATCTTTCCAGTTAATAGGAATCTTTGTTGTTTGACATTGTTTGGTTTTTTTTCTACCCACCCCTTTAATAAGTGATACATAGGCTTGCTAGTGTGCATTGACATAAACAAAGGAAGTCAACAATGAAATGATGCCTTTTTAATTCTACAAATATTATGACACAATGTTTTCATTCAGCAGTCCCCAGTCTTTATGAGTACTGGACTCCCTCTATAACCTCAAAAATTTCACAACACCCCCCCTCCCCATGGTGATTGTTGCTGCTGCTGCTGCTACTCTGACCAGCACCACAATTTGCACAGAGGCAGAAGAGAGAAAAATCTGTCTGGCAGGAAATTAAAGCCCAATAAATATATAATAAATTTAAACACATAGTTCATGCAAGCCTTTAGGCAAAACAAAAATGGGAGCAACCTTGGGTGCTGGAGGTGGGGGAAGGCTGTTGGCTTGTGTGCGTTGTTGTGTGAAACAGCATACATTACGTTGGAGTTAAGTTGAGCAAGAAACTTCTTCAGAGCATGTTAAGAGTCTTTATTGAAAGACATTAAGGCCAGAGGCTTAAGAGTATATACATGTAGAGATTCTTCAGTCACCCCCCTTCTGGTACATCTCTCTCCATAGATAAAAAAACAAAAGACAGCCTCTCAGCTCAGAGGCATAATTCAGAAGAGAAGAACACATAGACTCTGTTAGAACTTTCCCAGTCGCTATCAGATGGCTACCATAGCAACAACCCTGGCAGTCCGTTCCCAGACAGGACATAGACATAACTCCCCCTTAACCACAGTTACGTCTTCACACTTGCAGGCTTCATGGAAAACTACTAGAGACAGTAATGCCTACTGGTCACCAGCCCAACAGAGGCAAGCGCAAATGGGCAGAGAGAGAAGAAAAAAGATAGATCTAATGCATAGGAAGGGGGCAGGGTTAGAGGGAGAAAAAGCATGTCACATGGGCGGGGAAGAGGTTTGGTGGTCAAAAGAAGGCAGCAAGTAAGAGGCAGCAGTGGCTGGAAGAGTGAAGAGGAGCAGCCACATGGGAGGGAGGGCACTTGGGATGCGAGGACAGGGCAGGGAGAGGAAGGGAGGAAGGAAGGAGGGTGGGTTGAAGTAAAGAGGACTGCGTGTCCATTCTAGGTGTTTCCTTTTTTCTCTCTCTCCCTTCGTGGAGTGACCTGTGGTGGCATTGAGGCCTCAAAATAAACGCTCATGGTCCTACTCCTCTTTTTTCCTTCACTCACCCCTCCTGTCCCCTTACACCAAAGGGAGGGTATCCCGTGGCAGGGGAGGAAGAAGCGGGGAGTAGATGGAGAGCATGAGGATGCAATTCTCCTTAAGTGCCATCTCCTTTCTTTCCCTGTCTTTCTGAGGCAAAGGGGGGAGGAATTATATCCCCTTCTATTCTCTGCCTCACACACACATACCCCATCACCACCACCTTCACCTTAGCCTGGTAACGGCCTGTGTGAGACTCCGGGAAAATATAAGTGGAGGGAAGAGTATGCTGCCACTGCTGCATGGTTCTTTCTGTGGTGTTTGCATTTCAGGACTGGTGGATTATGGGAAGGGATTGCAAGGAAGCCAGAGGACCCTCTTCCCCTACACACACACATACACCCCTCCCACTCAGTATATGTTGGCCACCATGTCTGTGCTGTCCTCCTCCTGCTATTGCTTCTGCTGCTGCCATTGGTCCAGGCAGTGTGCAAAGGCTAGGCCTACCTTTCTCCATAAGGGGTTAAGGAGCTGGGAGCTCAGGAAGAGCAATCAAGCAGCAGATCTCCTTGCAGGGTGGGGCGACTAGCCAAGAATGAAAGTTGCTTGCACCTGCTCAGTTGGTTTCAGCCGGTGTGAAGACTTTTTAAAATTATTATTAGTAGTAGTAGTGGTGGTGGTGGTGGTGTTTTGGCCAAAAGGCCCTCAAGGCAGCTTACAAAAAATAAACACAAATATAAAAATACAGATCAATAAAAACAGTACAATTTACAAAAATTAAATAACAATGCAATAACATTAAAAAGCAACAATAACAACTTTCATTGAAAACACAACAAATCATACTTTCCTAACAAATTCCTAACAATTAGACAATGCTTACTAGTTCTTGCATCAATATGTTGACATTAGAACATGATACCACTGAGGTGTCCTGCTGGTACTGCATCTGCTAGTCCTAATACAGAACATAAGAACATAAGAACATAAGAAGAGCCTGCTGGATCAGGCCAGTGGCCCATCTAGTCCAGCATCCTGTTCTCACAGTGGCCAACCAGGTGCCTGGGGGAAGCCCGCAAGCAGGACCCGAGTGCAAGAACACTCTCCCCTCCTGAGGCTTCCGGCAGCTGGTTTTCAGAAGCATGCTGCCTCTGACTAGGGTGCAGAGCACAGCCATCATGGCTAGTAGCCATTGATAGCCCTGTCCTCCATGAATTTGTCTAATCTTCTTTTAAAGCCCTCCAAGCTGGTGGCCATTACTGCATCTTGTGGGAGCAAATTCCATAGTTTAACTATGCGCTGAGTAAAGAAGTACTTCCTTTTGTCTGTCCTGAATCTTCCAACATTCAGCTTCTTTGAATGTCCACGAGTTCTAGTATTATGAGAGAGGGAGAAGAACCTTTCTCTATCCACCCTCTCAATGCCATGCATAATTTTATACACTTCTATCATGTCTCCTCTGACCCGCCTTTTCTCTAAACTAAAAAGCCCCAAATGCTGCAACCTTTCCTCGTAAGGGAGTCGCTCCATCCCCTTGATCATTCTGGTTGCCTTCTTCTGAACCTTTTCCAACTCTATAATATCCTTTTTGAGATGAGGCGACCAGAACTGCACACAGTATTCCAAATGCGGCCGCACCATAGATTTATACAACGGCATTATGATATCGGCTGTTTTATTTTCAATACCTTTCCTAATTATTGCTAGCATGGAATTTGCCTTTTTCACAGCTGCCGCACACTGGGTCGACATTTTCATCGTGCTGTCCACTACAACCCCGAGGTCTCTCTCCTGGTCGGTCGCTGCCAGTTCAGACCCCATGAGCGTATATGTGAAATTAAGATTTTTTGCTCCAATATGCATAATTTTACACTTGTTTATATTGAATTGCATTTGCCATTTTTCCGCCCATTCACTCAGTTTGGAGAGGTCTTTTTGGAGCTCTTCGCAATCCCTTTTTGTTTTAACAACCCTGAACAATTTAGTGTCATCAGCAAACTTGGCCACTTCACTGCTCACTCCTAATTCTAGGTCATTAATGAACAAGTTGACAAGTGCAGGTCCCAGTACTGATCCCTGAGGGACTCCACTTTCTACAGCCCTCCATTGGGAGAACTGTCCGTTTATTCCTACTCTCTGCTTTCTGCTTCTTAACCAATTCCTTATCCACAAGAGGACCTCTCCTCTTATTCCATGACTGCTAAGCTTCCTCAGAAGCCTTTGGTGAGGTACCTTGTCAAACGCTTTTTGAAAGTCTAAGTACACTATGTCCACTGCATCACCTCTATCTATATGCTTGTTGACACTCTCAAAGAATTCTAATAGGTTACTGAGACAGGACTTTCCCTTGCAGAAGCCATGCTGGCTCTGCTTCAGCAAGGCTTGTTCTTCTATGTGCTTAGTTAATCTAGCTTTAATAATACTTTCTACCAGTTTTCCAGGGACAGAAGTTAAGCTAACTGGCCTGTAATTTCCGGGATCCCCTCTGGATCCCTTTTTGAAGATTGGCGTTACATTTGCCACTTTCCAGTCCTCAGGCACGGAGGAGGACCCGAGGGACAAGTTACATATTTTAGTTAGCAGATCAGCAATTTCACCTTTGAGTTCTTTGAGAACTTTCGGGTGGATGCCATCCGGGCCCGGTGATTTGTCAGTTTTTATATTGTCCATTAAGCTTAGAACTTCCTCTCTCGTTACCACTATTTGTCTTAGTTCCTCAGAATCCCTTCCTGCAAATGTTAGTTCAGGTTCAGGGATCTGCCCTATATCTTCCACTGTGAAGACAGATGCAAAGAATGCATTTAGCTTCTCTGCAATCTCCTTATCGTTCTTTAGTACACCTTTGACTCCCTTATCATCCAAGGGTCCAATTGTCTCCCTAGATGGTCTCCTGCTTTGAATGTATTTATAGAATTTTTTGTTGTTGGTTTTTATGTTCTTAGCAATGTGCTCCTCAAATTCTTTTTTAGCATTGTCTTCTTGCATTTCTTTTGCCAGAGTTTGTGTTCTTTTTTATTTTCTTCATTCGGACAAGACTTCCATTTTCTGAAGGAAGACTTTTTGCCTCTAAGAGCTTCCTTGACTTTGCTCGTTAACCATCCTGGCATCTTCTTGGCCCTGGCGGTACCTTTTCTGATCTGCGGTATGCACTCCAGTTGAGCTTCTAATATAGTGTTTTTAAACAACTTCCAAGCATTTTCGAGTGATGTGACCCTCTGGACTTTGTTTTTCAGCTTTCTTTTTACCAGTCCCCTCATTTTTGTGAAGTTTCCTCTTTTGAAGTCAAATGTGACCGTGTTGGATTTTCTTGGCAATTGGCCAGTTACATGTATGTTTAATTTAATAGCACTGTGGTCACTGCTCCCAATCGGTTCAACAACACTTACATCTCGCACCAGGTCCCGGTCCCCACTGAGGATTAAGTCCAGGTTTGCCGTCCCTCTGGTCGGTTCCATGACCAACTGATCTAGGGAATAGTCATTTAGAATATCTAGAAACTTTGCTTCTTTGTCATGACTGGAACACATATGCAGCCAGTCTATGTCCGGGTAGTTGAAGTCACCCATTACTACCACATTTCCTAGTTTGGATGCTTCCTCAATTTCATATCTCATCTCCAGGTCTCCCTGAGCATTTTGATCAGGGGGACGATAGATCGTTCCCAGTATTAAGTCCCTCCTGGGGCACGGTATCACCACCCACAACGATTCTGTGGAGGAGTCTGCCTCTTTTCGGGTTTCGAGCTTGCTGGATTCAATGCCTTCTTTCACGTATAGAGCGACTCCGCCACCAATACGTCCTTCCCTGTCCTTCCGATATAGTTTATATCCAGGGATAACCGTATCCCACTGGTTTTCTCCATTCCACCAGGTCTCCGTTATGCTCACTATATCAATGCTCTTCTCTAAGACCAAGCACTCCAGTTCTCCCATCTTGGTTCGCAGGCTCCTAGCATTAGCGTACAGGCACTTGTAAGCAGTGTCTCTCTTCAAGTGTCTTTGGCACTTGTGGTTAGGCCTGTGGTAATTTTGCTCTTCTGAATTTATATCCTGTGCCCCTGCTCTCACAATGCCTACTTCTAGGCCTACCCCTTTTAAAATTTCATCATTTCTTTGGTTTTTATCCCAGGGGGGAGGTTTATTCCGAACCGGACCTTTCTCAGCTCCTGTCGGTTTCCCCCCTCAGTCAGTTTAAAAGCTGCTCTGCTACCTTTTTAATTTTAAGTGCCAGCAGTCTGGTTCCATTCTGGTTCAAGTGGAGCCCATCCCTTTTGTACAGGCCCGGCTTGTCCCAAAATGTTCCCCAGTGCCTAACAAATCCGAACCCTTCCACCCGACACCATCGTCTCATCCACGCATTGAGACTGCGAAGCTGGGCCTGTCTGTCTGGTCCTGAGCGTGGAACTGGTAGCATTTCAGAGAAAGCCACCTTGGAGGTCCTGGCTTTCAGCATCCTACCTAGCAACCTAAAGTTTGCTTCCAGGACCTCACGGCTGCATTTCCCCATGTCGTTGGTGCCAACGTGCACCACGACCACTGACTCCTTCCCAGCACTGTCTACCAAACTATCTAAACGATAGTTTCCCTCAGGAAAGGAGCAGGAGCAGTCCAGCTTTTTGCCAACATAGACAACGTCCATGGTAAGCAGTACTTCCACTTGATCACGGGGATGAAGCGGTCAACGTTCCAGCTCTCTTAGGTCATTGCAAAGGTGGAAACGATGGGCTCGGAAAGGAGAGGAAAGAAGTAGAAGCTTGCTCGGTGTGGGTCTGCCTGCAGGAGAGATGGAAACTACGGGCTCTAAGAGGAAAGGAGAGGGAAAAGGTTAAGGTCTGCTCGGCGTAGATGGAACTGCCCGCCAAAGCTTGTCAGAGAGTCAACGGCTGGGCTGGATGATGAGAGGCCCAGGAGGGAGGGCGGTGACAAAAAATGACGCAGTGGCGAATATGGGCAGGCAGTGCTTGGTGGCTCTGGGGCTTTCAAAGGTGAAGGTGGTACAGCAGCCCATCCACCAAACTGGACAACAAAAAGCCCAGCAGGGATGGTGGCGGCAAGGAACACGTGACGGTGGAGACAAGTGGGCAGCGTTCAATAGCTCCGGAACTTTTTCAAAAATAAAGATGACACAACTGCACCTCTGCTGGTAACTCTGCTCTGCACTGGTCGCTAGTGGCAAGGTGTTCAAAATAAAGCACCAGCAGCTTGCCCACTGCTCTCTCTCCGCTGTCTTCTTGCAACCTCGCAGGAACCTATTCACACCGCCGCTCATGCTACCGCCGTCTTTTTAATAATGATTCCTCTCTTGGCTCTTTGTGACACCCCCCCC
This sequence comes from Rhineura floridana, assembly GCF_030035675.1. NCBI lineage: Eukaryota > Metazoa > Chordata > Lepidosauria > Squamata > Rhineuridae > Rhineura > Rhineura floridana. Next base: position 73,479,178 of record NC_084483.1, on the reverse strand, counting down.
CCGATGACTTCCCAAACTCCCTGAGGGTCACAGCTCCTAGGTTGGGAACAGCTGTTTTAGTTTAATATTTCCTACATTGTATTCATAAGATGAAAAGAGTATGAAAAACAAATTATACTCATTCAGTTTTGTAGCATTCTTCTAATTCCTACAATTTGCTTCCCTACCACCACCCCCCATTTTGGCTTAATGTAAACATTGCAGTCCATCTGCAGCATTGCTCACTTAGGCTTGGTTACTGGAGTTTTCTGTTCAGGTGACTGGTAGTAATAAGTTTGATCTGACTCCACTAGAAGGTTCCATTGTGTTAAGGTGCTATAATACAAAATACATCGGTAGTGTTATATCTGTGGTAGTTCATTCACACATGTACATCACAACTTGATTCTTCAGTCATGAGGTCATGGGTATGTGTGTGTAAATCATTTCTAATTTTGTGGGGCTTTCCCTTTTAAGTGTGCAATTTTTAAAAATGTGTATTTTTATGTGCCTTCAAGTCGGTTACAATTTATGTCGACCCTATGGATCAGTGACTTCCAATAGCATCTGTTGTAAACCACCCTGTTCAGATCTTGTAAGTTCAGGTCTGTGGATTCCATTAGGGAATCGATCCATCTCTTGTTTGGCCTTCCTCTTTTTCTACTCCCTTCTGTTTTTCCCAGCATTATGGTCTTTTCTAGTGAATCATGTCTTCTCATGACATGTCCAAAGTATGAAAACCTCAGTTTTATCATATTAGCTTCTAATGATAGTTCTGATTTAATTTGTTCTAACACCCAATTATTTGTCTTTTTCACAGTCCATGGTATGCGCAAAGCTCTCCTCCAACACCACATTTCAAATGAGTTGATTTTTCTCTTCTCTGCTTTTTTCACTGTCCAACTTTCACAGCCATACATAGAGATCGGGAATATCATGGTCTGAATGATCCTGACTTTAGTGTTCAGTGATACATCTGTGCATTTGAAGACCTTTTCTAGTTCTCTCATAGCTTCCCTCCCCAGTCCTAGCCTCCTGATTTCTCGACGATTGTCTCCATTTTGGTTAATTACTATGCCGAGGTATTGATAATCCTTGACAAGTTCAATGTAGTCATTGTCAACTTTAAAGTTACATAAATCTTCTGTTGTCATTACTTTAGTCTTCTTGACGTTCAGCTGTAGTCCTGCTTTTGTGCTTTCCTCTTTAACTTTTATCAGCATTCATTTCAAGTCATTACTGGTTTCTGCTAGTAGTATGGTATCTTCTGCATATCTTAAATTATTGGTATTTCTCCTCCAATTTTCACACCTCCTTCATCTTGGTCCAATCCCACTTTGATTGATTGATTGATACACCGCCTTTCCACAGTGAGCTGTGCCCAAAGCGGCTTACAACAAACATTCAAAATACAAAATATTGAGGTCAGGGAAAGAAGTCAGTTTACAAAACAACCAATGCATTTAAAAAGGACAAAAACAATTTAGCAAACATTCAGTATTACAAAATAAATAATCTAGACTTTAAAACATAAGTACAAAGCAAACAGAAAGCTAACAGACAATAGAGCTTCAGGTGCTCATTTTGCTGCACTTGAAGGAGCCTCAGCAGCCTGTCTTGAATACAGTTCAGAGCGGAAGGGTCCTCCCACCAGCTACATGACTTACAGTTGGCTGCCTTTTATCTCCTCCAGAAGAGGAGATAAAGGAGAGGAGATATATGTTCTGCATACAGATTAAACAAGCAGGGTGATAAGATATACCCCTGTCTCACACCCTTTCCAACTGGGAACCAATCAGTTTTTTCATATTCTGTCCTTACGGAAGCCTCTTGTCCGGGGTATAGATTGTGTATTGGGACAATCAGATGCTGTGGCACCCCCATTTCTTTTAAAGCATTCCATATTGTGTGAAGTGGATTGATCATCTTGGCTTGTTTATAAATCTGGATCTCTCAGAATGTATAATCAATTGAACCTTCTGGCTACCCCAACCCCAGTATGAAAATAAAGACACTTGCCTTTCAGGCGGAAGCATGTTTGCCTGTTTTACAATGCGAGATCAAACAAGAATAACTGTTGAATGCAGTCATGCTTGTTGATAGCATTGCAGTGCATAGCCAGGAAATGAAGAGGCAAGACAAGATGAAGTGTAGGTAAATCAAGGGCCACGTTTATTGAAATAAAGCCAATTAATTGCTTGATTGCATAATAAATGATCTGCAGAGGCAAATGTGGGGCCTAACTCTTTCCCAATCAGGTGAGAACACCCTGCCATAGGAAAGGGGGTGGTCCAAGCTTAATCCCCTCCTCCGGGCCCCATCCCCACAGGGTGGTTACAGAGGCCTTCCTGCTCCACCTCCCCCAGGGCCGCACAACTCTGAGTGGGTGTTACAGGTTAGCTCCAAAGGTGAGCCTTATCCTGCTAACCCTCCGCACAACCTGGAAGGCAGGCCTCAGAACCCACCAATCACCTTAAAGTGTGCCTAAGGGTGGTCACCAAACCCTATCCTGTGAAATTTCCGCACCTATCCACCAAACGTGACCAGATGAACCTATTTACAGTATTAAACTACCAGGCCAGGCAACAAATCAGCTGAATCACATTAAGCTGGAATAGCCAAATAAGCAAGAGCCAATCAGCCGAATTAGAAGAACAGTACAGGGTAGGCAAAAAACTTGTCAGCAAACAAAGGCTGATGAGCTAAACGTGCCTACCTGGCCCCAAAGCAACCAGTTAAACTTGTACTGCCCTAAGGCAGGGTGGGTGGGCATCGCATCAGGCCAGAAAGAGGCTGCGGGGAGGTGGAGCAGGACTTAAATAGCCACCCTGCTGCACCCCCTACATGACAGGCATGCATGGCCATGCCACGCCCAAAAGGGGAGGGGCTCTGAAGCCATGCCAGGTCTTCCCCAGCATGACTGCAAAGGCCCGCCGTCGCCAGAGCCCTTGGGTCTGACGATGGCAGGAATTGTTCACATGTCACTTAAACAAAAGTTAATGTTTAACTGTGGTTTAATGTAAACAGGCAGCTTAAATGTCTCTGCTTTGCTCCTGCCCCATTATGGATGCAGTGCTCTAAGAGCAACAAACCTTGTCTTATTGTGTCATCTGAATCTGGGTTTGTGGTTTGTTCTCCTCAAACCACAAGCAGAAGCCAAGGTTTGTTCTTAGCTTGCCTCTTGTAATTTGTTTGGGGAAAACAAACCTTGAGTCTGGGTTCTAATGATACAACAGGCTTGTGGTTTGTTGCTTGCACTAATGTGCTACTTGTTCATATTAAACCATAGTTAAACAAATTAACCAATAACTCACCAAACTAGCCAATAACTCTTTGGTTAGCATATGCTAGTAGTGTTCTACTGAATCTCAAACGAGTAAAATGTATTGGAATATATCAGCCAAACATCTTTTCCTGGTAGTCTGAGTTCTGGTAGTCTATACTCACAAATTCTGAGCAGGCAGCACCTGCAGTGTTGAATACATCTGTGTTGACTTGCCAAATGTACCATGTGCTAGGCAGCCTTTCCCAACTAGTGGGCCACCAGATGTTGTTGGACCACAACTCCCATAAGCCTCAGCCAGCATTGCCAATGGTCAGGAAAGATGGGAATTGTGGTCCAACAACATCTGCAGGCCCACTAGTTGGGAAAGGCAGTGCTAGGGTCATTATAGGAAGGCTGATTCCATAGGCAAACTCTGTGCAAACTGGCATAGAACTGCAAGAGTAGTTTTTCAAGTACTTGTGAAAACATGTAAAAAGCCGATCTGGGCCAAATTTTATACATAAAACTGGCATTCACAAGACTGTTTCAGCACATGGCTCCTTGGCTTAAAGTCAGTTGACATATCTTGTAATAGACAAACTTTCTTGATCCAAATATTCCTTGGCAAGTAGGAGGCATTTTTCCAGTTGCATTGCTTTTAGATGCTTTTAATCAGTCTCATTATAGAATACATGTGCATGAACTTACATTGCTAAACTTTTATGCATAATGTATAAATAATAGGATGGCTTCTTCATTCCCTCTTGTTACTGCTGTCACTAGGCTAGGCATAAAAGAGACCTTGACATTCCATTCCAGCTGGTCATGTATAATTACTACTATGTAACCTAAATAATTTGTGCCTAAGTTTGGTTTTTCTTCTTTCCTCCTCATCCCTTTTTTCCTTATGTATGGTGCCTTTTACTTTGTAAGCCTGTGGACAGGGACTGTCTTGTTTTTATTGATTGTATGTAAGCTACTCCAGGAGCCTTTTTGGCTGAAGGTTTGGGTACAAATCCTATAAATAAACTAGCTTTTGTTCTTACCAAAGCAATCACCTTGTGTCTTAAGGGGGGGCTCATGTTATTGAATAAATAAATCAGTACTTGCACTTGGAAACTTGAAAACTACCATTTCTTGAAGAATGCTTTAAGGTGTTTTTTTTTTTTAATGCAGGGAACTTTTGTATGGAGGATGATTCACTCACTTGAACTTTCAGTCTGTAGTGATGTGGCCAGACAGCTTTGTATCTTGGTGTCTTCTGTTTGTGTATGGGTACACACTAGATCTAATACTTTGTCATGACATTTTCACATGTCCTGCTCCACGGCCCCGGCAAGGCCTGGGGCAGCGGGGCATGTTTGTGGCCCGGGATTGAAGTCCCAGCTGTCAGATAAGGGCAGCTAGCATGCCCGAGCCAGCACTTACATGCCGTGCGTGGGCATGAGGGAGGGAGGGAGGTGGGGCGATGGAGCTAATTTAAGCCCTCTTTGGCAAGTGACACCCGTCCCCCCTCCACTTGCCTTGGTGTTCAACGGGTCACTTCGGGGCCGAGTAGGAATTTTTGCCCTGCTCACTCATGTTGGTGGGCAGGTTTTTTGCCTACTCCACACTGTGGTGGCGGGATGGAATGGAGTTAGGGGGTGTCATTGTTTAATAGGTTGTTTTGGCTGATTTGGCTAATTTGGTACCTAAAGTTTAATGGGTGGTTGCATTCTGTTGCAGTTGGTCACATTGGCAGGAAGGTGCAGGAAGGGAAGCTGGTAAGGACAGCTAGGTGGCACCCTTAGGCACCTTTGGGGGTGATTGGTGGGTCTGGAGGCCTGCCCTTCAGATCTGTACGGCTTGGAGGCAGGATATGGGCTGCCTTTGGGGCCGACTTACCTCATCCACCCAGAGTTGTACGGCCCGGGGGATGGTGATGTGGGAAGGTCCCCTTACTCACCCTAGAGGTGAGGTGGGGATGGGGCAAGCAGAATGGCTCACCCTTGCCCAGGCAAGGGTGATTGCCCAATAGCTGTAATTAGATACATCAATTATAACCTAGCTTCCGCACCTATGTTTTACCTCTGCAGGTTATTTTAAGGGGTAAGTTTAAAGTTTAATAAAGTGGCCCCTAGTTCAACCCAGCCTTTGTGTCTGTGTGTTTATTTCAATCCTCAGCCGCAAACCCTATTCAGAGAGAGATGAAACTATAGAAAGTGAGAGGTTTATGGTCTCAAGATGCATGATTTACAGTAAACTTTCAAATATTTCTTGTGCCAGGTCAAGATTGTGAAAAATTCGAGACAAAGGGTTGAAACCAGAGACTTCATGAGTGGAGATCTACTTTTGGAACCCTCCCGTTGATGGAAGGGAGTAAGAGGCAATTTTTGCCAATTCTCCTACACCCCCTCAGCTTTGTTCTGGAGTGTTGCTGAATCCTACAGAACAGTACAAGAGGGGACTCAAGAAGCTGCAGGAGAATTGTCAAAATCTTTTTTGTTCTAATTCTGAACTTCTGTGTGTCTCTAGTTCTTTTTCAATATCTCTGTCTCAGGATGTTATCTTGAAGCTCAGGTAAACTAGAAATAATTATGTAGATTTAAAGGGTATATTTTTAAGTTGCAGAACTCTCTAGGAGCACCTAAGATTTATATTTTATCATATCATTTTATTTGCTGAAAGCCACTTCTAAAACCATGTATGTGTTAATTTCCCCCAGTAGATTTGGTATGAAAATGTTTAGTTGGACAGCTGGTGCCACAGCTGGCAATGTATATGTTTAACAGGTTAGCTGGCATTTATCTGCATAAAACCCAAACAAAAATAAAATAAAAAAATCTGCCAGATTAAAATATGCTAAAAAGCAGTCATGATGAGAGTAGGATAACTCCATTTGAAGGTTAACAAAGACATTTTGCTGCTTTCTCCATGATTCAAGTAAATAAAAATACTGTTTTTATTATATTGAAGTTTATAGAATACCAAGTGTTTTCTAGAGCCTGAAAAGGATATTATTCACTTTCTTTCAGATATACTGAAATTGATAGGTAGAAAGGACACCACAAAATGAAGTGTCATGGAGTGGATTGCCACATGCTACTATTATAGCAAATAATGTAAATTGATTTTTTAAAGGTTTAGATATAAATGTTTGTAGAGAAAAATAGATAAAATATATTTGTTAAATTTGTATTCTATTATTTCAAGGAACTCAGAGTAATTTTCTTGTCAATCTCTAATCCGTATTTTCAATGTAGTATATTTGTGTATGTGTAAAAAAAAAAAACAGAGGAGATGTTTTTTCAAAGCCATGAAGGGCTTTGAAAGTAAAAAATAGCACTTGAGCCAAGAAACAAACAAGTAGTTAATGTGGATTTTTTTAGGACTGGTGTTATGTGATCCCTAAACCTGCATCACTTAATATCCTGGTACTGAAACTGCCATCGAAGGACAATCTGTCAGATTAGAAGTGACAGATTTATCTGCAATGTATTTGACCAACATGTCATAGCAGGTTACTGTCCACCAACAGTGTCAGATAATGACCCAAGACTGACTAAGCCATGTACTGCTCTGAACAATTTCATTGGACGGCACTGAATCAAAGCAATGGTGTTGGAGAAATAGTTATGCTTCACTGTCATCTCTGCCTCAGAGGAGGCTCTAATATGAAGTCTTATCTATGTTGTATGAATACAACCCAGATCTTTTTTCCTTTTCCTCCCTAGCCATCATCCCATCTATATCATCTGTGTATAACAAGCAGTGGTGTGGGCTCTTAACTATTTGGGTTTAGCAGTGACTGTCAAGTCATCTGTGTGAGCTTCCCATTCCAGAAAACTATTAGGGTGGTGACAGAGTGCCCGTGATACCAACCAATGAATTCCCAAGGGTGTTCTGGAAGCGAATCAACTTTGTCAGTGCTGAGGTTAGACCAAACAGAGATCAGAGACCACAGACAGTTCTACACGTGACCGGGTCAGAGTCAAAAGAATAATTCAGAATTTATCCTTCACCAGACTATTATTCTGGGATAATCCTGTGGTTGTTATGGCAGTCATTCTCCTGAGATGCTTCCTGTAAAGAGTGCTTAATGTGGATATTGAAGTGCCCCAGTGTGACAATTGGCATCTCTAACTTGAAACCCAAGTCCACCTCTGTCTGTCCAGTCCGAGTTTCCGATGAACAGTAGAAGGGTGAAGTATATCATAGAATCCACCCACCCCTTCTCTCTAGAGCTCAATATGTCCCGAGACTTTTGAATACTTTGCATATTTTTGGAAAATATTAATAGTATGTAGCAAATAAGACTGGAGATTATCTCTGTGTAACACCATAGTCAAACCTAAGCAGGGATATTGATTTAACCACAGTTAACTACATGTATCTTGTCTTCATTGCAATGGTGTATAATGATAACTATCTCAGGTGAACTGTTACATTATAAAACCTCATGCCTTTCCCCATTGTAGCTCTTCCATATGTTGCCACCAGTGCAGGTGACAAAGACAAGTGCCTTTTCTGGCACCTAAAAAGGCAATACCATAAATGACTAAGTTTAAATCATATATATAGCTTGAAGTTGAATGGCGAAGCAACTTCTTTTCTGTTTTGACACTTTTTAAAGTATACCTTGTCATGGGTGTAATTCAAGCACACTGAGACCTAAACCTCTCTCTCTGCCCAGTTATAAAAGGCACATATGCAAAGTATACAAAGTCTTACATCATGACCCTGACAAGGATTAATAGAAACTAACTTAATAAAGTCCCATTTTAAATTCTATATAGATAAGGCTTGAGTGTGGCGGCCAGGATCTGTTACGATTTTAATCAGTGCACTACATTTACAAAGACAATGTTTTTTCCCTACAACTGTTTATTTGCTGAGTTTGAGGCCGTGTTGTATTTATTGCATCTGTAGCCCACCCAGAGACTTCTAAATAGCAAGATAGCTTCATGACAATAATATGTGGTAGACTAGACTGAGACATAATTATTTACAAAGATGTGTGGTGATCTGAACTTGGATCTTCCACATCCAGTTCCAACAGTTTACCACACTAGTTTTCATATGTACCAGATTTCTCCATTTCCTCTCATAATAAACCATTTTTATCTGTAGAAATGAATGTGCCATTTGTCCTTGACTGCAGTCTTGTTTCATCAAAGTGGCCTTAGGACATCCAGTTTTAATATGGCTTTGTTGACATAAGGCTTTATCTAGCAGGCACAGTATGAATTTGGGGGATTTAAGCATGAATTGTTTCACGTTTGAGTGCCATTAGGTGTCATGGGCCCCAAGGGTTGGCAAGAATTGGGAGGATGAAGAGTGGGTTGCAGATGTTGGGGAAGGGGCTGCCCACCCACCTCTCTTATATTTAGGATGGATGAACAAGATTAAGGCATTGCAACAAATGTCTGTCATTGCCTCTACGTGTCTAGTTTGTATCCTGAGATATGTAGTCTCCCATTATTTCCATTTGCCATGTTTGTATCAGAAGTAATGCCTAGCCTGTCAGTGTTCTATATTCTCAGTCATACCTAGAATTCCTGATGCTACATTCCTGTACTGACTTCTGGAATAAAGCTCATAAAAAACCCCAGCCTTCAGGTACTGAGACTGCTTCTCTAGTTGGGAGCCAGACATTAGGAACTATCATCTTCGTGTTCAAGCTAATGCCAAATCTCTCATCAATTGTATTGGCTGTTGCAGCTGCCTCACCTTCAAGTCCCCCTTCAAGTGAAGGGGATCCACTAAGAAGGCAGGAACAAGCAGATAGTCCTGCATAGTATTTCAGCAGAAATGGGAAGGTAATCTGTGTTGGAATGAGGAAGGAACAGAAGTTGGATTTTGTAGGATGCAAATCTATGCTGTGTGGATTGAGATGAAGCCCAAGAATGTTGATATGTTATATGTACTTGCCTGGATGGTGGGCAAAATCTTGGAGAAAAACAGAGAAAGAGGAAGCACAGCAGAACACAGTAGAAGGCCTTCTGCTAGACGTCTCCCCCCTTTTAAAAGGTGATGGTTTACTTTTGGTGCCAGACATTACATGCTTTTGTGGATGGGAGGAGGGGTTGTCATGGAACCCCAAAACTTCAAAATTCCTAAGGTATACTTTCTCTCTATTGTACTAGGGATGGATGCATCAGTCTGAATGTTCATAAATCTGGTCTAGCCCATAAACACATATCTAAAAATGTAGCTTTGAACATATTTTGTCATTAATACACATTTCTAAATTATTTTCTCTCAAAATATGCATTTCTAAATATATTTTATTTTAAAATATGCATTTTAAAACATATTTTGATACTTTTTTTGCTATTAACTGCATTTCAAAGTCTGGAAAAATGTGAAATCTGAGGGATAAATACATTACGATCTGCAGATTAGTCCTGAAGGTACAGATCATGTCAGTTCATATTGGAATTCACAAAGAAAAAAAATACTCAAATATCCCTAGGACGCATATAAAAGGAGATTCAATTGGCATTTCATTAAATAAATATATATTTAAAATACATATAAACATGAGCGAGGGAAAAGTCTTCGCCTCCTTGAATACTTGGATCCCAGCCACCCATATTTAGGAGCAGGGCTTATGAGTAAGAGTTGTCACAATGTTATGTGCATTTGAGGGTTTTTGTTGATTTGCTTTTAATGGAAATCTAGATGCCAACACCTTTTCTTTGCATGTTCCCATCTATTTACCCTGTAATTTTGAATACATAATTGTATTCTTTGCTCCTGCCCATCACCCACCACAATTGGACATGGTGATATTTTGTAAAATGTGTCACTTACACAGAAACTTAACTCCATTATACAGAAATTGAACTCTTCATTAATTATTTGGAACCCAATTGTTTTTAACAATGACTTGTAAAATCTTTTCAAAGCACTGTTCTGCTATTCAGGAATGCCTATAGATTCTATGTGAAAATTCTATTAATCAAACCTAATTCCTTATTTTACCTTATGTGCTTAGAAGCCTATATCCTTATCTTAGTTTTTTATTGCTATCTCAAGGATTCACTAATTGCTTTAGGCTCCACTGGCTCCGGAACACTAAACATTTATGATACTTTAAAGAAGATACGGTAGAATTTTATTTCCAGCTAATGTGTATGTAATTATTTAACATATTTATACATAAGCATGATAAACAAAAGTTGTTATTGTATTTTAAAAACAATGAAGAGTAGAACAACGTGGGAACAAGAATTAGGACTGAATATATCTCAACAGCTTTCATGTAATTCTGGTATTATATTGATGTAATATCTCTTATTCTGACGTTCAAAAACCTCAGTGTAAGTTATTAAATATCATCTAACACCTGCTAGAGTAAGTAAAATCTATTCCATGGGTTATTTCAAATGTTGGAAATGTAAAATGGCAAACGCACAGGTGTATATGTGGTGGAATTGCTTGTCTGCAAGCCATTTTGGAATCAGATTCTACATTATGTCTCTGAAATCTTTGGGACTGTAATTAGACCTACCCCAGTGTTGGTTTTATTTAATGTTATAGTGATAGATATAAGCAAAAATCTTAAGTTACTTGTCTCTAATCTTACAACTGCTGCAAAAATCATGTGGGCCAGGAAGGGAAGGCTCAGAACAGCTCCTCTATTTGGGAATGTAAGCTTAAGTGCCAGGACATTGGTTTTATACATGGGGTATTCTAATGATGTATTTAGGAGCTGTATAATAAATAAATGAGATTATTTTAAAAAACCTTTTTCTGTCTGTACCCAAAATTAGAATTGAATGACATCTTTATCTGCATACCTGATAAAAGCTTTTATTATGAAAATAGCATTCTGTAACAGATAAAATATATTTGTGGAATGTTATAAAAATGATTTCTCCCCAGTGTGATACAATTGTAGTTGAAAACTTTGTGTTCTAACAGCCATGCTATTTTATAGTAAACCAATAAAACTGGTCTGTAGCAACATTCCATGTCATGGTGAAGCAATATTCACATTCTAAAATACTTACATGAAATAGGAGAAATGAGTTGTTATGGTATGTGAATGAAATAATAAAAATAAACACTAATAGTAAGTCACTATTACAGGCATACTAGATTCTCTTCTAACATTCAGTAAGACAGCAGCAAAGAAACAAGTAAGAATGCAGGTATGGCTAGAAACATATTGTTTACCTTTGTATTAGCTCAATAAACAATGAAATGTTTGTAGGTATTGGGTGAAACCTTTAATCACACGGAGAATTGTTCAGATAGTCATCAAAGGAAGTGATAGGCAGTGGTGCTCTGTGTGGTAGTTGCTGGTAGACTGCCAGCTTCTGCTGAATAACACTTCATGATGGAGGTAGTGGATGCCCTTATGAAAGGGTATCCCAAAATAGTGGTGGAGGTTCAAGAGCACTCTGAAGATGCCTTAGCAGCTGAGTGGGTAACAGTGCCCTGCACAGGCCCTGACATGAGGCCGTGCAGCAGTAACACACATGAAGTTGCTGCTTCAGTGCTTTTGCACTCACCTTGCAACAACCTCCGGGAAGTGTTTTGACATCTTCTCCTTCATTGTGTTGCACAGATGAAAGAACTTATGATATTCATAGGGTGAGGCTGGACAACAGTGGATGGGTTTTCATCATCATATTTAGGGGCCATGTGGAGAGTGCATGAGGAGAGGAAGTTAACAAACAGCCAGAAGTGCTTGCACTAGTGGAACTTTTAGTTGGATGTTCTCTTAGGTCTGTTCCAAATTGTCACCTGTTCTGCTTATCACATTTTGGAACAAATATTTCTCCTGAGCCCTTAAATGTGTATATTCTAACATTTTCATAAAGATATTCAGTTTCCCCATTCCTTTTTTCCTTGTTAGGGCTCCTTTCTCCTTTGCCTTCCTAGAGATATTCCAGCTAATCAGAGATTACACTGTTATCATTACAATGCTACATAGGGATTTTTGGGTTACCCCATAGCACAGGGAGCAAGGTTAAAATCCTCCTTCCTGCACATCCTGGTTCAAATTGGATCCCCTATGGCTGCTAGTTGATTGTTTTATTTCTTTTAAAAAAAAACAGATATATGAACTGTAATCACCAGGGCTGTGGAGTCGGTATGCCAGACCTTCGACTCCGACTCCTCTATTTTTCTACTATCCAACTCCGACTCCTTCATAAATGGCAAATGTATATTAACTAGTAATAACAAATTTACTGTAGTAAAATGGTAGCACAAAGTATTTCATCACCACCACGTGAATCCAGAGCTGGGAAAAGTTACTTTTTTGAACTACAACTCCCACGAGCCCAATCCCTGGGGCTGATGGGGGTTGTAGTTCAAAAAAGTAACTTTTCCAAGCTCTGGATTCACGTGGTAGTGATGAAATGCCTTGTGCTACCATTTTACTACAGTAAATTTGTTATTACTAGTTAATATACATTTGCCATTTATGAAGGAGTCGGAATCGGAGTTGGAGTCGGTACATTTCTACCGACTCCGACTCCACCCAAAATTGCTTCCGACTCCACAACTCCGACTCCACAGTCCTGGTAATCACATTTCCCATGTCTTCTAGTTTGTTTCTTAGAGATGAGCAACAGCAAAACATAATTGCAAAAAGATTTGATACATTGTTCATGCATGTATATGCAGAAAGGGACAATCAAAGAGTTTTGTGGTATATATCCAAGGATAGTGGGATTCTTAGGTGCAGGTTTTGTAGAAACTATTCTCACTTCATGGGGCATACACTTTTTTTCATTAAAAGGAACTGAATTACTAATGACTACAAGATAAATGGTATACAACCTGTCCTGGGCTTGCAACTTTCATGTTTGGAAGAATCATGAAGAGAAATTTTGGCAAAAGAGTTTTGAGGGCTCTGCCAAGTTTTCACAGTAAAGTAAAATGACAAATAGGTACTAAACCTGAGATGGGTACTCAACCTATTTCTTAATTCTTGGTCTGTACAGCCTGTTTTAGATAGTATTGAATCTGTTCTTGCATGTAATAGAACAACTCTGTTGGGAAGGATAACCATATCCCAGTAATGGTTTTCATTCATAACCAGTCTTAAAGGACACATTGTTTCCTGTTCCATGTATATGCTCTGCTTTCAAGTAGACAGCTAAAAGTATTTGCCAGATTAGGTTGGAGGACATTCTGTAGACAGGATAACGCCTCCCTCTAGACCTGATAGGAAGGGTCTTTAGAGACTTTCTCCTCCTTTTCTGCAGGGAGAAGTCATCGCGCCCTTCAGACCTGATCTGCCTCTGTTAGAAAGTGGTAGGGTCTTTTCTTCTGGGGAGAAAATTCCCAGTATTTGAGCCTTGTTTTTTCTGAGTGTACCTTTCCTGTTTTCTTCGTTCCTTTAGTTTATCTCCTCTTCATTTAATTGTCTGTGATTGTTAGTTGGGAAGGGGGGTTACTTCATTCTCTTTCCCTTGGTTTTGTTTTCCCTTGCTCCTTGTGGTTGTTTTTGTATTTTCTTTTTCACTGGGTTTAAAATCTAAAAGGGGGGTTGCTCCTTTTCTTTTCCTTCTTCACACCACTTGTGGACAGTGGCAGTGTGGTACTGGTCCAACCTGGTCGCTTTCATCACCAGCCCCGGTGGGTCTGTCTGGTGAGGAGCTTGGCAAGTCCTTCAACTAACATCCAGTGGGTCTGCTGACAGTGTTTAGGCACAGCGCACACTTTCCTTTTGTCCCCTCATGCCTCAAGTAGCCTTCTTAACTTGGAGCTCAGTGGGTTCTACAATCACTATCAGGCACAATATCTGCCATTTTGTTTAGGTGCAAATCACTGTTTGGATATGGGCAGCCATTTGCTCCAATTGCACACAATTGGTAGAACTTGGCAGGTCCCGCAGTCTCCATCAAGCAGGACTGCCATTTTGGTTTTGTTGTGCTTGCCATTCTGCTCAGCCCAATTTGCTCCTTCTGAGGTAAGATTCTGCAACACTCTGTTCCAACCGGGATCGCGTCATACATTCCCTCTCCCATAGCACTAGCTACATGCTTCTCAGGGCTTAGGGTAAGAAGAAGGCACTTCCACTGGCCAAGGAGGAGGAACAGAAGGGAAAACAAAACCAGTTTTTTCATACATCCAAGCAGTTTTTCAAACCCAGAGGTTCCTCATCTTACAGACCCCGATGGGACTGGACAGTCCAGGGGGAGGCAGTCCCTCTATCTCAAAGACCACTCACTCTGACTTTCCCCCCACCAAGTTCCAAAGAGGGGGAAAGAAGTCCACTTCATTGTGACTGTCTTTGGGATGTGTAACAGCCTCCAGTGGGGGGAGGCTGATTTACTCTGCTCACCTGTTGAGGGCAGGGATCACCTCAGACAGTTGGGTTTGGGACACAGTGTCCCAGGGATATGCTCTGAAATTTGAGTATCTTCCACACATTCAGTTTGTCCCAGTCCCCCCAGTTGCAGAGATCAGAGAACCATCAGAACTACCTGCCGGCCATTCAGCACCTACTGGAGGGTACGTGCCATAGAACTGATGCCAGCCTTTATGCAAAAGTCTAGGGACTATTCCTGAACTTCCTGAAGTTCTTGCTGGTCGGAGTTGACAGGGGTCTGAGTTTCAATACCATAAGGAGACAGGCAGCGCTCAGCACAGTTATCTCTCTAGTGCAGAAGGTTGTCTTTCCATTCCCTGTATAAGAGGTTCATTAAAAGGGTGATGTTGATTTCACCCAGAGTGGTGCCCAGGTTTCTGACCTGAAATCTATATCGGGTTTTGTCCACTTTAACTGGCCCTCCTTTTAAACCTTTGGCATATTGTAAACTTAAATTATTGATGTTTAAAATGGTATTCTTGGTTACAGTCACTTCAGTGCATAGGGTCTCTGAGCTAGCGGCTCTTTCTTCTGTTCCCAAACTCTGCATTTTTTATCAGGACAAGGTTGTCCTGAATCCTGATCCTACTTTTATCCCCAAAGTAAACTTTGTCTTTTACAGGTCCCAGGACTCCCTTCCTTTTGTCCTAATCCTTCATGTCATCAGGAGTGTAGATGGCATTCTCTTGATGTGAGATGTTCTCTAAGATTTTATCTCAATAGGACATTGGAGTTCAGAAAGTCAGAAGTGCTGTTTATTGCTTTTTCTGACACATTGAAGGGTTGCAAGGTCTCATCTTCCTCCATCTCTAGGTGTTTAAGAGAGGCCATTAGTCAGGTGTAATAGGACTTTAAGCAAGGTGTATAGGACCTTAAACAAGGATCCCTCAGGGGGCATCACAGCCCACTCTTTGAGGGGGAGCCAGCCACTTCAGCTGCTTATAAGGGGAGCTTCCCAGTTCTGGAATTTGTAGAGCAGCCACTTGGGCTTGCAGATGTGACCTTTGGCAGAAAGGTTCACCAGAGGGTAGTTTGACAGTGAAGAAAAAATGGGCTCAGAGGAAACTCTCCCTGGTATGGCGTACTGCTCTACTACATCCTGTCTAGAGAATGACCTTCAACCTAAATGGAAAAAATGGAAATTGGTACTTACTATGAATTTCTATTTGCAGATTAGGTTGGAGGACATTCTCCCCATCCCTGATTCTTCTGTGCTACCCTCTGGATTATGGGTATGGGGATTAGGGCTTCTGCATTTGTCTTACATACTGCACACTATGTTTAGATTTTTGTCTATGTTCTGCTGTTTTTTCTCCTGTTCTTGTGTTCTATTCTGCCTATACCTGTGTCTTTCTTCACATGCCCTCAGCTCTGCCAGTTCCGTTTGGAGGGTGGGATGACTCCTTCTCCTGGAAGAGGAGGTGAAAGGCTCTAAAGACGCTGCCTAAAGTCCAGAGGGAGGTGTCATCCTGTCTACAGAATGTCCTCCAACCTCATCTGCAAATAGAAATTCAGGGTAGGTACCAATTTCCATTTTCTGTGTCTTTTTTAGAAAAGCACCAGCTAATCTCTTATTTTTCTTGCTCAAACAGTTTAAATCTTAGTTGCTCTTTTGCCTCCTTTACCTTCTGGTCAGAAAGAATGAAGTCAAAAGCTATTGCTGTAGTCAAAATGGCAACTTAAGAACATAAGAACATAAGAAGAGCCTGCTGGATCAGGCCAGTGGCCCATCTAGTCCAGCATCCTGTTCTCACAGTGGCCAACCAGGTGCCTGGGGGAAGCCCGCAAGCAGG
The DNA here is from genome assembly GCF_030035675.1 of Rhineura floridana. NCBI lineage: Eukaryota > Metazoa > Chordata > Lepidosauria > Squamata > Rhineuridae > Rhineura > Rhineura floridana. The sequence continues at coordinate 73,462,824 of NC_084483.1, read as the reverse complement.
ACCCGAGTGCAAGAACACTCTCCCCTCCTGAGGCTTCCGGCAACTGGTTTTCAGAAGCATGCTGCCTCTGACTAGGGTGGCAGAGCACAGCCATCATGGCTAGTAGCCATTGATAGCCCTGTCCTCCATGAATTTGTCTAATCTTCTTTTAAAGCCATCCAAGCTGGTGGCCATTACTGCATCTTGTGGGAGCAAATTCCATAGTTTAACTATGCACTGAGTAAAGAAGTACTTCCTTTTGTCTGTCCTGAATCTTCCAACATTCAGCTTCTTTGAATGTCCACGAGTTCTAGTATTATGAGAGAGGGAGAAGAACTTTTCTCTATCCACTTTCTCAATGCCATGCATAATTTTATACACTTCCATCATGTCTCCTCTGACCCGCCTTTTCTCTAAACTAAAAAGCCCCAAATGCTGCAACCTTTCCTCGTAAGGGAGTTGCTCCATCCCCTTGATCATTCTGGTTGCCCTCTTCTGAACCTTTTCCAACTCTAGAATATCCTTTTTGAGATGAGGCGGCCAGAACTGTACACAGTATTCCAAATGCGGCCGCACCATAGATTTATACAACGGCATTATGATATCGGCTGTTTTATTTTCAATACCTTTCCTAATTATCGCTAGCATGGAATTTGCCTTTTTCACAGCTGCCGCACACTGGGTCGACATTTTCATCGTGCTGTCCACTACAACCCCGAGGTCTCTCTCCTGGTCGGTCACCGCCAGTTCAGACCCCATGAGCGTATATGTGAAATTAAGATTTTTTTCTCCAATATGCATAATTTTACGCTTGTTTATATTGAATTGCATTTGCCATTTTTCTGCCCATTCACTCAGTTTGGAGAGGTCTTTTTGGAGCTCTTCGCAATCCCTTTTTGTTTTTACAACCCTGAACAATTTAGTGTCGTCAGCAAACTTGGCCACTTCACTGCTCACTCCTAATTCTAGGTCATTAATGAACAAGTTGAAAAGTACAGGTCCCAATACCGATCCTTGAGGGACTCCACTTTCTACAGCCCTCCATTGGGAGAACTGTCCGTTTATTCCTACTCTCTGCTTTCTGCTTCTTAACCAATTCCTTATCCACAAGAGGACCTCTCCTCTTATTCCATGACTGCTAAGCTTCCTCAGAAGCCTTTGGTGAGGTACCTTGTCAAACGCTTTTTGAAAGTCTAAGTACACTATGTCCACTGGATCACCTCTATCTATATGCTTGTTGACACTCTCAAAGAATTCTAATAGGTTACTGAGACAGGACTTTCCCTTGCAGAATCCATGCTGGCTCCGCTTCAGCAAGGCTTGTTCTTCTATGTGCTTAGTTAATCTAGCTTTAATAATACTTTCTACCAGTTTTCCAGGGACAGAAGTTAAGCTAACTGGCCTGTAATTTCCGGGATCCCCTCTGGATCCCTTTTTGAAGATTGGCGTTACATTTGCCATTTTCCAGTCCTCAGGCACGGAGGAGGACCCAAGGGACAAGTTACATATTTTAGTTAGCAGATCAGCAATTTCACATTTGAGTTCTTTGAGAACTTTCGGGTGGATGCCATCCGGGCCCGGTGATTTGTCAGTTTTTATATTGTCCATTAAGCTTAGAACTTCCTCTCTCGTTACCACTATTTGTCTCAGTTCCTCAGAATCCCTTCCTGCAAATGTTAGTTCAGGTTCAGGGATCTGCCCTATATCTTCCACTGTGAAGACAGATGCAAAGAATGCATTTAGCTTCTCTGCAATCTCCTTATCGTTCTTTAGTACACCTTTGACTCCCTTATCATCCAAGGGTCCACTTGTCTCCCTAGATGGTCTCCTGCTTTGAATGTATTTATAGAATTTTTTGTTGTTGGTTTTTATGTTCTTAGCAATGTGCTCCTCAAATTCTTTTTTAGCATCCCTTATTGTCTTCTTGCATTTTTTTTGCCAGAGTTTGCGTTCTTTTTTATTTTCTTCATTTGGACAAGACTTCCATTTTTTGAAGGAAGACTTTTTGCCTCTAAGAGCTTCCTTGACTTTGCTCGTTAACCATGCTGGCATCTTCTTGGCCCTGGCGGTACCTTTTCTGATCTGCGGTATGCACTCCAGTTGAGCTTCTAATATAGTGTTTTTAAACAACTTCTAAGCATTTTCGAGTGATGTGACCCTCTGGACTTTGTTTTTCAGCTTTCTTTTTACCAATCCCCTCATTTTTGTGAAGTTTCCTCTTTTGAAGTCAAATGTGACCGTGTTGGATTTTCTTGGCAATTGGCCAGTTACATGTATGTTTAATTTAATAGCACTGTGGTCACTGCTCCCAATCGGTTCAACAACACATCTCGCACCAGGTCCCGGTCCCCACTGAGGATTAAGTCCAGGGTTGCCGTCCCTCTGGTCGGTTCCATGACCAACTGGTCTAGGGAATAGTCATTTAGAATATCTAGAAACTTTGCTTCTTTGTCATGACTGGAACACATATGCAGCCAGTCTATGTCCGGGTAGTTGAAGTCACCCATTACTACCACATTTCCTAGTTTGGATGCTTCCTCAATTTCATATCTCATCTCCAGGTCTCCCTGAGCATTTTGATCAGGGGGACGATAGATCGTTCCCAGTATTAAGTCCCTCCTGGGGCACGGTATCACCACCCACAACGATTCTGTGGAGGAGTCTGCCTCTTTTGGGGTTTCGAGCTTGCTGGATTCAATGTCTTCTTTCACATATAGAGCGACTCCGCCACCAATACGTCCTTCCCTGTCCTTCCGATATAGTTTATATCCAGGGATAACCGTATCCCACTGGTTTTCTCCATTCCACCAGGTCTCCGTTATGCTCACTATATCAATGCTCTCCTCTAAGACCAAGCACTCCAGTTCTCCCATCTTGGTTCGCAGGCTCCTAGCATTAGCGTACAGGCACTTGTAAGCAGTGTCTCTCTTCAAGTGTCTTTGGCACTTGTGGTTAGGCCTGTGGTAATTTTGCTCTTCTGAATTTATATCCTGTGCCCCTGCTCTCACAATGCCTACTTCTAGGCCTACCCCTTTTAAAATTTCATCATTTCTTTGGTTTTTATCCCAGGGGGGAGGTTTATTCCGAACTGGACCTTTCTCAGCTCCTGTCGGGTTTCCCCCCTCAGTCAGTTTAAAAGCTGCTCTGCCACCTTTTTAATTTTAAGTGCAAGCAGTCTGGTTCCATTCTGGTTCAAGTGGAGCCCGTCCCTTTTGTACAGGCCCGGCTTGTCCCAAAATGTTCCCCAGTGCCTAACAAATCCAAACCCTTCCACCCGACACCATTGTCTCATCCACGCATTGAGACTGCGAAGCTGGGCCTGTCTGGCTGGTCCTGCGCGTGGAACCGGTAGCATTTCAGAGAAAGCCACCTTGGAGGTCCTGGCTTTCAGCATCCTACCTAGCAACCTAAATTTTGCTTCCAGGACCTCACGGCTGCATTTCCCCATGTCGTTGGTGCCAACGTGCACCACGACCACTGACTCCTTCCCAGCACTGTCTACCAAACTAAACGACGGGCGATATCCGCAACCTTCGCACCAGGCAGGCAAAACACCTTGCGGTCTACACGCCCATCACACACCCCACTATGTTCCTAATGATCGAATCACCCACTACAAGGATCCCTCCACCCCCTGGAGATATATCCTCGGCACGAGAGGATAGCTGCTCATCCCCCAAGGAATGGGTCCCTTCTAAGGGATCGTTTCCTTCTTCCTCAGCTGGATGCTTTCCTTCCCCGAGACCATTGTTGTCCATGATAGCAGGAGAGCTATCATCGTTGGAGTGGGACACAGCTATAACGTCCCTGAAGGCCTTCTCCATCTTGATGTATTCACAAAATATGAGTGTTTGCTCTGTACCTGTGAGATATCCCATTGGTATTCAGTTGGAATTTAGATCCCATTTGTATCCAGTTGGAATTTAGAATAAGTCATCAGAGTTTTATTGCCTCTTCTATATGGAAACTAAGTGTGGCTGGAACACTCTCCCCTTGCCTCTTGGGGAATGTTAGTAGACAGACACTATAATCACCTCCATCTCAATTACTTCTACTGCAAATCAAGGAATCAAAGACTTACACATGAATGTCTAAAAAAATCAGTCTCCTGCTGATAGCTGAAATTTCTTTTCTTTTGCAGTATTAATCCTCCTGTTTGCAATTATGACCATTGCAGTTTATTTCCTGAAGTACACATGCCTAAACTTCTAGCTCTCTAAACATGAAAAAAGCAAGTGATCAAAGCTTTTCACAGCACCATGGTTGTGTTATAGTTCTGACCAGATTTCTGTTAAAGTTACAGCACATTAGTAAACTATCTTGTGATACAGTAAAAAGAATACAAGACTCAAATGATTCTGCATGGAAAGGAGATTAAAACATCCAAAAAAGTGATTCTTGACGCTTGTGTGAAGCTGCTTCTCAGGATAGGTCTTCATGTTGTGAGGCAAATACTAATGTTGTGTGTGTGGGGGGGGAGAGATTTTCAGAGGAGAATCAATAAACAGTAGGGGAAGCTTAATTACTTCCTCATCCAGCTCTTACTCCTGCAAAAAGTTCACTTCCAGGCTCTTCTGGGCAGGCAAGGCTTGCTTTGGAGAAGTCTTGGTGCTGCTGCCCGACTCTCCATTATGCCCAATATTTCAACTACTCCCAGATTGTGGTTAAACTGTTCCCAAGCCAAGCTGAGAGTCCAGGAAAAAGAACTGATCTGGGAGGGAGATGGGAAGTGGGGGAAAGTGATTTGCAGGACATAATCAGACAGGCAAATGGGAAAGGTTGGTATGAATGTTCCCCCCTCCCCAAAGCTGGCTGCATTCACTTATCTCAACAAATGTAGATTTGGGAACATGTGTTTGACAGAGTTACATGGATTTTTTTCTTGCGTGGATGTCCAGTCAGAAGCTTCCAGAATTCATGATTTGGTGCTGTAAATTATATGACAAAGCGAATCAAGTGCTCTGAGAGGATACCATTTCCTCAGAACACTTCCAGAGTTATGATATCAGTGGCAAAATTGTTGTGGCTTCAAATATATTAGTGTGAATGAATCATGACAGGTTTGATTAAGCCATAAAATAAATTCTGAAATTTCCCATTTTAACTAGGGCTTGCAACCCCTTTATTTGGGAGATTAATCAACTAAAACTTTAGTTAATTGCTGAAGGCAAATTTTAATCTGTCCTTATATAAATCAGTGGTACATCTGCGTATTTTTTGTATGTTATTTTGGTTGTAGTGTAATTGGGACAAATGGGAAAATAATCAATATGGCTTTTCCTTGCAACAATAAATGCTAGCTTTTGTTTATCAAATTAGAGGATACTTTCTTCTGTACCAAAAATCCAGACTTAAATGTTACCGATTAATTGGTTAAACTTTAGATTATTAACAATGCAATCCTATGCATGTATACTCACTAGTAAGGCCCATTGTGTTTAGTTGGCTTACTCCTAAGTAAGTGCATAGGATTGGATCTTCAATCAACTAACAATTATTTAGTCTCTTGGCAGCCATAATATTCTGAATGTACCTTGAATTTCAATGGGATTTAGTTATATGAGAGCCAAGCTCATCTTTCCGAATGAATTCACTGTAAATCACAATCATTTTAAGATTTAAAATTCTGCAGCATTATTCCTGTGTGTATATGGAATGAAATAGCAGGAATTATATTCTTTATGTGTCCTTTTTCTTAACTGCAATGTGTTTAACATGCTTTTTACTGTGCATTGCAGTTTTTATGTTTCTTTAAGGTATAATTTTTCCCCATTAACCATTCGGTGCAAACTAATTTTATATACAACAATATCTGGCATATGCTATTCAGAAATATCATAGTCATAATCAAAATGATTTTGCTTTTATACTCATTTGTCCATCATTCCTAGGCAAATATAGCAATTTAATGGGTGGAACACCATGATTGCTTCTCAAATTGTTTGCAATATGTTGAACTTTCCATTAGGAAAAGGCTCCCCTCTCCCCATTGAATTAATTGACTTTTCTGTAAACTTTCACAGCTTGTGTTCTGTTGAGTTCACTCTCTTGAACCTACATTCCATATTGCCTGTGTACCATGTCATATTTTACCATTGCATGTACCAGCCACCCAATCGGCTTGCAAGTGGAAAAGTAAATATGTCATGTAAATTAATCTACATGGGAGAAACTGTAAAGTATGAAGCAGCCTTAGATCATTACTAGGAAGTAAGCTACCAGTTTTACAGACTGAAAAGAATGTGCAGGCAGATAAGTGGAAGTTCTTGATACCTTGGATATCTACCTTGGAGGCCTTTTAAAAATGTTCTAGTGGAGACTGCCAATATGGGGGAAATACTATATGGGGAAGGGCCGTAGTGCAGTGGTAGAGCATCTGCCTTGCATGCAGAAGGTCCCAAGTTCAATCCCTGGCATCTTCCAGTAGAGAGAGACTCCTGCCTAAAACGCTGAAGAACCACTGTCAGATGCTGTAGACGATACTGAGCTACATAGACCAATGGTCTGGCTCAGTATAAGACAGCTTTCAATATTCCTATGCACCTGTCCCCTTCAAGAAGAAGGTTTGCAACAAAGAGGAAAGTGGAGGGAATAGTAGTTCCTTTTGTAACAACAAACATCAGAAGATCTAGGAATTCTTAGGTAGCAGACATTTATGAAACAGAGAGCAAATAACAAGGTAATGGAGTGCCAGCAGTAAGATAGCAAGTCCAACTTGGAAAGATTCCGTGTTTAATAATTGCCTTGATGGATCTCAACTGATGTGCAGGGATGGGGCATGGCTGTCCTTGCATCAGAATTGGTATGCTTAACCTGATCCAGTGTTCCAGAAGATTGGATCAAGCAGAAGATTGGATTAATCTTTGATGAAAAGGTTCATATTAGGATAGCAACGAGAGCCAGTGTGGCATAGTGGTCAGAGTGTTGGACTACGAGCTGGGAGACCAGGGTTCGAATCCCCACACAACCATCAAGCTCACTGGGTGACCTTGGGCCAGTCTCTGCCTCTCAGCCTCAGAGGAAGGCAATGGTAAACCACCTCTGAATACCACTTACCATGAAAACCCTATTCATAGGGTCTCCATAAGTCGGAATTGATTGGAAGGCAATCCATTTCCATTTTAGGATAGCAGTAGTATTATAATCTGGTTATGCATCTAAACTTCATAGGTTTGTACTGAGCTCATAAAGTTGGTTGTAAGCAAAACAAGAGTGCATGTACTGTCTTTTGAGCTGGCAAAAATTGGTTTCAAGTTCCACCTTCAAGCTCCTACAACTGTGCATCTTAACAAGCCACTAATAATTTGAATAGTTCATTAGAGTCAATAGCATATCATCTTTCTGATTATGTGGCTCGTGAAATACACTGGAAAGCACAAAATTTAAAGTAACAAATATCTGAATATATATAGAACATTAGTTTTGGTATCTATTTAGAAGGCACAGAACTATTTGCTTAACATTAAGTGTTTTTTGTCCTCCATAGGGAATAGATTAAGCACAGGCATAAGTGATTTGCTGAATTAGCTCATTGAAATGCCAGGCTGGAAGCTCAATCCTAAATCAGTTTCTCTTCATATCTTGATGGTACACTGTATTCATATTTTCATAATATTGTAGGGCTGGAAGTCAGTAGCAGGTGGCACAGCTGCATGGTTAGGGCTGCCTTACTCTCCCAGCTTCTGAATACCATGCACCACTGCCAATTACAGAGAGGAGGAAGGGCAAGGCAGTGGGAACTTTGTTGTGGTGCAGGAGCAGTGTTGGCAGTGTCAGATTGGCTCTACTATTATGCTGCACTTTGTTGAGCTCCCTGCTGCCTTGCCCCTCTCCCTCTCAGTAACTGTCAGTGATGTGCAGTGTTTGGAAGCCTGAAGAGCAAGGCAACTCCACCTCACTGACCACTACTGGCTGGAAGAGATCCTAGTAGCTACCCAGGCAATGCTTACCACATCTTGATCAATAAAGGCTTGTTTAGGCTAGGTTGACCAAAATATTTAAGTGTAAGAAGCACATATTATATTACACATTTTGTAGTAAGGGTTCCACATAATGTATAGTTCAATTCATTCCCTTCACAATCATACCCATGATCCTCTTCAGTGCTGCTTCTCTCCAACCCCATTAGCCACCGTCTTTCTCTCCCCCCTCCTGAAACTGCTCTTCTTCTTCTGTCTGCCCCATAGTACTATGCCTTGATCCTTAGGTGCCTCCCTAACTCGGGCTTCCATAGGCCAGTGGCATATTTAGCTATTTTCTTCCATTCTTATGTCCAAGATGGGATAAGAAAGTGATGGAGTCATGGAAGAGCACACCTCTGTTGCTACCCTTGCATGTATGCTCAAAATGGGCTTCCTTTTTAAACTTTATTCACTTTATGGAATTGTTAAGGACACACAGTGTGGCCAACACCTTTCCATAAATCTCAAAAGTTAATTTTATTGATTGATTTGATTTATATCCTGCCCTTCCTCCCAGTAGGAGCCCAGGGTGGCACCTAAGGATCAAGGCCTAGTAGTATGGGGCTATTATGGGGCTTTGAACTAATCTCATTCATATATACAGTGCAAATCATGGAGCCTTCAGGAAGCCAAACTATAATGTTTTACAAAAAAGTGGTCCACTATTCACTGTTTCTAATATCTGGGTGAAAAATATTTTTAAGCACATATTTCTACAATATAATTTCTTTTTATTTTCATGTTTTAATGATTAATGAATTTAAAATGTGTAATAAAACTTGGAGTTTAAACCTGAAAATTGCAACAATAATCATAACATTAAAAGATGATTTAAAAAAAAAAAGTTGAGGACTGGCTTATTTCTATCAGTGGTTGAAATGGAAATAAGATAAAAGTTTGATGTGGAAAAGCTAGTATGGATGTCTCAACTGTGATTTTTCACAGATAAACATATTTGTGGGGGAAAGTAACATTATTCTCATAGCTGTTTTAATCCATAGGTGTCATCCATGAATCACTTTCATTTACAGTGAGCTTGTTCACTCCTTCCCACTCTTGCTGTGCTAAGTCATAGTCTGGTTTAGCATTACATCCAAACCTGGGCTTATGGTGAATCTTCTGAAACCAACCGAGAGCAGTACGCCAAGCACAAAGTTACAGTTCATGATTTGATTACTGCTTTCATCTTGAGACCATAGTTTAGCTTAACTGTAATTTAGTGACATGCAAGCCGGGCCATACTGTAGGATTCAAGCAGTTCTTTATATCCACAGGGTCCCATGAGTTCCACAGGTACAATCAAACACTCCTTTATAAATCAATTTCCTCATTTTGTGCATGCCAGTTAGCATTTCAATGAAAGTTACACAATGAGGTTAATGCAGAAAATATTTCCAAAAATAATGTTGAAAAAAACCACATATTTGTACACTTTATCCATACTTTTAAATTCTTGCTCATTTATTGCAATGTGGTCATAAAGCTACTTATTTTTCCTGCAAACTCTATTGTGTAATTTCTGGTAGGAGGAAAAAGATCTTGCCAAGTGTTCATCTTATTAAAGGATGACTGACTGAGTCATAAAGCAACATTCAGACTGATTTCGGTATAAAAATTTAACAAATAAATAAATAAATAAATAAATTTCATTTATCACATTCTTCTGAATTTATTGCAGATTGGGTGTGATTAATCCATAGCCCACCATTCTACTAGCTGTGAGCTTTGTGGCTTGCTTCTCTCTTAGACGTGGATTAGTTTTGATTTAGTTTGGAGGGGGAATGGAAGTCACATTTTTCTTTCTAAAACACACTGTTAATAAATGGCAGTCCTTTGACAGGTCTTTTGCTGAGTTTTATTGAAGCCTCTTGCACTCACCAAAGCAAGTGATAAAGGAAACCTTTTGAGCACAGTTCTGAAAGCCTCTGAGATTGTAGTTTTCAGCTGCATTAAAAGCTTGGTTGGGTTAATCCCGAGTTGAAGCTTTTGAGTTATCAAGTAGCATATCACTCAGTAGATATTAATCCTCAAAGACTTTGACAAGGTGACCATTTCGTGTGAAATAAAGAGTACTTTGTATGGACTCATTCAACTTTTTGTCTGTCTCCAAACCTACTTTCTCATATGTCTACTAAAACAATGCAATTTGAAGGATTCTCTGACTCTTTATTTAAAAAGTACAAATGGCAATAGAACCAAAAAGAGCTCATCCACATTCATAAGAAATATTGAATTATAAGAGCAAAGTAGTTCTTGGACCTCCTTTTACCTCAATTGCTAAGCTATGAATCAAAGCAAGTCCCAAGACTTCATTCAAAAGAGTTTAGAAAATCTCTCTAGCAAAATTAGTAGACGAGTTGGACCCTTGAAGAAGGTTTTTCAGACTAAAGTATTGAATCAAACACACCCAAAAGTTAGTAACATGATGTTGTTTCTAAGTGTCCCCTGTTTCTCTTTCCAAAACTATATGGGCAAATTTCATTTAATGTTTTTAGTGCTAATAACTTGCATACTTGGTGTTGGATCAAAGGTGCACAGAGGCAGATTTATATATTAACTACTGTTATTTATATCCTCCCTTTCAGGATACAAACCTAATGAAGCAGCTTACAAGAACATTTAACTACTTTTTATATTTAAAAAACCCTATAATAAACAATATCACTACACTGAAAAGATTATTTATTTATTAATTTATTATTTAATTTATATCTCGCCCTTCCTCCCAGCAGGAGCCCAGGGCGGCAAACAAAAGCAGTAAAAACACTTTAAAACATCATAAAAACAGACCTTAAAATATATTAAAACAAAACAACTTTAAAAACATTCTTTTAAAAAGCTTTAAAAAACATCTTAAATAAAAAGGGTTAAAAAACATATTGTTTAGAAAAAAATGTTTTTTTTAAAAAAAGCATATGAAAAGCAATTCCTACACAAACACAGACTGGGATAGGTCTTAACTAAAAAGGTTTGTTGAAAGAGGAAAGTCTTCAGTAGGTGCCAAAAAGATAACAGAGATGGTGCCTGCCTAATATTTAAGGGGAGGGAATTCCACAAGGTAGGTGCCACCACACTAAAAGTCCATTTCCTATGTTGTGTGGAACGGACCTCCTGATAAGACGGTATCTGCAGGATAAGATGGTATCTGCAGAGCGCAGTGATCGGTTGGGTATATAAGGGGTGATACGGTCTTTCAGGTATCCTGGTCCCATTAGGAATTAGGTCAGGGAAAGCCTGTACAAAGATATGAGTCTTCACAAGACATCTGAAGCAACCAGGGCTGTGGAGTCGGTATGCCAGACCTTCGACTCTGACTCACCTATTTTTCTATTGTCCGACTCCGACTCCTTCATAAATGGCATATGTATATTAACTAGTAATAACAAATTTACTGTAGTAAAATGGTAGCACAAGGCATTTCATCACCACCACGTGAATCCAGAGCTTGGAAAAGTTACTTTTTTGAACTACAACTCCCACGAGCCCAATCCCTATGGGATCATGTTGTACCTCTTGTTTATTCTTATATTTAAAGTTCTAATTTTGCCTCTCATCTAAGGGAGCATCCAGACTGGCTGTTTATTGTGTATTCATCTTGATATGTTTGTGCAGAGGTTATACAACATTGCCAGCTACTGGTTGTTGTCCCATACTTTCCAATGAAATTTCCCAAAATCAAATTCCAGAGTTTGTGACATTACAAGGTCACACTACAAGTATGTCACTACAAAGTCACACTACACTACAGCCCACCATCCAAATTGTAATATGTGCTCTATCTACATATATATGCAGCCAAGGAGAACATATGCAAACTAACACAAATCATCTCACGCACACAGAAACTGTTCCTACACACTCTGAGAAAGTTTTGTGTGTTCAACTCCCAGGATGCAGTATCATGAAAAGGTTGAGCCAAACCCTCAAATAGAAACAGATCTGTATTGTTACCAGGGATGAAGGAAATACAGTGAAATTTACTGCACTGCATGGGTATGTATGAGGAGTGATCAGTAGTGTTGTAGCTGGATCACTGATAACAGAATTCATGTTACATTTTAAACTGTTATTTAAGGCCTTTTAAAAAACATTCTGAGACCTTTACAGCGTTGAATTAGCCTTAGCCAGAATATTTGTCAGTGTGTAATCTCCACCTCACCCCTTCCTTGTTTACCTTAAGAACAGCCTGCTGGATCAGGCCAATTGCCCATCTAGTCCAGCATCCTGTTCTCACAAGAGCCAACTGGTTGCCCATAGGAAACCCGCAAACCAATTAGTGAAGTACAATATTCTCAAGAGTATATTAATGTCTTTTTTTAAGTAATTAAAATTTGGTAGAGACATAGTGGTAATCTGTTTCTGATTGTTTTGGGAGAAATTAATCATGACTTACCTGCATATGACTTACCCATGATCAAGAATCAGTTATTGCTGCACACATAGCAGAGACAACCAATCCTGTGCAAAGAATATCATGGAAAAATTATTATCCACTGCATAAGTCACATTGAAATCAATGGAACGTAAGTAGGGATGGGAGGAAAATTTGATTCAGTTTGCATTTAAAGTCAGATTTATCAATTTTGCACTTTCTGAAACAAGAGGGTGGAAGCACACTTACTGTTGTGCTGGTTGTGCTTGTTCTGTTGTGTTGGCACACTACACTATCAAACTCTACCCCTTTTTACTCGAAAATCTGGTCGGATTAGCTCAAGAGTTGTTGTTTTTAAAAAATTCAGCTTCAGACAGATTTCACAACTAATTGGTAAATCATCCCATTGCCACTCCAGGTGTGGCCAATGGAAACACTTTTTCCGGTCTCTTGCAGAGACAGTTACTGGCCCAACTCTTTGCTGTGGGTGGTCCTGAAAGGTCTGAAGTCAGTAGTGGGGAAGGAAGATACAGAGACAGAGTTGCTTCACATGCAGCCAGAAAAACCATCCCCACTGCTTTTCAAGCAACTAGTGTGCCCACAGCCAGATAATTTTAACACAGCAGTCCTTTGAAATCCACATGAATCCAAATTTTGCAGTTCAGTTATCCAACCAAAGAATGTTTACAAAATATATATATTAGGGGAAAGTGTGCATAAACATGAAACTATTAGTGAAAATAACATTAAAATGTATTAGAAGAAATTGCTTGAAAAATGTGTATAATAGTCAAAACTACACACCAAAATGAGTTAGGAGAAATTCACACTAAAATGTTGAAGAACTTTCATGAGGGTTTTTTTTACCAAAAAAGGGCAAATGTGGAGACCTCAATTTAAGATTGGAACAATGAGAAACTGAGAGAACTGAAATTGACAAATACTGTAGGGCCTGCTTTACGGCGCTTCGCTAATGCTCTGATCTCAGACGCAATTAGACTAAAGCCCCACTCATACGGCGCTTGTTCCGCTTTTACAGAGGTTTTTGGGGGTTGTGCGCCATTCTGTTAAATGAGTTCCGCTTTTCAGCGGTTTTCTCTTTTTGGTGGGGGTCCGGAACATAACCCGCTGTATGAGTGGAGCCCTACTGTATGTGTTTATTTGGGAACCTGTTTATTTACTTATTTTAGTGATTTAACATGCCACCTTTTAAAAATAAAACTCAATGTTGTGCATGTGCAGTTCTTAGGTGGAATATTGTCCATGCAGTGATAACTCAGACCTACTTCATTTTAGCAAGGTCCTATCTTGTGACTTCAGACAATAGTTCTGCTTTTCAGTTTGTTATTCTTTCTTCCTTTGCATTTGTATTTTAATGAGACTATTTTTTCATTAATTTAATTACTCACATAATTTTATGTAAATTAACTAAATTGGGATTGCATTTGTTAACTATAGACATCTTTAAGGGAGTTGTCTGCAAGTTGCTATGTCTCTGCCTGAAATCTTATTGTAATAACTGTTTTTTCTAATAATGTACAATGCTGCCCACTGCGATTTTGTGTATACTGTTGCTCTTCCCTGTGCCCTGCTGCCCCGAAGCTTTGAGGAGTTTGTATATATTTCCCAGGTAATTTCTGATCCTTTCCTCTTATAAGACTAGACAGATACTGCTAAACTTCCTTGGTAGAAGTGTGTAATATCCATTCAGAACATTATGAGGAAGATAGGAACCCATCCTTTCCAACTTCACAAAGTAATTGAAACAACAATCACACAAGGATACTTTGTGTTAAATCGGTCACACGATATGGCAACCTACATTCACATCATTATGTATTGCTGTATTACATTGACTTAAAAAGTACTAAAAGTGTAATGGACTCATTAGCATGTCCCACACTCCTCACAAAACCAAACCACAAAAAGTTATTTATGTTCAAAGTTTTCACTCCTCCTAAAGTATATATTTAAATATCTGCCCAAATGGAATGGTAAGAGAGTGGGAACATGAAAATAATATTGGTAAGGGAATTCTGAGCTTTGGGGGGGAGGGGAAGAGGGGATTCAGAGACACTGAAGACTAAATATAACTGTTAATCCCTGTCTACCAAACACAATTGCCCTAGGCATTGTTCATTGTCTGTGGTTGCATCCCAAAGCATTTTAATTGAAATAATCATGATTTATTTCCCTACTGACATACTAGTGTCAGGATTGCAACTCATATATCAATGCTACAAGCTAAGTTGCTTTATTATTCTGTGTCATTATGTATCCTGCATTACTTGGATCCCACCTTTCCAAACCATCTATGTCAATGTTAAGGTCCATGTTAAGTGGACCTGTGTCCACTAGTTTTGGACATACTCATTTTTCTCCCCTATTCTTAACCAATTTTTCGCATCTCTTTAAAATCACACATTCATTTTTAAAAATTATTTTCCTGCATGGATTGAAAGGCTGTGTGGTGAAATGTCTCATCACAAACCTGAGTTCCCAGCTTACATGTCATCAGTTTACAAAGAAATGTAGTGGGGAGAAGCCTGCACAGAGTGCAAAAAAGAAGGCTAGAAAGTAATTATCTGAATAATCTCTGAGACAATCAGAAGAATGTGGAAAAGGTGATGTCATAAATTAGGATGCATTAGCCCAATGACACTGCTGCCGTTGATGTATCTGTTTGAAAAAACAGCCTGATAATGAAATACCAGTCACTGGAATGGTGGATTCAACAGAGAAAAAATAACCCAATATGCCAATTCCGTATAAAATAGCAACTCTTTTGTATCATGATTCGGTTTAGAAGCCTTTCTGAGATTTAGTTCCTCATTTGTTTTTCTATATTTTTGCCTTTATTCTTGTTTGGAGTTGAAGCTGATTACAAAAGAGTTGAAATTTTCTACAGCAACAAAATTCCATTTCCAAACAGCTGTAGTGATCACATATCACTGGTGTGAAGCTTTTGGGTTAGAAAAGCTTTATTTAATATGATATCTCAGGTAACTGCAGCGTGTTGTTGGGAGCCTTAAACTGATTATGTGCATTTACCAGGCTTGGGGATAACAGCTTCTTAGGCTAGACTACAGAAATAATCTTGAACTCTTTTTTTCTGGTCAAGTTACCAGTGTTTATTGCAGAAGTAATTTACTGGTGGAATATTCTCACAATAATGGCTCATTATTTTCCTCCAAACTAGGCCATTAGAATAATACATTGTTATTGCTTGCGCCTATACTTTTTGGCAGAAGAAAAATCGGAAGAATTTAAGCAGAAACATGTTTCAAATGCTTATCTTGGTACTTGATAACCTTGGTAGCCGACTGCATTGTTGTAGAATTTTACTACAAAAGCTTTAATATTTTTAATGGTGTCTTAATACATACTTTTATTATCACCATTTAATATATGGTGCTAGTCATGAGTATATCCTGTAATAGAAAGATAATTACTATTTCTGTAGTTCAGCACCTTATAAAAATCAATATGGGCACAATCCAACCACAGTTATGCACTTTTAAGTCATACTGATTTTAGTGGGACATGTTCAGGCTGCAGTCCTATACAGTTACCTGGGAGTAAGTAAAATTGACTCCGTGAGACTTTCTTCTGAGTTATATGATTGCACTGTCAGATTCATGCTTAGTCCTGTCATTGTAATCAATGGGGCTTAAAAGTCCTTGACATTGATAGGCTCATTCCCTGTACAGATGGATTTAAGATACTGAAGGTGTATGCAGGGCAGTCTAATATATCCCTACAGACAGTTTGCATGCTAAGTTATCCAGGACAGTAACTCCTGGATTGTTTACATGTTTAGAAGGTACATCAGAAAGCAAAGTGACTCAGAAGGGGCTTTCTTTTTGCCCTTTTTAAATACCGGTATACATATTTATAGTAGCAGGTCTATTACCTCAGATAGCTGACGTTTACAACACCACAGGCAAAAATAATGATCTGTGAAGGCCAAACTACACATTGTGTTAATTCAGTGAATGCAATTAACATGATTCATGTTTAATGTTTAAACAGGAGCAGGGAGAATCAAGACCACTATGCATAGGGAAAGGGGCTTTAAACCTGCTTCTGTCATGGTCCTCCTGTTGGAAATCTCCCTTCCAAAGCTTCTGTTAGCTCCAGAAAGGAACCTTCATTGGAATCTAAATGCAGCTTTGGGAATGGGGGGTGGGGTGGGAGAGGAGACTTTCATCAAGGTCATTGCAACAAGGAGAAAAGGTTAAACCTCCTTCAACAATGGACATGGGTTCTGATCCTGATTAACCCCCCTCCCTCAGCCACTACTAAAACATTAAAGTTAAGAATCCTTATTGTATTCACATAATTTATGTAACATGTAATCGGTCATAAGCGAACAAAAACAGCCATCAGAACTGTGGTTATTTATTTCTGTCCCACCCTTTAGCCAAAAAAAGGCTCTCACAGTGGTTTACAAAAATCAATTCTAAGATTATCCCTGCTTCAGGCTCACAATCTAAAAAGACATGACACAGGAGGAAAAAGGATTGGGAAGGAGGAAGGAAAAGCAGGCTGAAGTACAAGTTCTCTGGAAGTAACAGTTCTGAAGTACTCTTTCCCACCCTTCCTGCATCCCTGATCAGATCCAGGAGTAGAGCTGGTGACAGTGTCTCAGCTAGGACAAGATAGATTCTACTACACAGTTCTTCTGTTAACATAGCTAACTTGACAGCAGTTAGAATCCTCACAGGCTTGAATGTAACTTGAATGAGTTACTCTGCTCCCTCATTACTATCCACTAGCAGTTCCAGCTGTCTCTCCCTCGCTGGAAGCACTCTCTTCATCTCCAGATCAGATCCAGGAGTAGAGCAGGTGACAGTGTCCAGGCTAGGAGGAGAGGGCAGCACAGGCAGTGTGTGGCACAAATAGCCTGCAGTTTCAGTGTAGAGAGATAGCCTTTTATGGGGTCTTGCAGTCTGACTTGGCCTTGCTCATGTATCTTCTTGGTTAGACACCTGAACTGAGTGAACCATATTTTGCATGTAAGCCCCTTTCCAAGCTTTTTGGGAAACATTTTATAGAGACCTAAGCTGACGCTTGCTCAAGACCATTCCTCTGGGAGAGGACTTGCTAGTGCTCTGACCGGTGCAGTAGCTATTAAGATATAAATCTAAACATTTTAAGTACTTGAAATGCTGTATTCAGAGGTGTGTGGAGAAATATGTTTAAAAACCTGTAGAAATTACAGTAGAGTGTAGTGTTTTCAACATCCAAAAATTCCCTGTCCAGTCTGTAATGCATGATTCCTTTCTGTTATTAAAGGAAAGAACATGCACTGCTTCCAAAGATCACATCAGAAAGTGCAATGTATCTAATATGTCTGAACTGAAATCAGATTTGAACTGAACTGAATTCAGATTTGCCCATGTCTAGTTTTCTTTTGATTTCCCCAGGATTACTTTTGCTATTTTACCTATTGTAGTCCAGGTCAAATTGCTTTGCTGGTTTTGCCTCTTTTTCTTTATGCCATATTACCAAAGGTGACACTGTGTCCTTTGAAAAGCAAGTCTGTTGCTATCACGCTGTGGTAAATTCCTTTGTGTAAAAAGAGCTAATTGAAAGGAGTATTCAAGTTTCTTCACCAAGTATTATTGGAACGCTGTAGCTAACCCAGCAGGTACTGTTTTTAGCTACTGTGTCTGATTGGCCCAATCAATCCATTGTTTCCACAAGGGACTTAAGACATCATTTCCATTGTAATGCAGTCAGGACTGTGAATATAGATCTTTCACCTGAAAATGGTGTGATGGTGTTTTGTTAAGTTCTTGCTGCAAACTGGAATTTCTTTTCTGAATGTATACTATGTAAAACCCTCTGTTTCTAAAGTTAGTAGCATTTTTGTCCTAGTAGAAGTACCTTACTTTAGCAAGATTTAAATTTATTAATAATTCCTACCAGTCTCCTTTCAACAATTTCTTTCCCTTAATAAGAATTATGGAGCCTTGTCTTGAAAACAGCATAAAACCAGCCAAAGAGTTGTTACTTAAATTGCAGAAACAGAATTTCTAGATAAAATATTTTAATATAAGAAAATTTTGAACCAGCTTTCAGATTTCTAAACAGAAATTTACTTAAGTCTATTGATTTCAGTGGGTCTGCTCTGAGTACAACTAACTTGGATCTCATCCAATATCTACAATATTGTGCTGCATAGGAATATGAGGTGCTAATAATATTGGGTTTTATCCAATGGCAATCAAGTAGAACAGAATATCCAATTCTGTCCTTCCTCTGTGGCCCCCTAAATCTGCTCCAGAGGAACCCCCAACCCCCCAGAGCAGATCTGAAGAATGCAGAGGGGAAGAAGAAGAGCAAGCCCCATTGCACAGGAAGTAGTTCTTTCCATTCACACACAGACATCATTGGATAGAATGCATTAGTTAAAGGTAAATTGAAACTTAAAACATCAAGCACAAAATATTTGTCAAAAATGTTTGTGCCAATAATGTACACATTATCAAACACATAAATAACAGCAGTTTGTATACTCTAATTACACCTGGGGTGCTGTTATGCCAGCACAGTATCCACTATGTCCTACACTCATCCAGCCCAAAAGAAAACACATAGGACTGAAAATCACAGCAAAACTGCTGGTGCCCACCTGTGATGTTGTGCTAATGTCTTGATGATGTCCTGGGGATAATGTGATGATACCCCCAATGTCAGCTGAGCATGGAAGGAACCAATGCACTTGCAGTGATGGGAACATACTCCCATGATAGCTTCCTACCCCACCCCACACACAACACCACCATTGCGCCCCCCTCTGCATGAGCTCCTGTGGCACAGTCAGCAGTAACCCAGCTGCTGTGAGCCCCTGGAAATTCCTGCAGTTGGCTTTGAATCATCTTATGTTGTGCATCATGCACAGAAGAAGTGTTTTGACTACACAGCGCAAAGAGATGAGTTGTGCAGAGGTCTGAAGAAAGACTGCAGAGATTTCTCCAGAACAAGAGTTTATGATCCACTGAGGGAAAGGAGCCATTTGTGAAGGCAAGGGAAGGATCAGACAATGCAACAAGGGAAGTCACAAGCAGGAGTAGCCTCCAATAGCTCACTGGGTAGGACATAGATTTTGTAAACAAGGAATGTGTGTAAGTCCTATCATGGAGAATGACAAGAAGCCTCGTTTACCTTTTGCATGCCTGGCTAAGCAACAGTAATATCATAGGCAAAAGAGAAAAAGCTCTCAGGATTTGATCCCACAGTGCAAACTCCACAAAGAAGCTCACTAATCACTTAGCCAGAGAAGAAGACAGAAAGCAGAGAGATAATGTGGCATTACCTCCCAGTTTTCATGCTGCAGTCCAAGCCTTATTGAAGACCACACTGTTGATTGCAGAAGGAGCACTAGGCTTATGAACAGCTCATGTCCCCAGGCTCCATCAGAGGCTAGGATCTCCTTCAGGGAAAGTTCCCACAAACAGGCACATCTGAAAGATTGTGGTTCCTGAGCCAATCAAAGAGAATTCTGTGTGGGCCAGTAGTATGGCTCCTGTTTGACTAAACTAACCCTTTTGGCTAACCATCTCCTTGGCAACCCCTATGGCCAGTACCTGCCCTCTCTCTTTTATTTATATTCCAGCCCTATCAGGTAGTGTTCTAGCAGGCCTCGTCATCCAACTAGGTCACTGCCCCCACCTTCTCCATTAGAGTGGCAATGTGTTGTACTTTACAGACAGCAGCCCTCTATTTGAAGAGGTGTCCAGTTCAAGTTCACTTTAAAGTTAAAGAACCATAAGAAGACACCTTGAAGTTGCCCATCAACTGTATTCATGCCTTAGCCTTTCTTCCCCATTGTGTGTGTGTGTGGGGGGAGATTGCAGTGACTGTAGGGGTTGCAGTGGTATTCTGTGTGTGTGCAGTGGCAAGTTGTTCTGCGATGCAAAGCAAAAGTGCTCATGAGTGCTTGGCCAGAAGAGGCAATGACTGGATTAGAGTCACTGATCCTACCTGTTGGGGAAGAAACTATTATTTTGCCAGTACAGTTCACCAGGCTATAGCACAAGGAGAGATGGGTCTGCGGAATCTCTCCATCTGAAATACCATCAACTTTTGACTTACCCTTTCCATGTACATTTTCCATTATAACTAGTCATTACAAGAACTCTATAACTAAGAATTAGTGCCTGAGAACTACTGCCTGAGTTTGTTTTGCCTCCTCCATCCCAATAACTTTTGTGTTGTGGCTTTTATATTGTAAGCCTGCCAACACCAGGGGCATGTTCAGGGTCTGAAAGGAAACAGGATTAGCATGTCCTCCCACTGTTCCCATCTTTTTTTGTCTGTTATCCCAACCCACTGTGCCACCAGAACAGCTATACTACCTCAGTATTGTGCTGACATCTCTGCAGTTGTGCACACATATTTCCAATGGTGGAGATGTAAGCCATGTCCCACATGCATAGTGGGGCTTCCTCTATATCATTAGCCCATCATCCAGTTTTTCTTAAATATTGGATTGTACTGTACTTCAGTACTTGCTTGTATTATCTGTTGCTAAACTCCATAATGAGTAGAACAGAAGAAAATAATAATATAACAGCTATGCTGTTTTTGTTTGGATAAACTGGCCCAATCTAGTTAAGAGTTCCAATTAGTTCTGCTCACTTCAGATCATCCATGGTGTTTAATGGAGACTCGTGTTACCATTCCAATATGCATTGTTCTGTAATGTCACAAGGACCAATGAGATCATATGTAATGGTTTCTTCTTCAGTACCACTGTCCCTGTTTTCTGTCATTCTGCAAATGAAGAATTTAAGCTGCTGCCCTCTAATCAGCATTATTGGAGGGCAGGAGTTTTGTCATTTTGAAGATACCTTTGAAATGGTAGATTGGTTGTTTGTTTGGTTCATGTAATTGATACCTTAAATTTGGAACATTTCCAGGTTTCCCACTCAAGAAAAATACCTGTATTGTGAAAGAAAACTACATAACTGCCCAATATTTGTAATTATTTTTAGCAAAGCTAGTTCACTTCTTGTTTGCCATTATCATTCCCTGCTTTCTGTCTTCCAAACTTAAGCAATGTATGTTGTACAGTGAATGTTCAAAATATGGTATATGTTGATAATCATATATGAATACTGAAAATCCCATTGTGATTAACAAAACAGAGCTTTTTATTGTATTAACAAAACTTTCAGCTTCCGCCTTCATCAGCTGCTAACATATAAATGCTGTTACCAAGGTGGCAGTTATAGAGCTTTGAGGATGGAATGCCCAGAGGGGCTTCATTTGCAGAAGCTAAGTAGTGGTGGTACTGTCCTCCAGGTTCAGGCCATGTGGTGCCAATGTGTCCAGAGAGTATATCCAAAAGTTCTCCCTTTTGGTCAATGTTGCTGGATCTGCTGGCATCTCTATCGCTGTTATGGAAAAGTCCAACAGGCTGTGACCCTCAATGTTAAAATGCTTTGCAACTGGTTGCTCCACTTTTTTTGTTAAGATTGCCGACTTGTGGTAATATATATATTACTTTTTGTACATACACAAGCAAATGTTGATAATCACATTTAGCTCACTGTCAATATACAATGTAGATCTGAATTTTTGGCCATTCATAAAATGCATCTAAGATTGTTCACATTCATGTGTGAATATAATATGTAATAAAGCATATAACTCTTGTCTTGCAAAACTGTGCTCTCATTATATGAATAAGTATGTGAAAGGTCTAGGGATCATTAATTTTACACCTTTGTTCCTTTTGTGTCTCCAAAGCACACCATAATAGTTACGATTTTTGTGTGTGTGTGACGAAAACAATTCAGTACAAAATGGATGAAAAACATTCCATTCATGGCTGACATTTATCAGATTGGCAAACAAACAAGGTCTGAAACGAAATGATCCAATATGTACTGGATAGGAGCACATTTCACTATCACCACCACACAGGATGTCTGGATTAAATAATATGCCGGTACTCCTGTGGTTTTGTCAGACAAGGCCAGAGCTATTGAAAACCCAAACACAAAACAGGGATAACAGAACATTTTTAAAAGAAGAAAGCTGGACTGGCTAAATCCATACATAAAAGGCATGCCTTAACGAAATAGAGAAAAGGGTTTTTTGATGGGTGGGGAGAGTATACCACTTTAAAGTTTTGAGTTGTTAAAGAAAAGAGGGGAAAAGACTGCAGGCCTCTGGACAACTGCCAAAGATAGAGAACACAACAAAATGAAGTTAAATTGATTGATAAAGGGGGTGCTCAAAAAGCGATGAAAAATTCAAGCTGCATGTTGTGTAACTATTATGGGCCCAATCCAGGCAAAGTTAAGTATTTCTATGTTCTATTTAGTTCAGTGGAAAAATTAAGTGATTGAATCTTTCTCATTGAAATCAATGGGACTTAAAAAGTGCTTAACTTTGTCCAGATCATGTCTTGTTCATTTAATTTATCCTATCCAAATCTAATTCTTGCTTTCTGAGGGATAAAAAGCTAATACTACATCTCCCACAAAGTTAATTGTATGAATCATTTTTTCTTTCCATGTTGAAAATGCATTTTAAAACAACATACCAAAATACATTTTGTGTAAACAAAACAAGCTTACATTGACTAGACTTAAGATTCAGGAGCTTTGCTGTGCTCTCAGATCTCTCCATTTTATTTGGTGTATATTTATTGGGGAAAACAGGAAGTCTCTAGTTAGATTATGCCCAATGTGCACAAATGTCACATGTGGAATTTTCTTCCACTGAGATTGCAATCCAGTGTAAACTTGTCTGGGAGTAATCCTACTGAATACAGTGGGTCTTTCTTCTGAGTAAATGTGCATAGGATTGTTCTGTATTTTGATATCTCTGAGTAAGAGAGTTTGTTTTAAATTCAGAGTTTGGAGTTCCATTAAGATCACATTTAGACTTGAAGATATTGAATAGATTTAACCAAATGTTTTAGTTTTTCCCTCCAAAATGTTTCACCACAACGGCTTGGACTGTTATATATTTTATTTATGTACAGTTTTTATATGTACTTCTTTTTAATAAAATCCTCAAAGTAGCTTAAGCTTTAAAATTAAAATACTGATCAAATTTCAAACAATAATTTAGCTGTGAAAATAAATGAGTGACACAGCAAAGAAAATAAAAAAAGAAAGGAACACTTTACCAGAATCATTCCCAGATGCTAATAGAATAGAAAGATCTTTAAGTCACACCTCTTTACCCCAGTCTTTGACATCTGAGAAGTATTTTTAGGACACACCCTACTTTTGTGATATCTGTGATGTATTCTACACTGTTGTAACCCATGCTGGGTTCTCAGGGTTAAGACTAATAAATTAATAACAACTAAAATTGTTGAAAATAAACTAAACTAAAAAGGTGGCTGGGAGAGTTCCTGAGGAAAAGCATTTCACAATTCCTCAGCACAACAGAGGATACGGCCCTACTTTTAAAGTACAGGTGTACCAAGGTTCCCCATAAGATGCCACCTTGAGCAAACATGCAGGAGAAGGGACATCTTAACATGGGGAAATGGCAATCTCTGAGACAACTTGAGCTAAGGAAAGGAAAGGACATCAAAAACAGCATCTTGAATTGGACTCAGAAACAAATATGGTTCAATGAAGTTGTTTCAAAATTAGCGTGATGGGCTCATGCCAACAAAAGCCTAACAGCCACTTTTTGAACTAATTGAAGTTTCCAGGCTACCTTCAGGGGCCAGGGCCAAACTCACATACATCACATTATAGTAGTCTCTGGAAGTTATGAATGCATGAATTACAGTAACCATGTCCATGTCTTCCGACAGTGTTCACAGCTGGCCAAAGAACTTTATTGGTAAATGGCTATTATAGCCACAGCCACTGAACATCCATGGGCAAGTTGGCTGTAGAAGCACTCACTAAACTGAAAACTTTCTCTTTAAGGTGATAAACATATCCATGATAAGTATTTTCCCAATTAGATTGTCTATTTAACCCCTGCTCCACCTTTAGTCATCTGTTTTATTTGGATTGAGTTTCAGTTTATTCACCCTCATACAGTCTGTAATTGACTATATATCAGCTTTTGCCCTTGCTTTCTTTTGTATATATAAAAAGTTTTCTTAAAAAGATGATTATGGATTGAATTTAACCAAATCCTACTCAGAGTAGACCCATTGAAATTAATAAACTCAATTTAGTCATAATGATTAGTTTTAATGGGTCTACTCTGAGTATTTAGTACCACCCAAGGATCAGTCTCACTTATTCTGGTTGAATCATCCACCATTTAAGATAGAAAATTCATGATGGGATGCTGACATTGGAACAATATAATATAGGGTGTGTTCATCCCAATCCATTTATTTATTTTCAGCTACAAGTCTATAAAACTCTAACCAGTTTGGGACTAGGCTTTTTGAAGAACCACCTTCTCCTACATAAACCTGCCTACACACTGTGCTTATCAGCAGAAACCTTGCTCTACATCCCGTTGCTGTCAGAATTTTGTTTGTTGGAACTTGAAACAGGTGCCTTTCATTTGCACACCATCTTTTATTTTTATTAGCATGAGAAGAAGCATTTTCACGGGGTAGAGGTTTTTCCTTCTTAATAGTTGGACTAAGACTAATATAAGTTAAATAATGGGACACACAACACTGTCAAGAATATAAACCAAGGTTCTTACAAGAATCACAGGAATGGGTGAGAGCCAGACAGGTCATTCCGCATATCTTGTTTTCATTTGAAAGGAAGAGAAATCCTGAACAGGTTCTTCATCCAGCTTTTACAAAAAGACACCAACCACATTACAACTGGATTTAGATCAGACATTTTTCAGTGATGACGTTAAAGAGATTGATTATTTTCCCTGAAACATTCCTTCAGTTTGTTGTAGCTCTATTTACTCAGCTGGGAAGAGAAAAGGAGATTTAGTGGTTGGAGTAGAAAGTGTGGTGCAACGTTAATCGAAAATAGAATTGCTGCCATGGCACGGATAACTAGTGAGACTTTGGCAGTGATGAGCTCCTTCCTTCTTAAGAAATTGTAACCCTTTTGAGCCTCCCTTCACTTTCATGATTAATGGACTCATTAGAAGAGTGGTTTGTTCTATTTGTTATATCTAAGATTTACAGGGTTGTGGTGCAAAAGTGTTATTAAATAGATTATTCTCCATTCCAGCTTGTAAAACTGTTGCTGCAATTTTTTTTAAAAAAATGAAATAGTGTTTGTATTCGCTTTATTGACATTTTCTTCTTCCTGTGACTTGTGGATAAACTTTAAAATTTAATTGTTAATAACTAAGGTGTTAAATGCTTTACATAATTAGAACTTCTTAGAAGAGGAAACAACCTAACAATATTTGAAGTGCTTTTTTTTAATGTTATAAATGAGGTTGGGTAGCAAAAAATTCATACCATAAAAAAGGAGAAAAGACTTTCAGTGAACTAAAGTAAAATATAGAATTCATAAAGCTGGGTGTTACTTGCTTATTTATTTATACATACCGTGCCATCAACATACAGGGCCTTTACAATGTTTCCCAAGCTAAAAGACAGATTCCTTGTCTCAAAAAGCATAGAATCCAGCTTTCGTTGAGGAGAAACAGGAAAGGAAGAATTAAGGTGATCAAGAATAGTTACAATCTGTGGGATAAGATTTAAGGAATTAAATGAAAGGTTTACTATTAAACCTATGATGTTTATACCAGTACTAATTCCTCTTTCCGGTGAACTATGTATAATAAGCTCTCTAATGTCACTATCACCTTAGTCATTAAACAGAACTAGGGCTTCAAAGGAATTCCTTTGGATTTAAATTCCTTTAATTTCTTAAATGCTTAAACTACAAATAAGAATCAATTTTGATAAATGTCAAAATACGTCAGTAAAGAGAATGTACATGTGTTAACATGCTATGTAGTCATTGTGTTTCTGACTCCCCCCCCCCATCATTATGTCTCATCCTAGGGTAGTTTCCTAATTGTTAACTACCCTAACAATCCTCGTGTAGTTTCCTAATAGAAAAGTTTCAGATGGAGAGACAGGACAGGGATGGAATCCAAATAAACCAAAGAACCCAATAAAGGCATATAAACACTATAAATTGTAAACCAGTTGGAAGCTTAGTAGGCCCTCTTTCACTCTGTACACATATAATTTCTCTGTCTTCACAGGAGCTATTCATTTATGGTGAGAGCTGCACTGAGGTGCTGAATTTGTGGGCCCTTTATTCAATTTTCAGGAAGAGACATGATCTGAGATCTGTCCATTAAGCAATGATAGAGGAGGCAGCTCCCTGTGCCAGCAGTGTAGTTCAAGTCATGACTGACTGGTTGCCAGTTTCTTAATTCCAAAATAACCTTGATGCAGCATGATTTGGGAAAGAGAAATTCATTGACTGACATAAAAAGAGGGGGATACATTTCCCCCCTAAAACCTATGGTGAAATAATGTTTGAAAAATCCAGATGCTGCTTCCTCTACCACCGCAAGATAAGAACTCACACCAACGATGTTTGATGCAACCCCTTCCCCCAAATAATAGTGAATTCATTACTACCACCTGTTTTGGAGCCTGAATTAGCTCCCCCCAAAACTGGTAAGCTCAAGTGATCTTCATCCCACTCCTAGGCTGTGAACACACTAGTTGCCGGAACAAAGCATTTCCATTAGCCACACCTGAAGGGGGAACATGATCTGCTGATCAGTTGCAAAATCTCCTTGAAGTTCAATTAAAAAAAACACTCAAGCTGCTCCCAACAGGTTTTACAGCAAAAGGGGGCGGGGTTTGACAAACGTTGTGTGCCTCCATTTTAAGAAGAGACAGGTGGAGATGCACTGGAATCACCAGAACAGTGGCTATGTTTCTACCCCTAGACACTGCAGGTTTTCTGCTAAGGTATGCATCCTAGTCTTAAGATCTGGTTCCTATAGTATGAAAATGAAATGGACTGCCCTCAAGTCGATTCTGACTTATGGTGACCCTATGAATAGGGTTTTCATGGTAAGCAGTATTCAGAGGGGGTTTACCATTGCCTTCCTCTGAGGCTGAGAGGCAGTGACTGGCCCAAGGTCACCCAGTGAGCTTCATGGCTGTGTGGGGATTTGAACCCTGGTCTCCCAGGTTGTAGTCCAACACCTTAACCACTACACCACACTGGCTCTCTTCCTATAGTATACAACAGGGAATAAATCAGGCAGTAGGTACCAAAAGGAAGCTGAAGGCAAGTATGCATGAGGATAATTGTTCAGTGATTTCCATCCATATGTTGCCACCAAGAACCCCCATAAAACCAAAAGGAAAATTATTTTGTTTTCTCCACCTGGGCGTCAAAGTTTCTTGATCGTGAGGAAGAGCTTTTGGTTTACTTTTGTGTCTTTATCTAGCCTTTTTTTCAATCCATTCCTCAATTTAGCTGTGTATACCTTTGAAGGTGACAATGTGAACTGTTGCACAGGTAGTAATGTCTTTAACATAAGCTAGCAATAGTGTTTACAGTGACCAAAGAACTGTTATGTTTCCTAGTTTTGCATTGTTGAAGGCTAATATTCTGGATGCTTTAAAGAAAAAAAAACTTACACAAACACTAATCTCTTCTGACAAAAGGAGGAAATTGCTGTTTAAAGTTATTTTACTTTTTGGACTATGAAACTAATTTAAAACAGAATGGTTGGTTAAACACATGGATAAACATAGCATGTTAGGGAACAGTCAATATAAATTTTGTAAAGAGAGACATAGAGGAAATAAACATTAAAGTATTTATTATTCAATACTATTTCAATGGACTGGATGAGGGCTAATAAACTGAGGCTCAATCCAGACAAGACTGAGATGCTACCAGTGGGTGGTTCTTCTGACTGGATGGTGGAAGTCCAACCTGTCCTGGATGGGGTTGCACTCTCCCTGAAGGAGCAGGTCCATAGCTTGGGGGGTTCTCCTAGAACCATCTCTGTCACTTGCGGCTCAGGTAGCCTCGGTGGCACGTAGTGCCTTCTACCAACTTCGGTTGGTGGCCCAGCTACACCCCTATCTGAGCAGGGATAACCTGGCTTTAGTTGTCCTTGCTCTGGTAACCTCCAGGTTAGATTACTGCAATGCGCCCTACGTGGGGCTGCCTTTGAAGACAGTTCAGAAACTGCAGCTTGTGCAAAATGCCGCAGCCAGATTGGTAACAGGGACCAGATGGTTCGAACATATAAAACCGATTCTGGCCAGCTTGCATTGGCTGTATGTTTCCGAGCTCAATTCAAGGTGCTGGTTTTAACCTATAAAGCCTTACATGGCTTGGGACCACAATACATGATGGACCGCCTCTGTCGACACGAACCCACCGTACACTACGCTCAACATCCAAGGCTCTCCTCCGGGTGCCTACTCCGAGGGAAGCTGGGAGGCTGGCAAAAAGGGAGATGGCTTTCTCAATGGTGGCCCCCAAATTATGGAATGATCTGCTTGATGAGGTGCGCCTGGCAACAACACTGTTATCTTTTCGGCACCAGGTCAAGACTTTCCTCTTCTTCCAGGCATTTTAGCATGTGTTTTTAAATTGCTTTTTAAAAATGTGTTTTAAATTTGTATATTTGTTTTTAATGTTTTTAATTGTTGTAAACTGCCCAGAGAGCTTTAGATATGGGGCGGTATACAAATGCAATAAATAAATAAATAAATAAAATTTCCTTCAAAATCCATCCCAGTGACTCCAAATGTAATTGTATTTGAATAAAAAAGTGTTTGCACATATTGCTCAAAGGTTTTTTGTCTATTAGTGAATTTCTCTGCTTTTTAATCTGGCAGGTAAGAAATGGGATCC
Source organism: Rhineura floridana (assembly GCF_030035675.1). Lineage (NCBI taxonomy): Eukaryota > Metazoa > Chordata > Lepidosauria > Squamata > Rhineuridae > Rhineura > Rhineura floridana. The sequence goes on along the minus strand of NC_084483.1, from coordinate 73,433,722 downwards.
TGTGCAAGTTTGCTGAGAATGGATTGATCATTTTCATGCTTATTGAGTTCAGTGGGATTTACTCCCCTGCAATCATGCTTAGGATAGGTGAAACTGACCACAGGGGATGGGTAGGAGAGGAGGAGGAGGTAGGGGAGGAAGGGCAGAGAGCAGGAGGGGGATGGGACCAGGCAGGAGGGGAGGGGAGGAGAGGAGAAGGACAGGTTTGATCATTTGCATGTTTATTGAGTTCAGTGGAATTTACTCCCGTGCAATCATGTTTTGGATAGGTAAAACTGACCATGGGGGAGGAGGGGGAAGAAGCAGATTGGAGGGGGGCAAAGGAAGGAGGAGGGGAGGGCAGGTTTGATCATTTGCATGCTGATAGAGTTCAATGGTATTTACTCATGTGCAATAATGCTTAATGGGGATGAGGAGGAGGAGGGGGAAGGGAAAGGAGGGGTTTGGAAGGAGATGGGGAGGGAGGGGCAAAGGAAGAGGGAGGGAAGGGGCAAGAGGGAGGGGATAGGAGGGAGAAGGGAGGGTAGGTTTGATCATTTGCATACTTTTTGTGTTCAATGGGATTTATTTCTGTGCAATCATGTTGGAAAATGGAAATGGACTGCCTTCAAGTCAATCCCCACCTATTGCAACCGTTTGAATAGAGTTTTCATGGTAAACAGTATTCAGAGGTGATTTTACCATTGCCTTCCTCTGAGGCTGAGAGGCAGTGACTGGCCCAGGGTCACCCAGTGAGCTTCATGGCTGTGTGGGGATTCGAACCCTGGTCACCCAGGTCATAGTCCAACACTGACCCAGGGGAGGGGCAGAGAGGGGAGGGAGAGGGGCAGGGGAGGAAATTGAGTGGGTGGGCGCTGGGCAGAGGGAAAGCCCCATTCCTTTCCAAAAGGAAAAAATTGTGACCAGTATCATTGCTTTTCAGACTTTCCCCCGCATTTTATTCTACAGCAGGCACATGTAGCTTCCCACCCAAATTTAAACCAAAGCTGTCCCTGGCCACATCCACACCAGGCCTTTATTTCACTTTGGACAGTCATGGCTTCTCTCAAGGAAGTCTGGGAAGTGTAGTTAGTGAAGCATGCTGAGAGTTGCTAGGATATGCCCTGTTCCTCTCACAGATCTTCAGTCAGAGTGACTGACTGTTAAACCAGTCTGGCCACTGGAGCTCTGTCAGGGGAATATGAGACATCTCTCAGCACCTTTCACAAACTACACTTCCCAGGATTCTTTTGTGGAAGCCATGACTGTCTCACATGAAATCAAATTCTGGTGTAGGAGTGGCCCCCTGATTAGCCAAGCCAAGCAGCTGTGAGTCTGGCTTTTGGAACACTGACAGTTCTTACTGAATGTGCCCGACACTACCATACAGTTCAATGCAAAATTTCTTTAATTAATTAAAAATAAGCCAGATATTTTTTTAACTTCTAAACTGCAGATGATGAAGGTCAGCAATAGGATTCCAGATACCCTGTGAACATGGCTGATTTTTAATTAATTTCAACAGTTTATGAGAACTGACAGAAAAAAGTTCAAAAGGGCTCTGGGTTTTCTTTCTTTCTTTCTTTCTTTCTTTCTTTCTTCTCCTTCGTTTGTTTGTTTGTTTGTTTGTTTGTTTGTTTGTTTGTTTGTTTGTTTGTTTGTTTGTTTGTTTGTTTGTTTGTTTGTTTGTTTGTTTGTATCCCACCCTTCCTCCCAGCAGGAGCCCACTTTTTACACTTTGAACTCTCGATACTCTCTGAGTGTTTTCTTTATCACCATGAAAATTGAGAGGGTTGTTAAGCAAGCGTTTCTGAGTTCAGGACTATAAGTTTTGTAAGGTTTTGTTTTGAAATGGGAAGCATCAGAATGGCATGGGGTATTTTCAGTTTAACTTTGCGGAATGTGTAAAATCCACCTGGTTATAGTATACAGCCACTCTTGTGGCTGTATAATAATTTGCTTTATGCTAACTTAGTTTTAAGGACTTGCACTGTAGAATTTGAATTGTGATTCCAATTGAGCAGGGATGAGGAATTAGTGGTTGTCCAGATATTGTTAAATTCGAACTCCCATCAGTCCCAGACAGCATGGTCAATGGTGAGGGATGATGACAACTATAGTCCAACAACATCTGGCAGGCCATAGGTTCCCCATCCCTGCAACAGAAGTGCTGTTGAATTTACACTGGTAAACACAAATAGCTGCTGAATATAGCAGCTGGTGCCCACCAATGGCATGTCATTGAGTCAGGACATCTATGGGGCAAACTCTCCCCAGGCCACAACCCTCACTGGCCCTTCTTCAGACTCTGTGTTTTTGCCTGGCTGGAATGTATCCTTGAGCTCTGATTACCTCTCTTGCTTGTTTAGATGAAGGACAGGGGTATGTGTGGAAACTAGCCTATTTCACAAAGGTAAAACGTGTTTCTCTACCTACCTTTGACCTCTGGCTCCACCCATCACTGGCATGTGGCCCTCAGAACATTGTCAAGAAAAGAATGTGGCACTCAAGTTAAGGGTGTCCCATCCCTGATCTAGACCATATACATAGGAATGGACTGCCTGTGCTACATGTACACACATACATGGACTCATACACAGCCATTCAATGGATGGTAGACATTGTCATCGTTTGCCTTCTTCAGGCATTTGTGGTAAACATGTGTGGGCTTAAAAAGGGGAAGGGACAGAAGCATGTACAGAAGTCCATCCCCAAAAATGGCTGTATGCACTGTCTCCATGTCAGACTTTCCCATGTTAAGAGCAAATGTCCAAAAGGATATTCTAAGTGCATTCAGGTTCAGACAATGAAGGAAGATTTGAGATGGAGCTAGAATGTGTGAGGGCAGGGGCTGCAGCTTGTGTGTGCAACCCTCCCCACTTTAAACTCACATTTGTTAACCTCAAAGTGAGGCTTTTGTCAACACTATTTCCCTTTGTTTTGTGGGGAGCAGGGGAATGAATTTATATTCTAACACATATATGTGTGCACATGTGCAGACACACACGATTAGAGCTGTGAAAGCTAATAACACTATTTGTTCAGTTCAAGTGGAATACTGGAAGTTGCTGTATCCAGAGATCTAGCCCTAAAAATTGCATGTGTGCTACTTTTTGTACCCAGTACTTGATCTAGCAGGAGATTTGCACATATTCCCTCTTCTTGATTGAGGTGACAGGAGTTGGATCCAGGGCACATCCTACTTTTATTTTGTACATCTGCATGTCCCTTGTCTAGTCACCCAATTTGTCAAAATAATAAATTCATGTGTGCCCTTTCTCTATTTTTGTACATATTAAAGAACACAAAGAATTATATTTTAAATGCTTCAGTGTCTGGAAACACTAAGAACAGTTGCTCTGTCTGGGAGGTAAGGTGAGACTGTTTAAACTGGTTATCCTTTACATCTTCCATACTTGTGAATATTAGACAAAATTGTAGACAAAATGATCTACAAAAATAGCATAATTATTTTCTGATAAAAATCTAATATGATTTTTACAAAATGGTTGAGTAGGAGTATTAATGCTGAGTACTTTATGATTGGTTACAATAATTGAATTTTTAATGATGTGGAAACGCTTCACAAGCCATGTATTAGTGAGTAGTAAAATTACATATGGAAATAGCATTTTGCATGTCAGAATTTATTCTGATATGCTGCTGTAACTCCATTGAAGTCAATGAAGTTACATGATGTAATATAGAAAATCAGACTCAAACCCCCCCTTTTTAGGGAACTAATCAGAAAATGAAATTTTTTTTAATGTTTCCAAGTTATGCTTTCATTAATAATGCATTTAACAGCAGCTTTGATTTGAACTACTTACACAATAAATTAGCATTTGGGTAGATGTTTTGCAGTCAGCTTCATATTCATGTTAGGCTTCATTGCCACTGCAGAAGGACTATAAGCAATGTATAGTTTCCAAGTAGGATAAATCACTTTGATCACTACCCAGTACACAGCTAGATGTACATAGAGCTGTAATCCTCAGCATGCTTACTTTCAAATAAGTCTGATTGGACTTCATGGGCCTTGATTAGAAGGAACAGGTTGACTAGTCTGATTTAAATGAATAGGACCTGCCTAGGAAGGTCCACCTCATTGGGCTGGGTTCCATCATTCATAACCATTTCTGTTTCTGGGATATGATTAGAGTGGCAAGATGCAAAAGAGGACTGGGTTCCTGCACTTTTAATAGTTGTGTAGAAGATTGAAGATAAGCTATACTTGTGTGAAGGTGCATTTGGCCACCCTAGCTCGGAAGGGCATAGGACTGCCATCCCTAGCCAGACTCAGCTGAAAACAATAATGTATCAGTTATCTTGCTAGGTCAGTCCAATGTCCACATAGTCCAGTATTTCTGATACTATCCACTAATAACTATTTTCCTTTAAAGGTTTACAAGCAAGGCATGAAGATGATCATCATACCATGTTGCTTGACCTAACCATCTGGTACAGGGTGGCTGGATGGAAAACAGGGCAGGGTGTTTGCCCCTTTAATGAAGAAGAAGGAATTTCAGCTTGTCACACTTGCTTAAATTGCCTTTTCTACTCAATCATTAAAGGTACTAGAGCTCTGTCCTCTTTTCCATATATCCACTTTAATCTGATACGCTAGATTGTTCTCTGCCTCCCTCTGCCTTATTCCAAAATAATTATTTAAAGTCTGTACCTTAAACATATATGTGAGAAGGATTTAGTGAAAATAATTGAACATAGTAATATCACCAAGTATCTACAACTGTTAACCACTATATATCAAACTAAGAAAGATCAGGACTGGTTTGATGAGAATGATAGTGAGATAGAACATATCACTGACAAGAAAAGGAGAGCCTTCCAGATATGCCAAAAAGACATTAACTGTGCTGCTAAGAAAAACATCTATGCAAGTGCAAAGGCAGAGGTCCAAAGAAGAACTAGAGAACTTAAGAATGCCTGGTGGATAAAGAAAGCTCAAGAAATCCAGCATTTTGCAGATGCTCATGATGCACAGAGCTTTTTTAATGCCACAAAGGCCATCTACAGGCCAAATTATGGTACAAATCCCTTACGTTCAATAGATGGTACCAAACTTCTGAAGGATAAAGAATCTATTGCACTGCATTGGAAAGAGCATTACCACGACCTCCTTAATCATAACTCTTATGTGGCTGGTGAGATCTTCTTGCAAATCCCACAACAACAAATTAGAGCTGAGCTTGCAGTATCCCCTAATTTGGATGAAGTCAGTAAAGCCATCATCAAATGAAGAATATCAAAGCTAGTGGACCTGATGGGATTCCTGCTGAAGTCTTTAAAGAAGATGGGCCTGAACTTACACAACAACTTCATAAACTCATTGAAAAAATCTGGATGAGGGAGGAGATCCCGGAAGACTTTAGGGATGCCATAATTATCACTCTTTTCAAGAAGGGTGATAGAACAGATTGTGGGAACTACCGAGGGATGTTTGTTCTAGCTACCGCAGGTAAAATCCTTGCAAGGATCCTAGCAAATCGCCTCCTACCTATCTCAGAAGACATCCTCCCTGAATCCCAAAATGGTTTCTGCCCTTCCAGAGGGACAGTGGACATGATCTTCACTGCACAACAGCTTCAAGAAAAATGCAGGGAGCAAAACCAGCCTTTGATACTGTAAATCGAACTGCTCTCTGGACCATCCTTCTGAAAATTGGATGCCCTGATAAATTTGTGAATATTTTGCGGCTCCTCCATGACAACATGACGGCGACAATTTTGGATAACAATGGCTCTCAAAATGATCCATTCAAAGTAGGATCAGGCATCAAACAGGGATGTGTCATTGCTCCAACCTTATTTGCTATTTTTATTGCCATGATTCTACACCTTGTTGAGGGGAAATTTCCTACTGGTGTGGAAATCGCCATATCGAACAGATGGAAAGCTTTTTAATCTCAGTAGGCTGAAAGCAAAAAGTAAGGTAATTACAACCTCTGTTGAAGAACTTCAATATGCCGGTGATAATGTAGTCTCCACACATTCAGAGGAAGATCTTCAAACTATCCTAAATGTCTTTGCAGAAGCATATGAAAAGCTTGGCCTCTCGCTTAACATCAAAAAAACCAAAATGCTTCATCAGCATTGTGAACCAATCCCTCTATAGCACCATCAATCCAGCTTAATGGTGCGAGGCTGGAGAATGTCGATCACTTTTCTTATCTTGACCGCCATCTCTCTGTAAAAGCTGACATCAACCCTGAAATTCAGCATCGTCTGAGCTCTGCAAGTGCCGCATTCTCCTGAATGAAGCATAGTGTTCGAGGATCGGGATATTCGCAGGGAGACCAAAATGCTTATTTGCAAAGCCATTGTACTACCGACCTTACTGTACACCTGTGAAACATGGACCATCTGTAAACGCCACTCCCAACTTCTTGAAAGATTCCACCAACGCTGCCTCTGGAAAATTTTGCAAATTACTTGGAAAGATTGGCGGACTAATGTTAGCGTATTGGAAGAAGCAAAGACTACCAGTGTTGAAACAATTATCCTCCAACATCAACTTCACTGGAACGGCCATGTTGTTCGAATGCCTGATCACCGTCTTCCAAAGCAGCTACTTTACTCCCAACTTAAGGATGGAAAACGGAAAATCGGTGGACAGCAAAAGAGGTTTAAAGATGTTCTCAAAGCTAATCTTAAAAAATGTAACATGAGCATTGAGAACTGGGAAGCCTTGGCCCATGAACGTCCCAAGTGGAGGTTGACCATTATCAAAGGTGCTATGGACTTTGAAGAAGCACAAGTACAGGGCGAAAGGGAAAAACGAGCTAAGCAGAAGGCACGTCACGCAAATCCTCATTGTGACCATCTTCCATCTAGAAACCTATGTCCTCACTGTGGGAGGCTGTGTGGATCCAGAATTGGCCTCCACAGTCACTTACGGACCCACCATTAAAGACCTTATCTTGGAAGACAATCTTACTCAGCCACGAGTGATCACCAATGAATGATATATTAAGGCTCTAATTGTATATATGGTCCCTTGACCCAACACAACAAAAAAAGTGTGTATGTGCATTTTTTCACATATGAGAGTCAGGGACGACAGTAGCCATGACTCGACCCTTGGGCACCAACTTGCCCCAGGTCCATGGTGTCATACTCCCCAACATTCCTCCTGATGAAGGTGGCACAGGGCTTATATAGCACTCCCTACCTATTTCCCATGTCAGTGCACTGTGTAAGCAGCCTGCCATCACCCAAGATGGCATCAGGCGCATCAACCCCTTAGGGACACCCCCACTACCGTCTTGAATGCTGGTGGGCATGCATGCACAGCATGCTAACACGATAATGATGTAGGTGGGGTGGGCGGGCTTATTTCAGCCTGCACCTCCTATAGCAGGGAGGTGTTGCCTGAGAGCTCCCACTCTGAGATCTGTGGTAGTCTCTGGTCACTGGGTCCCACAACCCAATGCTGGCATAGATCACAGAGCAGGAGCTCCACCCTCCAAGCCTAACCTGACCGCTCACTGATGCTGGGCCTGGTGGGAATGCATGATGGCCAAAAAAAAGTTTTAAAAAATAGAGAGATACGTAGTTAACCTAAATGAGTTCAAATCTCCAGGGCCTGATGAACTGCATCCCAGAGTATTGAAGGAACTTGCTGATGTACTCTCAGAACCTCTTGCCATCATCTTTGAGAAATCCTGGAGAACGGGAGAGGTGCCGGAGGATTGGAGACGGGCAAACGTCGTCCCGCTCTTTAAAAAGGGTACAAAAGAAGATCTGGGGAATTACAGGCCGGTCAGTCTGACTTCAATACTGGGAAAGATATTAGAACAGATAATAAAAGAGTCCATTGGCAACTATCTAGATGACAATGCTGTGATTGGTAGGAGCCAACATGGGTTTGTCAAGAAAAAATCCTGTCAAACTAGTCTCATCTCTTTTTTTGATCGGGTCACTAGCTTAGTAGATGGTGGAAATGCTGTAGATGTCATCTATCTAGATTTCAGCAAAGTGTTTGATAAAGTCCCCCACGACCTTTTGATTAGCATACTGTTCAAATGCGGACTAGATGGAAATACTGTCAAGTGGATTCACGACTGGTTGGAAAACCATACTCAAAGAGTGGTCGTCGGTGGCTCTGCTTCGGACTGGAAGGAGGTTTCCAGTGGAGTGCCACAGGGTTCTGTCCTGGGGCCGATACTCTTCAACATTTTTATCAATGACTTAGATGAAGGGGTGGAGGGAATCCTTATGAAGTTTGCAGATGACACGAAACTGGGAGGGATAGCTAACACAAGGGAAGACAGGAATAAAATCCAAAGGGACCTGGATAGACTAGAAAATTGGGCTGAAATTAATAAAATGAAATTCAATAAAGACAAATGCAAGATTCTGCACTTAGGCCACAAAAACAAAATGCACGGGTACAGGATGGGAAATACCCGGCTTAGCAGTAGTGCGTGTGAGAAGGACCTTGGAATTGTAGTGGATCGCAGGTTGAACATGACCCAGCAGTGTGATGCTGCGGCAAAAAAGGCAAACACGGTTTTGGGCTGCATAAACAGAGCTATAGTTTCCAGGTCGAGAGAAGTAATAGTCCCACTATATTCTGCATTAGTCAGGCCTCATCTGGAATACTGCGTTCAGTTCTGGGCGCCTCATTTTAAGAAGGATATAGACAAGTTAGAGCGGGTTCAGAAGAGGGCGACAAGGATGATAGCTGGTATGGAGAACAAGTCTTATGAGGAAAGGTTGAAGGAACTTGGCATGTTCAGTCTGGTGAAGAGAAGGCTGAGGGGTGACATGATCGCACTCTTTTAAGTACCTGAAGGGCTGTCACATAGAGGAGGGTACAGATTTGTTCTCTGCTGCCCCAGAGGGTAGGACTAGGTCTAATGGTTTTAAGTTGCAAGAGCATAGATTCAGACTGGATATTAGAAGGAACTTCTTGACAGTAAGGGCTGTTCGGCAATGGAACCGACTGCCTAGGGAGGTGGTGGGATCCCCTTCACTGGATGTCTTCAAGCAGAGGCTGGATAGCTATCTGCGGGAGATGCTCTAGCTGTGGATTTCCTGCTGTGAGCAGGGGGTTGGACTCGATGGCCTACAAGGCCCCTTCCAATTCTATGATTCTATGAGAGAAATTGTGAATATTCTAGGTTATGAGATTCCATTGTATGTGGTGTTTTATGTTTTTGTTAAATTGTGTTGAGTACTCAGTAGCACAGGATAATGAAGAACAGGGCATCTTATATGATTACACAAATGAGGATTCTTTATTATTTATTATTTATTACATTTATATACCACCCCATAGGCAAAGCTCTCTGGGCAGTTTACAAAAATGCAGGAAAATGGATGTCATTGATAATACAATCTATGGATAAGAAAAATGTGGCAGTTTCCTTTAGTATCTAAATTAACACAATATATAAGATTCAGGGAGAAAAGATAAGAACAAGACAAATTTAAAATAAGTTGGATGATTATAATAAGAAATATGGGTTGTTGTCTAAGTTAAGTTATTATTTCACAATTTTCTGAAAATTCAAATTGTAGGAAGTCTGTCAATGGATGCAGAAGTTACCGGATGACTTCTCTGCTATCTGAAAACCCATTTATTTATCTTTTTTGTTTTGAGAGCTGCTTTAATTTCTGTCTGTTGCTTAACTTGTGTATATTGCAATATTACAGTGCATTACAATAGTCCAGACAGTCACCAGAGCATTCACAACTGAAGTCAAGCTATCCCAATCCAGTTATATTCGTAGCTGGCAAACTAGGCTCAGCTGGGCATAAGCAGTCCTAGCCACAGAAGCCACTTAGGATTCTAGTGACGTTAGAATCCAGGAGCACTCTCAGACTATGAACCTGTTCTTTCAGAGGCACTGCAACCCCTCCCAAAACAGGTCATAAACCTAACTCCCAGAAACGGGAATCACCCACCTACAGCACTTCTGTTTTATCAGGATTCAGCATCAGTTTGTGGTCCCCATCCAGCCCATCACTGCCTCCATACACCTGTCCAACACCTTCACAGCCTCTCCCAATTCAGATGAAATGGAGAGACAGAGCTGCGTGTCATCTGCATATTGATAACACCGTGCTCAAAATCCCCAGATGACAGTTCCCAACAGTTTCATATAGATGTTAAATAGCATAGGAGACTGAATGGACCCTTCAGGGACCCACAGCTCAAAAGTAATGGAGCCGAGCAACAATCTTCTAGTACTATTTTCTAGTGGTGGCCCTGCAAGTAGGAGCAGAACCACTGCAATATAATACCTTCAACTCCCCGCTCTTTCAGTTGCTTGTGACGCCCTTCCCTGGCTCTCCCTGTCAGGTTCCTACCTGCTCGTGGTTACTGCCTGTCACTAGGCACCACCAGGGACTCCACCAGTCCGGACTGTCCTTTTTTATGGTTTCTCTCCCCGCTCTAGCACAGATCTCAACAGATCCCCCTGCTAGGCAGCACCACCAGTCACGTCCTATAACCAGTATTCCCAGAGACTCTGCCTGAGTCTCTCTATCAGGTTACCTCTGTGACTGAGTGCTTAAGCTGTCCCACTCCCTTTGTATCAATGCAGATAATTCTGGTTTGCTCTGAATACTTGTGGTGTTATATTCTCCCCTTCACCGCTGCCACCATTTGTTTCCCTTCAGCCTTGGTATTTACCTTACCCTCCCTTCTGGTCTGTGAAACCCCAGCCAAGGATCAGGCCTTTGGTAAACCAAATATATTTAATAAATAACAGAGATAACAAGATTTCTTTATAAAGGCACTTAAGCATATGGTTTCATCTATTCCTGAGGTACTGGTCTTAGTATTAATCTGAACTCCACACTCTCCTCACATCCACCAACTCTCCACCCAATCTCCTCTCAAAAACCCACCAAAACAACCCACTCACGATCACCGTCCACCCAGATTCAACTGTCATCCTTCCATTTATACTCTCAGCCATTCTAAACACTCAGCCAATCATCCAGCATTCTACTGCCCATTCACTCCCCCCTCCTCTTTCATTCCACTTACCATGTATCTCCTATACAAACAGCACTTACCATATTTACACTAATACAGGATCATCACATTGCTCCATAAGGATACCATGGCCAGTGGTGTCACAGGCTGCTGAGACATCAAGGAGAACCAACAGGGTCATGTTGTCCTTGCCTCTCTCCCAATAAAGGTAATCAATCAGGGCCACTAAGGCTGTTTCTGTACTGAAACAGCATTGGAAGCCAGACTGGAATGGATCTACATCAGGGGTTCCCAAACCCTGGTCCACAGACCACCAGTTGTTCTTGAACTTCATTCAGGTGGTCTGGAGCATGTCTGTAAAAATACAATTAAAAATAATACAGCACCTAGCACAGTGCATTACAATTGCTACAGCAGGCAGAAAAATCAGTAAGTGATTTGCCAAGACTCTCAGCAGTTTTCAAATGGTCCATGGGGGAAAAAGTTTGGGAACCACTGATCTAGATAATCTGCTTCTTGCAGGCATAATAAAATAATAAAAATAAAAATAGCCTGCAGCTAGCTGGCTCCTCCTCTCCCCAAGTCACCTTGCCCAGGAAGGGAATATTCCAGATTGGACAGTAATTTTCTTAAACCTCTGGACCCAGGGAGAGCTTTGTGGAAATAAGATCCCAGTGGCTGGTAACCTCTCCAACATGTGGATTTGAATGTGGATTTAGTTTTATGACATCTGAGAGGTGTGTAATGCCATTTATGTAGTGTCTTTATGCTATTTGCTTTAATTTTTGCTGATACAGACTTTAATGGCCATTTTCCCCAAAGTTTGTGCCATTCAGCTGGTTGAATTGTACAGTTCAAATCTGATTCCCATAGTGATTTTAAAGAGTCCAGATTGCCCATCATTACATCACAGAGAATTTTATAGATATGTGATAGTAATTTTTTAGATGTGTATGTACTGTTTAAAAGTAGCTGTTCTATTGGTTTGAGTGGCCTGATGGCCTGAGATCACACTATAGGATTAGAGGCAAAATGTCATTCAACGTATTAGAGGCAACATGTCTAGGACACCACCATCTACTCAAGGCAATCTCTGGAGTAACCTGCTGAGACAATGAACATGACATTAACTAAAGCCTGCAACTGACCACAATACTTGCACATAACTTGTTAAATAACATCTTACCACTTTGTGAATTATATTATATATATATATATATACATGGAATGTCTGGTGGGGAAGGGGAGGAGTTAGGGGTTCTTCTGAGTAAGATTGTTTGTATTTATTATTGAAAATGCACAAATAAAACTATAAAAAAGATGAGTTGCACCACTGCCTCTTTCAAGGCAATAGGGGATTAACCCATCCAGTTAATCTCCTCCTACTAGATTTTACCAACCATGATGGGCAAGGATCAAGAGGGCACCTAGTTGCCCTCACTGCTGCAAGTGTTTTGTCCACATCCTCAGGCTGCAACAACTAAAACTGATCCCACAAACTATAAACGGACAGTGCTCTAGGGACCTCCAACAAGCCTGAACCAGTTGTAGCATCAAGTTCAGTACAAATCGAAGTAATTTTTCCCTCAAAATGATTCACAGATCTCTCATAGGCCATTGAGTGGTCCATCTGGAGTGGCTGATTTACCACTGTAAACAGCTCCGCTGGACAATTCACTGAAGATGCAATAGAGGCTAAGAGAGATGCTCTGTTTGCCACCACCACTGCCATATGGTAGGAATGTCTACATACTCATACCTCTCTTCAGTCAAATTGGCACCAGGACTTGTGTCACCTGTGTTATAGCCAATGTCCAGCCTGCTTCATTGCTTGAAGCTCTTCAGTAACACAAGAAGCCTTTCAGAGGCCCTGTGGCCAGAGAGGGTGGTTCAGAGCGATCATGTCAATGCCCCTTTCCATCTCACCATTCTATAGTGAAACTAGGGCCTTGACAGGAGCACCAGCCATGCTTCCTGGAAAATCCCCCAGAACATTCAGAAATCCCTTCGATTTTATCAGTCTCTGGGGGTGGGCTAATCTAACTAGTCCTCCACCCCTGCGTGGAGGGGGGTTCAGTCACAGCCAATCCAAACCTCACCAGGGAGTGATCCATCCATGACAGTGGGGTAATATTCACTTCCCTGAGCACCGGATCCTCTCCAATGTCCTCTGTAGCAAAAATCAAATCTAATGTATGACCTGCAGTATGTATTGGATACACGATGTATTGTGAAAACCCCATGATTGTTTGTCATGGCAGCCATGAAGTCCTGAACCACCCAAGACAGACTGTAGGCCAACCAAGAGGTCTTCTGTATCTTTAAAAGTTGTGCAGGTGGAAGGGAGAATTCCACTTTGTGGTTTTTCGCATTAAAGTGTTGCAAGAACACCTGCGCTTGGCTGACTTTCTCTTCTCCTAAAGATACAGGATCAGTCTCAGGCCCTGAACCTGGCAACCCTAGTTCTGTGTAATAGTTGTGTATTACAGACTGCAATCATATACACACATACTTAGGAGTAAGGATCCATTGAATTCAGCAGAGCTTACTTCTGAGTAGATATGCATAGGGTTCTGCTGTGAATTCTTTTTCAAAATATAAGTATACTTTCAGCACAATCCTATGTTTGTTTCATCACAAGTAAATTATCTGTGTTCAGTCGGGCTTACTCTTAGTTATGTATACAGGCGGTCTTATCCAGGTCCGCATTAGAAGCCCCTGTCTGAAGTAAATAGGCGATGAATGGATTTATTTTTCTTTAGTAGTAAATCACCTTCCATGTAACTGGTTCCTTTTTAATTAGCTATTTGTGTAAATACACGTTGATTTCAAATGAGGTCTCAAACAAAATGGAAGGTAGCTGCCAGTGTAATTAAATGTTTGTTGGGACATTGGCTTGGATACAATTTCCATTCATGGACAGGACTGTGATCCAGTGGAGGAAAGCAGAGAATGAGGGGAGAGGGAGGCAGTTGTTGCCAGTTCTTCCTGAAGCCTTCTGTTCTGCCTTTCATGTTGCTGCTGTGGGTTCCACAGACTTCCAGAGTAGATGCGGGGGAGGCAGAAGGAGCTACAAGGTGAAGGTAGAATCAGCAATGGTTCCTACAGCTCCTCCATGGGGACAAGTACACTGATCAAATTGACCCCCCCCTTTAGACTGAAACCAGTTGCTTGTCAGCTGGGCTGTGTGTGTTAAGAGGCTAAGAGGTAGGGGTTTGCAGATACATCCCTGGAAGCTCGTGGGTACTAGATGACTAAAGAGGGCTTAACTGTTCTCTCAGTTGCAGCTACAAAGAATATTTGCACAGTGATTCAGATATATGAATGATAACCACAAGCAGCAATACTGGTTCCTAATATCAGATTCTTTCTGTTTCTTTATTTTGATTTGTCTCAATTTTGGAAGGAAGGTATAAGGCAATCCATCTGGTATAAGCTCTGAAGTTGTTTTCGTGGGAGTGGTCTACAGGAACGCCATGTGAAAGTTTTTCAGGCTGCTACCAGCAGCATTACAGGAAAATAAAGAATATGATTGACAATGTAGTGAGCACGTAGGCCTTGATCCTTACAAAGAAGTTTAAAATAAAACATTTTAATAATGTTGCCGATTTTTATGCTATTTCTTAGCAGGGTTTAGGCATATGCTTATCTGATCTGTGAGATCTGTGGCAAGTGCCATGTCTGTGAAACCCTGATTAAATTTCAAGGTATTCAAAAACAATTTGGGAACATTCATACTAAGTGATCTTGTAGTTCCTGCCACAAAATTATATCCTTGAACATGGCAATCTCAACAACTCTCTAGCACAGCACTAATTATTGCTTTCTGTTGACACCTGGATGGACTATTTATACAATTGGCACTTAATATTTGACTCTATATTTGTCTAGCTGTTAATTTGCTTTTCCTGTTCCTCAGCTCTAATTTATTTCAGGCTCACCCAACAAGAATAAATAAATAAGTATACTTCCTTATGAGACTGAATGCATTACACCATCCCTTGGGCATCTCTGTAATAAACTTAATCACCACAGTGTGCAGCCTGTAAAAGCTGTGTTTTTATTCACTGAACATCATATTTTAGTGCAACAAATAGTTATCATGTTGGTAGACATGTTTAAAACTGGATGGCATTGCCAACAGTACAGTAAAATAGTGGCATGAATTAAGATTCCCTCCCCCCCATGCCTAACATCCTTGAAGTTGACATCTTCTGGTGACGGAATAGATAGGAGCAACAAATTCAATTACAGAAAGCTGTCTCTGTCATTACACCTGTCCGCTTCCGCAGGAAATGATTTGTAAATTGTGCTTTATCTTTCCATCCCATAAATCTTGTGGCCATAATTGACATTTGTCATGGAAGATGGATAGTGAAAGAAAAAGGATAAAACGTAAATGAGTAAACTCTCCAAGGGAAAGTATATCTGCATGGGGAGGGGGAGTTGATGCGTGTTTTGAAACTTCAGTTCCTATGGGAAAGTCTTTGAATTCTAGGGCATCTCAGCTGAAAAAATGTACAAGATCTAAGTTGGACACACACAGAGGTGCACAAATTTGTCTTTTGATAATTAGTTTACCAAGTCTCACCACATTTGAAAGTTCTAAGTTTTTGCTTCAGAATTCATTTGTGATTCTGATACTGGAATTGTGGATCTCATCACTGTTCATATTGTCATTTCCTATGCACTTGAGAATCAGTTCACTGCTGATTAATATCCACATCAACTGGTTTAGAACAAGCAGGGCAGAGAGATCATACAAATAATCATTAATTCAAAAATAGAGAAGTTTTTGAAATGTCTGTAGGAGAACTGAAAACATGACAGCTATTACTTTCACTTAAAATGCTTTACTTATTTTGTTTGTAATATTTTCTCCCAAACTTTGAAATTGAAATAATGGTACACAGTTGATTCCTATTTCTCACATAAAGAGCTATTTAAGAGAAACTGGAAATGAATATGACAGAAAGAATATAATGGGAGAAATTAGCATAGATAAATTTATCTATCTATGCACATTTTAATATGGTTTATGCTAAAATTATCCAATTAATCAAATGAAATGTAAACAGTAAAAGCCAGTTTTGGTCCAGAGTTTACAAGTCTTCAATTCTAACCTTGTATTTTTCCTCACTTGAGGTGGAAATTTATTCAAGCAGCTATTGTCACCAATGCTCCCCTAAGAATAACAGGTAATTTAAGAGCTTTTCAACCACAAAAACAGTGACAAAAAGCTATAATCATGAGTAGAGCAGTCAAGTATTCCTGAAGTAGGTTCTCTCTTGCCTCCTAGTGCTTCAGTCCCTAAGTGTTTCAGAGTGAACAGGTTGCCACTTCAGCCAGACTGTACAGTGTATTGGAAGCAGTGTTAGGTTTATGAGCCTTAAAATAAAATTTGCTTCAGAGGACATTGAGGTGTCTTCTCTTGTGGAAGTTTAATGCCAGAATTACCAGCTAATTTGGGTCTGTTTGTAGAATGTTCTAACCTAGCTTGTAAACACAGTGGGAAATTTCTTCACCACTGATCCTAGTGATTCTTACACATTAATCTTATATTGTGGGGTGGGTTTTTGGGGAGTGGGGTATATGATGACTTACCTGGGGCCCACCAAAATGCATTTTAGCAAAATAGAACTTATCTTCAGAACTTTTTCCATTTCTAACATCCTTGTTGTTTATGAATGCCATTTAAAAATTTAAATTGAATGCACTTGAGAGTAGGGTTGCCAGGTTCAGGGCCTGAGACTGATCCTGTATCTTTAGGAAAAGAGAATGTCAGCCAAGTGCAGGTGTTCTTGCAACACTGTAATGGGAAAAACCACAAGGTGGAATTCTCCCTTTGCCCTGCACAACTTTTAAAGATACAGAAGACCTCTTGTACCCTGGGCCTGGCAACCAAGAGGTCTTCTGTATCTTTAAAAGTTGTGCAGGGGCAAGGGAGAATTCCACTTTGTGGTTTTCCCCATTACAGTGTTGCAAGAACACCTGCAGTTGGCTGACTTTCTCTTCTCCTAAAGATACAGGATCAGTCTCAGGCCCTGAGCCTGGCAGCCGTACTTGAGAGTGTCCAGTTGCAATATTCTAAATATGTGACTTTTTTGTCCTCACATTTTGATACTCTGGGGTTTTTGTTTTTATTTATTATTTAACAATGTAGGTCTTTGGCAGAGATGTTTATATCATTTGGGAATCATAGGGTATATCTAGACTATAGACTTGCACTAGTTTAATAGCCATTTCCTCTAGGAAGCTGTGGGAGCTGAATGGGCCCAGAAATCTCTAAAAGAGAATTCTCAGAACTTCACCACACTACAATACCAAGGATTCATTGGGGAGTGCTAGGATAATTAAACTGATGTAAACTTAATATAGTATAGATAGGCAATACTGAAATAAGGGATGGTTACATATTTGAGCTTGATATTCTGGTCTGGAATATATAAAACAAAACAAAATTACAGACTCACAGAGAATTGTCTGCTTCACACGTAGGGTTCAAAATTATAAACTCAAAGAGAATGGCCTGGTTTTAAATCATGTTTTAGCATCATGCCAATAAGCTTCATGAGCTTGCTCGTTCTTCATGGTCAGGAGAAATTCTTAAGACAAGTTCAGTGTCACTTTTTAAAAATCTCAAATTATGTATAAACAATGTTTACTTTCTAAGTAAACCAACTGGAAGTCATGGATTATAAAACTAGCTTGTTTAACTAATGGTGGTTGTTTTTGAAACCAGGATTGCTGGTTTATTTATTTATTTATTGTATTTGTATACCGCCGCATAGCCGAAGCTCTCTGGGCAGTTTACAGTAACTAAAAACATTAAAAACAAATATACAAATTTAAAACACATCTTTTAAAAACAATTTAAAATACAATTTAAAAAATTTAAAACAGTTTAAAAACACATGCTAAAATGCCTGGGAGAAGAGGAAAGTCTTGACCTGGCGCTGAAAAGATAACAGTGATGGTGCCAGGTGCACCTCGTCAGGGAAATCATTCCATAATTTGAGGGCCACCACTGAGAAGGCCCTCTCCCTGGTTGCATTATATGTAATGCTAATCCAGGATTCTTTAAAGCCAACTAAACTTGGCAGAAGTATGCATCCCAACAATGTGGAAAGATGAGGGCAGAGTATGGAAGCCCAGTGCTTCCCTCAATTCCATGGAATCTCATCTGCATAGCACTAAACCATGGTTTAATATTAGTTGTAAATACAGCCAGTGATTTGTTGTGGCTTGATTCTTTTTGTTCAGAAAGTCCTAGTTTCATACTTTTAACAAATGAATTCTTTTAGTCCAGTTTACTGACTATGGATTGTCATGTTATACATACAGAATGACAGAGATCATATCTTCCTATATAGTAAAAAGGTAAGGCATTATGCTGTCAGAACGTCATGCAGTATGACATTAGGGATGGTGCATGGCACACAGTTTACCTGGGACCAGGCAGGCTATGTGGTGGCAGCAGCAGTGGCAGAAGCGGGCAAAGACTGGTGCAAGAGGCTGGTGGTGGCAGTGGTTGGGCAAGGCCTGGCACAAGAGGCTGCTGGTGGCAGGGATGGGAGAGGTCTGGCAAGGCCAGGCATGAGAGGTGGTGGTGGTTGCAGGAGAGGCCCAGTAAGGCCAGGTGCTAGAGGCTGGTGGTGGTGGCAGCGGGTGAGGCCTGGCAAGGCTGGGTGCGAGAGGCCAATGGTAGTGTCAGTGGTGGGAGAGGCCCAGAAAGGCCTGGCACAAGAGGCCCAGGAGGCTGGGTGTGAGAGGTCGGTGACGATGGTGGAAGAGGCTGGGGGAAAGGGGGAGTGCCCTTGCAACCCTGAGGGGGAGGGCCCTGATGACTTGGGGGAGGGGGAGGGAAGGGGATAGCCCTGATGACCCATGTGGGGGAGAAGAGGAGGGCCCTGGTGACCCATGGGGAGGAAGGGCTATGGCCCTGGTGACCCATGGGGAGGAAAGGCTAGGGCCCTGGTGACCTGTGGAGGGAAGAAGAAGGGAGCAGCCCTGGAGACCCATGGGTGGGAAAGGGAAGGGAGTGGACCCTGGAGACCCATGGAAGGCAGGGAAAAGGGGTGGGCTTTGGTACCCCATGTGGGGGGAAGGGGAAAGGGAAGGGGTGGGCTTTGGCAGCAGTAGGCGTGGGTTGGCGACCGAAGCAAGTAGCAGAGGCAGACCCTGGTATTGTTATGTTTGTTTATGTCCCATCTTCCCCACAAGAGCTGATGTGTGAGTCTTGTCCGATAGTTTTCTTTGTTTGACTGTCTCCTATCCTCTGCTGTATTCCTGTGTTTAACAGAGGTGGGTCAGAGACGTATGTGTCTTGGCCAGAACAGGGGTGGGTGGGAGTGGGACTGTCATCCCTGTGATGGTAGGTAGGGGGAGATATGGTGAAGGTATACAGGGGGGAGGAGAATAGCTAGTTACAGCAAAGCCCTTGCCCTTTCTGCTTTGCCTGCTGTGTTTCAGAATTTGGAGATGCCAGTCATCCAATTCCCTGGCCTTATGGTGTTGTTGTTAAATGCCAGGTCTGTCCAAAATAAAACATCTATTGTGGATGAGGGGACAGACTTGGCATGTACAACTGAGACCTAGGCAGATGAGCTGGGTGACCCAGTGCAAACCCAGCTGTGCCCACCTAGGTACTCAGTGCAGCACCATTCCAGTTCAGAGGGGCAAGGAGGGGGAGTTGCAATTTTCCATAAAAATTCCATCTCACTCACTAAGGAACCAATCTGACAATCAGACAGAGTTGGATGCCACAGTTGGATACCACAGTTAGAGCATGTCCAGTGGAGGCGTTCAGAGCACTGTTTCTTCCATCTGTACTGGATCAGCTTGCCTAAACAAAAATGTTTTGAACAGGTGCTGAAAACAGTACAATGAAGGTGTCTGCCTAATGGCAATAGGCAGGGAGTTCCAAAGTGTAGGTGCTGCCACACTAAAGGACTGATTCCTTACAAGAGCAGAACAAGTACTATGTGGCACCCGTAACATGGAAAGCACACCTTGAATTTGGCCTGATAGCAAATCAGCAACCAATGCAGATTTCAGAGCAGAGGTATTATTGCTGATAGGGTCTCACTCATGTCAGCAATCATGCCTCAGCATTCTGAACTAATTGCAGCCCCCAGGTCAGGTTGTTCTGCATGGGGATTTCTGTGACCTTGGCTGATTGGCTGCCAGGTTAGGATATTTTTTGTTTTTGTTTAGGAATCCTGACTGGTTGTGGGATGCTGAGTTTTCTGCCTTACTCATAGGAATATTGTTGTGGTTGGTATGGCATTGCATTTAGGAAATCATCACTGTGTTTGGTGTTTTTTTTCTATTTGCATTTCATTTACCTCTCTCCCTTACATCCACAGAATCAACAACAGTGGTTCCATACGCTCTTAAACCCACTGATGATGCACCTTGTTGGTTGCATGACGGTTTGTTTCCTGCCCATTAGTGGCAAAAGAGAATTGAAATAGTGGGAAGTGTGGCTGCAATTGTTGTTATTCCCAAGCTGCTGCCTGTGAAGGTAGACCAAACCATGTGTGTTTTCTCTCTCTCAATTATTACTCACTGGAATTGGGTTGGCTGTCAAAGTTAATTTATAGCAGCCCACAGGGTGGAAAGAAAAGAGTAGAGAATCTTCTTACTCATTTATCAAACCTCTCTCTGCAGTGAAGGGTCAAGTGTGCAAAGAAGTGTGGAGCAGCCATGTTAAAAGGCTGGCAGGGCATTCCAGGCAGGAGGTTGCCAACCCTGCTTGGATATGGATAACTTTGCAGAGGATCCTCAGTTAAGCCTTACCAACAGTACAATCCTAACCATATCTACTCAGAAGTAAGTCTTGTTGAGTTCTATGGGGCTTAGTTCCTTAGTAAGTGTGCTTAGAATTGCAGCCTTCAGGGGCACCAGTCTTTTCTCCTGAGTGTTCCCATCTAACATCTCCACCACTCTAGGCTCCTTTCTTCCTACAGTGGCCTTCTGTTGACTGGACTGGCCCTGAGGGCACTTAAACCCTTCTTGCCAGAAGCAAGTGGGATAGATTAAATGTTCCTTACCCAGGCTCCATCTTTTAGCTAAGATTACTATCTTAATTTTCAATTTGAGAAATGTTTTTGTTTGAATTGTATGCTCCAAGCAAATGTGGTTGATGCTTAATACATAGTGCTTGATAACATCACTAGGGCCCACCCCTGTGACATTACTAGGGCCCACCCCTGAAATCTCACGGTTTGGAAAATCTATAGGATATATCAGACTTGTATACCATAGGTGGGGTTAAGGCCACAGTTTTATTTATTTATCTATTTATTGCATTTATATCCTGTTTTTCCTCCAAGGAGCCCAAGGTGGCATACATAGTTCTCCCCTCTCCATGTTTAAAATGTATGGATTGGATCCAGATTTGCCCATATATTTATTCCAGCCTACGAATGACAGAGGTCATATTAGGCTGCAATACATATAGAACCCTATTTTTAGTGTGCTCTTAATGTGATGTAATTTTATTCTGGTACTAAATTAATTGTTACCAATTTCTATGGTTTTTAAACTAAAATAAATATAAACACACATATGAAAGAGAGAGGGTACTCACTAGGGTTGCCAGGTCAGAAGCATCCCAAAACCTGAGATTTTAGGTGCGGGCCCGAGTGATGTCACGGGGCGGGCCCGAGTGATGTCATTAAGCATCAGTCACAGTTGCTTGGAGCATACAGTTAAAAAAAAATCTGACTGGAAATTAAGATAGAAATCTTAGCTAAAAGATGGAACCTGGGTAGGGAACATTTAATCTAGCCTACTTGCTTTCGGCAAGAAGGGTTTAAGTGCCTTCAGGCCAGGCAAGTCACCAGAAGGTCACTGTAGGAAGAAAGGAGCCTAGTGTTGTGGAGATGTTAGATGGGAGCATTCAGGAGTAAAAATGGATGCCCCTGAAGGCTGCAATTCTAAACACACATACTAAGGGACTAAGCCCCCATAGAATTCAACAGGACTTACTTCTGAGTAGATATAGTTTGGATTGTGCTGTTGGTAAAGCTTGACTAGGGATCCTCTGCAAAGACATCCATATCCAAGCAGGGTTGGCAACCCCCTGCCTGGAATGCCCTGCCCTTATCTTTTAACATGGCTGCTCCAAACTTCTTTACAGATTTGACCCTTCACTTCAGAAAGAGGTCTGAGAAATGAGTAAGAGTAAGAAGATTCTCTACCCTTTCTGTCTGCATAGATGCCCTCATCCTTCCCCTGCGTCCAGCAGAAGCTCTGGGCCAGGCAGGACACAGTGGCATCTCATAGAGGACACCCTCCCCTTTCCTGGGGTGTATGATTTGTCCTGGCCCAGAGCAGATTTTGGGGTGGGCACCCCCAATTACTTATTTTTCCCGTATGTCTTTTTCTGCTTTGATTTTGTATAGATGCTCTCTTCTGTGCCCTGCGCCCAGCAGAAGCTCTGGGCCAGGTGGGACGCAGTGGGATCTCATAGAGGACACCCTCCCCTTTCCTGGGGTATATGATTTGTGCTGCCCCAGAGCAGATTTTGGGGTGGGTACCCCCAGTTACTTATTTTTTCCTGTATGTTTTGGTCTGCTTTGATTTTGCATAGATGCCCTCCTCCGTGCCCTGCGCCCAGCAGAAGCTCTGGGCCAGGCGGGACGCAGTGGCATCTCATAGAGGACACGCTCCCCTTTCCTGGGGTATATGATTTGTCCTGTCCCAGAGCAGAGTTTGGGGTGGGCACCCCCAGTTATTTATTTTTTATGATTTTATAACATCTTTATGTATTTATGATAATATCAGAAGCCTGTTGATTTTGATTGCATAAATGTATTGTTATTCTTGACGGGGAGAGTTTCCCGATCACAGTGATATATCGTACAGGGTACCCCAACATATATTTTGGGGTTGAGAGACATGTTAAGTTTCGTTTGAAGTTGCTGTAGTTGTCAACTCTTCTTTTTTAGTGTTTTGAACTGTCAAGCAAATACAGTAGGGCCCCGCTTTACGGTGTTCTGCTTTACGGCGTTCCGCTGATATGGCAGCTTTCGTTTTCCATTTTAAAGGTTTTTTTCCCCCTTTGCGATGTTTTGTGCCGTTTTCGCGTCATTTTTGTGCGACGTGGCCCATCAATGGGGTTCCGTTTTACGGTGTTTTCCGCTTTACAGCAGGGGTCCGGAACGGAACCCGCCATATAAGCGGGGCCCTACTGTAAGGAACTGGGAACTAGGAACCAACTTCAGCATTGTATTAGTTAAATAGATTAACAGTCACAGGGGCGGCTGATGTTTTGGTGTATATCTCGGGAACCAGACCACCTAGAAACTTAATTTTTAAAAAAAATGAAGCTGAGAGTCCAGAGATTAAGTGGTGCTAGCCGGAGAGCCGGAGGGGCCCCCCAAAAACCGGAGGCTCCGGCCAAAAACTGGAGACCTGGTAACTCTAGTACTCACAGACTAAGAGTTGATCATCTTTATACTACACAACTGTGGTTGAAGAGCTTCATTTTGTTTGCTTTGAGTAGATATAATAAAAGTTTCATATCCTAAGAGGCTGTTTTTACAAAAACCTGTTACCAGCACTGTCTTATGCATGCCTGCTCAAAGATGCATTCAGTGGGGGCTTACTCCCAGGAAAGCTGTTACAGGATTGCAGCCTACACTGGTTTCAAAAAGAAGGCTTTAGTTGACATGTCTGCAGTGTATAGAGATTCCTCCTACCTGGGGCTGCAGTCCTTAGCATGCTTAGTTGGAACTGTGTTTCTTTTAAATTAATGTGAATAATTACCAAGTTAATTTAGGATGGGAGTACCAGTTATATTTCTAGCACTCTTCATTTGGTTGGAAAAATTAGACATGGGAGTGGCTGTAGGTCAGTGATAGAGCACACATTTTGCCTGCAAAAGGGCTTGAGTTCAATCTCAAGTAAAGAGTATTCATGTAAATGGGCTGGCAAATATCTTTCTCTGAGACCTTGGAGAACCACTCCCAGAATAGAATACGCCCCAATCCTAAGCATACATTTTGGAAGAAGATCCCATTTATTTCCGGGACTTGATAAACATGCTTGTGATTCCACCCTAAATTTCAGTAACATACTAATAAGTGAATGCACAGATGATAGTTTGTTTTCTAGTTTTTCATGCACATGTTAGAGAGTGGTAGACTGGAGCTTTTTTTTCTTTTCTGTATGTGGAGGTTAAGACTTACATTTTGATCCTTATGAAGCAGCCTGGTAAATATCAAGCAGTCTGTTTAAACTATTCTAATCCATGGAGGAAGTGTGAAGTTTTCTCATGTTGTTTGGCAGTCACATCCAAGGACAGTGTAATCCTCCAAGCTTCCCTTTGCCAGATGAATTAAATTATTTCATTTGTTGAGTGGAGAAACCAGCCAAGTGGGAATTTCCTTTGCAATTTTGGCCTGTATTGTCACAGCAATACTCAAAATACTGGGCAAGTAGATGAAAAGTCAGGTCAGTTTATAAATATGTGCCTTGTTTCTGAATACATAGTTTGCTGTTCTTTTCAAGAAAAAAATAACAGAACTGGATAGCATATCTTTCATTGCAGTGGTTCTTAAATGCCAGCTAATGATTGGCAGTACAGAACCAGGGAATAATAGTTGTTCCAGACTGGACTTGGCACGTAACTCATGAAGAAATAGGTTCCTTTGGTCAGGCCTGGCATCAGCACCCAACATGGTTTGAGAAATGTTGGGGTCCAAGGGCTCCAGATGGCCCGCTAGGGCTGATGCCAGGTTTTATCCTATTATTTTAAAAATATTTTTATTACTTTGTTAATTTAACAATCCAGCAGCTGGTTCTTTCAGTACCTGGGTAGGTTGCTCTGCAGTGGGTGCCAACTCAACCCCTTTCCCCTGCTGCCTTCAGTGTAGAAGAAGAAGAAGCAAATTAAAAGGGGGGGGGAAATGGAGTGTGTGAGTTCTAGTTAAGGGTCCTGAGCAGCAAAGGTGAAGTAAAGGTAGAGTTGCTAACTTACAAAACAATAGCAGGGTCTTAAGTAACATAATAGTAGCATAGCTAATCTCAGTGTGAAAAAAGCGATTGCATGATGCCTCCATGCTTTGTGGTTCCCCATCCATACTCCAGTTCATTGACTCATACTTTTGGGAATGGGAAATCTCATATCATGCTTTTTGATGCAAGGTGACTGTTTCAAATGGCACCCAATGTCTAATTATACTCTCTGTAGAAATTGGAAAGATTCAGGCCTAGTTCTCACAGTGCAGGGAGTGATCAATGACTATACCATTTAATAAAGCAGGCGAGAACTTGCGTGACGGGATAGACCTTTATTTCATTTCATTTCATTTATTTCATTTTTAAACCGCCCATAGCGAATAGCTCTCTGGGCGGTGAACAAAACAAGATTAAAGTACAATATTACAATAAAATTACAATAAAATCAGCAACAAGTTAAACGAAAAAAAAAAGTTAAATGAAACACATATTTATAAAAAATAATGATCCCTCCATGTTGAAAACTAACATGTTAAAGGAAATGCTGAGCTAGACCCTTCTCCTTAACATCTAGTTTCCTATGTGAACCAAAACTAGTGTCGTATGGATGCTGCTTTCACCTTGAACAAACCTAAAATCACTCTGAAGCACCAGTGGAGTGCTTTCTAGTGGCTGAATGATATGGATATTTTTTTTAAAAGCTGCAGATAAGTGTCTTACTAAAAAGTTAAAGTTTCTAAGTTTACCATATAAGAAAAATTCCAGGGTGGAGAGAGGGGAGAAAGAAATCTCCATTGTGACTTGTAATCAGAGGGGTGTGTGTATGATCTTACTAGGGTTCTTCAATACTAGTGTTTGTGGGGAGGGATGTTGAAGTAAATAAAAAGCCTTGGCACATCACATGCTTCTTGTTCTTTTGCAAGTGATGTTATTAAAAGAGTTCTCATGGAACAGTTGAAGAGAGCCTTTTCTTTCACTTAAGTCGAGCTGAGACTTTCCATTACCCATGCTTTACTTTCAGATCCTAATCCAATTCAAAATCAAATCATATTCCTTTTGATTTAACATTACTGTTATTTGTGTTTAAGTCTTGTTTGTTTGTTGTTATTAGAGTCAGTAGATTCCCCCTTCTTTCCCTTAGAAGGAAACCTGCTTTAAGTTCAGTGATCTGTTTCTCGTGATTTTATTCAGCTATTGCTTGCCTTATATTATTAAATTATTATTAAATTGTGTTTGTGTGTGTGCCTTTTTTACATGCATGCCTTTGTCCCAAGTGATTTTTATTTATTTTTTAATCAGCCAAGCAGTATTCTGCCTTGATCAATGCTGCTGCTGCTGCTGTATTACTATACATTCTTCTTAGTGTCTATCTGTTTCACACACATACTACTGCTGTTACTAGGACTAAAGTGTTGTTTTGTATACCAACATTCACTGTTGAAAACAGCAAAGGGTCACACAATGCACATTTAGCCATTTATCATCATCATCTCTACTGCAGTCACAGCCCTGTTGTTAATAGTCCATACTTGTGTTGATCATGACGTGTGTATGTGGTGCTGGCAGCAAACTGCGTGGTGTCCCCAAGGCCAGAGGTGGGGGCAATGGCAGAGATGGAACGTGCACTGAACATTTGCTTCAGACACTCCCTGCAACAAGTTCAAATACGGCTTCATTGTTCCAGGCAGGAGCAGTGGTAATATGAAGTAGCTGAAGGTGCCCCCACCGCTCCACTCTGAGGCTGGCAGCACAAGTTGTCCGGGATCATGAGTTGGCAGCGGATCCCAGCTATGCCATCTGCCTGCATTGTGGGAAACAGCTAAGCAGATGGAAGATCCCAGGGCACTACCCTACTAGTAGATTCCTCATGTCGACTTCACAGACAACACCAGTCCCTTTTATTCAAGGAAGAGGCAGAATCAGCAAAGTCAGACAGGAAGGGCAAGAGGTGTGAGGTGTGTGGGGCAGAGTAAGAGTGAAAAGTCTCTCTCTCACTCTCAAACTTTCACCCATCCCAAAGTAAGCAGAAGCAAAATAGGTGGGTCACTATGGAGGATTTGGGGTGGGGTAAGTTTGGGTACACGAGATCAAAGTTTCTAATGCCCACTCCAGCCTTCCCGTCAAATCAAAACATTTTGGTTGCTGCTCTGTGTGCAATGCCACCTAATGCATTGGGTGTATAATGTATCAGTGCTAACAAACAGAACCGTAAACCATTCCATTAAGCATTAAGCCCTTTTAGTTCTTCCTTCACCCCACCAGACCCCACCTCAAAGAAATAAAATGTAAAGGTGCCTAGCACAAATATATCCAGATCTATCTGTCTAAAATATGGGAGGATAGGTTTCTTTTTTTTAGCCTGGAGTACTTCTTCCATGTCTCTTATTTTCAAACTAATTACAAAAAAACAAAACAAACCCACCTCTAGAAGAGATTAAGTGATTGCTTTCTTACTTACCCCAAAACTGCAAGGGCTGCCCTTGGGGAAACCACTGCAGCTATCCTTTGAAATTTAGCAGGATTCATCCCCTCAGAACGGCCTGCTATGCCTTCAAATTTCATCAAATTCTATCACAAAACAAAACAAAAAAGTTATAGGTGCTTCTTTTTAAGCAAAACAAAACTTTAAAGATGTTCAGCACAAAAAGCTATAGACCTAGTTGCCTGTAATTTGACAGGCTTTAGCTATTCTAGAGGGGCTACTGTGCCTGCAAATTGCCTGTCAAAATTTGCAAATCTTACTACTTATTTCTCCTTTCCTGAAACTTCATTTGTGTATAATATGTTGTTGATTTCTGTTTGATACCATTACACTCATTACCTTTTATAACCTGCAGTGTGTTCACTGGTTTTCTGCTGATGTGTTTAAAATAAATATTTTCTAATAGATTTTAGCCTCTGGGTTCTGTTTGGTCACCACTAGGGATGTGCTGGAATTCTGCCATTCAGATTTGGTCCCAAATTTTTCATTAATTTGCTTATTTAATATTATTGCAGGTCAGATTTTTGCCAGTGATTTTCCATGGCTGTTTTTGGAAACACATTTTTTTAAAAAATGTCTAAAATACTGATATTAATATTGATGTTTTATCAATTTTCCTTCTATTTATATTTCCTTTAAAATATCAATATTTCCTTTAAAAATATCAATATTAATATCAATATTTTTTCTGAGGGGGAAGAATGGATCAGTAAAATCAGTGGCTACCAGCCCGTTAGGTTGACGGAATGCTTTAGAAATGGCACTGGCTAAAGGATCCCATCCCTACCCCACCCTCTTGCCATTGGGGTAATTTAAGAACCTCATCTATATTGATGCCTAAACCTGGGAGAGGGTAGTGTGATCGGACCAGATATAAAGACTCCAAAAGGAAAAACAGTTTCCTCCAAAAGGAAGTACTTCTTTACTCAGCGCATTGTTAAACTATGGAATTTGCTCCCACAAGATGCAGTAATGGCCACCAGCTTGGATGGCTTTAAAAGAAGATTGGACAAATTCATGGAGGACAGGGCTATCAATGGCTACTAGCCATGATGGCTGTGCTCTGCCACCCTAGTGAGAGGCAGCATGCTTCTGAAAACCAGTTGCTGGAAGCCTTAGGAGGGGAGAGTGTTCTTGCACTCAGGTCCTGCTTGCGGGCTTCCCCCAGGCACCTGGTTGGCCACTGTGAGAACAGGATGCTGGACTAGATGGACTAGATGGGCCACTGGCCTGATCCAGCAGGCTCTTCTTACGTTCTTATGTTCTAAGAGTTAAAGCTGTTTACAAATTTCCCAATAGTGAATAGGGAGAAGAATAAAGCATTGTTTTTCTGAAGCAGACCCCAAAAAGAATTGGACAACCTCCAAAGCACGGTCCAAATCAAATCTCGTGGTCAGTGCACGCAGCAAAATATAAACACCATCTAAAAATGAAGTATGCATTTTTCCTTCAAAATTATTGGTTTTGGCACATGCAAATTTATGCAGATTTAATTAGTTTAATCTATTAAACGTAATTTGATAAACTAAGATTTCATTATCTAGGTGGCAGGCTTAATAAATAGGCTATAATCGTAGCATTGGCATGGCAGTCTGCTAGAAAAGAGAAAGCACAACAGCTGTTAACGGTACATTGGTGTTTTGGTTAATGAGATCGCAAGGGCTTTGGAATGGTGCATCCCCTTCCCAATATCCACCTGAAACTTCAGGACTCTCTCTTAAAGTCCCACTTCCTCAAGGGGATGCTGAGAGGGACAATAGCCTAGGTGCTGTAGTCTAGGCAAATGTCTGCCTAATAACAGCTAAATAAATTTCCCTCATTTTTTTTAAAAAAAAGATTATTCAAGCAAACATGAACCTCAAAAGAAAAATGTGGTCAGATTTGCAACTAAAGCAAATCTATTTTTCAGCAGTGCATGCTCTTTGCTTGCAACCACATGCATTATTAGAATAGCATAATGGGACTGAACTGGAACTAGAATTACACACGATGTGGGTCTGAAGTATGACCTCATTTTGCCTCCTTATTCATTCATTTTTCTTACAAGTGTTGTTGAAACGTGTAACAAATATATGGTCTATCAGTTTACCACAGGAGATTAATCTGGAAGCATATTTTCCTGGTTTAATTAGAATTCATTTGCTTAATTGTCATCCTGATGCCATCAATTGCTGTTTTGCACTAACTTGAACAATGCTGTCTTTTGCTGTTTGCACTTTAATTTAGATTTCTGTTATGGTTTATGAACAGTAATAAGGCCCTGCTTGAATATTCATTAGCTTTTGAATTGTGAACTGTGGAAAGGTGCTTTCTCTTACCTTAATGACGGCAGCACAGCATGGGACTGATCAGTAGTGACATTTGATTGGAGACATCCAGCACATTTGCTTGTTGTTTATTGACACATCTTCTCCAAACAGCTCCCTCGCAAGTTAGCGGCGTAATGAAAGAGAAAGTGTTGCAAAGGAGTGTGGAGCTTTCCTGGCAGGAACCCGAGCATCCCAATGGAGTCATCACAGAATATGAAATCAAGTATTATGAGAAAGTAAGCACTACTCTGAAATGTACCACTCTTCCTTCTGTAGTGGGCAGTGCTGTCTACAGACAGGATGCCTTCCTTTTGGGGGCCACATCATCACTCGCCCTTCTTATACATATATACATATAATCTTCCTGACTGTTTTTTTTTAATTGTCATCATGTCTGTTTTATACAGTTTTTAAAAAATGCATCTGGGTGAACCGGACTATAAGAGTTAATTTCCAGACTAGTCAGCTAAAGTTGATTAATCAGTGATGTCAAAGTTAATCGGTAGGGCTGTGAGTCCAGGGTGCACTTCTTTTTCCCTGTTGTTTACTCTAATAGGAAATGAACAAAAATATTCTAATATGGTATTTCCTTCTAATCACGAATGAGCAGTTATTTGTTGATTATCTCACACTGCCTTCAAAATTCAAAAACACACCTATGTTTCTAATGTAATATGCAATTAATATCCATTTACTTGATTTATCAGTTAAAATGTAGGTTATTAATCTACTAAAATTATTTAATTAATGACACCCTAAATATAACAGTCAGACTTAACGATCACCTGACTGCTCCATCAAAGGATTTAGTATTCTGTTGTGATGGTTTTCCAATAATGTCTGTGGAAAAAAACCCTAGGAAAATGTTAGGTCAGAAGAAAGTCTTGTGCACAAGAACTCTGTGAGCAGAAGACTAAATTCTGCCTTTTCCTTCTAACAGATTTTTCCTGCAAAATTCCCCCCTCTATTTTTTGTCCCTTGATGAATACTACTTGTTTAAGAAAAAACATTACAATTCATGCACCTTTTATTCTGTATCTTTCTTATCTGGTAATGGCGTAAATATTTGTCTTAGTGTGGTTACTTGGGGAAATTGTATCTGATGACCTAGATAGTTTTTCTACATTCATTGCAGTTTGAGTGGAATAACTTACTTTTTCAGTTAGATTTGCCTGCTATTTACTCTCAGCGCTGTTGTCCTAAACAAATATAGAATACCTCTCAGGATTGCAGGCTGTCACTGTAAACATACATATGCTGGCAGAGCTTGGAAAAGTTACTTTTTTGAACTACAGCTCCCATCAGCCCCGGCAAGCATGGCCACTGGATTGGGTTGATGGGAGTTGTAGTTTAAAAAAGTAACTTTTCCAAGCTCTGTGCTGGAGTGACGTTGCAGTAATATCTAGTATAAGGTTTTAGTCTACAGCATTGAATTGTTGTTAGTATCTCACATATAGTAGAAATGAAAGTATAGAAATCCTTATGTCTCCAGTTTCTAGCCCGGTTTGTACACTCAAGAGGACCTGCACTGTAGTTAAACTTTAGTTTTTCAGTGAAATCATACTTTAGGATCTAAATTAAGTTTACAACTGAAATTATGATGTAGTGTTTCCCTCAAATTATTGCCTGTATTTTTCTTTCCTACCCTCTTCCTTGTTCCTATTTATACATTTTATAAATATTGATTAATTGGGAGAAGTAGAGCAAATTTTTCTCAAACCTGCTAACAGAAAAACAATTTAACTTCTTGTGTACTAAACTAGAATTACAATTTGGCAAATTTCTATGGCTTTAAAGGACAGGTGTCTTTTGTTGTCATCTGTCAACATCAAAAGGTATTTGAGCAAATAGTTAACTTTGAGGTTGTTTATATTTAAAATACTTCATAAGATAAAATTAGTGTCTAAATAGAAAGTTCTCTTAATTTTCCTTGCCATCACCAAAATACTCATGTCTTTTCTTGAAAGATCTACACAACAAACCGGTATCAGTTCTATGCCATGCTTTCATAGAATAGCCCTGGGAATTGCAGTTTACTGAAGTGCTGAGAATTTTTCATTAGTGATTCCTACCCCACCCTGAACTACGATTCCTAGGACATTAGAATACAAGAAGACCCTGCTCAATCAGGCCAGTGGTCCATCTAGTCCACCATGCTGTTCTCACTGTGACCAACCAGATGCCTGTGGGAAGCCCATAAGCAGGATGTAAGAGTAACAGTGTTCTCTCCTCATGTGATTTCCAGCAACTGTTATTCAGAAGCATATTGCCTGGGACAGGGTTGCTGGAAAGAGAAAATGACTTTTAAACCAGTTTCACGCTATAGCATTGATATGGTTTAAATTTTCATGTGAAGGTATTGGTGCAGTGTTTATAAAATAAAGTGTGAGTAACATCTAACTACTTTAGACACAACTCATTGCAAAGCTCTCTGTGAGCCCCACTGAAATGAATTGAAAGCACGCAAGAGACAGAAGTGCTCTTATTATGTAATTCTCATTCACTTCAGTGAACCATGCATAGGATAACTTCCTTGTGGGTTGCTTCCTATAACATGTTCAAATCTTTTATGGTTTCACCCAGTCTTAATTGTTTGCATGTGTATATTGGTATGAAAGATTAAAATAGTCACCTGCCACCATTCCGGAAGCAACTCACTAGATGTAGTAGCCATACAGATCTACACATGTATGCATGGTCATGCACCCACAGAGATCTTCTGATTTGTTTATTTATTTATGTCATTTACATATCTTCCATTAATTATGTCCTCTGGGTGGATAAATTTTTTAAAAAAAATAAAACAAAAATTAAAGAATAAGATCAATAGAAAAAACAGTAAGATCAATGCAATCTAAAATCTACACAAGCAGCATGAAATAATTGTAAAACAATGTTAAAACTGAGGCAAAAGCAATTTGTTCTGAGAACTAACATTTCTCCCTATTTGGTTGTCCTTTTCAGAGGAGTGAACGCAGATATCTGCTGCAGATAATGGGATATTTTATAGTTCCTTCATAGTCATTATTATTTTCATCAAAGCAGATAAAATGCAATTCATTCTACACGACCCTGCTCATCTGACTGACTGCAACAGTTGTCCATTTTAAGAGGTCCAGGTGGAGGGTGGGGAACCAGAGAAATAAATTGCTAAGATCTAGCTTGGTATGTTATTAGTAAACTGACATAATACAATATTTGAGCAGAAACTAAAGTATCATACAATCAGATACATAAAGACAATGGCAATGTACTTACTTTATTTATTTATAAATATGCCCTACCCATCCTTCACCATAAGATCCCAGAGTGGGTTTCAAAAATATAATCATACAATTATAAAAATAAGTAAAATATTTCCAAACAAAAATAGAACCATATAGGTTAAACTAAAGAGAGGGGTTTCACGAAGGTTATCTCGTTAATTTTATGAGTGCTTTGCATGTGCTTCCCATGTACATTTATGTCATTTTAAAAACCTCTCAGTGAAATGATATTGCATTGTAATGCTCCATAATGTGTAACTACATTATTTATGGGGGGGGGGGCACACTCTTTGTAGCAAACTGAAATAAGAGTGCCAGGACCAGTTGCTGTTGACGATCAATTGCTGTTATGAAATCTCAGTTTTAAATACTATCCAGTCATTTGTCTTTGTGTTTACAGGACCAAAGGGAGAGGACTTATTCAACAGTGAAAACGAGGTCCACCTCTGTATCGGTGAATAATCTGAAACCAGGAACAGTATATGTTTTTCAGATTCGTGCATTTACTGCTGCTGGATATGGAAGTTACAGTCCTAGATTAGATGTTGCTACACTAGAGGAAGCCACAGGTAAAATGTAATTGTATCTCGTGCCGATTAATAGCATCAATAAACAATGAAAACACTAGAGCTTGGTCAGGAGAGTCAGAATGGTACTTGGTGAGACACCCAGCCCTTTGTTGAGTTTTTTTTATGTCTCATTTCAATGAACATCCTAATTCTTGGACTCCTCATTTCTTTCTAGTTAGCGGCAGTTGTGATATACTTGCATCCGCACAGAGATAAATTGGCTGAGCCACTAACTGAGCCCATTTTTAAAATCCATTTAAAAAAAACAATCCTTGGGCTGGCATTATATTTTTCAGCTGCTATATTGATAATTTGAAACCAGTGGCCCTGGTCATCTTTTCCTTCACTTTCTTTTCTTACACCTAACGAGGGAGGGACTCAGTAGTAGAGCAGATGCTCTGACATCAGACTCAGTCTCTGGCATCTTAAAAAGGAGTTCTACTTGAGATCCTGGACAGCTGCTTTCAGTCACACTGTGACTGATAGACCAGAGATCTGACGTCGTTTAAGGCAGGTACATATGCTCTTTTCTCTCAAGTAGAAAAGAGCATTTTCCTTTTTCTACATTGTAAGTTTTGCTGCCCCTGCTCAATTTGATTGGCTGCCACTTGAGTAATAAACATATAGGTATGCATTTAAAGCTGAATTTATAAAATTTGCACTTTCCAAAACAACACGAGAACTGAAACATCACTATTCTTCAAAATTCATGCTTATCTGAATTTTGTGATGCAGTTCTTGAACCAATGTTTACAAGAATGCATATATTGAAGGGACATGTGTATAAAAAAGTATGTATTAGTGAAAATAAAATATAGCAATGCATTATATTAGGAGAAATTGCTTGCAAAAATGTGCACATTAGTCAAAACAGCAAACAAAAATGTGTTTATTGGGAGCAATGCACACTAAAATGCTAAAGAATTTTCATGAGGATTTTTTTTTAAAAAAATCACAAATTGCTGCATGGTCATGAGAGCTCTTCTGATTTGTTAATTTATTTATTTATGTCATTTATGTCAGAACTGAATTTAAGACTGGAAAAATTAGGAATGTAGAGAACCGGAAATGACAGGTCCATCCATCCTTAGCCACAAAGTGTGCTCCCCCATTCCCCATGGCTTGTAGAGGCCCCTGGGTGGATGTCAGCATTCCATGCACTCAGGAGAGGGAGAACAGGGATGCAGGGATGCTCATAGCATCTGCGCATTGTGCACTGGGGGCAGGGCTTGGCCAGCTATATATTCTGGTAGCACCACACTAGAGGGCCCTTTCCATTTGCTTATTAGCATAGCACCCACCCTTCCTACCCTAATGGCAATAAAGGTAAAGCTTCAGGGCTGAGTAGGAATTCTTTACCTTGGCTATGGGATGCAGGGTTTTTTTTCATCTACTCTATACTGCCCCTTGGGTAAATTGGGAGATTGTTCTGAATGGCATCATTAAATCAATCAACAATGACATTGTAATGTAGGAAAGAATTAACAGCAACAGCAAAAGGGGAACATCCTGAGGCAACTTTATAATGTTAGGGGATTGCCTAGTTTTGCCTCGCAGGGCTTTGGGATCCAGGGGGAAGCGAAAACAATTGAGGTTCTTTGGATCATACACAAAAATCCTGTGAGAACTGGAGGTATGTAATCTGGAGGGGCCTTCCTCAACAGTAGTAGGTATGGTCTGCCAGCCAGGAGGCAGGAATAGGCTGTCAGGTGATTGGCAGACAAAGGCTGCCAGGCATATCTCATGATTAAATAAATTATCCAACATCTGTACCTTACGTCTTTGTCCCAAGTGTGGGTACAATGCAATAACATAGGGACATTTTTAGATTTTTAAAAATATTATGCTTTTTTATATTATTTTATTTATTTATTTATATATCCCACCCTTCCTCCCAGTAGGAGCCAAGCGCCCATTATTGAGACCCAAATTAGTGCTGGCTCTTAATTGTCCCCTCACATTCACCCATCCCACTCTGGTAACTATGCCCTAAGGACAAAGTGGCTTTTGCTTTGAATTCATCATTGGAAACCTGCATTAACTTGAGATTTATTTGTTTATTTAATTAATTTCAAAGTGTACTTAATGCACAATAGCGCCTTGTCTGGCAGCTTTATTTTTTTAACACTCCAAACAAATGGTTAATATTAAACTTCTCACATTTTTGTCCTTGATCAACTATTGTCCCCACATGACCCATACTTCTTGAGGTGTTTTTTTCTTCTTCGGACATCAGTGACATTGCTTTTAGGGCCAGAATCTTCATTAGTACATGCTAGCATAGTAAATAATTGACAGATGTTGGAGAACTTCAAGCAGTTTTTCATTTCTTGTTTATGTAACTCTTGTATGATCTATACTTTTCAGCAGTGAAAAAAAAGTGAACAGGCTGAATTATGTTCAGAATTTTTGACAATGTTGTTAACGTGGGTGATGGTTTATAAAAGACTCACATACACTTAGCCCTACTTCATTACTTTTATTAATATCTAACAGTGCAAAGTGGGAGTGAGGGGCTAAAGCCTGTCAGATTGCACCTGCCAAGGTGGGGGGCAACACATTTCCTTCCCCCCAAATGTTTCTTTTTTTAAAAAAATCCCCTTTCTAAAACCAGTGGAGGAATTACACCAACTCCAGACTGGTGTAGGTAATGGGCCCATTCCTGGGGTCTCTTGAGGGGGAAAAAAAGCACTTTGGATCCAATGGATTTAAGGCTGCCCCAGCCCCATTTCCAGAACACTCCATTTAGGGGCATAGTGTCAGTCACCAGAAGCAGTAGATCTATCCCTGCAGAGCTTTCCACAGGTGCAGTGGCGGCCTCTGTGATTGACAAAGCACCCTCACCCCACCTGAGCTCCTCTTTGCCAGTGGTGAAGCGTTTCCACTACATCATAACCCCACTCCAGAACTAGGCACTAGGATTGTTCATCTCATCTTGAATTTATGTAATCCACTGTGATTGTTGATGGGAACAGAATGCAACCAATAGCAAACATTAACAAGTTAAAGGTAATAAAAAGAGACCTACAGTAAATCAATAATTTATTTAACACAGTTGCAATGTTGTGGAATACTTAATAACTACTTTAAGAAAAATGTAAAATGAAGCCCCACTTACCTGCGCAGCATGGATAAGCGGGGCATAGTTGCGAGGAGTGAGAGATGCTGCCGTGGCCATCTTCATTAAGGGCAACGTCGCGTGTTGCAGCGTTATGCGTGCGTGACGTGCGGCAGGGAGGGGAGGGGCCATGGGCCTATTTAAGGCCAGGCTCCCCTTCTACCTCCTCTTTCAGTGAGCGACGCCCTCCCCGCCCTCCCTCTCATATAGTGTGTTCAATGGTTGCTTCGGGACCAAGTAGGAATTTTTACCCTGCCCACCCTTGTTTGGCGGGCAGGTTTTTTGCCTACTCCACACTGTGAGGGTGGGATGGAATCGGGTTAGGGGGCATTGTGAATAATAGGTGAATTTGGCTAATTTGGCTATTTTGTTATGGTCGAAGTTTAATTGCCCTAGGAGGGCAGTTTATAATTGGGGCACTGGTGTGGGAAGGTGCGGAAAGGGAAATAGGTAAGGACAAGCTCGGTGGCCCCCTTAGGCACCTTTGGAGGTGATTGGTGGTTCCAGAGGCCTGTCTGTCAGAGCTTTGCAGCTTGAGGGCAGGATATGGGCTGCTTTTGGGGCCAACTTAACTCATCCACCCGAGGGTTGTGCGGCCCCGGGGGGTGGTGACCTGAGAAGGCCCCCTTACTCACCTACTGGGCTTGGCTGGTGGAAGGGGTAAGCAGATGGGGCTTGCCCTTGTCCCAAGCAGGGGCTGGTCGCCCGTGAGCTGTATGGCAAGATGCTTCCTTATAGATAGTTCCGCACCTAGGTTTCCCTCTGCAGGTCACTTTAAAAGGTGTTTTTGTATAGTTTAATAAAGTGGCCCTTGTTCAACCCAAGCTGATGTGTCCTTGTCTTATTTCGCCCCTTCACTCGCAACTGGCAGTACAATCCTATTCAGAAATAACCCCCATTGAATTCAGTGGGACTCATTCACTGGTATACAGTATTAAAGTTGTTATATGTCTTACTATATAATAAAAATCCTACACTGTCATGGCGTAATGACATAACACAGTGTGACATGGGGCGTGTGTGGAGCATGATGGCAGGGCAGCAAGCAAGGCATCAGGGAAACAAAGATAGGTGGCGTAGGAGTGAGGTGACCAGGTGGCTATGGGTTGGACAAGCAAGGCGAGTAGCTGTGGGACTGGTGAGAGAGTGAGCGGGGCAAGGCTAGCAGCTGTGGACGAGGGACATACAAGTGAGGTGAATGGCTATGGGAGGATGAGTGAGGTGAACGGATGTGGGACAGATGAACAAGGAGTGGACAGGCGAAGCAACTATACAGTTTCCTAATATAGAGACATAGTGATAGCAAAATTGCATGTGTTGAATTTTTGTGTCTGTCAAACAGTAGTTGGGAACCTATTTCAGGATAAAACAATAGACCTGATCCTAGTTTACTGACATCAAATGTGTATCTTTCATTTTAGGTTACAAATCATGTAACCTGTATACTCACAACGGTCTCTGAAATTGTAGAATTGTGCCAAAATGTGATTAAGAATTGCATTTTGAAATTAATCTTGAACACCTCCTCTCTTCTTCTTTTTTCCTATTGGTAGCCACTGCTGTCTCCAGTGAACAGAATCCTGTGATAATCATAGCTGTGGTAGCTGTGGCAGGCACCATCATTCTGGTCTTCATGGTTTTTGGCTTCATCATTGGACGAAGGTACTGTGTACAAGTTTTAAGACAGTTTAAGCCTATTTTAATAGCTACTTGGTATGAATTACATTTTTTGAGACTCTTCTTTGGTCATGTATTGGGTTTTAAAGTGAAAAATCTCAATATTTTTCACACAAAACCTTCTTTGATTACATTTTTTACATTTTTACATTTAATGTAAATCATATTCTTAGTGTTATTGATAGGCATGTTCATTGAACTTAACCCAGAAAAGCCATTGGTTATTTGAATTCATTTATTGACTCTGCCATGATCTTGGCAAAGGCCAAGATCCAAACGGCATGTCCAGTATTGTACAAGTGCACCAGGGCTTTTTCAGCGCTTCTTCCTGGTATAGCTCTTTATGCACACGTGCACACCCAAGGCTCCTAAGGATCCAGACAGATATATACAGTGCAGGGAATGCATTGGGGGAGGATATCAGTACTTCCGAATGTGTGCACAGCAATAGCGTAGTGGCAAATTCAGAAGTGCAGGGTCCCTTCATGTTAGTCACAGCCATGTCTCCCCCCCCTTTTTTTTTTTTTTGCTGCTGGATTGAGAATGAGATCCTTGCTATTGCCTTCTCCCACAACATGAGATATCCCCAGGAGCCAATAAGCATGAAAGGGGAGAGTGTTAGCTGCTGAGAAGAGTCTTCTCAGTGGCTGACTCACCTCCTTTCACTCTGACTGGCTCCAGTCAGCAGAAAAGGACAAGGAAGCATGTTAGAAGACTCTTCTTAGTGACTAACACACTCCTCTTTCATGCTGATTGTCTCATAGGATGCTAGAGACATAGGGACCCTGCTGGGACCCTACTCCCAAAAACGTAAGGGGTCTAAGACCCCTGAGACCGTGGACGACTATACCCCTGGTGCACAGAAATACTTTCTGTGTATGGATCAGAAGTCAACTAACCATGTAAGTGGTTACTGAAATTTACAAGGATTTTATGTTTATACATCCTCTTATGTCCGTTCCATAGTTCTAGTTGTGTAGAGCTTTCTCAATGGAGAAAAAAAATCCAAATGTGAAGTAGTTTTATTTTTGATGAAAATGCCCTTTTCATCTTTTTTGCAGGCACTGTGGCTATAGCAAAGCTGATCAAGAAGGAGATGAAGAACTTTACTTTCATTGTAAGTGTTTTGCTGTTATTTCCCCTACGAATTTCCAGGCCAATTATAATGCATTGGGACTGGTTGTAATAGAATAGACACAATACTAAAACAACACTCTTGCAGAAGAACAACTATAATAAATTTTTAAATGCTGTGTAAACAGCAAGTGTGAAGTTAAAAACTGTAAAAGAAGTATGATCTCTTCCAAAAATACGCAGAATAAAATCGATGTTGTTCACACCACAGATTTTATTGCTGTACGTTTGTATGATACATGGTTGTCTCCAATCCACATTTTCCTTTGGTTGCTTTTGAATAAGTGTTTCACAATATCCTAATGGTTCCCTCTGAGATTCTGTGATTGATTGTTGCTGGCCCAGTAGCTATTTGATTTTGATTTTTTGTGCAGAAAATCTCTGATCATAAAAATTAGGGTTCGTCAATTGTCCTAAGACATAAGACAAAATAGAAACTATAGTAAAATATATAGAGATAAAACTAAATTTCAAAATTTGTCTCAGTGATTAGCCAACATAATAGTCATAGAACGTAGTATAACTGGTGTACATAATAGCTGAATCATAAGATTTCAGTGTAGTCTTACCAATCTTTTTTAAAAGCTGGTATCATATAAAAAGGTACATTTCTTAGACTTTTTAAGGACGATAACATAAATAATTTACACTGTGAATTTGAGCCTGAATGCATGTCATGCATTTTCTCTTTTGAATTCAGTGAGTGTCATGCCGATATAACTCTGCACAGCATTATAGCTATTGAGTACATAGGACACAGTTAGGTACATATAAGCCAACAAAAGAATTGTGAATGTACATGTTGCAGAATGAAAGCAAGAGGAAAACTCTCAACAGTTTTGAACATCCTCTAATTGCTGCACAAGTCACAAATACTTGAGAGGATCCCTTGACTTGAAGGAGTGCCTTTTCAGAAGCACAGTGCAAATGGAGGATCTGAAAAAACTCAGTGATTGTACAGAAGTTAACTCATTGTCCTTTAATCTCTTCTCTCCCTTTTTAGGTTACAGTGTATTTTTATATTTTAAAAATTTGTAACCTACCTTTCAGGGCACACTGTCCCCACAAAGCAGTTTGCAAAAGCAGTATAAAATATGCTGCTACTGATCATCATCATAACAATGGCCCACTGCCCTTACAAAGCAGTTTAAACATGCACATAATAACAGCCTCAACAAAAAGGCCAAGAACAATAACATACCACTCTGGTTAGCAAACAGCAGCAATAAAATGCTTTAAAAACCATTGCACATTAAAATTAGCCAAACTCAGACTGAAATAAAAATGTATTTAGGAACCACTTGAAGACAACAGTGATGAAACTATACATATTTCCCCAGGAAATGGTTTCCAGCTTGTAGCATTTTTTGCTACAATGCTTAGTTGTAAGCATTTTTTTACAGTCAAGTTAATAATAATTCACTTACAATCTGAGTCATGTGAATCCATGCTTTTCATTGGTGCTTACTGAACAAAATGACTGATTCATTAAAGCAAATGGAGTGGACTGAGAATCTGATTGGTTGATAATGCCATCAGGTTAAATATAGTGTCATTCTACAATTCAACAGGGGATCTATTCAAAACACTCAAGGGAAAGTTCTCATGTAGGGTAAATACAACCTTCCTGATTTAGGCTGCAATCCTATACCCACTTACCTGAGAGTAAGCCCCATTGATGGGACTAACTTCTAAATAGACATATTCCTATGATTGTGTTGTTAGTAACTTTTTTCTAATATCAAGGTTTTTTCAGGATTTATTTTTTGCTATGGAGTCAATAATATTTTAATAATCTTTGCCACCATTATCACCACAGGAGTTTTAATGTAACAAAGTGGCTGGTTATCAGTGTTTTATTTGTAATAGTTTCTTACTATGTGGAGTTTGTTGTTAACATTTAGATTTTGATATTCAGTAGTAAATGAAGTGTCATAACAGCATGGCCAAAGATGTTTTATTCTAGTGGTTCCTTGATGTTAGTATTTGGTAATGCTATCCAGAGACTCAAGTCAAAGCCAGCTCAAAGTTTCTTTTTGACCTTTCCTCTCTCATAAAATTAGATCAGCCTGAGTTCATTCATTTTCTCTGAGTTTATATATATCAATACTTAAATCATTTCATTAAAGGACTGACTGAAACCATTCCAGTCAGGTCTTGCCAAGCATTTTACCGAAAAGATGGAAAATAGTAATGGGAATCGGGGTTATCACATTCTGAGTGCATGTTGTTGTTCTTAAAATAAAGCAATTGCAAATATCCCACTATTGTAATGAAGTTTCTCTGAGGGGTGATAGTCTTACTAACACCATCTCATTTTTGTTGTAGCCAGGATCTTCACATCTTTAAAATACTTAAGGACTTTTAAATATTTGTCTCGAGTGATATCTGAGAAAGAAATAAAATTAATTGAGTTTTTTTCCTTTTACGTGTGTCTACAGGGAAAGGGAAAGTGATAGCTGAAAAATGCTTTTCCCCAGCACTCATTATTTTTAGATTATATGTTTTAGGGAAAGAAAATGTAAATAGGTTAGTTAGTCTTAATAGTAAGAAACTAACAGTGAAAATCGCATTTCATTCCTTCATTGTATTCCTTTCAAGAAATCTAGTTATCCAATATCTAGGGAAGTTTAAAATCTGTCAGGAAAGATTACCAACCATGAAGCCAACCACAATGTCTTACAGTCTTTCCTTTTTATTCAAATGCTTTTTAGAGCCTGTAGATAGAAAGCATAGTATTTAATTTGATATGATCATTGTTTCTAGGGAGAAACATAACACCATGCTAAAAGTCACCATTGGTTTCCAATTTTACATCCTTTCATTCCTGTGATATCCACACAATTTTCTTATATGCTAGAATATCAGACTGGATTTTCACAGTAACTTGAAACAGCAACCCTTTAACTAGCTTTCAGAGCAGTGAATTTAATAGAATGCCCAGTCTTCCTTTCACTTCCCCTCAAGTTTCAATAATCCCAAGTGCTACATTTTTAAAGATATAAACACAGTAGAAGAGTTTAGTCAACCAATTGCAATTTACATTTGTTTCCTCCTACTATTTTCTTTTAACAATGTCTTTGAATCTGAGGGAGCACTATTTCACGTTGGTATGCCAAGAAAGCTTTGGCCTGTCAAAATGTTTTATGACAGCTTGAATAAAGTACCATCAGAGACCCATTTGCGATTCACAAGGTTACCTCCAATCCAGGCTCCTTATCGCAAGCACAAGAAGATGGCTCATTCTCCATCTGCTTGCTTGAAAGCACAATATAGGCAGTTAACCTATTTTCTGTTCTCTTTCACTTCTGGTTGGGAACGTAAATAAAAAATGAGCACTTTTCAGCTCCAGAAGCTGAGCCATTATTATTATGATTAGCACTAAACCTATTTAAAAGTGCAGTGCTGCAAAATTAAACTCTGGGGAAGATTTGAAATAATTTCTTACAGATCCTCAGTATGCCCATTCAGCTCAGTGGATGACCTCCGCATTGCTTTCCCATGGCATTATTTTTAATAACACAGCTGCTGCAGTTGTAACATGTAATACCTTCTGAATATGTTGCTCATGATTATTTCATTAAGAGCTTTCTGGAAATCGATTGAATCTGTGCCTGAAAATTGCTTTTATCAACCCAGTCTCTTGGTGATTAGGCCAATGGACTGTCTAGGAGAGAGCATTTTACTTCATGCATTATCCCCCCCCCCACATACTAGGGTGACTATAACTAGGTAGTGAATGAACATGTATTATGAAGAAACAATGTAAATATCCCCACTTCCCCTAGATAATTTATGGCTATCCAACTCTTGGTCAGGAAGATAAATGTGAAACTCTGAGGGTGAGAGGTGGGAAAACTTGCATAGACTTCTTACAATAATGATTTGCAGATTTCCCTACTCATTGATACACTCACAATTGGGGTATATGTAACAGAATCATGTAGATAAATAAACAAAGAGAAAGCCCAAGATAGGTATATCATTTATATGCCAGAGACAAATACAGACTACTTGTCAGAGTAAATGCCACCTTGTGTTAGGAAGAAAGAGGTGGGCACCAGTTAATGGGTGCTCTTCCAGGTGTAACCCACACAACTGCAGAGATCTCACCCTCCTTCATCTTGTGAGACTCCATCTTGCAAGATTATGTCATTCTGATCTCATAAAGACAATATCTGCCTCCTTCTTGGTTGGCAAGCCTGCTGAATGCTGGCTAATACCAGCAGCATGGCAAAAGGCAGTGAGACGTCACTCTGGTATCTCTCCCTGCAAACTATTTCTGTCTATGCAGGATGGTTGGGGGGAGGAATATGGTTAAAAATATTGGCCCATTGAGGCAAGACAATGTGTCAATGTAAGGCAGGGATCAATAACTAGAACTTCCAGGCCAAATCAGTATTATCAGTTGGCTGTCCCAATTGCCAGCCCTGAGCTAATGGAGGTGTAAGGTGGCTAGCGACTGTGGTAATTGGGGAGAATTAGACTCTCAGAAGAAAGAATCAGGCCTCCCAGAAGAAAGAATCACGGCTCCATTTTTCATCCCTCCTTAAAATGGTCTTCCTGTAAAGCTCTTCGCTGATCACAAATGTAAGGAAATCTTCCTGAGAAACACCTTATTCAGTTGGTTTGACAGACCTTCACTGTTCTAGGGTACACTCTGCATAATGAAATTCCGGGGTTGGCTGCACAATAACTGCTTTGCTTCATCACAGTCATGCTTTCTTACATCATTACAGTTAAATTTCCAGGCACCAAAACCTACATTGACCCTGAAACCTACGAGGATCCAAATAGAGCTGTCCATCAGTTCGCCAAGGAGTTAGATGCCTCCTGTATTAAAATAGAGCGTGTGATTGGTGCAGGTAAGCTGGCTGTGGCTTCCTTATAAAATTCTTCCATTTAGCCAGGATCGAAACTCATACATCATGATGACAGGAAAATAATTATATCTTGCATATGGAGCCTCTTGCCTAAAACAAGGTGGTTGAAAGC
This sequence comes from Rhineura floridana, assembly GCF_030035675.1. Taxonomy (NCBI): domain Eukaryota; kingdom Metazoa; phylum Chordata; class Lepidosauria; order Squamata; family Rhineuridae; genus Rhineura; species Rhineura floridana. The sequence continues at coordinate 73,389,251 of NC_084483.1, read as the reverse complement.
ATTGAAGCTGCCTTTGCTCATAAATGTAAAATAAACAAACAGTCCATTGGTCCCAAACGTGTGTGTTTCTATTTCTACTTAGGAAAATGAAATGAAAATGTGTTTTACAAATGCAAATAATTTTGTTCCTCCCTACACATTATTGAGAGAAGGTGGTGCATTTGAGTTCAAATCTTGATGGCTGTATTTGCATCAGTATTTCCATTAAACTCCAAAGGCAGGCTTACTTTGTATGCACATGTAAAGGAACCATGTTCATGTTTGTTTTAGCTAGGAACTGGCTTTATTGAGCAAAATTTTCCTTAGGGACTATCTTTGGTGCCATTTTTAACATATTTTATTAATGTAAGAAGTTCTTGTCTTGGCTCTTGTGAGTGATGGTAATTATACTGTCATTACATTGCTTTTCTTCCTTTTTTCACATACTTAGGCAGTGGTTTTCATGCTCTGGAAAGCTGTTTCCATTTGTTTGCATTAATAAGATATGTGACACTTTTATTACACTAGTTCATGTAGTGAAATTAAGTATCCATGGGCAAGAATAATATCAAATACCTGAGACTCCTGGAGGAAACATTCTTTGATTTCCTGTTGTTTTATGCAGTACTTTTAGATTCCCCCCTTTTTCTTTAAATCACCCTTGCAGCAATGTGACAAGTACTGTAAATTATGTGTAATACTTTGCTTTTTATAAAAGGCTGACTCACTAATTTAAAAAGGCCATAAAAGCGAATATGAAAACAGTTCAGTCTTATGCATGTTTACTTGAAAGTAATTTCCAGTCAGTTTACTGGGGCCTGCTCCCAAGTCAATGTGTATAGGATTGCAGCCTTAGAAGACGTTAATGATGACCTATAAGTAAAATTAATCTCAAGTACACTCCTGATTCAGAATATTTTCTTAACTCATGTAATGGTTTGTCTCATTGAAATCCATGTAATTGGTTATTGGTGCACCATCTTACATTTGAACAAGGATATCTGCCTTTAGTACCAGCATAACCACATGCTTTGTACTCTCTACTCTAACCACTTATTTGCAGGTAAATAAAAGTGAAATATGCCCAGATCCATTAAGCCTCGGTTCTTACATTCAGCAGAAGCCAGCAGTATAACAGCATGGTGCAGAAGTGGGGCAAGAACCTTCATTCCACCATGCAAATAACTTTCCACATGAGCTGGAGCCTCCATGCAAACAGCTGATTGAGAGGTGTTTCCATTGCTTTGCCAAGCTGGCTGCATTGAAGGTCTGCTTCCAGGAAAACTGTGTCAAGAGGGTCCCCTGTGGACAGCTTTTTTCTCCAAATGCAATTTTATGGGAACAGCACTTCAAAGCAGCCCCCATATACAAATAAATGTTTCTTCTGAAATACTGTGTTGCTTTGTATAAGATAGTGCTTTGAAGAGCTGCCCCTGAGAAAAGATAGCAAGTTTACAAGGAGCTCTGCAGGTGAGGGCCTCCTGCAGATACCATCTTATCAGGAGGTCCATTGCACATGACATAGGGAGTAGACCTTTAATGTTGTGGTACCTACCCTTCAGAATCTCCTCCTCTTAAATATTAGGCAGGTTCCATCTCTTTTACCTGTTCAGCATCTGCTGAAGACCTTCCACTTTCAGCTAGCCTTTTAAGTAGAAACCTTATCTCCAGAATGCATCTGTGTTGGAAATGCTTTCTAAGATTTTTTTTAAAAAAAATATGTTTTTAAGATGCTTTGTTTTTGAGATCGGTTTAGTATTTTGTCCCTTGTTTGCCACCCTGGGTTCCTTCTGGGAGGAATGGTGGTATATAAATTATTATTATCGTAGTTGTTGTTGTTGTTGTTGTTGGTAGTAGTAGTAGTAGTTAGATTGGTCCAGAAATTGACCATGACATTCCCAGTAGGGAAGAAAGCTGGTTTCTGAGCAAATCTGACATAAACTAGGGATAAACTTGCCCATCTGTATGCAGTAGTAATTAATAGCACTTTGGTAGAGTAACAGAGCAATCCAAGTCATATGAAGCCGGTGGGAGGGGGCTTGGTGGAGGAGGAGCCAGGGAAGCCATTCAGCAGCGGCTGGGCCAGCTGAGTGTCAGCTCAGTCAGAAGTCATGCACAGGGACCAGAAGGTAAAAGCCAGCTCCCACAAATACCCCTGCAGGGGAGTAAGTGTTCCCCATTAACTGGCATTGAAATAATTTTACTCAGCCGGCCTATTGCCCAGCAGAAATGTTGCCGGGATCAGACTCATGGGAACACTCTGAAGAACTCGATGCCGCTACGGAAGAACCCCTTTTGGCTCCTCCTCTGCCATGCCCCTGGAATGCCCCATTTTTGGGGCTTCCACTGACTTCTGCCAGCTCCCCATCCACAGGACTGGCCATCCCCAGCACACCTCCCCGGCTGAGCCAGAAGGATCCCAGTGGTGGTGTAGCTCAGCCAGGATGAGGGGCTTCTGTCAGTGGAACCCAGCAGGGCCAGGAGCCTGCCGGCTCAGCTGGGAGTCCACTACACAACTCATATATAGCGGCATAATTTGTGACGCTGGAGGCGCTCCTTCAGATAAACTGGGCCGAAACCGTATAGGGCTTTAAAGGTCAACACCAACACCTTGAATTGGGCCCGGTAAACAACTGGCAGCCAGTGTAGATCTATTAACACCGGAGTAATATGATCACGGCGACGGCTGTTTTTAATCAAACGTGCAGCTGCATTCTGTATCAGCTGTAATTTCCAGACCATTTTCAAGGGTAACCCCACATAGAGCGCATTACAGTAGTCTAAGCGGGAGGAGACCAGGGCATGTATCACCCGTGGGATCAGGTGGATAGGAAGGTAGGGTTGCAGCCTCTGTATTAGATGTAATTGATACCAAGCTGCCTGGCTCACTGCCGAAATCTGAGCCTCCATGGACAGCTGGGAGTCAAGAATGACCCCAAGGCTGCGTACCTGGTCTTTCAGGGGTAGTCTTACCCCATTGAACACCAGGTCAATATCTCCTAACCTTCTCTTGTCTCCTACGAGTAACACCTCGGTCTTATCGGGGTTTAGTTTCAGCCTATTCCTTCCCATTCATCCACTTACGGCTTCCAGGCACTTGGACACGCTGTTCACAGCCAACTCTGGTGAAGATAAAGTGTCAACACCATGAGAAATAACATGGAGGGATGAAGGCTCCACCAATAGGAGTTGGAGAGGGCAGGGGAGTGGGGAAACTGGGTAGAGACAGTGGGTGTCTGGAGACACCGGGATTTGCAAAATCAAATTGAAATGCAGCGAGAAAAAAACAGCCTTGCTGTGTTTTAAGCCTTTAATGTGCTCCTACCCTATGTTTCAGTTCACAGATTATATTTAGCAAAAAGATTGAGGGGAAAATAGCTTCATTTCAGCAGCCCTGACAGTAAGGAAAGAAAAATATTTGTACCATTTATATCAAGTAAACATATGAAATATCAGTGTAAGTAACAAACATGTGTCATCAAAATTTTTAGCATGTTCCTTTGCTAATGCGGTGCAATCTCTTGTGGGGTAAAAGGTCTCAGTTCTTTGAGTGGTTGATGTGCATGTTTGATTTTGATGAAGGCACTATAGTTTTCAGCTTCCCCTGCCCCACATGTTTATGATACCCTCTATTTTACACAGGCATTGTCTACTGTACTATTGACTCTGTTTATGGCGCAGGATTTAGTTTTTATGGCTTTCTCGGGTTGCTATAGAATAGGCAAAAATTTGCTTTTTTAGGGCATGATCTTGCCAAAACTTTTCAATTCCTTTGATTTCAGTGAGGCGCTGTTAGCTAACCATGTGCTTAAATATTTTCCATTGAAATCACTGAAACTTGAAGGTACTTAACTTTAGTTGGATTATCGCCTTGTTGATTTGATTCACATCTGGTATAAAATTAAGCAGGAGTGCTCAGTTTTCATATAAACGTATTTGGCGGCATGATTCTGGTCCTGTATCAGTGTGAACTAGTGTGATTCCCTCACACATGATACATTTTCCATTTCAGGAGAGTTTGGAGAAGTATGCAGTGGGCGCCTAAAGCTTCCAGGAAAAAGAGATGTTGCAGTGGCTATTAAAACTTTAAAAGTGGGCTACACTGAAAAGCAGAGAAAGGATTTTCTTTGTGAGGCAAGCATCATGGGACAATTTGACCATCCCAATGTTGTTCATTTAGAAGGGGTTGTTACCAGAGGTAAGTAGCTACCAGATCTGACCTTACACAACATTTTAAATATCATATAAAGTTTTCATTGTCAGTGATTTGAAAGAGATAGATGCACTGCATAGATTAATGGATTTTCTTTTTTTCTTCTAACTAACTAAGGCAATGCTTAGTTTTTGCTACAACTTCAGCAAAAAATTAAGATCAGTGCACAATGAAAGGATGAACTTTGCAATATATATATTTTTCCTAGTCTCATTTAGCGTCAAATACCATGTAAGAAGATAAGGTTTCTTATGTCCTTTCATATTATCTGAAGTGTCATTTCCCCAGAATTCTCCTCACACAGTGGGAGTCAGTAGAACACACTAACATTTTGATTTGTACGGTTTAAATTTTGCGAATCATGACCATATTCTGCACACAGACATTTAAGAGCTTGTTAGATCTCAGAAACTGTGTTGAAAGCTTCAGGAGCACTCTTGCCTAAGCTCTTCAGCCATTCAAAGGAACAACATATGTTTTATTGTGTACATGGAGAGGGGGACTCTGTTCAGATGATGATTTTTTTTAAACAAAATGTCCCTTTTTTCTTTTTTTTTCTTTTTTAGGGAAACCAGTCATGATTGTAATAGAATACATGGAGAATGGAGCTCTGGATGCATTCCTCAGGGTGAGCGAGCGCCAGAGGGAAGCATATATAGCACTTCAAAAATAAAACATCTATGTTACCAATTTAGCATAATAAAAAATTTTCAGTGTAAAATGAGAACATGCCAAACATTAAGAGATCTCTGAATGGTCTCTGAAAAATCAGATTAGAAATTAGAAGACCAGACGGGATCAAACGAAAACATTTTTGGCCATCTAAGTGATCCAATGTGGGACAGATATTGTGGTTTTGATTACCATCATAAAAAGGGACCTGAAGCCATACTGTGGGAACACATGTTTCAAAATCATATTTGTATCTTTTCAACATTGTAGAAAAGAAAGAGTCCTTAAATTAAGTGCAGCAGTAATTTAGAAATGAAGGAATCATTTTTTTTTTTAAAAAAACCTACATTAGCTAAGAGAGTTTGTACAACGTTTTTGTGAGATTTTACCATTTATGGTAGACAACTTACAAAAACTATCAAGTCCAAAAAGGACACTGTATAAATGTTAGAATCAGTAAGCTAAATGTACTGCATGGATCCCAAACTATAATACTGCTATCATAGTACTGCTATCATGCTCCCATACTAATTCAACAGTTACTTTTCTGTAATGCGATTGCACACTTGCGGAGCATGGATGGATGAGTGGCAACATACATGTCATGTAGTGTATACTTCTCTTTCGCCCTCAAAATGTATTTTTCCCCCAAATGCTAAGAACCAGTATATACATAACTCCCATAGGGTAACATATTCCTCTACCCTTGTGGAAGAAATTTCACGTGAACTAGGATTTACACATGTTCATTCATACACAAATAGGCCTGCTCCTATGAGTATGCTGCTGCAAAAAAAAGAAAAGAAAATGGACAGATTACATGGACCAGACTACGGATATATGTGTGTAAGCCTGGATTAACACTTAATGTCATACAAGTAGGTTGTGGGAGGCAAGTCACACATGAGACTGAAACATTAATGCCATGCTGCATGTGGAATACATAGACCCAGGGCTGTGGGAGAACTGGTCCTAAAGTACCAAGATTTTTAAAATGTTTCTCTTTCCCTCTCAGCTGCACTAAGGAGTATTTCTCTGCTTTTGTCTTTTACTTTAGAAACATGATGGGCAATTTACAGTAATTCAGCTGGTGGGGATGTTGAGAGGAATTGCTGCTGGAATGAGATACTTGGCTGATATGGGATACGTGCATAGGGACTTAGCAGCACGCAACATTCTGGTCAACAGCAATCTTGTTTGTAAAGTGTCAGACTTCGGCCTCTCCAGAGTCATAGAAGATGATCCAGAAGCTGTCTACACTACAACAGTGAGTTGCACACTAAAAAAACACAATCTACTCAAGTATATTGTTGCACACTTCCAGGAGTGGTGAGAATTCTGGGGCAGTGTTCTGTGAGTTGAGTGACATTTGGAAGGAAGAATACTGGTGGTGGTTATGTGCCTTCAAGTCGGTTTCGACTTATGGCGACCCTATGAATCAGCGACCTCCAATAGCATCTGTTATAAACCACCCGGGTCAGATCTTGTAAGTTCAGGTCTGTGGTTTCCTTTATGGAATCAACCCATCTCTTGCTTGGCCTTCCTCTTTTTCTATTTCCTTCTGTTTTCCCAAGCATTCTTGTCTTTTCTAGTGAACCATGTCTTCTTATGATGTGTCCAAAGTATGATAACCTCAGTTTCATCATTTTAGCTTCTCGTGATAGTTCTGGTTTAATTTGTTCTAACACCCAATTATTTGTCTTTTTCGCAGTCCATGGTATCCACAAAGTTCTCCTCCAACACCACATTTCAAATAAGTTGATTTTTCTCTTACCCACTTTTTGCACTGTCCAACTTTCACATCCATACATAGAGATCGGGAATACCATGGTCTGAATGATCCTGACTTTAGTGTTCAGTGATACATCTTTGCATTTGAGGACCTTTTCTACTTCTCTCATAGCTGCCTCCCCCAGTCCTAGCCTTCTTCTAATATCTTGACTATTGTCTCCATTTTGGTTAATGACTGTGCCAAGATATTGATAATCCTTGACAAGTTCAATGTCCTCGCTGTCAGCTTTAAACTTACATAAGGATACTGATAACTTGTAGTATTTTTCTAATACTCGCTTTATTTACAAATGTACATGTAGCGCACAAGTGGGGGCAAGTGGAATGCACATTCCTACAAGAAAGTAGAACCACAACCCCACATCAAGTCCTTAGAGGGGGAGGTACATCGTATCCCAAAGGGCCTTTATTCAAAGAACTGCTCTCTCTCTGTCTTTTCTTTCTCTGTCTCTAAACTCCCTGCCTCTTGTTTGTTCTCTCCCCCCCACACACACACACACCCCTACCTTATTCTCCAAGCTCTGATAACTTTCCAATTCTAACCAAACATCTTTATTTTGCAAACATTAGCACCCTTTGAAGGAACATTAATCCATTATCCTGGGCTAATAGTAAGCAGTGTCTCTAACAGGAATTGTCAGTCAGTCCTACCAATGTTAATAACTGAGAGAAGATAACATTAAGAATAATAATGTAATAATTGACTGGGGGATGGAGGCAAGCTGGGGCCATGTGTAAAAGTGCCACATTACTAATCAAGTGTGACTCTCACCCCACTAGAATTGTATTTAGGCCACTAATTTCAAGTTCCCACCACAAATGGTTTTTGAAAAATAGATTTTTCTTGAGTTCAGTAGCTGTTCTCCTAGGACACATGTTTGTTCCTGCAGTATATATTCTCCATTCCACACACATCCAAAATTCCCACACATGTGGAAGTGAGCCTAATGCTGAAAAGTGGCAGGATGGAATAAAAATGGGTGTTGCAGATGACAGGTTAATAAGGAAACTACTCTGTCACCATCCTCACCAACAAGAATACGAAGACTGGACTAAAATGCATCTATTAGGAAGCAAGGGAAGCTTCTCATCAAGACTGAATAAAATATTAAAGCATGAGTGGGAAACATTTTTCAGCTCCAGCCTGAGGACTGCATTCCTTCATGGAAAATCTTCCAGTGAATACATGCCAGCACTCACTAAAAACAGTGAGTGGGGCCAGAGCCACTTCCACACATTAGGATGGGCGAGGAATTTGATTCAGTTCGCATTTCAAGCCAAATCTATCAAATCTGCACTTTCCAAAACAATATGAGAACTGAAACGCAGCCATCCTTCGAAATCCACCCTTTTCCACGTATTGCACTGCAGTTCACCAGCCAACCAACCAACGTTTACATAAATGCATGTATTGGGGGAAATGTGCATAAAAACGAATATATGAGTGAAAATAATACAAAAATGCATTATATGACAAGAAACTGCTTGCAGAAATGTGTACATTAGTGAAAACTGCCTACAAAGTATGTTTATTAGGAGAAATTCACATTAAAATGCTGGAGAATTTTCATGAGCAATTTTTTTAAAAAAAATCACAAATTGCTGCAGAAATGTGGAAAACTGAATTTAAGATTGGAAAAATGAGAAACTGAGGAAACCAAAATTGATAGATATTTCCATGTCTACCACACACACAATCACTTTCTTTCATACACGTACACAAACCCATTCACAATCCCCATCCATCCATTTAAATATTTATCTTCTCTCTCTCCCCTTTCCTCTCCACACAGCACTTAGACATTTTTTAAAAAGTCCTATTGGCACCAATCAAACCAAATTGTTGCCTTTCATGAGGTTGCAGCACACAGGGAGGATTAATTTTTCCCTCTATAGCTGCAACCCTCCCAAAAAAAGATACCCCCCTGCATGGCAAGTAGACTTTTAAAAGCCTGCATTTGGCACCAATGGAAGTTTTTTTTTAAAAAAAAAATGTTGAACAGGGGGTGATTTTCAGAGGGGACAGGATTGCAGCGCATACGAAGGATTATTCCTTCCCTCTCCATCTGTGACCTCCTCCAAAAATGCCCCACTGGCACTGATGCAAGTTCTGTAGAAGCCTAATTGCTGTCTGGGTTGAGAGGCCCTGAAGGCCGCATTTGGTCCCTGTTCTAGAGGTTCCCCATGGGTTTAAACTAATCAAGTACTGAACATGTGCTAACAGCAGTTCTACCTGCACAAGCACAAATCAGGCCAATCCCAGCTTTGAAATACTTCTTGTTATTTACTTATAAACCAAGTCACAGTTGCAGGGTAAAGATGCCAATAAAAATAACTATTGCAAGCAGTGAACATTCATATTTAAAGCATGCTTATTAGTAAGTTCATTGCAAACAATGCAACAGGATTGGGAGATCTGTGGTCCTCCAGATGTTGTTGCAATACAGCTCCCATCATCCTGTACCACTAGCCATTCTGGCAGGTGCTGATGGGGTTGGACTCAAGCATCTGGAGTGCTGCAGGTTCCGAATCCCTGCAGTACAATATCTGTGGAACTGTCAGCGGTGCTCTGTGAAGGTCTACACACCTGCTCTGATTACTGCTGGCCGCTCTCCAAATGCTGCATTACAGCATCTGCATACCACTGTCCCAGCCCAGTTCCCTAACTTCTATCTGTATATTTTCATGCACTCTCTGGATGGCAGAAAACTAGCATATTAAGAATGAGGAAAAATGTGTTTCAATATGGTGGTTTCCTATATGTTAAAAATTAACATATTAGAAAAATAATAGAAGAATAAGAAAACACTTCTTCCTGATATAGTTTTCAACATATAGGAAACATTTGTATTTGTTTGTATTTAAATATGTTATCCCTGCAGTGCTCTGAAGCGGTACAGTCCAGTAGTAGCTGTTTCATATGATTTTACAGATCACATAGGATGACTATGTAGAAAAAAATAGCTATAATCTGTGAGAACTCCCATAGGCACAGTTTACTTTCATAATTTTCACTTTCTTTTATGATTGCACAAAGATGAAGATCTAGTAATCTAGATATAGTAATCTGTCTGCCAACATTTTTTTAAAAAAGCTCAGAATGCTGCTATATCATGGTATGATTCAACTAGTTCAGTGCTGTCTCATGAGTATTTTGTTTTTAGTTGTGCCTTTATAATAAATTCAAAAGTAAATGGGAAAACGGAAAAAAAGTGGTTAATCAAAACAGGTTCAACTAATATCCAGTCTATTATTGGATGAAACGGATTATCTGGATCCATACCAATCGGGTTTCAGGACTGGACATGGAACTGAAACAGCCTTGGTCGCTCTGGTGGATGATATGAGGAGGGCATTAGATAGGGGAGAATTCACCTTTCTTGTCCTCCTAGATCTTTCAGCGGCTTTTGATACCGTTGACCACGGTATCCTGATGGATCGCCTGGAAGGACTGGGAATTGGAGGCACTGTTTTACAGTGGTTCCGTTCCTTTCTCTCTGACAGGCACCAACAGGTAGCATTGGGAGATGAGGTTTCAGACCCTTGGCCCCTCACTTGTGGAGTGCCACAGGGTTCTATCCTCTCTCCCATGCTATTTAACATCTACATGAAGCTGCTGGGATCTATCATCAGGAGATTTGGGCTGCGGTGTCACCAATATGCGGATGACACACAGCTCTATCTCTCGTTTAAGTCTTCACCAGAGTTGGCTGTGGAGACCATGTCCAAGTGCCTGGAATCCGTGAGTGGATGGATGGGAAGGAACAGGCTGAAGCTAAATCCTGACAAGACCGAGGTACTGCTTGTGGGAGACAGGGGTAGGCTGGGTTCTGTTGACCTGAGGTTTAATGGGGTACAATTGCCCCTGAAGGACCAGGTCCGCAGCCTGGGGGTTGTTCTTGATTCCAGGCTGTCCATGGAGGCTCAGATTTCGGCAGTGAGCCGGGCAGCCTGGTACCAACTACACCTCATACGCAGGCTGCAACCCTACCTCCCTGTTCATCAGCTCCCACTGGTAGTACATGCCCTGGTCACCTCTCGATTAGACTACTGCAATGCGCTCTACGTGGGGTTACCCTTGAAAACGGTCCGGAAACTTCAGCTGGTACAGAATGTGGCGGCTCGTTTACTTACAAACAGCCGTCGCCGTGATCATACTACACCAGTATTATTTAATCTACACTGGCTTCCAGTAGTTTTCCGGGCCCAATTCAAGGTGTTGGTGTTAACCTTTAAATCCCTATATGGTTTTGGCCCGGTTTATCTGAAGGAGCACCTCCAGCGTCACCAACTATGCCGCCCGACAAGATCCGCCACGCAGGGCCTTCTCTCAATCCCACCGACAAAAGTAGTTAGGTTGGTGGGGACTAGAGAGAGGGCTTTTTCAGTGGCGGCCCCCACTCTCTGGAATTCCCTCCCGTTCGATCTTCGACATGCCCCTTCCCTGGATACCTTCCGCCGAGCATTAAAAACTTGGCTGTTTGGTCAGGCCTTTGAGACTATCGGGATGGGCTAATTATATACTCAATCCCCGCTGCTATGTATTACAATTGCTGCTATTCTGTCACTGATGATTATTTGTATTTTATTGTATTTATTGTATTTACTGTATTTTTTATTTTATTGAATTTAATATGTACGCCGCCTAGAGTGGCTTCGGCCAGATAGGCGGCCTAAAAATTAAATTATTATTATTATTATTATTATTATTATTATTATTATTATTATTGATTCAAATATTATAACTTATGATTTCCAAAGGGGGGAAGAGTGAAAATATAAAAAAATAAATATATAAATTAATAAAGGAACAGAGGTTAGAAAGGGGAAAAAAGCAAAAAATAATTTAATTGAAAAGAAAGGGATCAGGTCACAATAAATAGCTACAATAATACCATCTTTCTAAATATTCTCAATGTTGTGTTTGTGTAATAAACAAGCAGGCAGCCTAAAACCCATTTTAAATAATATCAATATTTCACCATTGCCTCTTTTTTCCTTATTTAATTAAGAGAGGGGAGAAAAGGAAAGAGAAAGGGGGGGAATTAAGAGAGGATCATACGAATGGAAAGGAGTCATACGGAATTATATTGCCAGTAACCTTATTACAAAAAAAAATTAAAAAGTGCCCATCTCTCTGTGAACCTGTCATATTGTTCGGAGATTACTTTTTTTTTTGACCAGACAGTTTTGTTAACAGGACAATTTCCCACACCTTCTGTTGCCACTCCTCTACTACTGGAATTCTTTTTTCTCTCCAAAGTTGTGCAATGCTTAACCTGCGTGTCATTTGTAAATCTCCGTTATCTACTCCACTTTTATCATACATAAAAGTATGATCTTTGGATTTTTAGAGATTATATATCCTGTGATTTCTTATACTACTGTTAAAACCAGATTCCAAAACTTTGTTATTTTAGCATAACTCCAAAAGTTTGGTTCATAGTCTGCCCTTATCTCTTCCATCTACTGCAAAATAAGTTTTGATAGTATACTGCCAACACTTTCATGTGTGGGTAGTGTTGTTATCACTATATTATTATAAGCTTGTTTCAAAAAATTTCTTTTTCCATAGGGTGGCAAAATACCAGTAAGATGGACAGCTCCAGAGGCCATACAGTATCGCAAGTTTACATCAGCGAGTGATGTATGGAGTTATGGAATAGTAATGTGGGAAGTAATGTCTTATGGAGAGAGGCCTTACTGGGATATGTCAAATCAAGATGTAAGTTCCAAAAGTACAATTATTACTTTACTTTGGAAAGGTATACAATTACATAGTTTTAAATTTATTTTTATTTATTTTTCTAAATTCCAAAGTTGACCTAATGTCCAAATCCACAAAATCTGTAACTATTTTAATCTAATTATTTTGTCATAATGACTGGTGCTAGCTATATTATAATTTTCTACTATATTAGCAACTGGCTGTAGCAAGGTTATGAAACAGCATACACAGACAGATAGTACATAAAAACATAAATTAGTAGACAAATGGGACAATCCTGTACATATGTACTCAGAAGTAAGACCCATTGAGTTCAGTGGTTCTCATTCCCAGATAAGTATGAATGACACTGAGTGTCTGCCTCTGTCTGCTGCACCGAGGTGATATATGGTGCTGTAAAACAATTAGCTGGCAGCAGCCTAAGCAGAGGCTTGGTTGTAAAGCAGATAAACGAGAGAGAGGGTCAGGGGGTCTCAGTGCACGTACTAGGTCATCTTCCAAAAGTCAGTTAACGAAGCAAGGTTCAATATTCTAACAGGGTAATCCAGGTTTCAAGGCACGGCTGGCAAGGGTCTGACGCTGGCGTTTTGATGTTGCTTCCAGCGAAGGACAAACAGCGTCTCACTGCCTTTTAAGCTCCCGTCGCTGGTTCAAGTACTAGCAGTCAGCCCTCGCAACTCCCGGGAGCTTGTAGCCTTTAACGGCCAGAACGCCTGCGTTGCTCTGCTACTCTCAGGCATCTTTGTTCTGCAGGGAGTGGAGAGGCCTCCTGTTCACTCACTGAGTCTGACTGAGGGGCTCCAGCTGTATCCTGAATATCTTCCAGTGATGGGAGGTCTGGAGCTGCTTCTGGGTGGGTCTGCTTGTTCTCTTTCCTGGGTCTGCTGTGCCAGTCACCTGGTCCTCATCCTCCTCTGAGGACTCATCCGATGGAGGAATGACACTGAGCCAAAAGCTATGACATAACGAGTCTCATATGATGTTCATGTACACACTTGAGCTTTTTCAGTCCCCCTTTATTTATTTATTTCATTTGTATACTGCCCCATAGCCAAAGCTCTCTGGGTGGTTTACAACAATTAAAAACATTAAAAACAAATATACAAATTTAAAAACACATTTTTAAAAAGCAATTTAAAAACACATGCTAAAATGCCTGGGAGAAGAGGAAAGCCTTTTAGACTTCTTAAAAAGTCACTCTTGAAGATTGAGGATCTCTGAAGCAGTGTGTAGGCCTTCAGCTGGGAAGGCAAATTGGCAAGGACATGCAAAGCACTTACACTTGTCTGCAGGACGCTTTGGATCCCAGCCATAGTTCAGTAACCACATATTCTGTAAAATCCAACAACACCATTACAAAAATACCGAAAACTACCACATCTAAACATTAGAGAGAGAAACAAATAAATTCTCATCCAGAGATTTCTTCTCAGTTTTATTACTGATCTGAATCTTACTGATCTGTGTTACATTTAAACAAAATAATACAATCTTCCTACAATGTGGGGAATTCCCATTCCATGCTACGAGCATGTTTGTGGCCCAGGATTGAAGTCCTGGCTACCATTTTGGTTTAGGGCAGCAGACGTGGCCACGGGCTGCACTTGCATGCAGAGCATGGCCATGTGGGGGGGGGCAACAGAGCTTACTTAGGCTTGAGCCACCCACAATCCTGCGACACCTGTCCCCCCTCCCCTTGCTATGGTGTGATCAGCTGGTTGCTTTGGGGCCAAGTAGGAATTTTTTCCCTGCTCACCCCAGTTGGCGGGCAGGTTTTTTGCCTACTCCACACTGTGGTAGCAGGATGGAGTGGTGTTAGAGGGTGTCCTTGTTTAATAGGTTGTTTTGGCTAATTTGGCTAATCTGTCATATCTAAAATTGTTAACTGGAATGTTTGTATTTTGGTTATAGTTGGTTGGTCACTTTGGTAGGAAGGTGCGGGAAGGGAAGCAGGTAAGGACAGTTAGGTGGCCTCCTTAGGCACCTTTTGGGGTGATTGGCGTTTCTTGACACCTACAGTTCAGGGCTGTAGGGACTGGGGGCAGGATATGGGTTGCCTTTGGGGCCAGTTTACCTCATCCACCCGGAGTTGTCAGCCCTAGGGGGTGGTGATGTGAGAAGGCCCTCCTACTCACCCTCTGGGTGTAGAGGGGGTAGGGGAAGCAGAATGGTTTGCCCTTGCCTTGGCAGGGGTGGTCACCCAATAGCTGTAATTGGGCAATTTGATCATAGCCTAACTCCTGCACCTGTTTTATATCTGCAGGTTATTTTAAGGGTTTAGTTTAAAGTTTAATAAACTAAACCCTTAGTTCAACCCAGCTTTTGTGTCCGTGTATTTATTTCAACCCCCAGCCACAAAACCCCTCTGAAAAGGCAACCTATAAAACTTTGTGCATCCTCATTCTAGGACTTAAACTCAGGCTGTCACTTTTTTTCTTACAAAACAGAAGAGAGAAAATGAAAACATGCAGTCACCTTGATCTTGGGCCCAGGCCTGTTTACACAGGTGCAGAATGTGGGGTTGTTTGCATGGCACCCAATCTAGCCTTTACATTATCATCTTTGAGCTCTTTCTTGTGTACTGAAGTCCCCTGTGACTAACCTTTTTGAAGTGGATTATTCCTTCAACAGCCTAGTCATTTTCACAAGTAAGGGAGATGGGCTTACCATTACAGAAGCTTTAACTAATGCCAGAGTACAAAGATACATGGCTATGGACTAGAGTTAAACCTTAATTAGTTCTCAGTTTTGGTACGAAATGCTTCTTCACATCAAAAGACAAAACAGTGAGGTCTCAGTTATATTTATAACTAGGTTCAACTGACAGTGATGACTCTAGGAGCACCCCAAGTTATGAATCTGTTCTTTCAGTAGGAGTGAAGCGGGCTATCTGCCTAGCTCCATACCTGAGAGTGCCCCACCATCACTGCCTCCATCTTGTCAGAATTCACTCTCAGTTTATTGGTCCTCATATAGCCTAGCACCTCCAGAGACTGGTCCAATATCTGAATGGCCTCTCCTGATTGAGATGGAATGGAGAGATAGAAGTGGATATTTTCCGCATATTGATAACACCATATTCCAAATTCCCAGATTTCTCACAGTGGCTTCATATATATGTTAAAAAGCATGACAGACAGGATGAAACTCTATGGTACGCAAGAGCACAAGTGCCACGGGTTTGAGCAGAGGTCTGGCAAATAGGAGCACAAACATTAGAGGTACCTCCAACACCCAAGCTGCAAAGTCAATCCAGGAAGATGTCAGAGTCGATGGTATCTAAAGCCACAGATAACTCAAAGAGAACCAACAGGCGTGCACTTCCCAGTACCTCTCCCAATAAATGTCATCAATCAGGTCAACCAAGGCCATTCCAATGTCAATGTTGGGCCTGAAGCAGGAATGGAAATGGATAATCCATTTCCTCCAGGCACACCTGAAGCTGATGAGCCCCCACCCTCTCTATCACTTTGCTGAGGAATGGGACATTTGCAACCAGGTAGGAGTTATCTAAATACCTCAGGGACCAGAGAGGATCTCCTGACAAAGGGCTTCACCACCACCTTCTTCAGAGCAACAGTGAGATGTGGCTGCAAAAAAGGCAAATGCTATATTAGGCTGCATTAACAGAAGTATAGTTTCCAAATCGCATGAAGTATTAGTTCCCCTCTATTCAGCACTGGTTAGGCCTCATCTTGAATACTGCATCCAGTTCTGGTCTCCACACTTCAAGAAGAATGCAGACAAACTGGAACAGGTTCAGAGGAGGGCAATAAGGATGATCAGCGGACTGGAAACAAAGCCCTAAGAGGAGAGACTGAAAGAACTGGGCATGTTTAGCCTGGAGAAGAGAAGACTGAGGGAAGATATGATAGCACTCTTCAAGTACATGAAAGGTTGTCACATAGAGGAGGGCCGGGATCTCTTCTCGATCGTACCAGAGTGCAGGACACAGAATAATGGGCTCAAGTTGCAGGAAGCCAGATTTCAGCTGGGCATCAGGAAAAACTTCCTAACTGTTAGAGCCATACGACAATGGAACCAATTACCTAGAGAGGTAGTGGGTTCTCCGACACTGGAGGCATTCAAGAGGCATCTGGACAGCCATCTGTCGGGAATGCTTTAATTTGGATTCCTGCATTGAGCAGGGGGTTGGACTTGATGGCCTTATAGGCCCCGTCCAACTCTACTATTCTGTGATTCTAGGCATCACTCCCTGTTTTAGTGAGAATTAGGCACTTCCACGACCCACCTCGTCAATCACTCGCAGCTAGCTGTTATTCGTCAAAAAGGCAAGGATCAAGAAAACACTTGGTAGACTGTGCCCTTGCAAGTGCCCTGTTCATATCATCAGGCCTCAGCCATTGAAAATGATCCCAAAAACCTAGATTGGACAGTGCCCCACCATGCAACAATTGTGTTGTCAAGGTCAAAGCAAATGCAAGCAACTTTTCCCTCACAGTGCTTTGCAAATTTGTTGTACAAGGCTTCTGAGATTTCTCATGTACATCTGCCACCCTAACTAGCCCTGCTGAGCAGCTACTTGAGCAAATAGTTCTATCTAACATGTTTTTAGATTGTCAAGGAGGGTAACAAAGGAACAAGGGAACCAGATTCTATGTTTATAATGCTTAGCCATAAGTGACAGGAGGGTGTGCTCAACCCATTAGATGACTTTCATGTAGGTGGGAAATCACTCTTAGCACCTGTTTAAGCTAAGAGATGGGTCCAAAAGGAATAACTGAAAATGAGACTGCTCAATATACTGCTGGTAGACTGATTTATTCATTTGCCCATGATTTCCTCCCCTGTTAAAGGGGGAGCATGGAAACATGCAACAGTATTTGGAAACTTAAGGACCAAGGGAAATTTATCCGTGCCATTTTTGGTGCAGCATGTGCTCTGGCCCCTAGTGTGGCAGTAATATCTATTCCGGTTCCCATTTTCCTGCTATTTTATAAAATGCAGAAATCGAAATGTAGATACCAAGTGAAGTTTCATTTCCTCATGGAATAACATGTAAATAAACACTATGTAAATAAATACTGGAGGAAATAATGCCTTCCCTATAAATATTTTTTTTGAAAAAATTGAGTGATTGACGTCAGAGAGGATTTTTTTGCTTTTGTTTTTAATCTTCCATATAAAATCTAAATGATGAGTCAGTTTGGCAGAGTGCAAAGTTAATATTTGACAGGTCTCAATGTCAGAGATTTCATGGACTGTCAAAATATGGGCAAACAAGTCCTTGGGGTAGGGAGAGAGAAATATTTATATTCCCTAGACACCCAGTGGAGTTTCATTTCTTTTGACACCTTCCTTCTGTACTAGAATCAAACATAAAAGGTGTCTGACAGGAATATAAGATGCCTCAAAGTCAAAGCTTACCAATCTTTCAGAAAAGACTAAGGAAAGATATGTTAGAAGAAGGGGAGGGAACTTGGACAAAATCAGTGTTTTCATATTTCTTCCTGAAATTTTGAATTGGGGTTAATGTATTTGCTTGAGCTGTAAATACGTAAACAGAGCAGATGGCTTCGTTTGCAGCTTCTGTTTCTTTCACTGGCAATGAGAACAATATACCAGTTATATTCTAATTAGCACTTAAATAATTTATTTCCTGCTTAGTGCAAAAGAGCTTTTCAGCACAATCCTGCACATTTCTATTCAGATGTAAGTCCCATTGACTTCAGTGGGGCTTACTCCCAGGTAAGCGTGTACAAGATTGCATCTTAAATTATTTAAGCCTAGCATAATGTGATGTGGACGCATTAACTACTGGTTTGGAAAAATAAAACGCAAATCAGAAAAAATGAAAAACAATTGAACACAATTCACAAGGCATAAGGGATAGTCTGTGATATGTATAGCTTTTTTCTCTGCTCTGTTTTGCTTTTTAAACTAAATTTGTGGCTGAAATTGCTTACAAATAAAACTCATTTGAAGTAAAAAAAAAAACAACCCACACACATACACAAATACTCATGTGTTTCTGTTAGAATTCAATTGAAGACTTCCTGTTCTGTAAAAGTAGCAATTTTTAATAAGCAGAAGCAAATTGAAACATGATTTTCTTTTTTGTTAACCTCTGAGGATTTCTAATTTAGCAGAACCAGTCAAAGCAGTCCTCATCATTTCCTAAGGGAAAAGTTCTTCATACAAGTCCACTAAAGATTTGGTGATGCAGATGGTACCTAAATATGTAGTGTTGTCATTGATTCAGACAAAAGCTACATTCTTAGAATCAGACTTACCACAATAACATTAGCTGCATTTTGCATCATTATGCTTTGACTGTAAATCTTAGAATCATTTACTTTTTTTCCTAACACAGTATGTTCTTACCTAAAATTGTCCATTTGAAATTCTGGTTTTATTTGTTTAGCACTCATATGTGAAATAAATCTAAAGTCAAAATGAGAACCATTAACCTTGGCTATTAGTCATTTCCCGGTGGCATTCTCCGCCATCAAGAAGATATATTTGCAATCATGCCTGCTAGTGCATATTCTGTTGCAATTTTCTCTTTCATTCTCTTTGACTTGTTCTGTCTGGATGATATGTTCCGCCAGCTTCAACATTGTCATGTTTGGATTTCTAGATCAATTGATGCCAATCAGTCAAATAATTGTGTTACAATTACCATGGCAGATCAACAAGGCGTGTCATATTTATATTTATCTAGCTTCTAATTTCTGCAGCAATTTTGTGGAGCATTCACATTTTATTAATAAGTGTCTGTTTAATTTTCATTGTAAATACCTTTTCAATCTAAAGAGCATTGTGTCTTGTAGATTAACAAATAATTGCTACATCATCATCTCTTTTAAAATAATGTTTCTTTATACTTTCCACATGTATACATTACATTACATAATTCCCAACTCTCCACAAATTTCAAATATGAAAAAAAGGGTTTGAGATTCCCTAGCAAATCATCAAACATCCAGGAATCTGTGTGTGTGTTATTCACACTTGCTCACAACCATGGCTAATAGAGTTATAGAATAAGGGGGGAAATTACAGCCATTGTCATGCACATGACCTGAATATGAACACATTAGATACAATGTGATTAATTTTTTTTAAAAAAATGATAGACAGTATTTGGAGTAAAGTTGCAGCCAAAAGTGTGACCTTGTAAATTAAATTTTAATTAATATCCATTTGGTACCTTTGCAAGAGTGTGAAAGCTTTTGATTCAGCTTGAGGCATCCACACAGAAGAGGGAAGGTGATTCTTGCCACCCCCAGGCAGCCCTTGGCAGCCTCCAGAAATCTGTTCTGAAGGATCCCCCAATTCATCAGTACAGTTTTGTTTGTTTTGTTTTGTTTGGCTGCTGGTGTCTGCACAGGAGAGGGAGAATCAGGGGGAAAAAGCCACCTCCTTCCTCTTCTGTGTGTGAATGCCTCTATTGCACAAAAGTGTATTCTTGTATACGTGGCTGGTGTCTGGGTATATGGTATTACACAGTGTTATACTTTTCTGCAGTGCATTCACATTTTGCTGGGACATTTGATACACTTTTTTGGTTCTTGGAGTCTACTTTTCATCCTTTGCAATATTTCTTCAGTTCTCATTCTGGTATATATATATCCACAAAAGCTCTGCATTGTCACCAGGTTTTATTTATCATGGCAGCTTAATTTTTTCCCCCAAGGTTAATCCCAGACAAAAGTACTGAGATTGGCTTTCTCCATAGACTGCTGCAAAACAGAAGCATCCTGTGCTGCCCTTTATTAGGAGCAAGCACTCTTCCTTACCAATTCTAACACAGTTATGTCTGTCAGTGTCAGTATACTTGAAATACACACCCCACCCTCAAACAGCATTTTAACACTTTATATAACCTTTTTTAAAATCAGCACATTGCTTCCCAACATGCTTTTTTATCCTGCCCTGGGGGCATGTAGCTGTTTCCTGTGATTAATTTTCCCTCCCTGTTTCTATCTTTTACTTAAACTCCAAATGGGCTCTGCTAGGAAGTCAAAGAGTGGGTGTATCTCTTCCTATATACATTAACTCCCTTTTCACCATATCACAACATACCACCTTTTCTTGTTAATAATGGACTTTCCTTCTCCAGATTCATTTAGATACTACCCAGCCAAGCTATGTTTACACATGTCACATTGCATTCAGATCTAGCTGTGCCTTTTGTAAGGGTGAATATTATGGGGAAATGCTGTTTAAAAAAGTCCTTTAATGTTGTCTAATAATTTTCAGATACCTTCTTGCATAGCATGTATGAATTCCTAAACCTCTGTTCATTTAAACACTGTTTGTTTCCCTCCAAAAAAAAAAGGGAGGGGAGCCTATTGCTTTCAAAGAGCATCTCCATGTATCAGCTACACCCTTGGTGAATTTAATTGCTGTTGCCTGCTGCTGATTTGACTAGGTAATGCAACTAAGTTCTCAGCATACACCACAGAATAATCTGTTTAATAAGCATGAAAAATAAAAACAAGTTATTATGCAGCAACATGGATGCACGTGTCAAAACAACAGGCTCTGTTTGAAAGATACATTTCATAAAGCTTTGATTGCTTAATTTGGCTGCTTGATTCTTCATGGGCTGTAAAAATTCAAAACAATGTTGTTTTGGCTATTAGGTTATAAAAGCAATCGAAGAAGGGTATCGCTTGCCAGCACCCATGGACTGCCCAGCAGGCCTTCACCAGCTGATGCTAGACTGCTGGCAGAAAGAGCGTGCAGAAAGGCCAAAGTTTGAGCAGATAGTGGGCATTCTGGACAAGATGATTCGGAACCCAAACAGCTTAAAAACTCCTTTGGGAACCTGTAGCAGGTAAGCTACTGATTATATTTCTATGTTGTAGGCCAGATTTTTAGGCTGTATTTTCTTAATTCGGTTCAGCTGCTGTTATCTGCTATGCGATGTACACCAACAGATAATCTAGGCTGTGCTGTGTGTGGCTTTTCATAAAGCTAGCAGGAACTGATAGAGGAATCTGAACAGCTTCCATGTTTTAAAAGAAGTGAAAAGGCCACTGCACATTTCTAATTTGTCCAGTATACTACAGTTTGTTACCTATGTCGTATTTTTAACAATAGTATAGTGGCAAATTCAGAAGTGCAGGGTCCCTTCAAAATTGTCACAGCCACTCCCCCTCCTTTTTTTTCTGCTGGGTTGAGAATGAGGTCCTTGTTAATGCCTTCAATTGGCCCTAGGAGCCAATAAGCATGAAAGGGAAGAGTGTAGGTTACTGAAAAGAGTCTTCTCAATGGCTGACTCACCCCCTTTCACTCTGGTTGGCTCCCATCCACAGGAATGGACAAGGAAGCATGTTAGAAGACTCTTGTTAGTGACTAACACATTCCTCTTTCATGCTGATTGTCTCATAGCATGCTGGAGACATAGGGACCCTGCTGGGACCCTAGTCCCAAAAAAGTAAGGGGTCTTAAGTTCCTCCGAGACCATGGACAACTATACCTCTGGTGCACAGAAATACTTTCTGTGTATGGATCGGAAGTCAACTAACTGTCCTTGAAAGTGAGTTCAAGGGTACAGCTACCAAGAAGACCTTGTTCCTCTTCCTTATGGATTTATTTGGGTAAAGGATAAAATGCAAAGGAGGGATTCTCAGGCAAGTGAACAGGACTGGTTGCCTCTTATCAGATCATATCAAGGCTTTTTAAAAACACTAGTCACTATATTTTATCTCATGTTTATTTTTGTCAAGTCCAATAATACTCGCAACATCAGTATATAATCTTCATGATTCCAGCATAATTCAACTTACATAAATGGAACTACACTTTGATTTGCATTTATCAGGCCTATTTCTCTTAAGATAGCTTTTTATTGATAATAATTGCTATTTTATCTGTGACTTATTTCCCCACATAATGGGCTATTAAATATTGTATTGGATGTTTGTGTAGTTGGAAGCAAGTACTTGCTCTCTGCTCAGTGGAAATTACTCCCAGGTAGGTGTGCATGATGATAATAGCTCTAGACCATGGAAGGGCTTCAGGGGATCCATGAACCAAGTGCAAAAAAAAAAATCAATTTCCACTGCAATAAAATATGTCAATCTATGGGGGTCCATAGCTTTCATCACAAGAGGTCTGTGACCCAAAAAAGATCAAGGGCTGGTTTACATGGGAGCTGAACTTTGAATTAAAGATGCAGCTTTTTCCATCACGATCTGTTTGGAAGGTTCACACACTTCCTACCTTCCTACCTTCCAATCCACTGTTTTGCATCCACACTAGTTCACATTCATCTGGAAAGGTTTAGTATTGCTGTTTCCTTGTGGCCCCACCTCCAAATTTACATGTTTATTCCCTCCGGAGTATCCATATTGCTAATCAAGAAGGGGAGGGCTTTTTTTTTGACAAGTGCAGGCTGAAGCTGGAGAGCGTGAGGGGTGCCACTGACACGAAAAACTATGTTCTGTCCATTTCATCTCCTGACATTTTTACAGTAAAACACTTTTTAAATTAAGTATTAAGTACATATGAAATGTAATTTTTATAGTGAGAGACTGTGTGTGTGCATGCATGTGCACACCTTCTGTCACATCGCCGGTAATTGGAGGATAATCTTGTTTTGCAAGAGTTGCAGGATCGCCTGCATGTGAACAAGGAGGGGACCCTTGAGGAATGGTCTGTTGTGGTTTTGGGGAGATGTGGAGGTGGCTCAGGCTACCCCAGAGCTGCTCCTTTCCCCCTCCGCTGGGGTGGTGTGCAGCAAACTGGAAGGGAAAGCAGTGTCTCATGGTCTGAATAAAAGCTCACACATTGCACAGGATTATTTTCTGAGGGACAGTCACCCCATGTGGAGCCAGAACTTGCCTTTCTCTTTCACCATGTAAGGCCAATGATTTTTCCCCTCTTCTTCCTGCGCTTCCGCTCCTCTGGGAAAAGAACGGGGGGGGTGAAAGAGAGAAAGAGATCAGCATGTGTGCATGCTTGTGTGCAGCTGCCGAAGTTGTTAGCCTGGGTCATAACAGTGATTTCAGCGGAACTCATTATGCACTCTGGGCTGCCCCATTTCTGTCATGCCAGGGCATTGCCACCGCCACCCCCACACACTTCGCAGCCCAACATTCCCTTCCTTGCTGCAGATCAGTGGCGCTGCTTCCCTTTTGCAAAGCCCGAGGGAGTTTGGGTGGAAAGAGTTCGAATCGTGTCAAAGTTTAAAAGAAGAAAGAAAGAAAGAAAGAAAGAAAGAAAGAAAGAAAGAAAACAGGCCTGAAGGAAGGCATTTTACTGGGGGAGAAAGGGATGAAAGAAAGGAAGGCTGCAGGAGTTCAGGAGCAGTCAGTCGGAAGTGCCTTGTTAATAGGGTTGCCATATTCCAGTTCCACAAATCCGGGCAGGCTAATTTGCATGTTATGCAAATTACCTACATATTATGCAAATTATTTGCATATTATGCAAATATTTGCATCTTAATATTTGGATTGTCCAGTTGTTTTGCTTTTGTGCCTAGGAATTACCACCAAAAACTGCGGAAAGATGTGAGAAATCTTTTTTTTAAAAGCAACATTTTCAGCCTTAAATGCCCAGACTCTAGTTTCCAACACTATGGAATATTGATTGATCAATTAAGAGGATTTATATCCTGCCCTTCTGCTGTTAAAAACAGAGCTCAGCACAGCTTACAAATATAATAAAAACAATAAAAATACACAATCAATATAAAAACATAATAAAAACACAAAATAGCAACAAACATAAAGTAAGTCAGGGCAGCAGTATGGTTAACCATTACATATACGATATATTTCAGAGATGTGGTGGGTGGAGAAAAACAAGAAGCCAAAATGTTAGGAAAAGGAGTCTTTCACACCACATGCTCAGTTCTAAATACTGTAGCAGCAAGTTTTACAAGTTCCTCCAGTATTCCACTGGTGCAGGCACTCAGACATTCAAAGTATCTGTATGTTTCTTAGGTTTTACAAAAGCAGAGCTTTGCTTAACTCAAAATTTCTTCTCCCTTTGATCAACCACATCTACACAGTTTCCACCTCCCTACTCAAAATGAAACTGGGCCTGGAAGTGTGCAACAACCCCACACATACCTTGCTAATTAGATTACCAATGCCAGGATGTCTGTCTTATCGGCTACTCTCCTGCTCCCCCCCCCCTTCACCGGGCATCATGAAAGACCCAGTCCAGGGCTCAGAAAGAAAATAAATATCTGGTCCTCTTCGAAGTACTCATAAGCCTCTTGTTTTAATTAAAATAATAATTATAAATTCTTGCTCTTATCACTAATGGGAGTTAATTACCTTGCATGTGCTGCAAGGTTTGAAACCCCAAAAGAGGCAGACTCCTCCACAGAATCATTGTGGGTGATGATACCATGCCCCAGGAGGGACTTAATACTGGGAACGATCTATCGTCCCCCTGATCAAAATGCTCAGGGAGACCTTGAGATGAGATGTGAAATTGAGGAAGCATCCAAACTAGGAAATGTAGTAATAATGGATGACTTCAGCTACCCAGACATAGACTGGCTGCATATGTGTTCCAGTCATGACAAAGAAGCAAAGTTTCTAGATATTCTAAATGACTATTCCCTAGACCAGTTGGTCATGGAACCGACCAGAGGGACGGCAACCCTGGACTTAATCCTCAGTGGGGACCGGGACCTGGTGCGAGATGTAAGTGTTGTTGAACCGATTGGGAGCAGTGACCACAGTGCTATTAAATTAAACATACATGTAACTGGCCAATTGCCAAGAAAATCCAACATGGTCACATTTGACTTCAAAAGAGGAAACTTCACAAAAATGAGGGGATTGGTAAAAAGAAAGCTGAAAAACAAAGTCCAGAGGGTCACATCACTCGAAAATGCTTGGAAGTTGTTTAAAAACACTATATTAGAAGCTCAACTGGAGTGCATACTGCAGATCAGAAAAGGTACCGCCAGGGCCAAGAAGATGCCAGCATGGTTAACGAGCAAAGTCAAGGAAGCTGTTAGAGGCAAAAAGTCTTCCTTCAAAAAATGGAAGTCTTGTCCGAATGAAGAAAATAAAAAAGAACACAAACTCTGGCAAAAGAAATGCAAGAAGACAATAAGGGATGCTAAAAAAGAATTTGAGGAGCACATTGCTAAGAACATAAAAACCAACAACAAAAAATTCTATAAATACATTCAAAGCAGGAGACCATCTAGGGAGACGATTGGACCCTTGGATGATAAGGGAGTCAAAGGTGTACTAAAGAACGATAAGGAGATTGCAGAGAAGCTAAATGAATTCTTTGCATCTGTCTTCACAGTGGAAGATATAGGGCAGATCCCTGAACCTGAACTAACATTTGCAGGAAGGGATTCTGAGGAACTGAGACAAATAGTGGTAACGAGAGAGGAAGTTCTAAGCTTAATGGACAATATAAAAACTGACAAATCACCGGGCCCGGATGGCATCCACCCGAGAGTTCTGAAAGAACTCAAAGGTGAAATTGCTGATCTGCTAACTAAAATATGTAACTTGTCCCTGGGGTCCTCCTCCGTGCCTGAGGACTGGAAAGTGGCAAATGTAACACCAATCTTCAAAAAGGGATCCAGAGGGGATCCCGGAAATTACAGGCCAGTTAGCTTAACTTCTGTCCCTGGAAAACTGGTAGAAAGTATTATTAAAGCTAGATTAACTAAGCACATAGAAGAACAAGCCTTGTTGAAGCAGAGCCAGCATGGCTTCTGCAAGGGAATGTCCTGTCTCAGTAACCTATTAGAATTCTTTGAGAGTGTCAACAAGCATATAGATAGAGGTGATGCAGTGGACATAGTGTACTTAGACTTTCAAAAAGCGTTTGACAAGGTACCTCACCAAAGGCTTCTGAGGAAGCTTAGCAGTCATGGAATAAGAGGAGAGGTCCTCTTGTGGATAAGGAATTGGTTAAGAAGCAGAAAGCAGAGAGTAGGAATAAACGGACAGTTCTCCCAATGGAGGGCTGTAGAAAGTGGAGTCCCTCAAGGATCGGTATTGGGACCTGTACTTTTCAACTTGTTCATTAATGACCTAGAATTAGGAGTGAGCAGTGAAGTGGCCAAGTTTGCTGACGACACTAAATTGTTCAGGGTTGTTAAAACAAAAAGGGATTGCGAAGAGCTCCAAAAAGACCTCTCCAAACTGAGTGAATGGGCAGAAAAATGGCAAATGCAATTCAATATAAACAAGTGTAAAATTATGCATATTGGAGCAAAAAATCTTAATTTCACATATACGCTCATGGGGTCTGAACTGGCGGTGACCGACCAGGAGAGAGACCTCGGGGTTGTAGTGGACAGCACGATGAAAATGTCGACCCAGTGTGCGGCAGCTGTGAAAAACACAAATTCCATGCTAGCGATAATTAGGAAAGGTATTGAAAATAAAACAGCCGATATCTTAATGCCGTTGTATAAATCTATGGTGCGGCCGCATTCGGAATACTGTGTACAGTTCTGGTCGCCTCATCTCAAAAAGGATATTATAGAGTTGGAAAAGGTTCAGAAGAGGGCAACCAGAATGATCAAGGGGATGGAGCGACTCCCTTACGAGGAAAGGTTGCAGCATTTGGGGCTTTTTAGTTTAGAGAAAAGGCGGGTCAGAGGAGACATGATAGAAGTGTATAAAATTATGCATGGCATTGAGAAAGTGGATAGAGAAAAGTTCTTCTCCCTCTCTCATAATACTAGAACTCATGGACATTCAAAGAAGCTGAATGTTGGAAGATTCAGGACAGACAAAAGGAAGTACTTCTTTACTCAGCGCATAATTAAACTATGGAATTTGCTCCCACAAGATGCAGTAATGGCCACCAGCTTGGATGGCTTTAAAAGAAGATTAGACAAATTCATGGAGGACAGGGCTATCAATGGCTACTAGCCATGATGGCTGTGCTCTGCCACCCTAGTCAGAGGCAGCATGCTTCTGAAAACCAGTTGCTGGAAGCCTCAGGAGGGGAGAGTGTTCTTGCACTCGGGTCCTGCTTGTGGGCTTCCCCCAGGCACTTGGTTGGCCACTGTGAGAACAGGATGCTGGACTAGATGGGCCACTGGCCTGATCCAGCAGGCTCTTCTTATGTTCTTATGTTCTTATGCTGTTGCTTCTATGGCTGTAACGGAGTGAGGTTAAAGATAAGTGAAAAGCAAATAGGAAAAACAACAACACAAAAGGCAGTAACACTTTCCTAAATGTAATACAATACCAACCACAACAAGATTCCTATGAGTAAGGCAGAAAACGAAGCATCTCACAACCAGTCAGGATTCCTAACCAGAAACCAAAAATATGATAAATGAAGAAATATTTATATAAGCATGACTATCAAATATATTTATTTACACAAACTGTAAAGATATTTATAATGTAATCCTAGGTTTATTTATTCAGAAGCAAGTCCCAGTGTATTCAGTACACAGGGACAGAAATGCAACCTCAAGTGATAAGCAACTTCATTCACACAACCCAAAATTCTGAATCCTGCCACTTTACGCCGTTTTGCAACTGTTTATACTTGTTTTTATGGTTATTGGGTTTTAAATGGCTTTATTTCTTGTTGTGAGCTGCCTTGGTTTCTAACCCTACCTCACAGGGTTGTTGGAAAGACTCCATACACGCACACGCACACACTGCAGATGTATAAATACATACAGCTCATATAGTAGTTTATTGTCAAACCAGTTGGTCATTGCAGAAAAATCAGTATTAGTTTCCTACAGAATAAAAACTGTAATACCTAAGTAAGCCCTGCCTACTTGCTTTAAAATAGGACCGGGGGGGGGGGACAGAAAGAGTTAGAACACAAATACAATTCTTTTTTACATTCACTCCAAAGTCCCATTGATTTTCAGCACATTCATAACCATGTCTACTCAAAAGTAAGTCCTATTGAATTCAGTGGGATTTACTCTGGGCATATGGGATTGGCATTGCTTTTACAAAAGCAAGTATTGGGAAGGTTTTCAAAACACTGCCCAGGATCTGACTCCTGCACACAAGAGGAAAAAACCCTGAAATGTATATGCTTACCCAATTTATGAGATTTTCAGATAAATGGGGGAAATCACCATTTTCTGGCATTGCAGTGAGGTTTCTTAGACACTGCCTCAAACTGAAACACAACCCTGGCTTCACTGATTGGCTGCAATCCTGAATGGGTGGGGTTAAAGCTACGAAGTGCTGTACAGTACTGTTTAAAGAAAGATTTAACAGTCGGGGGCGGCTGACGTTTTTATGTATATCTCGAGAACCGGACCACCTAGAAACTTTTTTTTTTAAATTAAAGCTGAGAATCCGGGCCAACTAAGGGGTTAACCGGGCGCCGGGTGGCATGCAAAGAATCTGAGTAAAACTCAGCTAACTGGGCAATATGGCAACCCTACTTGTTAAGCTGCCGGAAGCAAAATGGAACTCATGGAGAGTTTAGTGGGTGGAAAAAGGGGAGTATCTGAAAGCAAGGATCCACACACCCAGCAAAAAACCATGAAGCAAAGTATCTACATGGATTAACGCTGAGAAGCAAAGACGGTTTTTCCTTCACTTAGCGCATTATCCTGATTGGTTTAATGCAGATTTAACAGGAAAAACTATGTGCTACCTTCTCTTTGCCTGCAATGTCATGTGAACCATGCAAATTTAATGGGGATGCAAGTAGCTCTAGACTCACACTAAACCAGCCCCAAGAACCACTGCTCTAGACCTAGAGTTTAAGTGTCATTTCAGAAAGGTTTTCACTGTGTCAGGTGGGCTCACACAAGTCACACAGGGACTGTGATATTCCCTGCACTGATTTTGGTTATGCAAATAATGATCAGCATAGGCTGTGAAGCTAAAATGAGTGACTGTCATGGGGGAAAAAACAACACATTACTTGGTATCTGCTTTTTGAGATACCTCTTTCTAAAGGACAAGAAAAGAAATCAGTCTTCCAAGAAGCTTTTTAGCTGCCCCTTAATTATACCTAGTGCCAGAAGTCAGATGATAGACACCACATTTCTCCATGTCTTTTCTTCCGTTAACTAATCTTCATTTGATCACAAGATGTATGGAGCAAGTCTTGTCTCTTATGTGAATTTGTATAGAGCCAAGCTCAGTCTGCATCTATAAGACATAGCATTCTTATAAGAAACAATGATACTCCTGCTAAATAGCAATACTCCTGAACCCTTTCCTTGTTTAAAGCAATGTACTAATAAAAAAGGGGGGTATGTTACTGTTCTTGGAGCTGAAGAATATTGAGAAACCTTTAGGTGATTGCTGTGCCCTTAACTCAATTGGAGATTATTAGTTCCTTTTTGTATCAGGCAATATAAATGCTCTCTAGTGTTGTAATTTCTCTAAAAATGTAATAACTTTGTGTTTCCCTTCCAACCTAGACCAATCAGCCCTCTTCTGGACCAGAACACCCCTGATTTCACTACATTTTGCTCTGTAGGAGAATGGTTGCAAGCCATCAAGATGGAAAGATATAAGGATAATTTTTCAGCTGCAGGTTACAATAATCTTGAGACAGTAGCCAGGATGACTATTGAGTAAGTGAACTCTGTGCACCTTTGATTTTCATGCTGATTATAATGTCTATCATCCTGATCTTTTAAATGTATTATCTTACGGTTCTCACAGTGGCTCAAGCTATCATAGTATGGGAGGGGGAGCAGTTCCTTTGCCTACCAACTACCTACTGGGATAACTGGTTCAGGTAGATTTTGTTGGTAGGCTTTTGTTGGGTCCATATCAGGTGTTTAGGAGGAGTCTTAGTAAGGAGGAACATGGGTGGTACCATCCCAATTTCAGTAATCATGTTTAGAGGGAGGTATAGCAATGGGGAGGTGGTGAACTACCATAGAAGATGAGGGCAAGGAAGTCTACGTCTTGTTCCTTGCTGCCACTCCTCTCATAGATGGGTTCCTTGTTGCTCATCTGCTGTGCCAACTGGCCTGTGTATGGTGTTGTTTAATGCCAGATCGGTACACAATAAGACCACTGTCATCCATGATTAGATTGTGGATGAAGGTGCCGATTTGGTGTGCATTACGAGACCTGAGTGGGTGAGCTGAGAGGAGTTGATCTGACCCAGCTTTGCCCACCTGGATATTCGGTGCAACACCAGCACAGGCTGCAGGGATGGGGGGGAGGGGTTGCTGTGGTCTACAGAACTTCTATCTCTGTCACCAAGAAACCACTCTGTCTTGGAGCTGGCTTTGAGGGCCTGCACCTCGTGTAGGGCCAAGGAGACAGTACACTGGGGTTACTGCTGGTGTACCATCCACCCTGCTGCCCGGCAGCTTCTCTGCCCGAGCTGGTGGAGGCCATCTCAGTTATGGTATTGCAGGAGCCCAGAACGATAGTGCTGGGTGATTTCAATGTCCATGCTGAGGCTGCTTCTAGTGTTCCGGCTCGGGACTTCATGGCCTCCATGATGACCATGGGGCTGTCTCAAGTATTCACCAGCCCAACACATAGGGCAGGGCACACCGTCAACTTAGCTTTTACTGAAGATGGAGGAAGAAGTGGTCTGGAGATGGGGGGATGGATGTCACCCCATTGTCATGGTCAGACCACTTCATGATGAAGTTTAGACTTACGTCTCCGATCCTCCCCTGCAGGGGTAGTAGGCAGATTAAGGTCATCCTCCCTGGAGATTAATGGAGTCCACCGGATTCGTGAATACCCTGGGGGAGTTCCCAGTAGATAGAGCAGGTAATCCTGTTGAAGCCCTTGTCACGCTGTGGAACAGCAAGGTGCATTGGGCTCTTGACACAGTTGCTCCCGAGCATCATCTCCAGTATTGGGGAGCCCAGTTTGCACCTTGGTACACTAGTGAGCTAATGGCAATGAAACAGGCTTGGTGATGGCTAGAGCATACACGGCGAAAGATGTGCTGTGAGGCTGATTGGGCATGAGTAAAACATCATAACCATGTCTACTGTGCGGCAGTGAGGGCAACGAAGAAGGCCCACTTCTCTGCTACCATTGCATCCTCAAGTAGCCATCCAGTGAAGCTTTTCTGTATTGTCAGGGGTCTGTTGACATCAACTCCAGGAAATGGAGTTTTAGACCCTTCAGAGGCCCACTGTGAATTGTTTGCAAGGCACTTTGAGGGTAAAGTTGCTCGCCTCCATAGCAATCTTGATGCTCCATCTGCATCTACTGTAGTCCCCACTGAAAGGTTCAGTGCAACGTGTGCTGCAACTTCTTGGGAACGGTTTCAGTTGATGTGGTTTGATGACGTGGTCAAGGTGCTTGTGACAATGCAGCCAGCAACGTGTCCTCTTGACTCTTGCCCTTCTTGGCTTATTAAAGCTTGCTGAGGGAGTTTGACTGAGTAGATCTAGGGTGTGGTCAACACATTGTTGTGGGAGGGAGTGGTTCCAGTGGCCCTGATAAGAGGCGGGGATCTGACAGCTCCTGACAAAGCCCACCCTGGACCCATTGGTTTGCGACAACTGCCACCCAGTTGCAAATATCCGCTTCTTAGGGGAAGGTGATTGAGAGGGTTGTGGCACAGCAATTGCAAGTACTCTTCAATGAAACAGATTATCTTGACTCATTCCAGTCTGGGTTCAGGCCTGGTTATTGGCCTGAATCATCCTTGGTCTCCTGATGAATGACCTTAATTGGGAGAAGGAAAGGGGGAGTATGACCCTGTTATTCTTACTTGATCTCTCAGTAGCTTTTGATACCATTCACCATGGTATCCTTTTGGGCCTACTTGATGAGATGGGTATTGGAGGCACTATTTTACAGTGGTTCTGATCCTATCTCCAGGGTTGTTTTCAGAGAATAGCAGTGGGTGATTGTCTTTTGGCCCCCTGGCAGTTGTGCTGTGGGGTGCTGCAGGGTACCATATTGTTCCCCATGCCGTTTAGCCTATATATGAAGCCCTTGGGAGTGGTCTTTAGGAGATTTGGGGGTAGGTGTCAGCAGTACTCTGACAATACCCAGCTCTATTTCTCTGTAACATCTGAATTGGGAGAGGCCATGTAAGCCATGGACCAGTGCCTGGACTTGATGGTGGGTTGGATGAGGGCCAGTAAACTGAGTCTGAATCCTAGCAAGATAGAGACACTGTGGGTTGGTGGTTCCCGAGTTTGCATAATTGGTCAGTTCCCTGCTTTGGATGGGGTCATACTCCCTCCAAAAGAGCAGGTACATAATCTGGGCATGCTCCTGGATCTATCTTTGTTGCTAGAGGCCCAAGTGACCTCACTGGCCAGGTGTGTCTTTTACTAGCTTTGGCTGGTAAGACACCTGTGGCCATTTCTGGACCTGGAGAGCCTGACCACTGTTGTCCATGCACTGATAATCTGCAGGCTGGATTACTGTAATGTGCTATATGTGAGGCAATCCTTGAAGTTCATCCGGAAGCTGCAGCTGGTGCAAAATGCAAAGGCGAGACTGCTCACTGGGGCAGGGTATCACCACCATGTCACCCCACTGCTGAAAGAATTGCACTGGCTATCTATTAGCTACCGGATTAAGTTCAAGGTTCTAGTTTTGGTGTACAAAGCCCTATATAATTTGGACCAGGAAACCTGAAAGACCATCTTACCTTTATATACCCAGTTGATCACTGCGCTCTGCAGGCGAGGGCCTCCTGCAGATACAATCTTATCAAGAGATCCATTCTGCACAACACCTTTAGTGTAGTGGCACCTGCCCTTTGGAATTCCCTTCCCTTAAATATTAGACAGTTGCCATCTCTATTACCTTTTTGGCGCCTACTGAAGACCTTCCTCTAACAAGCCTTTTAAGTAGAGACTTTATCCCAGTCTGAGTCTGTGTTGGAAGTGCTTTTTAATATGTTTTTAAACTTCTTTTAAAAAATGGTTTTAAAGCTTTTAAAAAATTGTTTTAAAATAAGTTTTGTTTTAATATATTTTTAAGTCTGTTTTTATCAAGTTTTAAAGTGTTTTTAGTGCTTTTGTTTGCCGCCCTGGACTCCTACTGGGAGGAAGGGCAGGGTAAATACAGATACACCAACACTACCAGTTCACACAAATTGCTGAAAATATTAAAACATGGTTTAAAAATAAGGAAAAGCTAGAAACTATTGAGATCCCTAAAAACAACTGAAGGACCACAGGTTAGCCACCCTGGCCCTGATATATAAAGGGTTCTGGATATCATGGAAGACAGTACTGGCTTATGATACTGCCTTAGGGACCTGACTCAGAATTTGACATTATTCTCTACTTATATACTATGATTAAGTGGTATATAAATAAATAAATTAATATAAATTTATATAATGAGCCCATACTGACATCTCAGGTGCACAAAATGTCATTTATTTCTGAAAATTGTGTTGCTGTTTATTTTCTGACCCCATACACTGTCCATTGGATGCCTAATGTTGAATCTTTCTCTTTTTTTCCCCTTCAGCGATATTATGAGCTTAGGCATCACGTTGGTTGGCCATCAAAAGAAAATCATGAGCAGCATTCAGACTATGAGAGCACAAATGTTACATTTGCATGGCACTGGCATCCAAGTGTGATAAACATTTCTCCCTTACGTGGGAGGTGACAGACTTGAGAGAACAGTGCCGGCTTCAGTCTACATGAAGTGCTGCTAGAAGACACATTATTTTTCTGGGTCCTTCCTGCAGACCACAGAAAGCCCACAAGCACCTACAGACTTGAACTCCTAAGTGCCACCAGAAAGTTACTTTAAAAGGGGAAATGGATCCACTGATGGCAGCAACGATAGCAGTGACAATAAACAAAGTACTACCTGAAACACCTATAAACACCTTGAACTCTCTAACCTCCTTTTTATCTAATTGACTTTTTAAAGTGTACATAAGGGATTTTAAAAAAAAGAAAGAAAGAATATATTTGTCAGATAAAAATCATGATATTATTGCTAAAGTCGAAATATTTTCCTTAAACCTTTCATTTCAAGCTTTTTTTAAAAAAAGAAATCAGTTGTGTTTCTTCTTCATATAGACCTTCTTTTAATGTAACATTTATATCTTTGGACCTTCTTAGTGCTAAGTAGATGAAACATTACACTGGGGACTATTGAAAGATTATATGAATTTCTACAGACACAAGAGGTGCAACTGAGAAACATGTATCTGGTCACTGAGTGGGGTGAAATGGAATTGGGGTAGGGTTTGCTTTATGAAGTTTACTTCAGTCTGTTAATTCCACACCACATTACAGTGGTTTGCTAATTGGCAGGAAATCAGGAAGAAAAAGGCATTGCCAAGAGTTGCGATATTTTTGAAAATAATTTTGTATGATGAGTCACATGGTCTCTTTAAACAGGAAATGAATAGAATAGAGAACCTAGCAATAATATTCCCTTAAAGAGCTTAGGCACTTTTAAAGAAAAGGTTTGAAAGATGACTTTAGTAAACTGCCTGGGATAAATATAAGCTGTACAACTCTGCAACTTTAAACTTGTTTAAACCCCTTTCACTGAATAATTGATAGTAGATATGTCAAAAAAAAGGTACAGTACTGTAGTGTTGCCTAGCCTTTTAATCAGAGCACACTGGGGTTTGTTGTTGTTGTGTTTTTTTTTTTCTTCTTCTTCAATATTCCACATTAGATGGTCTAGGAAAAATAACTGACATATGGTTCATATGAAATTAAGTTGAATGTAGTCCCTCCTGCAAAAATAAACATCTGGGGGTGCAATCCAGAGAACACAAGGCATACCTACATCCCTCTGAAGCTAATTGGACCGTAGCATTTAACTGAGCTTAAATTTTACTGATTTCTGTTGAGACTTAATCCCAGATCATATGTTACCACATTCTGGTGGAAGAGTGGGTGTGCAAATTATCTTACACGACATCTCCTCCATTATACAGATACCTTGTGTACGAAGGCGCAGGTTGAAGCCTGATTTGGCCTGCAACCAGTTCTCACAATTTTCCATCCCCTTTTTGAGATGCAAAGGATTGCATTCATTGTCAGAACATCTTCGCCTATTTTGTATGTGATTTGCCAGTGGAGATAATGTACTCCTTTGCCACCACCAGTAACATATGATCCAGGTGCAAATCTAACTTTCTCTGGATTGCACTCTTGGGACATAGTCCATTCCAGTCAGAGGAAGTTAGACACACTTAAGATTTACTGAAATTAATGCGATTTGAGAGCTTAATGGCGTAATCCTATGATGTCTACTTGGGAGTAAGATTCTAGTATACCTTTCTCCCAGGTAAGCATGTAAAGAATTGCAGCCTAATTATGCTATGAAGTCCCAGTGATTTCAATGGGACCTGAGTGCAACTAACTTTCTCTGGATTGCACTCCTCTAGTGTAAGCCCTAATAAAATGAATTGGAGGTGAACAACAGCTGTGAGGCTTGCACTGGAGATGTTCCTATCAGATGGTGCCTTGAGATTTTCTATTAGAACCAGTGAGTGTAAGGCAAGAGGCAGTTCAAAAAATTTCAAGTTTTTTTTTACAAGCTGCTCTATACATACATACAGTCATTCAAGACTTCTGAATGAATGGTACCTGTTGAGTGAAAGAACTCTTTTTTTAGGAAAAAATACCAGTTTTAATTTAATATATGTGTACTTGAGTTGAATGAAATGTCGAACTACCATAAGCAATAACAAAGTGTGTTGCAGGAATATATACAAAACAGGTGATAAATGCTGTCAGAAATATCATGAAAATCATGAGCTACCCCAGCAGTGAATAGCTGTACTTCCAAAGAGAACTGGGCTGCTCCCGATGGTTTTCATAGAGAAAGATCCCAGGGATCAGTCATACATTAAGTCTTATTTGATAATGTGGGCATCCACACAAAAAATATAACCCTGTAAATGTTCCTTTGTAAAACTTGTACATTTTATTTATACTGTCTTGTTTTGTACACACATTTGTGTGCGGTGAGCTCGGAATACATTGAAAATGCACTATATTTTTCTATTTTACTTACAGAGCATCACAAAAAAGAAAATGTTTTTCAGTACTACATAATGTGTTTTCCCACATTTAGGACCAAAGATAGCTACAGAAAACTCAAATAGATCATTTGCCCCTCCCCTCCCCTCATATTTCTCCTTTAAGTTCACTGTATAGTGTTATATTTGTCATTTTATTTATTTGTTTGGTTAAAAAAACCTTTGATTATACTATTTTTTCTCCTTTTCCCCTTTGTTAAAGAAACCTGTAAAAAAACAGACAAACAAAACAAAAAAATTGGATTAACATAATCCCATTACATAGACACTTCCATTTGTAATCTTTGTAATAGACTGTAAATATATTTTTGGAAATATAACAGTGTGCATAAGGGTTATTTTTCATTGTCTGTCTATAGCAATCCAACACTTTATAATCAAATGGGGGAAGCAAAATTCCCCCATGATATTTGGAAGCATAAAAATTATAGGTGAATTTGTTAATTTCAGATTAAATTATGTATTCAATAGAAATTGTCATCTTTATGTTCAAAGATGATTTCTCTCCTAATTTGTAAAAGTGCAAACATTCCTTACGGGTGCAATCCAACTGCTGTTTACCCTGGGCTGAGGGGAGCTGGATATGGCAGACCCCCGGCTGAGCTGGCTAGGTTCTGGCTCAGCTGGGCCATGCTGGCATACATCCTTCATCCTGGCTCAGCCAGAGATCTTCCAGAGAAGCCCAGCTCAGCATAAGGGAAGCCAGCAAAAGGCCTGAAAAAGGGGTGTGTCGAGGGAGTGGTGGAGACATGCTATATCCAGGCGTAAATCCCTTATTGTGGCTCAGCCAGATGTCTTCTGGAGAAGCCCAGCCCAGCGTAAGGGAAGCCGGCAAAAGGCTTGAAAAAAAGTGGGCTGAGGGGGGGAGCTTACACTACAAGTATATCCAGGTCCCATTCAGCTCTCTCCCACTGCCCTCCGTCCCAGCTGCTGGAATGCCGGGAAAAAGGGTGGTGGAAGGAAACATGTATTTTGTTTCCTTCCATTGTGTCCTGTTGGCACAGCCAGCATCCTCCCCTCCAAGAAGCTTTTGAGGGGCAGCTGGATGTGGCAACCCCTTCCACCAGCTCGGCCTCTGCCAGCTCCACTTCCGCCAGCCTCCAACAAGATGGATTGCTCTATAAGGCAATATAACAAACTAACATTCTACAGATTTATTGCCCGAAGCTAAACATGCTTACTTGGAATACTTAGGGCCATGGACTCACAGAAACAAACTTTTGTACATGCATCTCTAGCTATGGAAGAAAGCACATAGCTGTTTTGGGTACCTTATTTAAGACTGAAAATTCTGCCTAACAGCTGCATATTCACCAACCAATCAGATTTTTTATTATATTTTTTATCCCACCCTTCTTCCCAAGGAGCTCAGGATGGCTTACAAGGTTCTCTTTTGACCCATTGTATCCTCACACCAATCCTGTGAGGTAGGTTAGGCTGGCTACAGATCTCCCAACAGCTCAACACCAAGTGGGGATTTGAACAAAGCAGGAATCGAGGCCATAATATCATCCCAAACAGAAGATTATGCTATTGACAGCTGGACAATGGAGAATTTCATTCCGGAGAGAGGCTGAGCTCAGCAATCCACTGCTCTGCTCATGTACAGCTGGATCAGTGCCTAAGGCTGTGGTTCTAATCTGGTTGAGTTTGATTGCAACACTTTCTTTTGCTTTTGCCATTAACTTCCAAATTTATATCCATAGTTATCTTCCTATAACCTCATGCAGAGATTTGGGAGCTGTGTTTGTTTTTGTAAAAGGAAATCACATGAGTTCAGCTTGGTGAAGATAACTTACTAGAGGTTAAGAAATATGTTGTGTATAACACTTTATAACCAGTGATAGTATACACAAATGGGACAAGTCTCGGCATGCAGATCCCCTAGTTGGGAAATCAACTCTCAAATGGGTTCTATGAATAGAGATCCCAGAACTGGATCTCTGCACAAGCCCAAATCTCCCAAACAGATTATAGGCTGTTTGTTGTATGACAACACACATAATATTTCTCTGGATGCTGAACAGTGTGAGAGGTCATAACTATACAGACAATTTATCTAAAATGAAGCATTCTTGTTTCTTGATGGTGATGATGATGCATTATTTTAGTCTAAAATCTCAGTAAATCTATGCAAGTGTTTTCCCAAATAGATACGTATGCCAGAATTTCAATGAATATCGAAAGGAAGGGGGGATCTCTATTCATTTAAAAAAGTTCAGAGTACTTCTGTGTGCAAACAAATATTCCTTTATATTTAACATGAGCTTTGGAGCTCATAGAGAACCGTATGGCTGGAGTAAAGTGAGTTTTGTATGTGTACCACAATTTATTTATTTTTATTTTTTTCAATAATTTTTATTCAAATTTTCATAAAACATACAAGACGAAATCATAAAACATTCAAAGACAAAAAACAAAATCAAAAATAGTTAAACAAAAAATAAAAAAAAAAAAAATAAAAATAAAAATAAAAAATAAAGAGTAAAATATTGACTTCCCATTTGTCAAAGATCAGATCAGTTATAAGTCTATAATATATAACAATCCTGTCTCTTAAGTCATATTATAAAATCACTTTCCTCCAATAGTTATCTTACTTAATCATCAAATCTCATAAACATTACTTTATTCTTTCCACAAAAAGTCAAAGAGAGGTTTCAATTCTTTAAGAAATATATCTATCAATTTTTTTTTCCAGATAAGCATATCGATTAATCCATCTCATTACTAATTATGATAATCTTATTGTCATAACCATAGTCAAAATAAACATTTCAATTAATCCATCACATCAGAATCTGTTAGGTTCAGTAATTTCAGTAGCCATTGTTCTATTATCCCTATTAGTTCCATTTTCCATCTTCCATCTTCAGTAGTCTTGTTAAGTCCAGTAATTTCAGTATCCAATCTTCCATTATCAGTATTCCATAATAATCTTGCTGTCAAAGCCATAGTCATATAGTAAGAGTCTGATGGGAATTACCTCTATCCCAAATATTTTCTTGCCATCCATTCTAAATAGGTTGCTGAAATACTGCTGTAAAATCATATCTCTGTTCTTTTTTTCAAAATACACTGGGTCATCTCTTGAAAGTTTTTCCATTGTCACATGGCTGCAGTTAATTCCATAGATTTTCTCTATATTGGGCTCCATCACGTCATTCCAGTCCAGAAGATTATCCATGCCATTGATAACTTTATCTCTAGAATCTTCATTAATTTCTTCAGAGATAACATTGAGTTCCAAACAATAGATTTTATTTCTAAAGTCCATAGACTCCAAATCTTTTTCCTGTTCCACGTTTGTTCCAATCTCCGGGGTCTCCTCTCTCACAGGGACCCCTATTCCAGTCTCCAGGGTCTCCTCTCTCACAGGGACCCCTGTTCCAGTCTCCAGGGTCTCCTCTCTCACAAGGACCCCTATGTCTTTAATCTCCTGTGTCTCCAAACAATAGATTTTATTTCTAAAGTCCATAGACTCCAAATCTTTTTCCTGTTCCACGTTTGTTCCAATCTCCGGGGTCTCCTCTCTCACAGGGACCCCTTCCAGGGTCACCTCTCTCACAGGGACCCCTATATCTTTAATCTCCTGCGTCATTTTACTCAATTCAATTTTCAACTCCTTACAACCCTGTTGCAGGTTTTGTTTCGTTATCTCAATCTCATCCATTATTCTCTGAAACATAGTTATTTCCAGATTCTCAGCCACTTTCTTAATTGCCATTTTAAAAGAAAAATATAGGAAAACCACTTCTTATTTCAGCAACAATTGGGTTAATACTCCAAACTTGGTGACATCACAGTATAAACAGAGCAGACAGCCTTATCTCTCCATAGTTAAATAAACAAAATGCAGTTCCCAGGATCGAAACAATTAATGGCAGTCGTCAGAAAACAGATTCGTCAAAATAAAATAGACCAAAAAGAGAGTAGTCTCAGACAATATAATATTCTTCAAAATAAAAATCTGGAATAGAAATCCCTCTTCTGTGTATATCTTTAGAATGCAAATCCAGGACAGCTTTTTGCAACAAAAACAGAGATAAGCTATTAATTAGTGCGTAGCAGAGAGAAGTTATGGCTCCCCAGTGAGATGTCAAAAACCGATCAATCTGGCAAATCTCTTTTAAACAGCAACAATTTAAGTCAAGTAAAAGAAAAATATAGAAAGAAGGGTGCTTGCCTGTTAGTGCGTTCTCTCTTAGAAGATAAGGTGAACGTTCGCTTTATCAGATAGAGCTTGCTGTTGAAAATCCGTCCCACCTTCGTCGGCTGGACCTCGTCCCATAAATTAATGAGATCTGGTCGCCCCAACAAAAATAGGCTTTGAGGTTAATCTCTTCGTTTCTCCCTACCCGGGAGAAGTTTAATCAGTCAAAAAAAAAAGAAAAAACTGACTGATATATCTGAATAAGCTTCTTTTGAGGCAGGAGCCCGTCTCAAAAGCAGGCACAGGCTAAGTCACCCTTCCCGGAAGTCGTGTACCACAATTTATTTTGATGGACTGTAGCCAGATTGCAATCTCATATAATCCCACGGGGAACTCAGTTCTGCAGCGGATCCAACAGGGAAAATGGGTGGAAAGCAGTTCAGCCTTGCTTTCTACGGGGATCGGCTGTGCAATCCACGTTTCCCACAGGGAACTTAGTCAAGCATCTGATCCAGCCACGTCTCTACCTTCCCCACACCTGGGATCACATGTGACATCAAGTGTGGACAGGTGGGCATGGTTTGTGAAAAGCAGCATCATAGGCTAATTTGGGGCCTGTGTCAGGCCAACTTTGGTCTGCAGGCCAGACGTTCTCCACCCCGGGTATTGGGTATCCAGTGCCTATGCATAACCTCATCTTATGCCTAGACCCTGAATACCCAATTATGCCAAACAACCCCATGAAAGTTGCTTGCTATACCTTAAGAATACATTAGCCACATCTGGACATAGAGCAGCTGTGGGGAAACTTTGGCTTTCCAGATGTTGCTGAACCACAACTCACATCATCCCTGGGCATTGGCCATGCTTGCTAGGGCTGATGGGAGTTATAGTTCAGCAACGTCTGGAAAGCCAAAGATTCCCCACACCTGGCCCAAGGAGAGAGGATGGAACTGTGCTGACTGTCACTCCCTCTGTCATGTGTCCATGCCTGGCCCCAATTGTGCCCATGCATTGGAAGACAAAGGTCTGCAGCAGGAAGCCTGCTGTACTCCCAGTGGCTCTCCATGTGAGTTAGAATGCTGCAAAATCAGGATTTTGAATTGCTCTGGGATTGTTCACAAGTGCAGCAGGCTCCTTGCTACAACGTATCTTCCACTGCATAGAGGGTGGCCACTGGCCAGGCAGGGCGATAGGACAAAATGGGCAGAGCCAGGCAGTGCGTACCCCTTGCCCCTTATACAAATCTGCTCATGTGGAGGAACTGAATGCCCGGATCCAGCTATTGCCTGCAGGTGTTCAAATTTCATAACGTATTAATGATGGCGAAGTCCTTAATTTTAAAATCACACTTGCTATTCTCAGTACAGTAGGGTCCCGCTTTACGGCGCTTTCCTTTACAGTGCTTCGCTAATGCAGCGGTCTCAATTAGATGCAATTAGACTAAAGCCCCACTCATATGCCGCTTGTTCCGCTTTTACAGCAGTTTTGGGGCATCGTGCACCATTCTATTCAATGAGTTCCGCTTTTCAGTGGTTTTTGCTTTTTGGCGGGGCTCCGGAACATCACCCGCCATATGAGTGGGTCCCTCCTGTACTCTAGCAAACATACACACCACCTAAACCTGGCCTGAGAGACTTTTAGTCCACCCCAGAAATGGAAGCAGACAGAAATATAGAAAGTACCTCCAGTAACAGAAAAGTGCAAGCAGTGAGCATAGATTTTGCACAGCACAGAATAAAAAGAGTTTTATTTGAAGACCTGCATCTGCAAAAACAGCATCAACTTTTAGGATTGGAAGCTTTGCATGATTGTGCTGGAAAATGAAATGCTAAAAAGGTTTTTGCTACTAAGTCCCTTCCTCCCACCTACACTATTATTTATTTGGTGCACAGGGCCTATCGGAGCTAAAAGTCTTGCATTTATTGCTAAGCCATATTTATTTGCTTGTTACAGTTGAATCTTTCTTCCAAGGAGCAGTGTGTTATAATGCAATCCTGTCCATGTCTGTTCAGAGGTAAGCCCATTATATTCTATGGGATTTACTCCCAGGTAACTGAGTATAGGATTAGCCTCACAACAACCCTATGATAATGGATAGGGGGAGATCTAGCAATTTCTAAAATACACCTCATCTATTTAATACTTTTCTATGCCATTCTTCAGTTCAAAAGGGCTGGAGCAGTGGACAATAAGTATTTAAAAAAACCCAATGAAAAACAATAAAAGTCAGTGGTAAAAACAAACACAGCCAGGAGCAGATTCAGTTCAGTTACTTTAAAGGGGACTAGAGGAGTCAGAAGTTATAAACAGAATTCATATTCTTGCTGGATTTGGCCACTTTATTCTTAAGAATTCTATGTGCTAATTTACTTTTTAACTAGCATTGACCCTTTTTCAGCTGTCTGTGGCCCTTTGTGTTTCTAAGGTTGTCTTTACAGTCAGGGAGGTCCCTTTGGTGGTGTTGGGAACAATTCTGATATATTCACTGTGCAACTTCTGCATTCAGTTGACTGGCTTGATGGAGGAGGGGCTTGATGGGTGGTCCAAGATCGTATAGGCATATGGAATATACAGAGTATTTGCTGTGACTAACCCTTCAGTGCACTTGGGGAGACATTTATTAAGACTAGTTGACA
This sequence comes from Rhineura floridana, assembly GCF_030035675.1. NCBI lineage: Eukaryota > Metazoa > Chordata > Lepidosauria > Squamata > Rhineuridae > Rhineura > Rhineura floridana. Next base: position 73,346,178 of record NC_084483.1, on the reverse strand, counting down.
TTCATTTTCTGACCACCTTTTCCCAACCTAGTACCCTCTGGAGACTGTTAGGCTCCAGCTGCCATCATCCTTGAATATTAGTCATGCTGACTGTGGCTGATGGCAGTTGGAATCCAACGATATCTGGAGGGCACCAGGCTGGAGAAAGGCTAATATTGTGAGCCATCTTGATGATGATGGGATGTTGCACATACATTCTGCCTCATCCCAGAGATATAGACTCTGGCCAACAGAAGCCAACTAAAATAAATCTTGGAATCTTTCTGAAAGATGTTCTGAAAGTAGAACTTTGGCAAGTGTGCAGAGGTCCAAACCTTTGGCCATCCAGATATTGTTGCACTCAATCATCCGCCCTACCTAGCATGGGCGTTTGGATGGCGACAGATTAGCCACCTCTGCTCTACACAAGAGGTGAAATATTTATGGTCTATCAGATGTTTTGGGCTCCCATCAAACCGCATATTAGCATGGCCAATATGAGTGATGGGAGTTGTAGTCCAACAACATCTAAAAGACCACAGGTTCCACATCCCTGTTCTAGTCAAAGGGATTCAACAGCTGAAAGGCAGCCACTGCAAATGGCCCACAAGCTGCTGTCAAGTCTAATCATAAATATGGATGGTAAAGAGAGCACTTTCAGTGAAAGAACATAATAGTGACATAGGAGAGGAGGCAGCCTTTCAGGCTGTCATATAAAGCTTTATAGGTCACAGCCATTATGATGAATTGGGACCAAAAGATAATAGTGAGCCAGTACAGAAGCCAGAGCAGTGGTGTAACATGCCACCCGTGGCCTAGCCTTGACAGGATAAGAGCCATATAGGATACTGCAACAGCTAATGGTTCTGAGCTATCATAAAGGGCAGCCCCACAAAGATTATATTTCAGTAGCCTAACCTCAGGGTTATGAAGGCATGACTGATAATAACTAGGTTTGAGTCTCAGAGATGAAGCTGCACATTGAGTTGGTGCTGATAACTTTATTCCACATATGTTAGAAAACAAATGTGCAAGAAGTAGAAGCTTGAAGCAGTTAGTTGTGGCAGAGGTACTGTGGGAGAGAGGCAGGGTTAGCTCTGCATTGATACAGGACCTGTAATGAAAAAATATATTTATAGCCCCATAAGACATTCAGAATCTCAGTGTCTGAAAGATTTCATCACATGCATGCTTGACTGCTAGACAGTTTAATTGGATTCAGGAAGGAAAGAAACTATATATGGTTTATGGCAAAACCTTCAATTTCTTTCAGATTTTTAAAACAAATATAATTTCCTTTGAAGAAGCAGTCCAACTGTTAGTAATTCACCATCAGTTGCAATCCAAAGAAATTTTAACACGCCTCTATCCTGTGGAAATCAATTGTGGAGGTCCCATTGGCGTTTGGGGGGACTAAAATTCCCTTAACGTTCTCTGGATTGCATCCACTATTATCCAACAACCCCTGTGATAATTTTCCAATGTCACACGAAAGTGTAATGGTAAAAATAGCCCTGGAGACGCTGGAGTGCCTGGTAACTACCCAGTATTCACACCTTGTAAAAGAAGTGTCAAGTGCTACTTCAGTTTTTTCACAGATGAGGAACAAAGAGCAACAAAGTTGGCAACCTGCGATGAGAGCAAGTCATCAGGCTCAGTTTGTATTTTTCTCTACTTTTCCTTGGTTCTTTCAAGCTAAGTCATCCAATGCTGTTGGCTGGCTGTTACTTTTTGTTAACATCCACACATAAACATAAACCCTCGGACATTCTTTTCTTACGTGCGTGACTGCCTATATTTTCACAAAGTGCATTCATGATATTCCTGAAATATAAATACATGAACAATGAGAGCATTTAATCAGTCTACTGCAGAAACTGTTCTCTTTATATTTGTGGGGCTAATGTATAAGCTACCATTGATCCAATAAAGACAATTTGGTTTAGTCCCAAAAAACCCCACAACTACGTTCTACTTGCTATGTTCAGGCTACCATCATGTGGGACTTAGGGCTTGGCTGGAAAGTGAGCCTGTGATTCTGTTACAGGACTCTCTCCCTTCCTGGAATTTTATTCATCACCACCACTTACATGTGCTTTGCATGCACAGCAGGAGCCTCCTACACAGTGAGAATTTTTCATGTGGATCATGGATGTGATATATCATTACTTAGTTGAGGAATGTACACATGTTATTTACAATTGTGCACACTGAATATATGTAAAGGGAAGAGCATGGCTGCTTGTGTCTCCTGCCCCTGTCCTATCTTATATGCATTCATCATAACTCCTGGATAAGCCTACGTGCATATTATTATCATTATCATTTTATTATGATTATGATTATTACCCATCCTTCACCAGAAAGTTCCATGGCGGGTCATAGCAATATAAAACACACCTTTAAAAGCAGTTCAAAACAAATTACAGTCACAACTAGAGAGGGTCCCAAAAATACACATCTCAAGTGTCAAAAGCCACTGTGAAGAGATGTGTCCAGCTTATGACAAAAGTTGTACAGAGAAGATTCCAGATGTACCTCCACGGGGAGGAAATTCCACAACTTAGGGACTGCCACAAAGAATGCCCTCTTCTGGGCCACCACCACTCAAACTTCTGAGAGTGGCGGAACTACCACTAGGCCCCCTTTTGCCAATCTCATCACCAAAGAGGGTGTGTAGGAAATGAGGTAGTCTTTCAGCTATTTGGAAGCTAAGTCATTTAGGGCTTTACAGACAAGCGGGAGCACCTTGAATTGGGCCCAGAAATGAACTGGCAACCAAAGCACTGTACACTAACTGGGGATCCTCCTTTTTGTATGGTCTGCATTCATATGCATAAGCTCTTTAAGAAGTTATGCTGATGGTGTATGGGGGGTTACTAGTGGGTGTGAGCTCACTCCAGTATATTTTGATTCTACTGTGTGCACAGTCCTAGAAAGACCATCAACTGAATTTCCCATAGAAAAGAATTGTGTCTGAGCAGGCATCTGGAGACATGAAAAAGTGCTGATTAAATTTTGATGGCTCATTCACAACTGAGCGTGCTTTCACACTGCAGTTTATTCCATTATTCTGACAGTTTCTTACCTGTTAATTTCCACATTATATTTGACCTTTCACATGACGCACAAGCTAGCTCCGGAATTCTGGTGGAATGTAGAGGAAGTTTAGCACTAATTTCAGTGACAAATGATATCACAAATAATCCATTAGCAAGGCTGGGAATACGGAACATCGCTGGAGTTTTCCACTAGTTACAACCACTCACGTGACAGGCATCCCAGCATGCAGTGTGGAACAGAGGGGGGAAATGAGCAGGAGGTGCCTTAAAACGGAGGGGGGGAAATTAGCAGGAGCCGCCCCTGAGCCGCAGCCTTAACAGCCATCAAAGGACTGGGGCCAAAGAAGGGTGAAGGGAGGTGTGTTATCAGGCACTTCCCCACCCCACAGTTGACCGGAGCCGCAGCTGGGAGCTCCGGTATAGTCCAGCCAAGATGGGGAGAGCAAGGGTAAAAGGAGCCGCCTCCACAAACTCCCAATGGCTGCTGAAGCTGGCGCCGCCACCCGCAGTCCCCAAAATAAAAATTAAGAACAAGGAGAGCCACCTCCGTGAGCTTCCGGCGGCCACAATATTATTATTATTATTATTATTATTATTTATTACATTTATATACCGCCCGACTAGCAAAAGCTCTCTGGGCGGTGAACAACAGAGAATATAGTAAAATACACATATAATACAATAAAAACGTATAACATATAACAGTAAACGATCAAAAATCAGTTACAACAAAAATAAATCAATAACTTAAGTTAAAAATGCATTGGGAAAGAGGAAGGTTTTAACCTGGCGCCGAAAGGACAACAGTGTTGGTGCCAGGCGCACCTCCTCGGGGAGACTGTTCCACAGTTCGGGGGCCACCACTGAGAAGGCCCTAGATCTTGTCATCACCCTCCGGGCCTCCCTATGAGTCGGAACCCGGAGGAGGGCCTTCGTAGCAGAACGTAGTGAACGGGCGGGTTCATAGCAGGAGAGGCGTTCCGACAGATAGCATGGTCCCGTGCCGTATAAGGCTTTATAGGTTAATACCAACACTTTGAATCTGGCCCGGAAGCATATTAATAGCCAGTGGAAGCATGCCAGAACAGGTGTTATATGCTCGGACCGCTTGGTCCTTGTCAGCAATCTGGCGGCCGCATTTTGCACTAGCTGCAGCTTCCGAACCGTCTTTAAAGGCAGCCCTGCGTAGAGCGCATTGCAGTAATCCAAACGCGAGGTTACCAGAGCATGTACCACCGATGTAAGGTCCTCCTGACTCAGATAGGGACGTAGCTGGGCTACCAACCGAAGTTGGTAGAATGCATTCCGTGCCACTGAGGCTACTTGAGCCTCAAATGATAGGGAAGAGTCTAAGACGACTCTCAAGCTCTGAACCCGGTCCTTTAGGGGGAGTGTAACCCCATCCAGGACAGGGTATGTATCCACCATCTGATCAGAGAAACCATCCACCAGCAGCATCTCAGTCTTGTCAGGATTGAGCCTCAGTTTATTAGCTCTCATCCAGTCCATTGTCGCGGCCAGGCAACGGTTCAGCACTTCGATAGCCTCACCTGAAGATGAAAAGGAGAAGTAGAGCTGCGTGTCATCAGCGTACTGATGACAACACACTCCAAAACTCCTGATGACCGCACCCAACGGCTTCATGTAGATGTTAAAAAGCATGGGAGACAGAACCGACCCCTGCGGAACTCCACATTGGAGAGCCCACAGAGTTGAGCAATGTTCCCCAAGCACTACCTTCTGGAGACGACCCACCAAGTAGGAGCGGAACCACAGCCAAGCAGTACCTCCAACTCCCAACTCCGTGAGCCTCCCCAGAAGGATACCATGGTCGATGGTCTCAAAAGCCGCTGAGAGATCAAGGAGAATCAATAGAGTTACACTCCCTCTGTCCCTCTCCCGACATAGGTCATCATACAGGGCGACCAAGGCCGTCTCAGTGCCAAAACCAGGCCGAAAGCCCGACTGAAATGGATCTAGATAATCGGTTTCATCCACTAGTGCCTGGAGCTGGCCAGCAACCACACGTTCCAAGATCTTGCCCAGGAATGGAACATTTGCTACTGGTCTGTAGCTGTTGAAATTTTCTGGGTCCAAGGAAGATTTTTTCAATACAATAGCAGGCGCTGCCACCCCCCGACCCCCAGGGTCGTCTCCATGAGCCTCAGAAACCAAGTTGCGGGGGGAAATACACCAAACCCCCTAAAACGAAGGGGGGAAAAAAAAGAAAAACTGCTTTGTTCATTGTAACTCTCTGTGTGTGTGAAAGACCGTTGCATGAAATGCTGATATAACAGGTACTGCGGTGTGAAAGTGGTTTTAGAAATCAGGACAGAGCGCTTCCTTTTCAATCCGTTAAACTAATGCAATCAGCACCACGTGTGAAAGCAGCCTGAAAGCCATCACCTAATGCCTTAATCAGCTAGTGACAAACATGAGAATAGTGTCTTGTTTGAAAGTAAATGTAAAAAGAATATGGCTGGAAGTCCAGGTTAGTTCGATAGGACCCAATTATATTATATTTTTCTTTGCATTGCATTCACTGATGAAATTACTTGCAGGATCTGAAAATTTAGCCCATGTCTCAATTAATTTAATGAGCTATAGAAAACCCAAAATAAACATTGAAGTATAATAAATATTTATATATTTTCTGAATCAACAAGTATGAAAGCAGCAGCAATAATCACTCAGTTCTCAGAAGTAGTGGTTCACAATTCATTAGACCAAGAATCCATTGATATATTTTGCCTGCATGCTAATCAGTAGCAGCTAATTATTTTAATGTATTATTTTTGGACATTTGTATTTTTGAGTGGTTAGTAAGAATCACACACAAGGTGAGTAAATGATTCATGATCTGATGTTTTGCCATGTAGTAAAAGTTTTATGATGGAGTGTAATGGCTGCTACTTTCACACAGTACCCCAACCTATGCTGGGGCATTGGCCCCCCAAGTTGTGTCAGAAAAGCTGTATGAAACAACAGTATTGTAATATTGGTAACAGTACTATTTCCAGATGTGTCACAAAATTATTTATAGCAGCAACAGTACAAGCTGGAGGTCTGGGGGTACCCTTTGAACCATCTATATTGATGGAGGCCCAAGCGGCCACCACAACTAAGGGCACCTTTCATCAGCTTTAGCTGGCCTGCCAGCTACGACTGTTCCTGGACAGGGAAAGGCTGACTACTGTAGGGAATTTCATGCCCAGATTATTGCATGTCACTCTCTGTGAGTGTGACTCTGGATCTGCTTTGGAAGCTGCATTTTGGGTAGACTGCTATATTGAGATTGCTTGTGGGGACAGCTCACCATCAACATATACCACAAGTATTTATTTATTTTATTTGTTTATTATTTGATTTATATCCCGCCCTTCCTCCCAGCAGGAGCCCAAGTTCTCTGCCAACACAACACCAACCCAGATTTAAAGTGCTTGTTTTGACATATAAATCCCTAGACAGCTCAGGACCCAGATGCCTGAAAGCCTGCATCTGACTGAACTTGGAGGCCATTGGGGGATGACTTTTTCCTGATGTCACAGTTCTCTTAGGTATGGTATGTGGCAGATTGTGGAAGGGCCTTCTCAATAGTGGCACCCTGACACTGGAATACCCTCTTCTCTCAGGTGTGATCAACACCAACACTGAAGGAGTTTTGACACCAGATGAAAACATGGCTATTGACCCAAGCACTGGATGATATACTCATGTTGTTAGTGTATTGTATGAACTTTTTACATTAAATTTTATTAAAATAAAATATTGGATTGTTTTAATATTTTTATATCGCTCTGGGATGGCGTGAACAACAAGAAGCGGGTTATAAATAATTTAAATAGATAATAAACCTTGTCACTGTTCCAACCGTTCAGTCATACTAACTATTCAAAAACAGCTGCTAACCATTCAGAATTGCATTTCAACTGCAATGCAGCAAAGCACAGCAGGATAGATAACAACAACAGAAGAGGAAATTTCAGCAGGATCATGACTTTCAGTGTGGGCGCATGTCAAAAGCCACACTAAATGAAACAACACTAAGTCAGATTCTTATTTTGCTTTAAGGAATATCTCACACTTTGGAACCAATACACATATTTGCTGTACCACATAGCTCCATGGACTACTACACCAACACATATTCCAGGCATAAGTGGAGTCTAGAGAAAGCGAAGCCCAGTTCACATGTAACAAGCGGCGCTGATGTGGTTGTGACTTGTGGGCGGGTGACTAGCAACAGCATCCACTGAGGGCTTGAAAATGAGAAGCGTCATCCTATTACCTATGTGAGGGACGCTTTGTGTGTTCTTACCCTTCACAGCACTACTGACAGTTGTGATAGGTTACCTGGATTGCTCAGTGTCCCAAGCTTAGGCATGCCAGGGTTTTGCAGGGTCACGGCTGCTTCAGGCAGCATGGAGTGTGGGAGAGAAGGTTTCACCCATGTAGTCCCAGTACCCCCTCACACGTTCCTCATACACCAAGTTGGTCATTCAAGCTGTTTTCCAGTTAGGATATCACGGCAAACTATTATTGCTGTGACAGAGGAAATAACTAATTGAATTCACAAGTGGAAGAGGGGGGAAAGGGTGAAAGAGAGCGTAAGGAGAGGAACAAGGGGAAAGGGAGTACTAGAGCACATGGCTCTTTCCCAACATGTCAGTTTGGTATTGAGCCTGTCCAATGGTAAGGGGAGGGGAGGATGTACTAAGGCAGTGAACATAAGTTATATATTTGTTAGCATGACACATGTACAAGCATGTCCCTGTTTCCTCCAGTGATATATTGGAGGGTATGCAACACTGTGGCTGCTTTCACACTGCACTTTATTCCGTTATTCTGACATTTCTTACCTGGTAATTTGCGCATTATATTTGATCTTTCACACGACACACAAGCTAGCTCCAGAATTCTAGTGGAATGTAGTGGAAGTTTAGCACTAATTTCCGTGATAAATGATACCAGAAATATCCGTTAGCGAGGCTGGGAACCAGGAAGATTGCAGGAGTTTTTCGCTAGCTGCAGCTGCTCATGTGACAGGCATCCCAGCATGCAGTGCGTTCCCGCCCTTTAGTTGCATGGAGGGGTTGCCTGATTAACATTGTACTGGTATTCCGGCATCAGCACAGATAGCAGCAGCGTTTCCCACACACACCCCTGTCTTGATACAACTAAAACAATTAAAAAAGTCAGATTCTAAAGGGAGAGGGCTTGCATGGCGACGGGACAAGATCTTAGACCTCCAACACAGTGAGGAACGGTGTGCATGGGTGAGGGACGAAAACAAGCCACATGAAAGACAGTTGCGTGAAATGCTGGTATATCGGCTGAAAAAGCTGCTGTTCCTTAACACAACAGGTACTGCAGTGTGAAAAGGGTTTTAGAAATCAGAACAGAAGCGCTACCTTTTTAATCTGTTAAACTAACGCAATCAGCCCCATGTATGTGAGCAGCCTTTGTGGCAATGCGTATACTGAGAGATAGTGACTGACCCAAAACTACTCAGTGAGCTTTGTGGTTGTGCAGGGATATAGTCCTAGGGGTCTCATGCAAATTCTAACCACTGCAACACAGTGGCCCACAACAAGGTCCCTAACATCAACCATACAGAACAACTGGTACTGAAGCACACATCACAATTTAAGAATATATTTCTAATAAATCAGACTCCATCAGAAATTAGCAACAGCATGACTATTCTGGCAAACTTAACATTAACTGAAGAGTGGTAAGTCTTAGAATGAAGTCTGAGCAGTTGTGTATTTTTGGACCAAGAAGTCATAAAAAGCCAGCCAACAATTACTGTCAAGCAGGAATAGTTATTTGTCTGGAGCAGTCTTGCATTGGGTTAGAAATATAAGCATTTGTAATGACATTTCCCTTAAAAAAACAATGGTTTGGCCAATTTTTTTGTTTTTTCATAATGAGTCTGATGAAAGTTGAAAGAGTATGGAGAAATCCAAAGCATACAGAATAAGTGAATTAGATAAAACCCAAAGAAAAACCTCCAACCTTAGCCCTTAGTAGTAAAATTATGTAATGACCACATGAAAATGAATGGAATAAGAGACCTGAATAATGAAACAGAATGCTAGCTTGGAGAATGGCTAGCTCCACATTTCACACAAACATGAACAACTGAGCCCTGATGCCCCCCCCCCTGTGTGTGTGTATTTCTAAAATCATGAAAACCTCTGACAGGGAAGTGTTTAAAGCAGAGAAGTGGTATTGCTGAGAAAATCCAAATTGTATTATAATAGGGGTGTACAAAACTAAACCAAAGTATAGCCATATCAAAGCTCAGGGGACTGATCACAATGTACTAGGATTGAGTGCAATGTACTGAGATAATTGTCTATGCAGATGTAACTGGCAGATAGCCACAAAGCGATGGCCCGTCTTGAAGTTTCATTTTCTTTGTTACAACTGCTTGAGCTGTGTAATTTTCCTTGGGCACATAACATGGTTGAGATACGGTATATAAGGAAGGCCTGCTTTGTAAAATGCAGGCAACTTTCTTTTACGCATGAGCGTGAAGTGTGTCTCTATTCTGCAGAATAAATTTGGGTTGAACCCTCGACTGACTGACTGACTTCTCGTTCTTGGTGGTATATCAGAGAAAGGCCTACCAAGGGGAACGAACAGCAATATTTGCAACAGTATGGAAGAAGCACTTGCTCATTGTTGGTTCCCAGAAGGGATGGAATGATCTGTCAATTTCAGTTCTTTCAGTATCTCATTTTTCTGATCTCAGATTCAGTTCTCCTCATTTCTGCAGCAAGTTGCAATTTTTTAAAACACAAAATCCTCATGAAAATTCTTCAGCATGTTAGTGCAAATTTATCTTAATAAATACATTTTTGCATGCAGTTTCGATTAATGGACACATTTTTTGCAAGCAATTTATCAGAACAATGCTTTTTTTATATGTTATTTTCACCAATATATTCATTTTGTGCACGCTTTCCCCAGTACGTGCATTTTTGTAAACACTGCTTGGCTTGTGTACTTCATTGCAAAATTCAGATAAATGTGAGTTTGGAAGCATGGCTATATTTCACTTCTCATACTGTTTTGGAAAGCCTGAATTTGATAAATTTGGCTTTAAATGTGAACTGAATTGAATTTCTCCCCCATCCCTAGCTCCAAGTCAGCCTTAAGTGGCTTTCAGTTTCAGTTTGCTTGAGCAAACACAATTTTTGAAACTCGAGAGGAAAAAGATCACTTTGTGGATGATTTGAAGTGGGGACAGGACCGGGAGAGAAAGGACTCAGCACCCCTCTTCCCTCCTCTGCTGCTTCTCTGGTCTAAATTCCCTGCTCCAGAAACAGCTTTTCATTCGTTAATCTCTCTCCTTCTCCCCCCTCTCTCTCACACACAGAGTGTATCAGAACTGAGTTAAATGCATCCCAGAACAGATTGCAGCCTTCTGGATTTTAGATATGCAAGTACAAATGTAAAGCTGCAAATTCAAGATGGGGGTTCACACCTAATTTAGGCACTCCAAAGCCTGCCATAACTGAAGAGGCAAAGCAGCAAATGTTTCACATCCTGGAAACACCAGGTAAGTGTTTTGCATAAATAAATGTACACTGTAGGAAAGGGCACTATCTGGCAGGTTATGAATGATGAGATCTTGCAAATAATGTCACAGAAAGCCGTAAAAGAGCTGCTGAGATGTGAAAATATTACCTGCTTAGTAATAGGCATGGGTAAGAGCTAATCTAGTTTTTAGGAGACAGACAGAGAATGTTAAGACATCTGTAATGTTGGCAAGGCATTCCACTGCAGAATTTTAACAGAGCTTCTATAGCAGAGGTGAGAAACCCTCCCCCCGCCCCAAGTGCAATGGCCACATTCCCTCTTGGGCAACCTTCCAGGATCCCATACCAGTGGTGGGTGGCATCAGAGGCAAAAGTGAGCATGGCAACGGATGTGATGCTTATCTTTGTACAGCAGACTACTGTCCAGCCATACAAAAGCCAGAGGTTTCTACACTTCCCCCCAATAACACACACACATCTCCCCATCAAGGCAAGCCAAAGGATGCATTCCAGCCAGGCTAAAGCAATCAAGGACGGTGCAGAACTGACGAGAGGCAAGAGCCAGAGAGCCCAGGAGGGCCATTAGGCCGGAGGTTTCCCATCCCTCTTCTAAAGGTTATAGTGTGATCAGAAAGTTACAGTGGCCTTGGGGAAGAGAAAGAGGGAAAGAAGGGGAGGTGTTACACAAAGCACCATTGTAAATAAAATAACTTATAGAAGTGAAGCTGATTTGGTATTATGATTTTATTTCTTGTGCCAGAATGTAATTTGTCAAAGAGACTAAATTGAGACAGATGGGAGAGCAACTGGTAATATATAGCTTATTCAAGTGGATTTGAAAAGACATGAAAGGAAAATATTTTTTTTATGGTAAAAGCATGAAAGTAAAATGCTAGCTGTGATGATATTTGTTCTCAGTGGAGCATTGATGAGATTTTTGGAGACTTTTATGGTAATAGTATGCAAAGCAAGCAAAGCAGCATCTTGATTACAAAGGTCGGAAGTTTAAAATGAGATAGTGTAGCATGCTATGTAGACAGATTTTTGAAAGGGATTTTGATAGGCCCAGGACTTTCCCACATAGCTAAAGACACTTGGGATAAACAAAATGGACCAGATCTCAAATAATGTCAGCTAAACAACATGATTAGTGATTATGCTTTTGCATTATTCAAAGTGTGTGGATTATATGGAGCTGAATCGTGGCAGAAGAAAGTGATTTACCATTCACCTGAATTAGCATCTGGAGGCTACGGTCAAATGGAGGAAGACCAATGCACTGAAATGGAATCCAAAAAAGTTAGAGGTGGTGGTAGTGTGATCTCTTTAGAAACATGGAAGTGGATTGGGAGATAGGTACCACATTTCACAATTGTTGTAAAGGAAAACTTCTACAAAGTCACATTTACATTATATCTGGCCCCTGAGAGTCATATTTATAACTCCACATCAGATGTTTGTTGGAGATGCAAAGCTAACAATGCAGGATTAGTCCATATTTTATGGTCCTGCCCTAAAATCAAAACACTTTGGGAAGAAATATCCAGATAAAAGATATAACTGAGTATGATCTTCCTATGGATCCTCTAATCTTATGTTTTGGTTATCTTAAAGATCCTATCCCATCTGATGAAAGAGAAATGGTTATACACCTTCTAATGGCAGCCAGATTTACCAGAAAACGGGAAAAATCAATTACACCAACAATTCATGAATGGATTATCAAGGTATAGGATATAGGCAATCTCGTGAAATTTACCAACATAGTAAAACAAAGGAAGGAAGACAATCACAACACTCTTTTATATGGAAATGGAGTTTATTTGTAATGTACTACAACAATATAGTTCATGATAATATTAATCTACAAGATCTTGGGAACTCTTTAAATATATGTTATAAATAATCAACTGATGTGCTAATTCCTTTGCTGAAATGTGGGCCTTAGCAAGTGCCCAGCAGTGTTTCATGTTGTATGTTTTCCATCCATAAAATATTTGTTCATCAAACTGGTCAAGAATCCTGCCTTTGGCTTACCTGGATGGAAAAATGGTGTGCGTTACTAGGGGGAACCTTTGGGTCCCCAGATGTTGCTGGACTACAGCTCCGATCAGCCCCTGCCAGCATGACCAATGGTCAGGAATTATGGGAACTGTAGTCCAGCAACATCTGGGACTCAAAGGTTGGGAAAGGCTGTTATAATGCATTCTGTGCTGGAGCTGACCCTCAGTAGATACAGGTGGTGCAATATGCAGCTGCCTTCCTCCTTAGGAGGCTTGGACAGCTTCTGTTGTGTCCCACAGTGGCTGCCAGTATCCAGGCCCAATTCAAAGTGCTGATTTTGTCTTTTGAAGCCCTTCATAGCCTGAGAGAAAACCCCATATTTTAAAGACTGCATTTCTCCTGCATCCCATTTCTCCATTCCAGCTGAATTTTTCCAATAATGTGTGGACCAATCACACAATGTTTTATTGTAAACTGAGAACTCACGTTAATACCAGTCTCTGGTGTCCTTAGTTACTAGGATGTTTTTACTGATGGTTACTGTGGTTTTTTAAAGTGTTGTGTTTTTAATGGTGCAAACTGCTGTGGTGTTTGCTTTGTAAATGGAAAGCGGTATCAATTTTTAAAAAAATATATAAGCAAGTCCTTCACATTACATTAATGCAGACATTAGAAGAACTGTTGTATCTGTCAGAAGCAAGGCATTTATACACATACACACATGGTGCAGAATGTAAACTGCTTACTTGCCATCAGAAAGGGCTGTAAATCATCTTTCTGTTGGCTTACTTTTTGTTTAACTAGGAAGCTGGTCAATTGATTTTTGAAGTTCATATATATGTGTCAAGGGGAATGTAAGCTGAGCGTTTAATGTGCATAATAACCAGTCATTGTGCACATTCACTAGACCTTCTCTTTTTTTAATGCTTGTTGGTTTCATGTCTTGGGAAACCTGTTTGCACTTTTAAGGAAATAAAATAAACAAAAATTGTAGAATGGACACCGGTACTGAAAAAAAAAGTTCCCTTCTGTCATTTTTTCAGTTTGTGATGGCTTCAGAAATGAACATGGGGATCCATCCACAAGGCTACTTTTACCTGCAGATACAGAGGGCAGAAGTCCTTGTGTGTTCTGCCCCTGCGCCAAGAGTAGTGACAATTAGTCCAGGGTTAACACACAAACACACAAAAAAGTTTTTGCCTGATAACACTTTCAGGAATCCCAGAATTGTATTTTTCCCCTTATTTTATTATTTCATAAAATTAAAAAAATATAAATACATGATACATTATAGGTAACACAAATAATAAACATTTTAAAAAATAGAGTAAACTTCTATCTTGAAGCAAAGTAGTGAAGCACCAAGATGACCCAAGAAACAAATCAATTTAAAAACCAGCTTTGGCTATTGTCATGGCTTATTTTAAGCCATGGATCATAAGGCACAACTCCATTCTGGAACAGTCTGAAATTACAGGAAACGGCACTGCTTTTGATTATATGCAGCACATCTTTTCCTAAACCCTTAATAGCTGTCATCCATTCACATACTGATACTTCTGGGATTAAGAGCCAAGTACTTTAGGTCAAAGAACATAGAATGCTGAGACACCTCCGTTCTCTATTCAGCCACTTTGCCTCTAGTGGCTCCTTTTCCAAAGAGAATTAAACCAGGCAGAATTTTAAAAGCTATCAGTTGATTTAAGGAAGGTGGGAGCTGATGTCTCTGTATATCCCCATAGAAAAGTCTGGGATGAGCGGTGGTGGAAAATGTTAGGGATGATCAAACGACCCCCCACCTAGTGGTTTACCGCCATGTTAAAAATGCAGTGCAAGACGACTAACAATGTGTTTCTTGAATGCCTGATTTGCATTATTAGATGTGAAAATGTAATATTCATGTGAACGTTTAGATATATAATAATTTTCTTCTGTTGCTTTATTTTTGCATTACTTTTGTTTTGTACATCATTCACTTTTGTTTTCATTTTATTTATGTACATTGTTTAATTCCTCAATTATGTTACTTTAAATGTGGATTGTTTTTATTATTAGCAGTTGTAATTTATATTGATTTTTCTTGAAATGTAAGCTGCTTTGGAATTTCTTGAAATACAAAGAGGTATACAGTTTAAATGTATACTTGACTTATCAATTTCAGTTTCTCGGTTTCCCAGAATTCTGTGCAGTCTGTGATTATCTGTGCAGATAATCAGTCTGTGATTATTCTTTTGAAGGCCTCATGAAAATTCATCAGCATTTTAAGGCACATTTCCCCTAATGTACACATTTTTATTGCATTTCTCCCTAATTAAATGCTTTTTTGGTATTATTTTCACTAACATAGGCATTCTTCTGCAAACGTCACCCATTTTACACACTTTTGTACATATTATTTGGTTGGAGAACTGCATTGCAAAATTTGGAGAAGCACAAATTTTGAAGGATAACTGTGTTGCAGTTCGTGTATTATTTTGGAACCTGCAAGTTAGGCAGTTTTGCATTAAAGTATGAACTAAAGTTCTTCCCCATCTCTGCTTATTGTACATGCATACTTCAGAATTAGAAAGTCAAACTTTTTTTGTTCGTTTTTTGTTCTTAGGCAATTATATGAGTAGTCACTACCATTTTTTTACTAATAAATCAATAAATGCCTTACTATATACTTGCACTATGAGAAAGCAAGGACAGGAATGTGTGGGATATTGAGTGGAAAGAAAAACAAAAGGGAAAGGGAATGATCTGCTGCAATGTAACTGATAAATGGCCAGGCTAATATTTTTGAGAACAATCTCACCATTTTCCTTTTAAGAAGATTTAACTTTTAAAACTGTGCAGTAAGTAAAATTAGAGTAAATGTAGGTGAAATGTTTAAGAAAGGAGGAAGTGGCACAATATTCTTATTACACCCCAGGACCTTTCATGTTTGCTTTTCAACTGCATTTTTTAAATGGAAAAAAATGATTTGTAGGTCCCCAACTAGTGCTTAATTCAACTGCTTATGTATATTATAATTTCAAGGGACAGATTAATAAAAACTGCATGCAATCTGACTCTCTCACCACGCTATCAATTTTTAGATTATTTCATGAAGGCAGGAACGTCACTAAAATTACTTTTCTAGCTAGGAGGGAAACATTAAAATGTTGTATGGCTGCCTATCTGTGTCAGCCAGTCCATAACCCAGGTATCTGTTCGAGCCAATTTAGTCCCATTGAAGGAAAAGAGGTATAAAGAGGCTTAAATCAATTTAACTGGGCTGTAGATCAGGTTGTAAAAATGATGATAAAGGTAATAAACAATCACTGTCTAGCTTATAGGGTACCTATTGCTGCACTTGTTTGGAAGCGTAAAGCAAACCACAACACAGAATTGTGTTTATGTGGAGGGTTTTGGGTGGGAAAGAAGGGCATTATAGAACAGTTTCTCAAAGGCAGGAAACTCTGTTAGTTGTTTTACTTTGCTAATTTTAGCTGTAAACCTATAGTGCTTCTCTTTACACATTAAGGAATGGGAATCATTTGTCATTGTGAGCACCAATGTCGGATGGTATGCAGACTAGTTTTAAACTTTTATGTCTGCAAACAAACATTTCTGCTGAGTTAAGCATTGATGATGTGCTTTCTTTTGTAGATAGGGTTATGGATAGGTATGTGCTTTGGGGGGCAGGCAGAAAGATCTGCCATACTATTTTGTTAAGTTCTTAATTCTTTACCCAAAAGGTACTCAGCCATTTGAACGTGCACTCAGACGATTTGTAGGATTAAAACTAATAAGAGTCCACTCCTTCAGATGATGGCGCTACTTTACTCACTCTGGTAGGTGAGTCACAGTAAAAGCCATTACTCTGAGGCTGATATTTGCAAATGGTAGGAGACCTTCTTGAGCAGATATGGGCAGTCATTAGGGAAAGCACATAATTTCTTCCCTGCATACAAGGCAGCAAGTGCCCCATTTCAAATTTCAGAGTATGGATGGAACATAGGAAGCTGCCTTCAGTCACATCAGTCCATTGGCCAATCTAGCTCATTATTGCCTACACAGGCTGGCAGTGGCTGTCCAGAGTTCCCTCCCTTCCTGGAAATACCAGGGATTGCACCTGGGACCTTCTGCATGCAAAACAAGTTTTCTAACTACTGAATTATATGGTCCTTTCCCAAAGAGAAAGGTTGGGTATTGGGGTGGACGTAATGGATTTCAGAAGGGAAAAATGCAAAGGCCCACTGTTGCATATATTTAAGATTAAAGGGAGAGGAATTAAGAGCATTTGTGATGGTTATTTTTATACTTCATAATGAGTTTAGCAATATTATCACAGGTCAACCATCTTTTTTTTTTAATTTAAGAAAAAGCAAATGGATCTTTGGCACCCGTATTTCATCAGCCCATTGAACCAATATTTACTCAGGGCACCATTCTTCCATATGCAGCAGCCATAGCCAGAGAGATCCACAGAGGACTCAAGACATGCCAATTCTCCAATGCTTCTGTTAGGAGTAAAGCACCAATGATCATCATAAGTAACCTGAACCAGTGAGGGGGAATGATAGACAGACAGGAAACACATTCTTCCCTCGCTGATTCCTCCTTTAAAATAACAGCTTGTTGATATGTACGTTGTTTTTCTCATGCTTTACTTTCTTCCTCTTTCATTCCTTCTGGTTAGTGTATGTGAGTGCTAGCTTCATGACTCCATCATGGCCACATGTATGTCTGTATTCAGAATGGCTTTATTTCCCAGGAGTAATAAACATGAAGTTTCTTTCTTCTTTCAACCATCGGTTTTATCAGGCTATTCCTTTCTGTACTCTACTGCTATATATACCAAACTCCAATCACTCCTTTGGCATCTGTATAAATTATTGTACAGGATCCCACTAAGGTACTCTAAGAAATGAGCAGTCTATTCACACCTCCCCAATATTTTTCTACCTTGATACAGTTCCAAATTCCATGCATAATGGGAAAAGAGGTGAAACAGGTTTGTTTTAAACTCTATGGGCTACACCCTTCAGAGAAAGGATTGTGCCCTTGGAATTCACATCCAGTGTGTTGAGTAGACAATGTTCCTAATAATGGCATGCAACCCAAATAATGGGATTCCAGCATAGGGCTGGGGCAAAGCCTTTTCTAAATGACAGTGCATTTACCTTCACTTGATCAAGAGAGAGGGAAGCGCTGGGAGCTTTTCCAAGCCGTCAGTCATAGTCTGCTGCTTTCACTCAGCTTCCAAGCACTGAGTGGCACACAGTGACTGTAACATGGAAATCACCCTGTGCAACAGAAGTTTAAGAATCTGCATGGCTTTTATTTTCATATCTGAATATCAAATAGAAAAGCTGAACGGGCTTCACCATATGATTTAACTAAATGAAAAGAGCATGCAAACACAAAGAACTCTGGATTTGTGGTATATGTTCAGCATCCCCTGTCTCCAAGTCCCCCCCCCGTGCAGAATGTGGGTTGAGGTTCCTCTGTGTGTGTGTGTGTGTGTGTGTGTGTGAGAGAGAGAGAGAGAGAGAGAGAGAGAGATATTTGTTCAACCAAGGGCATTACAAAATGCAGCAGAACAGTAGAATAAAACCAGTCCACAAGGCATGGAAAAGGTGTGCCCAAAATCATGAGGTTAGCAACTGTCCAACCCCCTAGCAGGGCACCCTGTAACTAATGGATTACAATAAGTTGGCCCCAGGGTTCTTCAGTAGGATTAACCATGGGAAATAAATACCGGGGTCTGTGCTGACTTGTAGGGCAGGCTTAACCCACCAGGAAGGGGGGGTACGTCAGCTTATAGACCTCTCCTATCTGTCTCCCTCTGCCAGAAGGGTACCCAAACTTTCCAACTGGAAAGTGAGCCCGCTCATACTCGAGCAGCAATGGGGGGAGACTGGGTGCAAGGCCGATGCTATTGCCCAGTGGGAGGGGGGCTAACCAGGCATTTCTCCAACTCCAATTCCCTGAAACTGGGGAGGTGAGTCTCCAGCCCTGGAGTAATGACTTAGGGCCATTCAGTTCAGTGTAGCTGGGTGCTGACTTCAGGCAAGGAGGCTGTGGAGTGGTGGTAGGGGAAGCCAGCCTGTTACTGACCCACAAGCCAGGGGGGGTGAGAGAGGCCCCGAATAAAGTTGTGATGAGTTTGCAGGAATGGTCTTTGACCTTCCATTTTCTACACCCGGGGGAGAAACTAATTATGTGGGCCTTGGCCTAGGATGGCACCACAAATCCTCCACATTCACCGTGTCAGTGTATATGTGTGAGGGGGTAACAGACTGGGAGGTCAGCAATTGGCAAGCTAATTAAATCCTGCCACCTCAAACCCAGAAACTAAAGCCATGAAGTGAGGCCCAGGTGGCGCTTCACAGCTCCATAGGCCACTAGATGAAGGTGGGAACTTGATTTGGCTAGGCTGCCCAACCCGCCTTGTAAAATTCCAAAGGGCATGCATGAGCTTGCTGAAGGAGGATACCACAGAGCCACCGTCAGGGAACCTTCAGACAATACCAATCTCTGTGCTCTGAAAGAACATGGCTCCTCAGCAGTCAGCTCCAGCAATGTCCCTCTTCAAAGTTGGTGTGTGAAAAAAGAGATGGCTGGCAGGTCAAAGCCTCTTATGGGCCTCTTATAAGCTCATATAGGCCTGGGCCTGCCCCTGCCCCTCTGGAGCTCTCACAGGACTGCCTGGGATTATAGGCTGTCCTGCAAGACCCCAGCATGGGTGAGAAGAGATGTCTCCCTGTCCGTTGCTACCTGAGGTCGTGCTCCACCCAACACTGGTGCCCCAATCCAAGGCACAAGGCTCGCTGTTAGTCTGCCACACCTGCCTGCCTTCTTACTTACAACCATTCAAGGGAACACCAGTGCCTGTCAGCTTCCTTCTCCTCCTTAGCCTCAGTGTTGCCCTTGTAGAACTCAGCAGGGAGGAGAGGAGGACAAAACTAGAATTAGTTGACCACCTGAATTGGCTCTGGTTCCCTCTACTGTAGATGTCCCAGTCTTCCATCCTGCTAATTCCAGTTGGCACCAGCCACCACTGGGGAAGAGAAGGGATGTAGAACCACCTCATAAGTACAACTGACAGACCAACAACCTTGGGCTCCTCCTCTCCTCTGAGTTTTTTACCCCAGCTCATCACTGGAAAAACCTCACTAAGATCCAAGTATGCAAGCTTGCTTATTTTCTCTTCCCTCCCGATTTGTTTTTATTTTGTGTCATGTCTTTTTAGATTGTAAACCTGAGAGGGATTGTGAGTTTATTTTTAATGATCTACAAGCCATTCTGGGGGCTTTCCATTTTCTTTTTTTGCAGAAGAGTGAGATAAAAAATCTTTAAATAAATAAACAAAATACTTAGGTGCTTCAGATTTATTTATTCACTGTAGACAGAATTTAGTTAAATCTATTCCAATTTGTCTTTATGTCATACCTTTGGCTATGGTATCAGCTCTGTGCTGTCACTGACATCTTCAGATTTTTCTAGGCGAATGACCTTGGTATGTTTGGAGTGTTCTCCCCCCCTTTCTCCCACATATCCTGATAATCACTAAGTCTTCAAAAGATGGAATGGAAATAAATCTTGACAGATGAGGAGTTTACCTAAAAGTGAACATTCTATGAATATCAAGCTAGTTAATGTGATACCACAGGGGAATACAAGCAACTCTCTCTCTCTCTTTCTCCCCTCAGCAGATAACTTCCCTCCAGCTTCCCAAACCTCCATACCTTTTGCTAAACCTTAAGCATGTATGGCTATTAATTTTGTTGTGTTCTCTTCTGAACCTCTAATGAAACATCTGCTCTGCTCTGCTCAGCTTGGTGACAGAGATGTGTACCATGTTCCCATGCATTAATAATGCTCCATTCTGTCTTGAAGGAGGATCCCTACCCTTTGATTCACACCATTAAATAGCCTTCTAATCTGTGCACTAGAATGACAACCAATACTTTGAGATCGGTCTTTAAGGATATTGGTCGGTTGAAAGGGGAGGGAGGAAAGGCACATTCTTTTGTGGGTTTATTTTTCTTAAGGATTAGTTTTACATTGGCTCGTCTCAATGTCTGTAGTAAATTGCTTTTCTCTCAGGGATTTGTAGATAATTCAGCCAGGGGATTGCTAACCATATGTGTAATTTTTTTCTATTAACTCCTGGCTCAGCACCAGCAGTCATAGAACTATATTGTTTTAGATATTTTAAATGGCTGACCTGTCACTGAAAATAGAATAAAATTTGCTTCTTTTTTTGGCCTGTGGTTTTGTTATGTTTGGGGCAATATAAGCAGTTTGAACAGTGTCTCAGAATGCCTTGATACCATGTAATGACAGACAAAAGTTAGTCATTAAAGATTTATGACAGCATTTTTTCAGTGGTATGAGGATGTAGATTAGGATTGCCAGGTCAGAAGCATCCCAAACTCTGAAATTACAGGAGCGGGCCTTAGTGATGTAATGGGGGCATGCCCTAATGATGTCATGGGGTGGGCCCTAATGATGTCATTAAGCATGATACGTTAAGCATCAACCACAGTTGCTTGGAGCATACTACTAAAAATATTCTCTGATTGGAAATTAAGACAGAAATCTTAGCTAAATGAGGGTGTTTCCAGGTCCAGCTGAAATGTCAGGATCATTCTCTCTCACCTGCTTAGACAGCCTGGGTAAGGAACATTTAATCTAGTCAACTTGCTTCTGGCAAGAAGGGTTTAAGTGCCCTCAGGGCCAGTCCAGTCAACAGAAGGCCACTGTAGGAAGAAAGGAACCTAGTGTTGTGGAGATGTTAGATGGGAACACTCAGGAGTAAAGATGGATTCCCCTGAAGGCTGTAATTATAAACACTTTCTAAGGGACTAAGCCCCATAGAACTCATCAGGACTTACTTCTGAGTAGATATGGTTAGGATTGTACTGTTGGTAAGGCTTAACTGAGGATCCTCTGCAAAGTTATCCATATCAAAGCACGGTTGGCAACCTCCTGCCTGGAATGCCCTGCCAGCCTTTTAACATGGCTGCTCCACACTTCTTTGCACACTTGACCCTTCACTGCAGAGAGAGGTTTGATAAATGAGTAAGAAGATTCTCTACTCTTTTCTTTCCACCCTGTGGGCTGCTATAAATTAACTTTGACAGCCAACCCAATTCCAGTGAGTAATAATTGACAGAAAACATGCATGGTTTGGTCTAACTTCACAGGCAGTAGATTGGAAACAGCAGCAATTGAAGTCACACTTGCCAGTATGATAATTCTCTTTTAACGCTATTGAGCGAGAAACAAACCATCATGCAAATAACAAGGTGCATCATCATTTGGTTTAAGGGGGTTGTGCTGACCACATGAACCATTGTTGTTGCTTCTATGGATGTAAGGGAGTAAGTTCAGAAGTAAATGAAATTCAAATAGAAACATAAAAATAAAAGATAGTAATGTTTTCCTAAATGCAATACCATACCAACCACAACAAGATTCCTATGAGTAAGACAGAAAACTCAGCATCCCACAACCAGTCAGGGTTCCTAACCAAAACTAAAAAAATCCTCTAAGCCAATCAGCCAAGATCGCAGAAATCCCCATGCAGCACAACCTGACCCAGGGGCTGCAGTTAGTGCAGAATGCTGTGGCATGATTGCTGACATGAGTCAGACCATATCAGCACATAAGACCTCTGCTCTGAAATCTGCACTGGTTGCTGATTTGCTACCAGGTGAAGTTCAAGGTGTGCTTTCCATGTTATGGGTGCCACATAGTACTTGTTCTGCTCTTGTAAGAAATCAGTCCTTTAGTGTGGCAGCACCTATGCTTTGGAACTTGGTTTTTATTATTTATTGTGTTTTTTATCTGTTTTTAACTCATGGTTGGTTTTCTTATTTTGAATGTTTTTAAATACCTGTCTTTAACAGTTTTTGCCAATAATTGTATTATTTTAATTTCTTTTATAAACCGCTTTGAGTTTTTTTACAGTAAAGCGGTATATCAATGTTGTAAATAAAATACATAAATAAATTTTGGAGTCACTGTGGCCCTTGGGTCACTCTCCTCTTTTAGGCACAAACGAATCTGCCTTATACCAACTCAGGCCATTTGATACCATCTAGCTCAGTACTGATGACATGGACTAGTACTGGCACTCCAGGATTCTAGGCAATAGTCTGTTCCAGAGATTATTATTTATTATTTCGTGGTCGTTGCCACCGCTGCTGCTTGCTTAGCTGAGGGACGTTGCCATTCTATGGCTTTTGGGCCCCTGCCGCTACGGCTACCGCTATTGCTGTCTGCCAACTGTTGAGGCGCCATTGTTGCTGCTATTGTCTGGATGTATGAGTGGTTTGTATGAGTGAGGGTGTGATTGTGTACAGATTGTGAGTTTTGTTATTTATTTTATTCTATTTTTACTATGTGCCTGGGCGGGAGGATAGTGTATTGGGAGGGAGGACCAGAGGGGCCCCCTGTTAGCGTAGTGACAGGTAATGGGAGGTATGGCGTTGTGAGGAGGACATGCCAGTTGAGGGGAACTCGGTCCAGACAACTGGTGGCTGTGCCGTGTTCCGGTCCTCCCCACATCCACAGGATTGCTGGTAGTTCTATCAGCCAACTCTTGGATCTCCAGTTGCTGCTTCTTAATGCCAGATCGGTAAACAATAAAGCCTCCCTCATCTATGATTTAATTGTGGATGAGGCGGCCGATCTGGCGTTTATTACCGAGACCTGGGTGAGCGATCTGGGAGGCATTAATCTCTCCCAGCTGTGCCCACCTGGGTACTCGGTTCAGCATCTGGGTAGATCCGAGGGTCGGGGAGGGGGAATCGCTGTGGTCTATAGAAGTTCCATCCCTCTTCTTAGGCACCCTATCCAGGTGGCTAATGGTCTGGAGTGTCTTCACATTGCGTTGGGTCAGCGAGTCAGACTGGGAATACTGTTGGTGTACCGTCCACCCTGCTGCCCAACAGCCTCCCTAACTGAGCTGACAGAGGTGGTCGCGGATTTATTGTTGCGATCCCCCAAACTTTTGGTATTGGGGGATCTCAACATTCATGCCGAGACCGCTTTGTCTGGGGCGGCTCAGGACTTCATGACCTCCATGACAGCCATGGGGCTGTCTCAATTTGTTACTGGCCCTATGCATTTTTTGGGGCACACTCTAGACCTGATTTTTGCCACTGGATTAGGGGATGGTGATCTGGGAGTGAGGGATTTTACATCTATTCCTTTGTCATGGACAGATCACCGCCTCTTGAGGTTTAGACTCACAATGTTTTCTCCCCTCTGCAAGGGTGGAGGACCAATTAAGATGGTCCGTCCCTGGAGACTAATGAATCCTGAGGGTTTTCAGAAGGCTCTAGGGAGTTTTCTGGCTGATAAAACTGACGCTCCTGTTGAAACCCTGGTCACTCTGTGGAATATGGAAATGACCCAGGCAGCTGACGTGATCGCGCCGGTGCGCCCTCTCCTTTGCAGAGCTCAGTTGGCTCCTTGGTTTACCCCAGAGCTAAGAGTGATGAAGCAAGAAAGGAGATGGCTTGAGTGCAAATGGAGACGAACTCCCGATGGCTGTAACCATGCACTTGTGAAGGTCTCTACCAAGCTCTATGTGAAGGCGGTGAGGGCAGCAAAGAAGCAGTACTTTGCTGCCTCCATTCAGTCATCTTCTAACCACCCAGCGGAACTTTATAAAGTTGTTCGGGAACTTTTACACTCTGGTCCTCAGAACGCAATAATACCATCAACAGCCCGCTGTAATGAGTTTGCGAGACACTTCCAAGATAAGATCATGAACATCCGCCGGGACCTTGACTCCAATATTGTTGCAGTTGAACCTAATGAGGTGTCCGGAGCACAATCCTGTCCTGTTTTATTGGATGAATTTCAGTTGGTACAGCTCGAGGATGTGGACAAGGTGCTTGGACAGGTGCGGGTGACCACTTCTGCTCTGGATCCTTGCCCCTTGTGGCTAATAAAAGCTAGCAGGAATGGAACAGCCGGCTGGGCCAAGGAGGTGATCAATGCCTCTTTACGAGAGGGAGTGGTACCACTCTGCCTGAAACAGGCGGTGGTGAGACCGCTCCTAAAAAAACCGTCCTTGGACCCTGACAACCTTGACAACTATAGACCGGTAGCAAATGTTCCATTCCTGGGCAAGGTTCTAGAGCGTGTGGTCGCTCGCCAGTTCCAGGCTCTCTTGGATGAAACTGATTATCTGGATCCATTTCAATCGGGCTTTCGGCCGGGGTTTGGTACAGAAACAGCCTTGGTCGCCCTGTATGATGACCTCTGTCGGGAGAAAGACAGAGGGAGTGTAACTCTGTTGGTTCTCCTTGATCTCTTAGCAGCTTTTGATACCATCGACCATGGTATCCTTCTGGGGCGACTTGCGGACTTAGGAGTCGGAGGCAGTGCTTGGCAGTGGCTGTGCTCCTGCCTTGAGAATCGTCTCCAGAAGGTGGTGCTTGGGGAGCATTACTCGAGTCCCTGGGTATTCCAATATGGGGTCCCGCAGGGCTCAGTTCTGTCCCCCATGCTCTTTAATATCTATATGAAGCCGCTGGGTGAGGTCATTAGGAGATTTGGAGTGCATTTCCAGCAATATGCTGATGATACGCAGCTCTACTTCTCCTTTTCATCTTCTTCAGGTGAGGCTGTCAATGTACTAAACCGCTGCCTGGCCGCGATAATGGACTGGATGAGAGCTAATAAACTGAGACTCAATCCTGACAAGACTGAGATGCTGTTAGTGGGTGGGCTCTCTGCCCAGATGGTTGATGTCCGACCTACCCTAGATGGGGTTACACTCCCCCTAAAGGAGCAGGTCCGTAGTTTGGGGGTCTTATTAGATCTGCTCCTGTCACTGGAGGCTCAGGTAGCCTCAGTGGCACGGAATGTGTTCTACCAGCTTCGGCTGGTAGCCCAACTACGACCCTATCTGGACAGGGAGAACCTCACCACAGTTATCCATGCTCTGGTAACCTCTAGATTGGATTACTGTAATGCACTCTACGTAGGGTTACCTTTGAAGACGGTTTGGAAACTTCAGCTGGTGCAGAATGCTGCGGCCAGAGTTCTTACTTGGACTAAAAAATCTGACCATATAACACCTGTCCTGGCCCAACTGCACTGGCTACCAATATGTTTCCGGGCCAGATTCAAAGTGTTGGTTCTTACCTATAAAGCCCTTAACGGCATCGGACCACAACACCTGGTGGAACGCCTCTCCCACTATGTACCTACCCGTTCGCTACGCTCGACGTCAAAGGCCCTTCTCCGGGTCCCAACTCATACGGAGGCCCAGAGAGCAATAACTAGATCCAGGGCCTTCTCAATGGTGGCCCCCGAATTATGGAACGCCCTCCCTGACGAGATACGCCTGGCACCTTCTTTGTTATCTTTTTGGCGCCAGGTAAAGACCTACCTCTTTGCCCAGGCATTTTAATTTTAATTTAATTTTAATTTTAAATCTATTGTAATTGTAATTTTATTTTAATTTTTGTCTTAATCTTGCTTTTAAAATGTTTTTATAGTTGTATTGTATCCACTCTCACCTGTATTTTAATGTGGTTTTATTCTGTTGTACACTGCCCTGAGAGCTTGTTGCTAAAGGGCGGTCTAAAAGCACAATAAATAAATAAAAATAAAATAAAATATTATTATTTTATTCAATTTCTATACCGCCCACAGCCAACGGCTCTCTGGGCGGTAAACTGCATAAATTTAAAATGCAATATAATAAAATCACATATCAATACCACACACATAACAAAATTCCAAAGACTAAAAACATATTACATAATTGTTCTAGTATACTAAGATGTAATAAATATACTAAGAATATTAAAATATTAAAATATTAAAATGCCTGGGAAAAGAGGTACGTTTTAACCTGGCGCCGAAAAGAGAGTAAAGTTGGCGCCAGGCGCACCTCGTCATAAAAACTATTCCATAGTTCGGGGGCCACCACTGAGAAAGCCCTAGATCTTGTCATCATCCTCTGGGCCTCTTTATGAGTCGGTACCCGGAGGAGGGCCTTCGATGTTGCACGCAGTGTACGGGTAGTTTCATATCGGGAGAGGTGTTCCATCAGGTATTGCGGGCCCGCGCCGTATAAGGCTTTATAGGTCAAAACCAACACTTTGAATCTGGCCCAGAAACATATAGGCAGCCAGTGCAAACGGGCCAGAACAGGTGTTATATGTTCAGATCGTTTGGTCCTAGTCAACAATCGGGCCGCAGCGTTTTGTACGAGCTGCAGTTTCGAAACCGTCTTCAAAGGTAGCCCCACGTAAAGCGCATTGCAGTAGTTCGATCTTGAGGTTACCAGAGCATGGATAACTGAAGCAAGGTTGTCGCTGTCCAGATAGGGACGTAGCTGAGCTACCAACCAAAGTTGATAGAACGCACTTCGTGCCACCGAGGCTACCTGGGCCTCAAGTTACAATGAAGGATCTAGAAGAACTCCCAGACTACGAACCTGCTCCTTCAGGGTGAGTGTAACCCCGTCCAGAACAGGTTGAATATCCACCATCTGATCAGAGAAACCGCTCACTAACAGCATCTCAGTCTTGTCTGGATTGAGCTTCAATTTATTAGCTCTCATCCAGTCCATTATGGCGGCCAGGCAACAGTTCAGTACATTGACAGCCTCACCTGAAGAAGATGAAAAGGAGAAGTAGAGCTGCGTGTCATCAGCATACTGATGACTACGCACTCCAAAACTCCTGATGACCGCCCCCAGCGGCTTCATATAGATATTAAAGAGCATGGGGGACAGAACTGACCCCTGCGGGACCCCATACTGGAGAACCCAGGGTGTCGAGCAATGCTCCCCAAGCACTACCTTCTGGAGCCGACCTACCAAGTAGGAGCGGAGCCACTGCCAAGCAGTACCTCCAACTCCCAACTCGATAAGTCGTTCCAGAAGGATACCATGGTCGATGGTATCAAAAGCCGCTGAGAGATCAAGGAGAATCAACAGGGTTACACTCCCCCCATCCCTCTCCCCACACAGGTCATCATACAGGGCGACCAAGGCTGTCTCAGTACCAAAACCGGGCCTGAAACCGGATTGAAATGGATGTAGATAATCGGTTTCATCCAAGAGTGTCTGGAGCTGGTTAGCAACCACCCGCTCTAAGACCTTGCCCAGGAATGGAACATTCGCTACTGGCCTATAGTTATTTAGGTTTTCTGGGTCCAAGGAAGACTTCTTTAGAAGTGGTCTAACAGCCGCCTCTTTCAGGCAGCTGGGGACCACTCCCTCTCGTAAAGAGGCATTTATCACTTCCCTGGCCCAGCCGGCTGTTCCCTCCCTGCTAGCTTTTACCAGCCAAGAGGGGCAAGGATCCAGAGCAGAAGTGGTCGCACGCACCAGTCCAAGCACCTTGTTGATTTCCTCAAGCTGCACCAATTGAAACCCATCCAATAAATGAGTACAAGACTGTGTTCTGGATACCTCATTAGGTTCAACTGCTATAATATTGGAGTCTAAGTCCTGGCGCATACATAAAATCTTGTCCTGAAAGTGCCTGGCAAACTCATTACAGCGAGCTTCCGATGACTCTATAATGTCCTGAGGGCCAGAATGTAATAGCCCTCGGACAACTTTAAAAAGCTCTGCTGGGCGGCAGAGAGATGACTTGATAGTAGCAGCAAAATATTGCTTCTTTGCTGCTCTCACCGCTTCTGAGTACCGCTTAGTACAGGCCCTCACCAGTGCAAGATTGTATTCACCAGGAGTTCGTCTCCATCTGCACTCAAGCCACCGCCTCTCTTGTTTCATCACTCTCAGCTCCGGGGTATACCCCGGAGCTTTATGAGCTCTACATAGGAGGGGGCACGCAGGAGTGATCGTGTCAACGGCCCGGGTCATTTCCGTGTTCCACAGTTCAACCAGGGCCTCAACAGGAGCGCCAGTCTTCTCAGCCGGAAAAATCCCCAGAGCCTTTTGAAAACCCTCAGGATTCATCAGTCTCCGGGGGCAGACCAACTTAATGGGTCCCCCACCCTTGCAGAGGGGAAAGGCCGCTGCGAGTCTAAACTTCAACAAGCGGTGATCTGTCCATGACAAAGGAATAGATGAAAAATTCCCCAGCTCCAGATCACCCTCTCCATGTCCAGTGGCAAAAATCAGATCAAGAGTATGTCCCGACACATGTGTTGGGCCAATAACAAATTGGGACAGCCCCATGGTCGTCATGGAGGCCATGAAGTCCTGAGCCGCCCCTGATAAAGTAGTCTCGGCATGGATATTGAGATCCCCCAGTACCAATCGTCTAGAGGATCTCAACAGTGCCTCCGAGACCAGTTCTGTCAGCTCAGCTAGGGAGGCTGTTGGGCAGCATGGTGGACGGTACACCAACAGAATTCCCAGTCTGTCCCTATGACCCAAGACAAAATGTCCCTATGGTCCAAGATTAAATGTTGGACCTTTCAATGCAAAGCATGTGCCCTACCACTGAGCTACAGCCCTGTTTAAAAAATATCTTTTAAAATTGTTCTTTTCAATTCATTAATGAATTTCTTTTCAATTCACTAATATTAGGGCAAATCCACACCATGCATTTAAAACACATTCAACATATCTTTGAAGCACATGAATCCCACCACAGAATCATGGGAACTGTAGTTTGTTAAGGGTGGTAGAACTATAGCTATAAGGTGGAAACTACACTTCTCAGGATTCTTTGGGAAAGTCATGTGCTTTAAATGCAAGTTGGATGTGCTTTAAATGTATTATGTGAATCTGCATTGCTTCATAGACTTTCCCTGTATATAAATCATTTTAATTAAATTTTAAAATGGAAATCAGCTACAAAGTTTACTGGGTGACCATGGGCTACGCACCATCTGTCAGTCTAATCTGCCCGTGAGGGTGAAAAGTACAGAGGAGGACATGACCACCCCAAGGAAGAAGGGCACTCTTAAAATGTAGAGGAAAAAAATAATGTACAACCATAGTGTGAAATCAGATACTTATCGGGACATAGTATGAAGAAATATTTATATAAGCAGGACTGTCAGAGATATTTATTATCTACACAACCTGTAAAGGAATTTGTAGTGCAATCCTATACTCAGAAGCAAGTCCCAATGTATTCAATGGGGCTTACTCAGACAGGGAAGCATGCACAGGTCTCCAATTCAGTGATAAGGAACTTCACTCACCCAACCCAAAATTCAGAATCATGCCACTTTAAGCTGTTTTGCAACTGTTTTATACTTGTTTTATAGTTACTGGATTTTAAATGGATTTATTTCTTCTTGTGAGCTGTCTTGGTTTCCAACCCTACCTCACAGGGCTGTTGGAAATATTCCATATATACACACACTGGAGATGTAAAAATACATACACCCCATATAATAGTTTATTGTCAAAACCAGTTGGCCATTGCAGAACACTTTTTTTAAAAAAGTATTAGTTTCCTGCCAAATAAGAGCAGGGACACCTAAGTAAGTCCTGCCTACCTGCTTTTAAAAAAAGGATTGGAGGGGGAGAGAAAGATTTACAACACAATCCTTTTCTATGTTCACTCAAAAGTCGCATTGATTTTCAGCACAATCCTAACCATGTCTACTCAAAAGTAAGTTCATCTGAATTAAATGGGGTTAACTGCCAGATATGTGGAATTGGCATTGCAGCTTTACTGCCAGAAAAGCTTTATATCGGGAAGGTTTTCAAAACAGGTTATGAATAAGACAAATAAACTGCCCTCTTCAACAGTGCAGTAAAATTTATACTTGTTTGATTCCTTAATTAGAAAAGTATAAACTTGTTTGATTCCTTAATTAGAAAAGCACATGGAATGGAAATAAATCCTAGCAGATGAGGTGTTTACCTAAAATTGAACATTCTATGAATATTAAGCTAGTCAATGTAATACCACAGGGGAATACAAACAACTCTCCCCCCCCAGCAGATAACTTCCCTACAGCTTTCCAAACCTTCATATCTTTTGCTAAACCTTAATCATGTATGTCTATTAATTTTGTTGTGTTCTCTTCTGAAGCTCTAATGGGAAGTCACTATGGATGGGGGACAAATTGTTTGCTCTGTATTTTAAGGTAAACCTATCTCATTTGCACTTCCCAAACCAACAGATGTAGTAAAGAGCTGATTTGTTTGAAAATGAAAGCCTCTGATCACCTTCTCATGGGCCATGCTGGAGAGGAAACAGTATGAACCTGAGGTGTGTTGCTGCTTGAGCATGGGTCAAAGCCAGAGGTACCAGTAGGCCGATTGACGTGCTCATCATTTAATTTATTATTATATTTTTACTGCCAGAGATGTGCTTATGGGATTTTCTATCTCTGTTGCCCAAATAACTGGAGCAGAAGGCATTGAGACGGAGGCTGCATGGCCCTCTGGTACCTCTTTCTCCTCAGATGAGGCCATCAGGGTTGCTGAAGGAGGTTATTCTTGAGGGGCTACGTGGTCTCAAGGTCTCTCTCAATGCCATTAGCTATTATGGGTTCTTTTTCATCCTCCTTGAACTTCTGCCTGGGTCCTGATGGCTAGCTAGGTCTATACACTTACCTGAAGGGTTCCACCATCTGAAAGTGATTCAATATTTACTTGTTAAGATTTTTTTAAATTTGACTCTAAATGGCCTTTACTGTTTTTTTTAAAAAAGGTGATAAATGAAATAATATAGATCAATAGATTAAGAGGGGATCCATGCAGACTTCCACAGAACAATAATGTCCTTTGTGCTTCCTATTCCACTAGGTGTATGGAGCTTTCTTACACAGATATTCAGGGAGTTTTTTCTACCAACATTTTTGAATTCTTCAATGATACACAACTCATTTCATCCAAAGTAGTGAGCAGTTTCACAGAATCGCTATATTCTTTATTTTATGCTTGGAAATTCCATGGAAAGTTCTGCCTCCAGTTTCTTCATGATATGGCTGTTTCTCAGTTGTTATTGTGGTAGTGGTTTTTCTCTTTATTCAATGTAAACTGAATTTATCTTTTAATGTTTTCTGTCTATGTTTTTATATGGATTGTATTTGTGTTTTTGTTGTATATCTCCCAGAGTGGCAAACTAATCTCTGCCAGATGGGCGTCTAACAAATCTAATAAATAAATAAATAAATAAACTGGGTACCTGTAGCACTGAGGGGCTTTTTCCCAGCATATATACCATATTATAAAATGCTCCCTGTCCATGGTCCCAAATATTACCTGAAGATGCCACAGACTGCACGTGAGACCTTCTGCATGCAAAGCATGTGTTCTGACACTGAACTACAATCTCTCACATTTTATGTTATGTTTTTTTAAAATAATTTTTATTCAAATTTTTCAAAAGACAAACAAAACAAAGTCAAAAAACATAACAATACAACAAAAAAAATAAAAAAAAATAGTTGACTTCCGATTTGTCGCAGATCAGCTATGAGTATATAATATACATCAAACCTGTCCCTTAATATATACATACAGGATCACTTTTCTCCATAGGCTATCTTAGTTAATCGTCAAATCCCAATATCATCATTTTATTTTGATCTTTCAACAAAAAGTCTAAGAGAGGCTTCCATTCCTTAAGAAATGTGTCTGTTGATTTTTCTCTAAGTAGACATGTCAATTTATCCATCTCTACTAAGTCCATTAATTTCAATAGCCATTCTTCCGTTGTTGGTGTTGATTCCATTTTCCACTTTTGTGCATATAATAATCTTGCTGCCGTAATCATATATAATATTATTCTTCCATATTTCTTTTCTATTTGTTTATCCATAAAACCCAATAAAAAAAATTCTGGTTTTGACTGAATATTTATCTTTAGAATTTTTTGCATCATCCTACCTATCTGTGCCCAAAATGATTTTGCCTTTTTACACAGCCACCACATATGATAAAATGATCCTTCTTGTTGTTTACATTTCCAACAAACATTAGAAACATTACTATACATTTTTGACAACTTTTCTGGAGTCATGTACCAACGGTACATCATTTTATAGAAATTTTCTTTGAGATTATACCATAATGTAAATCTCAAGCCTTTTTTCCACATATTTTCCCATTGATCCATTTGTATGTTATAACCAAAAATTTTTGCCCACTTTACCATACACTCTTTTACTTGTTCTTCTTCCATATCCATTTTCAGTAAGAGTTTATACATTTTCACAATTGTATTTTCATCATTTGTACACAAACCTATTTCAAAATCAGATTTACTTATTTCAAACCCATACATTTTCTTGTCCATTTTATATCTTTCTAACAATTGTAAATAGGCAAACCATTGAGAACTATATCCTTCCTTTGTCAGTTGTTCTCTCTCTTTCATTATATATTCTCCATGTACATTTTCTAATAGTTCTTGATAAGTTAACCATTTCTCTTTTCCAGCCATTTCTCTTCTGTAAAACGCTTCTTGACTTGAGACACATAATGGTATTTTCGAATAGAACCTTGGTTTATATCTATTCCATATTTTCAACAGAGGACGTCTTATAAAATGATTATTAAACTCTACATTTACTTTTACTTTGTCATACCATAGATATCCATGCCATCCCCACTTCAGGTTATGGCCCTCCAAATCCAATAGTCTTTTATTCCTCAATAAAATCCATTCCTTTATCCAGACTAAACAGCAGGCAGCAAAATAAAGTCTCAGATTTGGTAATCCCAGTCCTCCTCTTTCTTTGGCGTCTTGTAGTAATTTAAATTTAACTCTTGGTTTTTTTCCTTGCCATACAAATTTAGAGATATCTTTTTGCCATTGTTTAAAAGGTAAATCAGAGGATATTACAGGTATTGTTTGAAACAAAAACATCATTCTCGGTAATACATTCATTTTTATCACAGATATTCTACCCATTAATGACAATTGTAGTTTATCCCATTTTAGCAGATCTTTCTTAATCTCTGTCCATAATTTTTCATAATTATTATGAAACAACTTTGTTTTTATTTGTCATAATGATACCTAAATATTTCAACTTTTTCTCTATTGTAAAATCTGTCTTGTCCATTAACTCTTTCTGTTCCCTTAAAGTTAAATTTTTCACCAACATCTTTGTTTTTTGATTGTTGATCTTAAATCCTGCTAACGGTCCAAATTCTTTTAATTTGTCCATCAATACATTAATTCCTTCCAAAGGGTTTTCTAATACAATTATCAAATCATCAGCAAATGCTCTCAGTTTATATTCTTCTTTTTTTATCTTTAATCCCGAAATCCTTTTATCTTGCCTTATATCTCTAAGCAGCACTTCTAAAACCAGAATAAATAGAAGGGGAGATAATGGACATCCCTGTCTTGTACCCTTTTGTATTTCACATGAATCCATTAAATCTCCATTAACAATTATCTGAGCCTTCTGAGATGTATAATCGATCTAATCCATTTTATAAATTTGTCTCCAAAATCCATTTGCTCCAAAACCTGAAACATAAATTTCCAATTCAAATTATCAAATGCTTTCTCAGCATCTAAGAAAATCAAAGCTGCTTGTTTATCATTTCGTTGTTCTAAATATTCCAACACATTCAAGACATTCCTGACGTTATCACGTAATTGTCTTTTAGGTAAAAACCCTGATTGATCTTCCTGGATAAATTGTTGCAATATTATTTTCATTCTTTCTGCCAAGATCATTGTAAAAATTTTATAGTCATTATTCAATAGAGATATCGGCCGATAATTTTTTGTTTTAGTTAAATCTTGCTCCTCTTTAGGTATTAATGTTATGTTAGCATTTTTCCAACTATCCGGTATCTTTCCCTCTTGCAAAATAGAATTCATTGTATACTGTAAAGGTAGCAAGAGTTCTTCCTCCAAACATTTATAGTACATTGCAGATAACCCATCTGGTCCTGGCGCCTTTCCTGATTTAATTTTGTTTATAGCTTCAGATATCTCTCTTGACGTGATAGGGCCATTAATAGCTTGTCTCTGGAAGTCTGTAATTTTAGGCAAATTCTGTTTAGATATATACTCTTCTATTTTTTCAGATGGGATTTCCTGACACTTGTACAATGTTGAATAATGTTGATGAAAAATCTTTTTGATTTTTACATTATCTGTCAGCATCTCATCTCCTTCTTGTATCTTTAAAATAATATTTTTTTGACGTTCTTTTCTTAATTTATATGCTAACCATTTCCCCGGTTTATTTGCAAATTCAAAAGTCCTTTGTTTAGCAAAATTTAGTTTCCTTTCAATTTCTCTGTCAGCATTGATACTTGATTCTGTAACATTTTAATTTGATTTACAATAGAAGCTTTAGTTGGATTCTTTTTCAATTCTTCCTCTTTTTGTTTTATTTCTTCCAAAATTAATTGCATTTTCTGTTGTTTCCTTTTTTAAATTCAGAGTTACATTTAATAAAATATCCCCTCATAAATGCCTTACTTGTATCCCAAACAACATTTTCATTTGTTCCTTTATGTAAATTATGTTCAAAAAACTCTTTTAATTTCTTCTTACATTCTTGTTCCGGGAAGGGTGACTTAGCCTGTGCCTGCTTTTGAGACGGGCTCCTGCCTCAAAAGAAGCTTATTCAGATATATCAGTCAGTTTTTTCTTTTTTTTTTGACTGATTAAACTTCTCCCGGGTAGGGAGAAACGAAGAGATTAACCTCAAAGCCTATTTTTGTTGGGACGACCAGATCTCATTAATTTATGGGACGAGGTCTAGCCGACGAAGGTGGGACGGATTTTCAACAGCAAGCTCTATCTGTTAAAGCGAACGTTCATCTTATCTTCTAAGAGAGAACGCACTAACAGGCAAGCACCCTTCTTTCTATATTTTTCTTTTACTTGACTTAAATTGTTGCGGTTTAAAAGAGATTTGCCAGATTGATCGGTTTTTGACATCTCACTGGGGAGCCGTAACTTCTCTCTGCTACGCACTAATTAATAGCTTATCTCTGTTTTTGTTGCAAAAAGCTGTCCTGGATTTGCATTCTAAAGATACACACAGAAGAGGGATTTCTATTCCAGATTTTTATTTTGAAAAATATTATATTGTTTTGAGACTACTCTCTTTTTGGTCTATTTTATTTTGACGAATCTGTTTCTTGACGATTGCCATTAATTGCTTCGATCCTGGGAACTGCATTTTGTTTACTTAACTATTGGAGAGATAAGGCTGTCTGCTCTGTTTATACTGTGATGTCACCAAGTTTGGAGTATTAACCCAATTGTTGCTGAAATAAGAAGTGGTTTTCCTATATTTTTCTTTTAAAATGGCAATTAAGAAAGTGGCTGAGAATCTGGAAATAACTATGTTTCAGAGAATAATGAATGAGATTGAGATAACGAAAATTGAATTGAGTAAAATGAAGCAGGAGATTAAAGATATAAGGGTCCCTGTGAGAGAGGTGACCCTGGAAGGGGTCCCTGTGAGAGAGGAGACCCCGGAGATTGGAATAGGGGTCCCTGTGAGAGAGGAGACCCTGGAGACTGGAATAGGGGTCCCTGTGAGAGAGGAGATCCCGGAGATTGGAACAAACGTGGAACAGGAACAAGATTTGGAGTCTATGGACTTTAGAAATAAAATCTATTGTTTGGAACTCAATGTTATCTCTGAAGAAATTAATGAAGACTCTAGAGATAAAGTTATCAATGGCATGGATTATCTTCTGGACTGGAATGATGTGATGGAGCCCAATATAGAGAAAATCTATGGAATTAACTGCAGCCATGTGACAATGGAAAAACTTTTAAGAGATGACCCAGTGTATTTTGAAAAAAAGAACAGAGATATGATTTTACAGCAGTATTTCAGCAACTTATTCAGAATGGATGGCAAGAAAATATTTGGGATAGAGGTAATTCCCATCAGACTCTTATTATATGACTATGGCTTTGACAGCAAGATTATTATGGAATACTGATAATGGAAGATTGGATATCGAAATTACTGGACTTAACAAGACTACTGAAGATGGAAGATGGAAAATGGAACTAATAGAGATAATAGAACAATGGCTACTGAAATTACTGAACCTAACAGATTCTGATGTGATGGATTAATTGAAATGTTTATTTTGACTATGGTTATGACAATAAGATTATCATAATTAGTAATGAGATGGATTAATCGATATGCTTATCTGGAAAAAAAAATTGATAGATATATTTCTTAAAGAATTGAAACCTCTCTTTGACTTTTTGTGGAAAGAATAAAGTAATGTTTATGAGATTTGATGATTAAGTAAGATAACTACTGGAGGAAAGTGATTTTATAATATGACTTAAGAGACAGGATTGCTATATATTATAGACTTATAACTGATTTGATCTTTGACAAATGGGAAGTCAATATTTTACTCTTTTTTTTATTTTTATTTTTTCTTCTTTTCTTTTTTTCTTTTTGTTTAACTATTTTTGATTTTGTTTTTTGTCTTTGAATGTTTTATGATTTTGTCTTGTATGTTTTATGAAAATCTGAATAAAAATTATTGAAAAAAAAAAAATTTCTTCTTACATTCTTGTACTACTTTGTCATTCTGTAATAAAGATTCATTTAGTCTCCATCTAAATCCAAGATTTTTTTTTTTATAAGTTAATATCACAGGATTGTGGTCCGAAAAAGTTTTTGGTAATATATCCATTTTAAAAATATCTTTCACTAGATTTTTAGACATCCAAATCATATCAATCCTCGAGAATGTTTTATGTCTTTCTGAAAAATAAGTAAATTCCTTTGCGTTATCATTTATATATCTCCAGGTATCCACCAATTCTAAATTTTCCATCAGTTCAAAGCAAATCTTCGGTAATTTACCCTGTGTCTCTTTAATATTTTTTTCAGAAAGTCTATCAATTTTTGGTAAGATTACCCCATTCCAATCACCCATGACACACCAATGATCATATGAAAACTCTGACAATTTTTCCATAAGTCCTGTGTAAAACCTTGTTTTATCTTCATTGGGGGCATAAATACCCACTATCAAAATTTTTATGCCCTGTAAAGTAATTTCAACCCCCACAAATCTACCACTATCAGCTTCCTCTGAGGCAGAGATCTCTCAGAGACAATCACCAGCTGGGCACTCACTTCCGGGAAGTCACATTTTATGTTATGTTAATTATATTCTCCCTGACTTGCATTCAGAAGAACAGTTATCAAGGTGGTCATGTGACACACCTTCTGTTAACCAAAAGTCCTGTAACCGCTCATTGTAATTGTCGTATATCTTTGACATAGAGTGAACACAGTTTTACATTTATCTTTTTTTTAGTGCTACTATAGTACGTACTGTTGCTAAGAACATGAACCATAAACTGGAAATCCCAGTCCAAAATATTAACTTACTAAGTTCTCTTAAGGTAAGCTCTATCTACCATTCTCAGCTCACAATTTGCAGATATTTATTTATAAAAGTAGGTATATACCACCCTCTCCTAAAATATCTTGGTGATATTCAGTGACATAAAAAACATTAAAAGCAATATGGAACAATCATTAAAATGTCTGGATGCTCAAAATGTTTTAAAACAGCTGTTGGCATAAATGCTAGTGATATTAACAAGCATTTATTATCTCTAGTGATTAAAGATAATGCTAATAATATTAATATCCTTGGAGGGTTAGTGCACAGAGAAAAAAAGTAATTACAAAAAATGCTATATGCCATGTATTATTTTAATAAACCATATATCATATGTCTAATAAGCAAATCTTAGGTAATTATTTAAATTGTAATGACAGATAATGCCAACGTTATCATTTACGGCACAAAAATTGATTTTATATCCATGTTTTGGTGGATATGAAAATATTTTTTCCAAGTTTTTCTAGGACAGAGGCCTCTACATTTCTGTCAGATCCTAGATTCATACAGACCTTTGAATGCCTGTCTTCTTAAAGACCTATTCTATCCATGGCAAAGGGGCTTGGCAGTGAGTCACACCATTTTGCTGAAAGTTGAAATACGAATTCTGACTTTTTATATCTATGTGGCACACTAAAGTAATCTAAAGTATACTAAAGTACATCCTTATGCTGATAGAACAAGTTAATTTGATTCTGCCCATTTTTTGTCTCAAGGAGAAAAAAGCCACACACCCATCCACAAGGACATTCACATGCATTTTCATGTGCATTTCCCCTCATCTATGCATTTTCCTATTAAAGTTTCCCTGATACATTTCGGCATGCTATTTTCACTAAAATGCACATTTTTGTGCTCACGTTCTCCTAATATACACATTCTTGTATGCATTCCTGCGTTTCGAGAACTGCACTACAAAATTTGGAGCTTTGTGAATTTTAAAGGATAGTTATATTTTGGTTCATATATTGGTTTGACAGGTGCAAATTAGATGTTTTCAAACAAATTTCTCCCCCATCTCTGTTTGGAGAGTGATAAAGAAAGATGACCAAGCTACTCTAGAATGAGAGATCTCATCCGAAGTAGTATGGTCATCTTTACAGGATCAGCCAATATTGTTACTGTTACATGCATACTGTGGTGCATTATCATATGGCAAATGCATAGCTCACTCATTCTAGAAACAATATCTAGCTTCAGTAGGCTGGTCCTTTACATTAATAAAAGATGTTCAGCTATCTCAGTTGGGAGTTTTCTCTCTCAAGAATGTTGTTCTGCTGTAATGCCTTGATGAACAGTAAGATTCATTGTAAACAACTAATGCTTTCTCTAGATTTTTTTTAAAAAACGAAACTTTCTCTTCTATTATTCTTGACACATACTGAGGTTACTTTCTTCATGGTTAAATAATAGTTCTGGCTGCCATAGGCATTGAAGGGATTTTCAAGGTTTCTACCATATCAGGAAACTTTTTTCTATCTTAAGGCAGACATGGTGCTTAATACATCTTTGCATTTCTTTGTTACAGTACTTATAGCCACTCTTCATTGAATATTTTCAATCACAGAAAAGGGAACATAATAACAGAGAAAAATCAATATACAAAAATTACAAAATCATATATGCAGTCCAATAGCCATCAAATTAACAAGCACATTTGAGACAAACAAGTAAAACTAAAATTATGTGAAGTGCTTTCCCCCACCCCCAAAGGCAAGTAGTATCCGTGTGTGTGTGTTGGGGGGGGGCTAATAATTATTAGGATCACAGCAGGCCTGGAGGGTGAATTTAACCATTTTCCCCCCTGTGGAGATCTGAAGAAAACCCCTCTTCTGAGGCTGCAATCCTAAACGTACTTTCTAGAGTGTAAATCCCACTGAATACTCTGAGACTTACCTCTGAGTAAATATGCATAGGTGCCATGTGCCTTGGGAAGAACTTCTGCAATGCAGATAGCACCTTCAGACTTTCCTCAGGATCTCAGTAGGGGTGTGGGGAGAGTTAGTCATCCTCCACTGCTATTGCAATTCTGTTAATTATCAGACCTCCCAGTTAATACTATTCGCATTTTTATAAACATAGCACGTTAAATGCAAATACATATTTAATGATACATCTAGTTGTCCCTTAATCCTCGACCAAAGGGACTTATTGAAACATGTACAATCCATCCTTTCTCTATGTTGTCTGTTCCATTGGTATGAACAACCTTTCAACCATTAGATTACTGTACGCCAGAGTTCCACTGATTTCAGTGGCATTTAAGCTCATGCAAGTGGGTACAACATTACAGCCTAATCCTGTATAACTGATCCACAAAAGTAAGTTCCATTTGTTTAATGTGCCCAACATCAGGTAAGTACGCTAGAATAGCAGGCTCCTGATATAAGGTCTTTTTGTTTTCCTTTGAAAAGTACCTTGTATGAACAAGGTCTTGTAGAAATTATACATCCCAGGGAATGAAGGAGTAAAGTAAGGAAGCTTCTGAAAGAGCTAGCATATTTGCTGTGGCACTGGAAGCGGGGTGGTG
This sequence comes from Rhineura floridana, assembly GCF_030035675.1. Taxonomy (NCBI): domain Eukaryota; kingdom Metazoa; phylum Chordata; class Lepidosauria; order Squamata; family Rhineuridae; genus Rhineura; species Rhineura floridana. Next base: position 73,305,771 of record NC_084483.1, on the reverse strand, counting down.
TACACAATCCTTCCTTCCAGCTGCAGTGTTCACACAGTGATTTGTAGGATCAGGCTTTCAAAGTAGAAATGTGTGTGTATAGGTATGTTTTATTTTAAAACAATTTATTTACTTCTCCTTTATCCAAAAAATGAATTTCAGGGTTTCAAGATGGTGTACCAGTTTGCTTCCGGGCCCAATTCAAGGTGCTCACATTAGTGTTTAAAGCCCCAAGTGACTTAGGTCCCAAATATCTGAAAGACCCTCTCCTTCCCTACAGACCCTCCCAGGTGCTGAGATCAGCAGAGAGGGCCCTCTTGGTAGTTCCACCACTCTCAGAAGTTTGGTGGGGTGGCCCTGGAGAGGGCATTCTCAGTGGCAGCCCCTAAGGTGTGGGATTACCTAACCACAGATGCATCTCACACCTTCACAGTACAATTTTCAGCGAATAGTGAAAATGCACCTCTTTCCCTGGCCTCCTGTACCTGAGATGTATGTTTTCAGGACTCAGCCTATTTTTTTGTCATGTGATTTTAAATTGTTTTGAATGACGTATTTGAAAACTATTGTGACCTGCCCTGGAATCTTTGGATGAAGGGCAGACAATAAATCTAAATCTTCATCATCATCTTGATAAAAGTGCTGCAATGGGCAGCAAAAGAGAGTGTGTGTGTGCTGGTACTCTGTACCAGTGAGCTCCATCACAAGAAAAGCAGCATATATCCCACATACATACAAATACACATTTTGCATATTTCTGTTGTGTAATGTTGAAGACATATTCAGGCACTACACAAATCTGGAAATATGATATGTGATGAGCAGGGATGAGTGTGGTAGCTCTTCCTCCTCCCCTCCCCTCCTCTCTTTCAATCTCTATGAGTTGGAAGGTGTCTATCATGTAGGGATCCTACACATGTAGAAGTACACTCCCTGCTTCTGATAGACGCCTTCCAACTCATAGAGGCAGAACCCAGATTTTCCAGGATTCTACAAGGTGTAGGGAGCTTCCATGTATACAGGAGGCTTTCTGCTTCAGACAGTTGCCCTCCACGTCATGGAGAGCAACAGGGATGGTTGCTCATCTCCACACTCTCCCCATGCTCATGTAATGTTATTGGATATGTGCAGTGCCTGAATAGGACTTGAAGTCTGTGACCAAAAAACAGGGAGAGGGGGCACAGGGGAGCCTAATGGGATGAAATTTGGGGGGGGGATATGAAGGATGCTAATGTCTCTCCTGCATTACTGAGTTGTAAGAAGAAATGGTAAAAGTGGGACAGAGAGTAAAGGGAGGGGAGTCAGAAGTTTGAGAGTGCGGTGGAAGCAAAAGTGAACAATGAATTTGTGGGGTAGAATTAGAGACATGAAGGCAGGGGGTAAGAGAAGACCAGGACAAGAGGGAGGAGGGATGGAGCCATCTCTTCACCAAATCACACACACACACACACCCCACTTGTATAATCTTATGGGCTTTCCCCTAGCTCTAATGATAATTGCCATTTTCAGATAATCTTGGCCTTAGTGCCTTGGCAACCTTTTTCAGGCATCCCAGGAAAAAGCAACAGAGATGTCTGCTTTGACAGAAGGATGTGTAATGATTACTAAATGCTAGCCTCATGCTTCATCAGACACTTGATCACCTCTGACTATTTCAGGGAATTCAGCCCCGCTAGCCAAAATTAGCATTGGTTTAGCAATTTCCATCCTTAAATAGTGTTGTGAAGCACATTTTAGGTGAGGTTTGGAGACAAGGATTCTCTTACAGAGAGGTTAGAATATTATTCACTAATAGGCAAAAAACCTTGCCGTTTAAGAACGTAGCTATAAACCACAGATATTTCTATCAAACTTTAAAAAGCAGGGAAATTGGGCAGCCAGGGGAGCAGGAGACCTGACCTCCTCTCTGAGATATTGGACTGCCCTACAGATTTGTCAGAATGCAAACACAATTTGGGTTGGTCTTTCACAGTCCAATCCACTTGCTGTGTAGCTTGGAAGAATTTGGTAACATGTGCCTCTGAGCATATGGTGAGTGGTGGCAACACCTACCATCTCCAAAGATAGAGAATTATATTTGTGTATGTTTGTTGGTGTTCTTCTTACTTTGCTTCTTTCCTGTGTTACTAATGTTTCTACAGATAATCTAAACTAGAAAATTTTATTTCCCTCATTATTCATCCTAGAAATCTGTGTCAAATTTATTTTATTAATTTCAAAGCCTTTTTATTGGTCAATGTCATATGATGGTGAAGACAGCCATTTGTGTTTCAAATTGGAGGTTATGGTCTATTTCTATTTTGGGTGCATTAACAGAGGAATCTGAAACTGCAGTTTGATGTAAAATCAGACTGATTACAATACGTTGCTACTTCAGCAATGACTCTTAGCTGTTGGAAAAAAGAGGATGCATGTTTTCAGCCTGCTATGTTTAAACCACTTCATTTAAGGCAAGGTGGGCACGGTCAATTAAAAACCTAGAGCACACCTAGAATTTTGCTAGAATATATTTCACCTCCCACTGTTTTATCTTGTGCAAATTGAGACACTCCTGAGGTCCACTGGAGAATATTCTGCAGAAGTCAGTGCCATTATTCCACAATTATGTTTGGAGTTTTTTAGTGCAAATTTTGCTGTACTTCACATATTCACAGAAACAGAAACAAAAGAAAATGATTTCCAATAGGAAACTTCACTAAAATTGCAAAGTAAATCTGACATATTTAAAGTGACCATCTGAACTATATCAACTGTCTTAATAATGCTAAAACAAGATCAGCACAGCACATGTCTTCTTTCTATTATTTGGGCTGATTGCAGGTGTTGCCACCACTCACTATATGCTCAGAGGCACATGTTACCAAATTCTTGCAAAATTCTTGTGAAAGACCAACCCAAATTGTGTTTGCATTCTGACAAATTTGTAGGGCAGTCCAATATCTCAGAGAGGAGGTCAGGTCTCCTGCTCCCCTAGTGCATTCACTATAGCTGCCCAATTTCCCTGCTTTTTAAAGTTTGATAGAAATATCTGTTGGCTATAGGTACGTTCTTAAATCGTAAGGTTTTTTTTTTTGCCTGTTAGTGAGTTTCCCTGCTTTTTAATCCGGCAGGTAAGAAATGGGATCCTGTCCAAATTTGCTGAGAATGGATTGATTGTTTACATGCCTATTGAGTTCAGTGGGATTTTCTCCCCTGGAATCATGCTTAGGATAGGTGAAACTGACCACAGGGGATGAGGGGAGGAAACACAGAGGGGAGGACTGGGATGGGAGCAGGCAGGATGGGGAGGGGAGAAGGACAGGTTTGATCATTTGCATGTTTATTGAATTTAGTGTGATTTACTCCCGTGCAATCATGCTTAGGATAGGTAAAACTGACCAGGGGGGGAGGGGGAGGGCTGAAGTGGGCAGGGAAGGAGGAAGAAGGAAGAGGGGAGGGGAGAAGGAAGGTAGAGGAGAGGGGAAGGAGGGGAAAGGCAGGTCTGATCATTTGCATGCTTATTGAGTTCAATGTGATTTATTCCTATGCAATTATGGTTAAGATAGGAAAAACTGACCATGGGGAGGAGGAGGGGGAAGGACCTTATTGGAGGGAGCAAAGGAAGGGGGAGGGGAGGGCAGGTTTGATCATTTGCAGGCTTATAGAGTTCAATGGTATTTACTTCCGTGCAATCATGCTTAAGATAGGTAAAACTGACCATGGGGAGGAGGAAGGGGAGGGGGAGGAGGGGGAAGGGGAAGGAGGGGATTGGAAGGGGTTGGGAATGGGGAGGGAGGGGCAAAGGAAGGGGGAGGGAAGAGGGAAGAGGGAGGGAATAGGAGGGAGGAGAAGGGAAGGTGGGTTTGATTGTTTGCATACTTCTTCAGTTCAATGGGATTTATTTCTGTGCAATCATGTTTGAAAATGGAAATGGACTGCCTTCAAGTCAATTCTGACTTATGTTGACCCTATGAATAGGGTTTTCATGGGAAATGGTATTCAGAGGTGGTTTTACCATTGCCTTCCTCTGAGGCTGAGAGGCAGTGACTGGCCCAAGGTCACCCAGTCAGCTTCATGGCTGTGTGAGCATTCACTTTCGTGGCTGTATAATGTATATGCCACCATTCAGCTCTGGCCTATATTCAGAACATTGCAATTTGCCATAAGTTTTCCAACTAAATATACTGAATTAAGGATAGATCTACATATATTTTTGGAAACTTGATCTGCAATACTGCAACTCTTCTGTCACAATTTCCCAGTTTATGTACATAAGTAGTAAAGCAGTGCCTCATTCGAAAGAACATATCATTTTGAAGGCAAAACAAAGTTCACCTGAATGAGAACCAAGAACAGGAGTGAAACCACTAGCTGGATCAGGGGTACCAGGCCATTTTAAATGGCCTGACATCCCCCATCTTCCTCCCCATTACAGTGCTGTGATAGGAAGAAAAAATGCTCCATTGTATGCTGGGCTTGAAAAACTGGTATAAACCTCTCCACTAAGCCCAGTGCTTCAAAGCGGATGAGTGTGGTCCGTATCTGCATTAGTGTATATGAACTGTTAAAAACAAAACTCTGCTGTCCTTCTCAGTCACTATAATGGGAAATCTAAGAACAGCTAAAACTGTTTTTTCCTCCTCTCACAGAAGTGGATGAAACTGGAGGCGTAGTATCCCCTCCAGGGTGGATTAATCCTGCCAGATTGTAGGCAGATTCATCCAGGACTTTTCCTCCATTTTGTTTTATTTTTAAAAACAAAGGTCTATAAATTATTCATTTCTACCAAAACTGGATGCAATTTGCAGTCATGGTCATCCAGGGGTATATTCGTCCAGGATCTTTGGTGTGTGTGTCTTAGACCCTTTACTTTTTGGGGAGCAGGGTCTCAGCAGGGTCCCTATGTTTCCAGTGCCCTACAAGACAATCAGCATGAAAGAGGAATATGTTAGTCACTGAGAAGCATCTTCCAACTTGCTTCCTTGTCCTTTCCTGCTGATTGGAGCCAATCAGAGTGAAAGGAGATGAGTCAGCCACTGAGAAGTCTCTTCTCAGTAGCTAACACTCTCCCCTTTCATGCTGATTGGCTCCTATGGATGTCTGTTGTTGTGGGGAAGGCATCAACAAGGATCTCATTCTCAAACCAACAGCAAAAGAAAAAAAGGGGGGAGGCTGTGGCTGTGACTATCATAAAGGAATCCTGCACTTCTGAATTTGCCACTACATTACTCTGGTCATCCTTTCTGATGGGATGAAGTCTGCCAAGTTATTTCTCAGGGGCAGACTTTACCATTTTTGGGTGGGTACAATAGGGATCATAGGGGGCAGGGAAAAGAGAATGAGCTCCCAGGAAAACTGGGATGGAGAAATATCACCCAAAGTAATGACCCTGCTGTTCCAGGGGTCATTGGTGGGGGCTGGGCTTTTGCCCACCATGGATTTGGGAGGATATAGCCTCTTCCCCCTGAGAGAGAGAGAGATCTGTGCATTGACTTATGTAGGGAAAGAGGGTGATGTAAAAATTGTGTAAATCTGCAGGGAAGATGGATGGGGAAAATGCCATCCCACAGAAAGGACCCTGTTATCTCAAGGGTTGCTTGTGGGGATGGGATCCTCCCCATCTCTCCACTGACTTGCGTCACGAAGTAGTGTAGTGGCAAATTCAGATGTGCAGTCACAATTCATGATAGTCACACCTTGGCCCCTCACAGCCATACCCCCTTTCTACTTTTCCTCATTTCCCTTGCTCTCTATGTCATAACAGATGTGCCTAGGAGCCAATCAGCATGAAAGGGGAGGTTGTGTATTAGCTACTGAGAAGAGTCTTCTCAGTGGCCTACTCACCTCTTTTCACTCTGGACAAGGACTCTTCTCTGTGGCTAATACACTCCCCTTTCTTACTGATTGGCTCATATATAGGGACCTGGCTAGGACCCTGCTCCCCAAAAGCTTAGGTGAGGTTAGGGGTCTACGACCTCCCGCAACTACACCTCTGATAGTGAAAGGCATACATTCAGCTAAAAACCAACAGTTTTTAATCTTTCTCCCAAATCACTGTGATTGGAATGCCCTAGGAAAGCAAATCACTATAATTTAAAGCTAGATCTCTCCATCAAAACAAAAGATTGCCAATTCCACCCCTTCTCCTCTCAAACTCTGGGTGGTTCTTCAATCAGCTTGGTTTTGTTTCTCCAGGGCGTGGGGGAGTAGATACAGCAGTGGTTTTTGGTTTTTTGGACAGCTGAGCCACAGAGCCATTTGAAAGCTTAGGCAGTTCCTGATGTGCCATGTGACACCTTGTTAGTGGCATGATATGTCTCAGAAATGTGAGAACCTCCCCCAAATTACCCGTTACATCATAATTTGGGGTTCATGCAAAGCCAATGTGCACCCCTCTTGGATCTATCAAAATACCTTATCAATAGCAGCTTTGTCCATAACTCTCCTATATACTTTCACTAGGCCTTAGAAGTGTATAACGTAGCATAACTCTGCCAACTTGACATGAGTCACACAACTTATTGGGGATAAGGACTGGCCTTTTCCAGTCAGTAAATAAGGCAAGTCCAGGTGGGACAAACAAGTCACTTTGTGGTTAGTAACAGAACATCTGTGGTCAGCCCTCAGGAAGAACAATGGAAAGTTCCTGTCTTTCCCCATCTGGGTTGGCATAGTTGAATAAGAAAACAAGAACACACATGGGTACAGCCATGCCTGATATGGCAGGAGTTGGCCTGAGGTTCATAACTGTATTGGGCATTGGTGGACACTTAAGGACGTCAACTTGAAAGCAATGCTACAATCTGTGTAGACAGTACTCAGCTACATAGACCAATGGCTTAATATAAAGCAGCATCCTACATCATTTGAGAGCTCATTTGAGTGAACACATCTATGCCATAGTATTTCTCTTCTGCAATGGGGATTTCCTCTTTTTAACAAAGCTTTACAATGACCACAGCTGCATTGACTGGCTCAGTACTGGGTCTATGAACCTTAGAGTTTTAGCATGTCTGGAGTAGAACAGAAGGAGCCTCTCCTGACAGGACATTTAGTCCAATTCAGCCTATCAGACACTCCATTAGGGGTTGGAGCTCAAAATTCTTCTCCACCCATAATAATAATTACAAAGTTCTTTGGTGTGAATTGAAGTATAAACAAAGTATATGGCAACCAGAGAAAAAGCAACTGAGGATGGTCCATATATTTTAGATACCAGATGCTTTCACGAGGATGTCCCAGAAATGCATTTGGTGGTGGTTCCAATTAAACAAATTCTCTTTAAATAGTTTCAATTACACAGCCATCAGGAAAAAACCTAGAGTAAATCAAGAAAAGGGAACATTTGTTTTGTTAAAAGAAAGAAAAAAACAAACAACAAAAGTGTTTCTTATGTGCAGTTGTAGCCCTAAGAGGATTTAACAGTGTAGTGGATCAGATTTCTCTAAACCTTCACATTTCTGATAAGAGCCACCTCTGTGAGGTGACAGTCACACCATGCAGCATAAGTTACTTTAAGCTGCAGATAAGCAAAAGGCCATTTAGGGGTTCTGAGTGTCATACATGGAGATGCAAAACAGGAGGAGAATTTGCACTCATCTGGAACTTCCCAAGGATTAACGGTGAAAGCGTTGATTCCCTTGCTGTTCTGAATCATGATTTATCTTCAGACTGTGACTGAGCACAAGGCAGTGCTTTTAATAATATTATGGTTTTCATGGCAGTCCCTTTATCTGGAGGTCATCATTAGACATGTTTGATCAGGGCTGTAACATGCACCTGACCAGTAGTTGTAGCCTTTTCTGGTGAGTGAGCTAATTGTTGGTCACTGATTATTAACATCATTTCGGTGCTAGCAGTGATTAGTAATAATGAGGATATTAATATAACTAAATGAGATTAGGATTCAGAAGAAAAGCCAAGTTGGGAAGGGAACAAAAGCAACACATTCAATTTAAATAACTGGCAGGCAATTTAGGAGGGATAAAATTCTGGCTTCAAAACTGTTAAGACATGATCAATGGAATAAAATATCTTCATATGCAAGAAAAGCCATAGCACAATGGGAGAACACACTGGACTCCTCTACAGCACAGGAAAATACTGTTATGAGCATGGGGGTTGGGATGGATGATTCGTGTGGGTCCCCTTTCCAGCCTCTGATTTGGAATCCTGTTTCTTGGAATGAGGAACTCTCTGCTGGTCAAATGAGTCTTTTGTTAACCAAATAGAGTGGCCAGGTAGGATAATGGGTCTATCAGTTGCCCAGCAACTGCTGAATGGTCCAGGAAGATCCTTTTGTCATTGAAACTCTTCAGGAGGGCCTCCCCCCCCCTCCTGGAGCCTGGGAGAGTTTTTTGTGTTTTGAGTGTGTCTGAAGAATTGCTGGGGACTGGAGGCAGGCAGAGAGACTGGCTCTCTGCACCATGGCATTTGGGGTGCATCCTGTAACCCTGATGGAAAAGCTGGATATTGGACTGCTGATGCCCTGAAGCCCTCCATCTTAAGCTCAGGTTGGAATGTGTGTAAATAAATAAACCATATTTCATAAAGACACCACAGTCTCTGCTGACCTTCTTCCCCAAAGGAAACCAAATCCTGGAGGAGCACAGGGACCCCGGAAATCTCACCGCTCGGAGATTGGGGAGGCGCACAACAATACCTTGGAGATCTGCTTCCACTTTGGATAAAAAGTACTGGCAGATGGAATTGGATGGAGCAATTGCTTACATGTCTTTGCTGTCACTCTACCTGCAGGGACAATGAGATGGTTTGTTCTCCCTCTTCTGTGCAAAGGCTAATATTATTGTTAAAAATAAACACAGATAATAATGAATACAAACAAACATATATCTAATCAGAAAAATCCATAATAGTAATATAAAATACAGATTGATATTAAGTCCTCAGAATTATGACTGAAAGAGCTTAAATCAACTTCAATCAAATATAAAAAAAACTGTGTTGCACTTTTGAAATGGTCGATTTGTCTTCCAGTTATTAATAAAAAATATTCCAGTTTGTGCTAAACTTTTCTTGTTATTTTCTATTATCTGACATAGCATGGAATGGCATGGTAAAAACAGCATAAAGAAGCAGTTTCATATATGGACACTGCTGTGAGGGTTTGATATGCATTCATGTAATTTAGCAGGGAAAAAAATGATCCCAGGGGATTCCATATCCACATTTTCAGAAAAGAGGTGGAGACGCATTGGAACTGGCAGAAAAGTAAATGTGTCTCTGCCTTAAGCTGATATGATCAGATTCTGCTTCCCTGCCGCTCCTTCTTTCCCCTTCCTATGTTATTCAACCTTTGTCAAATTTGAGATTTTTAACTCCTTGAGGCAGAGACCTACCATTTTATATTTTTATAAAGCACAACACTCACTAATAGTTCTATACAAATCATAAGAGCAAGACGAAGAAGCCAGAAGCCAGCCCCCAATATACAAACAAGCCACAGTGGCTGTTGCTTAATGTTGCCCTCCTGTCTTCTCCAGGAATGCCTGGCTAGTGGCTACTATATCAAATCCTTCTGCAGTGCCCAAGGGCTGGCAAATCATCACCAGCTCTGTTACCATTAGCTAGCGGAAGAAGTGGGGCAGACAACACAACTTGTCTTTTCCTCAGAAATGGTCAGCAGCTCTTGACGCACTGAGTAAAAAAACCATCCTAAAGCATACTTCCTTCCCCCTTCCCATGAAGCCTTAATCACCTTTTCTTCCCTGCCCTCCCAAACAGAAGTGTTATCCCCACCATGGCCACCTTTCCAATAACGACACCCACTTTTTTCTTCTCTGATACAAAAACTTAACTGTTGAGCAAGGAGCACAACAGGTGTTAGCAATAACATGGGACCCTGGGATATTAAAGGGGTGAGTGGATTATTGTAGAAGGAAAGTTTAGTGGGAAGTGAGTGGGTGGTGGTTGGGGACAAAAACTTTTCAGTCAAGCTGTACAGCTGCATTTGTTGAAGAATGTGCTTAAGACACATGTCCTTTGCTAGCTATGGGGGAAAGCACTTTTGATCCCTTTCAAGTATGTCTCCCCTTCTAAGACTGCTCTAGATCTGGGCAGCCAGGCTGAAGTGAGAGAGAGAGCTAGCTAGCTAGCTAGCTAGTTAAGAAGTGGGTGGGGAAGGAGCCTAGGCAGAGTGAGGATTAGGGTTGCCAGGTTCAATCCCTGAGAGTGATCCTGTATCTTTAGGAGAAGAGAAAGTCAGCCAAGTGCAGGGGTTCTTGCAACCCTGTAATGGGAAAAACCACAAGGTGGAATTATCCCTCTCCCCTGCACAACTTTTAAAGATACAAAAGACCTCTTGGTTGCCAGTGAGGATAGAGGGTTAGATCTTTGAAAGCACCAGTTGGTGGGGCTGAATGAATCAGCCAGTTTTAGTTTCTCTGGTTCTCATTCGTCCAGTCATAACTTCAGTTCACCACAGTCTGTGAATTAATTTTTTAAAAAAGTTCTCATGGAAATTCACCAACATTTAAGTATGAATTTCTTCTAATATACACATTTTGAATGCAATGTTGCCTAATATACACATTTTGGCAAGCAGTTGCCCTTAATAACAATCATTTCAATATGCTATTTTCAATATATTTATTTATTTATTATTTGATTTATATCCCCCTTTCCTCCCAGCAGGAGTCCAGGGCAGCAATATGAATGCACTGTTGTGCACACTTTCCCCTAATATACATATTTTTTTGGGTTGGAGAACTACAATGCAAAATTCAGGGAAGCATGTGAATTTAAAATGTTAGCTGTGTTTTATTTTTTTATTTATAAGATTTCTTACTCATCCTTCACCACAAGGTCCCAGGGCAGGTTACAACAATCGAACATACAATTAGAAAAACAGATAAAACCATTGGGTTACGTCCAACAAAGTTGTCCTGTTGACACAATGGCTTCCATCTGTGCAATGGGACCCCTTCTCCTCTTGTCATGCACCCTTGTGCTCCCCCCAAATCTGTTTCAGAGGGTTGGGGGGGGAATCCAGAACAATTTTGGGGGATGTATAGGGGCACACGGGCAGAGAAGGGAAGGGATCCTCTAGCACAGACAGGTGTCCTTGCATTAACCAGATCATGATTACTGGATGAACCCCAGTACATTTATAAAATAAGTAAACACGTTTCAAATGGAACTGAACAGCAAAAGAGGTGGGTCCCACAAAACAAAATACCTTAACTGTCAAAAGCCAGGGCCAAGAGGTGTGTCTTCCGCAAACAGTGCCATGAAGATGCTAGACACCGCTCTGTGGGGAGGGAGTTCCCCAATCTAGGGGCTGCCAGGAAGAAAGCCCTCTCTTGGGTTGCCATTCCCCACACTTCTGAGGGGGGGGTTTATCAAGACAGTGCCTGTGAACACCCAACAAGGTTGATAGGAATGGCGATGGTCTTTCAGATATTTGGGGCCTAAGTCATTTAGTCCTTTAAACTCTAATGTCAGCATCTTGAATCAGGCCTAGGAATGATCTGGCTACCACTGCAGCTGCTTTAACACAGTGGTTATAGGAGTTCTCACAGGAACATCAGCCACTAAACTGGCTGCTGCATTTTCACCAGTTCAGATTTCTGAACTGTCTTCAAGGGCAGCCACATGTAGAGCATATTGCAATAGTCCAGATTGTGTATTGTTTCAGGAAGTGCAAATTAGGTAGGGTCACATTAAAATGCAGGCAGAACTAAATTTCTCCACCATCCCTGGCAGAGTGAGTCTCTTAGCCGCATGAAGAGTTTCATTTTTCAGCCCGCCTTTTCTCCCATCTCTGGGCAGAGCAACACAGCAAACTAATGTTAAGCCAGGATGCTGAATTCAGACATAACAAGAAACCGTATTTAGCTCAAGCAGAGATTCACAATCCTGATTTGTTGGCCCCAAATAAACCACAATGAGTGATCCTGGTTCAGATTAGATGTACAGACAACAAGCCAGAGTTAAACTAAACCAACCATAGTTTAAGTGTTATGTACAGGGCTTGGAAAAGTTACTTTTTTAAACTACAACTCCCATCAGCCCCAGCCAGCATGGCCACTGGATTGGGCTGATGGGAGTTGTATTTCAAAGAAGTAACTTTTCCAAACTCTGGTTATGTATAAACACTCACTGGCCAGAAAGACTACCTTCCAAACTGGCAGAGCAATCCAAACCCCCTTTGTGCCAGGCTGCTGGTGGTGGTGAATTTCTCCCTAAGACTATTTACTGAAGGAATATTCCTCGTATGGATAGGATTACATGAGTCAAATGTATGACAATTGATTCCCCCCCCACCATTACTGGAACAAATTGGGAAGGACTGATAAAACATGAATCCCTGCCCAGAGAGAACAAAGACAGTGTCATGTAGTCAGCACCATGCTGTGTTAGCTGCATTCTGACAGTTGCCAAATGTAATAGAGCCATATGAATCTGGAAGAATGAAAAACATCATCAAACTCTTAATATTCTGCCCTGCTTTTCCTGTTGACATGCACCCCAGCCGCAGCTTGAGCTTGAGCATTGTTATTCAAAGGTCAGCGCTATTTAGGTAAGGCATGCATATAATGTACTCAGGGGGTAAGAGACACACACCCTTTCCACAAAGCAATAACTGGATGGATGCAATAAAACCTGTGACAGTTATAAGCAGCAGGCACTGGAAAACAAGCAGCATATGAACAAATGGAACAGTATAACAGCCGGATACACGAAAGGGGTCATTGGTCCATCATACACAATAGTCCCATTTGAGGGAGGATAGGCCACAGCTCAGTCATAAAGCACATCATTTGCATGCAAAAGGCCACTGGCTCAGTCCATGTTATCTCCAGCTAAAATGTCCTAGGTACCATGACTGGGGAGCTCCTCTGCCTAGAGTTGGAGTTGGAGAACTGCTCCCCTTCAGAGTAGGTAATATTGCGGTGAAAAGACCAATTGTCTGGCACAGTATGCAGCAACTTTATATGCTCACTTAGCTAAGCATGCATTCTGCTTTGATATGAGCCATAACTCAGTTGCAGAGTGCATGCTTTGAATGCAGAAGATTCCAGTTCCAGTCCTTCCCTGTAAATTATCTCCAGATAAGAATCTCAGGTAGCAGTACTGAGAAAGGCCTCCCATTCCTTGAGGATTTAGCAACCGAGTGACATTTGCCATTGACAACATCAGGCTAGAAGGATCAATGGTCTGGTTCAGCATAAAGCAGTTTCATGTGTTCATATTTGTTCACCTTTCTTTCTGATTGGCTGTAGCAGTGAACTGCACTGTGGCTCTGTGGGTGTTGTTTCCCACAAGTAGCAATTTCTACTGGTAAACTACATCCTGGTACCTGCTAACCTAGTACTATTCCACAGGGCTACTGCACTATAGCAGCCCAAGCAGTCCTGGTTCATATGATAGGCTCCATATGGGAGAAATGGGGAATATGGTAGGATGGGAGCCTTTGGAAATTCCATCATGTATCTTTTACCTGAGCATGATTAGGAAGTTCTTCTATTGAGTAAATAAATAAGTTTCTAGTCCTGTTGTTCCCCTTTTGCATCTGGCATGATTTATTTTTCCTGAACAGTCTAAAGTTGAGTTTTGCCTTGTAGTGGTCACTTCGACATCTCTCTGCGGTAGGACTGGATTTCTATTGCAGTGTTCTTTCCCACTGAATTATCGGACAGCTCTGATGTTGCCACCTGTGAGCTTTCTGCTGCAGCTTATGCTCTTCCTTGTTCATCTGGTCCTTCCCCTTAAGAAGAAAAAGAGCTTCTCACCTGCATGTGGACACTGATACAAGGGCATTGTCTGGGATGTTCTGAGGAGTGTTTGTTGGGGCATTGTTTTCCCAATGGGACATGAATCTTTCCTGGGGAGTCCATTGCATATTTATGCTTGCCTTCTCTGAAGCTGGTCATGGAGTTGGCTGACTGCTGTGATTAAGAATGGCACTATCTGGCCGTGCATGCTTGCCTAACAAAGGATTGTTGTTAGGAGGTTGTAGCATGGGCTGCGAGAGCCAGTGTGGTGTAGTGGTTAAGGTGTTGGACTGCGACCTGGGAGACCAGGGTTCGAATCCCCACACAGCCATCAAGCTCACTGGGTGACCTTGGGACAGTCACTGCCTCTCAGTCTCAGTGGAAGGCAATGGAAAACCCCCTCTGAAAACCGCTTACCATGAAAACCCTATGCATAGGGTCGCCATAAGTCGGGATCGACTTGAAGGCAGTACATCATCATCAAGGTAGCATGGGCTGCAGAGAAAGATGTGGTCTCTCCTTGCCTGCCTGGTTGTATGGTGGTGGTGGTGTGAACTAGGTAGGGTAATATCATGGGGTCATTCACAGCTGCTGTACATTGACTGGTGAATTCCATGCATGGGTAATGACAGACCAGGGTGCAATGCTGCAATTGTTGTAGGTGATGGATTGTTTTGCTGCGGATACTGTGGGAGTGTCTATCAGTATTGCTACATTATTTCTTATTTTTGCTAGTATTGCTTGCTTTCTGTTTTGCTGCTGAATGAAATGTTGCATGGAGGGCCTGTAGCTTTGAATAGCCCAAAATGTAAGATATCTTTGACACAAACTGCTGCATACCCCACATACTGTGACTGGCATGGAGTGCAACTGGGTGATCCAAACTTTCCTTAAAATCTCGTATTGTAGGATGATAGCTTCATCCAGACTGATTATCAGGTTTATTTATCACATCGAAAAACAGCTGTTCAAGAAAAATCCAAAAGCAATCTCAGCAATCTCCTCCTTCTCTATTGTGTGTTTTTCAGCTGTGGTCACAAATCAGCCCAGAGCACTCTTCTGCATTGCTGCTGAGCGGTAATTGCTGACCTGTGAAATTGCAGATGGGGTCTTTTGTGACCAGGATCACTGCGAGTGAGCATAGGCATCACTTCTTTCTTTTTTTGAGGGCTTGCTTTCAGTGAATGGACGCAATTAGCCATCCCATTTCAATATCGTCTTCATGTTTCTCCCACTAGAGTGGATAATCACCGACAACAGATGAGATAACAGGCTATATTATTCCTTTGATAACAAAATGCATTTCAACCTCTTGGGGAAACTCTATCAGCGAGGGCCAAGCCACCCACTTTAATGGGTAGAGAGCAAATTTTGCCCTCACCGCAGTAACATTCCAATGACAACACTAATTTCCACGATAGCATTTGCCTATAAATTATAATAATATTGAGGACCATAGTCCCAATATTCCACATTCAGCTGAGTACATTAAAGGATCCCTTGTACACATCAAGTTGTGCTCATTATCTGGATCCCACGTGTGCATTGCCTCCAATCATATGGATGCCCCTACATATATACGTGCAGGAGACAGATGTCATTGGGCCATGACCAGAGGGCTGTGTAACTGTCTAGGGGATGGCTAGATGGCATAGTCCCATTTCCCCCTCATAGCTGGCAAGACAATGCACTTTCTGTATATATCTAAGAATATAAGAACCTGCTGGATCAGGCCAGTGGCCCATCTAGTCCAGCATCCTGATCTCACAGTGGCTAACCAGATGCCCATGGGAAGCCCGCAAGAAGCAACTATGTGCTGTGTGAAGAAGAACTTTCTTTTATCTGTCCTGAATCTTCCAACATTCAGATTCATTGGATGTCCACAAGTTCTAATGTTATGAGAAAGGGAGAAAAGTGTCTATCTATTCTCTCCATGTCGTGCATACTTCTATAAACTTCTATCATGCCATCTCTTACTCGCCTTTCCTCTGAACTAAAAAGCCTCAAATGCTGCAACCTTTTCTCACACGGGATTCGCTCCATCCTCTTGATCATCTTGGTTGCCTTTTTTGAACCCTTTCCAACTCTACAATATCTTTTTTAAGGTGAGGCAGCCAGAACTGTACAGTATTCCATATGCGGTTGCACCACGGATTTGTATAAAAGCATTATGATATAAGCAGTTTTATTTTCAATTCCTTTCCTAAATGATCCCTAGCATGGAATTTGCCTTTTTCACAGCTGCTGCACACTGGGTCGACATCTTCATCAAGCTATCCACTATGACCCCAAGATCTCATTCCTAGTCAATCACTGCCAGTTCAGACCTCATGAGGGTATATATGAAATTAAGAGTTTTTGCCCTGACATGCATTACTTTACACTTGCTCACATTAAATTGCATTTGCCAGTTTACCACCCATTAACTCAGTTTAGAGAGGTCCTTTTGGAGCTCTTCACAGTCACTTTTTGTTCTAATGACCCTGAACAATTTAGTATCATCAGCAAATTTGGCCACCTCACTGCTCACCCCTAATTCTAGATCGTTTATGAACAAGTTAAAAAGCACATGTCCCATGTACTTTCTACATCCCTCTGTTAGGAGAACTATCCATTTATTCTTGCTACAGCAAGGCTTGTTCTTCTATATGCTTGGTTATTTTATATTTAAAATACTTTCTACCAGTTTTACTAAAACAGAGATTAAGCTAATTGGCCTGTAATTTCCAGGATCCCCCCGGATCCCCTTTTAAAGATTAGCGTGACATTGTCCACTGTCCAGTTCTCAGGTATGGATGTAGAGATAATCATCATCATCATCATCATCATCATCATGAACTAGAACAGAAGCATAAACAAGGCCATTCTGGGGTGTTACTTTAGTAGAGCCAAAGGAGGAGGAAAATACATTATGCCATCCATATGTCTCACACAGAAGCAGGTAAAGATGTACAGTTCTCAGTATCAGTAGAATACAAGATAAATTCCCACCATATTCCATAGAAGCACTCTGGTTCCTCGGTTCCTCTAGATACCCATAAATCGTGAGTCAATTTCTTGACAAGTTACATATTTTTGACAGAAGATCAGCTATCTCACATTTAAGATCTTGGAGAACTCTCAGATGGATGCCATCTGGACCCGGTGATTTCTCAGTTATTATTTTGTCCATTAAAGCCTAGGACTTTGTCTCTCATCACCACTATCTGACTCAGTTCCTCAGACTCCCTTCCTACAAAAGTTTGTTGAGGCACAGGGATCTGCCCTATGTCCTCCACTGTGAAGACAGATGCAAAGAATTCATTTAGCTGCTCTGCAATCCCCTTATTCTGCTTTAACAAACCCTTGACTCTCTTTTTGTCCAAGGGTCCAACTGCCTCCCTAGACAGTCTCCTGCTTTGAATGTACTTGAGCAATTTTTTGTTGTTGGTTTTTATGTTTTTAGCATCATGCTCCTCAAATTTTTTTATAGAATCCTTTATTGTCTTCTTGCATTTGTTTTCCAGAGTTTGTGTTCCTTTTTATTTTCCTCATTTGGACAAGACTTCCATTTTTTTTGGAAGGAAGCCTTCTTGCCTCTAACAATTTCTTTGACTCTGCTCATTAACCATGCCGGCATCCTTTTAACCCTGGTGGTACCTTTCCTGTTCTCCAGCATACATTCCAGTTGAGCTTCTAATACTGTGTTTTTAAACAAATTCGAAGCATTTTGGAGTGATTTGACCCTCTTGGGTGTGTCTTTCACCTTACTTTTTACCAATCTCCTCATTTTTAGGAAGTTTCCTCTTTTGAAGTTAAATGTGACCATGTTGGATTTTCTTGGCAATTGGCCATTTACATGTATGTTTAATTGAATTGCACTGTGGTCACCACTCCCAACTGGGTTGACAACACTTATTTATTTATTTATTGTATTTATATACCCCCCCATATCCGAAGCTCTCTGGGCGGTTTACAATAACTAAAAACTTTAAAAACAAATATACAAATTTAAAAACACATTTTTAAAAACAATTTAAAACACAATTTAAAACATATCTACATGTAATCTACATATAAATTACTACAGATCATGTTTGCACCAGGTCTAGGGTGCCACTTAAGATTAAGACCAGGGTGGCCACCCCTCTGGTTTGTTCCATGACCAACTATTCAATGGCACAGTCATTTAGGGTATCTAGAAATTTTACCTCTTTGTTGTGGCTGGAACACATATGTAGCCACTCTTGGTCAGCGTAGTTGAAGTCACCCATTACTATAATGTTTCCTAGTTCAAATGCTTCCTCAATTTCATTTTTCATCTCAAGATCTCTCTAAGCATTTTGACCAGGGGATGATACAACATTTCCAGTACGAAATTACTCCTGGAGCACAGTATCACAACAATTCTGTGGAGGAGTGTGCCTCTTTGGGGGTTTCTAGCTTGCTGAATTCAATGCCTTCTTTCACATATAGAGTGACACCACCTCCAGTTCATCCTTCCCTCGCCTTCTGATGTAGTTTATATCCAGGAATAATCACGTCCCATCGGTTTTCTCCATTCCACCAGGCTTCCTTTTTGCATACTATATCAGTGCTGTCCTCTAAGACCGAGACCTAGTTGTCCTATCTTGGCTTGGAGGCTTCTCACATTAGCATATAAACATTTGTATACAGTGTCTCTCTTCAAGTGTCTTTGGCACTTTTGGTTTGGCCAGCAGTACACTTTCCTCTCTGTTTTGCTATTCTGTGTCTCTGCACTCACTATACCTAGTTAAATAGTTACCCATTTCAGTGTTCCATCATTTTTTCTGTCTCTATCCCATGGGGGAGATTTGTGTTGACCTGGACTCTCCTCAGCTCCTGATGGCTTCCCCCCCCCTCCATTCGTTTAAAAGCTGCTCTGCCTTTTTAATTTTAAGTGCAAGCAGTCTGGTCCCATTCTGGTTCAAGTGGGCCATGTCCCTTTTGTACAGGCCTGGCTTGTCCCAAGAATGTTTCCCAGTACCTAACAAATCCAGATTCCTCCTCCCAACACCATAGCCTTATCCACATATTGAGACTACAAAGCTGCTCCTTTCTAACTGACCCTGTGCATGGAAAAATAAAGAGCTGGAATGTACTTTCTGTAGGGAAGAGCTGTAGCTCAGTTGTAGAGCATCAGCTGTGTATACAGAAGGTCCTAGATTCAATCCCTAGCATCTCCAGGTAGGGTGAGAAATATGTCCTGGCTGAAGACCTGGAGAGCTGCTGCCAGTCAGTGTAGACAATACTGAAGTAGGCGGACCAATGGTCTGATTCAGAATAAGGCATGTTCCATGTCCCTCTGGAAATCCATGATTTCTGATTGGTGGAAAGGACTAGCAGCAAGGGGGTGAACATTTCCACCTGCCTTGCTTTACCCCATAACTTGAAGTCAGGTAAAGTCTGCTGCTTGGACGACTGTGCTTGAAGGGTTGTGTGGTGGAGAGAGACTGAGGATTGCCAAAACTGTGAGTGTATATGGGGCTTGAAAGAATCTTTACCTCCTAAAATGAGAGATTGGGAAGGGCATAAGAAAGGAGGCGCAGGTGAGCTGAGGGAGGAAGGTTGCCATATGTGAAATGTGTGGCTGCCAACCAGTGCTGCTCAGTGAATGAAGAAGGGTTTTTGGTCTGCAAAAAGGTAAAACTATTTTTCATGATTGTTCACCCAATCATTAGTACTCTATACATCTGAAGCATTCTGTCTATCACCAAAATAGGCTGCAAGGACATTAGGTTTTCCTCAAGTTAGGAACATGGCTCATGAATTCTTCTTTTATGGTGGCAGAACTGCTACTACTGAACTGTTTTGTTTATTCATTTATTTTTTTAGAAATTTTGGCCCCCTGGCAGTTATGATGCGGGGTGCCGCAGGGTACCATCTTGTCCCCCATGTTGTTTAACATCTACATGAAGCCCTTGGGAGTGGCCATCGGGAGATTTGGGGTGAGGTGTCAGCAGTATGCTGGTGATACCCAGCTCTATTTCTCTGTAACATCTGAATCAGAAGAGGCCATTGAAACCCTGGACTGCTGCCTGGACTCGGTGGTGGGCTGGATGAGGGTAAATAAACTGAGATGAATCTTAGCAAGGTGAAGGCACTGTGGGTTGGTGGTTCCCAAGTTCAGATAATTGGGCAGTTGCCTACTTTGCATGGGGCCATACTCCCTCTGAAAGAGCAGGTCCATAATCTAGGGGTGCTCCTAGATCCATCTTTGTTGCTAGAGGCCCAGGTGGCCTCAGCAGCTAGGAGTGCCTTTTACCAGCTTCAGCTGGTAAGACAGCTGCAGCTGTTTCTGGACCGGGATAGCCTGACCACTGTTGTCCATGCACTGGTAACCTCCAGGCTGGATTACTGTAATGCACTCTATGTGGGGCTGCCCTTGAGGTTGGTCCGGAAGTTGCAGCTGGTGCAAAATGCAGCAGCGAGACTGATCACTGGGGCAGGGTATCACCAACATCTCACCTTGATCCTGAAAGAATTGCACTGGCTGCCCATTTGCTACCAGGCCAAGTTCAAGGTTCTAGTTTTGGTGTACAAAGCCCTATACAGCTCGGGATCAGGATACCTGAAAGACCGTCTTACCCCTTATATACCCAGTCGATCACTGCACTCTGCAGGTGAGGACCTCTTGCAGATGCCATCTTATCAGGAGGTCCGTTCTGCACAACATATGAAACAGAACTTTTGTGTGGCAGCATCTACCCTGTGGAACTCCCTACCCTTAAATATTAGACAGACGCCATCTCTGTTATCTTTTTGGCACCTATTGAAGACTTTTGTCTTTCAACAAGCCTTTTAAGTTGAGACCTAATCCCAGTCTGCTTCTGTGTTGGAATTGCTTTTTAATATGCTTTTAAACCCTTTTTAAAAAAAAGTTTTTTAACCTTTTTTTAAATGTCTTCAGAGCTTTTAAAAAAATGTTTTTAAAGTTGTTTTGTTTTAATGTATTTCAAAGTATGTTCTTATGATGCTTTAAAGTGGTTTTAGTGCTTTTGTTTGCCCCTCTGGGCTTCTGCTGGGAGGAAGGGTGGGATATAAAGAAAGAAAGAAAGAAAGAAAGAAAGAAAGAAAGAAAGAAAGAAAGAAAGAAAGAAAGAACTTCACGGTCTCAGGCAATCAAAGTGGTGTACAAGATAAAAATGAAATGCAAAACATACAAATTCTAAAAACAATTAAAAACATTCCTTCAGGGATATACAGTTACTATTTCATCAATGACTGGGTCACACCGCAGGGGAAGACTTGTTAAACAAAAATGTCTTCAGAAGGTTTTTAAACTTCGCCATGCTGAGTGCATCATGGTGCCAGCTGCAGAGAAATTGTAACAGCTGTATTGCTAATGATACATTTAAAAAAAATGTTGTACACCGCTGTTGATAAATGCTATAAAAGAAATAAATAAAAAAAATCCGGAGGACCATGTTGTTGTTATGTGCCTTCAAGTCAATTTCGACTTATGGTGACCCTATGAATCAGCAACCTCAAATAGCATCTGTTATAAACCACCCTGTTCAGATCTTGTAAGTTCAGCTCTGTGGATTCCTTTATAGAATCAATCCATCTCTTGTTTGGCCTTCCTCTTTTTCTACTCCCTTCCATTTTTCCCAACATTATTGTCTTTTCCAATGAATCATGTACTCTCGTTATGAGTCCAAAGTATGATAACCTCCGTTTCATCATTTTAGCTTCTACTGAAAGTTCTGATTTAATTTGTTCTAACACCCAATTATTTGTCTTTTTCGCAGTCCATGGTATCCGCAAAGTTCTCCTCCAACACTACATTTCAAATGAGTTGATTTTTCTCTTATCTGCTTTTTTCGCTGTCCAACTTTCACATCCATACATAGAGATCAGGAATACCATGGTTTGAATGATCCTGACTTTAGTGTTCAGTGATACATCTTTGCATTTGATGATCTTTTCTAGTTCTCTCATAGCTGCCCATGCCAGTCCTAGCCCTCTTCTGATTTCTTGACTATTGTCTCCATTTGGGTTAATGACAGTTTGGTTTATGCTGAGAAATATATAATCAATTTGATTCCTATATTGACCATTTGGTGATGTCCATGTGTACAGTCAACTTTTCAGTTGCTCAAAAAATGTGTTTGCAAGAAATAAATGATTGCCTTCAGAGAATTCAATAAGTCTTTCTCTGGCTTCACTTCTATCTCCTAAGCCTCATTTTCCCACAATTTCTAATTCTTCTGTTTTCCCTACTTTTGCATTCCAGTCCCCCGTGATTATCAGCACATCTTGTTTTGGTGTGTGATCAGTTTCTTCCTGTACTTTTGTGAAATATTTCTCCAATTACTCTTCTTCTGTGTTTGTCATTGGAGCATAGACTTGGATGATGGTTATTATGCAGCCACAAGAGTGGCTGTGTACTATAGCCAACATGGATTTTTCACATTCCACAATGTTAAAAAGAAAATACCCCCATGCCATTCTGATGCTTCCCATAAGCTCATTTCAAAACAAAACCTTACACAACCTATAGTCCTGAACTCAGAAACGCTTGCTTAACAACTCTCTAAATTTTCATGGTGATACACAGAATAGTCAGAGAAAACTGAGAGTTCAAAGTGTAAAAAGAGAGAGAGAAAAACCACACCCATTTTGAAATTTTTCTGTCAGAATTCTCATAATTTGTTGAAATTAATTAAAAATCAGCCATGTTCACAAAGTAAATGTAATCCTGTTACTGACCTTGCCCCATACTCTGACTTTCATCTTCTGCATTAAATTTAATTAATTTAAGAAATTTTACATTGAACTCATTGACAATGTCAGTGTTTTAAAAGCCAGACTCACAGCTGCTTGACTTGGCTGATCAGGGGGCCACACCCACACCAGACCTTTATTTCACTTTAGACAGTCATGGCTTCTCCAAAGAATCCTGGGAAGTGTCATTTGTGAAGGGTGCTGAGAGGAGACTCTTACTCCCCTGACAGAGCTTCAGTGGCCAGAGTAGTTTAACAGTCACCCACTCTGACTGAAGCTCTGTGAGGAGAACTCTCAGCACCCTTCACTAACTACACTTCCAAGGATTCTTTGGGGGAAGACATGACTGTCTAAAGTGAAATAAAGGTCTGGTGTGGATGTGGCCAGGGACAGCTTTGGTTTAAATTTGGGTGGGAGGCTACATGTGTCTGCTGCAGAATAAAAAGGTGGACAAAATGCTGAAAAGCAATGGTACTGTTCACAATATTTTCCTTTTGGAAAGGAAAGGGGCTTCCTCTCTCACTGCCCACCCATCCAATCTCCTTCCCTCCCCCTCCCCCACCTATCCCTGCCACTCTCCCAGGTCTGTTTCACCTATCCTAAGCATGATTTCATGGGAGTAAATCCCATTGAACTCAGTAAGCATGCAAATGATCAGATCTGACTTTCCTATCCTTCCACTCTCCCCTCCCTTCCTCCTCCCCTCTCCTCTTCTTCCTCCTCCCCTGCCCACTCCAGCCCTCCCTCCCTCCCTCCCCCCTGGTCAGCTTTACCTATCCTAAGCATGATTGCATGGGAGTAAATCCCACTGACCTCAATAAACATGCAAATGATCAAACCTGTCCTCCCATCCCCCTCCTGCCTGATCCCCTCTCCCCTCCCCTCTGCCCTTCCTCCCCTCCCTCCTTCTTCTCCTCCCCTTCCCATCCCCTGTGTTCAGTTTCTCCTATCCTAAGCATGATTGCAGGGGAGTAAATCCCATTGAACTCAATAAGCATGCAAATGATCAATCCATTCTCAGCAAACTTGCACAGGACAGGATCCCATTTCTTACCTCCCAGATTAAAAAGCAGAGAAATTCACTAATAGGCAAAAAACCTTACGGGTTAAGAACGTACCTATAGCCAACAGGTATTTCTATCACACTTTAAAAAGCAGGAAGAATTTGGTAACGTGCCTCTGAGCATATGGTCAGTGGTGGCAACACCTGCAATCAGCCCAAAGAAAAGAAACAAGATATATGCTGTGCTGATCTTGTATTAGCAGGGAGGAAGCAACAATATTAAGATACAGTTGATATAATTCAGATAGTCACTTTAAATATGTTTGATTTACTTTGCAATTTTAGTGATGTTTCCTATAGTAAATCATTTTGTTTTGCTTCTTTTTCTGTCAAAATGTGAAGCACAGCAACGCTTTGCAAAATATACACTAATAAACTCCAAAAACAATTTTGGAATAATAGCACTCACTATTCTGCAGAATAGTCTCCAGTGGATATGAGGAGTGTCTCAGTTTGCACAAGATAAAACAGTTGGACATGAAATATATTCTAGCAAATTTCTAGGTGTGCTCTATGTTTTTAATTGACTGTGGCCACCTTTCCTTAAATGAAGCGTTTTAAGCATAGCAGGCTGAAAACATGCATCTTCAGCAGGTCAAGATTGTTTTTTCCAACAGCTAGAGTCATTGCTTGTTGTTGTTGTTGTTATGTGCCTTCAAGTCGATTATGACTTATGGCGACCTTATGAATCATTGACCTCCAAGAGCATCTGTCATGAACCACCCTGTTCAGATCTTGTAAGTTCTGGTTTGTGGCTTCCTTTATGGAATCAATCCTTGGTTAATGACTGTGGTGAGGTATTGATAATCCTTGACAAGTTCAATGTCCTCATTGTCAACTTTCAAGTTACATAAATCTTCTGTTGTCATTACATTAGTCTTTTTGATGTTCAGCTGTAATCCTGCTTTTGTGCTTTCCTCTTTAATTTTCTTCATATCTTAAATTATATCTTAAATTATTGATATTTCTCCCTCCAGTTTTCACACCTCCTTCATCTTGGTCCAATCCTGCTTTCCGTATGATATGTTCTGCGTATAATTAAACAAAAAGGGTGATAAAATACACCCCTGTCTCACACCCTTTCTGATTGGGAGCCAATCAGTTTCTCCATATTCTGTCCTTACAGTAGCCTCTTGTCCAGTGTGTAGGTTGCACATCAGGACAATCAGATGCTGTGGCACCCCCATTTCTTTTAAAGCATTCCATAATTTTTCATGATCTACACAGTCAAAGGCTTTGCTGTAATCTATAAAGCACAGGGTGATTTTCTTCTGAAATTCATTGCTCCGTTCCATTATCCAACGTAAGTTTGCCATATGATCTCTGATGCCTCTTCCCTTTCTAAATCCAGCTTGGACATCTCGCATTTCTCGTTCCATATATGATAAGAGCCTTTGTTGTTATTGCTTTGAGCCATTGATTTGAATCATTGCTTAAGTAGCAAGATATTGTAATTAGTCTGATTTCACATCAAACTGCAGTTTCAGATTCAACTGTTAATGCACCCAAAAGAGAAATAGACCATAACCTCCAGTTTGAAACACAAAAGGCTGTCTTCACCATCATATGACATTGACCAATAAAAAGGCTTTGAAATTAATAAAAATAAATTTGACACAGGTTTCTAGGATGAATAATGAGGGAAATAAAATTTTCTAGATTAAATTCTCTGTAGAAACAATAGTAACACAGGAAAGAAGCAAAGTAAGAAGAACACCAACAAACATACAAAACTGTAATTCTCCAAATTTGGGATGGCAGGTGTTGCCACCACTCACCATATGCTCAGAGGCACATGTTACCAAATTCTTGCAAGCTACACAGGAAGTGGATTGGACTGTGACAGACTAACCCAAATGGTGTTTGCATTTTGACCAATTTATATTATTATTATTATCTTTATTTATACCCTGCCCTTTTTCCAAACTGGAATTCAAGGCGGCTTCCAGATAAAAACAAGTACACATCATTAAGAACCTATAAAAATATAAAACATATAAACATAAACTAGAAAGAACGATATCTTTTCTCACAGTCACATACAGAAATTGTGGTGGGTTATGTCAAAGAAATAAGGTAGTGATATACAGGCAACTTGAACAAGGCCATTTTGTATAAATATAGGGCAGTACAATATCTCAGAGAGGAGTTCAGGTCTCCTGCTCCCCTGGTGCATTCACTAGAGCTGCCCAATTTCCCTGCTTTTTAAAGTCTGATAGAAATATCTGTGGGCTATAGGTATGTTCTTAAACAGCAAGGTTTTTTGCCTATTAGTGAATTTCCCTGCTTTTTAATCTGGGAGGTAAGAAATGGGATCCTGTCCTGTGCAAGTTTGCTGAGAATGGATTGATCATTTGCATGCTTATTGAGTTCAATGGGATTTACTCCCCTGCAATCATGCTTAGGATAGGAGAAACTGAACACAGGGGATGGGAAGGGGAGGAGAAGAAGGAGGGAGGGGAGGAAGGGCAGAGGGGAGGGGAGAGGGGATCAGGCAGGAGGGGGATGGGAGGACAGGTTTGATCATTTGCATGTTTATTGAGGTCAGTGGGATTTACTCCCATGCAATCATGCTTAGGATAGGTAAAGCTGACCGGGGGGGAGGGAGGGAGGGCTGGAGTGGGCAGGGGAGGAGGAAGAAGAGGAGAGGGGAGGAGGAAGGGAGAGGAGAGTGGAAGGATGGGAAAGTCAGATCTGATCATTTGCATGCTTATTGAGCTAACCCAAATGGTGTTTGCATTTTGACCAATTTGTAGGGCGCTACAATATCTCAAAGAGGAGGTCAGGTCTCCTGCTCCCCTGGTGCATTCACTATAGCTGCCCAATTTCCCTGCTTTTTAAAGTTTGATAGAAATATCTGTTGGCTATAGGTATGTTCTTAAACTGCAAAGTTTTTTTGCCTGTTAGTGAATGTTAACAGGTTTCCTTTTAAATCTCATTGATATCACTCGCTCAGACCTTGCATTAAAGCTCCTAATTGCTTTTGCTACATCACTTCTCACTATTAAAGCAACCCCATTTCTTCTTAATTTCTCATTTTCCTGCATAAAATATTTTGTAGTTGCCTGATTGAAAATGTCCCATTCCCGTCCATTTTAATTCACTCATGCCAAGAATTGTAATATTGATGCATTCCATTTCTTGCTTGACAATTTCTAACTTTCCCTGGTTCATGCTTCTCACATTCCATGTTCTTATTGTGTGCATTGTACAACTCCAGATTCTCCTTTCACATCCGTGCTCATCAACCTCTGGGCTTCCATTCAGCTTTGACCCAGTGGCATCATTAGTCACAGCGCTACGTGCCCTTGTCCTTGGTTCTTCCCCAGTAGGTCGGTGAGTGCATTCTGACCTGGGGGTCTCATCTTCCTGCACTATCTCGTGTTGCATTTTGGATACTCTGTTCATAGGGTTTTCATGGTAAAAGCTATTCGGAGGTGGTTTACCATCGCCTTCCTCTGAGTCTGAATGCATTTTAGTCCAGAGGACCATATGGACCTAAATATCAGACTGGAAAATTTCAGATAATTAAACCACAATACAGAGCCCAGGTGGACTTGCATCATAGTCTGCAGAGTTTTAAAAATAGTTAGTCATCTAGCCTTGCTAATGTAAGAAATGTATTTGGACAGACCTGCTCTGAATATTCTACTATTGCATTTTGGGGGCAGATACCTGCCTTCTTGATCTCATTACTTCCTGTACCTGCTGCGAATTGGCGCCACCTTTTCTGATTAGAGCTTCTTTCTCTTTCCTGCATTACTCCCATGGGTATTCACAGGTAATCATTGGCCAGATAATAAATATAATGATATCATGACACAAAACCATCAGTCAAATTTGGTGCTGTGCTGAGAGCACGGAGGGCAAACAAAATTCCATTCAGAGTGAAAGCAATGTTGCTTGTATTGGTCACATGAGTTGTACTAACCAGTGTGATGAACTAACAATTTTATTTATTTATTTAATTACATTTCTAAACCGCCCTATAGCAACAAGCTCTCAGGGCGGTGTACAACAAGATAAAACCACAATTAAAATACAAGCAAGTGTAGATTATAAAACATATTAAAAACAAAATTAAAATACAACTAAAAATAAAAAATACAATAAAATTAAATTTAAAATTAACATTAAATTAAGGTTAAAATGCCTGGGCAAAGAGGTAGGTTTTTACCTGGCGCCGAAAGGATAACAAAGAAGGTGCCAGGCGTATCTCATCTGGGAGGGCATTCCATAATTCGGGGGCCACATGGTATTCACAATACCATGTGAATGAGTGTTGATTCTACTGAGGGCAAAAGAGCCTGTTTTGAGGAAGAAAATCCTGCAGAGGCAAACACTTTCTGAGCAATTACTAAAAAATGTCAAAAGATGGTGGGGAGGGGGAACTTTTTGACACTGCTGAAAATGTTCTCATAAAACAGTGGCTATTTTTGGATCAGCCCTAGGACTAAATAATTCAGAATACATTCAGCTCCACACTCTCAGATATCATGTAAATGACTGTTTTGACAAACTGGTATATTGGACAAAATAAGTAACGTTATCTGACACCATGTAAGGGGAAAGGCTTTTCCTTCTTTGGGTATTGTGTGCTAGATAGGCTTAAGCTGTGTATGAAGGCATCTCTTTTAAGTTGCCTGAGGGTTAGGGTGGGTAGGCGGGAAGCAAAAGCAAATCTTGGCAGGTTCAGTACTAACTGATCCAGCAAAGCACTTAATGTGAAATCCTGAACTCAAGAAGAATGTACTAGTGCTTTGCCCTCGGCTATAACAGAATAAGGTCCCTCTCGGAAAAAGCTGTCCACATACAAGGTCATTTGGCACAGCTAGAAGCTCTAAATCAGCTGCAAGAACAATTTGCAAAACCTGATAGAATGTCTCATTGGGGAAGCCACCAGAAACCAGAACTTGTTGCAGAGAAGCTGATGCTGGAAAGAAAAGACCCCTGGGTATGAAGGATCTAAGCAGAAGGGTTAAGACTTGGTGGTGGGATGTGAACTGTTGTAAGAGGAACAGGAGAACTCCAATGCATTCTCTACTTCATTCAGTGCATTACAAGGGCAGAGTATAGACTTCCACATCTGTTTTAAAAAAATCAGTGGTGACAGAATTTGCATGGTGATGTGGCCTCCTCTGGACCTAAAATAAGCAAGATCTTGGGGAGGAGGAGAATGATGGCACATCCAATCGGGAAGGGGAAAACAAAACGGGGCAAATGTGCACTATATCAATCTCTTTCCATGTATATAGCTGCACCTCTGAGGAATGGGTTGTGTAGTTCTTTTTTGGGCCATGCATTTTTTTAATTATTTTGATTCAGAAGGCATAACAATTTCTGGAAAAGGTGTTTGACTAGGAATGCCCTTGCTAACAAAGGACATAGATTTCTGGAAGTATGTATAAGTGTACCATGCAAATACCTTCCTCTGATATCTGATGCTCTGCCATGGCAGAGGTCTGAATTAACTTTGTATATGTAGAGAGATTCCTCAGAGTTTTGTTGCATTAGTAACAGGGACAATTTTCATACACCACAGTTGCAAATTTTAATGTTTTTAATTGCCGACAGGGCTGGCACTAAAGGGTGGCCAGGCCGGGCCCTGGCTAAAAGCCCCTGGGGTTCCTGAGGGGCCCCTTGATAGGGTGGGGGAGGAGTAGCTCTGCCGCAGATTACAGGGAGAAAGGTTCCCAGCCGACAACCCTTTTGCTGGCTCCACCTACCTGTCTCTCCCGTCTTTTGTGGCTGTGTGCACTGCACCCGCAGGGCTGCCATTAACCAAGATGGTGGCCGAGGTTTCCCTAAGGTGCTGATGCCCCTGCTGCCATCTTGGTTGATGGTTTTGCTGGCTTTGTTAGTTCCATCCAATTGCAGTCAATGGGAGGGAAGGGAAAAAAGCAGCTACCCTATCTCCCACAAACGGGGCTGCAAAAAGACAGGGGACAGGGTGTGATGATTGTTCTGCCAACGTATTTCAACACACACACCCCACCACCTTAATTTTGAGGATGGTTTGCTCTGTCTGGCAAGTAATTTTGATGGGCTTAAGCACACCTAACTCTGCATTGGGTT
The DNA here is from genome assembly GCF_030035675.1 of Rhineura floridana. Lineage (NCBI taxonomy): Eukaryota > Metazoa > Chordata > Lepidosauria > Squamata > Rhineuridae > Rhineura > Rhineura floridana. The sequence goes on along the minus strand of NC_084483.1, from coordinate 73,276,212 downwards.
ATAGCCACTGTTTATTAATAAACCCACTTAGATGCACAAAACCTAGGCTCCTAATATGTGCTCTATTGATAATAGATAATGTCTTTGACAATGGAAATAATTGTCAATCTCATGTAGAAAAAATAATAATAAGGGAATGGCTTTTCCTATTGCAAATCATGACATTTTGCTGGGAAATGTCAGTCTTTCGTCTTCTAGAGTCAATGTGCAAAGAATTGTAAATTGGCAGCAAAAATAAAATTGGTTCCTATCCTGAAAACCAGTGTGGAATAGAGGAAACCTTCCTCTCATCCAGCCGGTCTGTGAAACACGGAAACTGATACTCAGCTCCAGCTATTATAAATGAAAAGAAAATGCCAGTGCCAGGCTGAAAGTCTGATGTTCAGAGGCCAGAATGTTGCTTTTAAAAAAAAAAGAAAAGAAAGTGGCTAAAAGATTATAATAGAGCCCAAATAAAAACAAAAGATTGCTCAGTAGTGTGATAAGAGACGATAGAGATGAGCCCTTGCAGCAAGATCTTTATATTATTCAAGTGTTCATCTATAAAAGCCAGCCCTGCTATGCATGCATTATTATTATTATTATTATTATTTCCAACAGAGCTGGAGTAAAGGCTTAGCATTCTAGCCAAACTGCAACTTGGCAATTATATTGAGCTTAATGCTCAATAAATACACGATCATTCACTTTGGTTTGTGACAGCTGCCATTTGAAGAGATGTGCCAAGAACTGAAGTAGATACCTCTCATGGTAAAAGCAAATATCTCTACAGCAGCGATGAAGCCTCCTTGGGATGTGAGCCATTCTTGCAACCCTTGTCCATTAGGCATTTTTGGATGGCTACCTTGGCCCACAGCATCACTGTTTCCGTACAACTGTTCCAGTCTCAGCTGTGTGGGCTACCAAAATATAATTTTATCTCAGTCACTGTTGGATGCTGAGAGGAGGAAAAGCCCCTCTCCCTGTCTTCATGATTGGGATAGAAGGTGTGAAATAAACACAGTTCCCAGCTCACCTGTGTGCACAGAGCCAGTTGTGGGGTTTGCATGGCTGGCCCCAGTGAGGGAAAGGAGAATCCCACTGAATCTTCTGAGAGTGCTAGGCACTTGGAAGATTTCCTGTGGGCATCTTGTGGGTGTGCTGTGTCTCCAAAAACAAGATTATCACTGAAACTTCAGAAATGCCCCTCGATATTTTTAAAAATAAAATAAAAGGGGTTCTCAGGAAGATGAGAACTTTGTTAGCGCCTCAAGCAGGACACTACCAAGTCTGGGGGTTACCAGAGTAAAGGCCCTGCTCCTGTTGTAATCCTAATCTAATATAAGGGTGAAACAGTAATTGGCAACTGTTGCCTGATCTGATCTCAATTGTCATGTGAGCTCATAAAGGGAGACAGACCAAGGCGAGGTCAGCAGGGCTGGTCCAATACATTTTGATGCCTGAGGCTGTGGTTTATTTAAGAATTTATAAACGGCTTCCCAACAAATGTTTCTGAAGTGGTGTACAATAAAGACAAAAAACATAACATATAATGTAAATACATATAAACCCAGTGATTTAAAAACCAATCTTAAAAACATCACACTACACAAATTCAGGATACTTTATAAAATGGTAGCCTTGCACTTCAGGGAAGGCCCTGCCTAAAAGTGAGAATGCCACACACTTGGCTAATTGAAGTCAGAAACTAATTCCAGAGAGCAGAAACTGCAACACTATAAGCCTTGTTTTTAGTTGGTTTCAGCTGTACCTCTAGGGCATTGCAGCACTCTCAACCACACCCTGCCCAAGGAACACCATTGTTGAGCAGGGTTTTGTGGGGCAAGGCAGCTAAGGGCAAGATGGTGCCCTTCAGTGGCGTCACTAGGGTTGGTGTTACCCGGTGCAGTAACTCATGGTGTCACCCCCATTGACCCCCTCCCGTACCAGACCTAGGGTGCCTAGGGGGCGGCTCTGGGTTAGGGTTGCCATATTCCAGTTCCACAAATCCGGGCAGGCTAATTTGCATATTATTTGCATATTATGCAAATATTTGCATATTAATATTTGGATTGTCCAGTTGTTCTGTTTTTGTGCCTAGGAATTACCACCAAAAACTGGGGAAAGATGTGAGAAATCTTTTGTTAAAAAAACAACATTTTCAGCCTTAAATGCCTAGACTCTAGTTTCCAACACTATGGAATATTGATTGATTGATTAAGAAGATTTATATCCTGCCCTTCTGCTGTTAAAAACAGAGCTCAGCAGAGCTTACAAATATAATAAAAACAATAAAAATGCACAATCAATATAAAAACATAATAAAAACACAAAATAGCAACAAACATAAAGTAAGTCAGGGCAGTAGTACGGTTAACCATTACATATACGATATATTTCAGAGATGTGGTAGGTGGAGAAAAACAAGCCAAAATGTTAGGAAAAGGAGTCTTTCACGCCACATGCTCAGTTCTAAATACTGTAGCAGCAAGTTTTACAAGTTCCTCCAGTATTCCACTGGTGCAGGCACTCAGACATTCAAAGTATCTGTATGTTTCTTAGGTTTTATAAAAGCAGAGCTTTGCTTAACTCAAAATTTCTTCTCCCTTTGATCAACCACATCTACACAGATTCCACCTCCATACTCAAAATGAAACTGGGCCTGGAAGTGTGCAACAACCCCAAACATACCTTGCTAATTAGATTACCAATGCCAGGACTACTCGACTACTCTCCTGCTCCCCCCCCCCCGGGCATCATGAAAGACCCAGTCCTGGGCTCAGAAAGAAAATAAATATCTGGTCCTCTTCAAAGTACTCATAAGCCCCTTGTTTTAATTAAAATAATAATTATAAGTTCTTGCTCTTATCACTAATGGGAGTTAATTATCTTGCATATGCTGCTGTTGCTTCTATGGCTGTAACGGAGTGAGGTTAAAGATAAGTGAAATGCAAATAGGAAAACAACAACACAAAAGGCAGTAACACTTTCCTAAATGCAATACCATACCAACCACAACAAGATTCCTATGAGTAAGGCAGAAAACTAAGCATCTCACAAGCAGTCAGGATTCCTAACCAAAAACCAAAAATATGATAAATGAAGAAATATTTATATAAGCATGACTATCAAATATATTTATTATTTACACAAACTGTAAAGATGTTTATAGTGCAATCCTAGGTTTATTTATTCAGAAGCAAGTCCCAGTGTATTCAGTGGAACTTACTCAAACAGGGACAGAACTGCAACCTCAAGTGATAAGCAACTTCATTCACACAACCCAAAATTCTGAATCCTGCCACTTTACGCCATTTTGCAACTGTTTATACTTGTTTTTATGGTTATTGGATTTTAAATGGCTTTATTTCTTGTTGTGAGCTGCCTTGGTTTCCAACCCTACCTCACATGGTTGTTGGAAAGACTACATACACACACTGCAGATGTATAAATACATACAGCCCATATAATAGTTTATTGTCAAACCAGTTGGTCATTGCAGAAAAATCAGTATTAGTTTAAAAAAAATCAGTATTAGTTTCCTACAGAATAAAAACTGTAATACCTAAGTAAGCCCTGCCTACTTGCTTTAAAATAGGACTGGCGGGGGGGGGACAGAAAGAGAACACAAACACAATTCTTTTTTTACATTCACTCCAAAGTCCCATTGATTTTCAGCACATTCATAACCATGTCTACTCAAAAGTAAATCCTATTGAATTCAATGGGATTTACTCTGGACATATGGGATTAGCAATGCTTTTACCCCCACAAAAGCAAGTATTGGGAAGGTTTTCAAAACACTGCCCAGGATCTGACTCCTGCACACAATAGGGGAAAAAACTGAAATGTATATACTTACCCAATTTATGAGATTTTCAGATAAACGAGGGGAAACCACCATTTTCTGGCCTTGCAATGAGGTTTACTAGACACTGCCACAGGTCAACCAAACACTTCACTGATTGGCTGCAATCCTGAACGGGCGGGGTTAAAGCTACGAAGTGCTATACAGTAGTTTTAAAAAAAGATTTAACAGGGGGGCTGACGTTTTTATGTATATCTCGAGAACCGGACCACCTAGAAACTTAATTTTTTAAAAGCTAAGGGGCTAAACGGGCGCCGGGTGGCATGCAAAGAATCCGGGTAAAACCCAGCTAACTGGGCAATATGGCAACCCTACTCTGGGTGACACTCCCCTCTCATGGTGTCACCCTGGTGCGGTCTGCACTCCCCGCACCCGGCTAGTGACGCTGCTGGTGCCCTTCCCAATTCCATGCACAGACTGGACTGGCAGATGAAACTTATTCAACACTAAAGGGATAGCCACCTCCACTGTGCCTGAGGTACCAGGTGTGATTAAGGGACCCAGGAGAGGCCATGTGGCAATAAAAGGGAATATAGGGGAATGGTGGGTAGGAGTCATGTGGAACAGCCAGAGGCTGTCGCTGTGCTGGAGGCCGGAACACCTGGCATCTGAGGCAGTTTTCTCAATCTTCCTAATGATAGGTCAGGCTTTAAAAAATAAATAAAAATAGCACCTTGAATTGAGTCCAGAAGCATTTGGTACCTAACTAGCAGATGGCTTAGAACAAGCTGTATATGAGCAGTCAGGACATGTGCAACTAAAGCTGAGTCATCTTCAAGGGCAGCCCCACATACAGTATTATTTATGTATTTGATTTATATCCCACCCTTCCTCCCAGTAGGAGCCCAGTAGTTAAGCCTGGGAGTTTCCCAATAATAGTTTAGTATTTCAAGTTCAGTCTTTTAAAGAAAAAGTTTTTTCTCCTCACTAAGTGCAGATGATAAAGATTACGTCTAGCAAAAACTCTCTTTCTCAAAGAACAGACCATGATCCAGGCTTTCTTATCAGATCAGAGAGGAAAACATTGTTAACCACTCTAATAAACCAAGGGCTTATTTATTTATTTATTTATTTGCAGGCTGTCCTATAAGACAGAATAAAAATAAATTTAAAAATATTAAAATAAACACAGTTGGTTGGCATCTCCATTAGAGATGGGGGAGAAATTCATTTCAGTTCACATGTTCCTAATTTGCACTTTCCAAAAAACTATGAAAAAGTAAACACAAACATCCTTCTAACTTTGCAGTGCAGTTTTCCAGGCAAGCACAGCACATGCCTTGTTTCTGTAATTTGGGCTGATTGCAGGTGTTGCCACCACTCACCATATGCTCAGCGGAACATGTTACCAAATTCTTCCAAGCTACACAGGAAGTGGGTTGGACTGTGAAAGAACAACCCAAATTGTGTTTGCATTTTGACAAATTAGTACGGCAGTACAATATCTCAGAAAGGAGGTCAGGTCTCCTGCTCCCCTGGTGCATTCACTATAGCTGCCCAATTTCCCTGCTTTTTAAAGTTTGATAGAAATGTCTGTAGGCTATACATACGTTCTTAAACCACAAGGTTTTCTTGCCTGTTAGTGAATTTCTCTGCTTTTTAATCCGAGAGATAAGAAATAGGAAGTAAGTTTGTGCAAGTTTGCTGAGAATGGATTGATCATTTGCATGCTTATTGAGTTCAGTGGGATTTCCTTCCCTGCAATCATGCTTAGGAGAGGTGAAACTGACCACAGGAGATGGGGAGGTGAGGAAGGGCAGAGGGGAGGAGGGGGATGGGAGCAGGCAGGAGGGGGAGGGGAGGAGAAGGATAGGTTTGATCATTTGCATGTTTATTGAGTTCAGTGGGATTTAGGATAGGTAAAACTGACAAGGGGGAGGGAGGGCTGGAGTGGGCATGGGAGGAGGAAGAAGGAAGAGGGGAGGGGAGAAGGAAGGAAGGGGAGAGGGGAAGGAGGGGAAAGGCAGGTCTGATCATTTGCATACTTTTTGAGTTCAATGGGGTTTATTCCCATGCAATCATGGTTGAAATGGAAATAGACTGCCTTCAAGTCAATCCTGACTTATGGTGACCCTATGAATAGGGTTTTCATGGTAAGTGGTATTCAGAGGTGGTTTACCATTGCCTTCTACTGAGGCTGTGAGGCAGTGACTGGCCCAAGGTCACCCAGTGAGCTTCATGGCTGTGTGGGAATTTGAACCCTGGCCTTCCAGGTCATAGTCCACCACTCTAACCACTACATCACTTAGGATAGGTAAAACTGACCATGGGGGAGGAGGAGGGGGAGGGAAGAGGAGAGGGAAGGAGAAAGGGAGAGGAGAGGGGAGTGGAAGGAGGGGGAGGGAAGGGGGAAGGAAGGGATTGGAAGGGGAGAGGCAAAGGAAGGGGGAGGGAAGGGGCAAAAGGGGAGTGATGAGAGGAATGAGGAGGGGAGGGGAGGTTTGATCATTTGCATGCTTATTCAGTTCAGTGGGATTTACTCCAATGCAATCATGCATAAGATAGGTAAAACTCACCATGGGAAGAGGGGATGGGAGAGGGAGGAGCAGAGAGGAGGGGATTGGAAGAGGATGGGGATGCAGAGGGAGGGGCAAAGGAAGGAGGAGGGAAGGGGCAAGAGGGAGGGGATAGTAGGGAGAAGAAGAGAGAGTGGGTATGATCATTTGCATACTTTTTCAGTTTAATGGGATTTATTTCTGTGCAATCATGTTTAGGATAGGTGAAACTGACTTGGGGGAGGGGCAGAGAGGGGAGGGGGAGGGGAGGAGATTGTGTGGGTGGGCACTGGGTAGAGGGGAAAGCCCCTTTCCTTTCCAAAAGGAAAACACTGTGAACAGTATCATTCTTTTTCAGCATTTCCCCCACCTTTTTATTCTACAGCAGGCACATGTAGCCTGCCACCCAAATTTAAACCAAGCTGTCTCTGGCCACGACCACACCAGGCCTTTATTTCACTTTAGACAGTCAGGGCTTCTCTCCAAGAATCCTTGGAAGTGTAGTTAGTGAAGGGTGCTGAGAGTTGCTAGGAGACGCCCTGTTCCCCTCAAAGAGCTTTAGTCAGAGTGGCTGACTCTTAAACCCCTCTGGTCACTTGATCTCTGTCAGGGGTACAGGAGTGTCCTCTCAGCACCTTTCACAAACTACACTTCCCAGGATTCTTTGGAGGAAGCCATGACTGTCTCAAATGAAATAAAACCCCTGATTAGCCAAGCCAAGCAGCTGTGAGTCTGGCTTTTAGAACACTGACAGATGGTTCTTACTGAGCATGCCCAACATTATCATTCAGTTCAATGATAAATTTTTAAAATAAATTAAAAATCTGCCAGGCATTCTTTTAAGTTTTAAACTGCAGAACTGAATGAAGGACAGCGTATGGGGCAAGGTCAGTAATAGGATTACAGGTACTCTGTGAACATTGCTGGTTTTTAATGAATTTCAACAAAATATGTGTACTCTGACAGAAAAAAGTCCAAAAGGGTTCTGGTTCCCCCATCTTTTTACACTTTGAACTCTCGGTTTTCTCTGACTGTTCTGTGTATCACCATGAAAATTTAGAGGGCTGTTAAGCAAGCATTTCTGAGTTCAGGACTATCAGTTTTGTAAGGTTTTGTTTTGAAATTAACTTATGGGAAGCATCAGAATGGCATGGGGTATTTTCAATTTAACATTGGGAATGCGAAAAATCCACGCTGGCTATAGTATACAGCCACTCTCATGGCTATATAACCAAGCTATACTGACTGGCTGAGGCTCTCCAGGATTTAAGGCAAGTGTTTTCCCCAGCCTTAACTGGAGATGCCAGGGATTGAGCCTATGTCCTTCTGCATACAAAGCAGATGTACTACCACTGAGTTATGGTCCCTCCCCCTAAGCTAGCTGCTGTCCTCAAGTACAGTGGAAGACACTGTCTCACTGCTAGTGTTGAAGTAGGATTCAGCTGCCAGTCTGGTAGGCTTCTGTTTAGAGACTGGTGATGCATCATCTTGTCCTTTGCCCAAGGCAGCAAATTGTCAGACCAGCATTACTAATGAATTACAACTTAAGCAAACACTATAGTTGTGTCACCACACATTTATCCAATCACTTAAAGCAGACAAACCCAAACAGCTGTAGACTACCTTTTTGTTTAAAATGACAGGAGTGGGGCAACTTTCCAAACTTCAGTAACCCATTTCAGCCCTGTTTGCTTTCAGTCATTCCAGAGTGCCCATTAGGCACGATGCTGTCGCCTTTTTTTGCCAATGAATAAATGGTTAACAAGGAGGCTATCCAAAGAAAAATTAGGCTACTGTAATATGTACTTGGGAACACTCAGAATATTGTAGCAGAATCAAACATTATAGAAGCACAGAGACACAAATGAGTTGTAAAAAGGCCCATTTTCTGTAATTACATGGTTAGATTCATTCAGTGCCACCGATCACTTCAGATACATGTGTTGGTCTATTGATCACAAATCCGCTTCTCCCTTAAACTAACAGATGTACAGTTATTAATCTTGGAAGGGTTCCATATCCTTTGGGGGGAGGTTTTGTTGTCGAAAGATCAGAAAAGCCAATTATGGGATGATATGGCATCCTGGATGCAGGAATTTCTTCTGCACTTCCCCCAGACAGATTCAGACAATGCCAAAAAGAGGGGAAATGAGTTTAGTCTCCAGGATTTCTCTTCAGTGGTTCTCTCTTCCATTTAAAAACAAGAGGGTGTTCAGCATTTAAGCACTTACACATCTGTGTACTTTTTCTGGAATTGGGTAAATGTACAGCACCTGTTTTTCATTTCCCTCTTCCAACTTTCCTCAGCCACACTCTCATCTCTCCTAAGAGGTTCATTGGGTTGGAACTTGATGCTACAAATTAATACCAAAAAAGAGCAAGTAGGTCAAGCAAAGAAAGAAAGAAAGACACAACAGCAGCTAGGACATTGAGCAATGCCCTGGGCTATTGGGGGGTGAAAAAACCCACAATTTAATAAATAATGAAGATAATAAATGGAACACATTTTCCAAAGCATATTATATTTAAATTATTAGAACAGGGTAAGTAGCTGGAGGAATTAATATAGATAGCATGGAAAGATGCTATAAACATTGATAAGACTATTGCATCTTCTAAGGAAATCAAATCTGCCACTATCCAAAGAGTCAAGAAATTAAAAATGCTACATAGCATAATTGTACCATACAAGACCTGATTATTGGATGGATGCCTAATATCTCGCTGAAGTTTATCATACATTGAAGACAGGCACAACAACTGACAACATGGCCCATGGACTGAATCTAGCCTACCAAATCTTTTACTGGCTTGCCCAGTTGTTTTCCCTCACAGTTTCCATGTTGCGTGCTACAGGATGAGCAGGGGAGATGAAAGGGGCTGACTTGAATCAGAAGAAGATGTCACATAGGTCCTACTGATCCAGGATCAGCTACTTCAGGCACTAAAGGAAATGTGACCTCTTATAATTCAGGCCATCTGTAGAAACATTATAAATCCTTCTTAGGAAGAGGAATCATTGCAAACAACATCATACATGAATGTTTTATGCCAGGGTTCCTACACTGTGGTCTATGAGCTTCATTCAGATGGTCTACAGCATGTTGAAGATGGGAGGCAGCACATCCATCTCATGGAATGTTCATGTTGACTTTTAATTATATTTTTATTCCTTATTTTATTTCTTATACTGAATTTTATTGAGACCCTCTGCAATTTTCAAGTGGTCCAAGGGGAAAATATTTGGGAACCACTGGTTTACACGCTTTGGTCTGCTACCAATGTAGTCAATTTCAAGTAGTCAATTTCTTTCACTTTTTTAACTACCAAGGTGAAATTAGCAAGGAAGGAGATAGGACCATGGGCATAAATTGGCAAGAAATATAGGCACTCCTGAGGTATAATGAAATCTCATCTTAATTAAATAAACCTTTAATAATAAACATTTCATTATTGGTTTACTATGCCTTGGATCATGAAAATTATGAACACACCAATTTAACAGAGTATGGGCAGGAAATGTCTTTCCTCCATTGTCCCTAAATGACACCTACGGTGGCATAATGAAGCGGTAAGGCCTGTCCTATCTCCTGCTCCTTCCAAGGCAGATGACCTTAGGAACATAGGAAGCTGCCTTCAGCTGAGTCAGATGCATCCATGCATCTTGCTCAGTATTATCTAGGTTGACTGGCAGTGGCTGTCCCAGGCTTCAGACAGGTAGTCTCTCCCAACCCTACCTTGAGATGTTGGGGTTGAACCTGGACCTTCCATATGAAAAGCAGATGCTCTACCACTGAGTTATGACTCTTCCCCAACAAGTCAGATGTTTTCAAGTCATGATTCATATTTCTGTGCTAGGAGCTGGGGCTGAATTTTATTTTTGATTTAAATAGCAATTTATTCTGTACCTGCGTCTTGAAATGATCAGTGTTTTAACTTGTTTCAACTGAATATTTGGCTTGCTTGGCATTTGCATCACATTTAATCTGGCTTGATATGTAAAATGTGTTCTGTTTTCTAACATTTATAACCAATCTAAAGAAAAAAAAATTGCGTTGAGTGGCACAGAGTGGTAAGCGGCGGTAACGCAGCCGAGGCTCTGCTCACGGCCAGAGTTCGATTCCAATGGAAGGAGGAAGTCGAATCTCTGTAAAAGGGGTCGAGGTCCACTCAGCCTTCCATCCATCCGTGGTCAGTAAAATGAGTACCTGGCATATGCTGGGGGGTAAAGAAAGGCTGGGGACGGAACTGGCAATCCCACCCCATATATATGGTCTGCCTAGTAAACGTCACAAGATGTCACCCAAAGAGTCGGAAACAACTCATACTACAAGTGCAGGGACACCTTTACCTTTTTGCAGAACCTATGGCTGTTATAGAATTAGTTTTTTTTCTTTGCAAGGTAAATGCTCCCCAGTGCCGCCTGATACTTGGTGAAATGCTCTTCAGCTCAAATCACCTTTTGACATTGAAGTCATTATCAACTTCCCTTTGATATTTTCAATTACTTTGTGGCAGCATTTGTTTGGCAATACTTGTACTCTGAGATTCTGGAGGGGGGGTTACTTAAATGCCAAAACAAATGGTTCTTTCTTTATGCCACTTATAGAGAGACGGGGTGGAGGGAAATGCAAACCAAGTCTTAAGTGTCTAGATGCTACAGTCTCTCTTCATAATGGGAAGGTAAACAGAAGGTAAGCATGTACATTGCCTGTAAAGAAGAGTCTCAAAAACTGAATGAGAGAATAACTAATAGCAATGAGACATTGTCTAATCTAGGTCCAAAATTCTTGAAACACTGAGTTTAAGTCTGGCAACTTCTGTGAAGGAAGCCGCTAGCATAGGACCATCAGGAAAAAAATGTGACCCTTTGTTGAGATGCAGCTTTGCAACTATCTTGAGGGCAGCACAATAAGCTAAAACATGCCGACTCATTTCTCAAAACAGAAGACCACATATTCTTATGAGAGTTTTATTGTGTTGTGTCCTATGATGAGATTACTATTTTGATGGGCATTTGTAAAGCTTGATTGTTTCATGGACTTACACAGTGAGGGCAGTTCAGCCTATTGGATGTGAATCTCCTGGAAGATTTTCAAAAAGAACCTCAAAGATCCCAAACATTTTTTTGATGGGTGTGTGTGCTTGTCTCCAAATGAGGATGGCAGGATTAAGCAACATATGCAAAATAACATCAACATTATCCTTCAAAGGGCTTCGGTGGTGATCCTTGTTCCCCGCAGCTTTAACAATTTACAAACTGTTGGCTAGAAAGAGATACCAATTTACACTCCTGGAATGAAACAACACCATGACAAACATTTTAGTAAGAACAATTTTTAATAATTTAAGTCCTCTATTGGAAGAGGAAAGTAAAAGAGAAAATTGCATGTAGCCAATTAAGAATTTATGAACAGCTGAATACACAAAGTTTATTTATTTACTAGAAATTGAAGTGGGATATTTTGCTGCCTCTGTCACTAAATTAATCACTTTCTGTCTCACCTACAATCAATCTTGATAATTATAGTTCAAGGTAATGATGCAAGGCAAGTTAGACACAGAATTACCATCACAAGGGTATGTTTGCTCCTCAGATCCCAAATGTTTCCATTTAATTGTCCTGGAATATATTTTCATTTTTTGGGTATTTATAAATTGCCTGTTTCTCAGCACAATAAGTTGATGTTCAAAATTTATAAAAATGCAACAAAACATCTTCAATAACAACTCCAGTAAAATAAAAATGATAAAGACAGAGCTAAAAAGCATTTATCAGAAAGAGGACTAGTTATTTCCAACTGTCTGGAAAAACAGGTAGCTTTTAGGACTCATGATGTATGATTTGTCTAATGATGGATAGCCAATGATATCATTTATAGTGGTCTCTTTATTGTATTTTTACAAATGCTTATTACAAATATGATCATAAGGCTCCATTGTAGCTGATTCACTATTTCACCCAGAGCTTGGAAGATTACTTTTAAAAAGTAATAAATTACAGTTACAGTTACATGACCTCCCAAATGTAGTAATTACCGTTACAATTACAATTGCTCTGAAAGTAACTGATTACTTTACTTTTATGCAAAAGTAATGGCTACAATTACATTTTAGTTACTTTTTTAAAAAAGAAATTGCCTACAAGGTGCTGGCCTTGGCTGCTGCACATCTAAGTAGCCTAAAACAACATTAAAAATAAGCACACACCACACAAAGGGTAGTAGAATAATTTTTTTATCCGTAAGATTAACAGAATGGCATAACAGAATCTCACATCCCCTCATCCCACCCCATCCCCCAACACACATATTTTTGTATATATATATATTGCCTCCAGCTCTTTTCTCCTTCCGCTCCTGTCAATTTTTAAACAATTGTTTTCTCCATCCCGTTTCGCTCTCCACCTCCTCCCTCGTTGCCTCCTAAGCACCCATAGAGCATGAAGGAAGAACAATGCTGCACAGAAGCCCAATTGAAGCACATGATTTTTTATCATAAATCAGAGGAGCAGAAGACTTCCCCTGCTCCCCTCCCAAGTAATGCACAAAAGTAATGCTGGAAACATTACAGTTACTCCTCAAAAGTAATGATGTTACTACTTGTTCTATTACCAGCAAAATGTAATGAAGTTACTCACTCGTTACTCAAAAAAGTAATAAATTACAAGTAATTCGTTACTTGTAACTAGTTACTTCCAAGCTCTGATTTCACCTGGAAACCAGAGGGAAAAGGCATTCTGCTTTAGACACCTGGGAGGACAGCATAGACTTCCAAGGAGAAGATAGGCCTATTATTCCTGTTTATTTTTTATCAAACCAGAGGGGGTGGAAAATGGGATCAGGGAATTAAGGAAAGGAGATAACTTGTGCTGCCTTTCCCTTACTAACTGGTGCAAAGATCTTTTATGCGCAGAGGAGGAATTATAATTTGTGGCAGATGTACATCACCAAAAATGTCTGTATCCCATTCCCATCAGAAAAAAGGTCATTGTGATTGTGAAGGAATGTCTTATTTATGAGTCAAATGGCTTTCCCTTATACCAAAGTAGCTTTCAGTTGCAAAAAGTAATGTCTCTGGACAGATAATTTGCAAACTTATTTTCTTAACAGTTTACTTGCACAATATATGCAGGTAAACAATGATAGAAATAAGCATGTAAGACCAATTGACTAAGCTAAGCACCCGTCCTGAGTTGCATTTGATCATGTACAACTCTACATTTATGACAAGAAGAATAATTTCCATTTAATTAATTCTTTTCTTGTTCCTTTTCCTAGCAAGGCTTGTTGGAAATGCTTTGTGGCTTGGCATCTCTGAAGCAGGCCTTTAGAGGACTGAAGTGGAAAAACAATGGGACTTGCTAGGCTGGCTAAGTTTTCATGACAACACCTGCATCGAAGAAGTATCTGGGATGTTTGGAAGAGCATCTGAATCATCTTTTGTGATAGAACCACCTTCTGACCACTTGGGGAAATAAAAGGAGCTGTAAAGTGACACTGACTGGCAAATAAAGTGAATGGGTTACATGCTGGGCATGATCATTCCTGCTTTCTGTCTTTCTTCTTTGACCTTATCAAGTTTTTGACTGCTTGTGTGGGTGGCAAATCTCAAGCTCCAGATTAAACTGAAATGCGGCAGTTCGTAAGTCAACAGAAGACTTTATCTCAAAACATGAAGCCAACATTCAAGTACAGGATATGAAAGTTAACATCAGGGAGCTGGATTAAGGCCAACTGCTATGTACAGTGTTAAAAGAAAACATATCCCCATCTACAGACATCAGGCAGCCTTTTTTCTTCATTCTTATGCCAACTGTGCCAGAGGTCTTGACGTTTTATGTGGCAAGCAGTTTCTGATTATTTTGGGGCAGACAATGGCTCAGCCTAGGCTAAATACAATAAGGGAGTAAGGCAGTCCTATACACACTTACCTGGGAAAAAGTTTCATTGAACTCAGTGGAGTTTACTTCTGAGTAGACAATCTCTCCCTCATACGTATATATATCTGAACCCATAGACAGATACAGACATTGCACATTGTGACAGTACCCACTGGCACAGACTACCATCACCTCTTTTTTGCTGTCCATGGCAACCATTTTTGTGCTCACACTCATGACACTTTTATCAAGATATGAGTACTGGCATCTTTTTTTTTTAACCAAAAAAGGACTGGATATAGATATGAATGAGAGAGGATGATTTGGCTCCATGAAACATTTATTTTAAAAGTTGGGAACTACCTAATTCAGACATTGGGTTGTATGTAATGTTGCACATATTGTGTGATATTTATGCAAATTCCCCTTCCTTTCCTCTCCAGACATGCCATCAAAATCTGCTCTGGAGGGTCCTTCAGCCCTCTGAAGCAGATTTTGAGAGTGGCGGGGGGGGGGGCTGCTGCAGGGAAGAGTAGGGGAAAGTTCTGTTGCACAAGTGGAAGTGTTGGGTTCAAATCTAAACTCCCTCCCCTTCCAGGAAGAGCGAGCTAACGCACCCCTCAGCCCTGAATAGGAGGGTGTTTGACAATTCAATTTACCTGTCAGTGGTCCAGCTAGACATCAAACATAAAACAACACACAAACTGCTTGATCAAGAAGGGATCTCTAAACTGTGCAGACAGCAGTCTGACAGGGCAGAGAGCGTCGTTTATTAATTGAAGCATCATTTATATAGGTTTCATAAGCAAAACAAAGTATAATATTATTAAAATCATAACAAAGGGAATACAGTATTACAGAGATAAAGCAAGCGCATTTTCTTATCCTTGTTACATTTCTTATAATTCTTCAAAAGCGAGGAATTGATAAAGAACTTATACATTTGTCAATCAAAGAAAACTTAATTTAAGATAAGAGGCGAGGAAGAGAGTTAGATTGACACCTATTAAGAGATAAAGATGGGTCTAGTGTGCCTGTGAAAGTTATCCACTCAGCAGTATGATGTAAAACTATGGATATAATTCTTAGTTAAAGTATTTGGGAACACTTCTTCCTTTGTGCTGAGTTTGTTAATATGCACAGGATGGGTAAAGTGAGGCAAGATAAGGGAAATATCAACAATCCAGAATGGGATACATTTTATCTCTTTTCCAGGAGGTTACAGTCAGTAAGGCGCCTCTGGGCGTTCTTTCTCACAAGAGAAGAAACGAAACTTAGAGCCTTCTGTTCCCCACCCACTCTAAGTTCCATGATTCATTGCGGTGCTAGCTCTGGCTTCAATTTAGCATCTCTGAACAACTCTTGGGGCCTGGAAATAAAATATTCCTAACAGAAGTCTGCTGTGCTAGCAGAACAGCAGCTCTGGATATGACCTATTCTTTTTTGGTTGTGAGAAAAACACCATGAAATGACTTTGCAACATTGGAATATGTTGAAGTCTTTGCAGCGCATAGCCAGGAAATGAAGAGGCAAGACAAGATGAAGTGTGGGTAAACCAAGGGCCACATTTATTGCAATGAACTCTGGGTCTTTCCTGTCCCACTGCAGGTGAACATCCACCGCTGCCCTCATCCTAAAAGATTCATTATAGGCCAGCCATGCTGATCCCATGAATTCTGTGTGTGCCCTAAAAATTATGTCAAGGTACTTCACTAAGGCTGCTGCCCTCATAGGCTGGTGCTGGATCACTACCCCCATATCGATAAAAAATCCTGCCCGCCAATTGCCCCAGGTCCTAACCAACTTTTTCTTTTTAAACTTCTCATTATCCCTTTCCTCCTACTTATCCTCATCCTTCTGTTCGGGCTCCCTATAGAACAACAAGGAAAACACATCAACATATTCCCCTTTCCATATCTGCTCCCTGGTTGCTAACAACAAATGAGCTCCCAGGAGAGCGGACGTTTCCCCAAATGGCAAAGCGCCAGCCTGAACATAAGCAAAAGGATCAGCAGGCATCTGAGCTGGCCCCGTAGCAGGACTGCCCATAGAATTCCAAACCTGCCTGCAGGCCTCACTCGCAGGCCGCTGTTGGACTCGGGGAGACATCCCCCTTCCATACTCAGGAGGCACTGCACCTACATAAGGAGAAAAAGGCCACCCCAAGGCATGCCCCCAGGCCCCATCCCAGGCCACCCAGGCATTCCCCACATATTACCTGCAGGTGTGGACTCACCAAAACCCAAATGAACCGCAGCCTTCTCCACCGCTGGGCTCTCATGCGCCACCGCCTCCCCATCAAGCTCCGGACAAGGAGGTGCAAACCAACCTGAGGTGCCCTCCAGTGCCACAAAATAGCCTAAAATAGAATCCCAATAAGTTTTCTTATCCTGTGGCCCCTTACCCACCTTAACTCCTGCCCCACCAGCATCCTGAGCCCGCCAATTCCACCTCTCTAGTGACTCAATGCGGGCCAACAAGGAAGCCATATCGGGCCTCTCATCCTGAGGTATTCCTGAGGTAGAGGAGGTGGCCTCAGGGCTGGCCGCTTCACAGCCTTACCCTTACCTTTCAAGCCCGCTGCATACTTCTTGGGAGGCATCACATTTAAATCAAAAGCATCCCAAAAAAGCTGCCACAGACAAGACAGGAAAATTATTCAAAACGGCTGCCCTCACGAAGGAGCAAAATGTGCTCCAAATGTATCCAAAATGGCTGCTCAAAATGGCCACCGACCACAAGGTGGCAAAATGTGCACAAAATGACTGCTCACCCAAAGGAGCACAATGTGCTCCAAAATGGCCACCCCAGTCAGTTCAATGTAACCAGAGCCTAAATGACCGATGCCAAAACAGGCTGCCCTGAAATGGCCATCCCCCCCGAAACTGGCTACCAGCCGCCCCCCAGGAACAGCAGAAAATTCCCAACCAAAATTGCCAGGGAGCAGTAGCCCAAACCTGGAAGAAAGGGTCAAAATACCATCCCTAGCCACCCTCAGCAGCCTGCCCGGGAAGAGGCCTAACCATAGCCCCTCAAACCACTCAGGACCTAAGGCCTGCCAGGAGTCCTGCACTGAATCCTCGCCACCACTCTGCTCCGTTCTGAACAGGGCCCACACTGCCTGCTGCTGCAGCTGTCAATCACAGCAACCCCTGGCCTCGTCGATACTGCCGCACCGCACCATGCTGTGCTGCCTTGTTGCTGCCGATTCCTCACTTCGCCGCCTCCCTCGCGCTGCCTCCTTCACCACGCTCCAGATGATAGCTGTGCACCAGCTAATCCACAGCTCCTTCAATTCCCGTGCTCCAGCTGATCAGGCCTCAACCCGTGAAACAAGGTAGGTCCCGGCCTGCTCAGCTGTCATGTAAGGCCAAGAAGAGGATGAGAGGAGACGGAGCAGGGCTTAAATAGCCACCTTGCTCTGGCCCCTACGCAACAGACGCATGTGGCCATGTTGCGCCTGATGGAAAGGGTTTTGAAGCCATGCCAGGTCTTCCCCGGCATGGCTGCAAAGGCCCACCAATGCCAGAGCCCTCAGGTCTGACGATGGCGGGAATTGTGAGGAATTGTTTCTTTTTTGGGGGAAAAATCCTATACCATGCTATATTATTTTTAAATAAAAACATGCATTTTCTCTGATGTTAGTGACTTTTCTTTTTAAAAAAAGTGGTGGCCATTTCATAATATGGTGGTATTCTATTCACCCTAAGTCATATGCAGAAATTGTCATATGAAAATGATAAAATGCTGCTAAGGCTTGAAGATTTTACCACCTAAAATAAGAAAACAGAATTGGAAGAAAGAGAAATGAATGGACCATTTACCAAGTTTTACTTGATCTGTTTTCTTATCAAGTCTTGAGAAGCGTTTTACTATGTTTCCACACACTTCCTTGCCACTTGGGTAGATAGCCACTGAGTAAATAAATGGCTATCTGTATTTAACCTTGGTCATGTTAGAAAGTATGGTAAAAAGAATCTCATCATCACCTGACAGGACAATACTATTTTATGTCTTACCCATAGGCACACTATGGTAATTTATCACAGTAAATATTTTTTTGTAATGCAGAAAACACTTGGTTGTATTTAACTAGGTCCTATTCAGATTAGACACATTGAAATGAATGAATCAAGTTATTCCTGTCTATTAACTTCAATGGGTCTACTCTGAGTAGGACTAGCACTGAATATCATCCAGTTTTTTTAAAAAAAATCCTAGTTGTGTCACCTATATTTGCTCTTGAAATTTGAGGAAGCAGTTAAAAATATTGTTTTTACCAATTAGCAGGTCTATGCATAAGATTAGCTTTCCCGTTGGTGAGGGGCCCATTATGGTGAGCTAACATCACTATGTAAGTGGCCAGTTTTACTCATATGAGTCCCAGTTCAGCTCTAGACTACATGTTACACTTTCCACAGGGACTAGCATTCCAATAGTGAGTTTTCCGGCTATAATTAAAGATGAGGGACAGATTCCATTCAGTTTCCATTTAAAAGGAGACCTTTCTAATTTACACATTCTGAGACAGTATATGAACACAAGTATCTGAATTTTGCAATGCAGTTCTCCAGCTAAGTACTGTGTACAGAATTGCATACAATAGGGTAAAATGTGCATATAAATGTCCAGTGAAAATAACACAGAGAAATGCATTATATTAGGGAAAATTGTTTTGTAAAAATGCGTACATTAGAGAAAATTGCAGAATATATATAAGGAGAAATTCACACCAATATGCTGATCAATTTTCATGAAGAATAATAATTTAAAATATCACAAACTAATATGGAGATCTGAACTTAAAACTGGGAAAAATGAAAAAGCTGGGGGGAAAACCAGTACTGACATCTGCCATGTATAGTGACACAGCCAGCTTCATCTTGTTTAGGTGCTATTGAGAAATAGAACTGGGTGTCATCTGCATACTGCTGATGCTGAGCCCCAAATCTGCAATGACCACTCACAGAAGCTTCATGCAGATCAGGGGTGGGAAGCCTCAGTTGGGGGGTAGCAAACGCAGCCTCCCAGCCCTCTCTATTTGGCCTTCGGAATTGTCCCCAGGCCTCACCATCCTAACCACATACCCTCTTCGTTGGCCGCACCCTCATTAGCCCTACTTTGCACTCTCCTTGAGTGTTTTTGCCTGAACGATGTCCTGGACCTCTGATAATGCCTTCAGCTTGCCTGGATGGAGGATAGAGAGAGATGTGTGATTGTGGGGAGAAACTAGCCCATTGTACAAAGGTCAAATTCACATTTGTTGTTCCATCCATTTTTGCTTCTGGCCCCATCCTCCACTGTCATATGGCCCTTAGAAGGTTGCCCAGAAAGGAATGTGGCTCTCAAGATGAAAACAGTTCCCTTAACAGCATTTGGAGCAGAATAGATCCCTGTGACATAACTGCCAGGCCAAGCAGAAGTCCCTTCCCCTGCCCCATGCCACTCTGTGTTTGTTTATAAAACAAAATGTATGTACTGCTCGATTGTAACAAAGCCTCTAAGCGTTTGACAAGACTTTGTAGTGGGTATCATGTACATTCCAGGCTTCTGACTATTCAAGCAGAAATAGGAAAGGATGTATGAGTCACTCACAGTGCTTCTTTCGTATGTCTTTGTACCACCAAATTAACATTGCTTTTAGTAGCATGGATACCGCCATCACATTCTGGTAATGAGCTTCTTCACATGCATGGCTTGCCATGTGGACTCAGCGGCTACCCTTTAGAGCAGGTGTGGGGAATCTTTGGCCCTCCAGATCTTGCTGAACTACAACT
Organism: Rhineura floridana; assembly: GCF_030035675.1. Taxonomy (NCBI): domain Eukaryota; kingdom Metazoa; phylum Chordata; class Lepidosauria; order Squamata; family Rhineuridae; genus Rhineura; species Rhineura floridana. The sequence goes on along the minus strand of NC_084483.1, from coordinate 73,256,211 downwards.
CCCATCATCCCTTGCCATTGGCCATGCATGCTGGGGCTGATGGGAGTTGTAGTTCAGCAACATCTGAAGGGCCAGAGGCTTCCCACATCTGCTCTAGAGTATGAAGCAATGCTGGTGCTTGTTCATTCATACCTCAGGGTAATGGGGGGGGGGGAGAGAGAGAGATTGCAGAGCTATAGAGTTCAGAGTCACAGAGTGTTTTAAGATACTTGGAATAAGGACTACAGTAATGAAAATACAATTGTCCTATTAACTGCCAGTAGTGGCAATCAGCCCAAGACATGGAGCAAACTTAACACTGTACTGATTCAGAGTGTATGAACTGGCATAATGCCTTATGACGTAGTTATGACACACTAAGGATCTGAAAGCGACCAAGAAGGGGCGGACCAAAGGCAGTTGATTCACATCATCCAGTGCCTTGTCAGGCTCTCACTAGCGGGCAGGAGTAAGGGCAGAGGAGTTCTCTTCCATATTCTGGCATTTGTTTTTAAAAGTCATTTCCTCCCACTGGAAGCATTAGGAGGAAAATAAGCTACACCAGCTCTTGGGCTGATGTAGCCCAATATGGTTTACGGGCATGTTGTGGGACTGGAAAGGCTATGGATCTTTTGGATCAATGCCCTCATGCACTCCTGGCACATCCCCAACATGTCCCAGAATGCCCCATTACGGTCTCTATCAATTCCATGGAGGGGACCTACAAGGTCGGGTCTTCCTCTCTGAGAGTGGACCTCTCTCTGACTTTGGAGAATGAGGTTCCACTCTATCCTGTGGCCCTGGGATGCGCTTTCAGGGACTAGACAGTCACAGGAGGAAACAAAATAATGGCCAACCCTTTGGAAGGCACTCTTACGAGGCAATAAACTTCCTCATGTTCAAGGAGGTGACATAGCTCAGAGACTGAACTTGTACGTTACATTACAGACAGCCCCAAATTCAGTCAGTGACATATCTACTGTTGATAATTCTGGTTTTATTAGCAGATATGACTTGTTTTATAGTAGCCTACTTGACATTTTAGAAAATGTGCCTTGCCTTGAGCATCTTGTGGTGGATAGGTGCTTAATACACTTTTTAAAAAGTTATAAGGTAATAGATTTCTGGTTAAACAATCTCAGGTGGCAAAGCTAGGAAAGACTGAGACTGAGGATTGCTGCTGCCAGTTAGAATAGATCATACTGTAATCAGTAAACAAGCGGCCTGATTCAGTATAGACTCTTGTAATTGTGGATATGATATTTCTTTCGTTCATGTAATTGCACAATTAAAATGCAACACTTTCTCTGTGTAATCTGACAGATTACAATGTGCAGTGACTGGTAAATTATATTTCAAAAACATATAATACTTGGGAGGGTCTAACACTCACGCAGCTAATATACAAGGGATAGAGTGAGATGGGCTGACAATTCTTAATGACACTGGAAGAAGCTTATGTTTCCCTGGTTTCTCCAGTGCCATCCTGGGCTCCTTCTGGGAGGGAGAGTGGGATACAAATTTGATGATGATGATGATAAAGAATACCTCTCTGATACTTTTTAAACCACACACAAGAGAAATCCATTTATACTTTCCAAGACTACAGGCTGTCATATGAAAGAAGGTATGATTCATCCCATTTTTACCAGTCTTTACAAGTGTAGTTTTTACTCCATTTGGAGACTGAAAAGAAAGATCAGCATGAAATCATTCAACTGACCCCCAACATTATTTGGGTGGCATTAATAGAGAATTATGCTATGCTATGTCTGGGTCTCGGCTCAGCTTCCATCCCTATCTCTTTTCAAAGGATGGCTTACACATTTAAGATGTGCAGAAGCCTTTCTCAGTCATGTTCTTTAATGGTTAAACAAAGTGCATTATTTCCTTTCAAAGATTTCATCTTTCTGACAGAAAAGTCAAGATGGTTTATCTGACAAATAAATACTCATATCTAATGTTTTAAATGTTTTTCTGACTTATGCATTATTTTAGACTTACGTATGACTTTCAGACAGTGGAGGTTGGTGGCTCAAATGGCAGTGAGGTAGTGAATCCACTCTGGGTTTTGGTCTGAACATTCAGACTAAAACCTGGAACAGATTCATTGCCCCACTGACATCAGAGCCACCAATCTCCACTGCTTTCAGATTACCCGTTCATCGAATATTCATCCTGATTTGTTTGCACAAAGTTTGCAGGGAGGTTATATGATACCAGCTCTTTCCTGCGCATTAATTCTGATTTTTGCAGTGAGGTCATGCAGCTTTGCATCAAGCAATTGTAATCCCACAGACTTCAGTCTATTTCCCCATCACTTTCCTAACTGCACTAAATCCGTTTTTTTAAAAAAGCGGGATTGCCAAATCCACTTCAGTTGTGCAACCTGGGTGGCTATGCATTGAATTCTACCAGCAAACTATTGACAATCTGGAAGCACCATTTTGTTGTTCATTTCCTATGCTCCCTTTTGGGAAGAGGAGTAAGATAGACAGGTACCAGATCAAAACCTTTCCATTCACCAAGGCTTTTAAGGATTCTGCTGGCTAATGGTGATCTGTTCCGTATGCTGCTTTTGTTTTTGTTGTTGCTTTCTTTCTTATTATTTTTAACGATTGATTAATGGTAGGGATTTGCGTTTCTTTCTGAACAAATGTGAAATTGAACATTTGGTTCGATTTTCATCTGTTCCAAAACAAATGCCTACAGGAATGAATGCCTACAAATAAGAATAGCTCCCAACTCCCATTTGTGCCATTTTTTGAGGAAGGGGGCTTAACTCCCTCTGGTGGTGGCAATGGCAGTGGGGCTTATTTCTGTGACTGTTCCTGGGAATGATTGTGTGACCAATGCTAATATACACAAATGAGCACTCATGGGTAGGATTCAGAATAGAACAGAGAATCTTATGAAAGGGCCTTCTAAAGGTGGTGGTGGTGTGGAAGGACTACTAAAAACAGTGGTATAAGACTGCCTCTGCTCAACAAAGATTTCAAATCAGGATGTGGAATGTAAATAAAAGACACAAACCTTGCATTGGGTTTGCACAACAACTTTAGACTCATGTGTAGCAACCCACAAGCTCAAGAAATCTCTCACTTGGATGCCAGCCAGGGACATGTGCTTTTCATAACTCTTTGGCTAAAATTCTGTATATGCTTTTGGATATGGCCACGTTCCCTCTTAAAAATCAGTTCACATCTGGAGTATTGCTGCTGGATAGCCAGGGAGCAGAAGTGGCTAGGAGTGTTTTTTTCCCTTGTGTTTTGTTACTTTTGGCTGGTATGCTACCTGCACCTTTTGCCTTCACAAATTAGACCTAGCCATGTGGCATTCCAAAGTGATTTGCAATACAATGAAAACATATATAGAAGAACATTTGTATGTATTAAAACAAGTTTAAACAACACATATATAAAATCAATTCAGATCCATTACAGATACCAACTGGGATAAAAACCTCCATTTGGAAAGCTTGTTGAAAGAGGAATTTATTTATTTATTATTTGATTTATATCCCGCCCTTCCTCCCAGCAGGAGCCCAGGGCGGCAAACAGAAATGCTAAAAACACTTTAAAACATCATAAAAACAGACTTTAAATTACATTAAAACAAAACAACGTTAAAAACATTTTTTACTTTTAAAAAGGGTTAAAACATATTATTAAAAAAACCCCACTTATTAACAGCAATTCTAACACAGACACAGACTGGGATAGATCTCAACTTAAAAGGCTTGTTGAAAGAGGAAAGAGGAAGGAATGTCTTTAAGAGGCACTGAAAAAGCAATAGAGGAGGTGCCTATCTGATATATCATCATCATCATCATGGTTTATTTGTTTATCCATACTAATCTATGATCAAGGCAGTTCGCAACATGAAAAGGTTACATAATTCACTGCCACAAAACAAAGTTCAAATACTCAAACAATAAGTAAAAGAAAACATCTTAAGAAACATACAATAAATTGAAAAACCTAGTAACGTCCAACAATAAAATACAAAACTATAATCACAATAATAGCTAAAATAACTGACCAGCAAAATTAAATTTTAGCCCAAACAGAAGCCCCTAAACATACCCCACCATTAACATGGTCTCTGGAAAATGAATGAAACTATATTTTAGGTATCCTGGTCCCTCGTTGTACAGGGCTTTGTACGCTACTACCAACACCTTGAACTTAGCTGGATCACTGTGATGTACTCTACATAGGACTGTTTTTGAAGACTCTTCTGAAACTCCAGTTGGTCTAGAATGCTGCTACTAGGATGATAACCAGGACTGTTTGATAGGAACATATAACTCAGCAAATATTGTACTACAGTACTGGTTACAAATCTCCAGGCTTGGTTCAGAGTGCTGAGATGACCTTTAAAACCCTAAGCTGTCTGTGCTTAGAATATTTTAAGAATTGCTTCCATTCATATGCAACTTCCTGACATTTAATACTAATACTCTTCTCAGCGTCCTTCCTGCTTCAGATGTAGGTGTGTAGGCCGGAGTGATATAGCTATTTGTAGCGGTGCCTAAACAATAGAACACCCTGCCCAAAAAGTTTGACTAAGAAGTTTGACTCATCACATCTTGCATTTTGCCTGTGCAGCAGCTGTTTTGATCCCATTATGATTTCTTTCCGGTGGTTTTGAGTTTTATTATAAATTGAAAATGTTGTATTTATTTGCTATTTTTATTTTTCCTATTTTTTATTTTTTTAAATTGAATCCGAGTATCAAAATATGTAGAAGTCCAAACAAACACCCTCTCTTTATAAAAACACATTTTTTAAAAGATGAAATATATTTACTCTGGGCAGAATATTAAACACTCTGAAATGGATTGTGGCAAAGTAACAGATAGTTCTTTATATGCACAACTACTGGGCTCCATATTTCATTAACACGATCAAATGCATTTGTGGATTTATGGTAAGTAATCCATTTTACCAACAAAAGAATATGCTTGTCATTGGAAAGGTAAGATGATAGCCTTAAAACAGTTATGACTGGGAGAAAATGCAGGATACATTTTATCGTATTTCTTTGCTGCTGTTCCACCCATAAAGGTGGCATTGAAAAAATAAATAATAACGTACTGGGGAGTAAGTCTCACTGATCACAGCAGCACAGAATAATTCTGAGCAAAGAATAATTTTGAACAAATGTGTAGCATTGCACTGAACATTATGGGAATTCACTCTAACAGTATAAAACTAGATTTCTGTAGCAATAACAGGAAAAGTTTGGAAATACTTTCTTATCTTGCTAACATAAGTGCTTATTTTGTCATTAAACTGGTTCTTCATTGCTCCATCTTCCTACACCTTGGGTGGCAAATGTTAAAAATACATTTTTGCACTACTGAAGAGCAACTACAAACATGGGGTTTGGTTTGATTTTGTGCTAGCAAAGTTCCTTGAAGATCAGGTTAACAGCCAGTACAGGAGGTGATGTAATTTCCACTGGTGTCTAGATAGCTGTGCTATAATGGCAGGAGCCAGGAAGTCTATTTTTTTCTTTTTTCTTTTATGACCAGCACAGATACAGAATAATTTTAAAGAGCACTGAAAATCAATTGCCATGTTCTGTTTTCCTCCTTTAAATAAAACTGTAAACTACTGAGATAGCAGGGTAAAAGATAGATACACAGAAAATGCTAGGTATTGTTTTTGTTACACTCCCGTTATATCATAAATGGTATATTGAAAGTATTAAGTGTCAGCAGGGATGCACTCTCCATCAAATTATCTTTTATTTTATGGAAGGTAGAGCCTCTCCCCTAAGTCGCTATAAAACATTTACAGGGCCTTTGCCATTTCTTTGTGTACTGCTGCATTTGGGAAAGATGCAAGTGACAAGTGAATAGAGATTTATAAATAAAAGATTATGGCTCCATTGTAACTTTATAAGCCAGAGCTGTGTTTGTTTGCATGAAAAGGCACTCGACCATTGGCAACTCCTGCAGGCATTTGGCTTATAACAGACAGACAGAAATACCACTGGGAGGCAAGACCTATTGGACTTGAGAAATGTCTCATGCACTTTGCATTCTTTTGAACTGCAGTATCTATTTGCCCCTTCACAGCCAGCACTGGAGCCTCGTGACCCACCCCCAGGAAATGGCACTCTTCTTCTTCTTCATTAGCAGAAATACTAAACTTGTAAGACATACATTACTACTATATCCAGCATTGTCTAGTAGAGAAATATTTTCAATGAATGTTCAATAAAAATTCCTATTCAGCCATTTGATAATATCCTGCTGTTTGGTACTGTGGGTACCAAACACGTAAAGGACCATTAGGAATGCATGGTTATCCCCACTCCCTTGATTCCAATGTGCATGCCTGCCACACACCCATCTGTGTCAGTCTGTTTACGTGTGCCTAGATGTGCATATGTAGATCTCCTTCCACAGGTGCAGGAACCCTGACTGGCCCAGCTCGTGTTTGTGGAGGAGCCCTACAAGGGTACATCTATATGTTGGTAGGCCCCCTTCAGGATGATGCTGATCATGTGCCAGCTAGAGAGTGTGGCATGTGTTATCTAGGGCAAGGGTGAGCAGATCTCAGGCTTGTCAGATCTACTTTATTTTGTACTAGAACCCCAAGATCTGCCAGTCAGAACCATGTGCAAAAGACATGCAGTTAAAATTAAAAACATGGTGGTACCTTTGAGCACATTCTGAGCCCCGGAATTTGTTTTTAGTATCATAACTGAGCTGAGGTTACAGTTCTTTCACACAAAAGTTCACTCTGGGTTAGCTTTCCTTATTTCACCTGCCTAATTTAGGTGGGAAAAGTAATGCTATTGTTGCTATTAAACCATTGGGAGCCAGAATACCTTGGGAGCCAGTAGACCCAATGGACTAGTGTAATGCACTCTATGTGGGGCTTCCCTTGGGATTGGTCCAGAAGCTGCAGCTAGTGCAGAATGCTGTGCTCAAGTTGTTGAGTGGAACACCGGGACATGCACATAATACACCTGTGCAGAGGGAACTGCACTGGCTGCCGATCAGCTACTGGGCTAAGTTCAAGGTCTTGTTAACATATAAAGGATGAAATTGCCTGAAAGACTGCCTGCTCCTGTATATACCAATAAGTTCACTTCGATCATCTGGGCAAAATTCTGCTTGTGGCACTGCATCCTACAGAAAATTCTCATAGGATGCTGACATGAAAACAGGAATTTTCTGCTATTGCTCCTATACTATATTCCCTCTTCCATACTTGAAACAGTAACCATTAGTTAGTTCGACAACTTCTAAAGATTTATTTTTTCAAATGACATCTGCCACCAACCCCTGATCTAGAGAATTTATTATTTTATTTATATCCTGCCCTTCCAGTAGGAGTCCAGGGAGGCAAACAAAAACACTAAAAACAGCATAAAACAGCATAAAAACAAACTTCAAAATATAAACAAAACATCTTTAGAAACATGTTAAAACAAAACATTTAAAAAAACATCTTTAAAAAAGAAAAAGCTTTTACAACATCTTAAAAAGCAATTCCAGTACAGGACTGATCCTTTGCATTCTCAATAGCCTCTTCACAGGTTCTGTACCCACAGGTACCGAATGCCTGAATAGGGCTAAAAGTCGTAATTTGGGCTTTCCTCTAACATAATTAGGGAAGGTTTCTGCACCCACAATCAAGTAACACATCAAGGGGTTCCCAAGTAGCCCTGAGTATGTTAGTTCTGGGACATGTGCAAATTCAGCATCCCACCATACTACAACACAGTACTATGGTTTCTACAGTTCCTTGGAGGAAGACATGACAAGTAACCCTGTTTCAAAGCCAGTTTCAGTTTGTGGTGTTGAGACATGCCCAATAAGCTGTAAAACCTGCTCCCACATATTAGAATATTCTAAGCATTGACCATAAAAGCCAGCAGGGGAAACCAGGGCATAGATACAGGCCAAGTATAGGTAGTAATGGGGGTGGGGATGGATGCGTGGGAGAGAATACTGCTTTCAGACCATTGTTCTGCTCTGCAGTTTCACCAAACCTAAGAGCAGGGAATGAGAGGATGAATAGAATAATTTATTACTTACTTATTTAAAGCATTACTAAGTGGTATTTCAAAATCTCAAAATGGCCTACAAAAATACTCTGGTAAAACAAATTAAAACGTAATAGAAAATCAACTTCTGGAATAGAATTTGGGAGGAAAATTTAGATTTTCCTAGTAACTTTGGGTACACACACAGCCTTTCCCCATTTATGGAAATTGTCGTTTTTACAGATTTTTCCCTCTAAAACTGTGCCCTTTAATTTTTTTAAAACTTTTGTAACATTTTATGAGAAATACATCTAATAAATAATGAATCTGGTTTCTAAAAAAAATGGAGAGCCGTAAGAAAACGGAAACATTAAAAATCTTAAACAAAGGGATAAGATGACCAGTATTAAGGGCCTATAACACTGCTAAGTCAGAACCTTTCTATGAGATTCCACAGATACATTGGGATCCATTCTTGTAAACACTATGGACGGCTGTGAAAAGGAAGGAGAAAGATATAAAGTACTAGAGAACTAGATGTAGAAACATGAATATTGTATAACTGTCTATGTAATATGGCTGACAATAACCAAGCTACATGTGTAGCTTGTCCATCCATGTTGTTCCATCACAAGGGAGGTGCTGTGCTTTTAGGAACAAGAGTATAACTAACAAATGGAAATGTATTCTTTACAACAGCAGTCTGTTTCAGGACAGTATTTTCTCACTAATGGTACATGATTTCTCAAATAAATTTGTATGCACACAATTGGCATGAATATGGGTTTTGTGGGGGTTTTTTTGCATCTTTGAAAGATCTTTTATATGAAAAAAATTAAATACCTGTGCTACTTGAATGCTATGAAGTGCAAGAATACTCTGACTATCCTTGATGCAGGGATGATCATGGTAAGTATGGGGGTGATTCCAAAAACACTGTCGCAATGCCATAGCTAGATTTTTACCTAGATATAGGCAATGCACCTTTTTAAAAAAATGAGGTTCTGTTCTAGTATCTTTAGAAAAGTGCTGCTGGTGCCAGCACAAAGTAGCTGCCAATGACAGAAAAATAAGAGGTGCTGGTACTCTGTACCAGTGAGTACCATCACACACAAAATAGGTATGTTATTCAGTTGCCTTTGTTATTGAGGACAACTTCGGTAATTTATCTCACTTCTGATCAAGGTTATCAGGAGACAAGAAGCAGCAAGAGAGGAAAATGGTGCTCAATCTATCACTTTCTCTGCCCACTGTCCAAATTCCACCTTTTCCCAGCTGCTTTCCCCACAGATGACAGGGAGTGTTTTGCTTTCAGCTGCTGCTAGCCAGGTACTCTGGAGAGGAGGACAAGAGGGTCAAGAAGCAGGAAAGTGGGAATACTGTGATTGGTCAGGATTCTGCACCCTACCCTATCAGATAGTGATCCACAGCATACTTTCTGAGGGTGTACTGACTGAGCTGGCAGAGGTGGTCACAGATCTCTAGGTTGATTCACTAACAGGCAAAAGAACTAACCTATAGTCCACAGATATTTATATCAAATTTTTAAAAGCAGGGAAATTGGGCAGCTATAGTGAATGTGCCAGGGAAGCAGGAGACTTGACCTCCTCTCTGAGATACTGGACTGCCCTACAAATCTGTCAAAATGCAAACACCATTTGGGTTGGTCTTTCACAGTCTAATCCACTTCCTGTGCAGCATGGAAGAATGTGAGAACATGTGCTTCTGAGCATATGGTGAGTGGTGGCAACACCTGCCACCTCCAAAGATGGAGAATTACATTGGTGCATTCACTATAGCTGCCCAATTTCCCTGCTTTTTAAAGTTTGATAGAAATCTCTGTGGGCTATAGGCACATTCTTAAACCGCAAGGTTTTTTGCCTATTAGTGAATTTCTCTGCTTTTTAATCCAGGAGGTAAGAAATGAGATCCTGTCCAAGTATGCTGAGAATGGATTGATCATTTGCATGCTTACTGAGTTCAGTGAGATTTACTCTCCTGCAATCATGCTTAGGATAGGTGAAACTGACCACAGGGGATGGGGAGGGGAGGAGGAGGGAGGGGAGGATGGGCTGAGGGAGGAGGGGGATTGGAGGAGGACAGGTTTGATCATTTGCATGTTTATTGAGGTCAGTGGGATTTACTCCCTTGCAATCATGCTTAGCACAGGTAAGACTTACTAGGGGGGAGGGAGGGAGGGAGGGCTGGAGTGGGCAGGGGAGGAGGAAGAAGGAAGAGTGGAGGGGAGGAGGGAGGGAGAGGAGAGGAGAGGGGAAGGAGGGGAAGGGCAGGTCTGAACATTTGCATGCTTATTGAGTTCAATGGGATTTACTCCTATGCAATCATGGTTAGGATAGGTAAAACTGATCATGGGGGAGGAGGAGGGGGAGGGGGAAGGAGCGGATTGGGAGGGGGCAAAGGAAGGGGGATGGGAGGGCAGGTTTGTTCATATGCATGCTTATAGAGTTCAATGGTATTTACTCCTGTGCAATCATGTTTAAGATAGGTAAAACTGACCATGGGGAGGAGGAAGGGAGGGGGAGGAGGGGGAAGAGGAAGGGAGAGGGAAGGGGATGGGGATGGGGAGGGAGGGGAAAGGAAGGGAGAGGGAAGGGGCAAGAGGGAGGGGATAGCAGAGAGGAGGGTGGGTTTGATCATTTGCATACTTTTTGAGTTCAATGGGATTTATTTATGTGCAATCATGTTTGAAAATGGAAATGGACTGCCTTCAAGTCGATCCCGACTTATGGCAACCCTCTGAATAGGGTTTTCATGGTAAATGGTATTCAGAGGGGGGTTTTCATTGCCTTCCTCTGAGGCTGAGAGGCAGTGACTGGACCAAGGTCACCCAGGGAGCTTCATGGCTGTGTGGGGATTTGAACTCTGGCCTCCCAGGTTGTAGTCCAACACTGACCTGGGGAAGGGGCATGGAGGGTAGGAGTGCTAGGGGAGGAGATTGGATGGGTGGGCACTGGGCAGAGGGGAAGCCCATTTACTTTCCAAAAGGAAAACATTGTGAACAGTATCATTGCTTTTCAGCGTTGCCCCCAACTTTTTATTTTACAGCAGGCACATGTAGCCTCCCACCCAAATTTAAACCAAAGCTGTCTCTGGCCACATCCACACTAGAATCCTGGGAAGTGTAAGGGAAGGGTGCTGAGAGTTGCTAGGAGACGCCCTGTTCCCCTCACAGAGCTTCAATCAGAGCAGCTGACTGTTAAACCAGTCTCGTGGCTGTATAATACTCACAGGATTCCAGAATACACAGCAAGAGCCCCTTAGCAGGAGTGGCCTAGAATATCATGGCTTCCTTGTTAAGTATGAGTCTGTTCCAGCTTGTTTTAAGCTGGGATCTGGTGCTCTGTAACAAACCAGGGTTATCTTTGCTTTTCAATAAGATTTCTCCCCAAAGTGTTTACAACAATATTTAAAATTGCATGTATTATTATATACAGTATAGTAATACAATATTCATTTCATGACTACTCTGAAAAATAAACTGCCAACAATAGAACAATAAAACTCCAAGAACTGGTATAAAACTTCGATATACATTAACCCACAAATGCCACTGAGAAAAAAATAGGTCTTTGAGGTCAAAGAATCATAGAATCATAGAGTTGGAAGGGGCCTATAAGGCCAGAGTCCAGTCCCCTACTCAACGCAGGAATCTAAATTAAAGCATACCTGACAATGGCTGTCCAGCTGCCTCTTGAATGCCCTACACATCCCTAAGTAATTGGTTCTATTGTCATACAGCTCTAGCAGTTAGGAAGTTTTCCCTGATGTTCAGTTGAAACCTGGCTTCGTATAACTTGAGCCCATTATTCTGTATCCTGCACTCTGGGGTGATCGAGAAGAGATCCTGGCCCTCTGTGTGGCAACCTTTCAAGTACTTGAACAGTGCTATCATTTCTCCCCTCAGTCTTCTCAAGGTTAAACGTGCCCAATTCTTTCAGTCTCTCCTCATAGGGCTTTGTTTCTAGTCCTGTGATCATCCTTGTTGCCCTCCTCTGAACCCATTCCAGTTTGTCTGCCTACTTCTTAAAGTGTGGTATCCAGAACTGGATTCAGGACTCAAGACGAAGCTAACCAGTGCTGAACAGAGGGAAACCAATACTTCAGTGATTTGGAAACTATTCTTCTGTTAATGAAGCCTAAAACAGCATTTGCCTTTTCTGCAGTCACATCACACTGTTGGTTCATATTCAGCTTGTGGTCAACGACAATCCCAAGATCCTTCTTGCATGTAGTATTGCTGAGCCAAGTATACCCCATCTTATAACTGTGCATTTGGTTTCTTTTTCCTAGGTGTAGAACTTTCCACTTATCTCTTTTAAATTTCATTTTGTTGTTTTCCGCCCAATGCTCCAGCCTATCAAGATCCCTTTGTATTTTGTTTCTGTGTTCCAAGGTATTAGCTATCCCTCCCAATTTTGTATTGTCTGCAGATTTGATAAGCATTCCCTGCATCTCCTCATCCAAGTCATTAATAAAAATATTGATGAGCACTGGGCCCAGGACTGAGTCCTGTAGTACCCCGCTTGTTACCTTCCCCCAGTTTGAGAAGGAACCATTGATAAGCATTCTTTGACTATGCTTCTGTCGCCAACTGTGGATCCAAGTGATAGTTGTTCTATCCAGCCCACATTTAGCTAGCTTGCTAATCAGACAAGTGGGGCTCTTTGTCAAAAGCTTTGCTGAAGTTGAGATATATTATGTCCACAGCTTTCCCGCAGTCTACCAGTGAGGTTACTCGACCAAAAAATGAGATAAGATTAGTCTGGCAGGATTTATTCCTGATAAATCCATGTCTGCTTCTAGTAATCACTGCATTGTTTTCAAGGTGCTTCCTGACTGACTGCTTTATAATCTGCTTCAGAATTTTCCCAGGGATCGATGTTAGGCTGCCTGGTCTGTAGCTCCCAGGTTCCTCCTTTTTTGCCCTTTAGTGCTCCTCCAGTCATCTGGCACTTCACCCATCCTCCATGATTTCACAAAGATAATAGGCAGTGGTTCCAAGAGTTCTTCAGCCAGGTCCTTCAATACTCTAGGATGCAGTTCATCGGGCCCTGGAGATTGGAACTTGCTCAAAATGATTAGGTATTCCTTAACCATTCATTTTCTCCTTGATTAGGTGGTCGATAGTAGACTCCAACTACCATGTTCCTTGTATTCCTTGCCCCCATTTATTTTAATTCATATACTCTCAGTGGAGCTACCAAACTTCTCTGCAGGGATATATATTTTTAACATTTAGCACAGCTCTGCCTCCCTTTCTATTCCTTCTGTTCTTTTTGAACAAGCTATATCCTTCAATTTAGGTCCTCTTAAACATGAACAGAGAAAAGGCCTGCTGAATCTCAGAAGATACTGAGATTCATAACTGTACAGCTACTGAAAAGACTCTCTTGTGGATGTCCACCAAGATAGGGATGATCCATGGTGAGAGACCCACCACTAACTCTTTTGTCCTAGATAGAGCATTAGGAGGTTAGGAGTAACTTAAAAATCCCTCTAAGGATGGACAACTAGTTAGGATGGTTGCTACTGAAGGGTTATGGATCCTGCTGCTGTCCAGAAGATCTTTGGGGAACGCTCTGCTGATTGAGCTAGCAGTTCTGTTAAAACCATCGTGAGAAATAGAGAACCTCTTAGGCAATTTGCGTAATAGCTTTTAGGCATCTTATTTTTCTCTTGCCAGAACTCAATTCCATGGAATTGCAGACAATGAGGTCTCAGGGATGATAGCTTGAGTGCAAGTGGAGGAAATCTCATGATGCATATGACCAAGCATGACTTAGAGTTCATTCATGACAGTGATGGAAGTGAGCAGATCTTTCCTCTTCAGCATTATTTCATCTGTACAATTGCAGTTGTGCAACCTTTTTGGTTGATGAAGAGAATACTTAAGCCTATATTTTACTCATCTGATTGTTGGTACCCTTAGAAGCCCATGACGATTATTTTGTAGATAGTGGGTAAGGTTGTTCAGATTCATTCCAACTTGGATCCCCCTTTAGGAACATAGACTATAATGTACTATAACAACAGTATCTAGAGACTCCTGTTCTCTGATTTTATTAAATACTGGCCTGGGGAAAAAATCAGCTAATTGAGAGACCCCAAATCTACAAAAAAAAATAAAATAAATAAGCATCCCTCTCCAGAATGCCAGGCTTTTCATCGTATAACACTTTCTCTTTATTGTCCATTCTATGACTTGAAATCTGCTGTGGTCTTCTTAATAGTTCCATCATTAACTAATGTCTGGAGATCTGTGACTTGGTAGAGAGGGCTTTATCAGCAATTCCCCCATCCCCTGGAGTTCTGTCAGGTGCCAGCCTTATGAATATTTAAGCACCAGCTGAATACTTTTCTTTTTCACCAGACCTTTGAGAGTTAAGTAATTGACTAGAAATTTCTAGGAGTGTTTTACAGATGGATGGGGTCTCATTTAACTGAACTTTAAATAAAATTCAATAAAGTATGAATTTTATTGCTTGTTCTCTGATCTATCCTGAGATTATAAAACCAAAAGGTGGGATAGAAGTTTTAAAAATAAATATTTGTTATGAACTACATTGGATGCTGGTTTGTTTCTAGTCTTCTGTGAGGATGGTGCTTTTGGCCCTTAAAAGAGATTTTGGATTACAAAATATCTTACTAATGCTAGAAGATCAGGTAGGTGAGTTAAATGTATGGCCTTCCTTCACTTAACCCAGGGATTCCTAAACTGTGGTTCACAGACCATTGGTGGTCTGTGAGCTTCATTCAGGTGGTCTGGAGCATGTCAGTATTAGATATTCATATTGATTTTTAATTGTATTTTTATTGTTCCTTTTATTTCTTAGATTGTAATGCAATTCCATAAAATTCAAATTGTAATACAATCAAAATGCAATCTCAGAAATAAATGCAATAAAGTGCAATTAAAAATCAGTCAGCATTTAGCACAGCACATTACAATTGCAACAACCAGCAGAAAAATCATTAAGTCGTCTGACAAGACCCTCAGCAATTTTCAAGTGGTCCAAAGGAAAGAAAGCTTGGGAACCACTGACAGTCAATAAATATTTGCCACTTTCATTTCATATACAATAGCAATTTACTATGGTGCCTGACAAGTCTTGTAATGATCATCACCTAGTAAATCAGCAAGTAGATATTGGCAGGATTTTGACAAAGTTCAATAACCGGAAGAATATAGCCTATTCATATTAGGGACTTCTTTATATCGCAAACATTTACATATCATCTTTGAAAGAGCCAGGATAGAATCAGTCTCTCCTCTGAAGCAAGTCAATCAAGTTTCTATGCTTTTCTTCTTATGTGTATTTGGTAGAGCTCAGTAAGGAAGGAAAGAGAAAATGATTTTTTGGATTTAGTTAGAAAGAACTGTTTCATTTCTCTGCTAACTAATTCTTGCCAGCATTGTTTAAATTAATTCTCAGCTTCCTGGAAAAATATAGGAGGTTTAATGAATGAAAGGGGAAAAAAATCTCAGCATAGGCATGAGAATAGGGACTTAAGTCTGGTGTCCACATTCAAAACCGCACCAGCAGAAGTGTTTTGGTAATCCAGCTGAGCAACAGTTGTTGGAACCCTACTGAGGCTTCTCTCTCCATTTCTAGTGATTCTCAGAAGGAATGTAAGAGTTGAACTGCAGCTGAATTTTTTGAGAGGGAAGGAGTAAAAAGAAACTGCCTGGTGTTCTGCCTAATTCTAAGTGTCAACTAAGTTGTTAGGATGGAGAGCACAATGAATTTATTTTGCCAGTATGAGCTGAGATGCCATGCCAGTGCAACAATGGGAGTCAGAACTGCTGGGCAGGAAACATCCTCCAATGCCAGATGTGTCACATAAGCATAGGAGAAAGTTCTTGGTACAGCACAGAATTAGTTTGATGATGAGAAAGCTGAGAAATGATGGTGGTGAGAGTGGGGGCAACTAGGGAGTTTCTTTAAGGCACTTTGACTATCATTGACCCAGACACAATAGTGCAATCCTAGGAATCTGTGTGTCCTCTGAACATATAGTGACTGCAGCAGCTTTCCCATTTATTTCAATCAAGGAAGCAGGACCACACATCCATCCCATCAACTACAAACATAACATTAATGAGGAAGCCATTGTTGGGGGGAAAACACTATGCTTCAGAGTTCTTGTGGCCAAAACAGGGCACCATATTTGATAACAATGTTTAACGGATCATTATGATCCTAATGGATCATTAGAAAAGAGGGCAAAAATAAACCTGGCAATATGATAGTGCCATTATACAAGCCTAAGGTGCATTTGCAGTTGGAATACTGTGTACAGTTGTGGTTGCCCCATCTCAAGAAAGATATTGGAGATCTGAAAAATGTTCAGAAATGGGCAACAAATATTATCAAGGGGATGGAGTAACTTCCATATGAGCAAAGGTTGCAACATTTGGGTTTTTTAGTTTAGAGAAACTACTTGTGTATTTTAGCTAAGCTTCCTAGAATATTAGATTAAAGAAAGACAGAGTTACCTACGAATGGGTAGGCCTGAAGCCTCCAGGTTGGGCAAAGCACATGAAAGAAGGGTAGAGCAGAACAGCAAGAAAAGAAGAAAAAGTAATCCAAAGGCAATTCCCCCTCCCCCCAAGAAGAACTTCTAACTCTCCAAAATCTGAATACATCTTTTATATCAACCAGCAAAGTTGATCAGGACATTGGAATTATCGAAGAAATGTACATTAATTTTAATAATTATTTGCAGACCCCCATAATACGTAGTCCCTGCATAGACTATGAATTATCATAATCCATCTGGGAGGGGCACAAAGAGGAGCATCTGAGACCCTGGCATCTGTGATTTTCCAAGTAGTGCCCTTTTGCATAGTGATCCTGGCACACACATATGTTATTCTTTCACTTAGATATTGTTTTGTGTATGAGGCACCTCTGTACCAGCATCTTATCAGAATCCTTTGCAAGATGGCAGCAGAAAGTGATAATGCTTTACAGACATCTAAGCAGTTTTCCAACCAAAAATGATGCACAGCACAAAAGGCTCACCCATCTTGATTCATTTCATCATGGCTTCAGCATTGCTGGAGGCTGTGCATCCACTTTCAACCTACTTGTCGTATGTCGACCATACCCAGGCCATATACAGAACCAGCTTTGACCAGATTGATATAAGCATCTGGTTGGCCGCTGTGAGAACAGGACACTGGACTAGGTAGACAATTGCAGATTCTTCTTATTTTCTTACAACCGCTATAAAAGTGACAGACAGGATAACAAGGTGAAATTCTCAGAATTACTAAGCACAGAACACTACTGGGGGTACATTGATATAAGTATATCATTTCATACATGCAGTCCAATCTAGGGGCATGTTTGTGTGTAAGCATCGTCAGTTCATGGTTGGATAAGGAACCACATTATAAGCAAATGATGTGTACATGGTGCCAGGCAGCTAATCAGTACTAGTGTCCATCAGCAGGGGTGTTGTCATCCAGGGTCTTGGGTGTCTAAGACCCCTTACCTTTTTGGGAGCAGGGTCCCAGCAGGGCCCCAATGTCTTCAGGATCTTACGAGCCAATGAGCATGAAAGGGGAGTGTGTTAGGCACCAAGAAGAGTCTTCTAACCTGCTTCCTTGTCCTTTTCTGCTGATTGGAGCCAATCAGAGTGAAAGGAGGTGAGTCAGCTACCGAGAAGACCCTTCTCAATAGCTAACACTCTCCCCTTTCATGCTATTGGCTCCCAGGAACATCTGTTGTTATGAGAGAAGGTACTAACAGTGATCTTATTCTCAACCCAGCAGCAAAAGGAGGGGACATAGCTATGACTAACATGAAGGGCCCTGCACTTCAAAATTTGCCACTACGCCAATGTCCATCAGCTGTCTAAGGGAAGGAAAAGGAGAAAGAGGTTGGATTAGGCTCCTACTCTTCCACTCTTTCTTCCCACTGAATAACTGGTCAGTATTGTTGTTAATGATCTGACTGAACAGTCCTTTCTGAACTGGAGCATTGCACTGTGGTGCCAGACTGGAGCTTAGTTTGAATTGCCTTTGACAAGGAAGTCATATTCTGAGACTGAACAGCAGGCAGAATGTTTGTCTTGAAATAGGTTGGGATCACAAGGCAGCTGAAACCATAGAGTCTGATGTCATAATAGAGAAACTGGCTACAAATGTCCATACTTTCTAGAAGTTCAGGTGTGCAACCTTATCAAGTTTGCCTTATGACTTCAAGGATCTTCTTGCCTTAGCTTGATTTAGATGGGCCACTTCACAGGAGGTTTCCTTTCTGTCGATGCCTTCTGTGTGTATTGCCAGGATCACTTCTGGGTTGAAGTCTGCTGGAATCATCAGCACATAATGGGAAAACATCTAGTGCATGTGATAAACCTTTTTCAATCTTAAACTACATAAGTAATCCTGGTGGACAGCACTTCATAACACTGATACTTCCAGTTATGGGAAATGTCCAGCTCTTTGTATCATATTACTTTGGGGTTTTGTTTTTTAAGAAAAAACACTGAAAAGAAAATGAGGGGCAGAAGACACTTGCCACAGTACTGCTTTAAAATTTTCAAATAGCTGACTTCCGTGACAAGTTTAGCACAACTATTAGTCTGGCTGAAGGAAGGTTCTCCTTCTCTCTCTCTCTGTTTTTACTCAGTTGCTAAACCTACTTTCAATACTTCCCCATGGGTTCTAGTTCAAGGACTGACTGAGTGCACAAACAGCAATGTCAGTTACCAGATTTAATCTGTCAGGTGCAAACAGCTGTCAGATCCATCTGTGGGACATTCTCAAGGGGTGCAGACATTAAAAATGCACACACACACCAAGATTCTTTAGTGACTCTCTTGTCTTCCCCCAAAATGCATGGAGACTGTGCCGTGAAGCTAAGTGACTAGCAATATGAAGATATGTTTGCATCATAAGATAAATAGCAAGATTTCTGCTTAACCAAAAACAAATGACAAAGTAGGTCACTCCAGGTGACAGAACTAGTGTTGTGATGTGCTCTTCCACAAGGGTATTTGTTGTCACTGTTCCTTTGATCATCTCTGACATCTCTGTAACAGAAACTACCAAGTTGTTGCTGAGTTAGTCTTGTACTGTACATGTTGCATGGATTAAATGTATTCACTTTGTCATTTCCCTTGGATCACTCACTAGCTGCTGAACTTTAAAAACTATATTGTTGCTGTTTCTGAGACCTCAGTGGATTTTCCTTTTAAATTTTTTACTGCTTATATGAATGTGTGCACTGACATTAGTCTTGAAACAGAATTAAATGGGGGAAAAAATAGTGTCTGCTAAAGGTTTAAGGCAATTTGCTAACCTGCCGCACTCATATTTTCCTCTATGGCCTAAAAGTAGTGCAAATGCTATAAACACATAATAGAAATATCAAAGCTATAGGGAACAAGTCAATGAGCTGAAGGGCTTCTTTCCAGGCCAAATATGCTCTGCATAATCAGGAGCTGTCCTCTGCAATTTGATGTCAGCGAGTGGTCCACTGGCATAATCCTAGTTTGTGCATGGGCTATTCCCCACCATTAACAGAATGGGGAAGTTCTTGCTTGTGCAGAGCAACATTGCATATTATAGCTCCTGAGTGCACATTGGAACTGTTGGCTGAGTGACAGACTGCAATTCACAGCCCACTTATGCAAATAGATTGGTCTCTCTGGAGTACTTAGGTATGGAACTGTATAGCCATAGATTCTCTTTTGTGGCAACAGGGGGATGACATTACAAATAGTCTGCACATGTATTTGCAGTGCATAGGAGATCACCAGCAATACGATGTGGCATCTGAGGAGTTGGGAAAATGTGGTTTTAACAGTGCATGCACCAGAAATGTATGTAATGGGAAGGATTGACACATCCTGCACAGACACAGAGGGTTTTTTTTTTAATTATGTGTTTTGCGGTTGAAGACCGGGACCCTCTTTATAACTCCATGGTAGCTAGCATCAGAGCAATCAGCAGCAGCCCTTATAAGCCACTGTCTCAAACTCAAAAGACAACAAAACAGCATTTTTTTAAAAAAAAAATCCCCCTCCTTATCTATCGGAGAGGGCATTTTCCACCATCACAAAAATACCAATGGAAAGCTACACAGCTACCGCGTGAGCAGCATGTACTGGAAACTGAATGTCCTTTTTTTCATGGGAGTTGCTTGTGCAACATTCCTTGAAGACTTCCATGGCCATTTTGTTATACTGCTCATTTGCCCAGATCACTCACATGTCAACTGGCCGAGAAAACATATTTAATTAACCTGTTCAAGGGCTGCAGTCCCATTCAAACTTACCTGAGAGTAAGTTTCTGTGAACTCAATGGGACTTACTTCTGCACAAACATGCATAGGATTGTGCTCTAATTGTTCTTAGCAGCAGGAAACCAGGGGCATTTAGCTAAGTAGTGGACTGCTCGCTAAGTCCATCAAAATGTTGCTCAAACTATGGACCAAGTTCTGTGATTTGTCCCACCTATTCTCTCCTTTTTTCCTGTTTCGACTGCTTTGAAGAGGTGGGGGGAAATCCTTTTGAATTGTGTATCTAGTCTGAAGATTTTCTTTCTTTTAATGAATAATGGGGCTGATACTGAATAAGACAATCATGTCTAAGTCAAAAGGCACCAAATGTGATTGCACAAAGTCTTGTATTACTAAATGGTTTTCTGATTCACTCTTGTTAAATTACACATTACCCAAACATTAGGTCATCCCTACGTTCTGCTTTTGTTTGCATGTACATTACAGGCTTGAAAGACCAAGACAGCTCTCTTCCTCTCTCAGGCAAGAACCTTGCTGCGCGTTATTTTTGGCTTGGCTTGCAAGTTTTCTTTCCTATTCTCTCATCCATCTTCAACCAACACAAATAAAAAAGACATGCTAATATTTATGTTCCTCAATCCTCACCTCTCAAACCAACCAAACTGGAGGTGAAGGGGGGAGATTGCCTGCCCCCATGCAGACAATTTATAGAGCTGAGCAGATGTCCAAAACAGCTGACAAGACGTGAGCATTTCTAAACAGTAACAATGCAAGAACAAGTGCAACAGAATTTTTTCCCGGCAACAAGTCTGCTTAGCCAGCGAGTTCAAGGAGTTAACAGCAAAACTGCTGCATATATTTAAACTTTGCGCTGAGGGTCATGTAAACATTCCTTTCCCAGACACTCTGCTGTGAATACAGAATCTCACTGACCCTGCTGTGTCTTCCCCAATAAGATTTACTATAATGCTATGACAAAGCTACACACTGTATCTGTCAAAAAGATAAAGAGAGAGAGAGGCCATCTTGCTATTTAAGGAAACCCAGCCTGTTTTTATCAGTGGAATCTGAAGCAAAACAATTAGGTGACCCATGCCCTATATGAAATATTGTCTCTGTTTTTAAGAACATAAGAACATAAGAACATAAGAAGAGCCTGCTGGATCAGGCCAGTGGCCCATCTAGTCCAGCATCCTGTTCTCACAGTGGCCAACCAGGTGCCTGGGGGAAGCCCGCAAGCAGGACCCGAGTGCAAGAACACTCTCCCCTCCTGAGGCTTCCGGCAACTGATTTTCAGAAGCATGCTGCCTCTGACTAGGGTGGCACAGCACAGCCATCATGGCTAGTAGCCATTGATAGCCCTGTCCTCCATGAATTTGTCTAATCTTCTTTTAAAGCCATCCAAGCTGGTGGCCATTACTGCATCTTGTGGGAGCAAATTCCATCGTTTAACTATGCGCTGAGTAAAGAAGTACTTCCTTTTGTCTGTCCTGAATCTTCCAACATTCAGCTTCTTTGAATGTCCACGAGTTCTAGTATTATGAGAGAGGGAGAAGAACTTTTCTCTATCCACTTTCTCAATGCCATGCATAATTTTATACACTTCTATCATGTCTCCTCTGACCCGCCTTTTCTCTAAAGTAAAAAGCCCCAAATGCTGCAACCTTTCCTCGTAAGGGAGTCGCTCCATCCCCTTGATCATTCTGGTTGCCCTCTTCTGAACCTTTTCCAACTCTAGAATATCCTTTTTGAGATGAGGCGACCAGAACTGTACACAGTATTCCAAATGCGGCCGCACCATAGATTTATACAACGGCATTATGATATCGGCTGTTTTATTTTCAATACCTTTCCTAATTATCGCTAGCATGGAATTTGCCTTTTTCACAGCTGCCGCACACTGGGTCGACATTTTCATCGTGCTGTCCACTACAACCCCGAGGTCTCTCTCCTGGTCGGTCACCGCCAGTTCAGACCCCATGAGCGTATATGTGAAATTAAGATTTTTTGCTCCAATATGCATAATTTTACACTTGTTTATATTGAATTGCATTTGCCATTTTTCTGCCCATTCACTCAGTTTGGAGAGGTCTTTTTGGAGCTCTTCGCAATCCCTTTTTGTTTTAACAACCCTGAACAATTTAGTGTCGTCAGCAAACTTGGCCACTTCACTGCTCACTCCTAATTCTAGGTCATTAATGAACAAGTTGAAAAGTACAGGTCCCAATACCGATCCTTGAGGGACTCCACTTTCTACAGCCCTCCATTGGGAGAACTGTCCATTTATTCCTACTCTCTGCTTTCTGCTTCTTAACCAATTCCTTATCCACAAGAGGACCTCTCCTCTTATTCCATGACTGCTAAGCTTCCTCAGAAGCCTTTGGTGAGGTACCTTGTCAAACACTTTTTGAAAGTCTAAGTACACTATGTCCACTGGATCACCTCTATCTATATGCTTGTTGACACTCTCAAAGAATTCTAATAGGTTACTGAGACAGGACTTTCCCTTGCAGAAGCCATGCTGGCTCTGCTTCAGCAAGGCTTGTTCTTCTATGTGCTTAGTTAATCTAGCTTTAATAATACTTTCTACCAGTTTTCCAGGGACAGAAGTTAAGCTAACTGGCCTGTAATTTCCGGGATCCCCTCTAGATCCCTTTTTGAAGATTGGTGTTACATTTGCCACTTTCCAGTCCTCAGGCACGGAGGAGGACCCCAGGGACAAGTTACATATTTTAGTTAGCAGATCAGCAATTTCACATGTGAGTTCTTTGAGAACTCTCGGATGGATGCCATCCGGGCCCGGTGATTTGTCAGTTTTTATATTGTCCATTAAGCTTAGAACTTCCTCTCTCGTTACCACTATTTGTCTCAGTTCCTCAGAATCCCTTCCTGCAAATGTTAGTTCAGGTTCAGGGATCTGCCCTATATCTTCCACTGTGAAGACAGATGCAAAGAATTCATTTAGCTTCTCTGCAATCTCCTTATCGTTCTTTAGTACACCTTTGACTCCCTTATCATCCAAGGGTCCAATCGTCTCCCTAGATGGTCTCCTGCTTTGAATGTATTTATAGAATTTTTTGTTGTTGGTTTTTATGTTCTTAGCAATGTGCTCCTCAAATTCTTTTTTAGCATCCCTTATTGTCTTCTTGCATTTCTTTTGCCAGAGTTTGTGTTCTTTTTTATTTTCTTCATTCGGACAAGACTTCCATTTTCTGAAGGAAGACTTTTTGCCTCTAAGAGCTTCCTTGACTTTGCTCGTTAACCATGCTGGCATCTTCTTGGCCCTGGCGGTACCTTTTCTGATCTGCGGTATGCACTCCAGTTGAGCTTCTAATATAGTGTTTTTAAACAACTTCCAAGCATTTTCGAGTGATGTGACCCTCTGGACTTTGTTTTTCAGCTTTCTTTTTACCAATCCCCTCATTTTTGTGAAGTTTCCTCTTTTGAAGTCAAATGTGACCGTGTTGGATTTTCTTGGCAATTGGCCAGTTACATGTATGTTTAATTTAATAGCACTGTGGTCACTGCTCCCAATCGGTTCAACAACACTTACATCTCGCACCAGGTCCCGGTCCCCACTGAGGATTAAGTCCAGCGTTGCCATCCCTCTGGTCGGTTCCATGACCAACTGGTCTAGGGAATAGTCATTTAGAATATCTAGAAACTTTGCTTCTTTGTCATGACTGGAACACATATGCAGCCAGTCTATGTCCGGGTAGTTGAAGTCACCCATTACTACCACATTTCCTAGTTTGGATGCTTCCTCAATTTCATATCTCATCTCCAGGTCTCCCTGAGCATTTTGATCAGGGGGACGATAGATCGTTCCCAGTATTAAGTCCCTCCTGGGGCATGGTATCACCACCCACAACGATTCTGTGGAGGAGTCTGCCTCTTTTGGGGTTTCAAGCTTGCTGGATTCAATGCCTTCTTTCACGTATAGAGCGACTCCGCCACCAATACGTCCTTCCCTGTCCTTCCGATATAGTTTATATCCAGGGATAACCGTATCCCACTGGTTTTCTCCATTCCACCAGGTCTCCGTTATGCTCACTATATCAATGCTCTCCTCTAAGACCAAGCACTCCAGTTCTCCCATCTTGGTTCGGAGGCTCCTAGCATTAGCGTACAGGCACTTGTAAGCAGTGTCTCTCTTCAAATGTCTTTGGCACTTGTGGTTAGGCCTGTGGTAATTTTGCTCTTCTGAATTTATATCCTGTGCCCCTGCTCTCACAATGCCTACTTCTAGGCCTACCCCTTTTAAGATTTCATCATTTCTTTGGTTTTTATCCCAGGGGGGAGGTTTATTCCGAACGGGACCTTTCTCAGCTCCTGTCGGGTTTCCCCCCTCAGTCAGTTTAAAAGCTGCTCTGCTACCTTTTTAATTTTAAGTGCCAGCAGTCTGGTTCCTTCTGGTTCAAGTGGAGCCCGTCCCTTTTGTACAGGCCTGGCTTGTCCCAAAATGTTCCCCAGTGCCTAACAAATCCGAACCCTTCCACCCGACACCATCGTCTCATCCACGCATTGAGACTGCGAAGCTGGGCCTGTCTGGCTGGTCCTGCGCGTGGAACCGGTAGCATTTCAGAGAAAGCCACCTTGGAGGTCCTGGCTTTCAGCATCCTACCTAGCAACCTAAATTTTGCTTCCAGGACCTCACGGCTGCATTTCCCCATGTCGTTGGTGCCAACATGTACCACGACCACTGACTCCTTCCCAGCACTGTCTACCAAACTATCTAAACGACGGGCGATATCCACAACCTTCGCACCAGGCAGGCAAAACACCTTGTGGTCTACACGCCCATCACACACCCCACTGTCTATGTTCCTAATGATCGAATCACCCACTACAAGGATCCCTCCACCCTCCCTCAAACAAGCATCACATAGTCATTTCCAAAAACTCCAAGCTGTCTTCTTTTCTCCAACAAAAATACTCCTGAAATATATCAGTTCTCATGGACTGTTATGTGGGAGCAGCACATCTCACAAGGCCTGTAGGAAAGGATCCATATTGAGATATTACCAGTAAAGTAAATTGTACCATGAGATTGTCTGCATGTTCAGGGTAACGTGTACCAAAAAGGAAAGAAACCCAATCTAAACAAGCCTGGAAGAAGTCAGTTGGGCTAGTTGATTAATCTGTTCGAATGTTACAAGTGATTTAGTTATGTTAGATGGCTATCAGTCATGGGACATAATTAAACAATTCCTGTATCTATACAAATCTTTGTAGTAGGTCTTTCTAATAATTTTTATTATTATATATAAAATAGGTAGCATACATAAAACTTTATATAAGACCATCATATGTAGCAATAAAATGTCTTGGTACTAAACAAACCCCATCTAATACATGCATGTGTGTGTGTGTGTGTGTGTATATATATATATATATATATATATATATATATATATATATATATGTATATGTACACACAGGTGATACAGCGTTTGGAGTGACAAGGATGAGACCCTGGATAGGTGATAGGTGGCTTAAGCACAGCTCTCACTAACAGTCTGTGCTTATTACCAATCAGGGAGACAGCTACTTTTACAAGCACTAGGACAGGCAGGACATATTGCATCAAACAGAACATCACCTGCAGGTCCTGCAATATAATTTACATCATCGAGTGCAAAAGACCAGGATGTCATATCCAATATGTAGGAAAGACCACAACTGACCTACGCACGCGCTTCAGGAACCACAAGTCAGCAATTTTGACAAAAAAAAGTGGAGCAACCAGTTGCAAAGCATTTTAACATCGAGGGTCACAGCCTGTTGAACTCTTCCATAACAGCGATAGAGATGCCAGCAGATCCAGCAGCATTGACCAAAAGGGAGAACTTTTGGATATACTCTCTGGACACATTGGCACCACATGGCCTGAACCTGGAGGACACTACCACCACTACTTAGCCTCTGCACATGAAGCCCCTCTGAGCATTCCATCCTCAAAGCTCTATAACTGCCACCTTGGTAACAGCATTTGTATGTTAGCAGCTGATGAAGGCGGAAGCTGAAACGTTTTGTTAATACAATAAAAACCTCTGTTTGGTTAATCACAATTACGTTCATATATATATACACACACATAAAACAATCATGAAACGATGTATAAAACAATCATGTATGTCTATTTGCTGAACAAATCCCAAACATCTTAATCTTAAGATGGAAAGCAGGGATGGGGGGGTGGTAAGAAGGAAGAAAAGAAATGAAAGATTATGAATTAAAATTCTAGTCATTTCGCTGTTGTCCTGAAGAGATATGTCATTGTCAGGCACATCATCTGTCAAGCTGTATTCTTGCAGTAGACAGCAGTGGGCTTTTGGGAGATTTTCATTGTGTAGATTTTTTTAGGACTGTGGGTTGTTGTTCTCTTTCCATGGTCCGGCTGCAGCTCCAGGTGCAAAGTCATCACAACTCTATTAGCTCAACCACGGATATCAAGACATACTATTGTTGTTAAATGGCATGTCAGCTCATTACCAGGGGAAGTGACTTGTTTCAGGCTTTGCCCTTTCTCCAGGCAGGCTGCACATCCCTGCCAGGTCCCTTTTGGAAGAGACCTCAAGACCTCAACACGCATGCATGCACGCACGCACGCACGCACGCACACACACACACACACACACACACACACACACACACGAGGATGAGAGAGGGAGAGAGAGACATCAAACACTCAACTAGATTCCAACCACATTCCACTCCTCTAGCCTCACAGAGTGGACCTGAAAAGCTTGTCTGCTCTTATTTCAATCCTGACAAAAGCTGAACAATAGGGTGGCTGTTGGCAAGGCCCCTTTTCTTCCTCCAGTTAAGAGCTATATGCATTATCTCAGGAATCTCCATTCATATTAAGATAATGCCCAGTCACTCTTCCCTTGTTTAGATTACAGCTCAGCCTATCCCAGGCCACCTCTCATTTTCTTTTCTTGCCTGATAATCCTAGGCTTTAGCCACTGAGCTACCCCAGAACTAAACAGCCCAAATGGGAAGATAATTGCAGTAAAACTAATACAGCAAAGCCCTAGACACAGATGTTGTGCCCTTTTCCTCCTGATCCTAAGCTACATATTTGGGTGACCTTTCCAGAATTCATCTGTGAATACCATCCTGGATGCAGGGAAGGAAAAGACTTTATCAATCAAGAGTACCATTTACAGTTCCAAAGTGAGGATTGTCAGACATCAGCCTTTTGAGTGATCTGCATCAAATGATTTTGTTTTTGCATACTAACATGCCAAAGAAGGATTCAGACAACCATATATTTCTTATTGTGAATTAGTGGGAATATGGTGGACAAAGGTTGCCTGGAGAAGTCCAGTTTATAACACACATCTGATTCACTGTGAAACTGTGTGTGTGTGGGGAACACAATAAGTACTGATGTGGAGAGCAGATTTGTTAGAAAGACCATGGATTTCCAGTTGAATTTACATGCTATGAAATAGGGCTGTGCACAGACCCTCCCCCATCTGCCCTGTGACTCCAATCCAGAGGCGGGCATCAATCTGACCCACCCTGGGTTGACCCAGGGATCAACTGCCCCAGCTCAGAGCCACTCCTAAATACATTCAAGGGTGGGGCTCATAGGGTTAACACCTTAATTAAACTTATGTAAGGGAGGGGAGGAAAGAGATGTTGAGTCTCCTTTCCGTCCCTTCTGACCAAGAGTGGGATCAATTTATCATGCACAATGCTGTTTTGCAAACCAGCACACACACCCAGGATTGCTCGGTCAGCTCATGAGCAGAGGGAGAGATCCTGACAATGTTGTTTTCTAAGGGGCTTTCCTGGCAAAGAGGGGGCAGGGGAAGGAGACATTGCATTACCTTTCCTTCCCCTTCTGACCGAGAGTGGGACCTATTGATTCTGCATGATGCTGTTTTGCAAAGGGCTTTCCTGTAGGAAAGCCATTTCCTAAACAGCATTGCCAGGATCGTTCCTTGATCGTTTTGCTAAAGGGGGTTAGGATATACCAGAGGCGCTAGATTGCTGGGCTCTGCTGACTGGACTGTACTGCTTCAGAGTACCCTGCTGCAGCTGTGGAAACCATGACGGATAAAACACTACCACCATGGTGGATGGTGTTCCTGCCAGCGGTAGCAAGCATAGGGCCTTGATATGGGTGTTACAGATGTGGGATGGAAGCATAGTAAGTTAGCCATGGATCCAATGGATCCAAAACTGCTCTATTCCCATAAGAGGGACCCATCCAGGCTTATTCAGCTATGCCAAATTGCAGCTTGCAAAGAAAAAAAGGGGGGGTTCCCCCATTTTCTGCTCTGGCCAGTGTGAGCTGGGGGGGGGAAGCAGCATTCCTCTCCACTCTGCTGCTCTCCATCCCCAGTTAGGATTGCTTTGTCAGAAGTTGAGATGGGGGAGAAAATTGTTCCGTTTGCATTCAAAGGTAAACTTACTTAATTCATACTTTCTGAAACACAGCCATCCTTTGAGATTCCCATTTCTCCAAATTCTGCAGTGCAGAAATGTCTACAAAAATGCATAGGTTAGGACAAAGTGTGCATATAAATGCATTTATATATATATATATATATATATATATAATGCATTATATTAGGGGAAATCGCTTTGCAAAAATTTGCTTTGCAAAAACCAAAACTGAATTTAAAATGTGTATATCAGGAGAAATTAGCACTAAAATGGCAATAAATTTTCATTAGGACTTTAAAAAACAAACAAACCTGAAATGGATGTGGAAATGTGGAGAACTGAGTTTATGACTGGAAAAATGAGAAGCCCTCATCAGAAGAGGGAGCAATTATTCTGTGTGGTTTGTTTTTTGCTTGTTTTGGCTTAGAAACACATTTCTAGCATGTTTCCTTAAAGAAGAAAACCTTTGGTTGGTTATGATTAAACAAAAAATGATAATACCCATGTCACTCCTCAAAATGACGTCCTGGCATCTACATCTTAGAAGCTTGGCTGATAATTGGATAGATAGATGCCTTTCAACAAGCCTTTTAAGTTGAGACCTATCCCAGTCTGCATCTGTGTTAGAATTGCTTGTTAATATGTTTTTTTTAAAATAATGTTTTAACCCTTTTTTAAAATATGTTTTTAAAGCTTTTAAAAATGTTTTTAATGTTGTTTTGTTTTAATGTATTTTATGGTCTGTTTTTATGATGTTTTCAAGTGTTTTTAGTGGTTCTGTTTGCCGCCCTGGGCTCCTGCTGGGAGGAAGGGCGGGATATAAATCAAATAATAAATAAATAAATCAGATAGTTTGTATGTATCTGGTTTTGTCCTGTCTTGAATTCCTGAAAACTCAAGAAAAAAAGTCATTTAAATCTGTAGGATGCTGTTTGTTTATTATTTATTTTACACATCTATGGGCTGCTTTTCAGGTATGCAACCTCATAAAAAATACAAACACAATAAACATCATGAATATTAAACATTCATGTTGAAATCAATCATCATTGATCGTAGCAGACCTGGGCTGCAGCTTTAGGACACAATCCAGTACAGTTAGGTGTGGCCAAGCCACATTGATTTGAGTAGGAATTAGCAATATGTAACTCAGTCTGTGCACTTGGTTTCTTAAGAATTCAAGTGGAAAAAAATGCATTAACGATATAACCTTGTAGATGACTACTCAGAAGTAAGTCCAATTGAGTTCAATGAGGCTTACTTCCAAGTAAGTGGATACAAGATTGTAACCAAAGAGACAAATAAATTTGCCTTGTAATTTAACCTTGACAATGCAAAAGCCACACTTATTTTAATCATAGATATACTTATTACAAGTGAGAACTCTGGCTTGTCACAGAGGAGGAAAAATGGGCAGAATACTAACAGGAATGTACTGTAAATCATTCCCTAGATGGTACATAGGGAAGGATACAATCTACTTTCAGCATCTGACGTTTTAGTAAATAACTTCAGGAAAGTCTATTCGATGCAATTTGCTATCATTTACTTAATTACAAAAATATGTGCCACAGTTGCCAAACTTCACTACTGTCATAACTTTCCTCGAAGTTCAATCAGCCAATGACAGTCAGGCTGTCAGGGAGATTAAAGAGGACCGCAAGCCGTTGCTTTTGGCATTTATATGTAATATGCAAAATGCAAACAAGCCTGTCAAGTTATTTGTCATATTATTAGTGTTATCCCTGCACATCTTGGACATCTGCCTGTGCAATAAGGAAGGGAAACTAGATAGCCATACAGACTTTGAGGAGACATAGCTGCTCTGGATCACAGTCATGTTAACCCTATTT
This sequence comes from Rhineura floridana, assembly GCF_030035675.1. Taxonomy (NCBI): domain Eukaryota; kingdom Metazoa; phylum Chordata; class Lepidosauria; order Squamata; family Rhineuridae; genus Rhineura; species Rhineura floridana. The sequence continues at coordinate 73,225,685 of NC_084483.1, read as the reverse complement.
TCTCCATTTTCTCCACCTTATTAAGATCACATGGGTGAGACAGCAGGCCTGCCTCTCCAATCACATCCCCTGCCAGCTTTGGTCCCATGCTGTCCATGTGTTTTGGACTTGTCTGCTGGATGCTTATAGGTTCTTCCCTGATTCAGAACTCTGGGAAGACAAGGCAGGGCAAAACAAATACAGACTGGAAGATATCTATCAGTCCAGTCATTAGCCAAGCTGCTACGATGTAGATGCCTGGAAGTCAAGAGCTACTAAATCCCAGGTTTGAAATAATGAACCCCCTGATTTGCATCATTGGCTGGCTGAGCTACATGACTTCATAGAACATTCATAAATATTGACATGGACAGAGAGAAAGGGGTGTGGTGCTCTTGGTGAGAAGAACATAGCAAGGCGCAAATACATGAACTGTCAAAAGTGCCCTCAGCTTTCATTTTTAGCTTTATGGATGACATCTTTAGAGGAAAATAGAACAAAGATCAACATGCGTGCATTATGTTATTAATGAAAACGGCTGTTGAAATTTGAATCTAAAATAAATAGATTAAAACAAACTTTTTGGTGGTTTTTGTGGGCATTTATTTGTGTATTCCAAGGGTGTGGAACCTGTGGACCTGCAGATGATGTTGAACTTCAGTACCCATCAGTCCTAGCCAGCATGGGCAATAGTTGAGGATGATGCAAGTTGTAGCCCAGCAACATCTGGAGGGCCACAAGTTCCTCACCCTTGATGTATTCCGACAACAAAATAAAGGTGTGTATGTGAAGATCATGCAGCATAGATGTAGTTCCCTCTTCCATTAAATATGATTTACCTTGCAGTAGTCACAATTACGATTGCACCATTTTTTGTCTTTCAATAGCATTAAAATGTACTGTAATTCCATACCAAAGGCAATTCAAAGTAAGATGCCTTGCTCATCAGAGGCATCTAATTCTTCACCATTAGCCAGGCAATGCCATGACAGAAGGGGGGGGGAAGTGATGCAATGAGTATGGTTGCCAGGTGCCTTGGTCCTTAGTAGACAGATACATTGCAAATAATAGATCTCAGTTTTGTCAAATGAACTGAGAGTATCCAGTTTTTCTTTAGGTTTCAATAATGCTTTTAAAACTTATTTGGAATGTACATATACTGCTGAGGATTTGTTGGCCAAAAATCATTGTTAGCATCTCCATGCACAATATTCTAATGCTCGTGAGGGAGGGGAGGAAGGAATTTTGATGACTGCATTATATTAGATCCTGAATATTTCTTTCTACCAGCTATACCTATATAAAACTGATGAAAATACTAAACCAGTATGTGCAGTGGTTTCATTGACAAATGGCATCAGTAGCTGTGTAGTACATTAAATAGTGAGCAGAAGACTGACTGATGTCTGCATTGGCTTCCCTGAGCTTGACAGTACTTTTTGTGTCATATTTTAGTTCCCTGTGAGATCACTTTTTTTTTTTTTGCCTTAGAAGAGTGTCTCTCCAGATCCCACACCATGAATTTGGAGCTTGTCGGGGGAGTGAACTGATGTCTTAACAGTAAATTGTGACAGAAACACAGTAAACTCTTGACCCCAGCAGCTCTTATCACAGGCAAGTGGAAGAGGGGTTTTATTTTTATAGTTACAGACAACTTATCTGAAATCTCAATAGGGGTGAAAAGGGAAATGGACACTAAATTATTTTGAATTTAAACTGGCCATGGTTCTACATGATCGTGTATACTTGGATCATTTGCTTTTATAAAATAAAAGTGTGGAATGCTGAAATATTGGGATGGGAATCAATGTCACAGTCGTGGCCACCAAAAGCCTTGCCCTGGAAACATTTAGTAAGCCAAAATCCATGACATGTGACACCATGTTTCAAGTTGACTTTGTTGACTACCACTCATGGGGATGGGGAAATGCACACCATGAGGATCTCACTGTTGCCTTACTAAACTTTATGAGGGAGACCAAGAAAAGGAGACACAGGGCTGCTTCTTTTTGGTGGGTGGCAACAGAGATGTCACGAACATGTGAATAGTGGACATGAAAAGCTAGGACCCATGTTCCAATGCCCACAGACAGGACTGAGCAGAGCAATCAAGTTGTTTACTTGAAGCCTTGGAGAGCCTGCTGCAACTGCTGCCCTGCCTTCAAGGGCCCTTTTACTTACCTAGGTAGAGGAAGGAGACAAGTTGCCCTGGGCTCCTGCTGGGAGGAAGGGCGGGATATAAATCAAATAATAAATAAATAAAAAGCTCAACCCTTTTGTGTTGAATGTTGGAATGAACATGTATCAATAGCTGCCACAAGTTGGCTGTAACATCTGGTTTCAACCCCAAACCTCTTTATACTGTAGCACAGTCTTTGCCAGCCTGGTGCTCCCCAGATGTTGTTGGACGCCTCCCGTGAGCCTCAGGCAGGGGTGATGGGAGTTGTAGTTCAACAACATTTGGAGGGCACCAGGTTGGGGATGGCTGCTGCAATGTGATATTATTCAGTTACTTAGGTATTTTTGCCTGACTGGTCCTGGAGGCAGCTAACAATTAAGCTATAAAATGGAAAATGAAATGGACTGCCTTCAAGTCTATTCCGACTTATAGCAACCGTATGAATAGAGTTTTCATGGTAAGCGGAATTCAGAGGGGGTTTACCATTGCCTCCCTCTGAGGCTGAGAGGCAATGACTGGCCCAAGGTCACCCAGTGAGCTTCATGGCTGTGTAGGGATTCAAACCCTGGTCTCAGATAAAATATGACAAATATAAATATTTTTTCCATCCTCATCTAAACTGTGTGGCTTCCAGACACTACATTGGGGTTGTTTGACTGGTGAAAGGGCAATCACGCTTGCTGGCCTGTCCCCAAGACTTACCCATGTTTAGCAAAAGTTGTCTATGTACAATCAACCTGATGTCTGGAGACACTGTTTTTGTAGATTACAGATAATGTGGATAGAGTTTCTGAGTGTTAAATGTGTATACATATAGGCTCTTTTGCAAGTTATGCCAAATGTGTTTAGAGAACAAGTAGACATAATCTTGCTCCCCGTGTATAGTCAGAATGCACCAGTATAGTTTGCATAGTCCTGCTCGAGTGACTTCCTTACTCACAACTAAACCCTGGGCACTCAAAGCTAAGCCAAACAAATGGTTTCTGCCAGTATCCAAATACAAATTTGGATAAAATGGGAACTAGAATATTATGAGGACTTTCCAAGCCATCCATGCTAAAATTTGATGCCAAAGATGTAAAATTCACACTGTAGCTCTGGCTATGCTATACAATCCTTTATTTTATGTATACATATAATGTAATATATCAGCAACTGCATGACTATGTTAAACGTATGTTAGGGGTAACATGAATTGCATGGGTAATGGGCATATTGTGCTCTTTTCCTGGTCAGTATACATATTCTCCAAGAGGCCTATGGCTATTGTATGTTCTCCAGGAAATATGCAGTATCTCCAACAGGCCTTGGTTAATGCACATATCTTGATAGGGTTTCTACATTCTCCAAGTAATATGGACAATTTGAAAATGTGTGTACATTGGCAGAATTGTGTTTACTGCCTGCTCAATGTGTAAGAAACATTCTCTTGGTTTCTATCTAGTTCCTGCAGTCTTTTCAAGACTCCACCTCTGGATGTAGGCCAGAAAGAAATCTTTCTATCTAGAAACATACACTATATGCTTAGTCTCTTATATGCTGTCAGAGAATGTGAATTCATTTAATTTTTTAAAAAAAGCCAAAAGGGACAATTTTGAACAGCAATGGCAGAACAATTCCTTTTGTCTATATTTTTAGAACACTTTCAAGGAATAAAATGGAGGCCTATATGTGAAAAACAGAAGCTGGCCAAACAAAAAAGAGTTGTGCATTTCCACTGCGATTGGGAAAATGTGGTGTGTCCAATTGCTAAGAGCAGAAGTACTAATGGGGGGTAAATTATAAAGTTACTAAGGTAGAAAGCCTTGACTTTTCTTGACATGTTTGATTGCATTTTCACATGACCTTTTGGGCGAATAGGTCTCAAACTTAAGCCGTTTTACAAACAAGGGAAAAGAAAAGAGGCATGTAGAAGAACAAAGCAGAAGTATAAACAGAGGGAACAAGGATATTTGAATCTGAATATCCAGTTAATTATTCCATTAGTTTTGCACCTTGTTAAACTAGGGTAATCCTTCTTTACCACCTCCCCATACTGAATACCGCTGAATGGAAGAATGCCAAGGATCTTAAGACAGACCATCCTAGAAAAGTAAAATCTTTTGTTAACCATTATAGCGTTCCCCCACCCCCCCAAAAATGCTGCTTTTTGTTGGCCAAAACAGATGATAGATAGATATTTTTCCTGATTTTTAACAGGGTGGAAATTGCATTCTTCAATCTCTTCTAAATTCTGTTTATTACACTCTGTTGTATGAACAAGGCTAGTTTTAGAATTAGGCAGTGGGAGGAAGCAATATTATCAATGAGAGACATCCCAGAACCTTATAACCTCTTCTCTCCTATCACCTATTATCTATCAGGTATACGTAATAGCTATTTTGCTTGTTCTTTTTTCTCTTCCATTTCCCTCCTCTCCACTTGCCTCATCTTGTTTGCTTGCTTGCCACACCCCATGAACTCATTGGCTGGCAGTAGCACCTGGGAGGAACCAGCCACACTTACAAATTTAGAACAACCTAGCAAGGAACCCTCCTCCACGAGCTAGGAGGAGCCCCCAGCGTCTTGGCCCCAGCTGTCAAAGTGTCAAGGCGAGTTCAGCAGCAGAGCTTAACTATGTGCTGCATGAAGAAGCACTTTCTTTTGTCTGTCCTGAATCTTCCAACATTTAGCTTCATTGAGTGCCCACAAGTTCTAGTGTTACGAGAGAGGGAGACAAACTTTTCTCTAGCCACTTTTTCCTGTCATGCATAATTGTATACACTTCTATGAGAAAAGGTTGCAGCATTTGGGGCTTTTTAGTTTAGAGAAAAGATGAGTAAAAGGTGACATAGTTAAACTATGGAATATGGTAGGTAGGTACTTTATTGCAGAATTAGCCATTGGCCATGTGCAAGATACAAACAAGAATAAAATACAAGGTATATACATATTTAAAATTTACAAAACGTGACATCACAATTCATATAGAGCTTGGCTGGGCATTTGTCTTTTCGGCAAAGGACTCTCTTAGTTTGAGAGCTGCAACTGCAAAATTAGCGGCCGCAGTGGTCACAAAGTTGGAATCATCAGATAAAAGCGCAAATATCATTTCACTGTCAGAACAAGGTCTTAAGAGATTTAAAATGGGAGAAAGAAATTTCTGTCTAGGGTTGTCGAAGAGTGGACAGTAAAGTAAGTAATGAACGATCCCTTCAATGTCATTGCAGCCATATATACATTGGCGCTGGATTACTGGAATACCCCGAAACCGTCCCTCAAGATAGGCTGTAGGCATGGTTTGAAAGCGGAGAGCCGTAAAGGCTCTTCTAATGAAGGGTCTATCTATGGCTACTAAATAGTTTGACATGTAGTGGTTAAGTTTGATGGTAGGATACCATCTGGAAAAGGAGGCCAACTCAATGGATGCTCGATCCTGAGCTGCATCATGGTTGAAAATCCAGTTGCGAAGAGCGGTGTTACTGAGCTCCACTATCTTAGCAGGGGAGAGGTCGTATTTGGAAAAAATGGACAGCCACTCTGTGGCAACTCCGACTGACTGCATTTGTTCTTGCCAACACTGCTTGGCCAAAGAGGCACCATCCATGTCATTAAGACGAAGCCAGAATCTTAGTAATGCTAGATCTATGCGTGCTTGTATTGAAGGCAGACCCAATTCTGCTCTGAGATGGGCTGCCGGGGTCACCTGAGGGAGGCCCAGCAATTGTCTCAAAAAAATGTTCTTAATAGATTCAAGTTTAGTTCTGGCCATGTTTCCCCAAAGTTCAACTCCATATAGGATTTTGGGGAGTATTTTTGCTTTGAATATTTTAATCAGCGGGGGAATAAGTTGCCCCCCCGTGTGAAAAAGAACTTTTTAGCTGAACCTAGAGCTCGGGACCCAACTAGAGCCGCTGCCTTGATTTGTAAAGTCCAGGATAATCTATTGGATAAGTGTACACCCAGTTATTTAAAGGTGGGAACTTGTTCAAGAGTGACCCCGTTTAAAGGCCAACTGTTTTTAACTTTCATAAATTTCCCACGGATCATAACTTTTGATTTAGACTGGTTGATAGTAAGATTTTGGGCATCACAATACTCTTTCAATTTGTAAATCATGCGTCTGAGCCCAATTTTTGTTTGAGAGCAGAGTACCACGCCGTCGGCATACAGGAGGACATTGATCTTTTTGTCACCAATAGAGGGGGGGGAAAGGCAGGTGAAGTAAGTGTATCTACAAGATCATTTATGAAAAAAATGAAAAGAAAAGGAGCCAGTAGACAGCCTTGTTTAACCCCCCTTACGACTGGAATTTTTGTTGACAAGGAGCTCGTGTTATTTTGTCGTACCTGGGCTACGTTGGATTGGTAGAGAGCCCTAATCAGCCAGTACAATCTTTTATCTATATTTGAATTGGCCAGTTTTTTCCATAGGAGCCCCCTGTCCACTGAGTCAAGGGCCGTGCTAAAGTCAACGAAGGCTAAATATAAAGAAGGGTTTGCTTTAGATCGTGTTTTCTTCATAAGGTGGTATAGTGTGAAAACCTGATCGATTGTACTTTTATTTGGTCTAAAGCCTGCCTGTTCTTCACAAATTATATGGTTTGACTGGTCCCAATCTTTAAGCTTGTTTAGGAGCAGACAACTATACAGCTTCGATGAAATGTCGAGTAAGGATATGGGGCGGTAGTTTGAAGGTATGGTGGGATCCCCTTTTTAAAAAATAGGAACCACAATGCTAGTTCGCCAGCCTTGTGGAATTCTGCCTGTGGTGTTTATGTAAGTAAATAGGGCAGCGAGTAAAGGAGCCCACCAAGATGAATCTTGAATTAAGAAATCTGGAGGTATCATGTCCTCCCCGGGGGCTTTCCCTGCTTTCAGGGAGGATATAAGCTCTCTTACTTCCTCAGGAGTAATTGGTGGCCAAGCCGGAAGGCCGGCCAGCTCTTTTGTTATCTCCACGGGGCTTGAGGGGAGTGGACTGCCAAAGATTGAACTGAAATGAGCAACCCAAATCTCTTGGGTGATTGGAGAAAAATATGTGTGAGGCGTTGGGTCAAAATTTCCCTGCAAAAGTCTCCAAAATTCCAGCTCGTTTTTATCACGGGCCACTTTTGCTAGGGCCAACCAGTTTGCCTGGTAAAAAGCTTGTTTTTTATTTTTGAGTAGGGTTTTATAGGCCCTTCTCTGTGTTAGTAATTGATGAAAAATAACAGGATTGTTATTGGCCCGGAATAATTTGATTAACTTGATGAGGTGTTTCTTGAAAGACCTGCATTCTTTGTCGAACCAGGTTCTGGGGTGTAAGGAGGCTGGAAGTATCGTTAGGGCTATTATCTGTGGTCTGAGTTCAGTTATGATGTCTTCATATGTGTTAATGTTGTTCTGGGGATCTGATATTGCCGTTTGACATAACAAGGGGAGAGGGCTTAATTGGAGGATGCTGTGGGCCCTTGTCCCTATGTCTTGTGACCATTTACGGCGTTTAGGACCAGCCAAAAGCTCAGGACGGGAAAGCTTTATAGGAAGCGAGGTACAATTTTTTGGGTCCATAAGAGATAATTTTAGAGGCAGGTGGTCGCTTTCTGGTCTTGGTAGCACTTCCAGTTGTTTAACCCTGTTTATCAAGGTATGAGAACCCAAAAAATAGTCCACTAAGCTGGCCCCCATCCTCGCAAGGTATGTGAAATTGCCTTTGGAGAGATCTAATGGGGAACCATTAAGACAAATCAGCTGAAATTTTTGTAATAGCTGGCTAAGGGCTACTCTATGGAATATGCTCCCACGAGAGACAGTGATGGCCACCAACTTAGATTGCTTTAAAAGAGGTTTAGACAAATTTGTGGAGGAAAAGGCTATCAATGACTACTAGCCATGATGGCTATACTCTGACTCAAAAGTTGGAGGCTGTATGCTTTCAAATACTAGCTGCTGGAAACCACAGGAGGGGAGAGTACTCTTTGCACTCAATCCTGCTTGTGGGCTTCCCATGGGCAACTGAGAACAAGATGCTGGACTAGATGGACCATTGGTCTGATCCAGCAGGCTCTTCTTATGTTCTTATTTTCTGACAGAGAACTAGATTTTACAATTGCTGTTCAAATTTGGGCTCATTTTACAAATGTGGAGAATACACTGGGTGGGTTGGGTCCATATTTGCCTTTCCACAAATTTTGGGGTTCCTTCTGTTTAGGTCAGAGACCAAGAGGCAATGAAGGCTACCACTGTGGAAAAGGGAGAGAAGTATTTTTTGCTGATTTCCCCTTCTCCCTGCAGCCCCTCCAACACTGGTCGAGATTTCTGCAAGCTTCTGGAACAGTTTTTCAGGGGGCTCTAGGTGAATCAGCAAAAAATGCCCCCCTTCTTCTTTCACCAGAGCATCCCATGGACAAATTTCATCCATGAGTAATTTGGAGCCAACACAATGAAATGACAAATTCATGGGTAACTATGTCAAGCTCACAGTTTCCTAAGGGCAAGTCCCACAAAGTAATTTCTCACCGAACTTTCTTGGAAGGATGGAAAGCAATGCAAGAATAAATCAGGAACCAATTTGCCATAGATTTGCTTACAGATTTTTGAAATGTTAAGCAAATAAATGCTTAATACGAATGCTTTATAATAAATAAACAAATGAAATATGTTGATAATATATATAAATCAGGAACCAATTTGCTATGAATGAATAGGTTGTTGTTGCTGCTGCTGCTATTAATAAAACAACAACAGTAATGCATAAATCAAGAACCAATTTGCTATTAATGAAACACAACTAATTCTTATTATTATTGTTGTTGCTATTATTAATAGTGACAGTAAAAACAATAATTCAGTAAATCATTCCAAACTCATTGTTTTAGTATGCTGCACTTAGCGCAGTGGCTCCCAAACCTTTTCTCCCCATGGACCACTTGAAAACTGCTGATGATCATAGCAAGCCACTTAATGATTTTTCTTCCTATTGTAGTAATGCACTCTGTTAGATGCTATATGATTTTTAGTTATATTCTTACAGTCATACCACAGACCATTTGAATGAAGCTTGCAGACCACAGTCTAGGAACCTTTGGAATAGTGGAAACCAGTGCAGGAACTTCTCAGTGGTTAGCTCGGGTCAAGAGACAGTGCAGACATTTCTTATATGAGACAATCTGCCTATTCAGGACCTGACAGATTGCTCTTAAGCTCTGTGGTGAACACACTGGGAAAGTTCTTTAATATGCCAGGACAAATAGTCTGTGTTTTGACTCTATCTAGGAAGCTACGGGACTGTAGAGGTGAAGAGTCCTTGTAATCTAGACTCTTCTGTTATGACCCAGGCTCTCTGATGTCACTGCCCTGTGAGAGACAGGGACAGTTTTATATAAGCCCTTGTTTCTTACTCAAGCAGCTCCAGCCAATCTAGACTCAGGGATAGGGCATGCCATGATGCAGTGACCCTGTCCCCAAATGTTGAAACAAGACAGCTTTAGCCAGAATGGCATGGAAATTTCTGAAGACTGCCTTTCCTGGCTGTGGGATGAAATAAGGGCTGTCAGGCCAGGGAGGAAGCTTAACTCTGAGACATCTAAAGTATGTGACCAAGGTTATTTCATACAAGAATATGATGTATGCTAAGTTGAGAGTTAACACCGCTCATTTGTTTAACTGCTAAATAATGACACTCAGCAATTAGTAAATCATAAGCGATGAGACAAAGTTAATGAATAGGTGTATGTGATGAAACAACTTGCTTACATTAGTGGATTACAAGAATACATCTCTAGAAATAATTAGATTAGTTTTCATGCGCTGTATTGGCAGTATTTCCATGCTTCACAGCCCCATCGCTCCAAGGTTTGCTGGTGAAACCACGGCAGAATTCATTATATGGATAACGTACACTGTAAGCCCATGCTAGTTTATAAGGAGAGTTCACTGGACTAATGGCATTTAATACAACTTCCTTAGTTTGATCTGTATGCTCAGTGCAAATGACATTAGACATTTGGGAGCTTGTTAGAGAAAATAATTGCCAGAATGTAATTAGTAATGGTAAAACTTTCAGTGGTATTTAATTGATAGAGTGTGGGCCACAAATAGCTCTGACAACTCTACTTCCAATTAAACTGCTTTAATGAACATCTGATTAAGAGTTTTGTGGATCACACTGGAAGGAGATAAAGAGGAAATTCTACAAAGCAAATATATCTCACAATGAATTGAAATCTTATGCTTTTCCCACAATCTCATCCTTGTACTTTAGGTTGTGGACAACGGTGGAGAGAGGAATACTGCAAATGGGTTTTTTATAGTAGGATTAAGTATTTTTAGTTCTGTAAGTTTGAACTGTATTTGTATAGTCTTGTTACTTTAAACTGCTCAGAGAAATATGTTACATGGATGTTTTACAACTAGAATGAATGAATGAATGCATGTTAACTTTCAAGGCTGCAGACCCAACTTTCAAGGGCTGGTAAGTCCTTATCAGTGTATTGAAGAATAATTTTATTTCAGTCAACTGACCACGATACAGTATAAAAATATTAACATGAGACTGCATGGTGACAGAGCTATGGCAGACATCAAAACAATACGATAAAATTAATTACAATTCACAGTCTTACAGGGTCTGGTCACAATGGCCAAGTTCAGAAATTTAGCCACTTGAACGGTAATTGCCTTGTCAGAGCCCTCTAGTAAAACAGGCAGAAGAGACTCAGGGGATCGGCCTGGAACAGACTGCATAATAGGGTATAAAAGATCTTTTCTGGCCCCTTCATAATACCTACAATTAAACAAAACATGTAAAACACTTCAGCATTATCACAGGGGCAGCATCTATTATTCCTTGGAGTTTTATCATATCTACCCTCCAAGAGTTTAGAAGGTAGGGCATTGAATCGGGCCAGAGAAAATGCCCTCCTGTACTTAGGTACAGATAGCCAACTTAGATAGAGCATCCCATCATTACAGGGGAAACCTGTTAGACCCAGTGATTGAGGGGAACAGGGGCCTGAAGCAGCTACAAGAAGCTCTTGGATGTCAATGTCCACTAGCCGCTGTTTAACAATCGCCTTGGCCCTACCAAGTTCCATAGAGAGTAAGTCAGAAGGAGAAAGGCCAACGGAAACAACTTTATCCACCACCACCTTGGTCCAAGATGGCTTAAGAGGGTCTCTCATTACCTGAGACGTAAATGAGCTTTGAGTGAGCATAAGACAGCAGTGTAGCCAGAACTGAATGACATAGATCCAAGCTAAGCATTTTAAAGAGTTAAGGCCAGCCTCCAAGTTAAGGGTAGCTCCAGAAACACATCTTGGGACACCAAAAATAGATCTAAGGAAGGATTGAATTCCTTCAAGTGATCCTTTAAAGTAGGGATACCAAATTGGTGCCCCATAGAGTATCATCGGGAATATTTTGGTTCTTAAAACACATACTGCTGCTGGCAAAAATTTCCCGCCCTTTGTGAAAAAGAAGCGGGTCATTGCACCCATGTTTTTCTCAGCTTTGGCCTTAACATATTTGCCATGGATTCTCCAGCTGACTGTTTCATGGAACCAGATACCCAGGTATTTGTAGGAGTCAACCTGTTCGATTTTGTCGTTCCCCATGAACCAAGGGTACCTGACCTTTCTCCTGGAAAATACTATTACTTTAGATTTAGTATAGTTAATTGTAAGGTAATTATCTTTACAATATTCTACAAAGCCACTGAGTAGTCTCTTAAGACCCAGCCGGGTTTGGGAGATTAGAACCGCATCGTCTGCATAAAGCAGAATGGGTAGTTTTGTATGCCCAATCTTGGGTGGATGGGATTGTATCGTTCCCAGGACAGAAGGAAGATCAGCCAGGTTAAATAGGGTAGGGGCGAGAACACACCCTTGTCTGACACCTCGTGAAGAGGAGATCTCCTTCGAGAAGTGACCTCAATAGCTATATCGTACCTGGATAGATGTATTTTGGTACAATAAGCGAATCAGGAGCAATAGCCTTTTCTCAATAGAAAGCAGTTCTAATTTGCTCCACAGACTATCACGAGAGATTTGCTCCACGAGCTAGAGGGAGCCCCAGCTGACGAAGCGTCAAGGCCTCAGCTGACGAAGAGTCAAGGCGAGTTAAGCAGCAGAGCCAGTTCGGCAGCAGGGAGAGGAGGCCAGTGCCCCCCATTCTGCCCGTCTGTTCCCTGACCTCAACTAAACCACAGTTTCCAACCCATTAACGTAATAAACCTTAAACAAAACTATGCAGGTAAGAAGCCAGCAGGGGTGTGGGGGCTTTCCAGTGTTTTGCCCTGCCTGCAGCATGTACGACTATCTGCCTGTTGGAAAGAAGTCGTGGGTGTGCTCTCGGTGCAATGAGCTCCTGGCTCTCCGGGAACAACTTCATTTCCTTGAGGCCAAGGTGGCTGACCTGGAAAAGCTGAGAGAGGCAGAGAGGTGTGTGGAGGAGGCCTTCAGGGACGTTATAGCTGTGTCCCACTCCAAGGATGATAGCTCTTCTGCTATCATGGAGAACAATGGTCTCAGGGAAGGAGAGCATCCAGCTGAGGAAGAGGGAAACGATCCCTTAGAAGGGATCCATTCCTTGGGGGATGAGCAGCTATCCTCTCGTGCTGAGGATATATCTCCAGCAAGCTCAAAACCCCAAAAGAGGCGGACTCCTCCACAGAATCGTTGTGGGTGGTGATACCATGCCCCAGGAGGGATTTAATACTGGGAACGATCTATCGTCCCCCTGATCAAAATGCTCAGGGAGACCTTGAGATGAGATATGAAATTGAGGAAACATCCAAACTAGGAAATGTGGTAGTAATGGGTGACTTCAACTACCCAGACATAGACTGGCCGAATATGTGTTCCAGTCACGACAAAGAAGCAAAATTTCTAGATATTCTAAATGACTATGCCCTAGACCAGTTGGTCATGGAACCGACCAGAGGGACAGCAACCCTGGACTTAATCCTCAGTGGGGACTTGGACCTGGTGCGAGATGTAAGTGTTGTTGAACCGATTGGGAGCAGTGACCATAATGCTATTAAATTAAACATTAAAAATCCAACACGGTCACATTTGACTTCAAAAGAGGAAACTTCACAAAAATGAAGGGATTGGTAAAAAGAAAGCTGAAAAACAAAGTCCAGAGGGTCACATCACTCGAAAATGCTTGGAAGTTGTTTAAAAACACGGTATTAGAAGTCAACTAGAGTGCATACCGCAGATCAGAAAAGGTACCGCCAGGGCCAAGAAGATGCCAGCATGGTTAACGAGCAAAGTCAAGGAAGCTCTTAGAGGCAAAAAGTCTTCCTTCAGAAAATGGAAGTCTTGTCCGAATGGAGAAAATAAAAAAGAACACAAACTCTGGCAAAAGAAATGCAAGAAGACAGACTCTTCTTATGTTCTTTTGATAGAGTCGAAAGCAGATTTTAGGTCTATGAAGGCTGTAAAAAGTTTGCCTCCTCGTGGTTTGGAGTGTTTGTACACTAGTTGGGCCAATACCAAACACTGGTCGAGTGTGGAGCATCCTGGTTTGAATCCTATCTGCTCTTCTCCCAAGATGTTGTTGTCACTTATCCACATTTTCAACTTTAGGCCTAGATAGCTGGCGAACACCTTCCCCACTATAGACAATAAACTGATTGGGCGATAGTTACTCGGGTTGTTCTTGGGTCCTTTCTTATAGATGGGAACTATGAAGGCTTTCAGCCAAATTATGGGAATTATTCCTGATTTGTTTATTAGAGTGAAGAGAGAGGCCAACAGAGGGGCCCACCAGCTGATATTACTTTTCAGCAGCTCCGAAGGGATGCCACCAGGTTCAGGAGCCTTGCCTGTCTTTAACTGGGATAATAGTTCCTCAATAGTATTAGTATCAACAGGGGGCCAGTCAGGGATAAAGGGGCCAGTCAGGTAAGTCCTTATCATTTTGCTTTTGTCTCTGCTAAATGGCAGTGTTTCATTGAAAAGCAATCTAGTGTTCTACAGCTGCTAGAATGTGGAAGAGCACATACATTGCAGACAGAGGACCCCCAGGTTCAATTTCCCACATTTTACCTGAAAGGATCTCAGGAAGGAGAGCTGGGAAAGATCTCTGTGCAAGAGACCAAGGAAAGCTGATGCTCGTTGAATTAGGCAATACTGAGATATATAGTTCAATGGTCAGACTCAGTCGATATAAGGCGACTTCATATAGATCAAAGATATTTTGTGTTAAGCTACACTTATGAACATAAGGAGAGCCTGCTGGATCAAACCAAAGGTCCACCTAGTCCAGCATCCTGTTCTCACAAATGCCTATGGGAAACCCACAAGCAGGACCTGAGTACAAGAGCATTGTCACCACTTGTGATTCCCAGCAAGGTCCAGAGGCATAGTGCCTCCAACAGTGGCATTAGAACATAGACATTGTGGCTAATAGCCATTGATTGCCTTATTCTCCCTGAATTGTTGCTTCACATTACTTGTGGTCTATAATGAACATTCTAAGTGTTTTTGTCTCTCCCTTCCCTTTGTTCTTTTCCTTCTTTTAGAGATGCAGGAAATGCAAATGAAATTGAAGCCTCACATCAGGCTTAGACTCTAAGAGCACTGATCACTTTTGGGGTGAGAGGGCAGAAGCAGGTGCCTAGATTCCCGAACTATAACCAGCACTTTCAGAGTGGACAGTGCCAGTCTTCAGAAACCCAATGTTAGACATCTCTCCTGAGGCACAAATCCATCCACATAGTAAAGCAGCAATAGCCAACAGGGTGCCCTTCAGATGCCATTGGACTCCAACTCCCATCAGTCCCAGCCAATGTTCAGGGATCATGGGAACTGTAGTCCACAAACATCTGAAGAGCACTATGTTGGCGAGCCCTGCAGCACAAGGTACACAGCTCATTGCTGTATGTGAAGATCTCTGGTTTTATGGCTGGATACAGCTCCTCTAAAATTTCATTCTGCTGCATCATGCTTTGACACACGGGGGCGTCATTTTTAGAAGTAAAATCCAGAACGTGTTTCATGTAGGGATCACCCGTACTATATCATGCTGTTAATTAATCTTTTCTCTACACTTTCAAGTGGTTAAAAAGTGACCAAAAATGTGAGTTTTCCTCATCCTTGTTGTACATTTACTTGCCCGATTCAGTGTTATTATCCCACGTCTGTAACTGCAGAGACAAAACCAGTGGTCTTAATTATCTGAATTAAAAGCTGATGATATTCTAGCCCAAACTTGATATTTAGCAAAAGATCTGGATCTGGACCATGGATCTCTTCCGAACCTCTCAAAAGCAGTGGGAGAAAGTTCAGTCAGGAGGTATGAAGTGTCAGGCAAGTACAGGGTGTCTTTCCCCAACCCAAGGGCATGTTTGTTGCAGGCGAGACAAACATGCCTGGTAAATAAGAATGCAGGTAGGAAGTCCCCTTACCTGCTTTTCTCTTCTCTAAACCATGCCTCTCCCCATGGGTTTCCAGACCCAGGTCTCTACTGAAATTTTGAATGACTCTCTGCCCATTTCTAGAAACTCTAGTTTCTTTCCTAGAATGCAGCATTTTGAAATCACATAGTAGCACACACACACACAAAAGAAAGAACTATAATTTAATTCAACTATAAAACATGCATAGGCTAGAATGTACATCTTTGGGAGCAAGGGCAAGATTTAAATTCAATAAATAAATAAATAAGAATATTTTGCTTTTTAGTTTGCGTTAACAATGAACACGCACAGTTCATCTGAACTATGTCTGAAATATTCCTTGAGTATCATGGGTGAAAAAAAACCCCCTTCAAATCCTTTGCACTAGTGAGTAACCCCATGGAACTCTGTGGAATTTATTTCTGAGTAAACACAAATAGCATCATGCTGCACATCTGCAATCCTATGCATACTTCCTTAGCACTTTCATGGAAAGCTCATTTACACTTACTAAGGACACAGGCACAGGACTGGAGGCACTGGGCCATGCATCTGACAAAGCAGGCTGTGGTCCATTAAAGCTTATGCCCATATTATATTTGATAGTCTTTGAGGCTCCAATCTTATACCCACTTGCATTGGACTAAGCCCCGTTCAACATAGTGGGTCTTATATCTGAGCAAGCATGCATAGGATTGGGCTGTAAAATGTCCCCAAACTGTTGTTTCAGGAAACATGTACTAGCAGGCACTAAGACATTAGTAATCTCTCTCTCTCTCTCTCTTTTAAGTTTGAAAGCTATTTGGAATTAACTTCACTAATGAAATCATTCTACAGCATAAAATGCCTGCCCTGTGTTGATAGTGGATTAATTCAAGTGCCTAATACACTTGTGAGCTATTATTAAATAAGACACCAACAATGGCAAACAAGAGCCGTACAGTAACTCGCTAGCTACTTGTCTTGCATTGCCATTTGGGGGTCTACGTTTTTCAGCCTAATTTAACAGCACCCAAGTGAGTGGCTCGCATAACGGAGTTTTCCTTTTCCTGCCGTCTTGTTCCTTAAAGCTGCAATTGTCTGATATTTGGTGCAGTAATGCTTTACATGCAAATGGTAGTTTCCAAATACTGGCAAATGTGACTAAGTGCCTCTGACCCATTTTGAAATGCCTTTTGGTGCAGTGCAGCATAGATAATTTAGACCCGAGCTGTTCTAAGTGCATACAATTAGATTTGATTTAGGTCAGCCACCCTACTGTAGGCCAATGAAACATTTTCATTTTAAATCAAAACAGAACAATCTCTGGTGCCAAGCCTGTCATCATAATGCAGATGTGTTGTAATTCCTTTGTTTGTGATATGGGGGGGGGGGAGAGATTTTGATCTATCAACCCTGGAGCAATTGTCTGGATTCCATACTTTCTTGCCTTATTTACTGCGGAATTGCCTCTATGATTAGGTTCTTCTCTTGCCCTGTAATCTTTTAGTTATATCCTCAGGATCCTTGTCACTACTAAACTGGATTAAGGCCTTGATTCTAGATGAGATAAAGACAAAGAAGCTTGAGGATATAAAGATACTCTGTGTGTGTGTGTGTGTGTGTGTGTGTGTGTGTGTATGTTTCAGAAGGTGAAATGTGTGGAGCTTTAAGCACCCAGGGATGTGGGACAAAAATAGTTTGGCAGCTGTGTAAAGCTTGCAAAGACTGACAGAATCCAGTAAAGGAAGCAAGCCTTTTAACTGGTGGTTTGGACCACTTATATAGCATTGATCATTTAAAAAAATCTTTTTGCGGCCTATTGCCAAAATAAACACAGACACCGTTCATTGGGTTAAATCATGGGCCACTTTATTAAAAACAGAGTCAATTATAACCAATGAACCTGCAGAGGGACAATACAGTGCGGGGGAATTCAGCTGATCCAGGCGAAGCCGGCTTGCAGCTATAGGGCAACCAAACCTTACCAGAGCCTGGGGCTGCCCTGTGCCAGGCCCCAGCTCCGGCCACACCCTGAAGATGTGTAGGGGGTCCAACCCACATCACCGCCCCCCGGAGCCGTGAAACTCCAAGCGGATGAGGCACGTTGGCCCCAAAAGCGGCCCGTGTTCTGCTCCCCCGGGCCGTATAGCCCAGAGCTGCAGGCCCCCGGACCGCCAATCACCCCCAAAGGTGCCTAAAGGTGTCACCTAGCTGCCCTTTCCCTTTTAACCTTTCCCCCGCGCTTCCTTGCCACAAAAGGGGGACAAGCCTCTGCTTAGTCTCCCTTTGCCCCACACCCGATAAGAATCCGGTGCACACCCCTCTGCAGGTCCATTAGGAAGATGTCATTGCCCCCGTCAGTCAAGTGCACGCCATCTGGCCTAAACAACTCCAGCCTATCTTGCTTGATCTCTGGGTGGTGTATGACAGAACCCCCCAGGCCCTTAATGGCCCTCTGAATCTGTCTATTAACCTTTTTCCGAGCCCTGTCCATTCCCCGTGGGTCATCAGCCCAATTCCATGTCCTGCGCGGCAGGATGTCAGACCATACCAAGTGCACCCCAGGCCAGCGCAGCGCAATGGCCTGGAGGTCACTACATGCCTGTTCGATTAGGGCCTTGCCCCTCAACAGACCCAAATCATTACCTCCCAGGTGGATGACCAGCACCTTGGGCACTGCCCAGTCCACAGCCGACCGGAACAAGGTAGGCAGGAGGCCGTCCCAACGCATCCCCCGTCCGTCATCCCAGCCACCGCACTGAGTTCCACTGACTGAGCCCCAGCTGCGTTCCAATGCGGGACTTCGCCGCCCTGCGGCCTGCCCAGAAAATCATGCTGTGGCCGCAGAGGAGGATGCTCACTTGTTCCGAACTTTCCCAGCGGCCTGCCAAAAATGACAACATCGCTGTTAGCTGCTGGCCTCATGCATCTCCATTAGTGGTCTAACATACGTCTTATATGCATCCGAGGACCACCTGCCCACTGCCTGCAGCTGCCCTTTGGAAAAACCCAGGTGAGCAGTGGTGGAAGCTGCCCCTATTCGGAAGGAGTGTGTCCCGAACTTGCGGGCATCCACACCTAGCCGCTGGAGTGCTGTCTTTGCCACCGACCAAAATTGGTACTTGGTAAGGGGCTGGAGGTCCCTGTGCCTGAACACGTACCCTGGCTGCAGCCCGCGGGCTGCCAGAAAAATGCGTAGGACCCTGACCGGGCAGAGCTCCTCCTGTTGGCATGGGGATAACACAATCAGGCGACCCTTGTGGTGTTGATCCGTCTTTGACTGCCTGAGTCACAGGCGGGCCCCCCCTGCCTCCCAGCTGAGATCAGAAACCTGGAGGGCCTGGAGGGAGCTATCCGTCTTAGAACCTGCCACCACCTCCCCTATTCGGAAGGCCCCGAAGAACAAGGTGAGGGTCGCAGCATGGTATAGCAGTGCCTCAAAATGGGAAGAACATAGCACCCTCCACTGTCCCCGCAGACCCAACAGTAGCTCTGGGGAAAAGGGGGAGCGTGCATCAGGTGTGTGCGGGCGCTCACGGGACCACCCTTCCAGCATCCGGCGTACCCTAAAGTCACCGGAGTAGTCCTGAAAGCCCCGTGCTTTCCCTAGGAAGGATAGACCTGAGAGCTTACCTCTGATGGTCCTGACTGAAAGCCCCCTCCGCTTCCCTTCCACGCAGAACTCCATAAGATGCTCCACGGGGATGGGCCACTCCTGGGTGTAGCCTCTGGACTCCCTGAAGGTTGCCAGGTCCCTACCTGCCCCCTGGTAGCTGGCCAAAGTGCTGGGTGCCACAGAAATGCTTATGACCTGTTCTGATTCGGTCCTCCAATCTCCCACAGTGCTGGGGGTACCACGTCCGGCTGAGCCCTTGCCCACAGCGCCAGCTGGTGAAATCTCTCCATCTGGTTCCGTGATAGAGCATCAGCAATGCTATTATCAATACCCGGGACATGGCGCGCAAGGAACTGTATATTATAGCGAAGACATTGGAGCACAAACACTCGAACCAAACGCATATCGGGGTTTCTAGAGGACAGGGTGTTGATGACATGTACCGTGGGGAGGTTGTCGCACCAAAAATGGACTGAGGAATTGCCCAGTTTGTCCGGCCAAAGGTGTACGGCCACGACAATGGGGAAGAACTCCAGAAGGGTCAGGTCTCTGGTTAGGCCAGCCTGTGCCCAATTCTGTGGCCAGCTGCCATGACACCATGAGTCATGGAAAATGACCCCAAAACCGCAGGAACCTGAGGCGTCGGAGCTCACCTGTAGCTCCGCTTCCAACAGGCGATCCTTTCTCCATAAGGAGACCCCATTGAATTCCTGCAGGAAGGTGGACCAAACTGCCAGGTCCTCCCGGAGAGCGGCTGTAACACGTGTGTGATGGTGGGGGCGTGATAGGCCCGCCATGGCATCGTACACGCGGCGCAAGAATGCGCGCCCGGGTGCTACCACCCTGCACGCAAAGTTCATATGGCCAGCCAGCTGTTGAAGTGTGGCCAATGTCACCTTCTTTGCCCCAACCACCTCTGAGATTTTCCCCTTAAGGGCCACCAGCTTATCCCGCGGGAGCCTACAGCATTGGGCCACTGTATCGATCTCTATGCCCAGGAAAGTGAGGGTAGTGGACGGGCCCTCAGTTTTCTCTGCTGCGAGGGGAACACCCAGTTCCCCCGCCATCCCCGCGAACTGCTCCATAAATGCCTGACAGGCGCCCGAGTCTGCAGGGCCCGCAAACAGGAAGTCGTCCAAATAGTGCACCACTGATTGCCAGCCTGCCCGTCTCCTGACTGCCCACTCCAAGAAAGAACTGAAGCGCTCAAAAACCGAGCATGAGATGGAGCAGCCCATAGGCAATGCCCTATCCAGATAGTATTTGCCCATGAAGGCAAAGCCTAACAGCTCAAAATCCCGTGGGTGCACAGGGAGGAGACGGAAGGCTGATTTGATGTCACACTTTCCCATGAGGGCGGCCATCCCGCCGTCCCTAACCATACGAACCGCACAGTCGAATGACGTGTAGCGGACAGAGCAGAGGTCTGATGGGATGAAGTCATTTACTGACCCACCCTGGGGAAAAGACAGGTGGTGTATAAGGCGAAATTCGCCTGGTGCCTTCTTTGGAACGAGGCTCAGCGGGGAAACTCTGAGTGAAGGGATGGGTGGTGCCGTAAAGGGGCCCAGAACGCGGCCTGCCATGACCTCCTTTCCAATTTTCTCTCCCACGACTGATTCCATGCCTGCCACTGATTTGAGGTTGCGGGACATGAAGTGGTGCCTGGGGCCCGAATAGGGGATCCGAAAACCCTCTGTAAAGCCCTGGAGCAAAAACTGGGCGTCTTGGACTCGGGGGTAAAGGCAGAGCAAGTACTGGAGTTCAGGGAGTTTAACTGGACTGGGGCCCCTTTCCTTGAGCTGCGCTAGCAGCTCCCGGTCTCCTTGCGCCAGGTGAGTCCCTGTTCCCACCTCTGAAGGGGCGGCCCCTGGGGCAGGTAGCGCAGGAATGCGGGCCCCCGCATATTGCGCACTCAAGTCGGAACCTGCAGGGGTTACGACCACAGTGGCCTCGGGAGCTGAACTCCCAGCAGAGCAGGTGGGGTTGAATCCCCTGTCCCGCAGGCCCGCGGGAAGGAGCTGCTGCTGCCTGGCAGGCCAGGAGGTGGCCGCTGTCCGTTCTATCCCTGGCTATGGGCTTGGAGTGTGACATAAACTGTAGCCACAGGTCCGCTTCCTTTTTGTCCCAGGGGAGGGAGGTATCAAAGGCCGCCCTCATATGAAACGATTCGTCATAGGCGAGCCATGCTGCCCCCTGGAACTCGGAGTAGCCCCGATATATAATATCGAGGTATTTAATCAGAATAGGGCCCCTCTGTGGCTGTTTCTGCATCACCACCCCCATGTATGTCAGAAATGCAGGCAACCAATTAGCCCAAGTGCGTCCAATGCGCCGCCTCTTGGGCTTGTCAGGTTCTGCCTCTTCGCCCTTATCCTTCTCCCTCCTCACTGGTTCCCTGTACAGAAGTGAGAATAAGTCGACGTACTCCCCCTTCCAAATTTTTTCTTTTGTAGCAGGCAGCAGGTGAAAGCCCAGTGGGGCTGATGTCTCCCCAAAAGGTATAGCCCCTTCCCTCACTGAGCCCAGAGGGTCAGTGTCCTCTGCTGGGGGGGTACCGACCAGGAGGGCTGAGCCCCCACTCCCATCCCTGCTCTGGCAGTGGACTGCCAGACCTGCTCACAGGCCACCCTTAGGGGAGGCAGCTGCTGTGGTGAGCCATGCCCCGCCCCCATGGTGATCCCCACTTGCCCATACCGCTCGGTTTCCGCTGGTGGGGAAAAGGGCCAGTATGGAAACCCCCACGGGGGCCAGCCCTACTGGGGCTGCCCCTGTTGTTGTGCCGCCCAGGGAGACTCACCCCCTATGTTGTCCGCTGAAGGCCCATGCATGGGCTGTGGTCCAGGGGCTGCATGTGAAGACAACGCTGTTCCTGCTTCTGCTCCGGGCACTCTTGCTGCGGCCCCACTAGGCCCTGCCTCCAGCGCGTCCAGTCGCGCTAAGATAGAAGTAATAGCCGCAGCGTTAACCCCACCAACTGGACGCTGCACTTTCTCCTGGGGGCGTTTGGGGGGTGGTTCCTTTGTTTTCCCAGTTGCTGGCTGGGCAGGGCCCCTCTCCAGGGCTTCCAACCTAGCCAGTATAGTGGTCCATGGTATGCCTTCCCCCTGTCCCCCATCCTCCGCAGCAGGGGGTGGGCGTCTACCCTCTGCCCTGGGGGCCCTTCCCTTCCCTTTTGGCCCACCTTGACCTTTTTTGGGTGGCATCCTGAGCTAGCGTGTAGGGGGATGATGCCTTCTGCAGCAATGAGAGGTGGTCAGCCTGGGGATACCTAAGGGGGGACCCAGCACCCTCACCGTCCCGCTGGACCTGCTAAGCGACCACTGGGTGGTGTGCTCCCTTGCTATGGGTGGGTGAAGGGCTGAGAACCTTCCCACAGGGGTCCCCTGGATAGTAATTTAAGAGAAAAGAACGCGGCCACAAGGCCGCCTCGCCTGAGTTTCGCTGCCACCACTAGGCCGTGCTGCCGCCGCCGTGCTGCTTTGCTGTGCTGGAGGGCCTCCCGAGGCCGCTGGATGGCCGCTGCCGCCACACCTCCGCAGCTGGATGGCCTAGGGCTCCCTCCGCTGCCCCAACCGGGCCTGCCAATGCCTCCTGCAGGCCGCACCTCCGCAGCTGGATGGTCCCTGGATGGCCGCTGCCGCCACACCTCCGCCGCTTGATGGCCTCCCGAGGCCTAGGAGCCAGGGGCTCTTTGCCGCGCCCCAGCCGTGCCGCTCAGCGATCGAGCCGCGCCGACCACTCCTCGCCGCCGGCCCTGCCGCCCAAGGCCTGGCCTGTAGGCCTGAAGAAGCCGTATGCGTCAGCGGGCGATCTTCGCCGCGCCCCAGCCGCGCCGCTCAGCGATCGAGCCGCGCCGACCGCTCCTCCCAGGGATGTGGGACAAAAATAGTTTGGCAGCTGTGTAAAGCTTGCAAAGACTGACAGAATCCAGTAAAGGAAGCAAGCCTTTTAACTGGTGGTTTGGACCACTTATATAGCATTGATCATTTTAAAAAATATTTTTCTATGCCTTAGGGACAATGACCTTGGTTGACAGAATGAGCCAAGCAGCAACACAGTTCTGGCAATTTCCCTAAAATTCTCCTACAAAGTGACAGAACAGTTAAAAGGGGAGTCAGGAGGGGGGAGAGGAAGCAACAGCAGCAACTACCAACCAAAGGGCAAAGACAGGCCCTTCCTTAGCATGTGCGGGGCCCGGGGCAAAAGCATAGTTGGGGCCCCCCACATTTGCTCCGGGTCACCGTCTTGGTCTTGGCCGAGTTGCTGTAGGTGTGCAGGCACCAGTCCCAGAACTGCTGGCCCAGCTCGCTGTCCCTGGGGCGGCTACCGCTCGCTGACTGCAGCAGGAGCAGCAGTGGCAGCGGCGGCTTCAGCATGGCGGGCGGACAGGCAAGCGAGACCCTGTCCCAGGCGGAGAGAAAGAGAGCGAGCGAGTGCTGCGCCCTGCCTGGCGTGGCGAAGGCGAGCAGGCAGGGAGGGAGGAGCCGGCTGGTGAGCAGATTGCCAAGTGTGGGGGGCCCCCAAAGCATGGGTACCGGGGCAACTGCCCTGCTTCCCAGTGCCTAGGGGCAGCTCTGGGCAAAGATAATCTACCCACTACATATTCATGTCTTTTTCTTTCTTTCTTTCTTTCTTTCTTTCTTTCTTTCTTTCTTTCTTTCTTTCTTTCTTTCTTTCTTTCTTTCTTTCTTTCTTTCTTTCTTTCTTTCTTTCTTTTTTCTTTCTTTCTTTCTTTCTTTCTTTCTTTCTTTCTTTCTTTCTTTTGTCACCACGTTTGCACAGGTTTTGGAATAAATGGCAATGAGAAGAATAAAAAGAATGATCAGACCGAAAGCGTCTACTCCAGCATCCTGTTCTCCCAATGTATAGAGTGTAGGACAATAAATGGGCAGGAGATGCTTAGCATCTCTAGTTCTGCCCCTTCTCAGCGGCCTCTGCCAAACATATTTACTCAGACACTATGCTGAATGGGGCTTAGTCCAAGGTCAGGATTGCAGCCTCAAAGTCTAACAAACACAAATATAAGGTTCTGTATCTTGAGGGTCATGCACACTTCTAACACACACACAGACACACACACTGAGTAGGCATTGGCCACTATTTCCTGTTTTTCCTGAAAAAAATTTCTTGTGGAATTCTTACAGCATCTATCTTATGCTTTAGATTATATCACTATGGAGAGTGGACAGACCTAAGTTTCCTGTTTAAGTATAGGTGAAATCCAATGCTGCTGTTCTACTTGCAGAAAGATCTTTGATCCAGCAGATGCATTCACTAATGTAAGAGAAGGTGATTTTTCCTAATTCCCCTTTCCCACTGAAATCTCTTACAAAATATTTTTATTTAAAAAAAACTTCCAGAAGATTAACACATGAAAGGTGGCACAAGAGCTGCTTCCAGGTTTCTGAGGGCCCTTGGGCCCAGGATATCAGTAGTGCCTTGTTCCCAGGGGCCCCAGGTGTTGTCACGTGGTGGCAGCCATCACTACCTTAAGACCTTAAGCACCCTTTTCCCTACCGGTGTTCTCCATTCATGTCGTACCTTTTTTTCCCCTTTCACCCCCATGCTCCTCATTTTCCTCCTTAACCCATAACCCCTTTCTTTCTCTACACACCCTTGCACACCATAACCTTCTCTCTCTCTCTCTCTCTCTCTCTCTCTCTCTCGTAATCACACTTACCAGCCTCTCCCACCCCCATGTGTGACCCTTTCCTCTCACAACCTCCTGTCCCATGCCCCCATTTTTATCTCCCCCTCTAACTCATCGCTCCTCATGCCCCCATTTTCTTTCTCTCCCTCTCACCAACCCCTCATCCCTCCTGCCCTCTACTCTTCCATTTTCCTGGATGCCAATCCCTCCTCTCCCATGCCATTTTTCTTTCTCTGTCACCAGCCCCTCCTGCCCCATACTCACACTTATTTCTCTCTCCTACTACCTAACCCTCCTGCTCCTAGTTCCCCCCTCACAGCTCTCTTTTGCTCACCTCTATACCCTTTCCCCTTCTCCCCCCCTCACAGCCCCCTCTAGGGCCCTCCTTCTCGCCATGCCCTTCCCTGGTGGGGGCTGCTGCTGCCACTTGTCATACTCGCTGCACCGGCAGGAGGAGTTGCTGGTGTGCTCTAGCACCGGGCCTGTGGGGACAGGCTTCAGGGGGAAGGGTAACTGGCGAAACTTGTCTACCCTTCACTTCCATTTGCAGATGCCTCCACAGGATCAAATTCTATGAGCAGTACAGAAGCATTGGATTTCACCCAAAGTATCAAGGTCCTTATCATTGAAAAGCAAAGGAGGTCACTTCAGCTTGTGAAGCTGGTCATAAATTCGTTTTACAGATTCGCCTGTAGGATTCTCCTGCTTACAAGGATTTAAATGTAAATCTCTAATTATAAAATATTATTTTGCACACATTAAAAGTAGTACATAATTTATAGTACTATTGGTATAGAAGCAAAAAGTCATAAACCTGCAAGAACATTTGGGATACCAATCAAAGGCACATTTTGTGATTAGATGGACTGAAGCTTTCAACTTCTTGTCATTCTAGAGAATAAATGGGAAATGCAAAGAAAAAGAAGACGAGTTGATTTTTTTTTTAAAAAAGCAGCATCTAGTTTATGCATGAAAATTTTGCAACGCTATATCTGTGCATGCTTAATTTTGCATGCTTGATTTTACATTGTTTCCTATTCAGTTGTACGTTTTAACACTATTTCTGCTAAAGACAGCTATAGTTTCTTTGTTATCGCTACAGTCTTTGATTTAGGTCCATTTTATTCCACCAAGGTCATTGTACTAATGAAAACTCTCAAAAGTAGAACATAACAGAATGGAGGAGAAATTTGATTCAGTAAACATTTAAAGCTGAATCTATCAAATTCACACTTTCCAAAACAATATGAGAATCAAAACACAGCCATCCTTTAAAATTTGCACTTTTGCAATGCAGTTCTCCAATCAAACAATGTTTACAAATATGCATATATTCGGGGAAAGTGTGCATAAAAATGAATATATTAGTGAAAATAACATACAAAATGCATTATATTAGGATAAATTGCATGCCAAAATGTGTGCATTAGTCAAAACTAATTGCATAGAACTGGGTCCCTCTCAGATGAGAAATGAAAGAGGAGTATTGTATGGGTGTGGAACATGTGCCCTTTAATGCTTCAGGTATGGCGAGAATATCTTACATGTGTATGCTTGGAAGTGATTCTTTGTGTTTGGGTTCTTAAATTGCTGACTGTGGGTGGTTGATGTATGAGTGGTTGGCTTATATGTTTGAGGTAGTGAATGACGGTAATGTTTGTATGGACCAGATTGCGAGTGGTTGTATGAGCATGTGTTATGTTGGTTGTCATTTTATATTATATTCCCTTGTAATACTCTTGACTTTTATATTGTGTTTATTGTACATGGATACTGTTCATGTATTTTGCTTTGTAAATTATTTGATACGGTTTTTATTGTACCTTGTGTGTTCCATTGCAAACCGCTTTGAGATCTTTCAGACAGTAAGTGGTCTATAAACGGACATAATCATAATCATATACAACTGCATACAAAAATGTGTTTATTAGGAAAATTCCACTAAAATAATAAATAATTTTCATGAGGATTTCCACACAGAAATCTGGAGAACTGAATCTGAGATTGGAAAAATGAGAAACTGAGAGAACCAAAACTGACAGATCTTTCCATCTCTGAAATATCATTCGATAAAAGAAATATGTGATGTCATCATGTTCAGCACTTCCTCACCTGCTCCAATTAATATGCTGTCACTTAATGTACAAATGCTTAAATTGATCATGAAATTTCAAGCATTTTTTTTTACAAAAGCAAGGGAGGCACATGGGTTGGTACAAGTAACACGTATCTTGCATGACATGCCTTCTCTTAAAAAGACCTGTTTTGCTAATAGTAAGTGGCAAAGGACTTTCTTGATAAGGACAACACGCATACATTTTTATTTAACATCCATAATCCCCTGAACCTATGCTCATAGCAACAGAAACTGTGGCACTTGGGTTCATCTGAAAAGGAGCAAGCATTGAATAGTTCATCTTGCTTCTGGATTCGGAAGCATTTGATGAATGAGAGTGTATACCCATGTTTTTTTCAGAACTTAGCAGCACGGCAAGTGCACATAGGTTTGCAGCCTTAGATAATTAAAACGTCACACAAATGGGCCAAGATTGACTAATTGTTCCTACTGACTAACATGACCGCCTCCCTTTCTTTCCACACATAGCAAAGAGTACTTTTTTCTGTTCAGGTTAATTAGTATGTGTTTTTTTTTATGAGTCCAGCATTTCAAAGCCCTCCCAGAAAACCTTTTAAAACAGAAGCTTGGCAATTTACTAGTGCACTTTCTTTTGGAAAGTAGTAAAATATTGCAGGTTTTTAAAAAGAGTTAAGAGTAAACTGCAACTTTTAACACCACAATTACTTCTTAATTTTATGTTTTTGCTTAGGTCTGCTTCCTAATTCCTAGCAGTCTCATTGGATTCCCACCCCCACCCCCAATGGCCAACTCTAGTTTTATAAACTATCAATGCAAAAGCTACAATTTGAAACCATTAAATCAGTGTGAGGTACGCCACTGATTTTAATGACACATGGCTTACACCTAAACTGCCTGTGAATTAATTACACCACTTATGTTTCTTAAATAACCTAAATAAATTACTTTTGCACATTGTATTTGGCTTAAAACCTTGTTTTTCAGCATACTGATAATATATTTTGCCTTTGTAGAAAGAAACAACTTTATCTCAAATTATATGATCAAGTTTTGGAATGACGTTCCTCAGAGGTTGAGTGGTGTAGTAGACCTAAACCCTGGGTTAGATATGTGTAGACATCAGAGGGCATGTATGCTATCCTTACCCCAATGCCCCATATGCTGGGCATCTCTCCCCCCCCCAATTCCCTGAGCTTTGTGTGTTTAGCACAGTGGTCTGAAGGGGCTTCTAATATGAATGTGGGTAGAAGCCCCTTCAGAACTTCATGCAAATTGCACAAGGTTTAGGGTGGAAGGGGTGTGCCCAGCACAAGGGGGAAGGGGCAACCCATGCATGCATGGGTCTCTACACATATTTTACCCTCTTGTGATCAGACTGAATGCCTGAACATGGGGAGTCAGAACAGTGTGAGAGCGTCAGGCACCTGCAGGACAAGAGAAGACTTGGAAATGGAAATGGACTGCCTTCAAGTCGATCCCGACTTATGGCGACCCTGTGAAGAGGGTTTTCATGGTAAACAGTATTCGGAGGTGGTTTTACCATTGCCTTCCTCTGAGGCTGAGAGGCAGTGACTGGCCCAAGGTCACCCAGTGAGCTTCATGGCTGTGTGGGGATTCGAACTCTGGTCTCCCAGGTCGTAGTCCAGCACCTTAACCACTACACCACAATTTTCATCAGGGTTTCAGTAATTGTATGATGGAAAAGGTGTCACCTCCTCTGACAATACTCTAGTCCCAATCTAAGTCCCTTCCCTCACAACTTCTATCAAATTTTCAAAAGACGTAATCATGGATCTCTCAGTGTTCCATCTAGGTATGAAGCTTAGTAGCTGATGTTGGGTCAGACCCTAACCTACCTCACAGGGTTCTCATCAAGCTAACAGGAGGGGAAATCCCTTGATTAGAGAAATGCAGATGAATCACAAGCAGTCTGAAACATTGTCCCACTCTGCCCTCCTCAGTTGCCGTTCTACTTTCCACAGCTCACAATCCCCTTTTGGGAGACACAAGGCTCTTGCGAATGATAGACACTGAAGAGTATATTTTCTTATGCCCAACCATTTACTTACAGATACTTTTGCTTCTTAGTTTAAAAAGTAGCACTAAAAAAATGAAATCAATCAGTGGAAGGCTCTCCAGCTTTCATCCATCAACTCCCTTAATTAATGTAGTTTTCCATGAATCAGAGACAATGGTTTAGGCACCATCATCTGTTCTGTTCCAGAATAACCTTTCACACTATGTAAATAATATCCATGAACTTTGGAAAATGAATTATGTCTCCATTTCCATTTCCTATGTTCTGGGCCAAATGAAAACACAGGCCCGTTATGTGTAAACATTGGCTTGTAATAAATGTGCGACATTGTTTTAGTTTATCCATTTCTGAAGTAGCCTACTTCAACTTAATCACCCTGCAAGGAGAAGTGAATTGTCAGAGATGTAATTAAGAAACTGGTATGGAAGATAAGTACTGTACATCCTCTGGTAAGTCTACTCCCATTCATTAGGGTCCCCCCCAAGAGACTCCCCTGTTCCATTCTACTTCCACTGTCATTCCACACCAACATATCCGCTAGTGGCTCAAACACCATGTTTTGTGGAAATCCAACATGTGGCCTATTATTTTTAAAGCTCTTTAATGTGACAATTAAAAAAAAAAGTTCTCAAATAGACTTCATAGCTCAAGCACTGCCATAAAATACCCGGCACATTCAGGGAAGGTTGCAAAGAGCGGATTTTAACAATGGAACATACAAGTACTACAGCTATATGCTGATAAAATGTAATTAAGAACATGCCCTCAAAACACATCCTGCAGCATGATGGAAGAGTTCAAGGCTGACTAGGCTGTTCCGAGATTGCAGTTTCTGCTGTGTTCTGCAATGTTAGTAGCACATTGGTGAAGCCTGCAAACAGAAGATAGGATTTTTTTTTAAAAAAAGAAGAAGGTGCCTTGATAAAACTATCCTTGTTCATTATGTGCACACACTTCTTTTTTTGTCTCACAAGCATATGCTCCAGTTCCATCTATTTGCCAGGGCTATTCTTTTGATTTTCTCATTCCTGACTTAGCACTGGATTTCACCTATTGGGTTGTAGCCAAGTAAGGTACTGTCAGAGTCCACAAGTTCCCTATCCCTGTTCTAGACAAAAACACCACGAAAATACATTTAGATTTGGGGAGCTTTAGCAATTTCTTGGACATTTTGGACTTATAGGACCTTTTTTGTGGTAGACCTGTTCTCTGCTTGGAATTATTCTTTTGCTCTAGGTTATGTAGGTTAATTTGTGGTGCAGTTGTAAACCAATTAAATGTTTTCTTCAATCAAGCGGTATAAACATTTTGTTAATTAAAATAAATAAATATTCTTGGCTTCCTAGCTGAAATATGATATAAGCCAACATGATACCCTCCAGATGTTGCTGGACTACAACTTCCATCAGCCCCAGCCAGCATGGGCAATGGTAACAGTATCTGAAAGGCAGCCCTTTGGCTGCTCCTAGTCTAGGCAACTTTAGTGTAAAGCAGCAGCTTGCCTCTCCAGTGGTCAGAATTGCTGCAGCTTATATCCAGGTTTCCTTCCTTGCTTCTTTTTTAGGATCTTTACAGCTGGCAAAGAGCCATCTGTTCTAGATGCATTTTGACATGCAAGGGGTCAAAGAAGAGCTGCCATTGCAGAAAAAAACCTCTTCTACATAATAGTTAAAGCACAGGAAGGCTATCCTCCTTTGCCTCTGATCATCCTAAGTATGGTTCACACACAGATTTATCAAACAGCTTGACATATGTTTTCACTCTTGTGAAAGTTTGAATGCACCCAGGGTTAGGGATGGGCCAGAAATTTGATTCAGTTCAGATTTAAAGCCAAATCTACTAAATTTGCACTTTCCGAAACAATATAAGAACTGAAAAACAGCCATACTTTAAAACTCATACTTACCCGAATTTTGTGATGCAGTTCTCCAACCAATGTTTACAAAAATGCATATATGAGGGGAGAACATGCATAAAAATGAATATATTAGTGAAGATAGCATATAAAATGCAATATATTAGGAAAAATGGCTTACAAAAATGTGTTAGGAGAAATGCATACTAAAATGCTGAAGAATTTTCTTGAGGATTTTAAAAAAATGTAAATTGCAGCAGAAATGGGGAGAATTGAATTTAAGCCTGGAAAAATGAGAAATGGAAAGAACTGGAATTGTCAGGTCTTTCCATCCTTACCCAGGGCTAGCCCAACCATAAGGCAGAGGGAGGCAACCACTTAGGCAGCAAGTGGTGGTGGGCAATGGCGATAACCCCAAAGCTGTTCCTCCTGAGCACTCTGGTCATACTTTTTCATTTGGGAGGGCAGAGATGTATGTGTGTGCGCATGCGCATGCATGCCATGTGGCCTGCTCTGCACCCCCATAACTTACAGTTTCCTCTCAGGTGCAATGGATTAAACTATCCTGTTGCCAGTATTGGAATAAGGTTCAACTGCCAATCTAGTTTGCTTCTGTACATGGAATGGAGGAACACCAAATCGTCCTTCACCACAAGTAGCAAAATGTCTTTGTCAATCTCTAAATGTACCAAAATGTCTGGAATTTTTTTTAAAAAAGAAGAAGAGAGAGATGGTTGTGTTTCTCCCAAAGCCCAGCTGAACAGTGGCTAATCTCTAGTAGAAGCAGTAGAATAGGAAAGTCAATTTGCAACATACGGTTGTGTGCACATAACAGAATATTTGAGTAAATGTGATGTTTGGCATAGTGCTATATCCAATATCATGGAGCTCTAGATGAAACCACATCCCTTCAGAGTGGGAATTGACCCTTACAGTGCAACTGTATAGATAAGTGGATACAGCATATTGCAGCCTTAATGTCAAAAGGGCAGGATCCAGTGTGAGTCATCTTTAGATCCAATGAAATCAATGGGACAAGGTACTCATGGCTATCTTAAGTAACATAACTCTAAGTATGACTAATGCTGGATCCAACCCAAAATCTCCCTGGACACATAAAATATACAAGTCATTTGAGAAGGCTAGTTCCCCACTGAATTCTTAAATAAGTTCAAAACCGAGCACATTTGAGAAAGCAGTGCAATTTCTTCATCCCTAGAACAGATAAAGAGAAGACAAAAGAGCAATAAGAACTAAATTACATTTTGTTTTAGATATAACATGACATCATCCTCTATTTGATCTGCATATTTTGAAAGTATGATGATAATCATGTTGATAGTGGTCAGCTTAATGCTAATAAGCAGGTAAGAAATAATATCCAGCATTTGTGATGAGGTAAACTGTTTAAACTCTGACCATCTCCTCTCTTCATGCCCTTTCTGGACTAATTTACAGTGTAATGTATGTCTACTCAGAAGTAAGAAAATGAGGTTCCTCTGCTCTAAAATCCTCCGGATAAAACACATTTCTATTGCCACAGCTATAGAAAAATAAATGGAAGAAACCCACTCCCCAATTTTTGTCATATCTATCTCTCAGTTTTGAAATGCACAGGTGAATGTCACTTCACAGGGCATCTAGTCCAGGATCCTGTTCTCCTAGTTGCTAACCTGATGCCTAGGGGAAGGCCACCGGAAGGACTTATCCTGGCCTTTTCCTCTCTTGGAATTCCCAGCAAATAGTACTCCCAGACATACCGCCTCCGACAGTGGAGGCAGAACATAGTCATTGTGACTAACAGCCATTGATAGCCTTATTCTTCAAGAATATGTCAAACTTCTTTGAAAGCCATTCAAGGTGGTGGCCATCACTCCATCTTGTGGGAGCAAATTCCATAGTTTAACTATTCACTGTCTGAAGAAGCACTTTCTTTTGTCTGTTTTGAATTTTCTGACATTCAGCTTCATTGGATGACCCTGAGTTCTTTCTCCACACTATGCATAATATATAAGGAATTATGATATAACATGAGGAATTGCAGTTATTTGAAGAAATACACATATATTTGTATATATGCTGAGGAAGCTCTTTGGCCACCAGCCCAAATTACACACCCCTCAAAAAAAAAATCTTATGCAAGTAGAGGTCAGGGCCCTCTGACTTTGTGATGGAGGAACTGTAAGTATTCGTGCAGTTGATAGTATAACAAATATAAATTGAAAGAACTAACTCTCTGTATGTGTGTGTTTGATAATTTGAAAGGTAAACATTTCTGTTTATTTTTTGATGCTACTGTTGAGTTAACAGAACATCTGTAGGCTTTAAAAGACAAATGCACCAAATTTTATTCAAATATTCTGTTTGCATATCTGGCCTCCAATCTACTTTGCTGAGTTACCCAACAGCAAAGTTCAAATGGCAGTATGCATCAGATATTTCATATCAGATGTGTCAGTCTTCTTTTGCATCAAAGACTACTTGTTCCCTAAAGAAGATACCATAAGTTTTCCCCAAAAATATGCAAGAGAGAGAGACAGAGAGAGCGAGCAAAAGGGATGATAGATTGGCTTTGGGCATTCTACTGTTCTTTGTAGCTGAGTGGGACTCCCAAACAGATGTATGATAAATGAAGTTGCACGTATGCAAGACTGTTAAAAGTTTTACAAAGCTTGTAGGGATTGTGAATCTTATGCATTCACAGGTTCATAAGATGGGCAATCTGGGGCATGACATATGCAGGTGCCACTTAAAAATTTCTGCTACTCTTTTAAGTGAGCACTGTGTATTTTAAAAATGGAAATAAAAACATGTATTTA
Source organism: Rhineura floridana (assembly GCF_030035675.1). Taxonomy (NCBI): domain Eukaryota; kingdom Metazoa; phylum Chordata; class Lepidosauria; order Squamata; family Rhineuridae; genus Rhineura; species Rhineura floridana. The sequence goes on along the minus strand of NC_084483.1, from coordinate 73,192,101 downwards.
AATATTTACAGTCAGGTAAACTATTCTATGGAACTTGGTGGGCCTTCCATTACAAAACTTCCCATCTGGGAGCAGCTAATATTTTCTCTGCACCCTCCCCCCCCCAAATAAAACCACATAGGTTTATTTTTCCTTTCTTGACCCTTCTGGCAGTGGTGTGGAGAACAGTATAGCGCAAAGAGCTAATAAGAAAGACATGAGGACAAAAAGCACTTTGCAAAATGTACGCAAACTGCCGAGGGTAACAGCGTTCTCAATTGTTTTGAAACTGGTAATCCGGATCATTTTCTAAGGGATGTTTAGGTCGGGTTGGGAAACGTCAGGCCCAGGGGCTGAATGCAGCCCTTTCAGTCCTTTCTATCTGCCCCTCAGGACTCTTTTCCAGGTCACACCCCTCGCTGCCCCTGCTCAAGTGTTTTTGTGTGGCTAGAATGTATCCTTGGACTCTGATAACGCTTCTTGCTTGCCTGGATGGTGGAGACAGCCGGGTATGTGAATGTAGAAACTAGCTAAAATTTGTATTAATTGCTCTGCCCACTTGGGCCTCTGTCCGCACCTACCGCACCTGTAGCCCCGGGAAGGTTGTCCAGAAGGGAACACAGCCCTCAGGCTGAAAAAGGTTCCCTAAAGCTGGTTTAGGTCTTCATTTAAACCAGTGCTTAGAGCTTGAACTTGTTTTGCGTGTTGGTGCTATGGCGTAAAACAAGTAACTCAAAAGGAATGAATGCCTTAGATCACTGCTGAGTGCTTTTACTGGTCCTTTTTTCTGAGCATTTTGTGTACACAAATAATGGATTCACACAGCTGCTTGTACTTTTGGACTGTCCTTGGGGGCATGGCCATGGACTGTCAGTGGAGGTGTAGCTTTCACAACCTCTGTTCCGCGCTCAGTTTACTTACTGGGCCGCGGGGCGAGATTTGCGGCCTGGAGTGAAGCCCAGCAGCCATCAACAAAGAGGGCAGGCGTGCCTGAACTGGCATGATGTCATCAAGGCGCTCCTCAGAGGACGAGCGGCCGGGCCTATTTAAGCTCGCGCCGGCTCCTCCTCTCCCTCTTCTTTATTTGGCAACCACCCTACCCTCCCTCTGCTGCAGTGTGATTAATTTGGTCACTTCGGGGCCGACTAGGAATTTTTGGCTTGCCTGCGCCTTTAGTCGGCGGGTTTCTTTTGCCTACTCCACACTGTGGTTAGCGGTGAGGGTGCTCAGGGTTAGCATGGGTGTTCTGTGTTTATTAGGTTGATTTGGCTGTTTGACTTAATATTTTAATTGGTCTCTTTATGGCAGGGAAGTGAGGAAAGGTTAAGGGTGAAGGGCAGCTAGGTGACACCTTTAGGCACCTTTGGAGGTGATAGGCGATTCTGGAGGCCTGCAGCTCAGGGTTGTATGGCCCGAGGGCAGGATACAGGTCGCCTTTGGGCCAACAGGTCTCATCCACTCAGAGTTTCAGGGCACCGGGGGAAGGCAGTGACGCCTGTTGGCCTTCCTACACACCACATGGGTGTGGTCAAGGCAGAGGGTTGGCAGATTGGCACCCCTTTGCCTGGCAGGGGTTGAATCGCCCCAATAGCTGCAAGCAGGCTTTGCCTGACTCACCAAGATAATCCCGCACTTATGTTCCCCGCTGCAGGTTCATTATTCTGATATGGATTTGGTTAATAAAGTGGCCCGTTATTTAACCCAATGCATATTGTGTCTATGTCTTATTTCACCCTTGGGCCGCAATGAGCTTCTGCATGTCAAAAGTACCTCTACACCATTGGCTTTTATTCTGCTTTTGGAGTCAGTTAGGCCAAACTTACCATCAGCATCCACATATATGTGGTTAGGGGTAAGGTCTCCCGGGATAAAAACCGTGATTTCCATTGAGGCTAGAGCCCTAGCACCAGATTATACACTAGACATCTTGAATATTGAAAAATAACCAGGTTTTCTTTATTCCGGGATTTCATTTTCATTTTCATTTTTTATTTTCATATGAAACAACATGTGAATCAGGTAACACTATGAAATGTGGAATGTTACAAACTAATGTAAGACATATATATTCCCATGTCAAGTTAAAGCATACTGATTAAAGGCATATGCAATGTTTAATAAAGCAGCAATGTTTTATGTAACTCATGCAAAGCTTTCATTCTTATCTCCACTTCTTAGCCTTTGTCTCAGTTACTCACTTTCATTAACTAATTAATTTGTAATTAAGCAAGAGGTGAAATGTTTAGGTGGTCTACTTCATGTAAAAAAGACTCCAAAAAAGGTTTTTGGAGAAGGTAAGTGTGTGTTTATATTCAGCTTTAAGATTAAGCGGTCAAAGCTATATCATATATAGATAGTGTTCTTATTGTACATCAACTTGTTCTGGGAAAAGGCTTTTTTGGGGGGGGAAGAGCAGGATCTGAATCCTTAAAATCCTTACATACATACAGATATACTTAGTTCTGTTATATAGTGTTAACACATTACTATTTGCTTTTTTATTGATTGATTGATTGATTGATTTTATTTAATTTATATACCGCCCTAAGCCTAAAAGGCTCTCTGGGCGGTGTACATCAGAAATAAAACAAGCACAATATATAAATACAATAGATATAACAGAATCAAAAAACAAACAAACAAGCAAGGAACCAAACTACACCAAAATACAACAATAATGCAATACTGTTAAAATACACTATAAAATACACATAAGATACAGTTTAAAATGCCTGGGAGTATAAAAAAGATAGCAGCGTCGGCGCCAGGCGCACCTCATCAGGGAGACTATTCCACAGTTCGGGGGCCACCACTGAAAAGGCCCTAGTTCTAGTCATTACCCACCGAGCTTCTCGATGGGATGGTACTCGGAGGAGGGCCTTAGATGTTGAGCACAGTGTACGGGTAGGTTCGTATTGGGAGAGGCGTTCCACCAGATATTGCGGTCCCATGCCGTGTAGGGCTTTATAGGTCAAAACCAGCACTTTGAATTTAGCCCGGAAACAAATAGGAAGCCAGTGCACAAACTGAAACTCATCCAATAAGTAAGGACAAGACCGTGATCTGGATGCTTCATTAGGTCCAACTGCTATAATATTGGAGTCTAAGTCCCGACGAATGCATGCGATCTTATCTTGGAAGTGCCCAGCAAACTCATCACAGCGGGCTACAGATGAATCTATACTATCCCGAGGGCCAGAATGTAAAAGCCCTCGTACAATTTTAAAGAGCTCCGCTGGGCGGGAGAGTGATGACTTAATAATATCAGCAAAAATATCTCTTTTTTGCTGCCCTCACCGCCACTATATACTGCTTAGAACAGGCACTCACCAAGGCATAATTGCATTCATCGGGAGTTCGCCTCCATCTGCACTCAAGCCTCCTCCTCTCTTGCTTCATTGCTCTCAGCTCCAAGGTATACCATGGAGCTGTATGAGCTCTACATAGGAGGGGGCGCATGGGAGCGATCGTGTCAACCACCCGGGTCATCTCCATATTCCACAATTCAACCAGGGCTTCGACAGGAGCGCCAGTCTTCTTAGTCGGAAAAACCCCCAGAGCCCTTTGGAAACCTTCAGGATCCATTAGTCTCTGGGGGCGGACCCATTTAATAGGTCCCCCGCCCTTGCAGAGGGAAAGGGTCACTGTGAGCCTAAACCTCAGCAAGCGGTGATCTGTCCATGACAAGGGTGTAGATGAAAAATCTCCAACCTCCAGATCACCATCTCGATGTCCAGTGACGAAGATCAAATCAAGGGTGTGTCCCGACACATGCGTTGGGCCAGTAACAAATTGAGACAGCCCCATGGTTGTCATGGAAACCATGAAGTCCTGAGCCGCCCCAGATAAAGTAGTCTCGGCATGGACGTTGAAGTCCCCCAGTACCAATAGTCTAGGGGACCACAACAATACCTCCGAGACTACCTCTCCCAGCTCAGTTAGGGAATTTGTTGAGCAGCAGGGCGGGCGGTACACCAACAAAATTCCCAATCTGTCTCTCTGGCTCAGCACAAGGTGGAGACACTCCGACCCAGTCGTCACTTGGACAGGGTGCTTGGTGAGTGAGAAAGAACTCCTATAGACCACAGCAACCCCACCTCCCCGTCCTTTGGTTCTACCATAATGCTGAACCGAATACCCGGGTGGGCAAATCTGGGAAAGAGCAACTCCTCCCTGATCACCCACCCAGGTCTCGGTTATACACGCCAGGTCGGCAGCCTCCTCCACAATTAAATCATGAACAAGGGAGATTTTATGATGTACCGACCTGGCGTTTAATAACAGCATATGGAGATCCGAAGGCTGACTGACAAAACAACCAGCAGTCCTGGGGATGTGAGGAGAACCGGAAGAAGTCACAGCGACTATTTGTCTGGGATGAGTTCCCCTTACCTGGCACATTCTCCTCACAACACCATACCTCCCATTACCCGTCACTACGCTAATTAGGGCCCCCGAAAGTCTCCCTGGTCGATGTATAATGCTCTCTCCCAGGCACATATTAAATAAATAAAAACCCACATATATACACACACCGGATTACATTCACACCAGACAATACACATTAACACTAGTATACACAAAAATTCACACACACACACATACACACACTACTTCAATCAAATATACAATAAAAATTCACACAATACAACCAATCAATAATTAAAATAACTATAAAACTTCCAAATGAAAATCACATATACCAGTCACTCAATCATTCATACAGACTCCATACACATTCAACCAAATTAATTACATCCAGGTGGCAACAGTGAGTTAAAATGTTGCGCTCTCAAAGGCCGCAGCTAAGTTGGCAACAGTAGCCGCACTTAAAGAGGCAGCAGCAACAAAATGATGGCAAGACGACAAATTGAGACAAAAAGAAACAAAAGCCGCGACAGCGTCCCAGAGCAGCAAATGCGGCGTTCACGCCCCCAGGACAGGTGGCCTCTGATGACGGTGACGAACAGAGTGGCACAGATAGCGATGACAGCGTCCCAGAGCAGCAAATGCGGCATTCACACCCCCAGGACAGGCGGCCTCTGATGACGGTGATGAGCAGAGTGGCAGAGATAGCGATGGCAAAAACAGCGTCCAAGCAACCAACAAACAGCAGCACGACCGATAGCACAGCACAGCACGGCAAAAAGCCGAACAAACAGCGGCAGGGCAAACCGCAAGCGGCAACGACGACACCCGTGACGACAGCGGCCCAAGAGCAGCAGCGCCACCGCAACCGAAAGTCAAAGGCCCGAAGAAAGGAGCAGCGACAACAACGGCGGAGGCACTCCCGTAGCGGCAGCAAGCGGCAACAAGCAGCAAGCGGCGACAACAGCAGCACACAAAAATAATTACTGGGGTAGATCCAAAGGTGCCCTTTGGCAAGCTTAAGGCCTCTTCTATATGCACAAGTGATATTTCTGTCTTCACACAGGATTGTTGTGTGGGAAACGAGTGTTGGGGCTGGTGACCAGTAGGCATTACTGTCTCTAGTTGTTTTCCATGAAGCCTGCAAGTTTGAAGACATAACTGTGGTTAAGGGGGGAGTTATGTCTATGCCCTGTCTGGGAACGGACTGCCAGGGCTGTTGCTATGGTAGCCATCTGATAGCGACTGGGAAAGTTCTAACAGAGTCTGTGTGTTGTTGTCTTCTGAATTATGCCTCTGAGCTGAGAGGCTGTTTTTGTGTTTATCTATGGAGAGAGATGTACCAGAAGGGGGGTGACTGAAGAATCTCTACATGTATTTACTCTTAAGCATCTGGCCTTAATGTCTTTCAATAAAAACTCTTAACATGCTCTGAAGAAGTTTCTTGCTCAACTTAACTCCAACGTAATGTATGCTGTTTCACACAACAACGCACACACGCCAACAACGAGATCTGAAATCTAGAAGTGTGCTTTTGTTTGTACAGGACAATCTCAAGATACATGCTAGCACAAGGCAGGGCCTGTCCAAGAGACGTTTTACTACCTGAGGAAAAAGGCAAGATGGTGCCACCCCCCATTTCCACATTAAAAAAAGCCAACTGAACTGGAAGTTGAATCTAACACTGGTGTCAAGACAGTATCCTCTACTGCACCTGAGGCAGCAGGTGAAATTAGGGGGCCCAGGACAGACCACATGGCAACAGATGGGAATAGTGGAGGGGGAGCTTAGATGGAAAAGCTAAGAGCTGCTGCTCCTCAGAATCTGCTGCCTGAGTGCCTCACTCTGCCTAATGGTAAAGCCGACCCTGGCACAAAGTCTTATTTATTTGTTTGTTTATTATTTGATTTCTATCCCGCCCTTCCTCCCAGCAGGAGCCCAGTATTGCAAAATGTCACACAAGGTCTTGCAAAATATCACACAATATCAATTGCTTCTGCTAGTACATCTCTGAATCCAACCCATGATACACTCATAATTCTCAGCCTTTCATGGCTCTGTACCCAGTCATTAACTTAAAATCAGTATTGTCCTGTACTCTTCAAGAACAGATTGTCTGGAAATCTCTTCTGTAGATTTGAATGACTATTTCCTGTTGAATGACTATTTCCTGTACCTTTTTGCTCACAAAAATGGGCATTTGCCAATAATTAATTCCCCCTTTCACTTGACGTGCCGCACTTTGTTGCAGTAATCAGTCTTTTTTTGTCTCAGATATTCTGCTTTATATTCTAACTCAGGAGTGTGACACTGTAATGGTAAGATTACTCTAAAGACTTATTTTGCTTACCTGGGCTTGTTCCAGTCAAAACACTTAAGAAATACAAACTTTTTATTCTGAAATGGAAAAGTATTATGGCATCATAGATACTAACCAGCATACTATGGTTCTAAAAACAGCAGCCTACTATAGCAGTTCCTATGAAGTAGACTTTATTTTAAGAGATTTCTTACTCTCTGGCTTTTTGAACATAATACATTCATTTGATCAGTGCAAATCATTGACTTCAGTAGATTTGGTTTTCTAGCTGGCATTCTGATATTTGAAAATTCTGTTTATTTAGGGTGACAAAGTTATTCAACTTCAGAGTAGACCTATTGTAAACAATGGACTTAGACTACATCTGCACCATACATTTAAAACACTATTATACTACTTTAAACAGTCATGGCTTCTTCCAAAGAATCCTGGGAACTGTCATTTGTTAAGGGTGCCAAGAGTTGTAAGGAGACTTCTTCTCTCCTTACAGAGTGGCTACAATTCCCAGACTATGTTAATAGTTAATCCCTCTTTCCAGGGAACTCTGGCAATTGTAGCTAAGTGACGGAAGTAGGGTCTTCTAACAACTCTCAGCATCCTTAACATATTACATTTCCCAGGATTCTTTGGGGGAAGCCATGGCTGTTTAAAGTAGTATAACAGTGCTTTAAATGTTTGTTGCAGATGTGGCCTTAGTTGGATATCACCCTACAGGTTGTATGTGTGGGGGAGATAGAAAGAAGAAAAGGGAGGAAATTTAACACAGAGAAAGAAAAATGAAGAAGACTGGGAGAGTAGAAAGACAGACACATTATTTCAGTCTCTACCTGACAACAGTCTCTGGACTACACATGCAAGAGTAGTGAGGGCAAAAGAAAAATAACAGGATAGAGATGATCTATAATTGCACTCTAGATACCAGGAACGAAAAAGGAACTATGTTAAGTATCCTCTGAGATTTGAGTAATTGCCTGCTTATTGCTTAAGGTGGAAGAGAGTGAAGTGCACTGTGATCGTAATGGAAAAAATCAGAAGCCAAGTGGGCAATGTGTACTGCTGCAAAGGGGCCCAAATTATTATTATATCAGTGGTAAACAGTTATTTCTATTTTTATCTGTCAGTTCCTTCCTAGCAACATGACGGTTTTGCTCTTTCCAATGCTCAGTTAATTTCAGCCAGATTCTTAGGAAAGGTCTAGAAAACTAGATGATAGAGGTATTTTATCGTAGGGTGCATCTTCAGAACATGCCAATGTACTTCTTTACAACATGGTTAAATGAGACACTGATTTCAGATCCAGAATTGTAAAGATATTTAAATGAGGCTAGGAGACACTATATTGTGATGCAGGACTGTGGAAAGTTTTGCAACCGAAGGGCCACTTTCCCTCATGAGCAACCTTCTGCATGCCAGTGGTGGGTGAGGCCAGAGGCAAAAGTGGGTGGAGCAATGGCTAGGACTCTTTATCTCTACATGGTACATCCAGAGCTTGGAAAAGTTACTTTTTTGAACTACAACTCCCATCAGCCCCAGCCAGCATGGCCACTGGATTGGGCTGATAGGAGTTGTAGTTCAAAAAAGTAACTTTTCCAAGCTCTGATTGCCCCACACAAAACCAGAGGTTTCTATACCCCCTCCCACACACATCTCTTCATCCTCCATCCAAGGAAGCAAGAAACATCATCACAGTTCAAGGACACAATTCCAGTCAGGCAAAAGCACTGAAGGAGGGTGCAGAGCAGGGCTGTGGGCCATGTTTCCTGGGCTGACAGGGTGCAGCCTAGGGAGAGGTGTGTCCTGGGGAGAGCTGTAAAGGCCAATTAGAAAAGCCTTGAGGGCTGCATTTGGCCACCGGGCCTGAGGTTTCTCACCCCTGTTGCTGTGCCTCCAGATGGTGGCATATATTACTAGGGCTTTGTGATCATCTATCGATTTCCAACTGCCACCAGATCTGCCTACAATAGATATTGATCCCTTCCCCACATTTTCTAGCAACAGAGAGCCTCTTTACATGCCCCAAAAATGTGCATTCACTGCTTTTTGCAGATCTTTTTAATTTGGACCATTTACTTGACGTTTTACCCAACACATGTACATACTACTGCTTTTGCCTTTAACTCCGGATTAAATGGATGTGATAAAAACCAGCATTTGGTTTTAAAATCCGCACCTGCTTCTACCGCGTATTACCTTTTAAGCGCCTTTTCTGGCTACGCAGTTTCTTCGCCATTAGATCCTCCCTTTTCTCCGCCCCTTTCAATGTCTCAGGGCGTCATTTTGTTTCCTGTGGTTGACGAAGCAACTTCCGGTTGCTCTCGCCTTCCTTTCTCCCATTTACTCCCGCTTCCCCCCCAATACATTTCCTCACCCACTCCTTTAAACAAAATCACATTCCCCACCCCTTCATCGAGGGTAGCAGGGCTGGAGCTCGTAAAATCCCTTCCTCAGAGCTGTGGTTTTGGCGCTGTTGTTTAAGTCTAGTGTGTGTGTGTGCGAGAGAGAGAGAGTGTGAGAAAGTGTGTGTGTGGAGGACCTCTTCTGCCTCATAGCATCTCTCCACTCCCCCTCAAAGCTGGATCTCTCCCCCCCCTCTGGCTGATGCATGCACCCTATTCGCAGCCACGGCGAGAGGATGCTTGCGAAGGCGCCGCTGGGGTAAGGGGAAACGGGATCTGCCTTGGCGTCTCATCCCAGCATCTGCTCCACTCAAGGAGAGCAATAGTATTGAACGGTCAATGCTTCCTTTAGTAGCTGCTTTTAATGTCTCTCTAAAGATAATTGTTTGGGGTTTTTTATGTTTCCCAGAACGCATGCTGAGGCTTGTCCCGGGGTGCCAAAGGCACACCAATCTCGCGCAGGGACTGCCTAACAGCCACGAGTGGGAGCGATTCCCTTTCTTTCAAGTGCCTATTCCTTTGTTTAGGGAAACACCGCCCCTTCCCCGCCTCCGTAGCTAACATGCTATACGTGAAAGAAGGCATTGAATCCAGCAAGCTCGAAACCCCCAAAGAGGCAGACTCCTCCACAGAATCGTTGTGGGTGGTGATACCATGCCCCAGGAGGGACTTAATACTGGGAACGATCTATCGTCCCCCTGATCAAAATGCTCAGGGAGACCTTGAGATGAGATATGAAATTGAGGAAGCATCCAAACTAGGAAATGTGGTAGTAATGGGTGACTTCAACTACCCGGACATAGACTGGCTGCATATGTGTTCCAGTCATGACAAAGAAGCAAAGTTTCTAGATGTTCTAAATGACTATTCCCTAGACCAGTTGGTCATGGAACCGACCAGAGGGACGGCAACCCTGGACTTAATCCTCAGTGGGGACCGGGACCTGGTGCGAGATGTGTTGTTGAACCAATTGGGAGCAGTGACCACAGTGCTATTAAATTAAACATACATGTAACTGGCCAATTGCCAAGAAAATCCAACACGGTCACATTTGACTTCAAAAGAGGAAACTTCACAAAAATGAGGGGATTGGTAAAAAGAAAGCTGAAAAACAAAGTCCAGAGGGTCACATCACTCGAAAATGCTTGGAAATTGTTTAAAAACACTATATTAGAAGCTCAACTGGAGTGCATACCGCAGATCAGAAAAGGTACCACCAGGGCCAAGAAGATGCCAGCATGGTTAACGAGCAAAGTCAAGGAAGCTCTTAGAGGCAAAAAGTGTTCCTTCAGAAAATGGAAGTCTTGTCCAAATGAAGAAAATAAAAAAGAACACAAACTCTGGCAAAAGAAATGCAAGAAGACAATAAGGGATGCTAAAAAAGAATTTGAGGAGCACATTGCTAAGAACATAAAAACCAACAACAAAAAATTCTATAAATACATTCAAAGCAGGAGACCATCTAGGGAGGCGATTGGACCCTTGGATGATAAGGGAGTCAAAGGTGTACTAAAGAACGACAAGGAGATTGCAGAGAAGCTAAATGAATTCTTTGCATCTGTCTTCACAGTGGAAGATATAGGGCAGATCCCTGAACCTGAACTAACATTTGCAGGAAGGGATTCTGAGGAACTGAGACAAATAGTGGTAACGAGAGAGGAAGTTCTAGGCTTAATGGACAATATAAAAACTGACAAATCACCAGGCTCGGATGGCATCCACCCGAGAGTTCTGAAAGAACTCAAATGTGAAATTGCTGATCTGCTAACTAAAATATGTAACTTGTCCCTCGGGTCCTCCTCTGTGCCTGAGGACTGGAAAGTGGCAAATGTAACGCCAATCTTCAAAAAGGGATCCAGAGGGGATCCCGGAAATTACAGGCCAGTTAGCTTAACTTCTGTCCCTGGAAAACTGGTAGAAAGTATTATTAAAGCTAGATTAACTAAGCACATAGAAGAACAAGCCTTGCTGAAGCAGAGCCAGCATGGCTTCTGCAAGGGAAAGTCATGTCTCAGTAACCTATTAGAATTCTTTGAGAGTGTCAACAAGCATATAGATAGAGGTGATCCAGTGGACATAGTGTACTTAGACTTTCAACAAGCGTTTGACAAGGTACCTCACCAAAGACTTCTGAGATAGCTTAGCAGTCATGGAATAAGAGGAGAGGTCCTCTTGTGGATAAGGAATTGGTTAAGAAGCAGAAAGCAGAGAGTAGGAATAAACGGACAGTTCTCCCAATGGAGGGCTGTAGAAAGTGGAGTCCCTCAAGGATCGGTATTGGGACCTGTACTTTTCAACTTGTTCATTAATGACCTGGAATTAGGAGTGAGCAGTGAAGTGGCCAAGTTTGCTGACGACACTAAATTGTTCAGGGTTGTTAAAACAAAAAGGGATTGTGAAGAGCTCCAAAAAGATCTCTCCAAACTGAGTGAATGGGCGGAAAAATGGCAAATGCAATTCAATATAAACAAGTGTAAAATTATGCATATTGGAGCAAAAAATCTGAATTTCACATATACGCTCATGGGGTCTGAACTGGCGGTGACCGACCAGGAGAGAGACCTCGGGGTTGTAGTGGACAGCATGATGAAAATGTCGACCCAGTGTGTGGCAGCTGTGAAAAAGGCAAATTCCATGCTAGCGATAATTAGGAAAGGTATTGAAAATAAAACAGCCGATATCATAATGCCGTTGTATAAATCTATGGTGCGGCCGCATTTGGAATACTGTGTACAGTTCTGGTCGCCTCATCTCAAAAAGGATATTCTAGAGTTGGAAAAGGTTCAGAAGAGGGCAACCAGAATGATCAAGGGGATGGAGCGACTCCCTTATGAGGAAAGGTTGCAGCATTTGGGGCTTTTTAGTTGAGAGAAAAGGCGGGTCAGAGGAGACATGATAGAAGTGTATAGAATTATGCATGGCATTGAAAAAGTGGATAGAGAAAAGTTCTTCTCCCTCTCTCATAATACTAGAACTCGTGGACATTCAAAGAAGCTGAATGTTGGAAGATTCAGGACAGACAAAAGGAAGTACTTCTTTACTCAGCGCATAGTTAAACTATGGAATTTGCTCCCACAAGATGCAGTAATGGCCACCAGCTTGGACGGCTTTAAAAGAAGAATAGACCAATTCATGGAGGACAGGGCTATCAATGGCTACTAGCCATGATGGCTGTGCTGTGCCACCCTAGTCAGAGGCAGCATGCTTCTGAAAACCAGTTGCTGGAAGCCTCAGGAGCGGAGAGTGTTCTTGCACTCGGGTCCTGCTTGCGGGCTTCCCCCAGGCACCTGGTTGGCCACTGTGAGAACAGGATGCTGGACTAGATGGGCCACTGGCCTGATCCAGCAGGCTCTTCTTATGTTCTTATGCTAATGTGCTGGTGCAGCAACAAGGAAATGCTGATAGCAATAAACGCATACGTGTGTGAATGCTACAAAGAAAAACAGCCAATTTATTTGTAGCGAGGGCGGAAGTATGTGAACTGTGAAAATCAATCGCGATGGAAAAAGCAGCATTTTTAATGTGGGTCTGGGGTCCCACATAAACAGACCCAGACATAATAACCTCAGATGCTCTTGTTTTCTATCTCTATTGTTGATTTCCTAGGGCACAGTAGAGCAGACGATCCAATACCCCTAGCAACCATGCCCTCAAGACAATATAGTGCACTCCATGGGACAGGGTGGGGTTGGGGTCATAACACTTGCACATAGGACAGAAAAGCTGGTTACAATTTACTACAGATGACAACAAGATACAACAGGAGTAGGCAACATGGTACTCTCTGGATGTTGTTGATCTCCAACTTTCATCATCCCTCACTATTGGCCTTGCTGGCTGAGGGAGATGGGAACTGTAAGCCAACAGCATCTGTAGGGCACCATGTCACCAACCCCTGGCTTAGATGGTTTTTCAGCAGCAAGATATTAAATGTAGGCTTATAATAGGGTGTGTGTTTTTTTTAAAAAAATGAGGGTCAATGTGTTCTTGGTGTGAAGGTGAGTACAGACAAAAAGGCTTTATGATTAGCGTTGCCTAACTACCACATGCTTAATGAAGGTGGTGTGAATATGCAGTGTGGGAAAGAGTATATCCAATTACTATTTTATAAACACAAAGGAACATGAATGACAAGATTATGTGATTAGTATGCCAGTGGACCCCAATTAGCATAGTGAAATGAGCCAAAGAATTAACTTAGGCAGAGAATGTAGCATATCCATGTGTACAACCAGATTGACGTACGTTGTGAGAACATGCAAGGAACAGATGAAGATTCGTACAGCTGCACCCTCTATAACGGCCCATTTCATGTCAAAGCTGTGTAAGAAACAGCCACAAAGAGATATGCCTTATTTTATATGCAGACACAGGAGTCTTCACAGATGAGGAATTACACAGACAATGGCAGAGTGTGTTACTGATTATGATTGTTTTGTAATAAATTTCACAAGTTTTTGCTATCACACAAAGGAGGACAAAGTCACCTTTGTCTACAGAGAGAGCTGTTGGCAGGAAACTACTCGAAAAGATTTGGCCTTCTGCATTACAGTTTATTTATTTATTTTATTTATTTTTTAAAACTTATATACCGCCTGACTAGCAATAGCTCTCTGGGCGGTGAACATAGATACAATAAAATATAATATAATACAAAAACATCAGTCTAAAATCAAATTTCACAATCTAAAAACAGCAAAGGCTAAAATCAAATTACAAACATTACAATCATTAACAAAAAATTAAAATGCCTCGGAGTAGAGAAAGGTTTTAACCTGGCGCCGAAAGGATGATAGTGTTGGTGCCAGGCGAACCTCCTCGGGGAGACTATTCCATAGTTCGGGGGCCACCACTGAGAAGGCCCTTGATCTTGTCACTGCCCTCCGGGCCTCCCTATGAGTCGGGACCCGGAGGAGGGCCTTCGTAGCAGACCATAGTGTACGAGCCGGTTCATAGCGGGAGAGGCGTTCCGACAGATATCGAGGTCCCGCGCCGTATAAGGCTTTATAGGTTAATACCAACACTTTGAATTTGGCCCGGAAGCGTATTGGAAGCCAGTGCAAGTGGGCCAAAACAGGTGTTATATGGTCAGACCGCTTCGTTCTTGTTAGCAGTCTGGCCGCCGCATTTTGCACCAGCTGTAGCTTCCGAACCGTCTTCAGAGGTAGCCCTACATAGAGCGCATTACAGTAATCCAAACGTGAGGTTACCAGAGCATGTACTACTGATGTAAGATCCTCCTTACTCAGGTAGGGACGTAGCTGGGCTACCAATCGAAGTTGGTAGAACGCATTCCGTGCCACCGAGGCTACATGAGCCTCAAGTGACAGGGAAGAGTCTAAAACGACTCCCAGACTACGAACCTGTTCCTTTAGGGGGAGTGTAACCCCATCCAGGACAGGATATGTATCCACCATCTGATTGGAAAAACCATCCACCAACAGCATCTCAGTCTTATCAGGATTGAGTTTCAGTTTGTTAGTTCTCATCCAGTCCATTGTCGCGTCCAGGCAACGGTTCAGCACATTGACCGCCTCACCTGAGGAAGATGAAAAGGAGAAGTAGAGCTGTGTGTCATCAGCGTACTGGTGACAACGCACTCCAAAACTCCTGATGACTGCACCCAACGGCTTCATATAGATGTTAAAAAGCATGGGAGACAAAACCGAACCCTGCGGGACCCCACATTGGAGTACCCACGGTGTCGAGCAATGTTCCCCAAGCACTATCTTCTGGAGACGGCCTGCCAAGTAGGAGCGGAACCACTGCCACGCAGTGCCTCCAACTCCCAACTCCGCAAGCCTCTCCAGAAGGATACCATGGTCGATGGTATCAAAAGCCACTGAGCGATCAAGGAGAATGAACAGAGTTACACTCCCTCTGTCTCTCTCCCGACATAGATCATCAAACAGGGCGACCAAGACCGTCTCAGTGCCGAAACCGGGCCTGAAACCCGATTGAAATCGATCTAGATAATCGGTTTCATCCAATAGCGCCTGGAGCTGGTCAGCAACCACTCGTTCCAAGATCTTGCAGAGATATGGAACATTTGCCACTGGTCTGTAGCTGCTGAAATCCTCTGGGTCCAGGGAAGGCTTTTTCAGGAGTGGTCTCACTGCTGCCTCCTTCAGACAGCCAGGGACCACTCCCTCTTGCAAGGAGGCATTTATCACTTCCCTGGCCCAGCCAACTGTTCCCTCCTTGCCAGTTTTTATTAGCCAAGAGGGGCAAGGATCTAGTACCGAAGTGGTTGCACGTACCTGTCCAAGCACCTTGTCCACGTCCTCGAACTGAACCAACTGAAACTCATCCAACAAAACATGATAAGACTGTGCACCAGACACCTCACTAGGGTTAACTGCTATAAAATGAGAGTCTAGGTCCCGATGAATGCGTAAGATCTTATGCTGGAAGTGCTCAGCAAACTCATTGCAGCGGGCCACCAAAGTATCTACAGTGTCCTGAAGGCCTAGATGGAGTAGCCCTCGGACAACTCTAAAAAGCTCCGCTGGGCGGGAGAGAGATGCCTTAATAGTGGCGGCGAAATATTGTTTTTTCGCCGCCCTCACCGCTCCTATATACCGCTTGGTGAAAGCACAAACCAGCGTATAGTTGCATTCATCAGGAGTTCGTCTCCATCTCCGCTCAAGCCGCCTCCTATCTTGCTTCATCGCTCTTAGCTCCAGAGTATACCAAGGAGCTGTATGAGCTCTGCAAAGGAGAGGGCGCGCAGGAGCGATCGTGTCAACAGCCCGGGCCATCTCCGCATTCCACAGATTAACCAGGGCTTCAACAGGAGCACCGGTCCTATCAGCCGGAAAATCCCCCAGAGCCCTTTGAAAACCTTCAGGATTCATTAGTCTCCGGGGGCGGACCAATTTAATAGGTCCCCCACCCTTGCGGAGGGAAAAGGTTGCTGAAAGTCTAAACTTCAGCAAGCAGTGATCTGTCCATGACAAAGGGAGAGATGTAAAACTCCCCACATCCAGATCACTATCCCCATGTCCAGTAACAAAAATAAGGTCGAGTGTATGCCCCGATATATGTGTTGGGCCACTAACATATTGGGACAGCCCCATGGTTGTCATGGAGTCCATGAAGTCCTGAGCCGCCCCAGACAAAGTAGCCTCGGCATGAATGTTGACATCTCCCAGTACTAATAGTCTAGGGGATCTCAACAATACTTCCGAGACCACTTCCGTCAACTCAGTTAAGGAAGCCACTGGGCAGCAAGGTGGGCGGTACACCAAAAGGATTCCTAGTCTGTCCCTCTGGCCCAATACAAGGTGCAAACATTCCAGACCAGTATGGACATGGTGCTTGGTGAGTGAGATGGAACTCTTATAGACGACAGCAACTCCACCTCCCCGACCCTCAGATCTACCATGATGCTGAACCAAATACCCCGGTGGGCAGATCTGGGAGAGACTAACTCCTCCCTGTTCGCCCACCCAGGTCTCGGTTATGCATGCCAGATCGGCTGCCTCGTCCACAATCAAATCATGGACGAGGGTTTTTTTATTATGAACCGATCTGGCATTAAAAAGCAGCAGCTGGAGATCTGAGAGTTGGCTGAGAGGACAACCAATTACAGTTGGAACTTCCTGACAATTGCAGAATAATGGGGAGTAAATATCAAGTTTAAGTACTCTGTAAAATGTTGTTCATTGATTTTCCCCCCCTCTGAGCATAAACCTTGAAGACTCAATAACAGTTCAAAGGGCTGAACATCTAAGAATTAAGTACACTCATAATTACTCCTGGCAGGGGTGTGAAAAAAGTCATGCTGCTTCTTCTGAAGTGGAAACTAACCTCTTGCCTTTATTTTATTTTTCCAACTTTATGAAAGCTATTGGTTTGGGAGAGGGAAAAAACTCTACAGTGGACGCTACCAAAGAAAGGTTACATTTGAGAATGTGGCTCAAAATATTCTGAGTAAAAATGTTTTATACAGGGACCCAGCAGCGGTCTGTGTCCCAATCTAAGGTGGGTCAAACCAGTGGTGCCACCAGTTTGTTTGTTTCAGATCCTCCCCCCCCCAATAAGGAAGAAATTGATTGGAGAAAGAACAGAGTCACATGGCAGAGAAGGACACAGAGAAGTAAAAAAAGAAGTAAAAGGGATCCCCATATTGGATACTGGGTTCAAAGGGGATTGTGGATCTGACACATCTTGAAGACTATTGTTAGACAAGCTTCTGATCCAATCCTAGTCAAGTACAAATGCTTATATATGTTTTTCTGACAACAATAATTATTTTGCATGTTTATTTATTTATAAATATATTTGTATGGTGCTCATTAAAAAGGCAGTTTACAATGAATAGAAACCATATAATAAAAACCATTTAAAAAATACAGTAAAAGCAAAGTTCAGGTACTACAAAAAAGGCATCTTCTTAACTGCCTGCATAAGCCTGGAGTACTGAACATTTTCAGCAGGCATTTAAACGTCAAAACAGAAGGTGCCTACTGAATCTCTGCTGGCAGGGCATTCCAGAGAATTGGGCCAATAACACCGAAGGCTCAATTTCATGTTGATGTTAAATGAGCCTCGCCAACTCAGGAGACAACCAATGGCATTCCTGCAGATGATCTTAGTGATCAAGCTGGGATATAAAGGTTCAGGAGGTACCTAATATACCCTGGACCTAAGTTGTTAGGGTATATTAAGGTCCAGGGTATATTAGGTACCACCGGAACCCTTCAGGGCTTGGTAAATTAATATAAAGACCTTGAGCCTGGTACGGTAGTAGATGGGCAGCCAGTGCAGATGTTTTAAGATTGATGTCACATGTTGTTTGCCATGTGCCCCCATGAGCAGTCTGGCCACCACATTTTGGACCATGTGAACCTTCCAAACCAGGGCCAAGGGCAGCCCATATAGAGCACATTGCAATAGTCCAGCCTCGAGGTTACCAATGCATGGACTACAATGGTCAGGGTATCCCTGTCCAGGAACAGCTGTAGTTAATGAACCAGACAAAGCTGGTAAAATGCACTCCTCCCCACAGAGGATGCGTGGGCCTCTAGTGACAAAGATGAATCCAAGAGTACCCCTAAGGTATGGACAGCTCTGGAGCGATATTGAGACCACTTACACACTAGCCCCCGCCCAGTCCATTTAATCAACTGCAGCTCCTCAGTATTATCAAGAAGCAAAGCAGGCTCCATGGCACCAGCGGGGGCCCTCAGGAGCAATCATGTTAATGGCCCTATGAGTCTCACCATTTCATAGTGAGACTAGGGCCTCAACAGGATAACCTGATCTATACAGTGGAAAATCCCCCAGAATGGTCAGGAATCCATCAGAGATTCCATCAGTCTTCGGGATGGACCATCCTAACTGGTCCCCCATCTCTGCAGGTGAGAATTGTTGTTGCATGACCAAACCTCACCAGGAAGTGGTCTGACCATGACAATGGGGTGATATCCATCCCACCAATTTCCAGACCACCACCCTCCCCACATGGAGCAAAGACTAGATTGAGGGTATGCCTTGCTTGTATATTGGACCGATGACCATTTGAGACAGGCCCATGGTTGCCATCTATTTCTCTGGCCCAAAGCCAGATGCAAGCCCTCTAGTCGAGGGGTGCTGAGGAAAGAATTTTGGATTCTGGGACCACAGGCTACACTTCCTGGAAGATGGACTGCTGGCAAGTGATGGATTGCATGTCATAAGGATAGGGAAGAATATGTTTGGCCACAACATGGAGAACTTCATCAGGAGAGCTTTAAAATGAATCCTAAGGGGGAGGGAGATGTCAGCTTGGTGGTAACAATTAACAAAGGCTTGTGCACAGTAAGAAACTGAGAAAACAGCTCTAATGGGACCCAGTATCCTGCAGATACCATCTTATCAGGAGGTTCGTTCTGCACAATATAGGAAACGGACCTTTAGTGTGGCGGCACCTACCCTGTGGAATTCCCTTCCTTTGAATATTAGCCAGGCGCCATCTCTGCTATCTTTTCGGTGCCTTTTGAAGACTTTCCTCTTTCAACAAGCCTTTTAAGTTGAGACCCAGTCTGCATCTGTGTCAGAATTGTTTAATATGTTTTTAATATTTTTTAACCCTTTTTAAGGTTGTTTTTAAAAATATTTTTAATGCTCTTTTGTTTTAATGTATTTTACGATCTGTTTTTATGATGTTTTAAAGTGTTTTAGTGCTTTGTTTGCCGCCCTGGGCTCCTGCTGGGAGGAAGGGCAGGATACAAATTAAATAAATAAATAAATAATAGTGTTCATAAAAATTTAGGAAGGAAGCCAGGCCATAAAACACATGGTCTTTGATGTCTGTATACTAATGCTGAGAGTATGGAAACAACAGGACAAACTTGAATTTTTAATACGGGAGAGTAAATACAACATGATAGCTATAAATGAAACTTGGTGGGATGATGTAAGCGTTATGCTACTTGTCAATGCTTCAGTGCAGGCATGGTAGGTATAGTGTAAATGCTTACAAAAATATAATATAGTAAGATAAGAAATTAAGCTTTCCCCCCTCCCATTGACTCCAATGGGAGAGAATTTAACTCCGGGGCTGGTATAGCTCCAGGGCTGCCATAGCTCTAGAGCCATTTTGGCAGTATGCTGGGGGAATGAAAGGGAACACAGTGACCTCAG
Organism: Rhineura floridana; assembly: GCF_030035675.1. Lineage (NCBI taxonomy): Eukaryota > Metazoa > Chordata > Lepidosauria > Squamata > Rhineuridae > Rhineura > Rhineura floridana. The sequence continues at coordinate 73,172,409 of NC_084483.1, read as the reverse complement.
CTTCTAATATGCAGTGCCAATCTGGAAGGATACCTTGGTCAATGGTATGAAAGGTCATTGAGGCATCAAGGAGAATCAACAGGTTCACACTCTGCTTATAGTAATCAGTCAAAACAACCTGTTGCTGCTGCTGCTGTTATTAAAGCTTTGGAGAAATCTGTTTCAGCACAGAGGTGGTGGTACTCGTGCTGCTGTCACTGGATCCTGATCTTCAAATCAGACTTTGATACCATCTAAGTTGGAAAAGGACTTTTCTGTCTCTGGGCAGAACAAGAGAGAGAGAGAGAAGCTTTCCTCCTCCTCTGACAACCATGGATGGCTATTCCAAGAATGTAAGCATGGGATTGTTAAATTTGCCCAAACCATCTTTAAACTCATCACAGGCACTCTCACCGAAGGTTATAAAAACTAGGTGAGCTGTTGAAGTATCAGTGATGTTGCAGGACTCGGTGGATTTCAACATGGGCCACTCCAGCTTCATCTCGTGCCGCCACCTGGAGCTCGCCTTCCGCACCCCACACTTCTATCTACGCTGCCTTGGCAAGAACAGCATCCTTGTTGATGGCGCCTTCCAGTGCAGGGGCAGCCCAGGCCTCCAGCTGCTCCCACATCCTTCTGTTCACCATTTTTGGGATCCCCTGGGAAGCTTGTGAGACTCTGGAGGTGATTTGTGTGTGTTGGACCCTGGGTGAGAGCCAGGGTGGATGGGTGGAGTCCTGGATGAGAGGCAGGAGGTTGAGAGATGTTGAGTGGAGAAGTGCAAGGCAATTGTTTAATATTTATTTGTTAATTTGTATTATGTATGCATTTGTATTGTGGTTTTATTGTAAATATTTATAATATTTGTTGTTTTATCTTCTGTACACTTCCTAGAAATTTTTATATATATTAAGCGGTATAAAAATGGCAACAACAACAACAACAACAATAATAATAAATTAAAAGGTCCCAGGGTGGGTTACAACAATTTTACAATACCGCATTAAAAATAATTAAAAATAATTGGGTCCTAAAAATATATGCCTCAGGTGTCAAAGGCCAGGGTGAAATGGTGTGTCTTTAGCATTCATCTAAAACTCTACAATGAAGTTGCCAGATGTACCTCAGGGGGGAGGGACTGTTTCACAACTTAGGGGCCACCACAGAAAATACCCTCTCCCAAGCCACACCCACAGCTTTCGAGGGTGGTGGAACTACCAAAAGGGCCTCCTCTGGTGATCTCAACTCCTAAAAGGGTCTGTAGGAAAGGAGGCGGTCTTTCAGATATTTGGGACCTAAGTTTTTCAAGGCTTTATACACTAGTGTGAGCACCTTGAATTGGCAACCAATGCAGCCGTTTTAAAATGGGTTATATGAGATCTAAAGAGAACCCCAGCCAGTAATCTGACCGCTGCATTTTCCAGCTGAAATTTCTGAGTCATCATACCATCTCAGTGCTGAAACTAAGCCTGAAGCCAGATTGAGATAGGTCTAGATAATCTACTTCTTCCAGACGTGCACGAAGCTGATTGGACGCCATCCGCTTAATCACCTTGCCCCAAAAGGGAGCATTTGCAACCAGATGGTAGTTGTACAATATGTCAAGGTCCAGGGAGGGGCTGAATCACTGTCTCTTTTAAGGCAACTGATGTCATCCCCCTGGATCCCCATGGTCACTCTCCCCACCCCAACTCAATCATATATGATGGACAAGGGTCAAGACAGCATCATCCGGCTGCAATAACTGAAACTGATTCCATCTAATAAGATAATGATATGTGAGATGTTTTGTTCCAGTAAGCGGCATATAATGTTTGTTAAATAAATAAAATAAAATATGATCTTTTAATTTATGTGTATATGTAAATAGGGTTTTTTTTCCCTTGCAGTATGCTTACAGTATGCTTAGTGTAGAGTATTGGGCAGAGGACATAGATTTAAATCTGCTCAGCCATGCAGCTTGTTGTCTTTGAATCAGCCACTATTAGCCAGCCTCTCTTAGAAGTTTGTCTGATAAAGTCAGACAGTCACATGCATGCCTTCCTGAGCTCTTTGGAGAAAGGATGGGATACAAATATTAGATTCTTTATAGATTTTACTTCAGTGTCTTGTGCTAATACACAGTGAGTTGAATTCAGACTCAACACAATCCTATGTCTGTCTACTTCAATGAGACTTTCTACCAGGTAGTTGGGTATAGGAGAGAAGCCTTAGTCAAGCTTAGAGTAGGCCCAATGAAATCAATGAAGCAAGTTTGTGATTGATTTAAATTGGCCTGCTGCAAGCATGGCTAAGTTTGGATATAATCCAACGTATGATTCTGTGATAATATATTCAAACATTAGACATACTAGAGCAGAACTGTATGCACCCAAGGACTCATAAAAGATGTGCCATTCTAAATTCCTATAGCATTGTGCTGGGCCAGTTTTTGAAGTCCAATGAGGACAGAATGCTTAACTGAGCCATAACCTGTCATCAACTCACCTTCACAGAAGAAACACATACACATACATAATATATCAGTTCAAAAACAATGAAGATTGTAACATAAGGATCATTTGCTTTCTAATTAAATTGTTACAAAGTATGTTGTCACATTTCAGTTAGGAGCAGAGAAATAATTAATAGCTTTTAACTAAATTCTGGGAACAGGCTAATTATCAACACAGCTTCCAGGCTGGGAAGGAATTGGATTTACACCGCATTAACATGGGTGTCATTCTGTTTACTTCACTGGTTTCCGATTTACCCTGCTTGGATTATTGAATAGTTGGATAATTTGAAACAAATTAATTTTTTTATGGGCTGGTATTTTGCAGGCAAAATGTGTAGTGTTAATTGCAGATAATTCAAACTTCGAGATTTCATATTTTGCCATAAACCCAATAATTTTGAATATAAAGTTCAAGTGTCGTCATGATCAGTCTACAGTAGGGCCCCACTCATACGGCGGGTTACCTTCCAGACCCCCACCTAAAAGCGAAACCTGCCAAAAAGCAGAACTCCATCAATAAAATGGCACCCGACGCCCAAAAAACGCACTAAAGCGGAACAAGCGCTGTATGAGTGGGGCCTTACTCTAATTACTCTAATTGAAAGCTGCCATATTAGCAGAACGCCGAAAAGCAGGCCACCGAAAAGCGGGGCCCTACTGTATTCATAAAGCCATACAGTCCCAATGTGTTATACAAAAAAATGAAATTAAACATGTCTAACCATAGGTTTACCTTTTAAAATAAAAAGGGGCTTCTTTTTGTCTATGAGATTAAGATTATGTTTGAGATTAAGGTCAACCAGTGCTAAATCTTCAGCTGGAGTAGGCAGGCAGTCCAGCCCTCCTATGCACTTAGACATACTGGTGGTCCTCTCAGAGCATGCAGCTATGGACTGCAGAATTTCCTTGTCTGTTTCAAGGCTTCTAGCACACTGAACAGGCACTGAATTTCCATAATGGGCCTACAACCTGCTAGAAAAAAAGCTGGTTCTGAGCCTATTCCCGAATAGCTTCTGCATTAGTTGGAGTCATGGTTCCAGCTTTGATTCTGCTTATTTATTTATTTATTTATTATTAAATTTCTACGCTGCTCTTCCTCCCACAGGGAGCTTGTGGGGGAAATATACCTCATGCCTAATATCTGCTTGTACATCACAGTAATTAGGCAGGCATTCCATTTTAGATCCAATCCATCACATTTTCCTTAATGGGACTGCTTTGGTGACCTTACTGATTGCCATCACATCCGTCTGAAGAATGGCTAATTCTTGGTTCCTGAGTGTCTTAAGTACTCTAAACTGTCTCAGTAGAGTGTTCTGACAATCATATCAGATGTGGGCTCAGTCAAGCATATATGAAAGGTTATGAAAGAGCTTGAGGAAGAAGGAAAATATCAGCCTGACATAAAAGGAAGGGGAAAATTTTTATACTGGACATGGAGCGGTCTTAGACCCACCTGTGAGCTGTCTAGTGACAAACTTGTTTCTGAGAAAAGAGTTGTGTGTGAGAAAAGTGTGGTTTTTGCCTGGAAAATAGCTACATAAAAGGCTAGTTAAACTAATATTAGTTATGTGCTTCAAGAAATAATTATTTTAAATGGTTTATGTGGCATAGTGGTTAGAGTGTTGGACTATGACGTGGGAGACCAGGGTTTGAATCCCCACACAGCCATGAAGCTCACTGGGTGACCTTGGGCCAGTCACTGCCTCTCAGCCCCAGAGGAAGGCAGTTGTGAACCCCCCCGAATACCGCTTACCATGAAAACCCTATTCATAGGGTCGTCATAAGTCAGGATCAACTTGAAGGCAGTCCATTTATTTTTTATTTATTTATGTGGGTTGGGTATTGAAAATTGCACTATGGCAAAGTTTTCAAAGAAGAACAAAAAAGTATTGGTAAGTGGAAACTAATGATTACCAACCCACATTACATACAACATATTATATTTGTTATATTGATCTTGTAATTTTATTATTGTATATGTTTCTATGTTTGCCGCCCAGAGAGCTGTTTGCTAGTCGGGCGGGATATAAGCTGAATAAAATAAATAAATAAAATAAATAAATATTAAAAAAACAGGTTTCCTGTTATACTGATAAGCAGGGCAGCCTGAGAGGTGGGTACAGAAGGTACTATTGTACAAGGCCCATAGCCAGCAGAAGCCCCCCCAGATTATGAGCTTTCATTTTAAGCCCTGCTAGAAAGATTGTTATGAAGCAAACTGTGCAGTTACTCTTTTTCAGTGATTTCTGTGAGATGAGCTGGCCTAGCTGCTCCCACCTTTCAATGTTTTTAGACCAATGAGTGAAGTCTGAGCTGTGCTTGACAGGTACACTATTTGGACACCATGTGAGGTAGGTTAGGCTGAGAACTGGTTATTGGCCCAAGGCAGTAAGTGAGCAAAAATAATGATGAATTAAGGGAGTTTAAAATGTGAAATTGTGTGTGTTCAGAGTATATGTTGTTGTTTGCTTATCAACATTGGCAAACTGGTTTTTCACCTGTGGTCCATGGATGGGCTTCAAGGGATCCATGAACCAGGCACAAAAGAAAAGAAGAAGAAAAGAAAAAAATTCCAATGCAATAAAATAAATTGTATGTATTTGTTGATGGGAGTACATAGCTTTCATCAGTTTCTCAAAGAGGTACATGACCCCCCAAAAAGGTTATGAACCACAGTTGTAAAATATTGGGTGTGGAATGTAGCAATCAAAGCATGGAGGATCCTTGCTTTCCTGGCTTTGTGTGTGTTTTTCTTTCTAGTGCGACATCACTGCTTTGTGCCTGTGAATGCTACAATGCACTTATACAGTTACACATGTTGATTTTTAATGTTTTTAGTTTAGACTGTGTTCTCATGTTGCCCAGATGCTCTGTTGCTGTTGTTTATACTCTAATATGCCAATAATATAGCGGCAGAATGGTGGGGGTAGGACAGAAAGAAATGTTCACTGTGTGCTTCACCATTGAATTGTTGTTATTCAATTTCTTGGGTGGTCCCCTCCCCTAGGAAAATACAGCAATTGGGGTGGGTCTGGTTAAGTAGTTTGTAGCAGCAATATATGGAGAGAGGTGATTAATTGCTTCCTACCCATAAAAGAAAAATTGGGGGAGGTCATGGAGATGGGTTGTTGGGCCTGGCTTCAATGCTTAAACAGGTATGCCCATGTTAAAGTCACAACCCTTTTTGATCAAAGAAGAAGAAAAAGGTGTCTGTTTGACCTGTGCTGATAGCATTGCTTCAATTATTATGAGATATTATTGAATAACTACAACAAATGAATATCCTGCTTGCTTTTTAACAATTTAAATCTTAAATTTATCCAAGCATGAGCATTTGACAGGAGTAAATCTTAAATTTATTTTGCCACCTTCCACACCTGGTATTGTACTGATTATAGTATTGTCAACCTAAGATCAATTGCTAAAAGACCTGCAGTAACATAACTGGCTTATAACTCATGAATCTGAAGCTCTATGCATGGCTTAGGGTTGGCATTGAGGAAAAGCAGGGTTCTTGTGCCTTTAACAGATGTGTGGTAGGCAGAAATTCATCAGGTTAAGCTTTTTCTAATCTGGAAATAAAATTATGGGAAAAGCTTCACCTGTCATATTCTACATGTCAGACATCTTATTACTTCTGTGTGGCCATTGATTTATTTTTAGACTGTCCACTCCAGCTGCAAAAGAGCACACACGTTTGCATATGGGACAAAACAAAAGTTTCAAGTGGGGTAGAGACTCTAATCCACATCCGGTGTACTGGGCCCAGAAAATCCTGTTAACACCCCTGATGATAAGTGCTACTTTACATATTTTAGAATGGAATTGTATATCGTGATATCTGAGAGTAAACCCCACTAAACTTAGTTTAAGTTACTTCACAATAGACATGTATAAGATTGCACTGCAAATACATTCTGCCTAACTGATGGTGCTTTGGAGTTAAGTACGATTATTATTCTTATTAATTTTTATACAAAAAAATGAAATAATTATTGAGAGGGGACAGAAAGATCTGTCAATGTCGATTAGTTTCTCATTTTTCAAACCTTAAATCCAAGTTCTCCATATTTCTGCAGCAATTTGCAATTACTATTTTTTTAGAAAAACTTCAGCATTTTAGTATGAATTTCTCCTAAAAATATATATTTTTGTATGCTCTTTGTACAAATTTTTACAAGCAATTTCTCCTAACATATGTTTATATGTTACTCTTACCAATATATTTTAGGGTTGCCAGGCTCAGGGCCTGGCAACCAAGAGGTCTTCTGTATCTTTAAAAGTTGTGCAGGGGGAAGGGAGAATTCCACCTTGTGGTTTTTCCCATTACAATGTTGCAAGAAAACCTGCACTTGGCTGACTTTCTCTTCTCCTAAAGATACAGGATCAATCTCAGGCCCTGAGCCTGGCAACCCTAAATTTGGATAAGTGTGAATTTTGAAGGATAGCTGTCTTTCATTTCTCATACTGTTTCAGAAAACACAGATTTGATAGACGCCGCTTTAAGTGTGAACTAAATCAAATTTCTCCCCCATCCCTACCTGGAGATAATCCTGAGGGCTACAAAGAGAGGCCTGGAGGGCATTTCACCCCTTGCCTTATTTAATCAGTGCCTTCATTCTTCAGCTTCAATGTCTACTTTGTGGCATACCAGGCCCAAGGTCTTACACAAAAATATTGGAGCAAGACATACAGTGCATGTGAAATTGGAAAGTTCAAAAATACATTGCTAATGGCCATACTTGTGGAGATTACCCAGAATGCTACAACACTAGTTCCATAAAAGATTTTTAGACTTGCCTTGAATAAAACAAAACAAACAACTCTTAAATCTATTCAGGAGGCAGGTTGAATTTGGAGAAGCTCAAAAACAACTATGCTTATGACAAATTGGCATATTTGCCTAGCCACATTTAGGCTCCATCTGCTGCACTATCCACTTAAAGGAGTATCATACCACTTTAAACGGTCATGGCTTCCCCAAAGAATGCTGGGAAAAGTAGCTTCACAAGGGTACTGAGAGTTGTTAGGAGACCCCTATTCCCCTCACAGAGCTACAATGTTCTCAGAGTAGTTTAATAGCCTCTTCCAAGGGAAGTCTGGAATTGTAGCTCTGTGAGGGGAATAGGGTCTTCTCACAACTCTCAGCACCCTTAACAAACTACAGTTCCCAGCATTCTTTCAGGGAAGCTGTGGCTGTTTAAAGTGGTATGATACTGCTTTAAATGAATAGTGCAGATGGGGCCTTGGAGAAACAGAACGTTGGGCTAGATAGACTCTGGGCCTGATGCAGCAGGGCAGAACGTATGAAGTAAATACCTTCAGACTGGCTTCTTAAAGCCTAGAATGATGCCCTATGACAAAGTCTCCTTGAAATACACAGTCAGAAATGACAACAAAGGACTAAATCCTCCTTATCTTTGGATCATTTAATGGTTTCATTGAACATTCAAGTCTCTAATGTGACATGAGCAATCTGTGCTTTGAAATATCCAGACTGGTGATGTCTTTTTGGTTTAAGCAAGGAACAGTTGATACTGTATGTAAGAGATGTACCATTTGCCGCTAGCTAAGCATGAGCCAATTTCTACCTCTTTGGGGTAGATCATAAATTGCCACGAATATAGCAGTCTTATTTGTCTTTGTATGCCATGTTATATGGGACATTGTCATTTGTCTGCCCAAACTACATTTTTATAAGAAAAATTCCTACAGATTCATATGGATTTCTAAAATGACCAGGAGTATCCATCACCAAAAACCACATTCAATTGGAGTGCTGAATAGTTCATCTACTCTCTGATGATATATGATTTTTAATTATATGTCACACCATCATCTTATGTCACTTTGCAGTCATTCTTTTATTTGAGGCTCTGGCATCTCTCCTCTACATGTAATATGACGAATAACCAAAAGGGAAGAATGAAATACTTCATAATAACTGTGAATGGTAGTATGCTTAAATATAGTACAAGCCCCCAAGAAACACTCCAGTGGGCATCAGACTTACACATGCTAAAAGGATTTATACACGTGTAGCCAGGCTGTGGTAGATGTGTTCACTGGTCACAAGATTTGACTTCTACTTGTATATGTATCTTTCCAGTTTCATCCACTATACAGGATGGGCAGAGCAATCCATCTCAGGGGTAGCCAGTGGGAGGGGGGACGGTGGCTGCAGAGGAGCTGGCAGAAAGCCCCACAGCATTCACTTGCCACTCGGGAGTCACCTGCCCAACTGAATGCAGGCTCTGTCAAGAGCTGCATGTGAGAGTTGGAAGGGAAGAACCAGCTCCAATGAATAGCACTACCAGGGAGCAAACAGTTCTCATTGACCTGCACTTCGATTGTTTTCCTCCACCAGCCTTTTTGCTGACGGAATTCCCATGTGGATCGGGACCTGCGGAAATGCTCCAAGGGAGACTTGGATGCTGTGTAAGTCCCCCCTGGCTCCTCCCCCACCAGGCTCTGGAACATCCCAGTTTTGGGCCACCCCCTGGTTCTGCCAGCTTTCTGTCTACTGGGTTGGCTATTCCTGGCGGACCTCTGGCTAAGCCAGAAGGGTCCCGGTGGCACTGTGGCTGAGCTGGGATGAGGGGCTTCTTCAGGACCGGGAGCCTGCCAGCTCAGCCAGGGGTCTGCCACATCCAGCTTCCTCCAGCCCAGCATAAACTTAAATTGGATTACTCCCCAAATTAGATCTGTTAAAAATGAAGTTCTGTTTTCTTCCCATTCACTATAATGGAGAATTTAAAAATGGCTATAACTTTTTTTCACAGAAGTGGATGAAAATTGGAGACATAGCATCTCTTCCCAAGCGGATTAAGCCTGCCAAATAGGTAGACATATTAAGGGGGGGTTCGTACAGGGCACTGTTAAAGTTTGTTTTTTAAAATATTGTTGTGCACCACCTCAATCTCCGAGTGACGCAAGATTTCCAGGGGTTTCTGCGCTTACCCAGGGTTTGGTTTCCTTGGAAAGATAGTCAGCGAAGACCATGGTGTCTTATAGGATATATGGTTTTTATTTACACACGTTCCAACCTGAGCTTAAGATGGAGGGGTTCACAGCATTAACAGTCCATCAGATCTTGCTCCCCATTGCCCACAGCTTTGGGGTATATAAAGCAAGCAATTATCTGTCTGTCTCCAGTTCCCAGCCTTATCTATGACTAGACTAAAAACACAAACCTCTCCTTGGCTCCAGGATGGGGGTGGGGTCTCTTTCCTGAAAATAGTTCCATTAACAACAGGTTCTTTCTGACCCAAAATCTATTCTTCTGTTAATGGGAACTTGACAGACCCATTAGCTCACTTGGCCACTCTATTACATTAACAAAAAAGGCTAGTCTGACTGGCAAAGCAGGTGTCTGCCTTTGCAGGTTGTATCTCTTACAAGCACACAGTTATAAACTAGAAAGAGTCTCACAGATATCATCCAAACCCTCCCCCACATTTCTGTAACAATATATATAATTTTCTGCCGAACTTGGATGCAATTTACAGGGAGGGTCACGTCTTTTGAGGGGACAAACACTGCCAAATTCTAGAAAGATAACTGTAGTGGTTCTATAGAGCAGATTTTACTGTTTAGGAATTATAGGGGCTTGGGTGGTGATGGAAAAAAATGGATCCTGGAAAAGGACCCTGTTAGTCCGTGAATCATTAGTGGAGAGTGGGCTTCTTTTCTCCACCACATATTTTTGGGGATGCAGCCTTTTCTCCCTGGGAGAGAAATTTTTGATTGATTATACAACCATGAGAGTGGCTGTATACTGTAGCCAGCACGGATTTTTCACATTCCGCCATGCTAAATTCAAAATACCCCCATACCATTCTGCTGCTTCCTATAAGCTCATTTCAAAACAAAATCTTACAAAACGTATAGTCCTGAACTCAGAAATGCTTGCTTAAAAACCCTATAAGTTTTTATGGTGATACAGAAAACACTCAGAGAATCGAGAGTTCAAAGTGTAAAAGAAGAGAGAAAAATCCAGACCCCTGTTGGACTTTTTTCTGTCAGAGTTCTCATAATTTGTTGAAATTTCCTAAAAATCAGCCATGTTCACAGAGTACATGTAATCCTATTATTGGCCTTCCCCATACTCTGACCTTCATCACCTGCAGTTTAAAAGTTTAAAAAATGCCTGGCTGGTTTTTAATTAAGAAATTTAACATTGGAGTCTATGATAGAGCAGGCATGCTCAGAAAGAACCAACTGTCAGTGTTCTAAAAGCCAGACTAACAGCTATTTGGCTTGACTAATCAGGGCCACATCCATGCCAGACGTTTATTCGACTTTAAACAGTCATGATTTCCCACAAATAATCCTGGGAAGTGTTGTTTGTGAAGGTTGCTTAGAGTTGTAGGTGCCTCCTATTCCCCTGACAAAGCTTCAGTGGCCAGAGTGGTTGAACAGTCAGCCCGTCTTCTGGGAATTGTAGCTCTGTGAGGTGAATAGGGCATTTCCTAGTAACTCTCAGCACCTTTTACATACTCCACTTCCCAGGATTCTTTGTGGGAAGCATAACTGTTTAAAATGGAATAGATGTCTGATGTGGATGTGTCCAGGAACATCTTTGATTTAAATTTGGGTCGGAGACTACATGTGTCTGCTATAGAATAAGAAGGTAGGGGAAATCCTCAAAAATAATGATACTGTTAACAATGTTTTCTTTTTGGAAAGCAAAGGAGTTTTCCCTCTGCCCAGTGCCCACCCACAAATTATCCAGAGGCACATATTACCAATTTCTTCCAAGCTACCCAGGACGTGAATTGAACTGTGAAAGACCACCCCAAATTGTGTTTGCATTTTTACAAATTTGTAGGACAGTCCAATATCTCAGAGAGGAGGTCAGATCTCCTGCTCCCCTGGTGCATTCACTATAGCTGCCCAATTTCCCTGCTTTTTAAAGTGTGATAGAAATATCTGTGGGCTATAGGTACGTTCATAAACTGCAAGGGTTTTTGGTTTTTTTTGCCTATTAGTGAATTTTCATAGGGGAAGGCAGACTGGAGTGTGGAAAATGTCATATTCTCAGCAAGAACCATGTTACCTCAAGGGTCATTGGTGGTGGGGTTCTACCCCCACCACAGATTTTTTTGGAATTAAGCTTCTTCTCCCTACAATAAAGATATGTCTCCACTAACTTGCATAGGGAAGGGGTGGTAGTGAATAAAATGGCATAGATCCATGTGAAAAACAAATACAGTTTTTAATCTGTCCCCCAGCGCATTGTGATTGGAGTGCTCTGAGAAAATAACTCACTGTGATTAAAACCTAGACCTGCCCATCAAAATGAAAGGTTTTCCCCACCTCTCGGCTCCTATACCACTTGAGCTCACGATAAGTCTTTGAGCATTGCACAAATAATATACCATAAGGCTAATTTAACAATAGAATGTGTGCTCCTAAAGCAGGGATTGCCAATAAGGTGCCTGTGGGTGGGTGTGCCCATCAGTACCTCCTATGGCACCATGAGAGGTTTTGGTAAATATCCCCTCAAAAATCCACAATGCATGAAAAACTGTTTGCTCTTCCTCCTCAGTTCCTGTTTACATGCGGGGATGGCCTTGGGGTAGATGAGCTGAGTGGTCACCTGGGATGCTGAGCTGAGGGAGGCACCATGCTGTGCTCCGTGGCTTTTTTAAAAAAAAAAAGTACATTGTGCAGTGAGGGTGGCAAAAAACCAGTGTCTGTAACCTTTATTTCCACGGTTGTTTCTACAGGTTGTTTGGATTCTAACTGCAAAAAAGATCCTTCCTCAATTAGCTTCAAAGTATGTTTCTTTTTCAATTTCCACTTTTAAGTCACTTGCACTAGGTAAAAATCAGTGGAACACAGGTTTACTTTGAGGCATCGTTACTGAGTACTTAGCACTTTGAATACTATAAACACTATAGGCACTATATAAATAATAATAAAGTAAAGCCGTAAGCTGTAGGTCAGCTGGATTCCTTTCTATCTATCTATCTATCTATCTATCTATCTATCTATCTATCTATCTATCTATCTATCTATCTATCTATCTATCTATCTATCTATCTATCTATCTATCTATCTATCTATCTATCTATCTATAACTTTTCTTTATTAATATTATTAAAGCTAAAAGTAATTGATGTTTTAAAATAAAGAATGCTTACTAGAAGACAGGAACTGCTACAAAACCAAACCAAACCATTACAATTAAAACCTATGATAGTTCTGCTGTGTTGCCTAGTGCACTGCCACTACTCAGAACGTGGCTTTTTGAGCTTTGCCTTGTCCAACCATAGCACAGTGGCTGAGAGATCAAGGTTTTGAGCAACATTGTTCTCAATGCATATGATCACAAGTGACGTGAGCCTCTTATCTGCTATGGTAGATGCAAGTATGATTTGATGAGCTTCCCTTTTGAGAAGCTCTGCTTGCCACTGGCAGCTATAACTGGAAGTGTCAGGATAATTTGTTGTGCTACTCAGACATCAGTCATTTGATATCATGGATGAACTGCAGGGCAACTTCTTGGCAGTGAGGCTTTTCCAGGAGGTAGAATGTGACAGAGATGGCCTGGCTCAACACAAAGATCTGCACTATCGATGTCAGAATAGTTGCTATTGGTGAGGGCTCTGTGTAGATCCATTCAGTGAGTGGTAACAGTATCTTCTGGTAGTTTTTCAAGGTTGTACAAGAATCCCCATGTATTCCTGTGAGATTCAAGCTCCTCAAATCACTTTTCAACTGAAACATGGGCAATGTCGACAAGAGTGTAGAAGAACTCCCATTTGAAGATTTCTTCTGGACTCCTGCACTCCTCATTGTGAGTCTGATCCTCATATTCAAACTGCCTCTTCTTGCATTATGTGGGGGCTCCTTGAAAGTAGCATCAGCATCAAGCATTCTGGGAGCTCTTTTGCTATGATAACTGCCTCTGCATAACACTTTTCCAGTACAATGTGATGAACTCCACATTGCCTTGACTTGGCTTGACAGTGACTTCTCCTACACTCAACATGCCCTCTTAAACATGCCCGCATTTAATTAAATGCCAGGATTGGACCCCCCCTTCCATTCTGAACAGAGGAGAGGTGCAAAGAGCTTCTCTCTATGAGTGTGATGGTGGCTGTTGTAGGTGCCTTTTCCCCCACTGATGGGTAGGGCATGCCCATCATTTTAGTAGGTATCATTTTGTGGTCCTGTCTCTTTTTCTGATTGTGTAGAAGTGCCATGCATTTTGTCTTATGTCACACACCCTACAGCATCTGTTTTGTGACAGATGTCACTGTCCCCAAAAGGTTGGTGAAACCTGCTAAGAACCTTCACCCACACAATAGAATTTCAGTAGTTGAGAAGATGGACTATAAATCAATATTTCCCCAACATGTTATGGAGAAGACATGCAGATGTGATACGTCTTTAGTCAAGACATGGAACTTGGTTTCATCTTTTGGCCTTCAGGTAAAGCTCCTTTAACCATCTGTACTGCTTGTGTTATTATACTGTTGGCCAACTGGGGTGCCTACACTCAAGTCAACCTAAGCCACAAGCTGGAAGTAGCTGCTTTGAAAAGAATGGGCCCTTATTAAACCCCCTCAGAGTGAAAAAACCTTTTCTGGGCTTTAAAGAAGAGTGATGTACTAATTGTCCAAGCTTCATACCTTCTTGCTAAAATGAATGCTTTTTCATCCATGTAGAGTGGTTTACATGTAGCCTGATTTGCTGCAGTAGAATGATTCAGGGCCTGTCTGTTATCAGAGAGACCTTAATGATAATACATACATTACATTTGCAAGCACTTTATTTTAAGAACCAACATCCAAATTAACTAAAATGGTGTGAATTGTTTTTAGTTTAAATATTAATCACAACTTCTAAAATAAGAAAACATGCACATATATAGAAGCATACCACAGCCTAAGTGCAGACTAAACTTAAAGTAGAGAGATAAAAGTGAGATTAAAAAAAAAGCTGTTATCTTCTAAATAAGTATTTAAATAGTCAGCCTGTGTGCGGACATCTGATTCATCTCTGTTTGGGAACAATTTGCAACTCTGATTTTAATCCTTTTATGAAGTTATTTGTCTCTGTACTTATTCAGCATTTTTTAAAGCATTTACAGGAACAATTTTACCCTAGGTGAGTTTAAATGCATTTTGCTCTAGGTCAGTCTGAAGTACAAATAGCTTCTTAAGATTACTCTGTCAAATATTATTTATTTTATATGTGTTATGTACTGTAGGTTTATTTTCTTCATTATTGTTTATAGCATCCTTTCAAATGCTCTAAAACAAAATGTTGCTGCTTCAGATTTGATTTCCCCCCCAATTTACTGTAACAGACTACTTACCTCCCCTACCTTCCTTCACTCCTTACTGTAAGAGCAGAAACATCTTTGGCTGGGCAGCTTTAAAGAGAACCTGGAGGAAGATTTATTCATTTATTTAATGCTTTAACAGCTTGATTGTTATGCCAGCACATAAATGTTTGGTGGAGAGGAGGAGGAGGGAAGGATGTTAACCGCTATGGCAGCACAGCATCCACCAAACATGATATTGGGATGGCATTTTGGAAGTACAGTGTTTTGCCAGTACCGCAACTAGATGAGCAGGCACAAATGTTTTGGATCAGGATGCAAATCTAGTTCAGAATCACTGTTGCAGGATAATGCCATTACTTGGAGGAGAAAGAATGTAGGCTTTCAAATGTATTTTTAAACATCCTTTTGCACCAGAACACAAAACCTTTAGTACAGGTTTCTTGTAGGTGTCACAGAGACATCCCATTTAAACAGCTTTCTGAAAAGATGTTGAATTTATTGGGTTTATTGAGAATGAGATGAGTTTGGGCCGAACTAGATGTTCACTAAATACATAGTATGAAGTTATATGCATCTGTATTTTTCTTACTTATTACAGGAACAGGGAAGGGTGTGATTCCATTCCATTCCATTTAATTTATTTTATTTATATATTAAACTTATATCCCGCCCTTCCTCCAAGTAGGAGGTCAGGGCAGCAAACAAAAATATTAAAAACACTCTAAAACATCTTAAAAACAGACTTTAAAATATATTAAAACAAAACATCTTTTAAAACATATTTTTAAAAAGCTTTAAAAACATCTTAAAAAGCAATTTCAATACAGACATATACTGGGATAGGGACTTTACTTAGAAAGCTTGTTGAAAAGATAACAGTGATGGTGCCTGTCTAATATTTAAGGGACAGGAATTTCAAAGGGTAGATGCCACTACACTAAATGTCCGCTTCCTACGTTGTGTGGAACGGACCTCCTGATAAGATGGTATCTGCAGGAGGCCCTCACCTGTAGAGCCTAGTGATCAATTGGGTACATAAAGGGTAAGATGATTTTCCGGTATTGCTGAAGTGGTGTACAGAAAGATAAAACAACAATAAATGTTATCCAAACATACAGTAAAGCCATTATACAAATACATACATAATAAAAATTAACAAATAAATACCAAAACAATTCCCTTGCACTTCACCACACAACATTCCTCAGCCTCCCGGCTCTAACCCAGGACTCCACCCATCTATCCTCACCCAGGACCCATCAAACACAAATAACCCCCCCCCAAGACAGAATGTGCCCAGAGGACCACAAAGGTGGTATTTAGGACAGTTTTTGTAGGCCTGGGAACAATCTTCACGGTTGGGTCTTGCCTTCCATGAACTTGCCGAGTTCTTTGTTGAATGCTCACAGGAGCCTGGGATTGATGCAGCCAACCAGCGGGTATATTCCGAGTTGGTCTTCTTCAGTGGTAGTCTGCTGGCCAGCATCTTGCACTCCGGCTACTCAGCTTCTTCTGAGAGCTGCAGGATAAGAGTCCTTTTGCTGTCACCCTTTGGCTCTCACCAAAGGCTAATGTCCTTGCCAGGCACAATATCTGGGGAATTGGAGAGAGGGGCAAAAAAACCCCACCACCACTCTTCAGTCAGCTGCACCTCCTTCCACATCTTACCAAGAAAGCAGTGCTTGGGGAGGGGAGGCTTATCTCCAACCATCCTGGGGAGGGAAGAGGTAAGCTTCCCCACTCAGCATGTGGCTTTCCTGATAAGGATCATGCATCTTCCTTCCCTGTATCTAGCAAATACCTAGTTTGATCTGTTAATAAATTAAAGATTTAATTAAAGACTTTCATACCCCACTGGGGTATACCCCTTTACATATTATCTTGTCTTCATAATGGAAATGATGTATTTTGTAGGTACAGGATCCAGTAGCAATGAAGACCTTTAGCCAGTGGTGGGAACCTCTGGCCCATGGGCTTAATTAATTAGGCCTGTCAGGCCATATTGGCCACCTCCACCTACCCTAGGCTAAACCTGACATCATCAATGACTTCAGGTGTTAGGGGGGAGGTAAAGATATAGCTGCCAAAAGAGGATTTGCTGTCTGTGCAGCTGAACATTGGGGCTTACAATGAGCTTTTCCTGATATTGACAAGCTTGCAAAGCCCTGTATATGGTATAGGACTAGGGTGCCAGGCTCAGGGCCTGAGAATGATTCTGTATCTTTAAGAGAAGAGACAATTCAGCCAAGTGCAGGTTTTCTTGTAATGGGAACAACCACAAGGTGAAATTCTCCCTTCCCTCTGCACAACTTTTAAAGATACAGAAGACCTCTTGGAGGCTGGGCCTGGCAACCAAGTGGTCTTCTGTATCTTTAAAAGTTGTGCAGGGGGAAGGGAGAATTTCACCTTCCCCCCCCCCTCCATTACGGTGTTGCAAGAAAACCTGCACTTGGCTGAATTGTCTCTTCTCTTAAAGATACAGAATCATTCTCAGGCCCTGAGCCTGGCAACCCTATATAGGACTGTGCTTTTGCCCCACAGTTTGATTTTAAGCTGCTCAGACAAAAATAGGTCACCTGACATCATTAGCCCATCTTGGTTGATGGCACACTTGTGTGCTATGCATGCACATCCCTGCCATCCCTGCACCTTAGGAAAACCTCGGCCACCATCTTGGTTAATGGCAGCCCTAAGCGTGCAGCCTGCACAGCTGCAAAAGACAAGAGAGATAGATAGGTGGACCCAGCGAACAGGTGGGCGGCTGGGAAGCTCCCTGAAATCCGTGGCAGTATTCTGCCACAGATCATGGAAGAGGAGCGCTACTCTTCCCCATCCTATCAAGGGCCCCATCAGGGGCCCTCAGCTAGGGCCCAACCTGGCTGCCCTTTAGTGCCGGCCCTGGTTTTGCACAATGGTTGCTGTTTTCCCTATGCTCTCTCTGCTAGTACCTTTGGACAAGATGAAACCAGCACTAGATTTATGGATGCCACTGTCAAGCTTGCCAGTAGCCTATAAAGTCATTACAAATATGTTTACAGAGAACAGTAATGGTACGGCAATGAGGAGATAAGAAGCTTTTGTTTCCGCAGTCAACTAAATGAAGTTTTTCGTTATGTCTAAGCCAGGACAAGTTGTAGATAGCTTTAACTATGGTTTGCCCAAACAAGCCAGTTTCAAACCATGATTTATGATCCTGGGTCATTCAGGTAAACCATAGTTAAAACTAAACACAGTTTCTAGTTTGGACAAAATTACACAAACTACAGTTTGTTGAAAATGGAAGTTCATACTAGGTTCTAATCTCATCCTCACACTTATGCAAGAGGAAGAGAAGGGAGGAGAAGAGGTTTGCCCACCTAATGCTAAACTATAGTTTAGTGTTATACCTGAACAAGGTCAATGTCTGGAAATCCACTGTCTTTTGAAGGAGCAGCTGCTGAGAGTGAGAGGAAATTATTTGAAGGGCTGTGAGTTGTTTACGAAAAGAGATTGTTGGGTCTATGTTTTGTGCTTGTGTGAGTATTCTATGAACCAGAACTTCATTACTCCCAAAACACAGTAGGAGATTACTATCTGGACTTCATACCAGGACTTTTATCAAATCTTCAAATCTGCAGAAAATAGAAAAAGAAAAACAAGAAAGGAAAATAAAAGGTACTTCCCTTTAACAAACAATTAGACATATTAAAACAAGCCATTTTACTGGTGCAAATAGGAAGTCAAAATGGTAGCCCAACAACTTTCTCTGCCCCAGTCTGACATGCAGTATTCATTAGTTATCCAAATCCCTTTAGATTGCTTAGATCAGGTATGGTTTAAAAGTAGTCTTTCAAGTGCATTTGAATCCCTGCAGGTTTTACCTTTACTATGATGTTTTATTTAAAAAAAGAGACAGAGAAATTTTGCTTTTATATTTCTGTTGAATTTAATGCTTTTATTTAGAGAGAAAATGTTCTTGTCAAAGTAGACATATAGAACACCTGTGTAACTTGAACATTAGAGACAATATGGGTTGCATGTTGTTATAACGAATAATAATCTCTCTCCATGATCCTTAACAGATAGTTGTTTGTTTGTCCAATGGCCTCTAATAGCAAAATGTAAAGATAAAATTAGAATTGAAGGGTGTTGGGCCCTTACAGCCCACTGAAGTCTATTCTTAAGCAAATTTGCTCAGAAATAAATCTCTCTGAGTTCAATGAAACTTGTTTCCTAGTAACTAGGGTTACCATTGCAACCAGCAGTATTTAACTGTACCCTTCAATGCAATCCTATACACAATTGGTAATAAGCCTAACTGCACTTAATTGAACATACTTCTGGGTATACCTGCATAGGATTTCATTGTTAAATTCCATTGTGGGAATTCAAGAGGTTTGGAAGGTACACTTTGAGCAGTGTGAAAACTTATGACAGTAGATGTACTGTGTCTTTTAGTGCAAAAATTATCTATTTGTCCTGGCAAGTCTATCTTTATATCTCTACAAGCAGAATATTTTTATACCACAATCATCAAACTCTCCCCTGTGCACCACCTCCCTCACCACAAACAAACAAACAAAACTTTAACTACAATAATCTGAGCCAAAATGCCCATTAAATATGTGGAGAAAATGACTTTGAAGAGTTTTCCGATTGAGTATTCTTTCATAGAAAATATAGGACATTTATACTCCTTTCTCAGATCTGACAGATACATTTATTCACTGTGAATGATGCTTTTAAAATTGCAAGCTAGATTGCTCAGTATTATAGGGAACAGCACTGTATAGTGCAACCAAGCATAAAGAAAACAAATATAATGAAAATAAAAAGCTGGCCAACACTGCATTACACAGCTAGCTTAAAGAGGACAAATAGTTTTTTGAACATTGGAAGACTTTGGAAACAAAACCAACTTAGGAAAATCAGTCCAACGATCCAATTCTTTCACTATCTGTGAAAAAAACCACTGGGTGGTTATGTTGCTATATCTGTTGAGCTGAGATGTTATTCACCCATATTGATCACAGCATTTCAATTTTAGCACTGGAATCATTTTCTATATGACTTTTAAAATTGACTCTCCACTAGGAGTTAAAGAGTTGGGCTGTGCGATATTTCATCTAAACACACTTTATCAAATTTTGATATTGCCTAGCTGGAATATATTCTGAAAGGTACAACAGCAGCCCTACTATAGCCTGAACCATTCTCTGCCTACACCGGGGATAGGGAACCTCGGGCCCAGTCATAGCTCGGTGTTACAGCATCTGCCTTGCATGTAAAAGGTCCTAGTTTCAGTCCCCAGCACCTCCAGGCAGGGCTGGGAGAATCTAGTTTCCGGTGTAGAAAATACTGAGCTAGATAGACCGGTGGGCCTGGCTCAGAAGGTAGTTTCCACTGTTCCAATGAATGTGGCCCTCAGGTCTCTTATCTGGCCTTCAGGAGTCCCCAGACCACATGCTCTCCACAGTCACATCTTTCACTGGCCCTGCTTTGCACCTTCCTTGAGTGTTTCTGCCTGGCTGGACTATGTCTTTGAACTCTAATAATGCCTCTTGCGTGTAGGGCCGGTCCCAATGGGCAGCCAGGTTGGGCCCTGGCGAGGACCCCTGGAGCCACAGAAGCCCCTGAAGGGCCTCTCAATAGGGTGGGGGAGGAGTAGCACTCATTTTCCATGATCCTCAGCAGAGTAGCTGCTGCAGATCGCAGGGAGGGAGCTTCTTCTGTCTGCCCGTTCACTGGCTCCACCTACCTGTCTCTCCTGTCTTTTGCGGCTGTGTGGGCTGCACGGGCAGGACTGCCATTAACGACGATAGCAGCTGAGGTTTCCCTAAGAGACAGGAGAGACGGAGCCAGCAAATGGGCAGGTGGAAGATGCTCCCTCCCTGCGAGAGACAGGGAGGAGTGTGTGTGTGTATGTGTGCACGCGCACCTGGGCCCAAGGCAAGCTGGGGCCCAGGGGCCCTGGCATTTCTGGCGCCAGCCCTGCTTGCTTGTCTCCATATAGCATAGAGAGGGGTGAGTATCTGTAGAAACTAACCGTTTGCTTGCTTGCTTGTTTATTATTATTTACTTATTTATTAGATTTATATCCCACCCTTCTGCCCAGTAGGAGTCCAGGGCAGCAAACAAAAGCACTAAAAACACTTTAAAAAATCATAAAAGCAGACTTTAAAATATATTAAAACAAAACAACAATTAAAACATATAAAAACAAAACACCTTTAGAAACATTTTAAAAAAGCTTTAAAAACATGTTTGTTTGTTTTTAAAAAGGTTTTGAAATATATTAAAGAGCAATTCCAACATAGACACAGACTGGGATAAGGTATCTGCTTAAAAGTCTTGTTGAAAGAGGAAAGTCTTCAGTAGGTGCCAAAAAGATAACAGAGATAGTGCCTGTCTAGTATTTAAGGGGAGGGAATTCCAAAGGGTAGGTGCCACTACACTAAAGGTCCATTTCCTATGTTGTGCAAAACGAACCTCCTGATAAGATGGTATCTGCAGGAGGCTCTCACCTGCAGAGCGCAGTGATCCACTGGGCAATAGTGTAGTGGCAAATTCAGAAGTGTAGGGTCCCTTCATTAGTCACAACCATGCCCACCCCTTTTGCTGCTGGGTTAAGAATGAGATCCTTTTTAAACCTTCTACAACAAAAGATATCCCTAGGAGCCAATCAGCATGAAAGGGAAGTGTATTAGCTGCTGAGAAGAGACTTCTCAGTGGCTGACTCATCTCATTTCACTCCAATCAGCAGCAAAAGACCAGGAAACTTGTTAGAAGACTTCTCAGAAGACTCTTCTCTGCTTTCATGTTCACTGTCTCATAGGATGCTGGAGACATAGGGACCCTGCTGAGACCCTGCTCCAAAATAAGTAAGGGGTCTTAGATCCCCTGAAACCCTGGATGACTACATCCTTGCTACTGGGTATATAAGGGGTAAGATTATCTTTCAAGTATCCTGGTCCCTGGAAGGAGGCAAAAGAATTAAACATTAGGTAATGGTACAGTATAGTATGGGAAATAGCGCTTACAGAGAAACTCACTCAACGTCTGAGACTAGTAAAAGGACAAAAGAAAAAAGAAAGTTTTGCTACAGAATGGTTGTGTTTTGTTACATATACAAACAAAACATCAGCACCAACACAGGTTCCAACTGCCTTTAATAGCTTATTGTTGTAATAAAAATAATATCTTGATTCGGGAAAAAAAAAGTATCCTGGTCCCAAGTTGTATAGGGCTTTGTACACCAAAACCAGAACATTGAATTTAGCCCAGTAGCTAATAGGCCGCCTCCTATTAGCCAACTGTTCAAACCATTACATTCATTGCTCCATCAACCATTACCTGGAAGGTTGCCCAGAAGGGAAAAATTTCCCACCCCTGGGCTGTACCTTCTAACTGTTGAAAACACAGAACAGGGAGAACCAGGATATTTTGGATGATCATGAAGCCTCACTTCAAAAAGGATATTGGAGAGTTGGAAAGGGTTCAGAAAAGGGCAACCAAGATGATCAAAGGGATGGAGTGACTCTCCTGTGAGGAAAGGTTGCAGCATTTGGGGCTTTTTAGTTTCGAGAAAAGGTGCGTAAGAGACAACATGATACAAATTAATAAAATTATGCATGGCATGGAGAGAGTGGATAGAGATATGTTTTTCTCCCTTTCTCATAACGCTAGAACTTGTGGACTTCCAATGAAGCTGAATGTTGGAAGATTCAGGAGAGACAAAAGGAAGGACTTTTGCAGGCAGCACATAGTTAAGCTATGGGACTCACTCCCAGAGGAGGCAGTGATGTCCCCCAACTTGGAGGTCTTTAAAAGAAGACTAGACAAATTCATGAAGGATAAGGCTGTCCAAGGCTACTAGCCACAATGACGATGCTCTGTTTCCACAGTGGAGGCATTATGCTTCTAAATACCAGTTGTTGGAAACCTCAGGAGGGGAGAGAGGTCTTGTGCTTAGGTCCTGCTTGCAGGCTTCCCATAGGCATTTGGTTGGCCACTGTGAGAACAGGATGCTGGACTAGATGAACACTGGCCTGATCCAGCAGGCTCTTCTTATGTTCTCATGCACCACACATCCCCCGGACTTTATTAGTTGACTCACAATGAAAATAAAGGCAAGAAATCCAGTGCAGATACTGTCCTGCCCAAACTCGAGGAACTCAGATACGGCTATGGTTTTTTCTTTTATTGTAGTAAGAGACAGTTTCAGTTCAGTGCACTTCATGAATCTACCTACGGCTTACTCAGAATTCAGCATCTCTCTAAGACTAACTAGGCACAACTTGGCAGCACTAAGACATTGACTCAGCAACTACTCCCCCCCTCATTCGGCTTAAGTAAGGCTGGGTGGGCACCCTGCTTGTGTGTGCCAACTGTCACTGTTGGGAGCGTGTGCACAGGGAAAGACTCCTCCTCAACTGTGTCTGTTGAATCTCTCGCTGCCCTTGCCTCCTGGCGTGAGGTGAAGGCAGACCCCCCGTCACTATACCATCTTCCCCCTCAGAGGGAGGAGGGCTGCCTGCGGGCGATGCGGGTGCAGGGACAGGGGAAGCGTCAGCCTGGGAAATAACCAGCTGGTCAGGTTGACTTTCCACAGGGGTATCTGGAGCTGCTGGGGTTGAACTGTCAAAGTCCAGAGCTGGAGAGCCTTCTGAGTCCAACTCCCTCCTTGGCCCTTCACCGGCTCAACCATCCCAATCTAAGTCCTCCTCCTCCACTTTGTTCTCATCCATCCACCCCCCTCCAGCAGGGCTCACAACAGATATTGAGGTTTTGCCTTCATCCATATATCTGTAAATATATCGTTATAAAACAAAAGCATCAGGAGGCAACTGATTGTCATGCTTTAAGGCTGAAGAGTGTATTTTGGTCCTTCTTGTTTTTTTTACTCCAGTGATTTTTGCTCTTATTCCTTCACAGCACCAATAAGGATTCAAAAGGAGTTTGATGTTCTGTCCCTTGGGAGTAATCATGGTTGAGGAACGTGATGGGAAACGACCTGAGAGGAAACAGAAAGCGTTAAAACTCATTTGAACAAACCATTTTTTGCTTCTTTTGCCATAAAACTCACAATGCAAACAAGAGAACGCTGCCATCTCAAATGCACCAAGGCAACATCTGAAAACCAGAAAACAGAGGCAGGACGTAACACAGTAAAGGCTTACGTTTCCCAATTGTTTCTTGAAGTCTCTGCTGACTTTGTTCACTACATTCCTGTGTTCTTGGTGATTCCCCCCCCCCTTATAGATTTCATAAAGGAAGTTTATTCCCCTGGGTCATGGATTCTGAATACTCAGTTTCCTTATGAATTAGGCCTGCATCTGTAGTGCAGCCTCAGACTCCAGATGGGAATTACATTTAACACCCATTACATTTAATATGCCGATGAGTTCATACCAGCAGGAAATTTGCACAATTTCTATAATGCCTTTACTCAAATTCAGCCACTAGTGAAGGGATGTTTATGAATGTGGTTTCTCAAATCTGAAAACCTCACTAGACCCCAGAAATGAAAAAGACTATGCCCTGGGCCAGAGTATAATTGTCCTATTTTCTCCAAACCTACATACTCATTAACAGCAATTAACAGTAAACTGTCAATATACAGAATGTAAATTTCTTAAAGTACATTAGGCTATAATCATCAGGTTTTGACAGAGGAAGAGGTGGGACTATCAGGTATCTCCATCAACTTACCTGAGAGATTAGCCAATTTTGTCTCCTCCTCTGTCTGAACTCTTTGCATTCCAGCTGGCCGTTATAAGAATTCTGTAACTAAGAACAGGTGCCTGTTTGCTTTTTTTTGTCATCCCTCCCAACCCTTTTCCCTTTTCTGTTGTGTCTTACACATTGTACACCAGTCTTTATTATTGATATTTGTAGGTTGCTCTGGAAGCCTTGGGGGGGGGGTGAATAGTGGAATAAAACACTTCAAATAAATACAAATAAAAAATAAGGTAGTATTACACAAAGGAAGGCAGAGTGGTGGAGATTCTACACTTCCTAGATTGCTGGGTCCAGACCCTAGGAAGGTCCCTGTATGTTTAAAAGTTGCATAGAAAAGTCATTTGGTGTGGCTCCTCCCACCATTGCATCACTGAGAATGGAATACAAAATAGTAGCCCTGAGTCTTATTCCTCCCCTTCCCACCCCAGCAATTTCATACAAAATGAATGATGTCATGTCCAACTTCTTCCTGTCGGTCCCAAGGATTGTCAGTATCCCAAAGTGCTGCTTACTTTCAGAGACCACTTGGTGAGCACCTTAACTCTCTCAAGCCTGGCGCTGTTGTCATCATTGGTCCTGTCTGTTGGTATGTTTCATTTCCTCGGATAGTTACTCCTGGTTAAATTCCCACAACTTTTCTGTAGCGTAGATTCCCTGTCTAATATAATTCCTTCTCAACTCATTTAAGCTTGCCACTGGCAGTTTCCTGGCCCACAAACCTTACTTGCCAACTCCTGTTGCTTCTGTCCCTCCCTCTGTGATCCTGAAAGGGGGGGGGCTAAGGCTTTCCAGCAGCACCTTTTCCTCTCTTCCTTTCTGTATCTCACTCTGCACCCTCCTCTTCTCTTTCTCCACCTTTAGGTTTCTCTTTCTCAGTCTCTTTCTCCACTCTTCCACCCCCCCTTTCTGTTCCCTCTCTCCCTGACACTGTCCCCTCTATCTGCTGACTCTCATTCCATTTGAGACTCTCTCTGGACGCAGTCAACAGCCAGATCCTTCTCTGGCTGTGCACATTCCTTGGCTCTGACTATATTACCAGTGAGACACCTCTCTTCTGGTCAGCCACATCCCTCCTTCCTTCAGGTAACCAATCTTGCAGACAGCTGTGGAGCCAGCTCCCAACTCATGACACATAAAATCGTTCAGATGAGAGTTTCTTCATTTCAACAAGTGACAGCCAATCAATTGGAGAGGTGAAACTCACTGTGTGAGGACATTGTGTGACATATATCATGCCTGACATTATGAGGAGATCAAAGAGTAGGGGTGCTATTCATAATTTCAGTGGTAGTCCCCATGAGCCCCAGAGCATGAGGCTGAAGTGGAACTCTTAAAAATAAAGCTGTCTTCCATTTTGGAACTGATAGTGATGTGCTGTTGTTAAAAGGTTTATGTGTTGTTATATGCCTTCAAGTCACATCCAATTATTTGGTTTTTTTGCATCCATGCTATGCACAAATCTCTCCTCCAACTCCACATTTCAAATGAGTTGATTTTCTCTTACCCACTGTTTTCACTGTCCAACTTTCACATCCATACATAGAGACTGGGAACACCATGGTCTGAATGATCCTGACTTTGGTGTTCAGTGACACATTTTTGCATTTGCGTACCTTTTCTAATTCTCTCATAGCTGCCCTCAAGTCCTAGCCTTCTTCTCTTGACTATTGTCTCCATTTTGGTTAATGACTGTGCCAAGGTATTGATAACCTTGACAATTTCAAAGTCCTTGTTGTCAACTTTAAAGTTATATACATCTTCTGTTGTCATTACTTTAGTCTTCTTGACGTTCAGCTGTAGTCCTACTTTTGTGCTTTCCTCTTTAACTTTCATCAGCATTTGTTTTGAATCATTACTGGTTTCTGCTATTAGTATGGTATCATCTGCATATCTTAAATTATTGATATTTCTCCCTCCAATTTTCACACCTCCTTCATCTTGATCCAATCCGGCTTTCCGTATGATATGTTCTGTGTATAGATTTAAAAAATAGGGTGATAAAATACACCCTGTCTCACACCCTTTATACCCTGTCTTTAAGAATGAATACTATACAGGTGGATATTTATAAAAGCAAAGTAAAAAGAAGGCAGAGTTAAAACCACAATTATTCAGCACTGCAGATTTTAAAGCCAAGTAATAGATAAAATAATTGTCAGTGAATGTTTGTGTGGGCGTGTTTTAAATGGCCTGGGAATCTATTTAAAAAGGTCTTCACTTAGTGCCAAAAAACATTTTGGACAGCAGGCAAGCCCACTTGAGCAGAGACTTGGGAGGCCAGAGTTCAAATCCCCACTCAGCCATGAAACTCACTGGGTAACCTTGGGCCAGTCACTCTCTCTCAGCCTAAATGACCTCACAGGGTTGTTGTGAAGATGCAATGGGGAGTGTGAGAACTATATACATCACTTTGGAAGAAAAGTGGGCTATAAATGTAATAGTAAAATAAATAAATGGTTAAAAAGGCCCTTTTACAAGTTGTCTGATGGCACCTGGACATGGCCCTTTGATGATGTTCTTAAAGCATGGGCAGGTAATATGGGAGAAGGTATGGTCCTTGACCTATCCAGGCCCCAAGCTCTATAGGGCACACTTTCCCTGTATATGCATTTATCTGTCTCCTACACCCTTCTCCTGACCGGCCCCTTCTCTAAAATAGATAGATAGATAGATAGTTTATTCGACCATCTGGTCAGAAACAGAGTAAAACAGCTAACAGTTGTACATTATCAAGAATTCCGTACAATCCGAAATGGGACTTTAAAATACAATTCATTAACAAAAAAAAAACACAGTGTAGAATACATTATGTTTCATAATAATATTCATTCCAATAGAGTCCTATTCTCAGCCAGAAGAACCCTTTAAAATATTGGATCTAAGTTTTTGAGCAGCAACACTAAATTTTGCAGCCTGAGTTGTTATCTTGGGAGATGTGTCATCCAAAAGAAATTCCAACCAAAAGTGTTCAGATTTGTGTTGAAAAGTGGACAAAAGAGGAGCAATCAATTGGTGTCTTAAAGAATTGTAAAAAGGACAATAAAAAAGTACATGTATATTATTTTCAACTACTTCCTCTCCACAAGGGCAGACTCGATTTTTATATGGAGTTTTGGCAAACCTACCCTCCATAAGAGCCGA
Organism: Rhineura floridana; assembly: GCF_030035675.1. Lineage (NCBI taxonomy): Eukaryota > Metazoa > Chordata > Lepidosauria > Squamata > Rhineuridae > Rhineura > Rhineura floridana. The sequence continues at coordinate 73,144,768 of NC_084483.1, read as the reverse complement.
AGGTAGAACATCCAGCCTGATCCGGGAAAAGGCTTTACGATATTCCGGGATTTCCAAGTTTAGTAGATATGGCATTGGGGTGAAAAATTTAGGGTTATGTCTTTGATTTTTAATTAGTAGTAGATGCTGTTGGTAGTCAATGTCTTTTAAACGTTGGCATATATTGGTTATAGATGTTTGGAACCCCATGGCAAGAATAAGTTGAGGTGAAAAGCCTATCGTTTTAAGTTTATCTACTACAAGATCCGCCCATGGGGATTTGAAATTATCACTTAGAATATCTGGGGCAAAGCCAATAGGATTAAAAATAAGTTTTAGCCAAGCGCTAATTCTTGAAAACCATATTTTGGTTTCAATTAGTTGGACTCCAGCTTCCAATCTAAGGATGATATTTGACACGCATGTTGGGATTGCCAATATGGATCTCAGAAAGGTGGTCTGAACCGTTTCGAACTCTTTAAAATTAAGATTCTTATTTACCTGGGAGCCAAAGGTTAGTTGTGCTATTATTTTAGCATTAAAGATTTTAATGGCCAGTAAAAAGGATTGTCCACCAACAGAGAAGTAGAAGGCCAACAGTGCTTTCATCGTTCTCTTGGCATTAAGAATCATGAGTTTGTTATGAATATGGCAAGTGCCTGACGCTTGTATAACATACCCCAAATATTTGAAGGAATTGACTTGTTCAATTTTGTTTCCTTGTATCCGCCAATGGTGGTTAGTTTTTTTCCTAGTGAATGCTATAATTTTGGTTTTTTGGTAATTTATCGTCAATGATTCCATGTGGCAATAAGTTGCTAATTTAGCAAGGAGTCGCTTCAAATCAATTGGAGTTCTAGCTAGTAAGGCAATGTCATCAGCATATAGAAGGATGTTTCTCAATTTCTTGGCTAGTACAGGAGGGTGTGTAGCTGCTGGTGTTAAATTATGTACAATATCATTGATATATTTGTTAAATAGTACTGGGGCTAGCACATATCCCTGTTTGACTCCTTTGAATGTTGGAATAGGGTTCGTTAAGTGACCACTAGTGTTACATCTTATTTGCATGGAAGTATTGTTATAGAGACCCTGTATTAAAGCAATAAGACGGCTATCCATGCCAAGCTGGTTTAATTTTGACCAGAGAAGGGGGCGGGATATTGAATCAAATGCAGCCTTGAGATCTACAAATGCTGCATAAAGAACCCCTCCTTTTCTGGCTGCATATTTGTCAATTAGGTGTTGAAGCACTAGTATGTGATCAAAATGCTTCAGGACAGTGGTTGGGTGCAAAAACATGATGAGGAAGTCAGAGGGAGTTATTATGAGGGTGGGGAGAATATACTATATGCTGTTCCAAGTTAGCGGACAGTCACAAAAGATTGTCTAAGTCTTGTCTGCAAGACCTAGACTTGAGGAAATGCAGTAGAATGCAGGGGCAGTGAGAGTGGGAGAAGAGCCAGTCGTGTGTCACAAACAGTTGATTTAGAAGTTGTTAGCACATGGAGGAGTTAATAAATCTGAGCAATGAAATATGAATCTTCCAGCTAAGTGGCTGCGACTGGAATTTCTAAACCTGCAAGTACTTGCCCTTAGGACATTGGTCTGTTGCTCTGCACTTTAATGCATCCTTAACAGCTCTTTAACTACATCACACCAAACTACAAATGATAGTTGTAAAGTAGCAATGATTAGAGAGTCCCCTATTAATATAATTTTGCACGCCAGTAAAAAGATTTTTTAAAAATTCTTATTGGTTTGCCTGTTTCTTTCAGTCTAGCTCTGTCTGAGGTGAACAGTTAATGCTATAAGAAATATGAACCCAGGAGGATAATTTTATCATTAAAAAGGGGTGGTCAGATTATTGTTCTGATAAAGATTATCTTTGTAGGGCCAACATTATTAAACAGTAATTCACATAAAATTGTTCTGAGTAATCTTATTAAATATATTTCAGAGCATTAGAAAAGCCTTAATAATGTACTTTAATGCTGAAGAAATTAATGACACCATTTAAAGGCTCTTTGGCTAACAAACTGTAATTGGCACACACATCACGTATCGTGGTGAGCGAAAAACTTTGCAGTGTTAACACACTCTTAACATCTGTATAATGTGTTATAATCAAAGAGCTTGCACAAAAATTCCCAGGATTTCTCAAGGGTTTTTAAAGTAATACTAGGAGAAGGCAACTCACCAGGTTGGCATCAGCAATGTGATGAGTGAGTAAAGAGTGAGTGACTTAAGAGTTTTTCCATATCACATGCCTATAGTATGCAGCATCACAGTCTGTAGCTTTCAAAGATAGTCAAGTGTTTTCACATGAAGGAAGACTTGTTGGATGATGGGAAGGTGCAGAGTGAACCACTGGTATGCAGTGCTCTCTCACCCATGCCTATGCTTGGAGGGGAGGGGGTAATCTCAAGACTTCTACTTATGCTAGGGATAGACTAAAACTAACATTCTGACTAATCAAAGGAACATGAAGTAAATTATATGAATGCAGCATTTTTGACCAGTCAACAAAAAGGATGGATTTTTTTCAGGGTGGGGGGAGGGGGTTGCTCTCTATGGAGTTGGAATTGCTGTTAATTAAAACTGAAATCTGGTGCTGAGCTCTGCAGATGCGTACATCCCAACTGACTTGTTTCTACCAGGTCAATGCATCAAATACTGACAGCGCAATCCTATACATGTCTACTCAAAAGTTTAATGTGGCTTACTCCCAGTGAGTACAAGATTACAACTTTAGGTTGCACATTCGTCTGGGAGTCAGCACCACTGAAGAGATAGGAACTTACTTCTGAGTAAACATACACAAGTTGTTTCTTAACACGTGGATCGTTTGTGAAGAATGTATGCACACATTTTATATATTGGGGTATTTTAAAAAATGTTAATGTGCATATTTTTAAAGCCTTTTGCTTAGCTCCAAAGTGAAACTAAACATGATTGTTGCCGTTGTTTAAAAACTATTAATTCATTTTTTTCTAAATAACAATCCAAACAAATGTCAAAGAATATCAACAAGCCACTTTCATAAGTATCTTGAAGAATGGTTACTAATTTAAATAAATAGTTGTCTGCTCAGAACATCCTTCCAGAGCAGTCTATGGGAATCTGGATATCTTCTAGTCCCATCCTGTATACTGAAATGCATAGTAACACAATTCCATATATCATCAGTCAGTTGCTCAGGTGTTAACTGTAGATAAGCAACTTCAAGGCCCTTGATCTGCATTCTTATGGGTAGTCTTTTTACAAACGTTGAACCAGACATGGACCAGAGAGCCCTTCAAACAGAGAAGTGGAACACATAACTGCAGTGGAATCCTTAAGGAACTGGGTTATCTGAAGAGTCGGTCCTCTAAAAGAAGCTTCTACCACCATGCTTTTGGTAAGCAACATTTTTGTGGCTTGTGATAATGGACTGTCATGTACTGGATCCAGGGGTATAGTTATCCACTGAAAAGAGTCCTAATGAGTCACAGTTACAAGAAAGCCTTTATTAGTTCCTACTTCAAAAAGCCAAGACACAAATTGTGGAGAATGAAAGTTCCATAACTGCAGAAGAAGAGACAGTAAATCCTGATGACAGCATTCTATCAACATTATCAAGCAGTTTGGTAGCAGCAAGAGATAAGTGTAGACACTGAATTCAGTAATTTAAGCAGTATCCCTGACAGTGAGAAAGGACAGTCAAATAGTGACAGTGACAGAGAAGCAGAAAGCAGTATTAAAGTGTGGCTAGATTATTCTATAATCTTAGAAGGTTGTATAATTTTAGAAGGGGGGTGGCTGCGAAGGAGACACTACTGTGATTATCATGAATGCACCCTGCATTTCTGAATGTACCTCTGTACTACTGATTGGAGTGCTTTTCACCCCACTATGCGTTTTTGGGGAACCTATTGACTAAAAAGTCAATTGAACAGCACAGCCACATTAGGTATAAAGCGGTTGTGATAAAAACTGGTGCACAACATTTGTGACCTTTAATGTATTTGTGTATTTAATCCAGTGTATTTCAATTTAAAATGTCTCTCAGAGGGACTTGCATGTGTGAAACAGTCACTATAACAGAGAGTTTGCATATTCCCTTACATTACCTCCAATACAAGACAAGAGGCAGATCACTTGTTCATCTATGAACCATTGATTGATGTGATTCTGAGTAGTATGAATTAACTCTTACTTCCTCTTAGCAATATGTTTAGAAACATGGGCAAATGTATATACAGACCAGGACATTTATATGATGTAAGGACATGCTTTGCAAAGGTAGCAGTGTCTCATAACTCTCTTCAAACCATTTCCAGTTGGGACTGGAAGGAGGCTAAAATGTTTTCTGTAATATTGTGGAAAGAATGGTAAGACACATTACGGACATGAGAACATAAGAAGAGCCCTGCTGGATCAGAGCAAAGTCCCATCTAGCCCAGCATTCTGTTTTCACAGTGGCCACCCGGATGCCGATGGGAAGCAGAACATGAGCACAGTAACACTATCCCATTTGTGATTCCCAGCAACTTGTATTCAGAGGCATACTGACTTTGATGCTCAAGGCAATACATAGCCATTATGGCTAGTAGCCATTGAATTTGCCCAATCGCCTTGTAACACCAAACTGAGAGAGAAAGCTAAGCAGCATGGGATTTCTCCCCATCTATAGTGAAGAGACCCAGTTAATAACAGTAGTAAAAATCCCTTGCTGTTTGTAATAGGGAGAATAACATTAAGATGAATGAAAGAATATTGTGAGGTTAATCGATGCCATTTGAACACTAAGTGGCAACCTGATTAAAGAAATTAGAGCTAATTAAAGGTAAAATGTTTTCTCCTAAATTTCATTTCATGCTTCTGATAATGCGAGATATGCCACTCAGGGAATGTATTTCATCCATAAAGCCTAGATTTTTATGGCTTGTGTATAATGCTTGTAATCATTCGCTTAATATGTTTGGATATTATTAAGCATAACTCATCTTCCAATATTATTTTTACTTGGGTAAATGTCTGATGATTTTGCAAACTGAGCTGGTTCTGATTTTATAGGAGTTGTTTTAACCCAGGCTTATTATCATTATTTTCAAACTGATGAAGCAAATTAGATGGTCTGGTAAGAGAGGCCATGAAGTACAGAAGAAGGGCCAATGAATTTTGTAGATTGTGGCAGGTAAGAAATTAAGGCTTAAAACTATTGCTACAGGCTACAGGGCAATAATTTAGTTTGCTATGAACCTAAGGCAAAATCAAATACTTTAGCCTCTGACAACATATAACCCAATCACCCTGGCAGCCTGCTTTGAGGACCCTATTGACCTATACATATATAAATATAAATAAATCCTTCTCTTTTTCTTTTATTTATCTGTTTGTTTATTTAAAAGATGTGTACAGTGCCCTTCAGCAAAGCTTCTAGGGCATTTCACTGACAAAACAAAACAAATGCAAAGGTAGAATAAATAACAGCATGGTTAAAAAATACATTTTAAAAATGTCTTTGCCCAACCTCGAAAAGATAACATTTTGGATGCCAAGTATACTGGGCAGAGAATTCTACAAATGGGATACCACCACTAAGAATGCCGTCTTTCTCTCTCCTCTCCCCCTTCTCAAGTTGTTCACCCGACATTGGATGGCAGGGGTCACCTCCGATTTTGAAATTAAGCCAAAGGCCTCATAAAATTAGACTGAAGGCTGCTTGGCCACCCCTGCCCTAGTCCAAAGATTGTTAAAACTGTTTTACAGTGAACTCATTTGCATGTAAACTCAGAATGAAGTCCTATTGAGTTATTCCCACATAAAGTGGTTATAGGATTGTAACCTGAAGAGGTGATTTCCAGACATAGCTACATATTGCAATTGAGTTATATTCAGCTAAGTCTTGCTCAGAGTAGACCTACTGAGATTAATGAACCTAAGTTAGTCATATATTCATTCTGAGGAGGGCTATCATTGAATCCCACCCATAATATGTAGCTTGTCCTTGTGAAAAGATCTCCATTCTATGAGTCCAGACCTCATGAATAACGTCCACATGCTAGTGCTGTCTCCATGCGTAGTAGCAGTAGTTATTATCTGATGATGGTGATGATGATGTTGGCTACTTTTACAAAATATACTTTGCATTCCGTGTAAACAGTCCCATTTTCATACATTTCTAGTCATCAAAGTATCTTTTGCTCTGCTTGTGTGTGCTACCATCTCTTTCTATTTCTTGTGGAAGTAGCCTAATAATTTTGATTTACCCACTGAGCCAAAGCATCTTTATATGTATATAATATACATCCATATTTATCTCCTTGTATATGGCTGACACCAGAAAGAAAAGATAATTTTAGATTGCAGATGTGCTGCAGAGATAAGTGTAGTAAGTATGAGGTAATATTAGCTGTTTTAGAAAGAACATGTTGTGCCTGTTGTTTGGAATGTTCAAATGGATGGCCAGGGAAGCGTAATTTTCCATTGAAGGCATTAGGGTCAAAACTGTACACATATTTAAACTGTCATTACTATTAACATTGTAGTTTTCCCCCTTTCTTTTTCAGTCCCTGATGATTTCTTGGGTAAAAGACCATGGTGGCACTTGAATAAAGTAGAATGAGGACAGCATGACACAATTGCGACCCAGGGGTGAAATAAGACGCAGACACAATATGATGGGTTAAATAACGGGCCACTTTATTAAACCAAATTCATATTATGACAATGAACCTGCAAAGGGGAACATAAGTGCAGGATTCAACTGGTGAGTCAGGCAAAGCCTGCTTGCAGCTATTCGGGCGACCCAAACCCCTGTCGGGCAAAGGGGTGCAATCTGTCAACCCCTTGCCCTGACCACACTCCCAATGTGCGTAGGGAGGCCAACCTGCGTCACCGCCCCCCGGTGCCGTGAAACTCCGGGTGGATGAGACCTGTTGGCCCCAAAGGCGACCCGTATCCTGCCCTCGGGCCGTAAAACCCGGAGCTGCAGGCCTCCGGAACCGCCTATCACCTCCAAAGGTGCCTAAAGGTGTCACCTAGCTGCCCTTCACCTTCAACCTTTCCCGCACTTCCTCGCCACAGAAAGGGAACAAACCTCTGTTTAGTCACCCTTTACCCCACATTCAGACAAGATGTCCTTCAAGCCCCTCTGCAGGTCTTCTAAAAGGATCTCATTACCTACATCGGTCATATGAACGCCATCTGACCGATATAGCTCAACCTTACTGCACCTTATCTCTGGATGGTGAATGATAAAACCACCAGAGCCCAATAGAGCAAGACGGAGCTGCCTATTTACTTTTTTGTGGGTCCTATTTATCCCACTAGGGTCACCCATATAATTCCAGTGCCTACGGGGTAAAATATCGGACCAAATCAAGTGTACCCCCGGCCAACGCTGCATAATGGCCCGGAAGTCAGCAGTCGCCTGTTCAATAAGGGCTCTGCCCTTCAACATGCCAAGGTCATTCCCTCCCAGGTGAATGACCAAAAACTGTGGCGCATTCCGAACTACTGCCGTCTGGAAGAGCGCTGGAAGGAGCACGTCCCAGCGCATCCCACGGCGGCCCAGCCATTGCACGTTAGCCCACCGGCTAAGCCCAAGCTGCTTGCCCACACGGACTTCGCCGCCCTGCGGCCTGCCCAAAAGACCATACCATGGCCTCAGAGGAGGATGTGCACTCTTTCGTCTCCCTTCCAGCGGCCTGTCAAAACAAACAATGGAAACTCATAACAGTGACAGAAACAAGTCACAAACTGGTTTTTGGAACCCCTCGAAAAGGCCGAATATAGGACCTATAGGCTGTAGAACGCCATCTGCCCAGGGACTGTAACTGGCCTTGGGAAAAACCCAAGCAGGCAGTCGTAGACACTGCGCCAATACGAAAAGAATGTGTCCCAAACTTGTTGGGATCGAGTCCCATATGCCCAAGGGCTAACCTAGTAACCGCCCAAAACTGAAATCTAGAAAGAGGGAGGCCATCCTTATGAACAAATAAGTATCCTGGCTGTTGTCCACGGACTGTTAAGAACTTAGCCAATGCTGTTACATGGCAAATTTCATGCCTCCGTGAGGGGGAAAGAACCACCATACGTCCCCTCTTGTGCTGATCAGTCTTTGACCAGCACAGCTGGAGGGTAGCCTGTCCCTCCCTCCAACTAAAGTCAGACAGCAAAAGGGGGACGGGAGGATAGGTCAGTCCTGGACCCCACCAGCACCTCACTGATCCTAAAAACTCCGAAGAACAGTGTAAGTGCGGCCGCATGAAAAAGCAGGGCCTCAAAAGACGATGAACATATACGTTCAAATTGGGACAAGAGCCCTAGCAAAAGTTCTGGGTGAATAGGGGAGCGAGGATCAGAAGTGGCGGGGTGTTCCCTTGCCCAGCCTTCCAACATCTTACGAAGTCAGAAGTCATAAGAAAAGTCCCGCAAACCTCGGGACTTGGCCAGAAAGGATAGGCCAGAGAGAGCTTACCTCGAATAGTCTTAACGGCAAGGCCCTTCCTCCTGCCTTCCACGCAAAACTCTATGAGGTCTTCCACTGGGATGGGCCACTGCTGTACGTAACCCCTTTCTACCCTGAAAGCCAATAGCTCCCTACCTGCTCTCTGGTAGCTGGCCATAGTACTGGGCGCAATGGACAGGCTTATCACTCTCTCCGACTCAAGTTGCCAATCTCCCACAGATCTGGCGGGACCACGTCCGGCCAAGCCTTGGCCCACGGCTTCAGGTGGCGAAATCTCTCCATCTGGTTCCGTGACAGAGCACTGGCAAAGAGCCAATCTTGATACCCAGAAAGGTGAACAATGGGACAGGATCCTCCATATTCCCAGTTTTCAAGGGAACCCCCCAGTTACATATCCATACTATAAGCTGTGACCTCAGGTGCTAACATGCACCCCAAAATCTGCCCTACCGATGAACAGCCCATCATACAGATAGTGCCCCACTGTTTCTGAGTCCACTTGTCTCCTGACTGCCCCCTACCAGAAGGATCTGAAGCACTCCATGCGAGAAATATAGCAGTCCATAGGCAATGCTCTGACAACTGTGCGCACCATGTTAAATTAAACATAGAGCACCGTTCCTAGACTATTAGGTATGAACCCATTACTGCCTGACCCCTTAAATAAGACTGGTTGTGAATCAGGCGTAATTTGCCCACTGCCTTTTAAGGCCCTACCCGACTGGGGTGGCCAGGAAGGGGCCAAAAACTCTGCCCAACTGTACATCTTTACACTCTGTCCCTGGCAATTACCGCCATAACTAAAACAGATTGAAGATTGTAGGCCATGAAGGCCAGCTGGGAGTTGGAGGCCATGACTGCCCCTCCCAGAAGGAGCTGAAGCACTCCATGTGAGAAATATAGCAGTCCATAGATAATGCTCTGCCACATAAAAATGCATAAGGCATCTCTATCATAGGCATGCACCATGTTGAATGAAGTGCAGCGCACTATCCCAGACTACCCAGTATAAACCCATCACTGCCTGACCCCTTAAATAGGACTGGTGGTGAATCAGGTATAATATGCCCTCTGCATCCTAGGGCCATAACTATGACAGATTTAAGACTGTATGCCCTGAAGGCCAGCCGGTAGTTGGAATCTGGGATCAGGAAACCAAAAGAAAAACACCATAACACAGACAAACCTCCCTTTAAACCGGGTAGCCAGTAAGCGAAGTTTGTAGTACCTCAAGTCTAACTGGGGAGGGACACGTCTCTGAGCAGCTTAAGCTGGGGGCTTCCTCTTACCCCCTTGAAGGCCTCTGGCCTAATATCTCACTGCTGTGCATATCCTTCTGCAAAGAAAGGAAGTAAATCGTTTATGAGCAAGTACACTTTACCAACTAGTATTCCTTGGCAGCTAATCCAGGTCCCCTAAAGCACAGAGACTGAGGATATGCTGCTGTCACCAATATTTGGACCCACTGCAGCTTTCTCCTAGTGGGTTTCCAAACAACCATAATAATAAATGTTCAAATGCAAAATGTGCATGCTACATTGATTTTAAGTAACTGATATCAAAATAGAAGTGCCAATATAAAAGTTGCATGCTATATATGACTGCAGGTAAATGATATCAGAAATCCTAACAAAGAAGGTTGTTTTTTGTCGTTGTTGTTGTTGTTACAAAATCATCAGGAAAGGGTAAAGAGTCTGCCTGGAACTTAAAAGGCAGCCTCTATGTCAACAGGAATCTAAAATCCTGTCAAGGCAGCCCCTGCTTTAGTAAAGTCTAAGATCCTGGAATTAGGATAAGAGCCTTATCAGCAGTCTGGCTTTCCTTGTTATTCCTATCCTCCCATCAAGCCACATTATAATCTGCTAGACCTTCAATTCCATGCAGAAGTTTGCATGTCCTTCTTTAATACAACAAATGCCATATGCTTTGTTTTTGATACGAGACTAAATTCAAATAAATGCAACTTCTGTCTCAGAGGTAACAATTAGCGTGGCACTGACACTTGAAAAAGGATCACTGTCAACTAAGTTATGGAGATTTAGCCATTTTCTAGCAAAACCTTGTCATCTGTGCACACCACTAGTATCTAAACAGGACAGGCACAAAGTCCCAGAAGGCTCACCCGGCCCCACCAAGGCCACCATATAATGTAATGATAATAGAATTAATTACCTCAACCTAATATATTCTTGGGCCTAGCAAGAAGTCGGAAGCTTAGCCAAGAGCTCCGTATCCCCCAACAGCCACCATGTAATAAATTAATAGAATAAAGTACCTGCAACCTAATACAGCCCCGGGTCTAGGGAAAAACTGTAAGCCTAATCAAAGAGCCCTGCACAATTGCCAATAGAGGCTGCCAGGGCCTCACCCACATCCCTCACTGTGTGGCGCCCCCTACCTAGGCTGAACTCACACCCAGCCTTGGCAATCAAAGGGGGAAATAGGGCCTGTGTTGGCAGGCTCAAAAAGCCTGTGCAGCTGTCTTACTGGCTTGTTGTAAAAAGTGGAAAGTGTAAAGAATCTTGTTATAACACAGCCTCCTCCCATAATTTGCTCTGAGTCTGCAGTAACTGGCCCAAGGTCACCCAATGCGCCTCACAGCAGTTGGGGAGACTTGAACCCTGGTCTCCCGGGCCGCAGTCCAACACCCCAACCACTACACTAAACCACCTTTTCTCCCACAATCTGCCCTGGGCTAAGGGTTTGTGTGTGGTTTTAAATGCCCAAAGGCCTAGGCAGCAAGGGGTTGCCAAATGCATATATAGCATGTTTGTTAGCTTGATATGTTTATTGTATTTTACTTTATTTATAAATGTGTTTCTTTCTTTTACCATTATCAGCCCAGATGCTTCCTGCCTGCTAGGCCCTTTTAATGAGGCCTGCTGGCTAGGCACATGCCCCTTTTGGCCCAACTCTCTCCTTCTTAGGAGGCATTGGGTTCATATCTATTTATCATTAATTATTTAATATTTAATATGAATGTTCAATATATCTAAGTGGTACTCTTATATTACCTTCACCCCCTTCCCCTTTTATGGGGGGGGGGAGAAATCAGCAACCCACAGGGATGCGTCTCTCTCTCTCTCTCTCTCTCTCTCTCCCTTTAACTGCCTAAATGTATGTGGTTGTAATCCTTGTTTAACATCCACTCCTTCCTCCCTGTATAGGGGGGGGAGGATGTTTGTGTAATCTTGCTTAACTTGGCCAGACCTCACCACCAGGCCACCTGCAGCCACACAGAAGCATTAACAGTCGTTGCCCTCATGGCTGCAACCTTAAATGGGCTGATCAGGCCCAAGCATCGACCATGCGGCTAGAAAATGGCTGCCGCTCTCTGTCCCTCGCTGTTCAATAGCTCCGTCTGTCCCACGCCGTCATTCTTCCTCTCTTCACATTGCAATCAGTTGAGCTGGTGGCACATCCTGTCAGCATCCTCCATCTCAATGTTGCCTTTGTAGAACTCAGCAGTTTTCCACTGTCCATGTCCCTGCCTTCACCTTCCCATGCCACAATTATGAAGAGGGAGAGGGGGCGGATGGCGCGAGCCTAAATAAGCTCATATGCCCCACTCCCTCTAGAAGCATGCCGTTACTGCGTCACCCCCGCCGGCGCGCTTGCCATCTCCAGGCATGGAGGCTCAGGCTTCACCCGGGCCGCAAACACGCCCCGCAACCGGTAAGTGCCGGGTGCGAAGCGGGGTTGTTCTTTGACTTTGAAACAGAACAGTCTTAATAGCACTGGGGAAGCTTAAAGCAAAATGTTTTATTTGTGCTGGGAAGTTAGCAGCAACCAAAGGTATAAATATCATGACAAAAGGAAACTGTGCAGGGCCATTAAAAATAGTGGGATTTTTTATGTATATAAGCAATTGGAAGGTCTGAAAAGGGACACCTACACATGTACTGCTCTATATGGATGACCAAATGTGTGGAACATCTATATAGCTGTATGTGCATAGGTGCCACTCTGCTGAACTTGGCCTCTATATGCAAAGGTCAGAGTGATGGGACTAGAATAGCCTCTGAGCACACAAAGACCTCCTTCTTGTGCTTGGATAGTCCTGTTTTGCCTACCTACATATCAACACATTGGGCTGAAGGGTAATGATTTTGATAACAGCTGAAAGGTACCCATTGAGCCTGACATCTGCTCCACTCCTAGCCACTGCTGAGGGCTATGTGCCAGAAGTCGGCTGGGAGGCAGGCCTCACAATGGCTCCACCACTGAAACTGGAGGCTGTAATCTGCAGGACCTCAGAAGTCCAGGTCTCGCAAGATTAGACAGCTTGCCCTGCCCACCCACCCCCTTCAGACAGGTCCCCCTGTCTTAGCTCGACCATTCTGTGTGGGGAAGGAGTTTGTTTATGCCCCTCGAGATTGGCTAAGTAAAGGTCTGCGGGGGTTGGCTTCTGTGGTGGGATAATGTAAATAATTTGGTTTGGCTAAAATTGTCATAACTAAAACAGGCAGGGAAAGATGGTGGAAAGGTGGGCTACCTCTTTGCAAAGGTTAGGGTTGCATGATGACCACTGAGCAGATTTTGGACAACTGCAGGTTGGGAACTACATTGGCCTGGCGGCTATCCCATGACCACAACTCAGGATTGAACTAACTCAGGCATGAGGTGGGAGCAGAATGTGGCATGGACAGCCAGGCCAGCAAGATGGATAACAGACCACCGACCACCTTGCCCCTTATTTCTTCTTGCCCATGTCATGCTTATAAACATGCCTGTACGTAAACAAAGTTGTGGTAGAATTTCCTCTTTTTTCCTACTGCAAGAGCATAATAAATCTGCTAGCCTTTAAGGTATACCAAGACACACTTGTTTTTGCTGCAAGAGATGAACTGCAGTTACCAGTCTGAGCCTCGTTAAAGTAATCTTATACAAGCCTTGTCGAGACTGTGGCAAGTGACTGGCAGAGCAGTTGTATATTATGGTTTTCTGTTTATTTTATTTATTTTATAAAAATATTTGTGTGCCACTTTTCATAAAATATATATATATCAAAGCAATTTACAAAAAATATAAATTCACAATAAAACTATATAAATATAAAATCAGAAATCATGAACTAACTATTGCCACCAAGACAGTACCATTACTGTGACAGTGAGGTCCAATCCCATGGAACTCTGGCAGCACACTGGCTCAAAGTGTCAGGCCATAAATCACCTATTTTCATTTTTCAGTACCCTGGTTTTCAGAATGCTTTTTGGCATTATCCTCACACAACATGATAGCTGTGTCAGTGTAGCTCCTCCCTACAACCTGAAGAGTATGGCAGAAGGCATCTTATAGTCCAGGGGTGGGGAAGCTTTTCCAGCTGGTGAGACAGATTTGGGGTTCCCTAGTCCTGGTGGGCCACTTTGACAGTTGGGTGGAGACAACCACCTGACAATCACATGATATCACCATGACATCTGGCGGCTGATTTTTCCTTTGTAGCACTGCTTGAGTTCAAGCCATGCTGAAAATGAAGATCCAAGCCAATCTAAGTAGGGCTTGAAGTCTTAACAGTGCTAACTTCAAGCCCTGCCTTCAGTCCCCTGTGAGCTCTGCCAATCCTTATGAGCATGCAGTCAGGGCCTATCAGTGTCCTGCTTTAAGCAGGGGTCATCTGTGTTACGGAATTTCCCATCAGGAACTCTGTAGCGTAGCCAGTCCCTGCAAGCTTGAAGTCAGTCCCTATCAGCTGTCTTCAAGTTCTGCTTTCAGCAGGGCTTGGCTGTACTATGGAGTTTACCATGGAAACCTCCATAGCACAGCTGATGCCAGTGGGCTCAATAGTCCATGGCATGACTCCTGTCCTCCCCAGTGTTGCAAGGGAAATTTGCACAGGAAGGAGTCATGACAAGAATTGCATGAAAGGCTTTGGATTGCAATATGGTGGAGGAAGGAGCAGTATGCCATGCAGGTAACATTATTATTATTTATTATTATTATTTATTAAATTTATATACCGCCCGACTAGCAATAGCTCTCTGGGCGGTGAACATAAAACATCAAGAAAATAACCTCAGATGAGTTCATATGTGATTGGCTTTATCTTCATGTAATTATTTGGAGTATTTTATCAGGAGCCACCATCACTTAGGGAAGAATCACAATTTTATAATTAACGTTATTGCCATCTGTTAAAAGGCAGGAAGAATTGTAGGGCAATTTAATTTGGGTTCTACCATCATGGTACGGTCTTCTTAAAAGACCAGTAACTCTGGTTTCCAAGGGGTGTGTTCATCAGGAGCTCTTTAGTGAGAAACTTTTAAATCCAAACAAAATCAGGGGTTGATATATTTCAGCAACCTAGTAAAGTGAATGTGTCATTTCATATACCGTTCACAGGTATCTACACTATCCTATTTTTAATTAGCACCCCTGTAGGTTTCTCAGAAGAGACTAAGGAAAGAAAGGCTTTCGATAATAGATACATATAAATCCTAACTGTGACACATAATGCCTTTGTCTTCTTTCTCATCCAGATCATTCTGAAAATCCATGATAACTTGGCTCTTCGACTCCTTGGAAGCAAATTAATATCATGAAGTAAGGCTACAAAGAGAAGGGTTTACAGAGCCAATATATTGCTTTAATATGAATATTATAAACATTATAGCCATGAACAGTGGCAAATATTTATATTGGTTACCCAGCTTCAGCTACGTTTCCTGCTATCTTTCCTGATGTTGATCTCCTGCCGTGTCTCAGACAGTGGTAGAATGATCAATTCTGATGTACAGGAGCTCTTCGTCAGCAGCCCCCATAGCCATAGCCCAAAGGAAAATCCAAAATGCAAGCATCAGTGTTAATATATATCCACACACACCAAAAAGCAGCAGTGCATAGCATAATATCCAGTGAAATTTCAGCAGACTGTCATTGGATAGTGATCTGGAAAAGGTAGACATGACTTCCAATAATGGTCAGCCATGACACCTTCTGACTGCATAAGTTCAGAGTGTGAAACATATTGAGCTTTAACAAAATAAAAGCCGGTGGAAATACAACCTTTAGTTTTTAATTAGAAATATAAACACTTTTCTTTTAAAAAAAATAAGTATTGCCATTAAAACTGCTAGTGTGAGTAAAAACCCCATCAACGAAAAGAATTCTCCAGCCTCTGCTTGATTATATTCCCTGTTCTTTGACTTCCTATGTTAACCTGTCACAAACAATAGTAAAACATGAAAGCCTTTGTCATCATCTCATTCACTCGTGTCAATTACTGTCATACTTTGGCAGATGACATCACTCTTGTTCTTTAAAAAGCCCTGGCATTACTCTGGCCCATATCCCCCCTCCACTAATCACTGATCTCAGAGCCAAAGCACATTCAAAAAGATATGCAACTGGATTACCTGAAGCAGCTGCTAAGTTGGGACAGTTGTGCCCCTTCTTAAAGCCAAAGTATATCTGGGAACATGCAAGTGGAATTTTTGCTAGCCTTCCTGAAGCCAGCAATTAAGCTGGAAGTGGCACACTGGTGCCTGCTGAATATCAGCAGAGTTCAACAGGGATCTTGTTTGCTTCCAAGAAGCTTTTTGGAAGTCACTTTTTCGTAGCTCTCCATTTGAGCAGAGATTGGGAGAAGCTGCTCAAGAATCTGGGCTTTTCGCACTTTGTACAACGAAATTGAAAAAGGCCTAATCCACTATGAGTTGAACCCATAACCTTCTGAATTTGAGCATGGAAGCTGCTACCGCTACTGCTTTTGTTATTGCTAACAATTGTTTAAAATTTGTTTACTGAAAAGTCTCAAAGTGACTTGCAACAAGTTAAGAATGAAAAGATACCACAAAATTGCCAAATCGATTAAACCATACCCTAGTACTCAAAGTGTTTATCCATCATCAATATTAGTTTTCCCCACCTCCCCTACTGCCACAGTGCACCCATTTCTCCCACCCCCCCTGCAAAAAACACCTTATGCTTCCATCAGGACAAAATCCTGGATTCAAGAGGCCATGGAAAACACAGGACTTTGGAGAGCTATATAGGTGTTCTAATGCCCCATTTGGTTACAATTGTATGAAAGGGAGAAGCATGAGCATGCTAGCTTTTCCTCATCCCTGGAGGCATATGTCTACAGAGTGAATGCTACTCCACTTCTGTAAGCCCTCTCCATGATTGAGAACCCTGGGAGTTCAGGGTTCTCAATCATGCAGGGTACCTACACAAGTAGAAAAGAATCCCCACTTCAGAAGTTATTCCTTCAGCTTGTGGAGGCCAACAGGAATGGCAGTGGTTAAGCAGAGTTAGCATATTTTCCCCATTCAGGCATTAGAACACCCAAAGAGGGCTTGGCATGGGGGCTGTAGCTCAGTGGTAGAGCCTCTGCTTCATGTGCAGAAGGTCACAGGTTCAATCCCTGGTATCTCCAGATTGGGAGGGGGGAACCCTGGAGAGCTGCTGTCAGTCAGTGCAGATAATAAGTGAGCAAGATGGACTAGTGGTATAAGGCAGATTCCTATGTTCCTGTGCTGGAGGGACTACATTTCTCAAGATCACCAGTCCCAGGAGTGACAGAAAAAGAGGCTGCAGAGAAGATTTGCTACTACCACTGCCACTCCTGCCAGGAGGTACATTTGTGCGAAGAGACAAGGGAAGTGGGTAGCAATCAAGGGTTTAGGGATTTACAGGAGGTCAGAGAATTACAGTTGGCTAAGGGAGGTGTTTGGATACTGCTGTTTTCCCAATAATGTCATCAGAAGCGTGATTGGATTTCTGAATTCAAAACTGGGTGTGGGAAAAACACAGTGAAGCTATTTTCCAAGCCTGATCCTGAATTGAAATCACCCATCAATAATCGCGAGTGATGACTTGTGCCATATATGGTAGTTACAGTTCAGATTGACGCTGTCAACACACTTCCAAACTGATTAAACAGAGATCAAGTCTTGCATTTCTTCAGCCCAAACAACAAGGCTCATCTCTGTGAAAGCCAGTGTAGGATGCATGGAAGAAAAAAACACAGCAGTCTGAGAAGGGCAGGCAGTGACAGTTAAAATAAAGAAAACAATAGAGACTTCATTCTTTTCAGGCTGAGCAAATGTTTAGAATCCACATACCATAACTAGACAGTTGACAATGGGTACTTTTGAGGTACAGTTATATGAGACAATCAAACTGACAATTATGTGTACCACAAAACTAGGAACTGTTGAAATAATGACAGCCAACTTGTTTTAAATCAGAGATAACTAGAATTTGAACCTGTATCATCAAAAACGAAAGGAAGGAGGAAATAAACAGCTATATCACACCTGCTGTGAATGTTTAGACAAGGGATAATATGACATTTCCATCCAAAACTTCAGCAAAAAATAATTTCTCTGCAAAGCAATGCTTCACTTTCAGCAAAGAAGGGTAGCTCTCTGAAATGTACCTATTATTGTAATGCAGTTGCTATTATATGAGATACTTCTCATAATTTGATAAGGAGCTTTGAATCTAGCTTCAAGCAAAGGCTTTACAAGTTTCCAAAATGTTCTAAAGGCAATTTTGAGCATCACACATGCACTTACCACACCAAAATTCACCTTTTCTTTCCCTGTATGCATGGGAGTCCCCATGATAAATACACAAATGCATGCAACAAATGCTTATTTCCAATGGCACACGCGCTTGCATCCGGTAACATGATTTGAGTAACATGTTACAACAATTGTATTGTTTTATCATGTTACCGAACTTGTATGCATGGTGGGAGTGAGTGTAGGTGTCCTACCCGAAGTCGAGGGTTTCAGACTCAACACGGCTGTGCCTTTTTCTCTCTTTATTAAAGTAATAGATACATCCAAACCAGTTTGCCTCATTAATCTAACTACTCTTTCTAGGAACTCGGCTCTGCTCTAGCTCTGACTAAGCATGACTTGGTGACTCTAAGTTGTTGACTCAGCCACTGGGTGCCCCCCAAGTCAGCTTAAGTAGGTTCGGATCCTGCATGCAAACGAAGACTCCGCCTCAGCTCCGACTATTGAACTTCCCACCTCAAGCACCTCCAAACGTGGGATGAAGGTCCAATGGAGGGAGGCTGCTAACAGTTCAGATGTGGGAAGCTGGGCAGCACTCAACTGGGAAACATCTGACATGCAAGGTTGAGCCTCTGGCACGGGCAGTGGGGTCGTGTCCAATTGAAGAATGTCAGACAGGCCAGGTGGAGCTTCCACGGAGTGTCAGGAGCTGAGGGAGCTGAGTTGTCAAAGACAGGTAATGGGGCACCCTCTGTCTGCCCCCTCCCTGCATGGCTCATGACAGTAGGACAGCACCATCGCATATGGAAAGATAATATAGCATAGTCATTGTAGATGTGATACACACCATCCTTAGTGAAAATGTGATGCTCTGACTTGAGCTGATGCCCCTTGGAAGAACACATGGAGGGAGAATGGGGCCTTGTGCATTCCCATACCTGCCAGCTCTACCCTGACCTTGCACACTGAGTGGAGAGGTTCCGAAGGAGAAATCTTTGCACATTTAGCTGAATGCACTTAAAATCCTCCACATGATCAAGAGGAGCCATCTGCAATTGGGGTTCCAGTTCGGTATTATAAAAATACACACAGAAATAGGAACTAATTTGGTTGGTCCTATTTCTTAGCAGAGTTGTAAAAATACAAGCAGCAGAATGAGGATATAAACCAGCCCCACCTTTCTCTATACAAATAACAACAGACACAATCCTTTAGGTAAAAGAAAAAAATATTTACTCACAACCTCTTCACATGTTCAGAAGAAGATAGGCTCCAGCTTACAAGAAAGAAAAATATAGAAGTCTCAGTCCATCTTGGTGTTTGTAATGATGCTCTTAGAGAGAGCATCATGCCATGCGGCCTCTCTCAAAGGTAGGAAGATCAGCAAAAAGGGAATATTCAAAAAATCCCCCAGGACAAAGGAGGAGGAAGTCAGGTAAGTAACCCCCACCCATTAGGAAGTTACATCATGGTAAAACAGGTACATGGGATATTCCCCAAATATCCCTTAAAGTGACCATGCAACATTTGCCTATTCCAACACTCCTCGAATTTGCAGGCATTAATCTAATAAGCCCATTTTGACACAAAGTCTCTGGAAACAGTCTCTTGGTAATGGCTTTGTCAAGATGTCAGCTGTCATCTCTGCAGTTGGACAGTAGTTCATCTTGATGAATCCTTTCTCTGTCAACTCACATACAATATGGTATTTTATACCTATATGTTTAGTCTGTGGAGTGATTCTCTCAGTCTGAGAAAGTCTAATACTACTTTGGTTGTCTTCCATCTCCTGGATAGGTCTCTGCACCCTTATTCCAAGGTCCTTTAGTAGTCTGTTGAGCCAAACGGCTTCTTTGCAGGCTTCTGCAGCAGCTATATACTCAGATTCTGTGGAAGAAAATGCTGTTATGTCTTGCTTGTGACTAGCCCAGGAGATAGGTCCATCTCCATACATAAACAGAAAGCCACTAGTTGCCTTGGAGTCTGAGCTATCTCCAGCCCAGTCAGCATCAGTGTAACACACAAGCTTTGGATCACTATTAGCTGGCAATCTCATCTTAAAGTCCATAGTCCCTTTCAAGTAACTAGCCACCCTTTTGACAGCAATCCAGTCCTTTTGTGTGGGTGTGCTAGTTTTCCTACATAGAATCCCTACTGCACTTGCTATGTCAGGTCTGGTGTTTGTGGTCAACAGTTCCCAATCATCATCATTAGTGGGGTGGTGTAGTGGTTAAGGTGTTGGACTACGACCTGGGAAACCAGGGTTCAAATCCCCACACACTGGGTGACCTTGGGCCAGTCACTGCCTCTCAGCCTCAGAGGAAGGCAATGGTAAACCACCTCTGAATACTGCTTACCATGAAAACCCTATTCATAGGGTCGCCATAAGTCGGAATCGACTTGAAGGCAGTCCATTTCCATTTTTCATTTATTAAATTTATATTCCACCATTCCTCCTAAAGGAGTTCAGTGAAGCAAACACATTCACAACAAAACATTTTAACAGAAACAAAAAAGCATTCTGAAAACAATTAAAATATTCTTAAAAACAGTTTCAGATTTTAAAAGAAAACATTCTTCCATCTAGTAATTTCTGGGTTGCCCGAACAGTCTCCTTCAGCTCACAAATGCCCGGGTAATCATGTGGAGGATGAAGAATGTTCAGCCAAACGATTGAAGATTCTCCCTTCTGATCTTCCTTCTCAATTCATGAAAGTTGGGGGTGGAGCCAGCAGGGGTAGGAATGGTGGGGCATATCTAGTATGTAACTTGTCCCTGAGGGGGTGTGGCTTGCCTTCTGATTCCCAGTTGCTCCTTCACATATTCAAACTGAATGCCTGGAGAAGGCTTTGGTGCTGTTAGCATAATTACATATATTTTCACTGTATAAACCAGGAGACTATGCTTTCTTGAGGGTGGATTTCTTTGCAAGTTTTTGGAGGGGGTTGCTGGCTGCAGAGCTTTTAAAAAGGTTTTTAAAAGAGAACAAAAAAACCCCAAACCCTTAGCTGCTTTGTAAGATTGCTTAGAAATTTCTCTCTTCTTCCTCTGATCTTTCAAGAAGGTTTCATTTTGTAAACACCCAACTAATGGTGGAAGAAGAAGCACTGCCACTTTCTGCACATCTGTAGTTTGTACAGATCAGGGTGATCACTCATCCCATTTTACAGATGTGGAAGACCAAGCCTGAGAATTAATTGCCCAAAGGTGACAGTGCATCCTTGTAAGAACTATTATGCTGAGATCACATCCCAAGCTAACCAGCATACATTTGGCAGAACATTTCAAAGCCTAAGGAAAGGATCAAAAGCATGCATGAGGGCCATGCAGAGCAGATCACTCAAGAAAATGATTTGCTGCATCTTTTCATAGAGGTTTGCCGAGCCTTATAGTGACTGACTGGGCAGGTAGCAGAGGTCACTGGTGGGGTGGGGTGGGCAGAGGGTCACTTGGCAAACAATCGAGCCGCTGCCTGGCACACTACTGCTGCACCCCCCCCCCAAAGCATCACACTGAGCCTTGCTGAGGAGAAGCAAAGCTAGGCCCAAACTTCTTGGCTTGTCTTTCCAGATGGAGCTGGGATGGTAATAGCAGGATGAGCTGAAGAGGTGGAAAGAAGTAGGACCATCTCAACACCTGAAGAAGAAATAGCAGTGGTAGCAGAGATTCGGGGCACTTGGATACGACTAGGCAGGCCCACTCACTATTTCTGGGTCCAGAAGGACTAGTTTGCCGGTGATCACACAGCTGCTTCCTCTTGCTTGCTTGACTGTTCTCCCTGCACAGAACACAGGTTTAGGTTTATTAAATTTATACCACGCTTCCCAGTAAAAATGTCTGTAAATGATTTACAACCAAAGTAAAAAATGACAATACTAAAATCACATAAAATATATTAAAAACAAATTTAACAGTACAATAGCATATAACTGGTGCTGCCCAAATGCTTGGAAAAACATAGGTTGGTAGTCCATCTCAAATCAACCACCTAGTATCATATTATATGTCATATCCCTTTTATAGATAATTTTACCCCCCCTTTAAAAAATAATTTAAAAGATTATTTAAGAGGCCAAAGCTGGAACGCTATGTCATTTTGTGGGAGTACACAGTGGGACTTCCAAGAAAACATACAAAGGATTGCATTGACAGTACTATTCTTTACAACCATATCCTAAACAATGAAAATCTTTCGGAGCTCTGTATAAAAATATTATCCACCTAATGGATCAGAAAGCAAGTAATATATGCTGCTTTTGTGCCACATGGGAAATAAGATCAATTACTTTCTCGTACAAGTCAAATAAATGAAAAATATGAAGCAAAATATGGAGGGGGAAAAAGAAGCAGCAGATGAACAGACTTAAATCCATGGTGAACAGGCTGCCTTGAACAGTTTTGTCATCTGCAGATACACATATTGCCACCAATGCCTTCCTATTTTTGAATGATTTTCAACACTTCTGAAATGAAAATGTAGAGAAACTTGTATAAATAAAACATATTTCCAGTACCCTCACACCAAGTAGAATTTCTTGGAAGTGACTTCCATTAATTTAAGATAAATGTGTTTTGTGTCATCGCCTGATCATAACATTTATCATAGTGGGGGCATTGGGGTCCTAGTTCAATGGATACTTCTTCCGTGCAAATCCCATGGAAATGAACTGGAGCTGCAGAAGAGCCTAGCTCTTAAGACTGCAGTCATTTCAAGGGGGTGTATGCAGAACTTCTTGGTGGATTGTACCCATGTGAATATTACTTACAAATGTGCCCCCAGCTGTTACCAACTGCAACCACACTTGGATTACTGCGCTCCGTTCTATTCACTGCACCTAAATAAAAAAAGATATTGTAGAGCTGGAAAAGGTAGTAGAAAAGGGCAACCAAAATAATCAAGGGTATGATGTAATTCCCCTATGAGGACGATTACCACGTTTGTGGCTTATTAGTCTGGGGGAAAAAAAACAAGGGGGGATATGATACAAGTGTATATAACTATGCACAGTGTGGAGAAAGTGGATAGGGAGAGGTTTTTATCTGCTTCTCATATTAACAGAGCCCTGCATTTAATAAAGCTGAATGGTGGAAGAACTAGAACAGAGAAAAGGATTACCTCCACACCGTGCATGGTTAAACTGTGGAAGTCACTGTGGCAAAATGCAGTGATAGTCACCAACCTGGGTGGCTTTAAAGGGGAATTCTTTAAATTCATAGAGAATAAGGCTACCAATGACCACTAGCCATGATGGATATGTTCTGCCTCCACTGTGGGAGGCAGTATGCATCTAAATACCCGTTTCTGCAGAACATGAGTGGAGGAGTTCTATTGTGCTCATGCCCTGCTTGTGTGCTTCCTGTAGGCATCTGGTTGGCCATGATGTGAACAGAATGCTGGACTACGTGAGCCATTGGTCTGATCCAGCAGAGATCTTCCCATGATCTTATTGTTATGGGTTTGGGAGCTGAGATCAGAGCTTGGAAAAGTTGCTTTTTTGAACTACAACTCCCATCAGCCCAATCCAGTGGCCATGCTGATGGGCCATGCTGGGGCTGATGGGAGTTGTAGTTCAAAAAAGTAACTTTTCCAAGCTCTGGCTGAGATAGATGATTTCTATGAGTCCCCTTCCAGCTGATTTGGAACCCTATATCTGGCGGTGGTCTCTGCAGTGGAGAAACCTGCTCTGCCGGCCAGATGAGTCTCTTTTGGTAATCTAATAGAGTGACCAGGTGGGCTAATGGGAATCAAGTGTCCATTAACTGGCAAATGGGCCAGGGAGATGCTATTGTTATTGAAACTCTTCAGGAGAGTCCCCACTCCTAGGGCCAAAAAAGAGAGGCTTGTGTTTTTTTAGTTGAGTCTGAGGAAAGGCTGGGAACTGGAGACACGCAGAGAGGCTGGCTCCCTGCACCGTGGCTTTAGGATGCCTCCTGTAAGCCTGATGGAAAAGCAAGAATTATTGGAAATGCTGATGCTTTGAACCCCTCCATCTTAAGCTCAGGTTGGAAAGTGTGTAAATAAATAAACCATATTTCATAAAGACACCACAGTCTCCGCTGACCTTCTTTCCAAGGAAACCAAACCCTGGGCAAGCACTGGGACCCCTGGAGATTTCTCACCACTCGGAGACTGGGGTGGCACACAATACTGGTTTTAGAAGTGGGATTGAGTTTCTTGGAAGAAGCATTGGGAGCAAGGTGTGCCTGAGTCAAAATGGAAGGAGAACTAGCAGCCATCCTGGAACAGATGAAATTGATATTCCAGCAGCAAGCAGAACAGATCCAGAAAGGTCACCAGGAGAACCAGCAGCAAAGGCAGCGAGATCGGCAGGAGGACTAGCAGCAAAGGCAACAAAGTGCCAGGAGGACCAGCAGCAAAGGCAACGAGAGCACCAGGAGCACTGGCAACGAATGGGGGAGATATTTGGAAGCACCTTTGGAGAGAAAAAGAAGACCCCAGGTGAGAGCCCTGCCTGATCAGCCACTACAAGGGGTTGAGAGTGACCCGGGAGTCCAGCTGAAGAGCACCCAGACTGGGGTGGCTAAAGAGATCCAGAAAGTGGATGGGCAGCTGGAGGGCTTAGACTGTGAGGAGTTACAATCAGTAGCAGAGAAGGAAGAAGAGGCCTTGACTGTCCAGGAGCCTGCCAGGGGGGAAGACACCAGAAAGCTGGAATTGAAGGAGGACAGGCTGGAAAATGAAGAGGAAGATGTCTCGGAAGAAAGTGGAGTAGAGGCTGGAGAAGAGATGCTGCTCATAGATTTCCCCATTCCATGTGTGCCTGCTGTTGCAGAAGTAGTGAGGAGGAAGAAAATACCTTGGAGAAAAGTGAACTACAGGCTGGAGAAGAGCAGCTGCTGTTAGATTTCTTCACCCCTTGTGTGCCAGCTATGGAAGAGAAAGTGTAGGAGGAAAAGTTGGAGGCATGTGCGCGAGAGGAGCTGCCAGCGCCTGGAGAAATGGCTGTGCAAGAAAAAGCACAGGAGGAGAAGCCTGAGGTGGGAGCGCAAGTCCAAGAGGAGCTCCCAGTGCCTGGAGAGATGGATGAGATAAAATCCTCAAGTGACTTTGCCCCTTGGGTGCCCCATAATGGCTTTATTGGGTGGAATCCAGCTCCTATGACGGGTGCAATCCCTGAGCAAATTCCAGCAGTGGGAGGCACCCAGTGCCCTGTGAGTTTGGAGGGCAAGGGACACTGGGAGGGTTACCTGCCTCTGTTTGGGCCCATGATTCACACTGGAGGTGATGAGGGAGAGCAGAAAGGAAGATTTCTTTCTGCCAGCCTGGGTGGGCTAGGCCAGCTAGTCCTGAAGAAGATGCGCCCAGAGAAAGACTTGTGGCAGGACTTTGATTTGGAGTTCGGGGCAGAAGATGAAGTGGACTGGCTTAAAGACTTTTCCCAGGGCAGAGAGTGGAAGGAAGATGGCTACTGTCTGCTGTGTGCTGATGAGGAAACAAATGTGTTCCTGGAGATACGTCCCAAGGCCCTGCAGGCAGCAGCAGGGATCAGCTTGGACTGGGAACTCCATGAAGCCCCAAGACAGAGGACCATGTGGGCATGCTTATGGGACTGTGTACTGATTTGCTGCAGGAATTCTTTCGGATGGTTTTAGTATTGCCTTTTGAAATGCTGTCGAATTATGCTTCTTCCATGCTTGTGGGGATATAAGCTGTTTAATGGTTGTTTAGGAATTATGCGGATAGGTTTTTGCAGTAATGTTTTAATGTTGAATGTTTAAGATTTACTATACTATGTCAGTTAGACTTTGGGTGCATGCAACTGTCTGGGGGAGCAAGGGAAAAATGTGTCTGTGTTTGAGGGCTGCTGTGCTGCAGTGGCACAAGGCAGGACAAAGGAGCTCCAGTACTGACACTGTAATCTGGTTTAAACATGTCAGAAACTCACTATCTTGGGCACTGCCAAGTATGAGGACTGGGTAAGTGGTTTGGATACAAAACTGTGTCTGGGAGCTCTAAGAAAGATGAGGAAGCCTAAAGGGGGAGCAGTTAATTGAAAACTTGCTGTAAAGGAATGAACTGTTTTTGTACTTGTGTGGAAATGACACTGTACTATGACTATGCTTTTGATGATGTATGTTTCAATGTCTTACTAACCTCTGTTATTCCTTTATAGGAAAAGCTATTATTCTGTTGTTTGTTTGCAGGTCTGGGACAGACCTTTGTCAGGGAAGGGGGTAGTGTTATGAGTTTGGGGGCTGAGATAGACGATTTCTATGAGTCGCCTTCCAGTTTCTGATGTGGAACCCTGCACCTGGAGGTGAGAAACCCGTTGGTCAGATGAGCCTCTTTTGTTAATCTAATAGAGTGGCCAGGTGGGCTAATGAGTCTATCAAGTGCCCATTAACTGGCAAATGGGCTAGGGAGATCCTATTGCTATTGAAACTCTCCTGGGGCCAAAAAGAGAGGCTTGTGTTTTTTTAGTTGGGTCTGAGACTCTTGGACCCCTGGAGAACTCTCACAGCTCAGAGATTGGGGTGGCACGCAACATTATTGTGCTATTTTCTACAAATTGGATTATGTTTAGTTCTATGGTGTATAACTCTGTGTATTTGGTGCATGCTGCATTGCTTGGCTGCCACAGTTCCGCAGATGGACAGACGGGAGAGGAAGTATGTAATATACTAAGCCCAGAGCTTGGAAGTAACTAGTTACAAGTAACGAATTACTTGTAATTCATTACTTTTTTGAGTAACGAGTGGGTAATTCCTTTACATTTTGATTGTAATAGAACTAGGAGTAATTTTACTACTTTTGTGGAGTAATTGTAATGTTTCCAGAATTACTTTTGGGCATTACTGGGGGGGGAGCAGGGGAAGTCTTCTGCTCCTCTGATTTGTGGATGAAAATCATGTGCCTCAAAGTGGGCTTCTGTGCAGTGCCTCTCTTTCCTCGTGCTCTGTGGATGGGTAGGAGGCGATGAGGGAGGAGGCGGAGAGTGAGACGGGGTGGAGTGGAAAAAACAATTTTTTTAAAAAACAATTAGTGGTTGTGAAGAATGGAGTGGAGGGGAAAAGGATCCGGAGGTCAAGAACATGGATAAAGGAGGAGGAGGAGGCAGCAGCAGAATGGAGATAAAGAACTGTGGAGGTGAAAGATGACGAGTGTGTGAGTGAGTGTGTGTGTGTGTGTGTGTGTGTGTGTGTGTGTGTGAGAGAGAGAGAGAGAGAGAGAGAGAGAGAGAGAGAGAATACTGTGCTTGCACTTGTCACACAAAGTGGCCTCCACCACCCTCTCTGGCTACTGTGCTGCATTTGCAGTATTTTAACTTTTTTGCATCTCAGGGGAAAATGTTTGCTTGAGTGAGTGTCCCTTAGTTGGTGGCAGGGCAGGGTCTGGGAGGTGGTTAAGTGAGAGAGATTATGCTTGCTGGCTGAGTGGGAGGAGTTGCACTTGGTTTGATGTGCTACGATCTGAGTAGTGGCCTCTGCCTCCCTCCCTACCACTCTTACCAGCGGAGAGACCACCATTGCTATCTTATGAATAAAAATAATTATTCTACTATCTCTGTATGTGTTTGTTTATTTTTAATGTTGTTTTAAGCTACTTATATGTGCAGCAGCCAAGGCCAGCACCTTGTAGGTGTTTTTTTTAAAGTAACTGAAATGTAACTGTAGTGATTACTTTGGAGGAAAAGTAAAGTAATCAGTTACTTTCAGAGCAATTGCAATTGTAACAGTAATTACTACTTTTTGGGGCCATGTAACTGTAACTGTAATTTATTACTTTTTAAAAGTAATCTTCCAAGCTCTGACTAAGCCACATCTATTGTATAGTGGTGGCATTGTGCTTCTGCTCAGTAGCATTTATTGTGAACAATTACTACTGGTGCTCATTGGTGGCTGGGCAGATTAGCTTGTAATTTATCCCCATGTGCACACACTGCCACTGTTCTACAGCTTTTCTTTTGATAAAAGATCAGCACAAACTGAAATCCTTAGTAGACAGGATATCTTAACAACAATTCATGAAGCAATAACCTCAAGAGTTCGTTGCTCTGTGAGGTTTGGTCTGGAAACTCCAGCTGGTGCAGAAAGCAAAATCTATGCTAGTAAGTGGAGTGGCTTACCCTCACTGGGTAAACCTTTGTTGATGTATCTGCCCTGGCTGCCAATATGCTACTGGGCCAAGTTTAAGGTTTTGTTGCTAGTATATAAGACCCTTAACAATTTGGGATTAGGACACTTGAGAGATTGCCTTATTTCCTATATCTCATGTTGGCCACTACAGTCATCAGATGAAGCTCTTTTGATGGTGCCACTTGTCCCAGGTGTCTGCTCTGTGACAGCACAGAGCAGGGCCTTTAGTGTGGCAGCACCTGTGCTATGGAACAGCCTTCCAGTTACCATCAGACAGGCAACAATCCTATCCGGTTTCGACAGTTATTGAAGATGCTTTTATTCAGACAGGCCTTCCCAGAGAGTTGATCCCAGCCACACCTACTATTAGTTTTGTGAAACAGCAGGTTAATATTTTATAATGTTTTTATATCCTTTTTATTTTGTATAGGATTTTTTGAACATCTGTTATGTTATGATTTTGCTAAACTACTGTTGTACATAGTTTCATTTTTTTAAAATATGAAGCAATTAATGCATTTTCCAATATATAAAAAATTGATAAGTTGCATTTGTACATCTAAGAAAATATTTCTGTAGTTTTTTTAATTGTTTTCAATGTAATAACCTCTAACTGGATCAGGTAGAAGGTTATTTTTATTAACATCATATTTGTTTTTGTTATCTGTAGCTGCCTTGAGTTCCAATTTTGGAAAAGGCAGGGTAAAAATAAAGATAATAAATAAAAAAATTGTTATGTAAAACTGGGATGATTAAATATAGGGTTAATTATTAAATATTCTATACTAAGCAATTCAAGGCTAAGTGTAGCAAACGACTGAGGCAACCATGATTCTACTTTATGGGCATTGCAGTTCCGTTGATATCAATGTGCCCTAAATGTGCAGCACTGTCCTGATATTTATGAGAGGGTGGGTATATAAGTAAACAAATAAAAAACTGGGACCATCATAGCCAAAATTACAGCAGCATACTGATTAACTTCAAAGAATGCAATGTATATTGCTTCTCAAATAAAAACAAAAAGAAAGCCTGTAAATAAGAAAAGACAGTGAGTAATAAGTCAGAAGTAAATGTAATTATCTCATTAAAATATTATGGCAATGCTACAAGACTCATATACTACACACACAGACACAAGTAGGTTGATCTTATTTAAAGATTGCCTTCACCCTCCTTCCCTTAGAACAGATCAATCTTACTCCCACAGAGGCTGAAAACCTGAGGTATATGTATCCTCCCAATAAAGATTTTAGATCTAAGCTTGAAAAAGAATGTGTATTTAGCTGGCTTATTTCCAAAGTTTCAAGAAGCTTGAAGCTTTTGATAGGAGCAACTCTGAACAGCCTAGTAGACAACTAATGATTTGCTTTCCAGACAAATAAATCCATTTTACTGGGGAGGGGGGACAAGACAAATTCTCTCTGAATAGCTTTCCACAGTGTGGGTCACTATACCATGTCTAATGAAAAGGTCATCCCTTAAGGAAGGATATACTGAAAACAGCAAGGACCATCTACCTTTTCTGACTTCCGATCATTCTGCTGAAATGGACCGCAAACGAAACTGAAGGAGATGCCTCAGTCCAGCTATTGTTGCATATCCTGCTTTTCTGACTGGATAGGCTGGGATTTAGCTTTATCACACACCAGAGCAGAGGTCACAGCAACATAAGGTGCAAACATTCTCTTCTAATTTACCTTTCACCACAGAAGAACAATCCCCTGCTGAAGCACTAAATTGGCTAGAAGTTGGGACAAGTTAAAAGAGTGCTAGTAGTACAGTTCTAGTAGTACTGTTCTTCATATGCACCATCTCAGGAATGCTCACAACAGACATGTAAGGTAGGCTTGCAGATGAGGGCTGAAGGAAGAGTGATGTGTGTGCCCAAGACTGTCCAGTGAGTTTGAGACTAAGGTGAGGTTTCAACCACCACCACCCCTAGCATCACAGCTTCTCCTCTCAACATTTCCCTAAATATGCTATATCACCTTAGCAATAGGTATTGTCTTCTCAGAACCTCATAGTCTCATGCCAACTCATCTTTGTTGGTTACTCCTGGCATTTCTCCAGGTGTCAATGCGGTGTAGTATCTACCCTCATCAATCCAGGGTTCCATTGCTATTATAGTCACTGGCCCATGCTCTGGTATGACTCCTAACCAAGCTGCCACTCTTGCCTCTCTGGCTCTAATATGCACATCTGTTCTCACGAATTCATGGTTGTGGGCATCCATCCATCCTGGGGCTTCATCTGCCACATATTTTATGATAGTATATTGATATCCTGTCAACCAGGCTCCATTTGTCATCTCAAAGACTATATATTCTCTGTCTACAGGTTCTCTTCTAGTCACTTCTCACAAATCAACCAGAAAGCTTTCTCTGTCAGCAAACGGCTGTGCCATGATTAAAATGTGTCTTCTCAAGACTTTCATGCCTTGAGGTACAGGGGTATCTATATCTACTCTCCCTGCTTCCCAATACTCTCTGGTTGAGGTCACTCAAGTTTTTCTGTTGGCTCTAAAGGTCCGTCAACACTTTAGACAAATTTTTAGAAAATTTGATTTGCTGCAGTTTATCACATTTCCTCTTCAGGGCACTATTGCTGCTGTCCCATCTGGTCCTGTCGGGTCTCGTCTCAATACCAGCAAGGCTGACCCCCTTGCCAGTGAATGCACAGGGTCAAGGGTTCTTGCTTTCTCCCTTCCTCCATATCTACATAGAGTCCTTGTACAGCGAACGTTAGTTCACCTAAGCTCAGAGGTTATCAACAGCAGTTCTCCAGTGTAGGCAGAAGACAGATGAGACCCCACTCAAGAATTCTTGAGCCTTGGGAGATACCAGAAATTTTCTATTTGGGAGTCAGACTTCAGACAGCAGAATAGTCTTTATAATATATGCTATGTATTCATATCTTGCACACTACAACTAATAAAATGTATTCTAGGTGGCCTTGGCCAACATTGCAGAAATAGAAAAATAGGAATACATACCAGCATGAAAGAAGTTGCTGGATATCCACTTAACATCAAAGTTTAAGACTTTGAAGACACATCCTAGTTAAAACAAGTTAAAATAGATGAAGGACTGAGTTAAATTCTAAGTCGTATTACAGAGTCAAAGTTACAAAGTACATGCAAATTGCTGCCCTGGGCTCCTGCTGGGAGGAATGGTGGGATATAAATCAAATATTTTTATTTATTTATTTATTATTTTATTTATTTATTTATTATTTGATTTATATCCCGCCATTCCTCCCAACAGGAGCCGAGGGTGGCAAACAGAAACGCTAAAAACACTTTAAAACATCATAAAAACAGACCTTAAAATACATTAAAACAAAACAACGTTAAAAACATTTTTTTTAAAAAAGCTTTAAAACATCTTTTAAAAAAGGGTTAAAAACATATTATTAAAAAAAACACATATTAACAAGCAATTCTAACACAGATGCAGACTGGGATAGGTCTCAACTTAAAAGGCTTGTTGAAAGAGGAAAGTCTTCAAAAGGTGCTGAAAAGATAGCTGAGATGGTGCCTGCCTAATATTAAAGGGGAGGGAATTCCACAGGGTAGGTGCTGCCACACTAAAGGTCCATTTCCTATGTTGTGCAGAATGGACCTCCTGATAAGATGGCATCTGCAGGAGGCCCTCACCTGCAGAGCACAGTGATCAACTGGGTAAGACGGTCTTTCAGTATCCTGGTCCCGAGCTGTATAGGGCTTTGTACACCAAAACTAGAACCTTGAACTTGGCCTGGTAGCAAATGGGCAGCCAGTGCAATTCTTTCAGCAGCGAGATGACATGTTGACGATACCCTGCCCCAGTGAGCAGTCTCACCACCGCATTTTGCACCAGCTGCAGCTTCCGGACCAACCTCAAGGACAGACCCACATAGAGTGCATTACAATAATCCAGCCTGGAGGTTACCAGTGTGTGGACAACAGTGATCAGGCTATTCCAGTCCAGAAACGGCCGCAGCTGTCTTATCAGCCGAATCTGGAAAAAGGCACTCCTAGCCACGGAGGTCACCTGGGCCTCTAGTGACAAAGATGGATCCAGGAGTACCCCCAGACTGTTATTGTTCCCCAATAATCCAATAATGAATAAATAATAAAAATAAATGTCATGATACATTACCCATCACATGTCATGGGTTGAATACATGAATGGTTCCTCCTGCTTTCTTCAATGCCCCACTCCAGCAGAGCTGAAGGGTAATGAGTGTTATAAAACCTGGCCTTTTATACATTTTTATATCAAAGAGTGGGCATGTCCCCGTGGTTCCATTATCAGTTACTGCCTGTTCTTGCTGTCTCTTCATGCCTTCTCCTAGAGATGGCAGGTATGACCAGTGTCAACAACTAGTTCACTTAATGTTACCATATAAGAAACTTCCTATTAAACAGCTGTAGTGTTGGCTGACTGCCTAGATGTCTTACCTTATACTGCTTGTCAACAGTCCCATGCAAAACACTACTTTGTTCAGAAGGGAGGGCTGGAAAAAGTCCATTTTCAAAAGAGAACATTTTTCCTCTATGCCGCTTATGTGATACTAAGCTATAAGTTAAACCATGATAAGCAAATATGTTGTTGTTATGTGCGTTCAAGTCGATTACAACTTATGGCGACCCTATGAATCAGTGACCTCCAAGAGCATCTGTCATGAACTGCCCTGTTCTGATCTTGTAAGTTCAGGTCTGTGGCATCCTTTATGGAATCAATCCATCTCTTGTTTGGCCTTCCTCTTTTTCTACTCCCTTCTGTTTTTCCCAGCATTATTGTCTTTTCCAGTGACTCATGTCTTCTCATTAAGTGTCCAAAGTATGATAACCTCAGTTTCATCATTTTAGCTTCTAATGATAGTTCTGGTTGAATTTGTTCTAACACCCAATTATTTGTCTTTTTCGCAGTCCATGGTATCTGCAAAGCTCTCCTGCAATATCACATTTCAAATGTGTTGATTTTTCTCTTACCCACTTTTTAAACTATCCAACTTTCACATCCATACATAGAAATCGGGAATACCATGGTCTGAATGATCCTGATTTTAGTGTTCAGTGATGCATCTTTGCATTTGAGGACCTTTTCTAGTTCTCTTATAGCTGCCCTCGCCAGTCCTAGCCTTCTCCTGATTTCTTGACTATTATCTCCATTTTGGTTAATGACTGCGCCAAGGTATTGATAATCTTTGACAAGTTCAATGTCCTCATTGTCAACTTTAAAGTTACATAAATCTTCTGTTGTCACTACTTTAGCCTTCCTGGCATTCAGCTGCAGTCCTGCTTTTGTGCTTTGCTCTTTAACTTTAAACAGCATTCATTTCAAATCCTGACTGGTTTCTGCTATTAGTATGGTATCATCTGCATATCTTAAATTATTAATATTTCTCCTTCCTATTTTCGCACCTTGCTCATGTTGGGTCCCAAATATGGTTGCTATGTGTATGGTTTTTGCCTGGAGACTCTGGATTTTTAGGGTCCTCTCCAGGTCTCCGGGTAAGTCACCTTAATCTCCGGACTCTCAGCTTTCATTTTTTAAAAATTAAGTTTCTAGGTGGTCTGGTTCTCCAGCTATACACCAAAACATCAGCCGCCGCCCCCAACAACGTCTGTTAAATGAGCTTGTAGCTGGCTGCTCTATCCCCACTCTTTCAAGTTTGTAGCCAATAAGTATTGACCTCCAGGCGGTACCAAGACCATATTGCAAGGCCTGAAAACTGTTGTTTCATAAATTAAGTATGTAGTTTGCAGTCTTTTTCTCTCTTGTGTGCAGAAGTCAAACAAATTTTAAATTTTCTTGGGCTATTCAAGAGAGCAGGGTTTTGAAAACCTTCCCAATATGAAGCTTTAAGCCAATACCCACTTTTCTGGGAGTAAAGCTGCAATGCTAATCCCACATACCTGGAGTCAACCCCATTGAATTCAATAGGACTTATTTTTGACTGTAGTGGTTAGCGTGTTGGACTATGATCTGGGAGACCAGGGTTCAAATCCCCACACAGCCAGGAAGCACACTGGGTGACCTTGGGCCAGTCACTGCCTCTCAGCCTCAGAGGAAGGCAATGGTAAATCCATGTCATCCGTACTTGTCAGGCCCAGGATGTGACTCAGGAACCAGACCAACGGCTATAGTTAATTCGTGTTTTATTAGGGTAATGTCCAAACAAAGACTGCGTTTTCTCATGAAGCAATACAGGGATACAGGTCCTGCGGCATTGGGAAAAAGTTGACAGAGCAAGGGACTTCTTCCCGCCTGTTCTTTAAGAAGGGGCCAAACGGGCGCGCAATCTTTCGCTCCTCCTTAACTGCCCCTCAGGTACTGCCCGCCTTCCCCCCCTTCTGTCCTGTCTTTTCAGCTGTCTGCGTGTGCGCGGTGAGGGGGGAAGCATCACCCCCTCCTCTTCTGAAGTTTCCGATTCCAGGATGGGGGATAGGGGAGGGGCTGATGGTAAACTGCCTCCCCGCTTTTCGGCTGTGAGCAGCCCTCCCTCTTCCCCCTCTTGCTCTGAGCCTGAAAGAGGGGGAGGCGTGAGAATGTCCAGGGAGGGCTCAGGCTCCCCGTTGCTAAGCGACCTTATCACTGGCAGTTCCTCTGTTTCGTCTTCGCTCCAAAGGCGGGAAGTTCCTCCCCCTTCCCTCTGCCATCCATCCAAATACTCTTCTCCCAACTCTCCGGGATCCAGCTCCCCGGGATTGGGACCCCAGCTCTGCCTTCTGACACCATCCCCCCTCCCAGGCTGTGCCCCCCTCCCCTTGTCTGGCTTGGGACGGTGGGGAAAACGTTGATGGAAAAGTTTTACCAATTCTGGAGCATGCACATCAGCTGCATCTTCCCATGATCTGTCAGCCACCCCATAGCCTTTCCAGTGAATCAAGTACTGCAGCTTGTGGCGTCTGATCCTGGAATCTAAGATCTCCTCAACTTCAAACTCAAGCTGCTCATTTACCAGGAGTGGAGCTCCGGGAGGTTCCTCCGGCTGTAACTCACTGGGAGGGGTGGCTTTCGTTAAGAGGGATTGATGGAACACAGGATGTGTTTTAAACGTGTCAGGCAGCTTCAGTCGGTACGCCACGGGATTGATTTGAGTTTCTATTTCGAAAGGACCCACCCTCTTGTCTTGTAATTTTCTACATTTGCCCGGCATCTGGAGGAAGCGGGTGGACAGCCATACCTGGTCTCCCGGTTGAAGGGGGGGGCCCTCCTTCCTGTGCAGGTCAGCAACTCGCTTGTACTCCGTTTTGGCTTTGTTTAACTGCTGTTTCAGTGTCTGTTGCGCCGCTTGCAATTCCTTAAGGAAGTTCTCAGCTGCCGGTACCAGCATTCCTTCTGAGCTGCTTGGAAAGACTTTAGGATGGAATCCATAATTAGCGAAGAACGGGGTTTGTTGAGTGCTGGAGTGCAGAGAATTGTTGTAGGCGAACTCTGCAAAATGCAAATATGATACCCAGTCAGTCTGTTGACAGGACACATAACTTCGTAAATATCTTTCCAAAACAGCGTTCAAGCGTTCCATCTGCCCATCTGTCTGGGGGTGATGGGCGGAGGAGAGTTTTAATTCCGTCTGCAACTGTTTCCACATTGCTCTCCAAAATTTGGCTGTGAACTGAGTTCCTCGGTCTGAGACTACGCTGTTTGGCAATCCATGCAGCTGGTAGACTTCTTTTATGAATAACTTGGCCGTTTCTTTAGCCTCTAAGGCCCCTGCACAAGGAAGAAAGTGTGCCATTTTGGTAAGTAGATCCACCACTACTAAAATGGCTGTCATTCCTTGGGACTTGGGTAGATCAGTTATAAAATCCATGGAGAGGTCCTTCCAGGGTTCGTGTGGGACAGGCAACGGTTGTAACAGTCCTGCTGGTGTCCCTGTTTGTGTTTTTGTCCGCAGACAGACAGAGCAGGACTTTACATAACTCTCAATATCCCGATGCATTTTAGGCCACCAGAAGTCCTTGGCCACGTTCTGAATGGTCTTGTAAATCCCAAAGTGTCCCGCTGTGATGGAATCATGACACTGGCGTAGGATTCTGAGCCTTAATTCCCCTTCTGGCACATATCTGGCGGTTTTGAACCATAACAGTCCATTTCTCCAGTGAAAGGTTACTTCTGAGTCTTGACCTTGTCCCGTCTCCTGCTGATATTTTAGCATGTCTGCATCTTCTTGTTGTGCCTTTTGAGTTCCTCTTCCCATGAAGGCTGGCATACTCCCAACGTTAATTTCTCTGGTGGGATTACGTACTGAGGCTGGTCCTCGGATTCATTTTCTTTGTATTGTGGCTGTCTGGATAAGGCATCCGCTCTCTGGTTTTTGGCTTGGGCATGGTAAGTAATCTGGAAGTTAAACCTAGTGAAGAACTGGGACCATCTTATCTGTCTCTGGTTCAGCTTTCTGGCTGTTTGGAGGCTTTCAAGATTCTTGTGGTCAGAGCGCACTTCAATTCGATGAGAGGTCCCCTCTAGGTATTGTCTCCAGTTTTCAAAAGAGTCCTTGATGGCCAGCAGCTCCTTCTCCCAAACTGTGTAGTTCTTCTCTGCAGGCTTTAACTTCCGAGAGAAGTACGCACAGGGGTGCAGCTCCTTCCCTTCTTGGTCTAATTGTAGCAGGACCCCCCCGATGGCAAAATCTGAAGCATCTGCTTCCACTACGAAAGGGCGGTTTGGATCAGCAAAGCGCAGAATGGGCTCAGTAGCAAACCTTCTCTTCAGCTCCTCAAAGGCCTCGGTGGCGTTCTCTGTCCATTGAAACTTCTTCTTCCCCCTTAAACAGTCAGTCAGAGGAGCTGTTAATTTGGAAAACCCTGGAATGAACTTTCTGTAATAATTGGCAAACCCCAAAAACCGTTGTACATCCTTTTTGGTGACAGGTTGGCCCCAGTCCAATATGCAGCTTACTTTCCCTGGGTCCATCTCCACGCCTTCCGCTGAGATTCGATATCCAAGGAAGTCTAGAGACTTGAGGTCAAATCCACATTTCTCTAATTTAGCATACAGGTGATTTTCTCTCAGTCTCTTCAACACCGTCTTCACATGCTGGTCGTGGTCTTCCTGGTTCTTTGAGAACACCAGGATATCATCTAAGTAACAGATTACATACGTGTCCAACAAGTCTCTAAACATGTCCATGAATTTTTGAAAAATTCCTGGACTTCCACAAAGCCCGAACGGCATGACCGGGTATTCATACTGTCCGTAAGTGGTCAAGAATCCTGTTTTCCATTCATCTCCCTCCTTCATTCTGATCAGATTGTACGCTCCTCTCAAATCCAACTTCGTGAAGATTTTTGCAGAGTGCAGTCGGTCCAGCAACTCTGAGATCAGGGGCAGCGGGTAGCTGTTGGGGATGGTGATCTGGTTCAATGCGCGATAGTCGTTACAGGGTCTGAGTTCCCCCCCTTCTTTTTCACAAACAATAGTGGGGCTCCAGCAGGGGATTGTGAGGGGCGTATGAATCCTCGCCTCAGGTTTTTACCCAGGAATTCCTTCAGGGCCTCCCTCTCATTCTCTGTGAGAGAGTAGATTCTCCCTGATGGGATGCTGGCTCCTGGCACTAGGTCAATCGCACAGTCGTAAGGGCGGTGTGTGGGGGGTAAAGTCTCTGCCTCTTTTTCATCAAACACATCTTTGAATTCTTCATACTTTGGCGGCAGGGTCACTTGCTCGATCTCTTGCACTGCCCCCGCTAAGGTGTTCTTGATTCCTTCAGGTTGACAGTTCTCCTGGCAATACTGCGAGGTGAACCACACCACTGCCTCCTTCCAACTTATTTTGGGTTCATGCTTTGCTAGCCAGGGCATTCCCAGAATCACCTCAAAGTTCGAGAGATCTGACATGTATAGCGAAATGAACTCTTCTTGCCCAGGGATTTGAAGTTTCACTTCCTCCGTGGCTTGTGTCACCCCTCCTGACTTCAGGGGTCTCCCATCGATAGTCTCCACAGCTAGGGGAGCGTCCAGTTTCCACCGGG
The DNA here is from genome assembly GCF_030035675.1 of Rhineura floridana. Taxonomy (NCBI): domain Eukaryota; kingdom Metazoa; phylum Chordata; class Lepidosauria; order Squamata; family Rhineuridae; genus Rhineura; species Rhineura floridana. Next base: position 73,106,794 of record NC_084483.1, on the reverse strand, counting down.
AAATTCCATGACGCTTGACTAACTTTGCATCAATAAAATTTGTGGAGGCTCCACTGTCAATTAAGACAGTGGAATTAAACACCACTCCTCTGGAAGTTGTAATCCGAATAGGCAAGACCAGCACCCCCTTTGAGGGAGGTTGGATCGTTGGGGGGCCTTTATACAACGCTGCCCCCAGTCCACCGGCCTGCACGTGGACTGGCTGTTCTAGTTTCCCGACGGCTCGGCTTTCCCCCCTTTCAGTCCACAGTCTCTGGCCACATGGCCCGGCTTTGAACAATAAAAGCATAAATGTTCCCGGCATCATCTTCCCTTTTCTTCTTCTGACAGTCTTGGCCTAGCCCCTCCCTGTCCCTCAGTTGCATTACCTGCCATCCCTGCAGTGGGAAGGGTCTTGTTGCGGGATGCCGAGGCTGAGTATCTCGGGACCTCCTGCTTCCTTTCCAGGTGCCTTCCTTCCATCCGGTGATCTATCTGTAGGCATAGCCGGATGAGCCCTGGTAGGTCAGCGGGGGGGGGGGAGGTCCTGGCCAACTCTTCCAGGATTTCAGCATTTAATCCACTCCGGTACATAAACATCAGGGCGGCGTCATTGTAACCAGTTTCCTGGGACAGAATTTTAAAAGCGTTAGTGTACTTGGAAATAGTCCCTTTAGCTTGCTTCAGAGCGCCTAGTTGCCGCGCTACTGTTTCAGCCCTTTGCGGGTCTTGAAACATCTTGGTCATCTCCTGTATAAATCCTCTGTACCTTCCTAAGACAGTATCCTTTCTCACGAGATACGGAGTCACTCATTTTGTAGCTTCTCCCTCCAGGAGGCTAATCACGAAAGCTACTTTAGCCCCATCGTCTGGAAATTCCGTGTGCCTGACATCCAGATATAACTCACATTGAGCCACGAAGGTTGCCAACTGATCAGTTTGTCCCGCGTATTTTGGGGGCAATCCAATGGGAACCTTTACTACGGCAGCTGGAGGGGCTGTTCGCATCTGGTCTATCGTGGCCTTCAAGGTTTGATTATCCGTCTTCAGTGCCTTGACTGCTGCTAGCAGGGCTTGAACGTCCATCTGCAAATCAGCTACCTTAGTCCTCAAGAGTTCCACTTCTTCCGTCTCAGAAGTGGGGTTCGTCCCCCCCGCTGCTCCCTTTGACATCTTGTCCCAGTCAAGTGAAGAGAGCGTTGAGGGTGATTTAGGTGGCTCTGTCAAGCTGTCAGGCCCAGGATGTGACTCAGGAACCAGACCAACGGCTGTAGTTAATTCGTGTTTTATTAGGGTAATGTCCAAACAAAGACTGCGTTTTCTCATGAAGCAATACAGGGATACAGGTCCTGCGGCATTGGGAGAAAGTTGACAGAGCAAGGGACTTCTTCCCGCCTGTTCTTTAAGAAGGGGCCAAACGGGCGCGCAATCTTTTGCTCCTCCTTAACTGCCCCTCAGGTACTGCCCGCCTTCCCCCCTTCTGTCCTGTCTTTTCAGCTGTCTGCGTATGCGCGGTGAGGGGGGAAGTATCACCCCCTCCTCTTCTGAAGTTTCCGATTCCAGGATGGGGGATAGGGGAGGGGCTGATGGTAAACTGCCTCCCCGCTTTTCGGCTGTGAGCAGCCCTCCCTCTTTCCCCTCTTGCTCTGAGCCTGAAAGAGGGGGAGGCGTGAGAATGTCCAGGGAGGGCTCAGGCTCCCCGTTGCTAAGCGACCTTATCACTGGCAGTTCCTCTGTTTCGTCTTCGCTCCAAAGGGGGGAAGTTCCTCCCCCTTCCCTCTGCCATCCATCCGAATACTCTTCTCCCAACTCTCCGGGATCCAGCTCCCCGGGATTGGGACCCCAGCTCTGCCTTCCGACAGTACTGAACTAGATGGTACCAAATGGTATGAGTCAGTGTAAGGCAGATTCCTTTGCTCCTAAAAGTGGAAAGAGACCCAAGAACCACAGTGACTCCAAAATTTATTTATGTATTTTATTCATAACATTTATATACTGCTTTATTGTAAAAAATCTCAAAGCAGTTTACAGAAGGAATTAAAACAATAATATTGTTGGCAAAAACAGTTAAAGACAGGTATTTAAAAACATTCAAAATAATAAAACCAACAATGAGTTAAAAAGAGATTTAAAAACCCGATAGCTTCTATATTTCTGGGTAAAATGGAAATGCACTGCCTTCAAGTCAATTCCAACTTATGGCGACCCTATGAATAGGGTTTTCATGGTAAGCGGTATTCAGAGGGGGTTTACCTTCCTCTGAGGCTGAGAGGCAGTGACTGGCCCAAGGTCATCAGTGAGCTTCGTGGCTGTGTGGGGATTCAAATCCTGGTCTCCCAGGTCATAGTCCAACCCCTTATCCACTATACCACACTGGCTCTATATTTCTGGGTAGACTTGCCTAAACAAGAATGTTTTTAGCAGATGCTGAAAAGAGTACAATGAAGGTGTCTGCCTAATGTCAATAGGCAGGGAGTTTCAAAGCGTAGGTGCTGCCACACTAAAAAACTGATTTCTTATAAGAGCAGAACAAGTACTGTGTGGCACCCATAACATGGAAAGTACACCTTGAACTTGGCCTGGTAGCAAATAGGCAACCAGTGCTGATTTCAGAGCAGAGGTATTATGTGCTGACAGGGTCTCACTCATGTCAGCAATCATTCCACAGCATTCTGCACTAACTTCAGCCCCTGGGTCAGGTTGTGCTGTATGGGGATTTCTGTGAGCTTGGCTTACTGGCTGCCAGGATTTTTTTAGTTTTGGTTTTTGGTTAGGAATCCTGACTGGATGTGGGATGCTGAGTGTTCTGCCTAATTCACAGGAATTTTGTTGTTGTTGGCATGGCATTGCATTTAGGGAATCATTACTGTCATTCATTTTTCTTTTTCTATTTGCATTTCATTTACCTTTAACCTCACTCTCTTAGTGAGGTTAAAGAATAGAAGCAACAACAGTGGTTCCATGTGCTCAGCTCAATTCCCTTAAACCCACTAATGATGCATCTTGTTGGTTACTTTCTTGCCCAATAGTAGTAAAAGAGAATTCACATACTGGAAAGTGTGGCTGCAATTGTTTTTGTTCACAAGCTGCTGCCTGTGAAGGTAGACCAAACCATGTGTGTTTTCTATCTGTCAATTATTACTCACTGAAATTGGGTTAGCTGTCAAAGTGAGTTTATAGCAGCCCACACAGTAGACAGAAAAGAGTAGAGAATCTTCTTCAACTTACTCATTTCTCAAACCTCGTTCTGAAGCGAAGGGCCAAATCTGTAAAGCAGTTTGGAGCAGCCATGTTAAAAGGCAGGGGAGGGCATTCCAGGCAGGGGGTTGCCAACCCTGCTTGGATATAGATATCTTTGCAGAGGATCCCTAGTCAAACTTTACCAACAGCACAATCCTAACCATATCTACTCAGAAGTAAGTCCTATTGAGTTCTATGGGGCTTAGTAAGTGTGGTTTGCATTTCAGCCTTCAGAGGCATCCATCTTTACTCCTGAGTGCTCCCATCTAACACCTCCATGACACTAGGCTCATTTCTTCCCACACTGCCTTCTGGTGGCCTGAGAGCACTTAAACCTTCTTGCCAGAAGCAAGTAGGCTAGATTAAATGTTCCGTACCCAGGCTCCAACGTTTAGCTAAGATTTCGTAATTTCCCATCAGAGAAATGTTTTTGCCCCCACACCCATAAAGAAGACTCATGAGACATAGCGTTGGTTTAAGTGTTATATTTATAAAATGTAACATATTTCGAATCAGAATTCAACATAAGCAATCAATAAATTATAACGCGGGCAGGTGAGGAATTTAACTATTCTGGCGGGGATGCAATCTCCCCAGAGCCCTGGGCATGTATCACAGCTGATAGCTGTGGCCCTCCAGGCAAAGATGTGGGCTTTGACTTCCTCCTTGCTAGGTGAGCCTTGGGAGTAGATCCCCTATGCACGTCCTGGCCCCGCTGTACTCACGTTCACCCCAATGCATATGACAGTTCACACGGGCACCCACCAGTTACCTGCAGACCCGAAAGCCTGCAAGAGTCCTTACCCAATAATGCCTCAGTATACCTACATATTTCGTCCCCAAATTCCTCACCTGCCCGAACTCAATGCCACAAGAGGCTCATAGCTCATGTTTATACGCCTCATCCCACTAACCTTAACAAATCCACCAACCCCATGTGCAAATCCTCCAAGAACATATCACCTCCTAGTTCAAAGAGGTGAACCCCATCATCCCTAAATAATTGGGGGAAATTGTTGAAAATCCTCGGGTTGGGATGTAAGCCCACCCTTTCTCCAGTGCAAGCTTCTTAACTATTCTGTTCACACCCCGCCTAGCCCGATCAATTTTATTCGGATGAACTGCTCCCCTCCATACCTGCCACTCCAGTAGTGCGGACCAGACAACCAAAAGATGGGGGAAATTGTGCCTGATCCATCCCAAATCATGCACCACTTTATAGAACAGATCTAAGCCAGATTGCTGGACAAGATCGTTCTCACCCAAATGAACAACTAGGGTATTATCTGGGTGGCCGACCAAAAATACCTGGCACAGTGTAGGAAGAAGTTTGCCCCATAGGATTCCTCTCCTAACCTGCCAGTGCAAATTAGCCATCACTGAAAGACAGAGCTGGGTTCCCATATCTGAGGAGGAAGCCCTCCTGAGGGCCCAGAATTAAATGGAATGCCCACATAAAACACGCACTGGGTCCCATAGGATCATGAGACCTGGAACAAGGGAGAAAACAATTACTAAACACAACAACATCAACGTTTAACATACCAACTGAACAAAAACCGTGCAGGTCGCTATCTGCCCTTGGCTGCAACTCCGTGCACACCAGCAGCCATATCAGCCATGAGACTACAGATTTCTATCTGCCCTTGGCTTTCCACTGATATGCACTACCACCCACAGAACGCTGACTGCTTCCTCGCAAGGTGCGCTAACATCAATATCAGACATATCCTTTGAAAGCTGCAGATTGCCATCTGCCAATAGCCTGTATTTTGGAGGCTGGGAAGCCCATTAGTGCCTCCCGAGAGCAAACTGAATCAGTGAGGAAGAAAGCCATGAGCACAGCTAGGTTGCTGAAGGCTTGGGCTGCCCCTCCCTGCTGAGTGGCTGCGTCGCTGCCAGGGCCCAGTAGACCTGTAAGGAGGTCTGCGCGCGAACGCCCACTAACCCTCTGACCAGTCTGAGGGCGCACTAGGACCAACCAACTGCCCTGCCCGACAGGGGAAAGAAATTGAAGAGCCGCCACTCCTGGGACAGAGCTGGGGAAAGGCTGATGGCACTCCTGTCTAGGCTCCTCCCAACAAAGGCCACCATGCCAGGAAGGCCTCGGCATCAGCCTGCTCCAGAGCCACAATCATGCAGCCACTCCTTAGTGCAATTGAACGCAAGGAGGATCTAGGGGTGGAGCAGTCTTAAATGCAACCACTCCACTCCCTCCAGTTGACCTAAGACGTCACTTCACCCCACTCCCTCACCCAATTGGGAGTGGCCCTCCTGAGTCCTCCCTGCCCAGATGGGGTGGGGGTAAACCCGCCCCCACTTGACTGTGGGAATGCTTGAATTGTATGCTCCAAGCAACTGTGGTTGATGCTCAATGTATCATGCTTAATGACATCACTCAGACCCACCCCTGTGACATCACTCAGACCTGCCCCTCTGACATCATTAGGGCCCATCCCTGAAATCTCAGGGTTTGGGATGCTTCTGACCTGGCAACCCTAGTCCCAAGTTGTGAAGGCATGAACTATGCTTTCTAGGCTGACATTTGACCTTTTGTTCCACTCACTCTTGAGTTGTAGGCCACATTCTCTTTTACATCTGTTAGGAAATACACATATACCTGTTGTCACAACAGATATAAACAAATGTTAAATCTTTTTGTATTGGTACTACATGTGGTACTTTCTGCATGGATTCAAATCAGTAAAAGTGCAGTTCTCTTTGGGTATAGTTTAGGAATATGTTGGCTTTATGAGATAAGGCTGATTGTCACCCTTTAGCAGGGAAAGATAATCTGTGGTCCTCCAGCTGTTGTTAAACTCCGATTCCCATCAACCCCTGCTGGCATGGCCAATACTCAGATACAATGGGAGCTGTTGTCCAACAAGAAGTGGAGTTACTGGCTAGCCACCCCTGCCATGTAGAGTCCTGGTCCCAGCTCATATATTATCTGCAATGACAATCTCACATGTTGGTGGAGTGAGCATTTTTCCTTCCCCAACATACCTAAAAGAGCATGTTGGAGTTTCATGTATAGGCCCACACAAGCAAAGCTCCACTAATTAGACCAATCTTTCTGCTTCAAAAGGAGGGAATCACTTTGTGCAATTGTGGTGGTCGTGTATGTACAGACGTCCCCCATAGAGTATCTGCATCATGAATTCATCTAGCTGCATGTGAAGGGGAGGAGGATAGCAGGGAGAAGGGCCCACTCTTCCTCCACCATCAAAGTGAGACCTCTGCTGTAGAAACAAAGAGAAAACCAGGACTCATTAAATAGCGTATTGCAAAATAAAGCAGTCCTTGCCTTCTTTGAGATTTTGATTCAAGCCAAAGATAATTGTAGATAAATTTCCCAATTCTATACACTTACTCCAATTCTATGTGTATTTACTGGGACATAAATCATTCTGTATTCTGTATTGCTAATCAACAATGTGTAGGATTTGTACCTTAGTCATTGATGGGACTTTCCTTAATTTTAAGAACAGATATAAGAATGTTTTTATTCCTGTCCTTGTAAATCACTTTGAAAAATTACTTGTAATGGCAAGAGATATAAGAATATATTTAAATAAATACATAAAATTCCTCTCTATTGCTTTCAGTAGGATGTGCAGTACAATGCTATGCTTGTGTCAGGGCTGAGAGATGGGCAGCAGTCTGGAATGAGCCAGGAGCCTAGAACCAGGAGGTATGAGACCAACTAGTAATCCAAGCTGCAAAGAAAATCAGGACGGAAACTTAAGAGGCTGGGTAGAGAAGCAAGCCAGAACCCAGGACAGGAGAATAGCCAAGATGCATGAACATACCAGACCTCAGAAAGACTTTGATGTTCAAGCAGTGCTCAACTGGAACAGGAAATAGACCTTGTTTCCTGCTTAAGGAAGATATTGTCTAGATGTTATACATTATTCTATTCAATGAAGGCTTACCATTTCATTTCTCAATTTATAGCATACTAGTGGCTACAGGGGTGTAGTTGTCCAGGGTCTTGGGGGGGTCTTAGACTCTTTACTTTCTTGGGACCAGGGTCTCAGCAGGGTCTCTTTGTCTCCAGTGTCCTACAAGCCAATCAGCATGAAAAGGAAGTGTGTTAGCCGCTGAAAAGAATCCTCTAACTTGTTTCCTTGTCCTTCCCTGCTGATTGGAGCCAATCAGAGCGACAGGAGCTGAGTCAGCCACTGAGAAGACTTTGTTCAGTAGCCAACATGTCTCCTTTCATGCTGATTGGCTCCTATGGACATCTAGTTTTGTGGGGGAAGGCATTAATAAGGATCTCATTCTCAACCCAGCAGCAAAAGGAAAAAAGGTGGAAGAGGATTTGGCTGTGACTGTCATGAAGGGACCCTGCACTTCTGAATTTGCCACTACATTACTGTCTGGCTAGCTCTCAGATAACATGATGAGCTGTTGTTCTTCAGTTCTGTTATTACCCAGCTAGGTATTGTGTATTTTCCCCAGTGTCTTTCTCATCAAGTCCCACTGTCTCCCCACAGCAGATCTGTGAGCAGTAACTATCTGGCAATCCTGTTGCTTGTCAAATAGAGGTGTCATGCAGAAGTCAAAGACTTGTTCTCTGCTACCCTGGACTAGATATAATGGTCTTAAGTTACAGGAGGGTAGATTTTGGTTGAACATCAGGAGAAGTGTCTTAATGATAAGATCAACAATGGAACCAATTAGCTAGAGAAGTGGTGAGCTCTTCCTCCCTGGCGATCTTCAAGCAGAAGCTGGACAACCAACTGGTGGGGATGCTCTGGCTCTGGATTTCCTGCTTTGAGCAGGAGGTTAGACTTGAAGACCTACAAGCCTCCCTCCTATTCTATGGTCACATCCACACCATACATCTAAAAGCACTCTTATATCACTTTAAGAGTCATGGCTTCCCCCAAAGAATCCTGGGAACTTGTTTGTTAAGAGTCTCTTAACAACTCTCAACATCCTTAACAAACTATAGTTCCCAGGATTCTTTGGGAGGAAGCCATGACTCTTAAAGTGGTATAAGAATGCTGTAAATGTATGTGTGGGTGTGACCCATGATTCTATGATCAGCAACTAAAAATATGCATATTTCTCTTCAGGAGTGGAAAGTCACAGACATTGGCTACCTCCCTATTGAGACTGTGATCAAATTAAGTTCTTTCTCTAAACTTTTTTTAAATTATTTTTAAAAGAGCCACATAGATAAGAAACAATTTCTTTTGGCTCCATTTTCCAATGCTGCTTTAACTCTTCTCAGCATGATGTCCAGTCATGTGATTTATCTGCAATGTGATGAGGAGGAAGTAATGAGCTACCTTTTAATGAAGGTTTATGAAAGGCAGACCTTTTTTCAGAGACAGAAAGGGAGGGAACATCTCATTGTTATGTTGGGGAGGATCATGACTTGCCAATGCATTTCATTAAAAGTTGAACTTGAATCAAAGAGATCTAATGTTGGAAAGTTTGACTGGTTTTGAACCCATGCCATGTGCCTTATCTGTTCAAGTCAAACGTGAACACCTAGGGAACAGAGTCCAGACATTTTAATACACATTTAAGACTCTGTAACATCAAGCACATCTCTCTGATTGAAGCAAATAGTTGTCTGCATTCTTCAGATTCACAGACATCCCTGGCCACCGCTTTCGTCCACATCTACACTTTTATTTCACCTAAGCCTATGAACCAACAACATATGATCCATCACATTGGGTTTTCTCAAGGAGATGCCAAGCAATGGTGGTTCTCCAGTTTCTACCTCAAAAGACCTGGCTCTTTTAAGTGGTTATTTGAGTCTGCTTTTTACACAAACATCTCTCAACCATAATATTACTCATGGGCTACCCTCTTCTTCCCTTGAGACTGTGCATTCTTGTTTTGTATTGTTTTTAAAGTGTAACTTGGGAAGGAGCTCATATGTCTTTCAGGTTGAATACTTACATTAGTTTTTAAAAATTATTTTCCAGAGCTCTTTTGACAACTGTGAGTATTATTAGTGCTGATAACAGAGGAAGTAAGAAATAAGGGTTCATTGGAATAACCAGGTTGTATTTAATCCTTATCTCTTTGTCTATAAATTGTGAATATTGGTCCACGATAGTTAGTTTAATAGTATTGTTTTAGCAGATTTCCACATCAATTCTCTTGTCTGTTATTGATTTCTTCTGCTGTTGTCAGCATTATAGATTTAAGCCTTCACTCTACATTATTCTTCTACGATCAATATGTTACTTTATTGATGGAATGATTTACATATTGAGGTTGCTTTCTGCAATCTGCTCCATGTACACGGCTTTATGGTATAACGGGATTAATTTTTTGTTCAGTCGTTTGAAAGCAGATTATTTATCATAACCTTTCCTCCCCCCCTCAGCTGTCCCATGATACTAAGAGCTCATTTTATGGTCTCCCAACACGCCTTACAGTTTTTGCATCTGCACTTTGAATGAGTTACTACACACCCAGAAAATGCTTTTAGTGTCTTGTGCAATTTTATTATTTCCCCCAAATGTGTCTGTAAAGAATAGGCAGCGAACTATTCATACTTATGACGAAGAATGTATTAAATAATTTTTAGTTCTTGCCGCAGCATCTGTTGAAAGAATGCAGGAAAATGAAGATGAAATCAATGGGATTATGGGATTCTTTGGCCTGGATTGTGGCTTGTGTTACTAAAACAAACTTGGTAAGTCTGTGAATGGGGTGGATGATTTCATCAAAGAAGTGAATTGGGTTTTTTATATATAAGAAGTTTTTGGACTTTTAGTTATCAAATCCAGGATTTTCTATATTCCCTCACTTCCTACTTAGTACTGAAAATTACTAGGGTTTGTTAAATGGTGAGGCAATAGTAGTCACATGTGTTTGACAGAGCATTGGCAAAATGATTGGTTAACAAACCAGTTCACAGGACAGACGGATATTAGTAGGATTCACTTCCAAGAAAATGTGTTTAGAATATAATTTCCAGTCCTACATAGATGGAAGCAAGATCACTATGGATGAACTTTATGGGTTCACACAACCTATAAGGGTTGACATATAACAAATCTTAAGAATTACAACAGACTTCTGAAAATTATATTACTTGAGCATTCAAAACCCAAACATTTTAATAAGACTGTTTACTTCTAGAATTGTTGGAAAACATTTCCACCTTAGGCCAAACAAATGGAAAATAGATAACAGTAAATAGTGACCAAGAAACTGCTTTTTCTTTTGTTTTAATAGTTGATTAGAGAAGATGTATATACCATAGGTGTGCATTCTTCCTGATTTCCTCTTTGAAAAGATGCTCTTGTGCAAAGAAGTTTTCCCATTCATGGAAGAGGCTTTAATCTAGTCAAGGGTTCTGCAAATGGAAGGGATTCTTTTTTTCCTAGTTCCCCCAGCCCCCCTGCATGTGCCCACATGCCTTCCCATGCTGTTATGAAGGATTTGGAACAGATTTTTAGCAGGCATAGGGGACTGCAGGCAAAAGGGGAAAATGATGTCAATTGCTTCCCTCCTCTGGTGCACAGGAGCACTGTTCCATGAGAGGAACTCTGTTCACAGATCTCTGGATTCAAGTCATAGTCCTAGAAATAATTCACAAATTGAATCATGCATTTAAAGCTGAAGTACAGTACACAATGTTTGACTCTCATTTGAAAACCAGACAAATTGTTCTGCTTACAGGTTCTTCATCATTTTACAATACCATTCCCACTCTAGGGAGGGGGCAAATTTTTCTCACCTCTCCCCCTCGGGAGGAAGTCTCAAGAGGGAGGAGTTGAGCTAAATTTATCGGGCTCAGTGGAGGCTAATCAGAGGGGGGCAAGTCTGTCCCCCTCTTAACTGCCCCCAGGGTCCTCATTCCTCCTGGTGTCGTCCCAGTATGGAATTAGCCAGTCGCTTTCAAGGGGCTGGGTGGGGATTTTAGGGATGTTCCTCAATTGGCCTTTGATGCACTTTTTTTTTGCCTTCTCCATACTCTCCCCCTTTGATTGGCTTGTGGTGAGTTTGGGTGTGAATTTGGCTAATTGGTTCTTCTTTGGTAAGTTGATTTGATCACTGGTAGCCCAAATAGCAGACTGGAATACCAAGGCACACTGGGACATGAGCCTTTTCTCCAACCTCCTTCCATGGCTAATTGGCTTGGGAGGCCTTTTGATCTCATGCTCTTGCCATGTCTGGCAAGCACCTCCTTCTGAATGCTGAACATTCACATTGGAGTCAAGTCACAACATCCATGACTCCCCTTTATGAGGAAATGGGGAAATGTGCCTCACATCTTGCTTATAAAGTACAGCTGGGGTGATTTTGCTGAGGTGTGTAGGCAGGCGGTCTACCCTCCTGTCAGCACAGGTTAACCTGCCTACACTTAGTTACATTTGTTGCAGACACTTTTATTAATAAATATAACCTTAAGCCAATGCTGGACTCTCGAGTCTTCCTTCTGGTGTGTGGGCAAACGCTCTCCACCAATAGGTTTGCATCATTGACACTTATCAATCTAACCCCTTTCCCTTTCAAACACTCTCCAGATAGATTGTATTGTGCAATCAAGACCCCTGTTTTATTGTATTGTATATATTATTTTTTTGTACATTGGTTTGATATTTTATGTTACACAGTATATAAATTCATGTCATGAACAGATAAATAACATGATTTTCTGGTGGATTCCAGTCTGCTATTTGGATGTAACTGGCATAGCTTTTCTTACACATCAAAAACATTCATATTTGATATCAATCTTATATACATCTCAAAAAAAAAAACTGAGGACAAACAAAAACCTTCTGTTCGCTTTGCCATGGTTGTTATGCAGGTATTCTCAATTATACAGAAGCTTTATTTTTCCTGCTATCTGATATTCTGCCAGAGAGCTAAGGCTATATGCCATATGAATTGATTACTTTTACAAACACTCTATCACTCCTTAGTCTGAGTAGCTGCCATTGCTGAATAGATGTGTGTAAGGAAAAACTTCCCAGTCAATTTTATTGTGCTCCAGAGGACAGAGTTTATTCAGAATACGTATACCAATAGCGCTGTTGGGAGAGAAGTTCCATAGAACTAACTCTAAAGGAAACCAGACAATGCATAGCTTTGTGATTACACGTCATGCATACATGAATAATCACCACACACCAATCTAGATAACCATGGTCTCCCACCTTGGGTAGTCACTTAGCACATTTTCGGCCTTGCCCATCCATGTATTAAAAGAAAAGTACCAGATGTGTCATAAAATGTATTCTAAAATCTAACACAGTTCCAAATCATCTCTGTCAATGTACTCTTCCTCTGTACCCTTCTACTGTTGTTCAACCTAACCACAAACTTTCCCAATGGTTGCTTCATATGTACTTTTGATTTTAGGCAGAGCATAGTTCCTCAAAAATATTTCTTTAAAATAACATAGAACAAGAGCAGGAGATTTAATATCTGAGGCCTACTGTAGCCTGGCTGGCTAAAGCAAAGAACACAGACCCTCCAGTAAGGGTCTTCAGGGGTCAAAGGTCAGAAATCCTTCCTCAGATGTCTCTGTGTATTCTGTAGTTACCCTAAGTAGATGTGGCCAGTTATCTGTAAGTGTGAAAAATGTGTACAGTAGGGCCCCACTCATATGGCAGGTTAGGTTCCAGACCCCCACCGGAAAGCAAAAACTGCCAGAAAGCAGATCAGCTGTAGCACGGGGGTCTGGAACCTAACCCGCTGATTGCACCAGAGGGGGAGAAGAACAGATCTTCCCCTCCTCGGGTGCGATCAGCTCAAGCGGGAGTCTGATCGCGCCAGAAGAGAAGATTGGCTGTAGCGAGCTGTGGCTGATATTTCCCTCCTCGGGTGTGATCAGCTGGAGTGTGGGGAGCTCCAGTCCCCCCTCCAGCTGATCACCCCGCTGGCACCGTATTAACGGAATGCCAGAAAGCGGGGCCCTACTGTACCTTGGTTAGCTGTATTAGAATATCTATATCTTCATATATCTCACATTAGAGAATCACTTAACTTGGGTTCTGATCAATTAGCTTTCAGGGATTTGTAACAGAGTTATAAATATTTTTGAACTGTTAGGAAAAAAAACCTTAATGCTTATATTATGTAGCAATATGTTTTGTATATACGCTGTTGTATGCGGACTCCAGAAACTGGGAAAGGGCAAGAAATCCTGTGATCTTGTGGCAAGAGGCATTAGTGTCTTCCTGTTGTCTTTTTTCTACTTTTTCCAGATGCAACAACTCAAACCAAAACACTATGCTTCATTGTTGCTAAGAAACCAAACAAAAAACGTGGACATCTTGATGGGTTTAGCCACTCATGTTTATACCATAACTAATTACCATTCATGCATCAGTCATTTCTCATCATATGGATTATTACATAAGAACAGCACCTTTACTATGAATATTTATTCCCATGGTTTCCAAAAACAATAGGGAAAGAAGCAGGCAATTTGGAAAAACAAACAATACAGTTAGGTGAATAATTTCTTGTCTTTTCAGAATAACTCAAGTAAACAAACAAACAAAATCCTCCTTTATTTCTTATTATGTATACTAAAAGCATCTAGAATTGTTGCTCATCAGGTTTATAAATATTCCAAGGCATTACATGTTTCCAAGAATTCCATTACAATAAGATTAAATAAATAACAGATACATACTGCGGATAAAGTGACAAAAATAACATTATTTTTAAAAGATGGCTGATGCCTGCTCTTTAGATAAGGTACTTCGGAAATGCAACATCCACACCAACAATTTTATCATAATAACTACATCCTTATTCAGGAAATATTTTCCTGGGTAGGACCAACATGTGAGTGGGGCTGTGTTGAATGACCCCCAAAATAGTTATGGGAGGCTATTGCTCAGCACCATGGGAGCTTTTCTGTGGTGTTTGGCAGGGTTCCATCTCATTTCCTATGCTATTTAACGTATATAGTGGGAGCTGTCATCCAGAGTTTTGGAGTGAGGTGCCATCAATATGTAGATAACACCCAGCTCTAACTTTCTATTCCATCTGAATCAGAAGAAGTGGTTGAGGTACTAAACAGGTGCTTGGAGGTGGTGATGGGCTGCATGCGGGCCACTAGATTGGGGCTGAATCCTGAAAAGACAGAGGTGTTATGTGTTCAGAGTTCTCATGTCTGGGGGTGGGGAGATGGCCTGTTCTAGATGGAAGGAGCAGACGTACCCCCCCCCAAAAGGAGCTTGGGGAGTGCTCCTGCATCCAACATTGTCACTGGAGGCTCAGGTGGCCTTAGTGGTTAAGAATGCTTTTTTCCAGCTCTGGATGATTCACCAGCTTTGGTTCCTTCTGGACAGTGATGACTTGGCCACAGCATTCCATGCTCTGGTAACTTCCAGATGAGATTATTACAATGTGCTCCACATGGGGCTGCCCTTGAAGATGCACAGATACCAGGAGTTGGGGCTACTTGATGCCGCCCAATCATGCTTTAGCCTTACCTGTGAGTATAAAACCTGAACAGGGCTTTTATAACATGGTCTAATGGTAATTTTCATGCTTACTGTTTTAATTCTGTACCATTGTGCTTGGACTGTCTCTATCAAGGCACTATCACATGGAGGGTTTTTGTTTGTTTGTTTGTTTCAGTTTTAGGCTGCAATCCAACCTTTACAAATTTACCAGATAGTAAGTCTCATTGAGCTCAATGAGTCTTTCTTCTGAGTACACATGCAGAGGATTGCCCTGTCCAACAAGATGACTTGCCATACCCAACATCCACAAGCTACAGAGCAACCTGGCCTGTCTCTATACTGCTTCCTACTAGAATAAATAGCAGTTTTGGCTACAAAGTTTAGAGCAGGTGGCAAAAACCAAAGTAGGGAGCTTCATCCTGGTTGATATGTTTTAGTTTTACTCCTCAACTGCTATTATTTGTTGAGCTTTATATTTATTTCATTTCAGTCTCATGTTTTAGAAGCTTTACCTACTGTATAGTGCCTAACTTTTTATACAGGCATTCAAAACAACACTGTTTTTTTACTTTGTATTCATATTTCATAATAATAACCTGTTCCTTGAAATATTTTTTTTTTCATTTTAATTTAGCATGGCAGCACCACATCAGCCATGGGCTTCCTGCTCCATCCCTTATTTTAATTCTAACAATTTTTTATTTTATATTTTTAAAAAGGTTTGCACTGGTTGCTTTGCCTAGAATCCTTTCAGGTGAGAGCAAATCAATGATTTTGGTAATTGATTTTTCTGATACATTGTTCTCTAGCCTATTGTTCATGTATAGCTTCTTTCTTTACACACGTGGAAGTATTCTTTATTGAGCTGGGCCTAGTTATGCCCTTTTCACAGGTTGATACTTTTAATTTAGTTGAGCTGAAGCTATTAATTACACTATCCTGTATAGGAAGGATTAGAAAGGTGCCTTAGGGATATCACTCTTTTAATTCTAATAAAAATTCCTGGTTCATATTAGGAAGTCTCTTTCTCCCTCAGAACACAAACTTCTAACTAGACAATGTAGTGTGTCCTTTTTGCCCACCATCCTTGTTGAGCTGGGCTATTCCCAGGACACTCTACTTGTGCAGGAACATCCATGCAGACAGGAAACTCTGTACATCCTCTGAGCAGTGCCAGAAACACTGGTACAAGAGACATACTACAAAAGATTTGTAGTGATGCCCAGGCCCCTTAAGATATATTACGTTTTTCAAGAAGCCAACTGCTCATATCACCCTGTGCTTTGTTGCAAATGGTTATTCTCATAGTTCTCTCCCTCTCTCTCATACACTCACCCATAGCCCATTGTCTACACCTAGAAGCTTAGGAATCAACATGTTTCTGACCACATACTAGCAGGTGTAGAACTGGGTGGGATCCAACATTGTTAATTCATAAACAGAAGTTTCCATTCACGAAATAAGAGTTTCACTCATGGAACTTCCCTTCTGGGAACAATTCTCCTTCAGTGAATGGAAGCTCCTTCCATTCATGGAGGAACAATGTTGAATTCCACTCATTATCTATTATTAAGTACCATGCATTAATCCACCATGCATTCATAAAAAGCTACTAGCATTGAACTCCAGTCAAGAGTACAGTTCAGAGATAGCCAGCATGGTGCCCTCCAGATCCCATCAGCCCCAGTCAATGTGGCCAGTGATTAAGGAGGATCAGAGTTTTGGTCCAGGAACATCTGGAAGGCACCGCACTGGCTACTTTGGTATAGTTTATGAATGATATCTCCCCCCTCTGTTTTCCATAATTTGTTGTCTGGTGTCTGACTTAGATTGTGGGCTCTTTTATGATATTTCACTGATTATAATCTAACCTTAACTTAATACAATGGGTAAGGGTGATGAACAACAGCAACAGCAAGAAAACCATGTGGCCTAGTCCAGCAGGGAAATCTATATACTGAAAAAGGTTTCACCTCATGGACTCCCTCTGTTGGGTTCTACATGTACAAAAGGTTGCTGTATGTCAAATCCCATAGCCAGCTTCTGATTTAGCATTGCTCAGTCAAGGCCATGTATGTCCTGGTAAGAAGACCATCCCACTGTTATGTGTGATAATGTCTGCATCAGCACCTGAATCTAAATAAAACTCTGGCTGAATATGAATCGGAAGGGCTACAGGTGCTCTGATATTAAAAGTGTATTTACATAGAACTTAATAGAACTGTTTACAATAATAAGAAAGAAATCTCTGTATAAATGCCGTATCAAAGCCTGATACATACGAAGTTGGCATATTACAGTGCTAACTTTATACAATGCTACTAAGGCTTTGTTTATTCTCTAAATATTTTAATGTTTAAAGAGTTCTTGCTTAGTAAATAAGACTTTTCTGAAGCATCTTACAATATTCATTTTCTGCTATTCAGATCATTATGCTCCCATATAGCTCAATCCTTATGTATGTCTAATGTTGTTTTCAGTGAGGTATTTTAACAAGGGGAGCATAACAGCCTCATCTGCTCTGCTTTCAAAATTAGACTTTAAAATTGCCTCTATTATTAAGGAAAGCCTAATGGAATTGTGTTGTTGTTGGCTGCTGCTGCTGCTGCTCTGCTCAGCAACTAGGTTGGGCAAATTGGTGGGGTGTCCAGAGTGGTTATGGAGAAAACAGAAGGATAACCTCAGGATATCATCAGGAAAACATGCATGGTGGCACTTCTACATCCTGTTGAGAATGACATGCTGAGCTGAAACTCCTTGCATAGACTTTCTGGTCTCAGCTGCTGGTCTCCAAAATCATGCAGAGCTCACGGTTTTCTTCATATCAAGATAAGCAACAAGCATAGCTTCTGTGCCCTCTATTTGTATATCTACCCTAGGAAGTACAGGAGCATAGGATCCTTGTACTCAGCCTTATAGTGAATGAGATCACTCTACCCTGACTGGTAGTTACTTGCCAGGGCTTCAGACTAGAGTCTCTCCAAGGTTTACTTGGAGATGCCAGGGGCCAAACCAGGGACCTTGTGCAAAGTAAATGCTGTACCACTGGGCTATGGCCCTTTCCCTCTCCTATAGTTTCTAGCAATTTACTTTGCCTGTGATGCAGTGTTCTCCCTCCACTGCTTCACGTATTATTAACACTTTTCAAATTCTGCAATAAATTAAAAATGTATACCAAACGTTTAATACCAAACAGCTACAGATGAGAAAACAGTGTTGATTTTTCATAAATGAAAGCACAGAATTTGAGGGGGTTTCAGGGTTGGAAATGTACAAACAGTTCTGCAACTCTGCTCATGGTATGCAGAAAGCCCCTTCACTGACTTGAAAATGGATTCGGTAGAATGGAAACAGCAGACCAGGATTCCAATAACTGGTAGATTATTTACACACACTGATGTGTGTGGGCACCTTGGGTTTTCTTGAACATCATCACATTATGCCACATGATGAACTTCTTCAAAGGACTCTTTCAGGAAAGAATAAGATATGGAATAACTGAAGACAACCACCGTGGTCTGTTGTAGCAAAACAAAAGAACAGCACTATTAAGATCAACAACAACAACTTCCCTGTGAAATCCTTTGCTTAAATCCCAAGTCTCCATTTCTCTTGGCTGTGACACCCATCTACCTACATTTACCCACATTTCTCTGTTGTTTTCTTCTGTTCTTACCATTACATGTTAAATTATAAATTGCTTAGATCAGGAAAATGTCACTTTTGCTTATAGGGTGAGCTGGTGTGCTTGATGTATAATATAAGGGCCCAAAGGCCAATCTAGTTTGGCATCCAAGGCAGTCTTTTCACAGTGGCCAACCAGATGCCTATGGTAAGCCCATAAGCAGGACATCATTGCAACGGCACTTTCCCCATTTGTAATTCCCAGGAACTGGTATTCAGAGGGATACTGCCTCTAACAATGGAGGCAGAATATACTCATCATGGGTAATAGGCACTGATAGCCTTATCCTCCTTAAAAGTTAAATTGTTTTAGATCAGGGAGACAGAGCCTCAAATCATTGCTCAGACATACAGTTCCCGGTGTAACCCTCAAAGGATTAATGCTTCATTCATTGGCAGTCTTCCCTGTCCCCATGTGATCCTCTCTTGCACAGAAAGATCTTCATTTTCTAGTCTTTCTTGTAAAAAGGAGGAATGAAGGACAAGTAGAGATTACCAAGAAGAATACCGACTGAGGAGTGTTCAAAGAATGACATATCAAGGAAGTGAGCCGGGATGGAAAATTGCTAGAGTGCGAATGGAATAATAAAATCTGTAGTACATTTAACTCCATGTTGCATGCTGGACAAATCAATTATATGATTCTAATATTAATTTAAAGTTGCTCAACATGAGACCAGAATGATATGGGAAATTATAAATTTACAGGGTAGCCCTGGACCATTCTTACCCTGTCTAACCCACCTCATAGGGCTGCTATGAGGACACCATGGGGGGAGAGGATGTAAACCCCCTGAGCTCCTTTAGGCAAGTACAGGATGGAAAAGTAATATTACTACTAATAATATTGTGACATACGTTTTGTTACATGCAGATGATCCTGCTTCATTCCTAGCTGTGGATGCAATAGTCATACAAGAGGTTGAAGCCTGTGGTAAAGTATGCACTACTTACTTACATTTCAAACACTGACAATGTGAAAGAGGTGGGATAAATAAACATAGTTTAAAAAGTAGATCTCTTAGAAGCTATTAAAAATACACAGAGAGAGAGAGAGAGAGAGAGAGAGACAGACAGACAGACAGACAGAGAATGGATTTCAGGTTGTGAGATCTTTTGTTCAAAGTGTAAAAACAATGAGAATTGATGACATTTTCAGAGCCACCTGCACTCTGCAGGAAAGGAGGGAGACTTAAATTAAACCTTAACTTCATCAATATGACTGCTTTTTCATGAGGGTGATTGCACTCATAATGTAGGGCAGGCTTCATATATAATTAACTTATTAATTAGATTCTAGGGTTTGTGGAAAGCCTTTGAAATGAAACACCTCCCTTATTTAAAGATCGCTCAACATGCTGATGAAGGGTTATGGAAGATAGCAGACTGGCATTTTTTTTTACCTTCACTGTAATTATAGAGTACATCACAGTGAGTATTCCTGAGTATCACACAACTTAATGCCCACATATCAAACAAATATTCTTTGGGAATTAGCTTTATTTGTTAGATTTTACACATATTATTAAAGAGTGATGAGGAATCTGTTTATTTATGCCATTTGTATATCAACAAAGTCCTCTGAGCAGTAATAAATGTTCTACATAAAAAATAGAATACAATAATTATAAGACCCAAAGCATTAATACAGCCAATATAAAACAATAAAAAAGTATAAAATCAGCAAAACAACCGGCATAAAAACCATCCTAAAACTGGAACAGGAAACAAAGGATTAGTGTCAATGGTCTAAAACACCCTAGAAAGATGTAACTAAAAAAAGCCTGGGTAAATAAAAACATCAGGTACAGGGGCCTGGACGGTTCTCCACACCTGACCTATATCAATGAACACAATCTGTAAGAGTTCAAACGAAACAGTAAGTTCACACACTGGCCTGTTGTGTACTTTCTCCTTGTGGCCAGTTACGGACTGGAGTAGTGTAATAAGTCTACAGGGCAATATAAACTGTAAAAACTTTTCCCAAAATGTTTCCATTGCAATCTTCCATGAGTACATCCTCTGTAGGTAGATCACTTGCATAAATTATTATTTGCACATAACAGCTGGTTCCAACTACATAGGAACTAATGATGGAATAGCTTTTCCTGGTTTGCTTTGTAAGGGAATTCTCAGAAAAAAAATGTTTATTTACTGAGAAGTCTCAGTGAAAGGTCTGGATGCTGATGCTTCACCGCAAGCTGCTCTGTTTGATCTTTATGAAACAAACATCCTTGTGAAGGGAAAGCAATTAGCAGCAGGGAGAAGCATGTTCAGTAGCATTCATTGGCCATTGGGATGCTTGGAGATAGCAGTTTCCAATGCCTTCAGCTAATGGACAATCCTGAACATGCTTAGGAGTGTTTAGGCCTTAAGGAGAAGAACTGTAAAGCCACCTAGCCCTCTGGCTGTATGTTTTCCCTCTTTACCAGAATACATTTGCTTGGGAAGTAGGGTCTCTGGCAAGAAGGGCTGACTAATAGTGATCCCTTTAGGAGCTAATCCAAACATCCAAAACTTTGTGGCCTTGGATCATAGCGGATATGAAGATGAACTCTTGAGTTTGCCATTACATCCCCATTTCTGAAATTTGGGTAACTAGATGATGATCATCATCATCATCTCGCCCTCCCAGTAGAAGCCCAGGGTGAAAAAACACACACTAAAACACTCTAAAACATCAGAAAACAAACTTTAAAATATATTAAAACAAAACAATATTAAAACAAAACATCTTTAAAAACATTTTTTTGAAAAAAGCATTAACATTAAAAAAATAGCTTTAAGAACATATCAAAAGCAATTCCAACCAACACAGATGCAGACTGGGATAAGATGTCTATTTAAGAGGATTTTTGAAAGAGGAAGGTAGGCGTCAAAAAGATAACAGAGATGGTGCCTGTCTAATATTTAAGGGGAGGGAATTCCAAAGGGTAGATGCCTTTACACTAAAAGTCCTCTTTCTATGTTGTGTGGAAAGGACCTCCTGATAAGATGGTATCTGCAGGAGGTAGAGTTGCCAGGTCAGAAGCATCCCAAAGCTTGAGATTTCAGGGATAGGCCCTAGTGATGTCATGGGCAGGACATAATAATGTCATGGGGATGGGCTGTAGTGATGTCAGAGGGGTGGGCCTAAGTGATGTTATTAAGCATGATAATTAAACATCAACCACAGTTGCTTGGAGCATACAATTCAAACAAAAACATTTCTCTGATTGGAAATTAAGATAGAAATTTTAGCTAAAAGATAGAGCCCAGGTATGGAACATTTAATCTAGCCTACTTGATTATGGCAAGAAGGATTTAAATGCCTCAGGCAAGGCCAGTCACCAGAAGGCCATTGTAGAAAGAAAGGAGCCTAGTGTTGTGGAGATGTTAGATAGGAGCACTCAGGAGTAAAGATGGATGCCCCTGAAGGCTGCAATTCCCATAGAACTCAAAATAACTTACTTTTGAGTAGATATGGTTTGGATTGTGCTGTTGGTAAAGTTTGACTAGGGATCCTCTGCAAAGATAGCCATATCCAAGCAGGGGTGGCAACCCCCTGCCTGCAACTTGGCCATACCTTTCAACATGGCTGCTCCAAACTTCTTTACAGTTTTGGGCCTTCACTTCTGAAAAAGGTCTGAGAAATGAATAAGAATTAGGGTTGCCAGGTCTCCGGTTTTGGGCCGGAGTTTCAGGGAAAAAGGGACCGTCTCCGGCCTCCGGCAATACTTTGCTTAAACTGGATGATCTCCGGCTTTTCATTGGCCGCCTTCCCGCCCTTTGTCATTGAGGCAGGGAGAGCTGGTGCCGCCGGGGCCGGGCTCTGTCTTCCCAGGCAGCAGCCTGTCTTGGACAGGGGCGGGTGGGAGCGGCAACGAGGGGCTGGCCCTGGGCGCGCGAGGCAGGTGCTGCTTAAAAGGCCAGTTGGGCGAGCGCGGCGCTGTCATTCTCCCTCCTGCTGTGGGCGCCTCTGGGCAGAAGTTGCCGGGATGGAGCTCGGCAGTGGCTGCGGCGGCGGCCGGGGAGCGCATCGCGGCCGCTGCCGCCCAGCGGCGCCCACAGCACGAGGGGTGAAGCGGCCAGGCGTCCTCGGGGCTAAGAAGGAGCTGGCCCCATCCGGCATCCACTGCTGCTGTGGGTAGCAGGCTGGAGAGAGAGAGAGAAAGAGAGAGAGGCTGGAGAAAGAGAGAGATGCTGGAGAGAGAGAGATGCTGGAGAAAGAGAGAGATGCTGGAGAGAGAGAAAGAGAGAGAGGCTGGAGAAAGAGAGAGATGCTGGAGAAAGAGAGAGATGCTGGAGCAAGAGAGCGATGCTGGAGAGAGAGAGAGAGAAAGAGAGCGATGCTGGATAAACAGAGAGATGCTGGAGAAAGAGAGAGATGCTGAGAGAGAGAGAGAAAGAGAGAGATGCTGGAGAGAGAGAGAGAGAGAGAGAGAAAGAGAGCGATGCTGGAGAAAGAGAGAGATGCTGGAGAAAGAGAGAGATGCTGAGAGAGAGAGAGAAAGAGAGAGATGCTGGAGAGAGAGAGAGAGAAAGAGAGCGATGCTGGAGAAAGAGAGAGAGAGAAAGAGAGAGAGAGAAAGAGAGAGATGCTGGAGAGAGAGAGAGAGAGAGAGAAAGAGAGAGATGCTGGAGAAAGAGAGAGATGCTGGAGAAAGAGAGAGATGCTGAGAGAGAGAGAGAGATGCTGGAGAGAGAGAGAGAGAGAAAGAGAGCGATGCTGGAGAAAGAGAGAGATGCTGGAGAGAGAGAGAGAGAGAGAGGCTGGAGAGAGAAAGAAAGAGTTTGGCCCTAATCCTCAGTTTCTTACTATTTCCTCTGGATAATTGCACTGCTGGAAACGGACAGAATCATCATGTAATTGTCTTTTCTTGACAGGATGTGGGAGTGAGATTGAAATGACAACAAATAGGAATGTGTGCCACTGTTCCATTTTTCTGCACATTTCCCATCTCCCCAAAGCAGCCTTCCCCAACCTGGTGCCTTCCAGATATCTTTGGGCATACAGCTGCCACCAGCTAACATCTGGAGGGCACCAAGCTGGGGAAGTCTGCCCTAAATTGTCAGCTGCTTCAGGTCTATCAGATCTAAGCATATGGTCACCCTGTTGTAGGAAAGTTCCTAATAAACTGACTCGTGTTGTCTCATTAAGTCTCTAATGTGGCAATTTAAGCGAACAGACCTGATCTTGTTCTGGGTTTTGGACTTCCAGCAGGGGCTTAGACTAGAAGGACTAAAAGGCCCCTTCTAGCTCTGTGATTCTATGCTACATGTAAGTGTGTGTGTGTGTGTGTGTTGCACACACACAAGCATACTTTTTTTCTTTGATCAAATTTGCTTAGAAAAAAAGTGTCTTGTTCTTGTCAGTTGACTTCCTTTTTTATTCTTTGTATGTACTTAAACAAGCTGGTCTGTTTTAAAAGAAAAGCTTGGTGGTGTTTGTGAGAGCCCACGAAAGAGCAATTTCAGGTAACTGCCACAGCCAAATGGTTAAGAATTGGCCTTATGACATAATGTGTACTGGCTGGTCTCTACAGAATTCCAAACACCATTTCAGACTTAAGGCTGCCATCTATTATCCCAAAGGCAGCCAAAGTAGCATCCTCCAGATATTGTACTAAAACTCCCATGAGCCCTATCCTGCTTGGCCAGCAATCACAATAAAGTCCAAAAACTTGACTGCATCTGTTTAATTATATGCATGGAAATGGAAATGGACTGCCTTCAAGTCAATTCCGACTTATGGCTACCCTATGAATAGGGATTTCATGGTAAGCGGTATTCAGAGGCGGTTTACCATCTAAGGCTAGTACTCCCCACCTGGCTAGGGCCTGCTCAGCTTGCCACAGCTGCACAAGCCAGTCCCTTCCTTGTCCGCAACTGCCAGCTGGGGGAAACGGCTCCTTGCGACTATGCACCTTGCCCACAGGTGGCAGGGCACATAATCCCTGAGCCACTCACTGTGGGGGTGATCTTTAGCTGGCCCTTGACATCCAGGAGACACGAGTGGGGATTTGAACTCATAGACTCTGGACTCCCAGCCAGGCTCTCCTCCCCACTGTGCTATACCATCTGTTGCATGAGCATACAGTTAACATACAACTGACTTCATAGCACCATGCAGATAACAACTGGCTCACTCTGCATTAGCATAGCTGCTGCAAGCACTCTTAGTTCATTTTTACAAGATAGTTCAACATGCTATCTTGTTCATTAAAAAAATGCATTCATTCCTGACTTTACCTCTTACAACTTCTCCAGGCTGTAAAAAATAAAATAAAACACCTTCCACTTTCCTTTTTTGTATCTTTAATTCAGTTGTTGTTGTTAATGTGCCTTCAAGTCAATTTCAACTTACGGTGACCCTATGAATCAGCGACCCCAATAGCATCTGTCATAAACCACCCTGTTCAGATTTTGCAAGTTCAGGTCTGTGGCTTCCTTTATGGAATCAATCCATCTCTTGCTTGGTCTTCCTCTTTTTCTACTCCCTTCTGTTTTCCCCAGTATTATTGTCTTTTCTAATGAATCATGTCTTCTCATTATGTGTCCAAAGTATATGTGTCCAAAGTCAGAGGAAGGCAATGGTAAACCACCTCTGAATACCTCTTACCATGAAAACCCTATTCATAGGGTCACCAAAAGTTGGGATCGACTTGAAGGCATTCCATTTCCATTTTCCATCCATACTCCCTAAGATGGTGAGAAGGAATGACCTTGTGACTTCAGCTGGACCTCTTTTAGGTAAGATTTCTATTTTAATTTCCAATCAGAAATTTTTTTTTGAATGGTATGCTGCACGCAAGCGTGGTTGATACAATGTATCATGCTTCATGACGTCACTAGGGCCCGCCCCATGATGTCACTAGGGCCTGCCCTGTGACGTCACTAGGGCCCACCCCATGACATCACTAGGGCCCGCCCCGTGACGTCACTAGGGCCCACCCCCATTTTCTCAGGTTTTTGGATGGTTCCGACCTGGCAACCCTAATAAGAATAAGAAGATTCTCTACCCTTTTCTGTCTACCTTGTGGGCTGCTATGAACTCACTTTGACAGCCAATCTAATTCAAGTGAGTAATAATTGACAGCGAGAAAGCACACATGGTTTGATCTACCTTCACAGACAGCTGCTTGGGAACAAGGACAATTACAGCCACACTTCCCAGTGTGCCACTATCGGGCAAGAAACCAACAGTCATGCAACCAACAAGGTGCATCATCAGTGGGTTTAAGGAGCACATGGAACCACTGTTGCTGCTTCTATGGATGTAAAGGAGTGAGGTTAAATGTAACTGAAGTGCAAATAGAAAAAGAAAAAGTCAGTAATGATTTCCTAAATGCAATACCTTACCAACAACAACAAAAGTCCTATAAGTAAGGCAGAACACTCAGCATCCCACAACCAGTCAGGATTCCTAACCAAAAACCAAAACTAAAAAAATCCTGGCAGCCAGTAAGCCAAGCTCACAGAAATCCCCATGCAGCACAACCTGACCCGGGGGCGGAAGTTTGTGCAGAATGCTGTGGCATGATTGCTGACATGAGTGAGACCCTATCAACACATAATACATCTGTTCTGAAATCAGCACCGGTTGCCTATTTGCTACCAGGCCAAGTTCAAGGTGTGCTTTCCATGTTATGGGTGCCACACAGTACTTGTACTGCTCTTGTAAGAAATCAGTCCTTTACTGTGGCAGCACCTATGCATTGGAACTCCCTGCCTATTGATATTAGGCAGACACCTTCATTGTACTCTTTTCAGCACCTGCTAAAAACATTCTTGTTTAGACAAGCCTATCCAGGCATGGAGATGCTATTGTGTTTTTTATCTGTTTTTAACTCATGGTTGGTTTTATTATTTTGAATGTTTTTAAATACCTGTCTTTAACTGTTTTTGCCAATAATATTGTTGTTTTCATTCCTTCTGTAAACTGTTTTGAGATTTTTTACAATAAAACAGTATATAAATGTTGTAAATAAAATATATAAATAAATTTTGGAGTTACTGTGGCCCTTGGGTCTCTTTCCACTTTTAGGAACAATGGAATCTACCTTATACAACTCAGGCCATTTGATACCATCTAGTTCAGTACTGATGACATGGACTAACATTGACTCTCCAGGATTTCAGGCAATAGTCTTTTCCAGAAATTGAATTTTGGACCTTTGCATGCAATGCTATGCTCTGTCACTGAGCTACAGCCCTTCCCCTGTTTTAAAAGTATATTTTAAAATTGTTCTTTTCAATTCACTAATGAATGCATATCATACCTAGGACAGATCCACACCGTTCATTTAAAGCACATTCTACACACATTTGAAGAACATGAATCACACCACAGAATCATGGGGACTGTAGTTTGTTAAGGGTGGTGGGAACTATAACTGTGAGAGGGAAACTATACTTCCCAGGATTCTTTAGGGGAAGTCATGTGCTTTAAATGAAGAAATATTTATATAATCATGACTGTCAAAGATGTTTATTATTTACACAACCTGTAAATATATTTGTAGTGCAATCCTATGTTTGTTTACTCAGAAGCAAGTCCCAATGTATTCAATGGGGCTTACTCAAACGGGGAAGCATGCACAGAACTGCAGCCTCAAGTGCACTCAATTTATTTATTTATTTTATTTATTATTTTTATTTTGTTCAATTTATATACCGCCCACAGCCCGAAGGCTCTCAGGGCGGTGTACAGCATAGGATAAAATACAATAACATCACAAGAAAAATAGAACATAAATATAAACAATAAATAACCTCATATACTTTAAAAACTTAAAAGGTAGATTAAAATGCCTGGGAGAATAAAAAGGTTTTCACCTGGCGCCGAAAAGATAGAAGTGTAGGCGCCAGGCGGACCTCATCGGGGAGACTGTTCCATAATTCGGGGGCAGCCACTGAAAAGGCCCTAGATCTTGTTACGACCCTCCGAGCCTCTCTGTGATTCGGAACTCGGAGGAGGGCCTTAGATGTTGAACGTAGTGAGCAGGTAGGTTCGTATTGGGAGAGGTGTTCCGCCAGGTACTGTGGTCGCGCACCGTGTAAGGCTTTATAAGTCAAAACTAGCACTTTGAATCTAGCCCGGAAACAAATAGGCAGCCAATGCAAATGCGCCAGAACAGGTGTAATATGCACGGACCGCCTGGTCTTCGTCAGCAGTCTGGCTGCAGCGTTTTGCACTAACTGAAGTTTCCGGACTGTCTTCAAAGGCAGCCCCACGTACAGCGCATTGCAGTAATCCAGTCTAGAGGTTACCAGTGTGCACAACTGAGGTGAGGTCATCGCTTTCCAGATAGGGACGTAGCTGGGCTACCAACCGAAGGTGGTAGAACACATTCCGTGCCACCGAGGCCACCTGCGCCTCGAGAGACAGGAATGGATCAAAAAGAACCCCCAAGCTACGAACCTGTTCCTTCAGGGGGAGTGTAACCCCATCTAGATCAGGTTGAACATCCACCATCTGGTCAGAAAAGGCACTCACCAACAGTGTCTCGGTCTTGTCAGGATTGAGCCTCAGTTTATTAGCTCTCATCCAGTCCATTATCGTGGCAAGGCAGCGGTTCAGCACATCAACAGCCTCACCTGAAGAAGATGAAAAGGAGAAATAGAGTTGCGTGTCATCAGCATACTGGTGACAACGCACTCCAAAACTCCTGATGATCGCACCCAGCGGCTTCATGTAGATGTTAAAAAGCATAGGGGACAAGACCAATCCCTGCGGGACTCCACAATGGAGAGTCCAGGGTATCGATGCATGGTCCCCAAGCCCTACCCTCTGGAGATGATCCACCAAGTAGGAGCGGAGCCACCGCCAAGCAGTACCTCCAACTCCCAACTCTGTGAGCCTCTCCAGAAGGATACCATGGTCGATGGTATCAAAAGCAGCTGAGAGATCAAGGAGAATCAACAGAGTTACACTCCCCCTGTGTCAGACCCAGGATGAGACTCAGGAACCAGACCAGGGTTTGTAAGTAATTCAGTTTTTATTAGAGTAGTGTCCAAGCAAAGACTGCGTCTTCTCATGAAGCAGTACAGAAATACAGGTCCTGCGGCATTGAGAGAAAGTTGACAGAGCAAGGAGCTGCTTCCCGCCTGTTCTTTAAGAAGGGGCCAAACGGGCGCGCAACCTTTCGCTCCTCCTTAACTGCCCTTCAGGTACTACCCGCCTTCCCCCCTTCTCTCTTGTCTTTTCAGATGTCTTCTTGTGCGCGGCGAAGGGGGAAGCATCGGCCCCTCCTCTTCTGAAGTTTCCGATTCCAGTATGGGGGATAGGGGGGGCTGATGGTAAACTGCCTCGCTCTTCTCCCTCCTGTTCTGAGCTTCGGAGAAGGGGAGGCGTGGGAATGTCTGAAGCTCCAAAGCTCTCAGACTCTCCATTGATAAGCAACCCTATCTCTGGCATTTCCTCTGCTTCGTCTTCGCTGCACTCGGGCGAAGTTGCTCCCCCTCCTCCCTGCCATCCGTCTGAATCCCCTTCTTCCAACCCCCCGGGACCCCAACTCTGCCTCCCGACACTCTGTCCCTCTCCCGACATAGGTCATCATACAGGGCGACCAAGGCTGTTTCAGTGCCAAAACCAGGCCTAAAACCAGATTGAAACGGATCTAGATAATCAGTGTCATCCAAGAGCACCTGGAGCTGGCTGGCAACCACCCGTTCTAAGACCTTGCCTCGGAATGGAACATTCGCTACCGGTCTATAGTTGTTCAAATTATCTGGGTCCAGGGAAGGTTTCTTCAGGAGTGGTCTCACTACCGCCTCTTTTAAGCAACTAGGGACCACTCCGTCTCTCAAGGAGGCATTTATCACTTCCCTGGCCCAGCCGGCTGTTCCAGTCCTGCCAGCTTTCACTAGCCAAGAGGGGCAAGGATCCAGTACAGAGGTGGTTGCACGCACCAGTCCAAGCACTCAAGAAACACTCACCCAACCCAAAATTCAGAATCATGCCACTTTAAGCTGTTTTGCAACTGTTTATACTTTTTATAGTTATTGGATTTTAAAGGGATTTATTTCTTGTTGTGAGCTGCCTTGGTTTCCAATAGGAATCCTACCTCACATATATACACACACACTGGAGATGTAAAAATACGTAGACACCATATAATAGTTTATTGTCCAAATGAGTTGGTCATTGCAGAACATTTAAAAATAAAATAAAATCAGTATTAGTTTCCAACATAATAAAAGAAGTGATATCTATGTAAATCCTGCCTAATTGCTTTGTTCTTGTCAGGATTGGCATCACTTCTGGTGGCCTTTCTTGTGCTTTCTCTCTTGCTGTTTGTGGGTGCACACCAAGGGTTTGTCCAGGTATGGAGCCAGTCAGACAAGTGAGGGCTTGATAAACCGTGCTCTTAATTTCTTACCCTATTAGAGCTGCTGTTGTTCCCCCCTTCTTACACTTTCCATACTTCTTTTCCTCCCCCCCATTTTGTAACCCCTTTTAATGGGCCCCACCCTTTGAAGCAGAAGACTCCTTTCCTCCTTAGCAGTCTGGACATTCTCAATATGAGTGGTATCATTGAGAGACACCACAGCTGCTTTCACACTGCACTTTATTCCGTTATTCTGATGATTTCTTACCTAGCAATTTGCACATAAAATTTGATCTTTCACATGACATACAAGTTAGCTCCAGAAAACTTGTGGAATATAGTGCAAGTTTAGCGCTAATTTTCACGATAAATAATACCAGAAATAATCCATTTGCAAGCTTGGAAACCTGGGAGTTTTTTTGCTAGCAGCAGCTGCTCACGTGACAGGTATCCCAGCATGCAGTGTGCTCCCGCCCTTTAGGTGCGCAGGGTTTTTTGCCTGACAAAAATTGCACAGGTATTCCTGCTTAGGCAAGAGTAGCAGCAGCATTTCCCACACGCACCCCTGTGTCTAAACAACTAAAACAAAAAAGGCAGATGCTCAAGGGAGAGGGGCTGCATGGCGATGGGATGAGATCTTAGACCTCCCACATAGTGGGGAACTACACTGTGCATGTGTATAACGGGTGAGGGATGAAAACAAGGTGCTGTTTGTTGAAGCAATATGCAAGACAGTTGTGCAAAATGCCAGTATATCGGCTGAAAAATCTACTGTTCCTTAACGCAACAGGTACTGCAATGTGAGAGGAATTTTAGAAATTGGGACAGAAGCACTACCATTTTAATCTGTTAAACGAATGCAAAAAGCCCCATGTCTGAAAGCAGCTCTAGTAAGGGGGGTGGGGCTAAAACCAGTAAGGATTTCCACGCTGTGAACCATGATGCTTACAAGTTTCAAGTAAATGCCATATAGAACCCAGGCTTCCTTTTCAGTAGAGGTGCATGGGATCAAGCTTCTAAGGCTGCAGTTCTAAGCACATCTACCATGGATCTTGGTGGGGCTTACCTTTGAGTAAATACATATTGGGAACAGCTGCATGATGAGGTTTGGGGAGAAAAAGGGACAAAACTGATTATGTTTGGGAGGGAAAGGGCAAAGGAAGAGGTAATATTGGTAGGATTTAAGGAATTTTTTGTGGATAACTGACATCATGTCTGCGGAATGCTTTGAGTACAAGCCTTTTCAGCCCTTTCCCACCTCTTAAACTAAGAGTTCCCCAAACTGTGGCCCAGAAGCTTCATTCAGGTGGTCCACACTATGTCTGTGTATTTGTGGTTGAAGACAGGTAATGGCACATCAATCACATTAAATGTTCATATTGATTTTTAATTGTATTTAATTGCTTCTTTTATTTCTTACATTGGATTTTATTGTTTTACCTTTTGAATTCTATGAAATACATAAAGTAAAATATATAAGAAATAAAAGAAGCAATAAAAATACACTTAAAAGTGCATTACAATTGCTACAACTGGGAGAAAAATCATGCAGTGGTCCATCAAGACCCTCAGCAATTTTCAATGGGAAAAAAAAGGTTTGGGTACCACTGTCACAGGTATCTGGTTGGCCTCTGTGAGAAAAGGATGCTGGACTAGAAGGACCTTTGGCCTGATCCAGCAAGGCTCTTCTCTTCATATGTTCTTAGTTCTAGAAAAGATATGGCAATCATGCAAAGAAAAATGCTATAATAAATGAACATATGTAGCTTTTTCTTAATAGGCTGGACATGCTTATAAATATGACAGCTTGTGTTTAATCAGCAACGGTGACAACAATACTGAGTTTCGTAAATACAGATCAGTGTAGTACAGTAATAAATTGGCCATATGGAGAGTTAAAAGACAATAAAATGTTAAGAAATATCTATTCTTTTATCAGAAATATTGTGAATCCTCCACTTCTATTTCTAGCCACCTGAAATAAAATAAAATAATATTGCGCTGCTTGCCGAACCCCTACAGCTTCTATGAAAGTGAACTGAAGGCTCATTAAACTGTCGAGAGAGATCTTTTCTTTGTATTTTATTTCTGTGTGATTCAATAGTTTCCTCCACATTTTATAATCCTAATATAATTGATTTCAATAAGACCTACTGCAAAGGTGCTCAGTGGGTTTAAAGTACTGAGACTGCTTTTGTTTAGGTGCCTAAATATGGATGTCACTTCAAAGGAAAATTTAATAGAAGAAAGGGGGAGAAAAGATGGGTGTGAGTATGCTAGAAGCCTACATTATAAAATAAATATAATAGTAGAGTTTTTTTGGGGGGAGGAATTCATTTGATTCATAGCTCAAACCAACATACAAAGTGAAACACAGTTGTCCTCTGAAATTTGCAGTTCTACAAATTTTACAATGCAGTTTTCCAATCAAAGAATGCATATAAAAAGTGTATATTAGAAAAAGCTGTGCACAGAAACGTTTATCTTCATTAAAATAAAATATCCAAAAATTGTATTATATCAGGGGAAATTGATTGCAAAAATGTGTATATTAGGCAAAACTGTAAACAAAATGTGGCTATTATGTGAAATGCACATGGTGTTGTTTTTTTTTTTAAAAAGTAGAAATGAGAACTGTATTTAATGTGTAAATGAGAAGTTGAAAGAAAACTAAATGGATAGGTTCATCCATCCCTACTCAAAAGTTAGTTCTGCTGTGTTTAATGGGTCTGACTCCCAGGTAAGGGTACCTCTAATTTTTATAGACCAAAATTAAGAGCTGTAATGAAAGGTAAAACAAAGGCCAAAACCAGACATACTGTATCACACTACTCCAAATCACACCAGCTTTTAAAAATAAATAACAAGCAGCAGACTGTTTATTTTCATTTGGATCACAACATGCAGGAAGGTTTAGCCTTTTCCTCACCTGGTGTGATTTTGACGAACATCCCCTTTATGCTATTAAAAAATAAAAGCTCCCATTGATAAGCAATAGCACCAATGGGAACTTTCTTTCCGGAACTAATACCAGCATGGGGGTGGAACAATTTACATTGTGATCATGGCTGAGGAGGAAAAAGTTAACCTCCCTTCCCAGTAAACTGTGCTCCCAATGAAAATCCACTTCAGAAAGTGCTGTTAATAAAAAGAAAATAAAAGCTGGCATGCGTCAGAGTGACCCATTTAATTGTTGACTTCGAAAACGTAACTGAGTAGCAGAAATCAGCCTCATTTTCTATAACCCAGATGCGTGACGTCCAGGAGTTTTGCTAGGCCCCTTAAAGACATGACACACATTTGCACAGAATTTGCACATGCTCATTTATATGTACAACAGATGCAATTTTGGACTAACTTTCTGAGGAAAAGCTGCCCTGTAAGCAAAATTTTAAAAGGAGGGAGGGACAAGAGATTCAAGGCCCAATGCAAAGCAGCTGGGGCACAGGCTCCCATGGCCACTCCCTAACAACTCATCTGATTATTATATGGCCACGTGAGTGGCTGTATACTATAGTAAGCATGGATTTTTTGCATTCCGCAGTGTTAAATTGAAAATACCCCCATGCCATTCTGATGCTTCCCATAAGCTCATTTCAGAACAAAACCTTACAAAACTTAGAGTCCTGAACTCAGAAATCCTTGCTTAGCAACCTTCTGAATTTTCATGCTGATACACAAAACAGTCAGAGAGAATAGAGAGTTCAAAGTGTAAAAAGAGAGAGAGAGAAAACCAGACCCCTTTTGGACTTTTCTCTGTCAGCATTCTCATAATTTGTTGAAATTAATTAAAACTCAGCCATGTTCACAGAGTAACTGTAATCCTATTACTGACCTTGCCCAATATTCTGACATTCATTTTCTGATGTTCCGACATTTAAAAAATGCATGGCTGAGTTTTAATTAATTTAAGAAATTTAGCATTGAAGTTAATGATAAGCTGGGGCAGGACCCATGAGAGAGGGGTGCAGGGGGTACATCTTACCTGGGCCTGGGGTCAAAAAGGGGGCCTGGGAGCCAAAGGAGGGGAGCTCCCTTTTCTTCCCTTTGCTATGTCATTTCCTGCTGGCTCCCATTCTGCAAGCCTGCTACAAATGGTGCTTTTTTTCCTCTCCCCCCTAACTTGTGCAAAAAAGCATAACATTGTTCAAACAAATATTTGTATTTCTGTTGGATTCTGAAAATACAAATAATCAAACTTGAGGATTTTTTTCATTTTTTATGAAACTTACTCTGGAAGAAACTGAGCATGCTCGGTGACCAAGGTAACAAGAGGAAGAGATACTTTGACCTTAAGAGGACGTGGTCATTAGGAAGCTAGATTAACCTTTCCCCTTTAGTATGAAAGGAAAAATGCGGTTTGAGGGCTCATATCAGGTAAGCAGTGTGAACCTTTAAACCCTAACATGATGAGAAAATCATCTCTCCAAAATGTATTCTCACAAATCAGGAGCCCATAAATGAAAAGACAAGAAAGAACGAGAGGAAAATGAAAAAGGGGGTCAACAAACGCTCTTTCAATTTGGATTAAGTGCGGCTTCAAAATTTTTTTCATTGAACTCACCTACAAAATTGGAGCAAGAAGAAACTGTTGGAAACCTCATCCCCAAACAAGGAGCAGTTGATTTGGGTAATCATGAACAGTATTTTGATGAAAGGGCAGATGCAGAAAATGAAAATGGAAAACAGAAAGAAACAGACATACAGACGCATGTGGAAGTGAATTTGGAAGATGAGAGGAGTAATCATAATGTAGGCCTTGACATTGGATGTATCACAACCAAGTTTCCATCTCAAAAGGAAATAGAAAAGTATGTTATGAACGGTCACATCCCTCTGCCTAAAACATTCCCAAAAGACACTTGCAATCAAGTGTTCCCAGAAAGCATACTGAAATTTCAAAGCACTAATGGAGAACTACATGTAAGAGACTGGCTTGTCTGGAGTCAACAGAAACAAGCTTTATATTGCTTTCCATGTCGATTATTTTGGCACAAGACAGTCAAGACTAGCACTTCTGCGTCTAAGTCTGCACTGGTGTCTGCTGAAGGCTGGGATTCTAATGGGAAGTGGCGGAAGCTTTCCTACAGGATCCCAAAACATGAAAAAGGCAATAGTCACAGAGAATGTTACCTAGCTTGGTGAGAACTAGAAAGGTGCCTGCTGTCTGAGACAGGAGTTGACATCATCTTAGAAGCGTCAATCAAAACTGAAGCTGTGAAATGGTACAACCTTTTAAAGCGCATCATCGATGTTGTACTCTTCTTGGGAGAACGTGGTCTAGCATTTACTGGTTCATCCCATCGAATTGGTGATTCAAACAATGGAAACTTTTTAGGACTCATTGAACTGCTCTCCAGGTGGGACCCCATCCTTCAGGAATATGTGCTAAATGTAGAGGAGTCACAGAAAAGGGGTGAGCAGCTTCAAGTTCATTATCTGTCCCCTGACTCACAAAATGAATTTATTGCAGAATGCTCGAATCTTGTGAAACAACACATTTTGCCTGAGAGGCAATCTGCAAAGTACTTTGCAATAATAGTAGGTTCCACACCAGATTCTTCCCATATTGAACGAACAACATTTCTTTTGCGATACGTACTTTTAAAAGAAACGCAGTATGAGATTCAAGAAAGATTTCTCAAGTTTGCAGATTGTAGCAACAAAAGAGGGGAAGAAATTGCTCAGTTTATAACTGATACATTGAAAGAACATGCTATTCCTCTCAGTGATTGTAGAGCTCAAGGCTGTGATAATGTGGCAAATATGGCCGGAAAATACAACGGCGCACAAGCAAAAATACAAGAACAATGCTCAACAGCAATTTTTTCACCTTGCGGTTGTCACACACTCAACTTACGTGGAAATGATGCAGCTGAATGCATACCTGAAGCAATAACCTTTTCCGGAACAATTCAAACTGTGTACCACCTGTTCAGTTCCAGTGCTAAGCGGTGGGAATTACTACAAAACCGTATTGGTTGTTCTCTTCATGGTATGTCTGAAACAAGATGGTCAGATCGTGTTGAATGTGTAAAGCCTTTTGCAGCTCACTTGTCTGGCATTAAATTAGCACTGGAAGACCTCCTAGAACTAAATTTGACGGCCAAAACAAGAAATGAAGTCCATGGAGTTTTATTATATGTGACATCTTTTGCCTGTGTGTTAATGTCAGCCATGTGGTACAAAATATTAGCTGGCATAGATATTTGCAACAAGGTCATCCACGCAAGAGATGCCACACTGGATGTTGAAGTAGCAGACATAGAAACTCTCCTCACAGAGCTGACAAAACTTCAAAAGAACTGGAAATGCATGTGAAATGAAGCCAAACTGGTTGCGTCAAACCTAAATATAGAAATAAAACTCTCCCGTAGATGTGATGGAGTTAGGCGCAAGAGGGCAAGGCCGCATGACGACAGCACACCTGATGCTAACTTGGAAGAAATGAATGACACAGATGATACTCCAGAAGAGGCCTACTTCAGAAATCGTGTGTTTTACGTTTTGGTAGACAATGTTATAGCAGGATTAACTGTCCGCTTCAATGCTGTTAAGCAGTTGGCAGAAAAATTTGATTTCTTGTGGAAATATCTCACCATGTCCGAAAGTGATGTGGAGAGAAAAGCTTTCTTTATCAGAGCAATAACCTGCTGACCTTAATGGTGATGATTTTGGAAAAGAAATGCAACATTTACCCTCAGTACATAAAGCAAATTTTGTAAATGCACAGTTAAAGCCATTAGATCTGTTGAAGTTGTTAACAGAGTACAGACTTGGTGACCTGTTTCCAAATGTTTGTGTTAGCTTAAGAATACTATTAACAATTCCAGCAACAGTAGCTTCTGGAGAGAGGTCATTTAGCAAACTTAAGCTAATTAAGAATTATTTAAGGTCTACAATGTCTCAGGAACATCTTTTGGCCAGGCTAAGTATTGAATCAAACATTGCCAGAACAATTCATTTTCATGCTGTGATTCGAAATTTTTCATACAAAAAAAGCCGGGAAAGCTCTTTTTAAAAATTAAATAGTAATTTTATCTACCTTGTTTCAATGTGAATTCTTTCTCCTTATCTGTATTGTAGCATAAACAAAGATGTTCAAATCAAATGTGCTTTCTTATCTCTGATCCTCTTTTATTTTATTTATATTTATTGTGGAGGGAGTATAAGAGCATAAGGCCTTAAATGCAGAAAATTAACAGAGCGCTCCACGTCACCCCTCTCTTGTCTTCCATACTCTTTTTGACCTTACAGGCTACAGCTCATGGCATAAAACCGTAGTGGATAAAAACAGAATGATTAATGGAGAAGGGAAGGGGCCCAACAGAAACTTTGTACCCCCTGATAAAATACCTCTCAGAGGCCCTGAGCTGGGGCATGCTCAGTAAGAACCAATTGTCAGTGTTCCAAAAGCCAGACTCACAGCTACTGGGCTTGCCTAATCAGGGAGCCACACCCGCGCCAGACTTTTATTCCACTTAGGCAGTCATGGCTTCCCCCAAAGAATCCTTTTTAAAGGATTCTTTTTTAAATTATTTTTTAAAATGTGTTTTTTAAATTTGTATATTTGTTTTTAAAGTTTTTAATTGTAAACCACCCAGAAAGCTTCGGCTATGGGGCAGTATATAAATGCAATAAATAAATGCAATAAAAAAATAAATCCTGGAAAGGGTGCTGAGAGGAGACTCCTGTTCCCCTGACAGGGTTCCAGTGGCCAGACTGGTTTAACAGTCAGCCACTCTCATTGAAGCTCTGTGAGGGGAACAGGGCATCTCTTAGCAACTCTCAGCACCCTTCACTAACTATACTTCCCAGGATTCTTTGGGAGAAGCCATGACTGTCTAAAGTGAAATAAAGGTCTGGTGTGGACGTGGCCAGGGACAGCTTTGGTTTAAATTTGGGTGGGAGACTACATGAGCCTGCTGTAGAATAAAAAGGTGTGGGAAACTCTGAAAAGCAATGATACTGTTCACAATGTTTTCCTTTTGGAAAGGAAAGGGGCTTCCCCTCTGCTCAGTGTCCACCCATCCAATCTCCTCCCCTTCCTTCCTCCCGCTCCCCTTCCTGCCCTCCTCCTCCCCTCCCTGCCCCTTCCCCAGGTCAGTTTCACCTATCCTAAGCATGATTGCACAGGGGTAAATCCCACTGAATGAAAAAAGCATGCAAATGATCAAACCTGCCCTCCCCTCCTCCTCCCTCCTATCCCCTACCTCTTGCCCCTTCCCTCCCCCTTCCTTCCCTCCTCCCTTCTCCTCCTGTCCCATCCAGAGCCGAAAGAATGAGGCTGGAGTGTGTTTGCAAGTAAATCTCGTTTTATTAGAGTAATGGATACATCAAAGGCATTGCGCTTCATAGGAAACCCTACGCTAACTCACTAGAGTCCCTAACTATACTCTAGACATGCTCTGCAGCGTGTGAAGGAAGTTGACTCAACGACCCCCCACTGGGAGCGGCAGGCTTATATAGGAAATGTTTTTGAACATAATCTCTGACTCCTTCGTAATTCCTGTCTTTGCCCTGTCCGTTTCTCGCGGCAACGGGAACAAAGAGACAGGGGACACGCATCCAACAGCTCATCTGAAGACACCTGCTCCCGAGCAACGGGCTTGAGGTCAGGGGGCGGTGCCACACTGGAATCCTCCTGGGAACTGCTTGGTAAAGGAGGAGCTGGCACTGACTCTGAAGCTTCCCCCCACAAGTCCTCTGCATCAACTGGGGGCGGTGCGCTCGGCTCCTCGGAAAGGGCGTTACTCGTGGGAACTGGCTGGAGAGCAGGCTGCCCCCCTCCCGCACAATCCTGCTCAGACACAACAATCCCCAACTCTGCTTCTGGCTGCGGAGGTGCCTGAAACTCATGCCTCCCCCCTTCCTGTCCCTTCTGAGTTGGCTGCAGCGCAACATCATCCCCCCCTCCATGCTTTAACCCTGCCCACCCCTGAGGTCTAGGTTTCTCTGGATAAGCCTCATGGAATTCTCTCACCAAATTCGGAGCGTGCACATTCTCCTCTGTTTCCCAGGAACGTTCAGTTGGATCGTACCCCTTCCAATGAATCAGGTACTGAAGACGCCCTCAGCGTTTTCGCGAGTCCAAAATCTATTCTAATTTGTATTCCTCCTCCCCCTCTACCAACAACGGCGGTGTGGGCTCCACTCGCGGACGGTGAGGGTCGGGGGCAGCGTCCTTGGTCAACAATGCCCTGTGGAAGACTGGGTGCATCTTGAAGGTGGGTGGCAATTTTAGTCTGTAAGCCACGGGGTTAATCTGAGCCTCCACCTCAAAGGGCCCTACATGCCGATCCTGCAGTTTACGACACCGGCCAGGCATAGCTAGGAAACGTGTAGAGATCAA
The DNA here is from genome assembly GCF_030035675.1 of Rhineura floridana. NCBI lineage: Eukaryota > Metazoa > Chordata > Lepidosauria > Squamata > Rhineuridae > Rhineura > Rhineura floridana. Next base: position 73,067,813 of record NC_084483.1, on the reverse strand, counting down.
GACCTGGTCTCCCACTCGTATGAGGTCCCCCTCTCTCCGATGCTGGTCAGCTGCGCGTTTGTAATCCGCTTTGGCCTGTTCTAGTTGCTCTTGGAGTAGCTGTTGCATAGCGTGAAGTTCCTGCAAGTAATCCTCAGTGGCTGGGACTGAGAGACTGTCTTTTGGGGCAGGGAAGGCTCGGGGGTGGTAGCCAAAATTGGCGAAGAAAGGAGTCAGCGTGTGCAAATGCACAGCGTTATTATAGGCAAATTCTGCTAAATGCAGGTAGGACATCCAGTTGTCCTGCTGATACCCCACAAAACAACGTAAATATTGTTGCAACACTGTGTTGACCCTCTCGGACTGCCCATCCGTTTGGGGATGATGGGCAGACGACAGTCTCAGCTCACTTTGCAGCAACTTCCACAACGCTTGCCAAAATCGCGAGGTGAATTGTGTGCCCCGATCGGAAACCAGGCTGTCTCGCAGACCATGCAGCCGATACACATTTTGCATGTACAACTTGGCAGTGTCTTGAGCGCTTGGGAGCCCTACGCACGGAATGAAGTGAGCCATTTTCGAGAAGGCATCAACGACCACCAAAACTGGTTTTCCCCTGCGAAGGTGGAAGGTCTGTTATGAAATCCATAGTAATTATTCGCCAAGGTCCTCCTGGAGTAGGAAGGGGTTTCAGTAGCCCCGGTGGCTTCCCAGTGGCATGTTTAGCCCTCATGCAAGTGGGGCAAGAGCGAACATAATGCTCTACGTCCTTCTTCACCTTGGGCCACCAGAACTCCCGAGTGACAGCTTGAATGGTCTTAAAAACCCCAAAGTGGCCTGCCGTGGGGGCGTCATGGCACTGATGTAGTACCCTCACTCGCAGTTCTCCGGGGGGCACATAAACAGCTTCCTGATGGTGCTGTATGCCATCCTTCCATATAAGGTCCTTCTGTTCTGCCTGGGGTGGCGCGCCCTCTTCGACCCGCTGCTCCTGCACGAAAGGGTCCTGTTGTTGCACTTCATGCACTTCAGCTTCCCAAAAATCTTGGCAGGCCCCTACTACTCCCCGCTCGGGAGGGATTATGTACTGTAATGGTCTTGGGGTGGGATCCCTCAGAAATTCTGGCTTCCTTGAGAGGGCATCAGCCCGCTTATTCTGTGCTTGGGAGATATAATGAATTTTGAAATGGAACCGTGCGAAGAACTGAGCCCAGCGCACTTGCCTCTGATTGAGTTTACGGGCGGTATGAAGACTCTCTAGATTACGATGGTCCGTGCACACCTCAATTTCATGCTGCGCCCCTTCCAGATGGTGTCTCCAGGCTTCAAAGGCATCTCTAATGGCTAATAGGTCCTTTTCCCACACAGTGTAGTTTTTTTCAGAGTCGGTTAACTTTCTGGAAAAGTAGGCACAAGGCATCAGTTCTCCCCCTTTCTGGGCCGGTTGCAAAAGAACCCCTCTGATCGCGATGTCCGACGCATCCGTCTCTACCACAAAAGGGAGCGCCGGGTCGGCATCCTGTAGTATGGGTTCGGTAGCAAACCTTTGTTTCAGATTCTCGAAAGCCTCTTGTGCAGCTTCTGTCCATTGGAAAGGTCCTGAGCCCTTCAGAAAATCCGTGAGCGGTGCGGTCTGATGGGAGTAGTTGGCTATGAAATGATGGTAGTAATTCACAAAGCCCAAGAAGCGTTGCAAATCCTTCTTGGTCTTGGGGGGTTGCCACGTGAGTACACAACGAACTTTTTCTGGGTCCATTTCTACTCCTGCTGGAGAGATCCGATACCCCAGAAAGTCCAACGTGGTTAGGTCAAGCCCACACTTTTCCAGCCTCGCGTAAAGATGGTGTTCCCGTAACTTCTGCAGGACTGCACGCACATGCAAGTCGTGTTCCTCGGGAGTATTCGAATAAATCAGGATATCATCCAAATACACTATCATAAAGCGGTCCACAAAGTCCCGAAAGATGTCATTCATAAAATTTTGGAAGACTCCAGGTGCTCCCGACAACCTGTATGGCATCACCAAATACTCAAACTGACCATAACGGGTCTTAAACACAGTCTTTCATTCATGACCTGCCTTAATCCTCACCAAGTTGTAGGCTCCTCTCAAGTCCAGTTTCGTGAAAATTTTGGCGGAACGCAACCTCTCCAACATTTCCCTAATGAGCGGCAGCGGGTAACTATTGGGGATAGTGAGCTGGTTTAGGGCTCGATAATCATTACAGGGATGGAGCTCCCCCCCTTTTTTCTTCACAAACAGCAGGGGTGCACCAGCTGGGGACTGTGAAGGGCGAATGAAGCCTTTCTTCAAATTGGCGTCCAGAAACTCCCTTAACGCTGCCAACTCTGGTTCAGATAGAGAGTAGATCCGCCCGGCGGGGATGTGTGCCCCAGGCACCAAATCAATGGCACAATCATAGGGCCGGTGAGGAGGGAGTTGCTCCGCTTCCTTTTTATCGAAGACGTCCCAAAAACTCCCATACTTGGTGGGCAAAGTTATCTCCCTTGGGGGAGACGCCCCTGCCAACACCTGTGGCTCCTCTTCAGGCTGGCAATGTTGATGGCAGTACTTGGAGGTAAAAACCACTACAGCTTCATCCCAAAAGATTGTGGGGTTGTGCCTAACCAGCCAAGGCATACCCAACACCACCGGGAAACGCGGCAAGGACGCCACATAGAACGACAGGTCTTCCCAATGCCCAGGGACCTTCACTTCCATGGACTCAGTCACCCGAGTCAGCCCCCCAGACTTCAGAGGCCGGCCATCTATAGTTTCCACTGCCAACGGCTGACTTAGTTCTCTTGTGGGAATAGCGTGGTGTAGCGTCAACTCTCGGTCTATGAAACAAGAGGATGCTGTGCTGTCGATCATAGCCTTGGCTGAGAAGCTCTCGCCTGAGGATAGGGTGATGCGAATGGGCAACAGAAGGGCCCCTTGGGAGGGAAGGGGTCGTAACGGAGGCTCAGTGTCTGTAGCACCCCCCAACTCTCTAGCCTCTACGAGAGCTGGGATGTGAAGTTTTCCAGCAGCTGGGATCTTCCGGTTTTGGCTGCACAATTTCTGGTGAGGTGTCCAGACTTTCCGCAATAGAGACACAGTCCTTCCCTCCGGTGTCTTTCCCTCTCCTCAGTCAATCACGTTCTAGCCCCCCCAATCTGCATGGGCTCCTCTCCCGAGACAGTAGGGATGCCAGGATTGGGCACGGGGCACGCACGGGGCAGCAGAGCAGCAACCTGACTCCGTGAAGGCTCCATTCTTCACTCCAACTTTCTTCCTTCTAAGCGGCTGTCTATCTGCAAACTCAGTTGAATCAAACCCCTCAGTGAGTCAGGGTGTGTGGAGCGCACCAGTTCATCCAACACTTCTGGACTCAGTCCATTTCTGTAGAAGTACATCAAGGCTGGGTCATTGTACTCCGTCTCCTGAGACAAAACACGAAAAGCATTTGTGTATTGCCCTACAGACCCCCTTCCCTGTCTCAGGGTCCCTAACTGGCGGGCAACCATCTCCTTCCTCTGGGGGTCTCAGAACATGTCCCCCATCGCATTCTTGAACGCGTCAAACTGGCGCAATATCTGGTCGTTGCGAATCAAATACGGGGTGGCCCATTTTGCCGCTTCCCCTTCCAATAAACTGATGATGAACGCCACCTTCGCATCATCAGTTGGGAACTCAGCTCTGCGCACTTGAATGTACAACTCACATTGGGCTAGAAACGTGGCAAACTGTTCACTCTGGCCCCCGTATCGCACGGGGAGCCCCACTGGAGACTTCACAGGGGCTGCTGCCCCGGGAGGCGCAGCCTGGACTTGGGCGACCAAGGCATAGAGATTCTGGTTATCCACTTGCAAGGCTTGCGTTGCGGCTCTGAGGTTTCGATTCTCGGCTTGTAGGTCTTGCGTAGTCACTCGGAGGTTCTGGATCTCGGTATACAAAGCTTCCATGGTGATAGGTACTCCCCCTCTTGCTCCGTTCTGGTCCATGTCATCCGCCATGGGAACAGATTCGAGTAGAGATGGTGGTTGAGTCAATCTGTCCCGTCCAGAGCCGAAAGAATGAGGCTGGAGTGTGTGTGCAAGTAAATCTCGTTTTATTAGAGTAATGGATACATCAAAGGCATTGCGCTTCATAGGAAACCCTACGCTAACTCACTAGAGTCCCTAACTATACTCTGGACATGCTCTGCAGCGTGTGAAGGAAGTTGACTCAACGACCCCCCACTGGGAGCGGCAGGCTTATATAGGAAATGTTTTCGAACGTAATCTCTGACTCCTTCGTAATTCCTGTCTTTGCCCTGTCCGTTTCTCGCGGCAATGGGAACGAGGAGACAGGGGACGCACATCCAACAGCTCATCTGAAGACACTTGCTCCTGAGCAACGGGCTTGAGGTCAGGGGGCGGTGCCACACTGGAATCCTCCTGGGAACTGCTTGGTAAAGGAGGAGCTGGCATTGTCTCTGAAGCTTCCCCCCACAAGTCCTCTGCATCAACTGGGGGCGGTGCGCTCGGCTCCTCGGAAAGGGCGTTACTCGTGGGAACTGGCTGGAGAGCAGGCTGCCCCCCTCCCGCACAATCCTGCTCAGACACAACAATCCCCAACTCTGCTTCTGGCTGCGGAGGTGCCTGAAACTCATGCCTCCCCCCTTCCTGTCCCTTCTGAGTTGGCTGCAGTCCAACACCTCCCCATCCCCTTCCAATCCCCTCCTTTCCCTCTGCCCTCCCTCTCCTCCTCCACCATGGTCAGTTTTATCTATCCTAAGCATGATTGCATGGGAGTAAATCCCATTAAACTCTATAATTCAGTGCAATGGATGTGCCATCTCCGGTCTTCAACCACAAATCTGCAGACATGCCGTGGACCACGTGTGTGAAGCTTCTGGACCACTGGTGGTCCATGGACCACAGTTTGGGAACCCCTGCTATACAGAATGGAACCCTCCAGATGTTGTTGGACTCCAATGCCCATCATCCATGACCACTGGCCATACTGGTTGCGGGTCATGAGAGATAGAGTCCAACAACATTGGGGTGGGGGGTCACAGGCTCCCCAGCCCTGATATAGAGAGTACAACCAGTCCGGTATTAATGTTTAAAATTCTCTCATGAGTGGGAGCATCTCCACTGCTCCTGCCAATCAGAAAATAAATTTCCACAAGCCAATCTGACCCTGGTTTTCCTGTAGTTGAGTCAGTTGGTCTTAAAAGCACACGGATGTGCTGCAGTATGCTGAATCCCATTTTGGGTTGCTAGCAGAAAGTTAAAGTGAGTTCATCTGCTATGGACTTAATTTGCGAAGGAACCTACACGGTGTGCGTGAGAAAGAGAGAGAGTGGGAGGGAAGTATTAGACCTGATGTCCTTCAGAGCTATAATTATGAGTTGTGTGAAAAAAGAAATAGCCCCAATCTTTATAACAGTGGGGCATTTCAAAGGCACTCAGCAAACGGAAGAGGACTGGTGTGGTCTCAAACATAAACATGCCCAGATACTGTGGCAGGCATTCTCATATGGTTATGATTTCACTCTGTAGGATGATTAGCATAATGGTTAACCTGCCTTGAAAATGTGGAGGAACTGGCAGCAGCATCAAACTAGCTTCTACAATGGATGGGAGAGGGCAGAGGTAACAGAGGGAATCTATAGATGTGTCCAACTAGGTTCTATGGTTTAACTTAGCTGGGACCCTTTGTTTCTGTACCTAATTAACAGGGAGCATTGCAGCTAATGGGGTGGCTGGTAATATGATAGCTGTGTTATGTATTCTAGGAAACCCAAGGAGGTGAAACCCTGTACTGGGAATTCACTATTTGAAAAGAAAAATCTCAATTTGTCTTTTTATCTCTCCAATGAATCTAAAAAAATCTAAATACAAAAAGAGAGAGAGAGAGAAAATCTATGTGAATAAAGAGGGGGTGGGAGGTGCAGTTTTGTCCTTGTTTAGCATATTTAGCAAGGTCTTAGATGGAATTCCTACCCCGCAAAAAAAGGAATAAAAGCAATGCAAAACAGCTGAATATGTGTTCAAGCAAGAGCAAACAATAAAAGATTATGTTCTTTTCTTTGTGCAACGTCTGTTTTACTGATGCTTTGAACACAATATTTGCATTTTCATGTTGCGTTGCAGATAAAAAGACGCACAACTGGCATGTGGCAACTCAAGCCAGGTCTGTTTCTTTCAGCTTTTATACTTTAGATGGGTTTTATTGAGCGAAAGTGTTCATAGCCAATCAGTCCTCACAATCCCCTGTGGTTTCAGATTCAGAGGGATGTGGAGGATTGATCTATGTGTGTATAGACATCTGTGTAGCATTGCACTCCCTTGGTCACAAAATATCTGCCTTTCCTGTATGATTTGCAGCACGGGCATCTAAAGAGAAGTTGTGATTACCCCAGGGATCCGTGATACTGTGTTCACAGTACAATACACTACAAAGGACAGACAGTCTCATTTGATTGAACACTGTGATAAGCTGTTGAATGCTAACAGCAATGAAAGTTTTAGACTTTGGCCTCTTTTGTAAGAGATGCTAAGAAATTCTGCCTTTTTCCGCTAAAATATGTTTTGTTTTTTTAAAAAATCTATGAAAGGTGAGAATGTATAAACTTTCAAATTATCAATTTTTAATTTGAATGGTAGTCCCTAGAAACATGTATATGCAGTTAGTTAACTGGTAGGCATATGCCAACCTTCCTCAGCCTGGTAACCTCCAGATATTTTAAAGTATAACTCCCATCAGCCCTAGTCCACGTGGCTAATAGTCAGGGATACTGGGAGTTGTGGACCAAAAATAGGAAGGCTGTCACATGCTCTTTCATCGTCGTCATCATCATCATCATCATCATCATCATCATCATTTATTAACCACCCTTCACCCAAAGGTCCCAAGGCAGGTTACAACAATTTTAAAATATGACATTAAAACAATTTACAAACAGCCTTGCCTCTTTCCTGCATATGATATCTATCCACAAGGTAGCTAAGATGCATAATGTGAATTACTTTTCACTTGGAATTTCTGTGATGTTACCAGCTACTACCAGGAATGTTGGTGGTGAAGGTTGGTTTTATGTGTGTGTGTGTGCGTGTGTGAAGTGGTAGTGGTAGTGGTAAGGTGCATAGGGAATCTTCATGGAACAGGGATGATCCTTAAGCAAAGCATTTTACACATTACAGTTGCCATTTGTGGAATAACCGCCACATGCCCACACACACTGTTTTAAGCAATGTGTGTGTGTTGGATGTATATATTCTAACTTTTAGGGACCTTTCTAAAGTTACCTTTGCAGCATGGGAGCTGCTGTTGCTGCTGCAGTGTGACCCCTTCTGGTGCTACAGAGTAACGCTGGGAGCCTGAGGTCATGTGAAAATAGTCAACTCCTTGGCTTCTTCCCATGGCAATGTTGCTTCAGTCTTCAAGAGGGACTATGATGGCATGGGAAGGAGCCATGGTATGCAGTCCTCCTATATGGCATGGGAGTTCCATCCTTACTAAGCAGCATCCAACATACAGCAGGTTCCATATCACTAAACATAATGTTGGAAGGCTCTAATTCTTCCAGTGACATGCCTTCCAACCCAGGTTTAGGCAAATTCATGGGGATTAGACAGAGGTGCTGCTATGGCTGGACCAGTGGACATAGGTCTAGACCCCTGCAGTACTCAGACAGCCCTGTGCAGCCCAAAGCTCCCTCCAAAGAGGGCTGAGGGAGGCTTCCACTCAGAGAGGGAAGGAGGTTGGGGTCCCCACTTCGTTTAAATGTAACAGGTAGCCAAGAATTATTTTGATCTTTTTCAACCTTATAAAAGAAGAGTTGCTTCCTAGAAGGGCTTCTGAACAAACCAACACAATATGATATTGCTTTGCTTTCTTCTTGCCACACTTTCTGGAGTGGTGTTAGAGTGATGTCGCATGCAGCAGTTTTTATTTATTTATTGTATTTATATCCCACCCTTCCTCCCAGAAGGAGCTCAGGGCAGCATGGGATCACTCTGAAGCTCTTCTAGGAAGTGTGTGCTTGCACTACTGTGAATGATGTGAGATCAAAATATCAAAGCATCCCTTGGACATCTCATATATTTAAGGAAAGAGCAGAGCAGCTAGAGTGGGTCCCCCAGAAGGTACCCGCTCTGGGGGAGTCAAATCTGGAAACATATCTGGATTAGACAAAGTCAGGGAAGATAAGGCTAGTAATGGTTGCTATTCCTGATAGATATATGTTCCATCTAGGAATAGAGGTACCGTGCCACTGAATACCAGTCACTGGGAATAACAGTGGGAGATGGATCATGTCCTGATTCTGGACTTCGTAGAGGCATCTAACTGGCCGCTGTGGGCAACAGGATGCTAGATTAGATAGGCACTTGGTCTGATCCAGTAGGACTCTCCCTCCTTTGCCATCTCCTCCTCCTCCTCCTCCTCCTCCTCCTTTTTCTCCTTGTCTTTCTCCTTGATAGGAAAAAGTTTGGTTCCTTTTGTTCATACAGATGGTCAAATACTGGACCCTTCCTCTCATCTCCAAACAGATAAGGGATGCTCTTATATAATGCTTAAATCTGTACAGGAATTTGGACAGTTCCTATCACCTAGAGTGATTTCCTAACAGATTTTTTTGTAATAGCTGCTTTCAGGAAACCTGACTGATGAGAGCTTCCAGAAATATGTCAGTGTCAACAGCAACCTGCCAAGTTACCATTCTTTTTAACATGAACACAAAGTCCCCCCTTTTTTAAAAAAACTCTTTTGCTTTGCACACAAATGAGCATTTTTCAAAGTCTGACTGAAATCAGTCTAAATCTTTTAGTTATTCAACTGTTAAAAAAACAACCCTTATGCTGCTATTTTTAAATGTTATGTCTAGATGACAAATTCTAAATTTGGACACCTTTTCTCTCTTTAATCCTAAATCTTAGGCTCTGATCTTGCAAATATTTACCTGTGCATTGTAGATTGCATCAGTAGCTCAGAGTCCCCTCTAACAAAAAGTGGTTCATAATTATTCAGAGTTTCCAGTGGTTTTAGGAGGTACATAGCCACACCATTTGCAAGCAGCAGCTGCTTTTTGGATTATGGGATGGAGGTGAGAGAATGATGGGCAACTGAATCATGCAGAGGGAAGCAGGTTTCCTACTCAAAGTATAATGTGTTACTATTGACAACATAGTTGTGCCTGTTGGGCACAAGAGTCTCTGTGTACGTTGTTAGTAGAGTCATGTGTCTGATGCTTGTATTTAAAATGGTTCAATCTACACCCACTATTGTAAAGGCTTTCTATTTTGTATGTGATGGCATGATGATGATAGCACCATGTCTCAGGGTCAGCACATCTACTACTGCCTTGTCACAGGTGCATCTGTAGTTTCCCCCAAAGTTTGGCCTTGATCTTATACCCTCTTGAAATCAGGTATGACCATGATTTGCACTCACTCCAATCCCTCTCTGATATCTACAGGGTTGGCAAAGCTATGCAGAGCAAGAATAAAAGATAGCATAAAAACAAGTATCTGCTCTTCAACTAATGTGAGAGCAGTGAGAGTTCTGCCCTTTAAATTACTATTTAGATACTATTTTACATCTAACAGGCTGAACTGGACACGACATTCAATTCACCTGGGGAGGGGAATGCTGCTTGTTCTATATCAAATGCTCAGTCAGCTTTAACTCCAAACAGATACCAACTGTCATCGCCAGTTCAAATGTACTTAGGAATGTATCATTTATAATAAAGCATGAGATTTACTAATAAGACATCAACTGAACGCAGTGCACTATTAAATTCCAATCAAATTAGTGCATCTTCTGTCACATTAATTAATTAGTTTATTAATAGAATAGAAGATTGGTAATATGACATAAAATTAGATAGCATGGTGAGAGGGAAAATTACTAGTACAATGAGTCTGTCAATTTTTATTATCAAATTCTGAAGGGTTTTTTTAGTAATATAACTTCTGTCAAAATAATAACATATTAAAATATTTATATTCTACTAAATGCATTTTATGAGTTTGATGTGTCTTATTACTATATTCACATCTTTTTGTTTTTTTACAAGAAATTCAAAAATACTTATGATCCTTTGTCTTATACTACCATGCAGCACAATAATAAAACGATCTTTCAGGAGACGGAAGAGCATAGTGCACAGAACTTCTCTCCTTAATGCAGGGGTGAGGAACTGGTGGTCCTCCACATGGCCTTCCTATTCTTAATGGTCAGGGAAGATGGGAGATGAAGTCCAGCAGCATCAGGAAATTCCACAGGTTCCCCACCCCTTCTGTAATGGACCAGTGCAAGCATCAGCACAGAACTATGGCTAGGGCCTTTGTCCAACACACCTATCTGAATATGGGAGCAACAGAGTAGATAATAGAATAGAAGGGAAAGAACCCTTGATGGCATCAGCCACAGTGGAAGGTCACAGTACGTTGAGGGATATCGCAGGGCACTGGGTTTGTAAAACTTACTGTAATAAATTCATGTTACTAAAAGTGTATGCTACACATTTTTCAAAATCCCTCCTTCCACACACACTGCATACCCAAAGGGGTTCTGCATGAAGTGGTTTCCTGATTCATTTCAAGAGACGGCAAGTTCTGTGTAGCAAAATAATTGTGCACAGAGCTCCTTCCTCCCCTGAAGTGTATGGGAAGCTCTTGGATAAGAGAACTTCATATCTGCACGAAACCGCTGTGTCTGCAATAAATCATTGAACAATGGCTTGTTACAAGCACCTGCTTATTCAGGATAAATAATGCCAGTCATCAATGCTATGGATTCCACTGTCTATTATATTAAAAGAAAATATGTTGTTATCAGAATGTTTAGTATTGCAGCTACCCATCACACACTGAAACCAAAAGCTGCATCAATTTGGAATACTCTTGGTATTCTATCTTGCAAGGAATTTCTACCTTGCAGTTACATTCAACATTTTTCTTTTGTTCCTGTATAATAAATTGGGATGCTCAAAGCTCAATTTTTAATTAACCTGCTCTCTTATTACATAATATAAAGACTTCTGAATTAGTTTAATGATTGCTCCCAACTTAACCATTCTCAGAAACATGGTGCAAGCTTTTCTACCTATTGTTGAAAGTAATTTAAAAGTAGTATTAATTGTGTGTTGCGCTAATGCTGTTTGGAGTCCCAGTCAGGGATTAAAAGCTTTTTAACAAGGTGCTGTCTAGACATGTGTTAAAAACAACATTTTCAACCAAAAGAAGCTTAAGAGCCACAAAGGTGGCATCTCCTGATTCAACATTGCGTACAATGAAATTCTCAAGAAGTATGTGCATGGCATTAGAGAGGGGAATTAGCAAAAAAGACTGGACAAAAAATGTGCCTGCTTTGCATTAATTAAGTTGCATTCCCATTGTATGCATTTTTTAAAAAATAATGCAGAGTTGTTTCTATATGTATTCGGTGGAAAATTTACCCTTATCACAGACACTGAGAAAAGCAATGCCTTTTTTTTCTTTCCTCAGAAGCTTGACAGGAAACCCACAAAAAAAATTATACAAAAATGTACGAAGTACATGTGCCCTCATGATGACAAAAGCCACTGTTTCCTTATGATACAAACACAATTATTGCTTATTTCTAAAATACTGCATTTCCCATAACCTCAGTTGCATCTTACAACAGAAAGCAGTGAGTTCCAGTCCTAACTAGAGTCCAAGAAGGGTCAATATAATAAGTCCCAAAAGGAAAAAGGAACTATTGATATAGAAAGTTTCCACACAAGACAGAGCTCTTACAAAACAAAAAAATCATAAAGAGTTCAAGAAAGGTCAGAAAAACGGGCACTTCATATTAAAGACTCAACAGGCATTCAGAACCTTCATCAATATTGAAAAATAGAAAAGTGCAAAACCTGGTCAAACAATCACAATCTGAAATGAGGTATTTAGTTCTGGTCATGTCACTGCCGAGCTAAAGTAAACAGAAACTAATGTAAAGGAGGAGGCAAAAATGCTGAAGGAGACCTACTCACCTACAGTTTTCATTCTCTGACATTATGTGGGGCCACTTGGAGGGGCAACAGTAAAGAGACAGCAATAATCTTGCTTCAAATTCAGCAAATATCCCATCAAATTTCAACATTAGCCACAGCAACACATCTCACTCTTAAGGACAGAAGGAGCACATCTGGTTGTGTTACAAAATCCAAAAATGCTTTTGCAGCAACATGTTTTCTTTGTTCCATTACTCAAATTCATGAAGAGTGAAAGTCAATTGAAAAAGAGAGCTCAGGGAAAAGTTCTTTGTGTCTTTGCCAGAAGTTTTACCAAGTTGTATTGCATAGATGCCTGGACAGCAACACATTTACCTAGAGAGCCATTTTGAGAATGCAATCAGGGAAGGAGCCCCAAGACCGAAATTCCAGTCACAGTCTGCAGTTGATTTCTGAGAAGTCCTGTTCCCAAAGATGGCAGCCCTTCCACACCCTTCTTTTGTCTCTGGCTTGGTAGCTGAAGAGAGTATTTTTCCTCAGGAGTCTAGTTTTGCTCCAGAAGCCTTTCATTGCTTGAAAAGAAACAAAGCTGCAAAGTATGTACTGGAGAATTAGCAATGTGACCCCCTAAGTTAAGGGCTAGCTACACATTAGGACAAGGTTTCCCAGACTGTGGTCCGGGGATCACCAGTGGTCCACAAGCTTCATTCATGCAGACCATGGTATGCCTGTAAAAATACAATTAAAAATCATATAGCATGTAGCACAGTGCATTACAATGGCTATAATAGGTGGAAAAATCATGAAGTGGACCTCCAAGACTCTCATCAGTTTTCAAGTGGTCCATGGAGAAAAAGGTTTGAAGAGAGATTATTTTTAAAACATCCATGAACCTCACAAGGAGATTGAACCTGCCTATGATGGTTGTTCTTGGGAATTCAAACAGGTCAAGGAAGTGGGGAGTAGGAAACAATATATAACATGTTTCCTGGAATCCCAGTTCAATTTGACTGGTATAGCCAAAGGCACTCTGAGCAATGCTCTTCTAGCTAATTCTTTTTTTCCTTCTCTTATGGCTGTGAAACGATCCAGGCCATTTGGAAGACAGTGAGAAGGTCAGGGATGGATGGCAAGTTTCAAGCTTGCTCAGTTTAATCTGGACATCAGCAATGCCTAAAGAGTAGATATGACATTTCATGGCATATGAAGGAATACACATCCATATTTGTGAAGATATAAGTGGACAGAAGGCTGTGTCTTGTTCGTTATTTTCTTGTTGCCTTTGTCTCTGCAGATTTTGTGCAGTGGGAGATTGTGCAGTAGTATGCTGTGCTCAAAAGAAAAAAAGGAAGTGAGAAAGGGAAAACAAAGAAGGGAAGATAGAAGTAGAAGAAAAAAGAGAGAGAAGGCTTGTAGGTAATAAATGATACTTTTCTGTAATATATCCTGCTGCATCCTACCTATATGAATAAGTGCAGAATGATGTGTTAAAAGATACCATCCTCCCTTTATCTCACATTGTGCAAATAGCAGTTCAGAATCAATCTGTTCCCATTCCTTCCAATAAGATTGTTTTGTTGCAGAGATCATGAAAAATTTCTGCAAGTTGGGCTCCTGTGAAGCACTGCAGTTGGATAACCATGGGAAAAAAACCAAAACGGATGGCAGCAGATGCAGTTCAATAGCGAGGAAAGCTCTCAGAGTTACTGGAGACAGCAGGACAGCAGATCTTATGAGGAAACTGGATGGCAAAGATACATATGAGCAAATCTATTCTCTATTCCTTGAAAGCCCCGGGGAAGGGCATGTTCTGAAATGTGTCCTCTTCCCTGCATTCCCTATTTTGATGCTTATCTTGGCTCTTTGCATTTTCTCTCATTCTGAAGCGGAGAATTGCAAGGGCTCTTGCACTCAAAACAGGCAAGGGGAAAGGAGGTGCAATGGATAGGATAATAAAAGGGTTTCTCCAAATACTTACTATGGGAAATGCTTGTCACAGCTGGTATAATTTTGACAGGAGGCATAATACTATAATGGGTTTTTTATCTGCAAGCATTTATTGTTAAGTCAATATTGTTAATAGCAAAACCAGCGGCTGTAGGTATTTTATTACTGTCGTACATTGATTCAGATTTGCAAACATACCTTTTCAGCAATGTCAAAATATTTTCCTCGGGTCGACAAGATTAAACTGAATAGCGCTGGAACATTCTGCCCTGATAAAAAAAGTCAAGTGCTTCATGTCTTTTGGAGACACAAAGCAAATACTGAAAAAAGTCCTGTTTAGGTGTTTGGTGCCTGTGGGCACTGCGCACATGAAGGGACCAGGGAAAATGCTGACCTCTCACCAATATCATGCCTGCTCGCCATGCCCCCAGTTGACATGTGGTTGGCACTTCTATGCACATAAGTATTTCCAACCTTGGGGATTCTTATCCCTGTGCTGGGAACCCTGCATGCAGAGAAGCATTAACACTGAGGTTATGGAGTTCCCAGTGGCTCCTTCAAGTGTTTAGTACTCACATGTACTGAATAGGGTTATAGGTTATCATGAATTCACTGTTAGAGGAACTGATGTCATTTCCTTGCCCAAAGAAGGTTAAAAATTTGCATTGTTCAAGTATACATAATGGCAGAAAAACAGCAAGGGATAACAATCTGAAATAGAAATTGAACAGAAACTCGTATCCATGTAATCTAGGAAACACGGTGTCTAGTTTGAACCTAGGTTCATGTTCATTCAGCCTCTGCTTGCCATTTTTGTGAATCTTTACATATGTTGCGATGGTACCAGTTTGTTTCTTCAACCTACTATCATTTTAAAAGTAGGAAACTCCATGCTGGGCTCAGAGAAGCTTACAAAACAACCAGACTTAATTTATTGGCTTAACTGGCTACAGAATCATATTCAAAGAGTGCTTATCAATGATTCCTTCTCAAACTAGGGGGAGGTAATGAGCAGGGTACCACAAGGCCCAGTCCTGGGTCCAGTGCTCTTCAACATTTTTATTAATGACTTAGATGAGGAGGTACAGGGAATGCTTATCAAATTTGCAGATGATACAAAATTGGGAGGAATAGTTAATACCTTGGAAGACAGAAACAAAATTCAAAGGGATCTTGATAGGCTGGAGCATTGGGCATAAGAAGAGGATCTTTAGTGTAGTGACACCAACCCTTTGGAATTCCCCACCTTAAATATTAGGCAGTCACCATCTCTGTTATGTTATTGGCACCTACTGAAAACCTTTCTCTTTCAACATGCCTTATCGCAGTCTGTGTCTGTGTTGAAATTGCTTTTAAAGATGTTTTTAAAGCTTTTTTTTTTAAAAGATGTTTTTAAAGATGTTTTGATTTAATATGTTTTTAAGGATGTAATATATTTTAAAGTCTGGTTTTATGATGTTAGAGTGCTTTTAGTGCTTTTGTTTGCCGCCCTGGGCTCCTACTGGGAGGAAAGGCGGGATATAAATCTAATAAATAAATAAATAAAAAGAACAGAATGAAATTTAACAAGGATAAGTGCAAAGTTCTACATCTAGAAAAAAGAAACCAAATGCACAGTTATAAGATGGAGGATACTTGGCTCAGCAATACTACTTGCAAGAAGGATCTTGAGATTGTTGTTGATCACAAGCTGAATATGAGCCAACAGTATGATGTGACTGCAAAAAAGGCAAATGCTGTTTTAGGCTGCATTAAGAGAAGTATAGTTTCCAAATCGTGTGAAGTATTGGTTCCCCTCTGTTTGGTATTAGTTAGGCCTCATCTTGAGTCCTGCATCCAGTTCTGGACACCACACTTTAAGAAGGATGCAAACAAATGAACAGGTTCAGAGGAGGGCAATGAGGACTGGAAACAAAGCCCTATGAAGAGAGTCTGAAAGAACTGGGCATGTTTAACCTTGAGAAGAGAAGAGTGAGGGGTGCTTTGATAGCACTGTTCAAGTACCTGAAAGGTTGCCACATAGCGGAGAACCAGGATCTCTTCTCGATTGTCCCAGAGTGCAGGACACGGAATAATGGGCTTAAGTTACAGGAAGCCAGATTTTGACTGAACATCAGGGAAAATCAGAGTTTGGAAAAGTTACTTTTTTGAACTACAACTCCCATCAGCCCAATCCAGTGGCCATGCTGGCTGGGGCTGATGGGAGTTGTAGTTTAAAAAATGTAACTTTTCCAAGCTCTGGGGAAAATGTCCTGACTGCTAGAGCGGTACAACAATGGAACCAATTCCCTAAGGAGGTGGTTGGCTCTCCAACACTGGAGGCATTCAAGAGGCAGCTGGACTGACACCTGTTGGGTGTGCTTTAATTTGGATTCCTGCATTGAGCAGGGGCTTGGACTCGATGGCCTTATAGGCCCCTTCCAACTATACAATTCTATGATTCTATGATTGATTGTGTCTGTCTGCATGTGTTTAATTTCCTGTACTTAATACTGTCTATCACATACAGCTGCAATTTTGCAGCTTTGGAAATTTTATTTAACTTTAAAGCAGAGTTAAATTTTACACAGAAAGACAGATGTATACACATATGTTTGTAGAAACACTCCAGCCTGCCTTTGCCCTATGGAATAATCAATTTAATAAGAATAAGCTCTATCATCCAAGTTCAGTGCATGATGTCAGTCATTATTTATTTAATTCTAATTGGCTCTGAGACTTGGAAGTATGAAGATCTGGTTACTCAGAGATGAGTTCTTAGACTTTAAAAAGTGCAGGACAGATTGTGCAAAACAAAATTCTTTAGATTCCATCTGATTCCTACATAAGAGACATAGTTTAGTTAAAACCACGGTAAGAGACTGCATGCCATGCATCTGACAGTGATTTATTGGTGTATTATTAAAAGTAAAGCCTTTCAATGTGGAAAGACTTGTTGAAAAGGTAAAAGGAAGGATAACAAAATCAGCTTGCACACCAGTCTCAGGCACTTGGTAGCTAGCCTCCTTAGCTTCCTGTCGTTCATTTAAAGCCCAGGAGAAAATATCATGAGGTAACTCCTCCCATGGGTCTTTTTCGTATCAGGAAGCACCGGAAGGGCTTTGGATCACTGGGGAAGTCTTCTAATGGAAACAAAAAGGCACACACCAGCTTCAGGCATCTCACAATGGTAACACAGGTGGGATAAGGTCTCTGCTTGAAAGGCTTGTTGACAGAAGGTCTTCAGTAGCCACTGAAAAGATAACAGAGCTGGCACATACCTAATTTTTATGGGGAGGGAATTCCAAAGGGTCGGTGCCACAACACTAAAGGCCCACTTTCTATGTTGTGCCGAATGGACCTCCTGATAAAATGGTATCTGCAGGAGGCCCTCACCCGTAGAATGCAGTGACTGGATATATAAGGGGTGAGACAATCTTTCACATATGGTGCCTACTTCACAACTGCATTACATTTGTTCCTATGATGCCCTCCCCAGGAGTAGTTAGGAGAAATCATATACAGAAAGAAACCCTGTATGTATTAACTATTCCTATGAATATAATGAAACATAAATATTTATAAATATAGAAAGGCTATGATAAACTTCTTTTCTTTCTTTTCTTTCTTTTTAGACATTTTGAAAGTAACATTATATATTACATTTTAAAACAAACCATAAAAAGTACCGGATGAAGTTTAGGAAAGGTGAAATGTAAAGGTTTATGCATGCAGATTTCTATATTATGAGATTGGTAACAACTGAAATATCCCATCATTATGAAGCATTTCACTATTCTGTAAATATTAATTGGCTTGACAGTGATTATGATTAATTGATCTACTCTCCACATGTTTTCTGCTCTAATCTATCATGACCTAATCCCCATTAAACTATAATATTTCTATTACTCATTATACATCATCTCTATGAGTGACCATCATCCCTTCATAAAGGTGATTTGTGAACTCTGAATTGTATTATGTTAATTTTATTGTGGAAGTTAAAACTGATTACACACAAACACACTTTGGGGGGGGGAGAAGAAGAAATTCTACACATTGCTGTTTGTTGCTACTTTTTTGTTTTGAATGTGCTGACATAGCACAAGACGCAGGAAAAAAGCTATAAAGGGCCCCCATGTTAAATAAGAGAAAAGGTGAGATGTGGAGACTGTTACCACATAGTGAAAAAGAATGATTTCTATCACTTTTGTCCTAACTTTCAAAGTTCTACAGAAGTGTTGTTGCTTAAACAGTTGACAACACTGTATTCACTATTGGAAACTGGCAGAAAGAGTGATATCTAAGTAGATGGGAATATTGCTCAATTATGTAACAGTAGATCCCTTTTCTTTATCCTGACTGGAGGCACATTGATCCTTACGGGTAGCAGTCCCTTCTGCAAGACAGAGTTGTTTTAAATAATGCTCATGAGTCTCTTGGACTTACATTTGCTCCTTAGAGCTCCAAAGCAGGTGATGTGGGAATGCCTAACTCTAGATGGGGAGTAATAAAACTCTCCACTTCATTTTAGGAGTTATTGTTATCATTATCTCCTTGACCAGAAATATCATAGCAAATCTCAGGGCTACCCAGAATCTCCTACCCATACTATGTCCTGCTTAGGAATATCACTTTGTGAAATAGGGGGGGAATAGTTACAATTTTTTGCAGCTGGCTAATGGTCAGAAAGGATAACGGTTCCTGTAATTTATGTCATTGGTTCCTTGTCAAAACCAGCAATCCCACATTCAATGAAAATATAAAATTCAAATAATTTCAAACAATCCTTCATAACCTTTAAAAATGAAGGGACTGGATAGGTAGTCATGATGCTCAGAAAGATGATAAGAGGTTATGTTAAGATCTCGTAAGATCCTTTTATAAAGCTTAATGTTTTAAAGTGTTTTAGAAATTTTTAATCTTTTTAAATATTTTAAATCTTCTTTTTTTGGTGCATTATTTTGCACATTATTGTTTATCACCCTGGCTTCCTTTGGGAGGAAGGGAGAGAGAGAGACAGTTCATAAAACAAACAAACAAACAGACAGACAAACAAACAAATACTTTCTTGACTTGTCTGTCCCTCAGTTAAGATTTATGCTATCCGCATTTCTCGGAAGGAGGTGCTATACAGTTAAAGCATGGCAGGAGCAAAACTGTGGTTTTGGATGCTAGCATGATGGAGATATTGTACACTATCTATTGATCTATCCTTTACACACTGAACCAAGGGAGACATTTTTATCAGATATTCTTTTACAATCTTTGGTAAACTGCTACAAGGTATTGTACAGAATTAATCATAGATAGCTGGTGCTATGTTATTTATAAGGTGGTGCTATTTGCTGAACTCACTAGGAAACTACAGGCAAGTTTTTTTTTAAAAAGAAACCTTTTAATGATTTTAATGAAATGATGTATTGATACATTGTACTGCAGTTATGAATTTCACTTTTGATAGATTGAATAGATATTGCAAATAGGGGTAGGGAATGCTTCCTGGCCTCTTTATTTAGCCCTCAGGATTGTCCCTGGGCCAGACTCTGCTCTGCAGTCTCTTCAAGTGCTATTGCCTGGCTGGAATATAGCCTTGAATCATAATACTGCCTTTTGCTTGCCTGGATGGGGAGATATATGTGCGTGTGCATGTTTTGACTGTTGTGCGGCTGGAATGTAGCCTATTGAACAAAATCACATCTGTTGGTCTGCCTGTTTTTACCTCTCGGTCTGCCCACCTCTATCATGTGGTCCCCGGAAAGTTATCCATGACGGAATGCATCCATTGGGCCAGCAGAGGCTAGTGGCTCCAATGTCAGTGGGGCAGTGAATCCTGTCCAAGGTAAGCAGCTCCTTGAAAGTTCAGACTAAAACCTGGAGTGGATTCACTGCTCCACTGACATCGGAGCCATCTTTCTTCACCACATTGGGCTGAAAAAAGTTCCCCAGCTCTGTTGCAAATGTGCATTATATTCCCTTAATGATAAGGCTCTACAGGGACTTGATGTGCGCTTTTTGCAAAGGCCTTTCATTATGTGCAAAAAAGTTCATTCAGGAACAGAAGATCATGCTGCGCTTCGTTATTTTTCCTGGTTACATTCTAGTTTAGCAAAAAAACCTTTTTGCTTGGCTTTTTTCCAAAGCCTCTGCGTGCTAATAGATTTCCCACATTTTCTATAGATGATAGAGGGACTGAGTATCTGATACTGAGTCTCTTTCTTCAATGTTATAAAGCCTCTGTCAAGTCCTTCTGTTGTCACCCATATTCTGATGTCAAAACTTGCCAGTATTTGTTTCTTGAAAAGTCTGCATAAACATTACTTAGGCTGCAATTCAATACATGACTACTCAGAAGTAAGCTTCACTGGATTCAATAGGACTTACTCCCAGGTCAGTGTGTATTAGATTGCAGTCTTACGTGTTTTTTACAATTTATTGTTCTCTCTGTGTACATAGTTTTTCAGACTCAGTGCTTTAAATATCTTTGTTTTACTGATAAGTCTTGATGCATCCTCTGTAATTAATCATTGCAGTTATAAACTCTTTGGAACTGTTGTCAATAATAAAATGAATATTCTATCAGCCACACGTTTTCTGTTGGAATTCTGAGATAGCCAGGATATCCTGAAGCATCCATTCTAGAACACTGGAAAGAAATGATCAGCTAGTTTAGTGGAGTACATAACAAATTAACTGGTAAAGTATTTAATGGGACATTTTATTGTGACATATTATCAATAAATAAGATGACACATTTAAAGAAGAATATGATGGAACATACTGTTGCTTGTAAAGTTCATAATCATAGAACTACTAATATCACCAATCACAGAATATCCTGGGGTCTGTTCTGGAAAATATAAAAATATACTGCTGTTACTATGGTAGCCGTTTCTATGTATTCATGGACACATTCACACAAACAGAATGTTCCATCTACTGAGGAGTTCTCCTGCATGAGTGCCACAGAAATGCATTTATGGTTTTCCACAGCTTACATATTCCCTAAACATCTATGGAATGGTACAAATGTCCAAGTAATAGCACAATTCTAATTATGTCTACTCAGAAGTAAGTCCATTGAATTCAGTAGGGCTTACTCTCAGCTAGATGGATTAGAATTGTAGTCTGTCATACTCAGGTCACGTTTGCACTCTGTTATTTTGTTGTTATATACCTTCAAGTCAGTTATAACCCTATCAATCTTTTTTGGATATATTCATAGGGTTTTCATGGTAAGAGCCATTCAGAGATGGTTTACCATTGCCATCCTCTAAGCCTTACGGCACCCGGTATTCCCAGGTGGTCTCCCATCCAAGTACTAACCAGGCCTGACCCGGCTTAGCTTCTGAGATCAGATGAGATCGCGCATGTTCAGGGTAGTATGTCCATAGGCACTCTGTTATTTACAGCACTGTTATACCATTTAACAGTCCTGGCTTCTCCCAAAGAATCCTGGGAACTGTAGATTGTTACAGAATGCTTTACCAATCAATTCCTCTTTCCAGGGAACTCTGGAAATTGTAGCTGTGTGAGGGGAACAGGAGTCGCCTAGCACCCTAACAAACCACCATTCTCAGGATTCTTTGGGGGAAGCCATGGCTGCTTCAAGTAGTGTAATAGTGATTTCAATGTATGGTGTAAATGTGGCCTCAGAGTAGACCATTAACATCCTTTAACTCAATTTCAATGGGTCTACTCTGGGCATGACTAACATCAAACATTACCTGGAGTCTTCAAAGCAATGGATTGGAAATCTGCCATTTGAAATTACAAGTGGAACCTCATACTGGGCACAGGACAACAGCACTAAGGATTTGTGCTAAGCACTAAGCTAAACTATGGACACACTCTCAAAATCTCAAACTGTAAACTCATAAGTAAACCCCAAGGTGTTTATCGAGAAAAATGTGAGCTAATTATACTAATGCGAGGACTTATTACATATTTTCACAGGTGCAGAATGATTGTCTTTGATGCAGAAGGTTAGATAAAACCACTCTGTAGAAGGAAATAAGAAGAGAATATTGTTCTTCTTTTAGGAAAAATGTTGTAGTAAGCATTGCTGCTTTCCTTATATTTTCACAATGTTCTTTTTTTCAACTATACCGCTGACAACTTCTCAAGGGCAGTGTGACCTGGATTTGGTTATCATATTAAGGAGCAATAGAGATGTTTAGGCCTTTTTTTTATTAAGATGTTTTTAGAGATGTTTCAATATATTTGAAAGTCTGTTTTTAAGATGTGTTCGAGTGTTTTCAGTGTTTTCTTTGTCACCTTCGTCGTCTTCTGGGAGGTAAGGGTGGGATACTAATTAATTAATTAATTAAATAATATTGATTTTATTTATAAATATGGAGCATAAGTGGAATCAGAGGAGGTGCTCCTAACAAGCTGCTTGTCTGCTTCCTCGCATCATATTCTCAGAGACAAAAGGCCCTCAAGGTGTCATCACCCAGATCTCTCTCTCTGTTTCTCTCTTTGTCTGTCTCTCTCATGACATACAACCTCACACTTTTGCCTTTACCTTCTTCATAGCTGAAGATGGGCTGTCAATTTCCCAAGGCTCTTGTGAAGTTGCTCCCAAAGCAGTCCAGGAAATGTGCCCCTGAAAGAATCCTGGGAACTGTATTTTATGAAGGATGTTGAGAGTTGTTAGGGGACCCCAATTTCCCTCAAAGAGCTACAGAGTGATTTAATAGTTAATCCTTCTTCCCAGGGAACTCCTGGCATTGTAGCCCTATGAGGGGAATAAGGGTCTCCTAACAACTCTCAGCACCCTTCACAAAATACAGTTCCCAGGATTTTGGGGGGAAGCCATGACTGTTCAAAGTGTTATAGTACTGCTCTAAATGTATAGTGCAGATGGTTCCAAGGTTAAGTAAGGCAAGTGGCAACACCCTTCTAAACATTTCAGGAAAAAAATATTTTCCCACCCCATAAACTTTTGGGAGGCTTTGTTTCATCCGCACCCACCCAATGAATGGTTGAAAAACAAATGTTCAAAATTTCCTGCAGCACTTAATATTAACAGTCAGATTAAATGAGCTGTCCCAGATACAAGTTTTATTTTAATGAAATCATGATTTGAGACAGAATTCACATTGCCACCCTGGACTCCTACTGGGAGGAAGGGTGGGATATAAACCTAGTAAATAAATAAATAATAAATAAATAGCCAAGAGGGAGTATGCTTCTGAAAACCAGTTGCTGGTTTTCAACTGAGAGCTCTTGCACTCAGGGCCTGCTGGTCGGCTTCCCATGGGTATCTGCTTAGCCACTGTGAGAATAGGATGCTGGACTAGATGGGCCACTGGTCTGATCCAGCAGGCTTTTTTTATGTAAGGTGGCTCAGTTTCCTTTTAAGCCCTTAATGCCTTCAGAGGTATTGTCCCAGGTCTTCTGGTTCTAAATTCTATTTATTTAAATTGATCAGTCTCATTAATCCAATCAATACTTCTTGCACTGTTGTCTGCCTGTAGAGATGGTGACCTGGCTAAGCTCCAAGAATTATAATTCAGCATTTTACCAGACTGCCAGCTCCAAAGAACATAAGGTTTGGTTGATCAGACCAAAGGTTCCTTTAGTCCAGCATTTCTCACATTGGCCAGACAGCTGTTTTCTGAAACCTCATCAACAGAGCATGAAGGTAACGCACGCACGCACACACACACACACGCACACACGCACACACACACACAACTTGCCTCCTGTGTAAGTTGCAGGAATGCAGCACAGTCTGTATCTGAATCACAGAGCCTACTCCAGACTAAACAGGTGGCACACTGGATAAGTGTAATCCAAAGGTTCTGTATCTGATCATCCCACCATGCTCCCTAAAACATTTGCCAAATAATTTATTGGATTTTCTACAGGCCTTATCAACTCTGGCAGGGTTAATCGCTTCTTTCCAGACTCTTCTGTTAAGCATTTCTGACCAGCCTCTGTTTGTTATTTCTTTTTCCACTTGTGGTTAAAGTTTCAATCAGTTTCATATATTGTGCCAGAAACAGCAAACAACTGAAGTTACTGCTAATATATAACTTGAAAGATATGCCACATCTTTGCATATTAATGGGGTTCCAGTTATAAAGGTATCCCCCTTGCATATTCTTTCTTGACCTTTTAAACTACATTAGTCATCAGACAGAAGGTTTCGATGCCAAAAATGGTCAGATACTAATTTGAATGTATTCCAAAGAACGCTAGTTAGCAGAAATCCTCCTTGAAATGTGAGAAGCAGCATGGAACAATTGCTGTGCAGTAACTTTTAATAAGTGAAAATATCCAGTCCCCAATGGAGATATGTCATGATTTTCCTCAACATTATCAAGCATCTTTGATGGAGACCAAAGTTCCAGCATTTGTGGAATGGTCCTGGAAAAGAGAAACAATGTCTAGCATGCTTTTGGATGTTTTAAACTGCTAAACAAACATGGTTAATCCAAGATGTCCAAATTCAAAATATAATATTTATATAATTTTAAATAAGCAATGTATATGCTTAGCTTCTCATTCTTTCCTCATCAAAAAACCTAATAAATGTACTCCCCCCTTTTAAAAAAAAATCTGGCTTGCCAGCAGTGATATAAACCATTCCATGACTTCATTGGCTGCAGCCGTACTATTATGTGCATGACTGGTCAAAGGAGAAAAATTCTGCTTTCCAACTTGGTTTTCGAAGAAGCAACTTTATGAATTAAATAGGAAAGCATTTGTGTGGGATTTTAACATCAGGGTCAGTTCGTGCAACCCTAGCTGCATGCCAAAATGGCTCCTGACGAAAATGGGGTCTGTGGCAAAGCATTTGGCTGCTTTATCCATGTAATCTTCCATTCACTGTTTGGTTGCAAGAGCACAAACTGCTGCAAAAGTATATTCACTTTATGGCACACTGAATTCATGGTGAAGCACAGAAGCAAACTACTGTTTTTCATCCAGCCCTCTTTGGCTCAGATCAAGTTGACCTATATATTTAGCACATGACAACAATCCTGTTCATGAATCCTATCTTCATGTTTGGACAGAAGGTATTGCCATTATGGCCAAATTTCACTTGGTTCCTGATTGTGGAAGAGCACAGTGTGGAAATCATTTTATTCTCATTAGTCCAGTGGTAGAACATACAATTTGTATGCAAAATGTCCCAGGTTGACTCTCTGACATATGGAGGCAGAACTGGGAACGTTCGCTGCTGCCAGCTAGTAGATAATATGAAACCAGAGGGACCAGCAGTGTTCTGACTTGGTATAAGGCATCTTCTTTTGTGTCTAAGTAAACAACCGCAACAGTCATGGTATGTGACATGGGGTGCCACTGCTGGCCTGCCTTTGTGGCTGTGGCAGCACTGTCACTTGTTGAGGGGCAGGGGAGTGGTGAGCATGGGGAAAGCACCAGTGGTGATAGGTGCATGTATACACCCATTTGCACCCATCGCCACCAACCAGATGCTTCCTCCACCTTGGCTGCTGCCTTGCTGAATCCCATCCTGATCCCAGCAAGTGTCAGCGCCACCGCATCTGGGAGAGCAGCGAAGCAGCGGCACCCTACCTCACACGTTGTGACTATTAGCAAAGTTTATGCCATAGGCTACACTTAGACTGCCAGCCAGAATAATGTTAAAACACTGTGATAAACGTGATATTATTTCTAAACCACTTTTCTAACAATGTTCAACTGAGTGTTCAAATGAGAGTTTATGATAAAAAAATTAGTTCTGGTATAATAGAAGTCCTTGCATTTATTTGAAATGTTTATTTCCCTGCCTGCTAACTGATGTTCCTGAGGCAGTGTACAGCACACTTAAAACACAATAGAGGAGGGTTTAAGAATGTCAATGATCCTCAGTGGGAGGGCCTTCGTCATTCACGCTGCCAACAATAATGTCTCTTGTGACTTCTGGAGAAAGATACAAGAATTATTGAGTGTGGTAAAGTGGGGGCAACAATACTGAAGGAGTTAAGAGTTAATCAGTATAGGAAGGTCCATCTGCCTTCCGGAGGCAGCATGGCAAGAAGTACTAGTTGTGTTGCTGACTGTTGTTAGAGGCTCTAGGCTGAAATTGTTGTTTGTATTAAAATATATAGTGAAGTTCCATTAAAAAGGAGCCGCATCTGCACTTCCAGATAACTGAGGACACTTGTGACTCTCTACTGCTGGGGAGCGGCCAATGTGTATAAAAACCACCCCAGTTCAACTGCCACTAAATCTTACAACAGGTTGCAGAGGAAATAATTCTGGCACATAAATAGGTACCAAAGAAACCAGATATTAAAGTCTCTCAAAGGGTATGTGGGGAGGGTCTCACCCAGGGTGCTGCTGTTGTCCTTTGCTGCAGCTGCTGGGTCCTAGCACAAGATGCACAGCTGG
Organism: Rhineura floridana; assembly: GCF_030035675.1. Lineage (NCBI taxonomy): Eukaryota > Metazoa > Chordata > Lepidosauria > Squamata > Rhineuridae > Rhineura > Rhineura floridana. Next base: position 73,041,579 of record NC_084483.1, on the reverse strand, counting down.
GACAAAAGTGTTTAGAAGCCTCCATGTACACACATCCCATTCCTCAAATTTTCTTGCACCTTCTTAAAAGATATTTCCATGTTTTCATAACTGACATGCAGGATACCAAAGTCCAGTCTTTTCTTACAAAGTGGAAGACCTACCTGTTTGGATTCAGATTCCTTAAAAATCCCTTCCAAAAGCTCCAAAGACAATCTTTCCTCTGGCTGGTTTTTCACCACCCACCTATCTTTCTTCTTTTCTCTTTTACATGTTGTCTGCAGGGAACAGCTGAAGGATTCTTTTTGACGTGTCATTATAATGTCGTTATAACACCAGCCTGTTCTACAAATGATGCTTTCATCACACCTTCCATCTTAAGCAGCTGTTTAACAATGAGTAAGTGTCCTAGATGAAAAGCCCCAGGAGAGCTTTTAAGAATTTTAACAATGGCTGAGTAATCTAGTCTGGTAAAACATTTTCCGTTATGTAAACTCTGTCATCATATGTTCTTGCTTTGTCACAATCTAAAAATACCTTCTTCCAAGGCGGTTTTTGTGACGCCACTGTGATTACTGTAAAGGGAACAAAGGAAGATGCCTTATTGTGAGTCAGACCCACGGGTCCATCTTGCTCAGTACTGTCTACATTAACTGGCAGCAGGATGTCCAGGGTTTCAGACAGGGAGCCTTTCCCAGCCCGACCTGGAAATATTGGGGACTGAACCTGGGACATTCTACATGCAATGCAAATGCTTTACCACTGAGCTCTGGCCCTTCCCCAAGATGCACATACATAGCAAGCCACTATTATAGAGCCATATCCTACATAAGCCCTATTTTGCACCCTGTTGAACTACATATTATCTTAAGATCAATTATGTATCCCATGGGAAGGAATCTTCCGGTGGATTTGCAATGGGCTCCATTAGGACAGCAGTAGTGGGTGAAAGGAACATCAGAAACCTGGGGAGTAACTTTCACATCAAAGCTTCATCTGCGTGTTTCTTGACCTTAACAAAAACAGGGGAACTGAGTTGTTATAATCTATTGTAAGCCGCCTTGATGGCCATTTGATCAAAAAACCGAGTATCAATCTTAAAAACTGATAACATTTATTTCACTCTATTTAGTGAATGGAATGTACTTGTGTTTGGTTGTAAGTCGCCCAGAGTGGCAGATTAACCTCTGCCAGATGGGCGTCTAACAAATCTCATAAATAAATAAATAAATAAATTTAGTGGGAACGTGCCGCACAACTGCCATCTTTATGCTGTATGCCCTCACAATTCCGTAAGAATAAGCTGCTGTTATTCCCATTTTATAAAGATGGAGATCAACAGAGCTGGAAATAGGTTAGGTTTCCCTGGTTCCATTTGGTACACCAGTCAGCCGACCCCCTGGCCTTGTGACGGTGTTGTTAAATGCCAGGTCTGCCCAAAATAAAACTATCATCCACAATTTAATTGTGGATGAGGGGCAGACTTGGCATCTATATCATAGACCTGGGCAGATGAGCTGAGTGGCTCAGTGTTAACCTAGCTGTGTCCGCCTGGGCACTCAGTGAAGCACCATTCCAGATCAGAGGGATGGGGGGGGAGTTGCAATCTTCCATAAAAATTCAATCTCCCTCACCAAGAGACCAATCCACACTGTATTTGGGTTCAAGAGATTGTTTGTGCTGTTGGGCCAGAGAAACAGAATAGGGATGTTGTTGGTGTACCATCCACCCCACTGCACTACAGCCTCCCTAACTGAGCTGCCATAGGTAATCTCAGTTGGGTTTTGGAGAACCTTTTCACGGTAGTGTTGGGGGACTTCAATATCCACACTTAGGATGCCTCAAATGGGCCAGCTCAGGACCTCCGTGACAACCATGGATAGTCTCAATACATCAGTGGCTCCAATGTAGTTGGGTATACCCTCGACCTGGCCTTTGGCACAGAGCAGATTGGTAATACTCTGTTGATTGGGTGATTCGCTATGAGTCCATTGTCATGGATGGACCTTACCTTGGTAAGGTTTGGTTTGAATGCAGCTACTACTCTCTTCAAGGTTGGGAGACCCATTGAGATGGTCCACTGTTGAAGACTTATGGAATTTGATGGATTCCTGAATGGTCTGGAGGATTTTCTGGCTGACATGGGCTGGTGCTCTCCTTGAGGCTGTCTCACTATGGAATGGTGAGATGCATACAGACATTCACATGATCACTTCTGGGTGCCCTTGCTGTTACTGTGGAGCATGTAGGTCACCTTGGTATTCCACTGACATGAGTGCAATGAAATAGATGGGTTGGCAGTTGGAGTGCAGGTGGCACAAATCTCAGTCCGAATCTGACAGAACATGCGTAAGGTTGCACCATTGTGCTACCATGTGGGGATGGTGGCAGCGAAGAAAGCTTACTTCTCTGCCACCATTGTGTCCACAAGTAGCCATCTGGCAGAGCTTTCCTAAGCGGTGAATGGGTTTTTGTCATCTGGCCAAGAGAGTATTGCTCTGACTTCCTTGCAGGCCTGCTGTAACAACTTTGTGAGGCACTTTAGGGACAAAATCAATCAGATTTGGACAGTGTTGGATGCCACGGTTAGAGCAACTCTAATGGAGGCATCCAGAGCACTGTCTGTTCCATCTGTACTGGATTACTTTCAATTATTGCAGCCTGAGGAAGTAGACAAGCTGCTTGAAGAAGCGCAGCCAACCACCTGCCCCCTTGACCCTTGCCCATCTTAGCTTCTTAGAATTAGCCGTATATGGTTGACTGGGTGGGTCCAGGGAGTGATTAATGCTTCACTGGAGAAGGGGGAGGTACCATCTGCCTTGAAGGAACTGGTAGTGCATCCACTCCTTAAGAGGACCTCCCTGGAGCCAGAAATATTAAGCAACTATCGCCCAGTGGCAAATATTCCCTCTTTGGGCAAGGTCCTCAGGAACATGGTGGCAGACCAGCTTCAAGCATGCTTTGAGGAAACTGATTACTTGGATCCATTCCAGTCTGGCTTCAGGCCTGACCATGGCACTGAAACTGCCTTGGTTACCCTGGTTAATGACATTTGTTGGGAGACAGATAAGAGGTGTGCAACCCTGCTTGTTCTCCTTGATCTCTCAGCAGCTGTTGACCACAGCATCCCTTGATAATATCTCAGGGAGGTAGGGGTTGAGGCCACTGTGCTTCAGTGGTTCTGTTCATACCTCCATGGTCACTTTCAAAAGGTAGTTATGGGAGGTTAACTGTTTGGCACCATGGGATGTGTCTTGTGGTGTTCTGCAGAGTTCCATCTTGTCCTTTGTGCTACTGGTACGGTAATCGGCATGTTCAATAAGGAAGTATTTTTGCTACTTCTCCCTCTTTTGGATAGGAGGCTATCACAACATGAGGGTTGTATCATTTGAGAGAACAAAAAAGTATCAAGACATTCTATCAAAAGTCAGTTGTGGGTTCAAGGCTGGAAATGAATATTGATTGGGATTCTGTAATGGCGTAAGGGTCACTATCACAAAACATAAAAAGTGAAAAATGCCTCCATTCTAATCAAAATAATGATCAGAACCCATTAAAACATTCCCAGAAAATAATGCTCAGTGTAATTTCTAAAGGCTGATGTGTCTGAGTTTAATTATCTTGATCCTATTGAGAGATTATCTCCATAGCATAAAGTTAGAGAGAACAAAGAAAAAATATAATTATTCAGAATCATGGGAAAATGGAGATGGACTGCCTTTAAGTCGATCCCGACTTATGGCAACCCTATGAATAGGGATTTCATGGGAAGCAGTATTCAGAGGAGGTTTACCATTGCCTCCCTCTGAGGCTAGTTCTCCCCAGCTGGCTAGGGCCTGCTCAGCTTGCCACAGCTGCACAAGCCAGCCCCTTCCTTGTCCGCAACTGCCAGCTGGGGGACAACTGGGCTCCTTGGGACTATGCAGCTTGCCCACGGCTGGACAGGTGGCAGGGCACGTAGCCCTTGAGCCACTCCCTGTGGGGGTGATCTTTAGCTGGCCCTTTACACCCAGGAGACACAGACTCTGGACTCCCAGCCAGGCTCTCCTCCTCACTGTGCTATACCAGCTGCCTAATAAAGAACATACTGCCTAATAAAGAAACAACATACATGACTCCCACAGGCAAAGACTGAGAGTGTATCACGTGGACCTCTTTGTCCCTCCCACCGTTTTGTCACTTATATTCCATGACAGCTAGTCAAAGGTCTACACTGCATGACACTGCAATGACTTCACTTCCTAGACGTCAAACCACACAAACTAAAACAGCAGGACCCTTCAGAGAATAATCAGCCATGTTCATAGGGATTTAGGTTTCCAGAGTAGAAAACATTGCTGGAGTGACTGTATTTATCAATAAATTTGAGACAGTGGCTTAAGTCGAACCAATGTGCCTGTCTGATCATCACTATAATCCTGTTTCAGCTTCAAATGATTCATCTGCAGGATCTGAATAGCACCACTGGCATTGATATATGCCAATAAAGTTTTAACTGTGCATCTAAACAGCTCAGTTATGAGCAGTAGAACTTTAAATAGTGCCAGCTTGGCTCCCCGTGGCATCTCATCTGAGATAGCAAGAGCCTGTGTATTTTCCAAGCAATAAAATTTATTTATAATTGGGAAACCATTCTGAATCATTTCCAAAGTGCTCTTGTGTATGGCAACTGGGAGTCTAAAGAGAGTGATTGCATCATGTATAATCAACTGCAGATTTGTTAACTGCCTTTGAAGTGTATTTCTAATTATAGACTGAGCAAATAATTTAGAACACAACCATGACAAACGTACAGGTGAAGCCTGTCCATCTTAAAATTCTTATACTATATGCAATTACTTGGGAGTAAGTTCTACTGAACTCAGTAGTGCTCGCTTATTTTCTTTGGGGCTGAGGTCCTTTTTTGTTGTTTTAGTGGTCTAGAAAGTTGAAAAATAAAGAAGGCACGTTTCTTTGACTAGAAAGCAGTGGCTCATCCCCAGAAATGATAAGCAAATATTGTGGAATACACCATTGATGTCCTATCATGCTGTAAAGTATATAGCTCAATTTGGCTTTTGCTGTTAGTGTTGTTTATAGATGATGGCTGCAATCCTAAACCACTTGTTAGCAAGTCAGCCCCGTTCAACTGCAAGTAACTTTTGAGTAGCTATGCATAGGCTCACACTGTAAATTATCACTATTTCTTAAGTAAACATGCAAGGAGATAATTATAGCAAAAAAGCTATCATAGTCTCTCATCTTCAGCATTGATCTGCTTCTTTTGCTCACATTGTCATTTTTGACAGATGGGGGGGGAAACAGCTAAGACGCAACGGTCTTTCTCTTTGCTATATTCATATCATGTATGATATGAAAGACCTGTGACCCATGCTGGCTCAATGCTAGCAAGAACTTGTCAGAAAAAGCTCATTTAGTGAACAAAAACCTCCTAGGAATTGAAGCCTGAAGTAGGCAACAAGCTTTACAGATATTGTTTACTAATTAAATATAACTGCAAACGTTATTGTCTAAATTAATTAAATTGTGAAGGTAGAGTTTGTGAGTTAAAAAAACAGAAAAAGCCAATAACCAGGGATGGTTAGGGATGTGACCCTCTGATGTTTATAGAATCATAGAACAGTAGAAGTGGAAGGGGCCAATAAGGCCATTGAGTTGAACCCCATGCTTGATGCAGGAATCCAAGTTAAAGCACGCCCGACAGAGGGCTGTCCAGCTGCTTCCTTGAATGCCTCCAGTGTCGGAGAACCCACCACCTAGGGAATCGGTCCCATTGTCGTACCGCTCTAACAGTTAGGAAGACTGCAACTCCATGAGCCCCAGCCAGCATGACCAATGGTCAAGGATGATGGAAGTTGTAGTCCAACAACATCTGGAGAGCCACAGGTTCCCCACCCTTGACCTTAAAACTACTTGTTCTGATCTGTGGTTTGTTTATGGAAAACAAGGTGAAACTTGCAACTGAAAAAAAAACACAGTTCAAGTCATGAAATTGCTGCTCACTTGTACATTTCAGACTGAAGGCATATTTGAATCCCTCTGCATATCTCCCCAACCCCAACCCCCCAACCCTCTATAAAAGGAACAGAGATCCAGCCTAGTTTTTTGTACGACATAGTAGAAGGGATTTTTTCCTAGGAGGAAACATTCAAATATGCATGATTGTTTCTGCTTTGTGAAAAGCTCCATATGTTCTTTGAAGTGGGAGTCTGTTATTAATAAGATAAGCCAGAGCTTGTTATTGTTTTTGAAAGATTACGCTTAATCCTGTAATGGAGCTTTAATGTAAGGTGCAAGGGAAGGGTCTAACACCACTTGGTAACAGCTGTTCTTAAAAAATCCATCTGTGTAGATTGAACCAAACTAGACACAATGTTATTCATACAATTAGGAATAAAGTAAATAGGAGACTTGTTCCCAATCCAGATCAATACTTCACTAGCGAAGGGACTTTAACCTTTTGCCCCACCATGGTTGTCTTCTAGATTCCATGCCCATGGCTAGTATTTGCATTAGAAGGAAAGCTCCCATTGATGCCAATGGGAGCTTTCTTCCTGGTACAAATAGCAGGCAGAGGACAAAAAGCATTAGGACGATGGCAGATGCCAAGAGCTAGAGCTTTCTGTCTCCCTGCTTGACTCTGAACCAGACTGTCATCTATACCTACTATTCCCTGGGAAAAAAACGCATACACACAAATACTCACGGGATGAATAAGATCACAATAGGTTGGGCCCTGAATGTGGAGGAGGAGGGAGGAATATCATGGTGTCAGGTTTTAAGCAAGTGGGTATTTGTGTATGAGCATTCAATATATTTTTTATTATCTTAAAAATATTATACAGCCACAAGAGTGACTGTATACTATAACCAGCATAGATTTTTTCACATTTTGCAATGTTAAATTGAAAATACCTCCATGCCATTCTGATGCTTCCCATAAGCTCATTTCAAAACAAAACCTTACAAAACCTATAGTCCTGAATGCAGAAACGCTTGCTTAACAACCTTCTAAATTTTCATGGTGATACACAAAACAGTCAGACAGAATTGAGAGTTCAAAGTCTAAAAAGAGAGAGAGAGAAACCAGACTCCTTTTGGACTTTTTTCTGTCAGAGTTCTCATAATTTGTTGAAATTAATTAGAAATCAATCATGTTCACAGAGTACCTGTAATCCTATTACTGACCTTGCCCCATACACTGACCTTCATATTCTGCAGTTTAAAGGTTTAAAAAAAGCCTGGCTGATTTTTAATTAATTTAATAATTTTAGAACTGAAGTTAATGATAAGCCTGGGCATGCTCAGTAAGAACCAATTATCAGTGTTCTAAAAGCCAGGCTCACAACTGCTTGGCTTGGGTAATCAGGGAGCCACACCCACACCAGACCTTTATTTCACTTGAGACAGTCATGGCTTCCCCCAAAGAATCCTGGGAAGTGTAGTTTGTGAAGGATGCTGAGAGGAGACTCCTATTAACCACTGACAGAGCTCCAGTGGCCAGAGTGGTTTAACAATCAGCCCCTCTGACTGAAGCTCTGTGAGGGAACAGGACATCTCTAGCAACTCTCAGGACCCTCCGTTAACTACACTTACCAGGATTCTTTGGGAGAAGCCATGGCTGTCTAAAGTGAAATAAAGGCCTGGTGTGGATGTGGCCAGGGACAACTTTGGTATTAAATTTGGGTGGGAGACTACATGAGCCTGCTGTAAGATAAAAAGGTGGGGAAAAGGCTGAAAAAGAATGATACTGTTCACAATGTTTTCCTTTTGGAAAGGAAAGGGTCTTACCCACCTGCCCAGTGCCCACCTACTCAATCTCCTTCCCTCCCCCTCCCCTTTCTGCCCCTCCCCCAGTCCGTTTCACCTATCCTAAGCATGATTACACAGGAGTAAATCCCACTGAACTCAAAAAGCATTCAAATGATCAAACCTGCCCTCCCCTCCTCCTCCTCCTCTAGCTACACAAGAAGTGGATTGGACTGTGAAAGACCAACCCAAATTGTGTTTGCATTTTGACAAATTTGTAGGGCAGAGAGGAGGTCAGCTTTCCTGCTCCCCTGGTGCATTCACGATAGCTGCCCAATTTCCATCCTATTTAAAGTTTGATAGAAATATCTGTTAGCTATAGGTATGTTCTTAAACTGCAAGGTTTTTTGTCTATTGGTGAATTTAATCATATGCATGCTCAATGAAAGTTCAGATCTGCATGGATATTCAAAGCAAAGCAGTGGCCATCTAAGGCTATGCAAGGCAGTGGGGCACACCAAAAACAGAGAGAAGAAAGTATTTTTATTGTAGCTGCCTTGGACAGCGGATATTATAAGCCAACAGTTGTTGAGTCAGGATATGTATTTTAAACAGATTCATTACTGCAAGATCTTCTGACTTTATTTATCCCTGACTTCTATATAGAGGGCTGCATGCATACAGGGTGTGATTCTTAGAGTGATTCTGGAAGTTTGCTTAAATTAATACAGACTAAGGAAACTTCCTTCGGAAAGCTTTGAAGTGAAAAGAGGTCAGGGACTCGGCTGAAGTGTGTCTGTGTATTCATGCCAAGCACCAGCTTTTCAAATTGCCTTTCATAGGGAGGGTAAACCTGAATTTTGATGATGGAAAACTGCAGCATCAGTTTAGTCCTGGGTGAGTAGATTCATGAGTGCTTTCACTTATAAAAACACTTCCTTTTCTCTGGCAGATGGTCAAACTTTGGGCCAGTGTATAACCCTTGCTAAGCCTGCTTGGCATTGTTCCAGGTTCAGAAAGCAGTTCAAAAGTGCAAGTGGCCAAAGGAGGGTTCCTTTTGCAAACAAAATATGGAAATAATTGAGAGGAGCATGTGCCAGAAACAGTTCATTACGCTAAGGGTTTTCAAAACTTCCTTAGTGGGCATCCCAAAGTCAAGTGGAAAAGAACTTTCTCCAAACGTCTGCATTTGGAAATGAGTTCACTAGGCATTCCAAAAGGTAGCCATTCAGATCTATTGCTTGGCTGATAAAAAGAAAAAGGAACAAGACCATATAAATCCTCAGGATGTTTTATTTATTTATTTATTGCATTTGTATACCGCCCCATAGCCGAAGCTCTCTGGGTGGTTTACAACAATTAAAAACATTAAAAACAAATATACAAATTTAAAAACACATTTTTTTAAAAGCAATTTAAAAACACATGCTAAAATGCCTGGGAGAAGAGGAAAGTCTTGACCTGGCGCTGAAAAGGCTTGATCCAATAGAGCTTTTCTTATGTTCTTAGCATCTCTTTTCCCCCCCATCCCCAATTCTAAAAGAACCGATGGCACCTGGAGCAAGCCCTTTCTCAAATGTAGTTGGGGAGGTGGGGTGAAATTTATAGAGGAGAATCATCTCATCAAAGTATACTGGAAGCAGGCAAAATAGAGGATGGGGTGCAGCTCAGGGGCAGAGCATCTGCTTTGCATGCAAAAGGTCCCTGGTTCAGTCCCCAATGGTATCCCCAGGTATATAGTGTGCTTCAAGGGAGGATCTAGCAGAAGCAAGATGGTCAGGCAAAACAGAGGGTTGTTCTGTTGATTTTTGGCATAATAAGTTTAGTACTGGCTTCATCTTGGGGGTGGGGGGTTTGGGCAAGCCAACCTTCACCTGTAGTAGCTGAGAATCATAAGCTGTGATGTCTCTCATGTTGCCTACAGCCTTCTAGTATGCCCTATGCAAAGCCTTTGGGCAGTGGGTCCTTTGCTGGTCTTAATGCCTTGAAAAAAGCCTTCCTTGGTGCCCTCTGGGCCTGGCCATGCAACACAAGTGAAGGATGCAAAGGGCTCATCTGCAACGTCCATCCACTCTTCCAGCAAACAGATGGGATTAAATTACTGCTTAGAAGAGTCAGAAAGTATGGTATAAGTTTATGCAAGTTCTAAAAAACACATTTGCACTGTTTTAATGACCACGGCTATCCTAAAATAATGCCCAAAGGTGCTGTCAATGAGAATTTTCTCTTTGGAGAACTACAGTCCCCAGATCCCTTGGTTCTGAGACCTGCTTTACAGAAACGGAATAGGCATGAAATCGGTGGCCCTTAGGAACCACGTGAGCATCCTTAGAGAGGCCCTCCTCACATGTTGCTCTTCATTTATTAGGTACAGTGACCTTTTTTTTTATGAGGAAGGGCCATAGCTCAGTGGTAGTGCACGTATTTTCCATACCAAAAGTCCCAGATTCAATCCCCGACATATCCAGGAACTGCTGGAAGAAAACTCCTGCCTGAATCCCTGGAGAGCTCCTGCTAGTCAGTGTAGACGATAACTGAGCTGCATGGATCAATGGTATGGCACCGTCCTGTGTTCCGTAAGTCAATGAATTGTCTCAGTACTAGACAAAGAATCAAAGATCAACCACAAAACTGTTCAGCTTTGATTCTGAGCAATTCCCACCTGCCGCTGAACTAACTCTGCTCCTTTGTTGGAGAGCACTGACTGCCAACTGTGTGGTGTACAGTTAAAGGAACAGAACTCCACACCACACAGTCGTTAGTGTGGAAGCAAAGGTAGGCCGGGGGTTGTTGCCAGACAACTGACTATGCAGGGGAAATCCCTGGAAAAGGAAGGTGCAGCATATAGTTGAAGCTGTTCAGTCTGGCAAATGCAGAAGCCTGAGTATTTGCATTCTGAATCCCGTTCTTTTGTGCCACCTCCTAGGTGGCTGCAAGCTCCCCTGTTTAACCCCCCCTTTAAAGGGCTTGCTGTTCTTGGCCAGTTGTAGTGTGATTGCTGGAACTTACCAGTGATAATAGCGCAGAGGTTGCTAATTCTGAAATGCCCTTAGCACTTCCCTCCAATCCTGGCTATACATATGAACACAGAACTGTTTTATAAATTTGCTACACTATTTAAGTACTAGTGAGTTGTCTCTATAGCTAGTCTTCATCTTTTACCTGTATTGGTATTAACTGAAGTCTCTGAGAACTCTTGTAATTGTTGTAAACCGCCCAGAGAGCTTCGGCTATGGGGCGGTATACAAATGTAATAAATAATAATAATAATAATATCTCTTCAAAGACAGCCCCACATATACCACACTTGCAGTAGTCCAGTGTAGAAGTTATCAGGGCATGGATAACTGTGGCCAGATTGCCACTGCCTAGGAGAGTCACAGCTGGCACACCATCCTTAACTGGCAGAGGATACTACCTGCTATGAATGCTACTTTGGCATCCAGTGACAATGCCTAGATCTATCGGGACCCCCACATTTCAATTCTGATCCTGGAAGGGGTCTAACTCCATCTAGAACAGGTTGAAGCTTTTCCCTAATCTCATAATGGCTATTCATGGCTTACAATGTCCTGCAGATTTTTAAAAATTGCTTTAGAACCATTTATTGACGTCATCCTCACAATAGCCTATCATTTAATACCATTCCCATTACAGAGATGGAAAACTCAGGTACGGAAAAATAGTTTCCCCAATGAGTCAATGAGAGGTTGCTTACATTCAAGTCTAAGTACCTCCTCTTAGTTTGTGATGTATGTGCAGTTTTGTGCTTATGAAGCCATGCTGTGTGGAGAATGGTTGTACTGCTGTTTTATTCTAGCTTTCCACACAAACTGTTAATATGCTGGTCACACATTGCCATGCATGGTAAACGAGGCTGTGCCCCCCCTTTTTTTTAACCAAAGAAATGTGGTGGTTTGTTGGAACTTATCACTTTACCCTGACAAATAGGCATTTTATAGTCCACATTGTTTCCATATCACCTCTCTTTCATCACTTTATTTCCTTTTAACATTTTTAATCATTAAAAAAGTATGCAAAACATTTTCATAATGTGCTTTCTAAAGCGATCCAGGCTTGTCTTCACAGTTCTTAATTACTCAGTGTGACATTTAAGTTGGCTTCCCTTGCCACGATATACTTGTGATGTGGCATTCAAATTGGCCACAGAAGGCATTTCACATTTTGACCTTCTAGGGCTTTTGGTGTTTTTCTTTTTTTCCCTCCCCCCCCTTTTTTGTGCTCTTTTTGCAATCTGCCCTTCTAGCAACTATTTTTTTCTTTCTTTGATGCCAATTAGGCAAATTATCTGACCATTGAAATATGTCTTCAGGGAAGCAGTTGCTCAGTATATAGTAATAAATCCTCCTTCATCCTGTGAGTCAACAGAAATATAAATCAACATTGCACATATACCCCCATTTATGTATTTATTATGGGGAAAGGGGACAGGGGAAAGCAGGTTTCACCATTAGGATTACAAAATACCACTTCTTGTAAAAGGTCTGAAGGGCTGTACATTCTGTCCCTAAACATATTGCTCCCCATATAGGAATTTGGAAAGTCAGGAAGATAAAGAATAGGATGAGGGGGCTCCATGAATGCAGCAGTGGGCTGAAGCAGACATTTGGAACCAATTCAGAGTTACAGCTCAATCCCATGCATATTTGTTTAGTAGGTCCCACTGTGTTCAGTAGGGATTAGATTGCCTGTGTAGGATTGCAGTTTTAGGCAATCCCACACTTTGGTGGGATTGAAATGCACAATTGAGAAAGCTAAATCCCACTGATTTCCATGGAGAATGGGGCAGCATGCCAAAGTTCTATCTACATCTATAAAAAACTCAATACAGTAGTTGTTATCATAGACTGGAAGGAAGGAGGTTAGATATTTAGTCCAAACCTCCTTTTCACCAATAGGGGAGAGAGACAGATTTAATGGTTGTAGGGAAAAAGCAGTCAGAAGAATTTGCAACTAGGGGAAGGGCCATAGTTCAGTGGTGGATCATCCGCTTTGCATGTAAACATTCCAGGTTCAGTTCCCATCATCTTCGGATACAGTTGGGAAAAACTCCTCTCCAGCCCTGTAGCCAGCCCTCCTCGTTAGGTGGGTCAACCACATTTCTAGGTGGAGCATTTGGTGGGGAGAGGTGCATAGCACCAGCTAGTTCCCCACATGCACACACTGGTGGAGAGGATGTGAGGGTCAGGCCAGGGGAAGAGAAAGGCAGTGACCTTCCCCGTCACTCATCCTCCATCCAGAGAGTGTGGTAACTTACATGAATGAAGTTTAATCTGTTGAGGTGTCTTACCTTTTTTTGAGAGATCTCCAGGAATACCAGACCCAAAAGCTTGACTTTGCCTATAGCTACAGTCCCCTTCACCTGTGTTCTGTCCCTCTGTTTTGATTCTTCATAAACTGAACTACTTTGGTAAAGATAGTGAGTTCCTGAGCTTGGCTTTGATGCTGCATTAGGTGTTTCCTTGTTAGATTCCACCTGAAAAACAGACTTGTCCACTACAAGTTTAGGGAAGGGAAGAGAGAAAATAAATACCAGATGGTGTATTTGTTAACTCCTCCTTGAGAGTCCCTCCTTCTAGTCTTGTTCCTGGCCTTTAGATTTTCCTTCATATTGGACCATCAAGAGAAAACTTTTTAATTGGCTGCTATATAAAATACTAACTAAGCAATTGGAAACTAATTGTGGAAAGCAATTTGATTTTTTTTTCCTGGTTGCTAGGATGATTTTTTTTGTCCAGAAACCCTGAAAAGGCCTCACACTGAGCTACACATATGGGGAAAATCAGAAACTAGGCCTGAGTTACAGCTTAGGTGTCCAGCTAACCAGCCAGATGACTGTAGTGTACACAGCAATATTTCTGTTCCCCTGGGGCTGTTTTCATCCTTTGGCATCATAATCAAGAAAAAGAAAAGAAAAAATAGACACTATGTTTGCGAGTATAGTGAGTGCTTTAAAAGAGTAAAGGTTAGCCATTTTTATATAACTTTATTTCTTTATTTCACCCATTAGCAATAAGCACCTAATTCTGCTCTACTTATTAGTATAACTGCAAAATAAACAACTCTTACTACCTCCTGCAGGCAAACAAACATGCTTCTTTACTGCTGGCTGGGTAGACAACTGAAACTGAAAAGCAGGGCAAAGGAAAGTCCAAGGGGTGGAGTCTAACTCTAGCCCATAATGCAAAGTATTGTGTATAATACAAAGAAATATTTAACTCTTCAAGGCTCATATTACTATACAGACTGTTTTTTTCAGGATTACTTAAGCTATTATAGCATAATTGTGATAACGAAAAATGTACCCTGTCAGGGAAAGTCGAGTGAGCAGACTTTGGGGGGCTCCTCCAGATGATGCTTGTGTTGTGTACTCTCCCTGCCTTATTCGTTGAATTTTTCAGAGGGTCCTATTTTTAAATTGCTGCTATTGCTATCATCCTTTAAATGGAGGTTGTTATTGTCTGTCATGTCACAAATTACAAAGAAGGCAACTTCCCCCCAAATTCCAGAAGTGTGTGTGTCAGGCAAAGTGCAGCTCTACGAAGGTGACACCCCCATCCCCCCACAGGCCTGCTTCTCTCTGAAACATTGAAGAGCAGCTGCTAGACAGCATTGACAATACTGAGCTAGATGGACCAACAGTCTGACTTGGCATAAGGCAGCTCTCTATATTGCTGTGTCCTGAGATGTGTCTTGGTAGCAGCAGCAGTGGCTGCTCAGTATTGAGTGGCTGCTTCACCCACCAGAGAAGGCAATTTCCTTCCCAGTTATCACAAGTGCTCTCCATATGTTTTGTCCATATCTTTGGGGTTCTCTAAGAGTTTCAGTTGGAAACCTTCAGTCGGGTTAAGAATAACGCACCACTGCAGTAATTGGGTTCCCTCCTAAGGTTGTGAAGAGTCCATAGAGTTGCTAGGAGACACCCTATTCCCCTCATAGTGCTACAATCCCCAGAAGAGGGGTTGACTGTTAAACCACTCTGGCCACTGAAGGCCAGGTCAAGGGAATAGAAGTCTCCTAACAACTCTCAGCACCCTTCACAAACTACACTTCTCAGGATTCTTTGGGGGAAGCCATGACTGTCTAAAGTGAAATAAATGTCTGGTGTGGGTATGGCCACCTGATTAGCCAAGCCAAATGGCTGTGAGTCTGGATTTTAGAACACTGACAGTTTGTTCTTACTGAGCATGCCCACCCTTATCATTGACTCCAATGTTAAATTTCTTTAATTAAAAATCATCCAGGCTTTTTAAAAAATGTTTCACCTATAGAAGATGAAGGTCAGAGCATGGAGCAAGGTCAGTAAAAGGATTACAGGTAGTCTGTGAACATGGCTGATTTTTAATTAATTTCAACAAATTATGAGACCACTGACAGAAAATAGTCCAACAGGGGTCTGGATTTTTTTCTCTTGTTTTACACTTTGAACTCTTGATTCTCTGATTGTTTTTTGTATCACCATGAAAACTTCGAGGGTTGTTAAGCAAGCATTTCTGAGTTCAGGACTATAAGTTTTGTAAGGTTTTGTTTTGATATGAGCTCATAGGAAGCAGCAGAATGAATGGGGTATTTTCAATTTAACATTGCAGGATGCAAGAAATCCATGCTTTCTATATAGTATACAGCCACTCTCGTGGCTTTATAATACAGTTCATTTATATTTGTCATTTTGCTGTTTTAGTTTATAAATGCTGAGCTTCTGTAGAAGAATAGGCTATATTTTGTTCTAATACAGGTGTGGG
Organism: Rhineura floridana; assembly: GCF_030035675.1. Classification (NCBI taxonomy): domain Eukaryota; kingdom Metazoa; phylum Chordata; class Lepidosauria; order Squamata; family Rhineuridae; genus Rhineura; species Rhineura floridana. The sequence goes on along the minus strand of NC_084483.1, from coordinate 73,026,088 downwards.
GAACCCCTGATCCTTCAGATGTTGCTGAACTATAACTCTCACCATCCCTTGACATTAGCCACTGTTGCTGGGGTTGATGGAAGTTGTAGTTCAGCAACATTAGGACCCAAAGTTTCCTGCACCTGTCCTAATAAATAAAGAGAAATATTAAACTTTACAAAGAAGAGTTCCATGAAGTGTTGCCTCTTTTGAGGTTTGATACTCCTTTGGGGTTTGATGAGTCTTGCTGGGGGGAAAATGGCAATTACTGAGTAACTTTTGAAAACACCTCTGCACCTGTATTTGCTGCCATAATGTGGGTCAGAGAGTGAATGTTAAGAAGGCAGTCTTCTTTATGCTGAAAGTCACAATGGGACATAGTAGAGGAAGCGGTATTTTAGGTATGTTGACCCTTGTCAGTCCATTCAGGTTCTTGAAATGATTAGATGGGAAGGATTAAGAAATAGAATTATCTGCAGTGAAATGATGCTGTACACCCTACATAAAATGATACATCCCTGTACATCTTTTTTTCAGTCTACCCTTCCCCAGGAACTCCCTGCAAGAGCAATAAAGACAGACAGAGCAATCCAATGTGGAGCCGGGAAGTAGTGGAGTGGGGGATCCAGTGCCACTTCCCAAGCTCTGGTTGCTCATAACAGCCTGGTTAAAAGATGGAGGGACAGGTTTTTTGCCCTCCTCAGGCTGGCATAGTTGAGAGGTCCTGAAGATTTGACCCCTTGGGGGATCACAGGGCTTTAAATTCAAGAGATCCAAAGCCACAAGCACCTCCATCCTGAAATGCCCTGTTTTAAAACTTTCCCCCTTCTGTCACTGATGGCAATGTTTTTTCCACAGCAAGGTACTCTAGCGCAGCAGACCCCCCCACCCCCATTATAGTGCTCCTCTCCACCTGTGGAGGCCAGCAGAGAGGCAAAAACACTATGCCAATATCAGGTGGGTAGGCATCAGTTTATGCTCCTAAAGTAACGATAACATGAGGTCGTGTATTCCCTTTTGTTGTGTTAGTTATTTTTTTTCTTAAAAGCATATATAAATTGCCAGTTTAAAGAATAAAACTATGCTAGTCTGACTGTGGCTCACCACGTTTATGTTTATTACTCCATCAAAACAGTAGTTGTATATGTTCGTAAGTAGCATTTAATAGCTTCTGACAAGAGCTGCAGAGATTACAATCCCTAGAATGCCAGATCTTTTGCAGTGACAGTTACTTAGGTGAAATTTACTGTCAAACATTCTGTGAAATGTCTGAAAGCTCATTTTCCTCTAGTGAAGTCTTCCTGAATGGGAACTTTTCCTACTCTGTTTTCCCATGATGCTTAAATTTTGAAGTAATTCTCTTGTTGGACATCATTACAATCTTTTACTCTGATTCTTAAAATAAAATGTGTCTAACACAGAAGGCATAGATCAGTATTGTTTGCTAAGAAAATACAAGCAGATCCAGTATTATGTCTCCCAATAGCCAATTCACACAATCTAAGGTAAATTTGTTTTCGGTCCATGCAACCATCTTCAGTTAGAGGTGGGGGACAAATTTCATTTTGTTTGCATTTTAAACTACCTAATTCACACTTCTCAAACTGGTATGCAAACTGAAACACAGCTACTCTTTGAAATTCACACTTCTCCAAATTTTGTGATTCAGTTCTACAACCAATGTGTGTCAAACATACATAAATTAGTAATTAAGGAAATGTACAAATGAATATACAGTATTAGGGAGAATAATGGATCATATTAGGAAAAATGCTTTCAAAAAGTGTTTATTATTTAAAACTTCATACAAAAATGTGTAGGAGAATTTCACATTAAAATTTTCATGTGGAATTTTTTTTAAAAAAAAATGCAAATTGATGTGGGAATGTAGAGAACTGAATTGAAGATTGGAAAATGAGAAACTGAGAGGAACAGAAATTGTCAGATTCACTAATCTCTATCTTCAGTCTATTTGGATTTAAGGTTTGAATTGATAACCATTGATCTTTATCAAAAGACCAAGTCACTGCCAAGCTCACAGTGAGCTGTGTGAAGATTCATATCTCTTTTACAGGTTCACCACTGATCTGAATGCTCACTGTGATGTTCTCAGGAGTTTATTCACCAATAACTGCATGGATTAAAACACACACATAATTTTAGTTCAAAATGTGGTCTTAAGCTCATTCCATTATAAAACAATGTTGGCCTATGTGTATGATTTAAAGGAATTCTCTCATCTAAATGCACCATGTATGTCCACATATCAGCTGACTGCTGCAATCCTATTATAACAGTATATTAGAGGTGCAAGGTTTTACTGAGTAAGTAGTCTTTAGGATGACACTACATGAGACTTATCAAGTCTTACCTCACATCCTTTTTCCACCCAGTTTTGTATTGTGCAGTGTATTTGTGTACTGCCTCGTGAGATTTGTATGTTGCATTTGGGAATAGTGGCTGTTGCTATGACATACACTGCTGTCCAACATAGCATTTTTGAGACAGGGTCATACACTACAGCAACAATCACACTAATGCTGACATAATTTACAGATTAAGTGCGATGACAAGTTATTTGCAGATACCATTGGCTGTATCCATTGTTGCTGTTCCACTTCCACCATGGGACTTCCCCTCTTCTTCTGTACAGCACCCCCTGCATCCTCAAAATCTGCTCCAGAGGGTTGGAGGACCCTTGAGGGCAAATTTTGGGGGCACACAGAATGCAGAATGCCACTCACACAGTGACTCACACGAAATGGAGACAGAGCAGTTAGGACAGAAGACCAGTACACTACCCGAACAGGGTGTGTGGGCTCTTTCAATGTTTCTCTAAAAGCAGTTTCTTTTCATATACTATGAACTACATCATAAGCTTTTTTTTAGACAATCTGCAACGTAGTTTAGGAGGAGGCCTCTTTATCAAGCTGCCCACAATCATTTCACATGCATAATATGGCTTGTTGGCAGCTGCTATTTCACGTTGTTTTGTTTTTAAATGTGCATCGCCATAACAAAACACATTTTAAACAGCAATATTTTTATTCTTCAAAACCATATTTGACCTATTGGGCTAGAGGTGGAAGGGTTGCTGCTTGAAGACAATGACATGGTTCTGAGAAACTGAATACAAAACAACATACTGTAGTAGGCTCCTTCTCTGTTCAGGTCACAGAAAAGGCCAGTGCAGAGAAACAGGATCCTGCAATGTTTTAGGAGGGAAGCCAACTCTGTGGACCTCCACTGAGCTCCAGATTCCCAGCGAGGATAACCTAAGCCAGTGGTGCCCTGCATTAAATGACACAACAGGATGAAAGCAAAGAGGACTCCCAATCCTCTGGGGAATGGAGCAGGCAATTGTTATATAATCCAAAACCATATTTATGGCTGTAAGAGGGCTTGAATTCACTGCACTGCGCTGCACTTTCAACAGTACCTCTATAGGGTAGGCAAGGTCAAAACAAGAAAAAAACATAATAAGCTCTCTTTAACTTGGAATAAAACAACAACTGGAATGACTTCATTTTAGGATAGAGACCTGCTCCACACTCTCTCTCCAGTGAGGGGGAGACTCTAACCTAGGAAGGGTGGATATATCTGATTCAGTTCAGATTTACAGGTGTACTTACCTAATTTTCACTTTCTGAAACAATACACAAACTGAAACACAACAGTCTTTCAAAATTCAAACTTCTCTGAATTTGCAATGTAGTTCTCCAGCCAAATAACATATACAAAAAATGCATATACTAAAGTGTGCATATAAATGCATGTATTGGTGAAAACAACATACCAACATGCATTATATTAGAGAAAATTGCTTTGCAAAAATGTCTGTTAGACAATATTGAATTTTAAAAATGCCTTTAAGAAGAAACTTGCACTAAAATATTGATGTATTTAACATCAGGATTTTTTTAAAAAATAAATAAATTGCAAACTGATGTTTGGAAATGTGGAGAACCAAACTTATGATTGGGAAAAAATGAGAGAAACCAAGATGGACACATATTCTCGCATTCTGTGTCTAACGTCCATGCCTTCCCAGTCCATGCAGCTTCCTGAAGCTTTTTCTTTTCCTCCTTGTTTTGGTAGGAGCCATCTCTGTTGCTCAGTCATCTCCTAATGGCCTTTCATCCGCCCATTAATTTTGGCTGACCTTGCCCCCTCCTTTCTGTCCTAGCTACTGCTATTGGTCTCGTGAGTGAGGAGAGTATTGGCTCAGGGAGGGATTATACACCTGGGCAGCCTGAGGCAGGCTTGGAGGCTATTATTATTATTATTATTATTATTATTATTGGTATTATTATCTTTATTTATACCCCGCCCTTTTTCCAAACTGGAACTCAAGGCAGCTTCCAGATAAAAAGTATACATAATTAAGAACATACAAAAATCTGCATTAAAATATAATTAAACTATTGAAATATTAAAACCAAGAGGGCAGCTAGTGCGTGACACAGCTCTGTCACCCAATACCTCATTACACATACACTAGTAATGGCCAGTGTGGCGAAGCCATCCCCCCACACCAGCATCACAGCAGCTTCCTAGGGCAGGAATAGAGCAGGACAGTGGTGAGGTCAGAGCCAGTCAGATGCGCCAACAAAGCCAATCTGATGCTCCTGTCAGTTCATCCATGTAGCCTTGATCTCACTGCTGCCAGGCACCACTCCTGCCTCATCAAGGTAAGCTTCACCGGTGCTGGGAGACTTCACTCCACCACATTGGCCACACTGACCCACATTCACTTTTTCTTTTTCCTTTCCTTCTAAAAACCCACTCCTGAGGATTGGGAGATGCTCCAGAACAGTGTGTGATAAGACAGGGGGCTGATGCCATATGAGCAAAAAAACCTGGCAACTGCCTCCTTCCTGATCTATGAGCAGAAGTACCTTCAGCTTACACACATACACAAAATATCTCTTTATCCACTTTGGAGCCAGGCCTAAAAATGGTGTGTGTTTGTTGGAATGAAACTGATCTATAAGAATGTTTTGTAACTGGCTATTTAAATCTTAGAATGATGGTCTCTATAAACCCCTATTTATAAGGATAATTTTGTTCCCTAAAGAGTTATTGTCACACAAGCCAAGGAAGTTAAAGTCTTGGCACAGAAAAACCATGATGGATGTATTGTATATGACTTTAAAAAAAATCTTTAGACATTAAGAGCTACAGTCATATAGAGGGTCATTGACACTGTTGATAAATTCCTTCTGGCCATCACTGAACAGCTTCTTATGCTTTATAAAAAGAACAAGAAAAAAGTCACTGAATCAAGGAAGAGCTTACGGGAATGACATACTAATGCTGGAACTGTTGATTGGCTATGCTATGATATTAGTTGCTGAGGAAACCTTTTACTTCTGAAAATAATTTCACAGAGCAGCAGTTGGATGAGTGTTTTGAGGATACAATTGGGTATTCATGTGAAAGCTTATCTGTAACTCTGTGCTGCTCCACAATAGTACTAGACCCTTGATGTTCAGTTATTGGAAAGGAACTGAGCTTTCCAAAGTGACTTTCATGCTGAGAAAAGGTTTTTTTTTTTTTAATCCAACTGTCTGTGCAGGACTGCATTGGGAAAAAAAGCACATTAATTGTTAAGAAGGTAAGCAGAGGAGACAGCTCTGGCAATATTGCCCCTTCCCTACTTACTGTGCTTGATGTTTGCTCTTAGCAGGGATGGGCACAGACTGAAGAAGAGGGGGCTTTAAACTTTGAATCACCTTGTTTCAATCTTACAGAACATTTTGAGTCTAGGCTGAGCCTTGACCAGGTTCAAGTGATCTACCTTGCCTGCTAGCCCTCTCCTAGCAAGATCCCTCCCCCCACTTTGCAAGCTAACTTAAGGGGGTTGGAAAAATCACAAACCCTTAATTTGCTTGAAAAGAGGATGGGAGGAACCAGCAGGAGAGGTAGCCAATCTCATTAGCAGGCCATGTTGCCTGCGGGGATGGTAAAACGGAATGAGGAAAAAGGAGGCCCCTCCTCGTGAACTCCATTTTTCTCCCTGGAATGTTCAAGACTGATGCAATGTCTGAGGGCATTGTGGGAAAAAGAATTATGGGGGAAAGGGCACTGTGGCAAACTCTGTGGGATAGCTAACAAGATAAACTGCAGTCACTGGAGGAAGGTAAGTCACCTGCCCCCCAATAGGTGACAAATAGGTAACAAAACCAACCAAACTATCCATATGTTTCATTCATACAAAACAAATGCAACGAGTAATGGATATGTATTCATTACTCATGGCATTTATTTTGCATGAATGAAAATTAAACTGAATGCGTCCCATTTGGTTCAAATTTTCATTCGCTTGAAATGAAATCATGCCCACCATTTTGGCCCAGCTCTACTAATTGTATTGCTTCTACAGTTTTTGTACACCTACATTCTGCAATCTGATCCAAAATGCTTTTTCAATATTATGTTATTCTTTCCATCCCATTGCATGTACACACAGTAAGAACCTTGTTCTACAGCAGAACCTTATTGCTATTGAGCACAATGCCCACCCCCATCTTCTCCGCAGCACAATTTTCATTGTACAGTTTACACATAAGTAGACCTATAGGGTAGTCTTTCTAGAACAATGTCACAAATTGTCGCCCATACAACATTCCCAAATATCAGTCAGTTACCACTTACCATTTTCCTTCTGGAAACAACTTAACAAAAACCACCTGGGGCATAAAATGTCCAGAAATGCATTGGGGTATGTTAGCGGATTGGGGTAATAACACCTCCCCTTTTTTCATAGAAACATGGTCAGGGACAGGTCACCAAAGAGCACTGGATTCAAATGCACAGAAACATTCTACCTCCTCTAAATAAATGTTTTCAGCTCTGGGTGTTGGGTTTTGTCAAGCTCACTTCTTCTGATGGCACAGGCACAATGTTATCTGCAGTCAAGATATCAGCCCACCATACATTGGAAATTTCATTGGGATAGAAAATACACTCCAGAAATTGTTAGTGTGGTTTTTTTCCGAGTCTAGATGAAGTTAAAAAACAAAAATTAACGTTATATTGGCTGTATATATTGGTTGATAGGGTGGGACTTTAAGAAGATCATAAAAAGAGCCCTGCTGGATCAGGCCAAAGGTTGATCAAATCCAGCATCCCATTCTCATAGTGTTGAGCCAAATGGCTATAGGAAGCCCACAAGCATGATATGAGCACAATACCACACTTTTGTGTTCCCCAGCAACTAGCATTCAGAGGCACATCACCTGTGATACTGAAGGTAGTGCACAGCCATCACGACTAGGGCTTTGAAAGTATGCATGCTAAATGGTAAGATCACGGAAACACACCCAAGTGGTCCCCATATGCTCAAGTACCTCAATATACAAAGCACCTCTCCCTGCACACAGACCAAGCAGATCTCTAACATCTTCCAAGCACCTGCTGGTAGTTACATTACTAAAGGATTCTCACTTGGTGAAAATGTGGAAGTGAGCCTTCTCGGTGATCAAACCCAAGAAGGAATAAATCACATCATAATACCCCATGCTCAGACTTTGCACCATGTTCATTTTTATCAACTGAAGCCAGAACACTGGCATTTATTATTTGACCTCATGGGTGACCCTCTTGGCTTTTTGTGAGCTGTGAAGCCTTGTTTCTCCCTTACATTTATTTTTCTGCTAAACCTTCAGAGCATGTAGTTTCTTTCAAACCCTGGAGCAGTCAATCTGCAAGGGGGTCTAGCAAATGCCACATATAACCTGCTGAAGTCCCTATTAGAAAATGAGATGAATAGATTTTATTGTAGGCTGGCTTTAGCATATCTATCTATCTATCTATCTATCTATCTATCTATCTATCTATCTATCTATCTATCTATCTATCTATCTATCTATCTATCTATCTATCTATCTATCTATCTATCTATCTATCTATCTGTCTGTCTGTCTGTCTGTCTGTCTGTCTGTCTGTCTGTCTGTCTGTCTGTCTAAACATTTTTTTCTAAATACAATTTATTGGGTAACGACTTGCCTACATTTTTACCTGTCTTGCTGATTCCTCCAACTCTAGCAGTAGTGGGTGTAACTGACAAGGGATAATTAAGCAACAAGACATGACAGCATGTGAATTATGTGGCAATATTTCATATCTTAGGTGTTCTTAGTACAGCTGAGTGCTATTGAATTATTGCAGTGTAGTTCAGCCTATGAAAAGAGTGTGAGTGGGATTAGGAAGTCATCTGGTACAACAGGGAGCTAAATGAAAAGGTTCTAGTTTTATGTAGAGAATGCGGTGTGTTCTTTAAGAAGCATGCATATTACGGACTGTATGCTTAAAGAAAACACTTCAGTAATATTTATTTATACAAACATTATACCTATCCTGGGCCTAACAATGTGGTTTATATGTGAAAGGTTTCCTCTACTACTACTACTACTACTACTACTACTACTACAATTATTAAAATGTATATCCCACCTCTCCTCCCAAAGGAACCCAGGCCAGCGTGACATCAACATAAGGAAAACTGTCCATATCCCATAACTTCCTACTGGGCTCTAACCTAATCCCATCTGTAAGTGGGTTCTCTGCCCCCATTTTTGGCTGTAATGGTGCAGTCAATTCTACCACCACATTCAGCCCCCCTGCACCCCCTTGTGGAGCAGCCCCCCCACCCCCTTGCTTCTTTTGCTAAGGTGCTGTGTGGGCCAGGCTACTGCAGGCCACAACACCATTTTGAATGCATTTGGTCACCTCTACATCCATTTTCCCTCAGTGGAGCAAATTTTGCAAATAATAATTCAGAAGTGTTGGCAGATCATGAAGGCTCAGGCACAAATGCACAGCACATTATTAAAGCCAACAATGGAAGAGGTGCAGAAATGGAAAAGCCCAGAAGCCATGGAGAACGGAACCTAGAGTGTCCAGAGGCATGGTAGGGCAAGGGTCTACCTGCCTCTTGGTCAGCATCTCTGTCTTTGGGGGGGGGAACGAGAGAGAAAGAGAGGCAGGCAGGCTTTGTTTCAAGAGACACCCTTTTACAAAGTCTACCCAGGAAGCAGTGTGAGTAGCCCGAGGATGAAAAAGAGCTGTGTCTTCCACCACGAGCAGCTCCTTTGGCTTCCCTACAGTGCACTGAAAAGGGGGCTCCCCTGGAAATGCTTTGGCCTTCCCCACTGCTGGTATGTGGACCCCCAACCACTCCCCCCCCCAAGAAAAGTGAAATGAGGATCTCCAGGATAGGGAGGAATGTTTTCCAGCCCCCGCTCTAGTGACTAGCCTATGATGCTCCAGATGTTTCTGTAGTGAAACTCCCCTCAGTCCCAGTCAGCATGGCCAGCAGTCTGGGGCGACGGAGTTCAGCAACCTCTGGAGGGCCAGAGATTCCCTACCCCAGCAGGAAATGCATACACTTCCTGCTAAGGAGGCGGCATAGAAGAGAATTCAGCACCTTCCTTTCTTTACAGTTTTTAAAGGCTGTTTTGTTGTAATACATTTTAAAGCCTGCTTTTATGATGTTTCAGAGTGTTTTTAGTGCTTTCATTTGCCGCCCTGGGCTCCCACTGGGAGGAAGGGTGGGATATAAATCTAATAAATAAATAAATAAATAATAGGTATTTTCAAAATTCCCAGGAAAATGTTATTCCTTTCTCCCTCTTTCCTCCTTCTATACAATTTACATGAACAGGCAGCAATAATTCTTTCTTGGTTCCTGTCCTCATTTGCATCTCTGTCCTGCCTTCTTATGTTGGTATTTATGTAGTCCCCTCAATTTTTTCTCCCACAACAGCCCTGTGAAGAAAGTTAGGCTGTAAGACTGGCCTATGCTCACTCATAAGTTTCATGGCTGAGTAGGGATTTCTGCCTAAGTCTCCTCAGCCTAACACACCATCTGCTGCTAAACTGTCTCCCCCCTTAATGGCATTCTTTGTCCATATGCCCTTCAAAAACTATCCTGCCTCCAATCAATTCTCTCATCATTCAAATATGCTGAAAGTTAGGGGGAGACTCATAAGTCCACCTATCCTCCCAGATTTTCTATCCATTTTTTTTGTCTTATTCAGTATTAAACTTAATTCTCCTGTCCAATTCACCACACAGTCTATAGCTTTACATAGGTCCAAGTAAAACTGCTTTTGCCTTTGAATTAATGAATACACAAGTTAGGAAATTTACTTCATTGAGTTATTTTTGCCTGAGAAAGGATGTCAAGATTGTATTCAAATTATTTACTTAAAATTAAATGCAAATGATGTTGAATTAAAATAGAGTAAAAATAGATTTTTTTTAAAGTACAAAGTCAGTTCCTCCTGGCAGGATACAGGTGGTTTAAAAACCTGCTGCTGACTTTAGCAGAAAAGCCAGTCTAGAACATGTCATTTTCTTTCCCTTCCTCATTGCTTGCTGAGGCACTCCACAGAGCTTTAGAGTAGGCTGATTTTCTGAAGTTTTAAAACTTCTAATTTACCTTCTTAAATGAAAGGAAAAGCTTGAAAGCTGCCCAGCTGACTCTGAGAAACAGTAGCGCACAATGGTCGGAATGGAATGGAAACAAACTGTGCCATCCTTTGAAATCTTGTACATGTGACTGTAAGTAGCTAAACTTCAAAAGCAGGAGACTCTCTTTCTCCACTGCCACCTGTATTGCCTGAGCCACACTTCAGGCAGCTGCAGGGATGCTTTCAAGTCAACAATTGTGTTTTAAAAGCAAATACGGGAACACTGACTGACTCCCAATTTCTCCTTTAAAAAATAAAAATCAAACAGCATAAATATATGGAAAGTAGTCTGCTCCTACTTCCCCTGTTTATTTAGGTTCACCGCCTGGTGACCACCTTTTACCTTTTTGAAAGGGAAAGATCCCAAATACCAATGTTCCACCCACAAGTCTACAGATTTAGGCTTAGGACAAATAGACCAATGAATTATGACCCGAAGCCTAAACCTATGCATATTTACTCAACTAGGGGCTGACTCTAAAGAAAGGTTTGATTTTTTAATATGTTTTAGAGTGCTTTTAATATTTTTATTTGCTGCCCTGGACTCCTTCTGAGAGGAAGGGCGGGATATAAATTGAATAAAAATAAATAAATAAGTAAATATTATGGTAGGTGATTTGCATATTGGGATTTGTAGTTAAGACATGAAAAGGATATGGGAGGGATAAGAAAGACAGGGTGGGATTAGAGTGTCTGGAGAAGGATGAAGTTTAGCTTTAGTTTAGTTCTGAGTGAGTTGCTGGAATAAAGAAACATCAAGCATTGATTTCTGGCATTTTGGATTTCTTACAATACAACAATTTGGTGACAAAGGTGGGATAGCTCTTTTGCCTTTGCCATCCACACAGGCCACACAGCCTTAATGACTATCATATTCTTGGAAAGGAGACTGGGTCCAATAAGGAGAAATGCCTAATTGCATTAAATCACTGACTTTCTGTGTAGCTGGACCATTAAGAGAATAAGAGCAGAAGTCACTTTTGTCTTTTGACATGACATCATCTTCCCAGGATTCGGGGGGGTGGGATGTGCTTTAAATAGATGGTGTATACACAGCTAGAATTGCTAGAGTTCTTCAACTTACTCCACAGTATCACTGGAAATGCTTTTATTATTATACAGCCACAAGAATGGCTGTATACTATAGCCAGCATGGATTTTTCACATTGCGCCATGTTAAATTGAAAATACCCCGATGCCATTCTGCTGTGTCCTATGAGCTCATTTCAAAACAAAATCTTACAAAACTTATAGTCCTGAACTCAGAAAGGCTTGCTTAATGATCCTCGAAGTTTTCATGGTGATACACAAAACACTCACAGAGAATCCCCAGTTCAAAGTGGACTTTTTTCTGTCTTTGCTCTTGTAATTTGTTGAAATTAATTAAAAATCAGCCATGTTCACAGAATACCTGTAATCCTATTACTGAACTTGCCCCATACTCTGACCTTCATCTTCTGCAGTTTAAAAGTTAAAAAAAATGCATGGCTGATTTTTAATTAATTTAAGAAATTTAACATTGAAGTCTGTAATAGCGTGGGTGTGCTTAGTAAGAACAAACTGTCAGTGTTCTAAAAGCCAGACTCACAGCTGTTTGTCTATGGCCAATCAGGGGACCACACCCATGCCAGACATTGATTCCACTTTAAATAATCAAGGCTTCCCCCAAAGTATTCTGTGAAATGTAGCTTGTGAAGAGTGCTGAGGGTTGTTAGGAGACTCCTATTCCCCTGACAGAGTTCCAGTGGCCAGAGTGGTTGAACAGTCAGCCCCTCTTCTGGGGACTGTAGCTCTGTGAGGAGAATAGGGCATCTCCTAACAACTTTCAGCACCCTTCACAAACTCCACTTCCCAGGTTTCTTTGGGGGAAGCCATGACTGTTTAAAGTGGAATAGATGTCTAATGTGGATGTAGTCAGGGACACTTTTTGTTTTATTTTGGGTGGGATACTACATATATCTGCTGTAGAATAAAAATGTGGGGGAAACCCTGAAAAATAATGATGCTGCTGTTGTTGTTGTTGTTCATAATACCTCAGGTTGTATATCCAACTAAATCCTACTCAGAGTACATCCACTGAAATCAATGGGCCTAATTTAGCTATGACTGTAAGTTCATTTATTTCAATGGACCTACCTTGGGTGTGACTTAGTTGAATACAACCCAATGCTTGGGCTTTTATTTATTTATTTAAAGAAAACATTGGTTGTGCCAATATGTTATTCAAAGAGGAAAACATCAGAAGCTGAATAAATGGTTATTTGGCTGTATCATGAATTGCTGGTACTATGAACTGCATGAGGACAATTTGAGCTCCCAGTTTACAATAGGTGAAGATAGAGGATTTAATAATTTTAATGCACATTTTATTATACTTTGGAGTCTCAGTTACAATTTATAGCTATACAAATGTAGTTTCCACTTAAGTCACACAGGAGGAATTGTATTGATCTGACAATTAGCACTGAGCTTTGTTTTCTGCAGCTGTATATTGGAAGCATAGATAGCATTTTTGTACATCCAAAATTCTCAAATAATGATGTTTCATTAGGCCTGTGCTTTGCAACTATAAATAAGCTTATTTCTGATGATAGACTGTGTGGCAACTAAATGACCTCATTTGTCATTGTCTCAAGGCAGACTTGCCAAAGGGGAAATGAGGGCCTGCCAGAATTCTCTCAAAAACCTTTTACCTTTAATCTCTGCCTTTAAATTTAATGTTTCTCATTTATTTAAAGCTCTCCCTTGGAGAATGCCGAGAAATATTTAAGACTTATTTCTGATATTATCCTTATCCCTTACCTACTGGATTGCAGCCTCATAGCCATCTTTGCATGATAAGTTCTATTTTCCTGTTTAGAGGGCATTTTCATGATTTCCTTTTACAGCCACTAGCATTAACTTATGCAACCCCGCATTTCATTTACCAAGAACTATAAGCCTCTTGGTATTATTATCACTGCTGCAGCACACAGGTCCCAGATGGAGTCTTGGAAAAGAGAAGAGAAACAGCCAAGGAACCCAGTTAACTCAATTTATGAAGATGGTGGCTATAATAATGCTGGTGTAAGCAGCCTTTTAAGGATGTGGGCTGGGCTCTGTAAGGCAAAGGGTACTGTTCAACAGAACTAGATGTTTGCCATGGTGTGTGTAGAATAAAGAAGCAGACATGAGCGCAGGTATTAAAATGGCTATGATACTAACTGAGACAGCTGACCTACATAATTAAATTGAATGAAGCTAATCTAGAAAGAAATTCTCTCAGCCATCCTGAGAGTGTGCCTTCCTTGAACACCTGCCTGCTAATACATTTTGCAGGCCTTTGTCTCTCAACTCCCTATTTCCTGCCTACATTCCTTGGACTCTCTGTCATTTTCGAATCCCTTCAAGTTCTTAAAACTGCCATTTCACTTCAGATAGAAAGAGTGTGCTCTCCAACCCAAGTACTTCCATGACATCACAGGCCAGAGTAGAAGATAGCGCTGATGGAGTACTGTGCAGCTGTGACATAAGTGATATGGAGAGTAGGGAGATGTAGTCTTTTTGCAAACATTTTGTTCCCTACAAAAAGTGGAACCAACAGAGAAAAGGAGGGAGGGCATCATATGGGGGAGGAGACCTCAAAGATGCCCAGAAGGCAATTTATTACCCAGTCCTTTAGTAGTAATAAGCTTCCTTCAGAGGTGGCTCTTGTCTGGTTCTTTCAAAGATGAACCAAAACTGTTTGCTATCAATTACAGTTGTGGTTTCTCTTTAAAAATACTCACCCTTTCACCACCACCACTACCCCGAGAGAGAAAATTTTAACAGTAAAAAATGTGTGGGGTAATAAATTGTCTTCTGTGCATCTTTGCGGTCCTTCCTTTGCCAATGCAAAAAGTATGCTTATTTGTTTTGGTGTTTTTCTTTTTTCATTTGAGGGGACAACAGCGTTTACAGAGCTCCTCCTGATGCCTATTCAGAGGGAAAACAGAAAGCATTGCCCTCCCGTTGAATTGTATCTAGTCCGAAAGCTTCAAATAGTTCAGAATGCTGCGGCCACACTACTCACAGGAGCAGATTACTGGCAACATGTTACCCCAATGCTGAAATTGGTTGCCAATTTGCTACCGGGCTAGGTTCAAGATACTTGTGTTAATTCACAGAGCCCTAAACAACTTGGGTCCAAAGTACTTTAAGGACTGCCTGGCTCCCTGTTTCATCTCAATCACTAAGATCTCCTGATGGGGCACTCTTAGTGGTTCCTCGTGTCCCTGAAGTTTGGTTGGCCTCCACCAGAGATTGAGCCTTTAGTGTGGCAGGCCCTGTCCTGTGGAATTCCCTACCAAAAGAGGTTCAGCAGGAACCATCCCTTCTTTCGTTCAGGCATCTCCTGAAAACTGAACTTTTTAAACAGGGTCTTTAATATGAATTCTTTCCCAACCAATACAATACTTATGGATCCTTTTATTATTGTTTTTAATGATGTTTTTATTGGGACAGAATATATAGAATCATAGATTAGGAGAGTTGGAAGGGGCCTAAAAAGCCATCAAGCCCAATGCCCTGCTCAATGCAGGAACCCAACTTGAAGCATACCCGACAGGTAGCTGTCCAGTTGCCTCTTGAATGCCTCCAGTGTTGGAGAGCCCATCACCAACCTAGGTAGTAGGTTCCACTGTCATACTGCTCTACCAGGAAGGTTTTTTTCTGATGTTCAGTTGAAATCTGGCTTCCTGTAACTTTAGCCCATTATGCCATATCCTGCACTCTGGGATGATCAAGAGGAGATCCTGGCCCTCCTCTGTGTGACAACCTTTCAAGTACTTGAAGAGTGCTATCATATCTCCCCTTAGTCTTCTCTTCTCAAGGCTAAATATGCCAAGTTCTTTCAGTCTCTCCTCAAATGGCTTTGTTTCCAGTCCTCTGATCATCCTCGTTGCCCTCCTCTGAATCTGTTCCAGTTTCTCTGCATCCTTCTTAAAGTGCGGTGTCCAGAACCAGATGCAGTACTCAAACTGAGGCCTAATCAGTGCCGAACAGAGGGGAACTAGAACTTCACACGATGTGGAAATTATACTTCTGTTAATGCATATTTTTGTATGTTGTAATGCCACCTTAATATACTTTTATGAAAAGTGCCTCTTATAAATATTTCAATAAATAAATATAAATAAGGAGCACTGGAAACACTTTCTGGATGCACTGAGAACAAGTCTGATTAGAATTCATAGGGTGCTGTCATGAAACAATTCAGACCAAGAGTAATAATAAGCATAATTATGTGGCAATCTCAATATATCCTTGATCTCCTACTGATTTTTCTTTGTAGCTAGAGTTAATAGTGGTCTACCCATAATTTATCAGTTTTAAAATTAGCAACCCTAATCCAACTCTGTTTGCAGTGTATTGTACACTTTTCAATAGAAAATGGAACTATGATCAAAATGAACCAGTGTATCCATCCAATAAACTCCATCCATTAAGCTGAGAACTTACAGCCAGGTAAACAGACTGCATATTCTCTATATGAGTGTCATCTTCAGAGTTCGATATCATATTCAAAGTATACAAACATCATTCAAGGGGCTGCCATTGGTTTCAAAAGACATTCATTTGGGTCAGCCTTCCACAGCCTACCACTCCTATCAGCTCCAGCCAAAATATCTGGCCATAGTCTAAACTGTCTGGAGAGTGTTAGGATGATGAAGGTGACTTGAGGGGGGAGGAACACACTTCTGGAGGTTTTGCTTTCTTGTCTCAGTGCATTGTCTTATTTCATTGGTGCTGGTGAGTGTTCCCTGCTTGGGGTATGGCCTGAATGCACCTGATGCATCACCTTTGCTGAAGTTAAATGAGTCTTGAACTGTTCAGTGCCTAGCTGGGGAACCCCATTTATTTATTTATTTATTGCATTTGTATGCTGCTCGTCCACCAAAATAAATGATCCCAGAGAGGCTTACAAATATTAATGATAAGTAGTGCAGAGCTGAAAATTTCTCCTGATATATTTACTATTTTGATATATTTACTTGACAATTTCAGACCTGAACTTACAAGATCTGAACAGGGTGGTTCATGACAGAAGCTCTTGGAGGTCACTGATTCATAGGGTCGCCGTAAGTCATTGTCGACTTGGAGGCACATAACAACAACAACAACCTGACAAGTTACTATATATGTACTAGGGATGAGACCCGCATTTCGGTGCTGGTTCAGTTGTCACAGTTGAATTTCCTTTCAGTACTGCTTCATCAGGGATCAATGTTCGCTATTTGCTACAAATGCCTATTCATTTTTTCCACAAAAATATCAATATTAATATTGATTTTTTAAAAGAAAATATACTGATTTCTCATAGATTTTTAAAAATGATATTTTAAATGAAATATTAATATCAATATTAACATTAATAATTTTGGACAAGTGTAAAAAAAATCCACTTCAGCCATGGAAAACTGCTAGAAAAAAATCTGCTCTGTGAGGACAAAAAAAAGCAAATAAATAGGGAATCTGGTGTCATATTTGAATTTTGCAAAATTCAAGAATATCGCTAATATGTACCATTCTCAATCATCTAATGAGAAAAGAAATTGCATTAGAAAAATCATCAAAGGGGAGATAACATTTTGATAAAAGACCCAATGCCTGCAGGAAGAAGAGACCATCACCACCAAGGGAAGGAGAGGCTGCTGCTGCTGCTGCTGCTGCTGCGGGACCACCACCTCCACCGCCCTTCCCTGTAGGACTTCTGCCTGGCAAGACCAGGCCCCAGGTACCCAGTCAGCTAGGACTGATTTTCACCACCTGTCCCTCTTTGGAGGGATACATAAGCCGGCTGGCTGAGGTGGCCTGGGAGACCCAGTGCCTGCAGGAAGAAGAGACCATCACCGCCAAGGGAAGGAGAGGCTGCTGCTGTTGCTGCTGTGCTGCTGCTTTCTTTTTTATTTATTTTATTTTATTATTTTTATTTTTATTTTTTATTGTCTTTTAGGGATATGAGTGAGTGTGTATTTTTAATTATATGAGTTTTGTTTTTATAGTTTACAATGTGCCTGGGGAAGAGATCTTTCTATCAAGTGGGGAGACTAGAGGGGGCCCCAATTGCCATAGTGACGGGCAGAGGGAGGTATGGTGTTAGGAGAGGGACATGCCAGGTAAGGGGAACGTGGCCCAGACATGTAGTGGCTGTGCCTTGTTCCGGTCCCTCTCATATCCGCAGGGTTGTTGGTTGTCCTCTCAGCCAACCCTCAGATCTCCAGTTGCTGCTTCTTAATGCCAGATCGGTACAAAATAAAACCTCCCTCGTCCATGATTTGATTATGGATGAGGCAGCCGATCTGGCATGCATAACCGAGACCTGGGTGGGCGAACAGGGAGGAGTTAGTCTCTCCCAGCTCTGCCCACCGGGATATTTGGTTCAGCATCATGGTAGATCTGAGGGTCGTGGAGGTGGGGTTGCTGTGGTCTATAAGAGTTCCATCTCACTCACCAAGCACCATGTCCATGCAGTTACTGGTCTGGAGTGTTTGCACCTTGTGTTGGGCCAGAGGGACAGGCTGGGAATCCTTTTGGTGTACCGCCCACCTTGCTGCCCAATGGCTTCCCTAACTGAGCTGACGGAAGTGGTCTCGGATGTATTGTTGAGATCCCCCAGACTATTAGTACTGGGGGATGTCAACATCCATGCCGAGGCTTCTTTGTCTGGGGCAGCTCAGGACTTCATGGATGCCATGACAACCATGGGGCTGTCTCAACGTGTTAGTGGCCCAACACATACATCGGGCATACTCTCGACCTTGTTTTTACTACTGGACATGGGGATAGTAATCTGGATGTGGGGAGTCTTACATCTCTCCCTTTGTCATGGTCAGATCACTGCTTACTGAAGTTTAGACTTTCAGTGGCCTTTTCCCTCTGCAAGGGTGGGGGACCTATTAAAATGGTCCGCCCCCGGAGACTAATGAATCCTTATGGTTTTCAAAGGGCTCTGGGGGATTTTCCAGCTGATAGGACTGGCGCTCCTGTCGAAGCCCTGGCTAATCTGTGGAATGCAGAGATGACCCGGGCAGTGGACACGATCGCTCCTGCGCGCCCTCTCCTTTGTAGTGCTCACACAGCTCCTTGGTATACTCTGGAGCTAAGAGCGATGAAGCAAGATAGGAGACGGCTTGAGCGGAGTTGGAGACGAACTCCCGACGAATGCAATTATGCGCTGGTTTGTGCTTCTACCAAACGGTATGTAGGAGTGGTGAGGGCGGCGAAGAAACAACATTTCGCCGCCACTATTAAGGCATCTCTCTCCCGCCCAGCGGAGCTTTTTAGAGTTGTCCGAGGGCTGCTCCATTCTGGCCCACAGGACATGGCAGATACATCGGTAGCCCGCTGTAATGAGTTTGCTGAGCATTTCCAGCATAAGATCTTATGCATTCGTCGGGACCTAGATTCCCATTTTATGACAGTTAGTCCTAATGAGGTGTCTGGAGCACAGTCTAGTCATGTTTTGTTGGATGAGTTTCAGTCGGTTCAGTTCGAGGACGTGGACAAGGTGCTTGGACAGGCACGTGCAACCACTTCGGTACTTGATCCTTGCCCCTCTTGACTTATAAAAACGAGCAAGGATGGAACAGCCAGCTGGGCTAAGGAAGTGATAAATGCCTCTTTACGAGAGGGAGTGGTCCCTGGCTGTCTGAAAGAAGCGGCGGTGAGACCACTCCTGAAAAAACCTTCCTTGGACCCAGAGGACTTTAACAACTATAGACCAGTGGCAAATGTTCCATTCTTGGGCAAAGTCCTGGAACGAGTGGTTGCTGACCAGCTCCAGGCGCTATTGGATGAAACCGATTATCTAGATCCATTTCAGTCAGGTTTCAGACCCGGTTTCGGCACTGAGACGGCCTTGGTCGCTCTGTGTGATGACCTATGTCGGGAGAGAGACAGAGGGAGTGTAACTCTGTTGATTCTCCTTGATCTCTCAGCGGCTTTTGATACCATCGACCATGGTATCCTTCTGGAGAGGCTTGCGGAGTTGGGTGTTGGAGGCACTGCTTGGCAGTGGTTCCACTCCTACTTGGCGGGCCGTCTCCAGAAGATAATACTTGGGGAACATTGCTCCACCCTGTGGGTTCTCCAATATGGGGTCCCGCAGGGTTCGGTCTTGTCTCCCATGCTTTTTAACATCTATATGAAGCCGTTAGGTGCGGTCATCCGGAGTTTTGGAGTGCGTTGTCATCAGTACGCTGATGACACGCAGCTCTACTTCTCCTTTTCATCTTCTTCAGGTGAGGCGGTCGATGTGCTGAACCATTGTCTGGACGCGACAATGGACTGGATGAGAACTAACAAACTGAAACTCAATCCTGATAAGACTGAGATGCTGCTGGTGGATGGTTTCTCTAGTCAGATGGTGGATACATACCCTGTCCTGGACGGGGTTACACTCCCCGTAAAGGATCAGGTTCGTAGTTTGGGAGTCATTTTAGACTCTTCCCTGTCACTTGAGGCCCATGTAGCCTCGGTGGCACGGAATGCATTCTACCAACTTCGGTTGGTAGACCAGCTACGTCCCTATCTGAGTAAGGAGGACCTTACATCAGTGGTTCATGCTCTGGTAACCTCACGTTTGGACTACTGCAACGCGCTCTACGTAGGGCTACCTTTGAAGATGGTTCGGAAGCTACAGCTAGTGCAAAATACGGCGGCCAGACTGCTAACAAGAACTAAGCGGTCTGAGCATATAACACCTGTTCTGGCTCGCTTGCACTGGCTTCCAATATGCTACTGGGCCAGATTCAAAGTGTTGGTTTTAACCTATAAAGCCTTATATGGCGCATGACCACGATACCTGCAGGAACGCCTCTCCTGTTACGAACCGGCTCGTACACTATGGTCTACTATGAAGGCCCTCCTCCGGGTCCCGACCCATAGGGAGGCCCGGAGTGTAGTAACAAGATCTAGGGCCTTCTCAGTGGTGGCCCCCAAATTGTGGAATAGTGTCCCCAAGGAGGTACGCCTGGCGCCGACACTATTATCCTTTCGGCGCCAGGTTAAAACCTTTCTCTTCTCTGAGGCATTTTAATTTAAGTTATTTATGTAAATGCTGTAATTTCTATTTTAGATGGTGTATTTTTATATTTGTTATACTGACTTTGTAATTTTATTATTGTATGTGTTGCTATGTTTGCCGCCCAGAGAGCTGTTTGCTAGTCGGGCGGGATATAAGCTGAATAAATAAATAAATAAACAAATATTTAGGGGGGGTTTCTGTATTGTTTTTGCTGTGCTTACCTTGAGGTGGCAGAGGGATGTCTGTCAATATTCTTTTTTTCATTCTACAAATCATCTCACCAGTAGCCTGAACTCTATACCCTCTCCACTTCATTTAAAGCCCTGGGGAAGACACCATGAGATAACTCCTCCCATGTATCTTTTTTCAGATCAGGAAATGTGGACAGTCAGGGAGACTGTACAGTGCAGGAGAAATATTTACTGGGTACAGAAAAACTCAAACACCACCCTCAGCTACCTCATAACAATAAGCTCAAGACCCTGCACCCACTGAAATTCTAAGGAAACCCTAAAGCACCCTGACAATGAAGCAGAAAGATAGAAGACTCTTTTGAAGAAGAAGAAAACGTTGTAGAAACTGGAGGACAATGAAAAGACAGCTCCTGTCAAGGAGGGCACCAGGATGGGGAAGGCTGATTGAGGGCCTATGACAGGTATAGCCAATGTGATGGCCTACGGATATTGTTGGACTAGAACTAGCATCAGTCCTGACATGATCATTGGCCATGCTGGCTGAAGCTGAAGGGAGTCCAACAACATCTGGCCTAGGGTTTCTGATATATACAGGAATGAAAGAGAAAACTAATATGTGGCCCAATGGAAGCTTGTAAACCTACTTTCACTTTCAGTGATGATTTCAGTGATTTCCAAGGCACAGGACTGCTCCTCAGTGTGCTTTTTTGTAGATACAAGACACCTTTAAGCCTTAAATTTAGGAATGGATAACACTGTGTGAGTATGGTAGATTCTCCACTGGAAACCTTTGTTCTTTAACATGGTGCTAAATTATTGGTTAACTGTGGGTAAATGTCTTTTGACTTGTAAGGAATATCCTTTGGCTGGTTTTACTTAAGCTAAGTAGCCCCAAGGGTTGGGCTGAGTCTGTTATTTGAAGAATGACAGCTTTAAAAAACATTAGTAGTATATCATATTTGACCACTCCTCATTATGTACTGCCTAGAATTCTTAATAGTTTTGGACACCCTGTGAGTTATTTAATGCTTGTCTTAAACATTCTCAATAACGTCTGCTATGAAATGATGTCTGCTGGGCAGGTAACATAAGCACTAAAATTATCATGCCAATGAAACAGTGAAAAAGCAGTATTTGCAATCTGTCTCCTCCAATTATATGAAATACTATGTTCTGAATATGAAGGTATCATTTAGCTGCACAAAAATTGTTCCCTGTGATATTCAACTTCAAGTGCGACCTTCTGCTGTCTTACTGCAGTAGCTTACTGCTACTGTGTGCTGCACAATTATAAGAGGAAAAAACAAGTTTAGCAGGATCTTAGGCACACAAACGTCAACATACGTTTCATTGAAATTAAGAACTGGGGCTGGTTTATAATTGATTCAGACTGCCAAGTAAATGTATTCAGAATCAGGTTTTACATACTGCTGATCAAAGCATTCTCAACTGCTTCCAGAATGCATGGGGCAAATTTAAATCTCTAAGAGCAATGTTGTTTGAAACATTTGCTTGTGACCAGGAACCAGGAACTATTATTCTAATGTGTAAAACATGAGTCAGTATCGGAGAGTAGAATTTAGGTTTATGAACCAATGGTGCAATCAAATTTTTCTATACCAATTCCATATATCTTTTCAAGGTAGCCTGAACTTTTCTTCCTGTGGTAGTTCTCTGTGTGCAAAGACCTTTATCCACAGAGGAGTCTTCAGACATGAAGCCACCCATTTCTACAACCTGAAATGTGTTGGAATAAGCAATAGCCTTTAACTAATGTCCACTGTACTGAGATAAATTCAGCCACTAAATGGTTAATGTGTCTTGGCACAGAAAGCTAAGTGGCCTTCCTGAGTTGTATGTTTAGTTTTTCTTTCACTTTCTTACTTGCTTCTGTTGTATCCAGACATGCCTGGAGTTGTGAAGTAAAAGATCCACTTTAAAGTATACAGCTTTGTCTGCTTTCATTGTGGTGAGACAAAACCTATTCTGCAACAGGTTATGGGCCCAGAAGTCCCTAGGAGTCTTCGGGATAAACTGAACAGCCTAGAATAACTTTGAGGACTTGTAGCAGCCTGAAAGGAGTGAAGATCCCAAGGGAAATCCCCAGAAAGGCCTGGTGACTGCAGGTAACCTGAACCAGAATTCCCAAGGCTTTTCCTCCCTTCAAAAAGGAACAAAGAGAATAAAGTGGGGAACAAGCATGTTTAGCAGCTGTGAATTAAAGTTGTCAGTGGGCAAGCTGAATAATGTGAAGTATCCATTATGGAAGTTGAGAATTGAAATGCTGCTTTTCAAGGATGACCTACAAGAGGCAATCAACACAGTCAGGCCAAAAGCAAATGCCCAGGAATGGGATAAAAAGGATAGACAGGCAAAGGCAACAATAAGTTTACTAGTGAAAGATAGTCAGCTAATCCACATAAGGAATGAGACCACAGCATAGGGCATCTGCAGTGTATTACAAAGGCTACACAAAAGAACCAATTTGAACAATAAGCTATACCTCCTGGGAAATCTATACCAAATGAGACTTGGGAAAGAAAAGGGAAGGAAAGGAAAAGGAAAACCACATATACACAATGGTGGAAGTGGTGGTGCAACAATGTGGTATTGGGAGGACATAAAATACAGCTATGTAGGAGCCATACTCCTTTGTACACTGACTTTGTGGAAACAAGGCTTGAAGCACAATTCACACTGGAGATTGGAAGGCTTTCTTCCAGAGCAGAAAGGAGATTCTGCAAAACAATCAGTAGCAGAATAGGGAAGCTGCACTAAAAGCGCTGACAACAAGATGCAGACGTAGGAAATGAGGGCATGTCTCAGGTGCATGAAAGATGGATGTTTAAAGAGTGGCTTCCATATGGAAAGCAGAACAATAAAAACAGTCTGCACAGGGACCAAGGCAAAGGGCCAAAGCCATGACCAGTGAGACAGTAACAAAATAATGGAGTGAATGATCTAAAGCAACACAGGCAAATTTATCCCATGGCTGGTGCATCAACTCCAGAGCAACTAGTCACATGACTTCTTTATAGAGATAGACCTGAAGAGTGAGGAGAAATTCTATCTAGCAGATGGAAGCAGCATCACTGTAGAAGGAATTGGACAAAGATTTGTGAACTGCAACAAGCTGCATAGTGGAATACTAACTATCCCTGTACAGGATGTACTATACATTCCCTGCTTGGAATAATCTTCCTGTTGGTTAAGTGCATGGCATCCAGAGGGTTCACTGTCAAGGATGGCAAATGTACAGTTCTGAAGGGGACAAGAGTCTTATTTAGACCAACTGCAAATGAGCACTTCTATCTCCTATGTAAAACAGTAAAACAATAAGCAAGGCTCACTCCACAGAAGCAACATGAGGCTGCATTCACCTATGATATCACCACCTGGGCTATAGACACCCAGAAAGCTTAATGGAACAGCAGAGAACTGTTGTTCATAAAGCACCTTAAGGTGTTCGCATGCCCCATGACCATGAGATGTGACTGTTGTATCAGAGCCAAAGCTACAAGAGTATCACTACCCATGTCAAGAGCCTCAAAACCACTTGATCTAATGCACACTGACATGTGCAGCCCAATGAAGGTATCCACACAGGGACGCAATGGACATCTTTTATAGATGATTAATCAAGGTATACAGTCATGTAAGGATGAAGTGTTTGAAAAATTACAAGACTATGTGGCTATGACAAGCAACTAATTTCAATGCAAACCATGTGCACTGTGAACTGGCAATGGAGGAGTGTTCATAAGGAAGAAATTTGAGGACTTCCTGAGCACCCATGGAAGCACCAAAGGACAGTACCACCAACATCCAAGCAAAATGGAGTAGCATTAAAAAAAAAACTTAACTGAAATAAGATGTATGTTAACAGGTTCCAAACTACCAGATAAATACTGGGGAGAGGCAGTAGCCATAGATACTTACTTACAAAATTGATTCTATTCCAGAACTGTCAATAAAACTCCATATGAATGATGGCATGAAGAAAAAACCCAGTACTGGGCATATCAAAGTATTTGGCTGCAAGGCATATGTATATGTCCCAGAAGAGAAACACAGCAAACTACAAAATAGAGCAGAAATGGGGATAATATACTTGTTGGGTACAGTAAACATTCCAAAGATTACAGAATCCCGAATCCACAAACGGGTAATGTGAACCTCAGTAAGAGTGTGACTTTTGAAGAAAAGTCAAGTGAGAACTTAATGACTTTACAAAAAATAGCAGAAGAACAGCAGGACACTGATACAATTAGTGAGAAAGAAGCATCCTCTGAACATATAGCTGAAATCAACAGAAGGCCAGCTTAAAAGCAGGATCAAGAGCAATTGCCTGCAGATGTTGACTTTAGACTGTTATTTAGGGAAAACAAAGGCAAACTTTCTGTTCACTTGTCCTCAAAGGTTAGCACTAGGAGGTAGGGATGGGGAATAAATTTGATTCAGTTTGTATTAAAAGCCTAATCTATCAAATTTGTACTTTGAAAAACAATATGAGAACCAAAACATATATATCCTTCAAAGTTTGCACTTACCCGAATTTTGCAATGCAGTTCTCCAAACAAACAATATTTACAAAAATGCATGTGTTAGGGGAAAGTGTGCATAAAAAATGAATACATTAGTGAAAATAATATACAAAAATTCATTATATTGGGAGATATTGCTTGAAAAATGTGTACATTAGTCAAAACTTCTAACAAACGTGTTTATTAGGAGAAATTCGCACTAAAATGTTGGAGAATTTTCATGAGGATTTTTTTTAAAAAAATCACAAATTGCTGCAGAATTATGCAGAACTGAACAGATTTTTCTATACCTCTTACCAGACCATACTAACCATCATTGTGGGAGAACATTTCACACATGCAAGAAGAAGAAAAAATAGAAAAAGGCATCAGAGGAAGAAATTAAATCCATGTATGATAGCCAAACTTGGATATTCATTCCCCAGCCTGTAGACAGGAAACCCATAGGATATAAGTGGACATTTAAAATATAGTACAACACAGCAGGTGAAATTGAATGGTATAAGACCTGACTAGCTGCAAAGGTCTATTCTCAAAAGTATGGGGAGGACTATGATGAAACATTTGCACCTGTAGTCAAGCACACAACTATCAGTTAAGTGTAACAGCCAGAAAAGGGATACAAGTTAAATATTTTGAAATGAAAACAGCATTCCTGCATTGACAATTATGTTTACAAGGAGCAACCACTGGAATTTAAAGATACAGAAAAACCTGACTACATACGCAAATTGTGATGTATGTACAGACTAGCAACCTGCCTGAACATGGAACATGAGAATAAATGAAGTGCTTAGAAAGGAAAACTTTACCAAAAGTAAAGCAGATCCCTGCCTGTATTCAAAGACAGTAGATCAGATATATATTCATATACTGATCTACGTAAATAGCCAGATTATATGTTTTGAACAAGAAGGGGAGAACTCTGAAATAATAAAAGCATTAAACAAAGATTTTGAGATAAACTGTCTAGGAAACATAACACATTATCTGGGAATACAAGTAAACAGAGAAGATGATAGAAGTGACCTTCTCAACCAAAGCATGGTAGATCACATGCTTCGCCAGCAAAAGGCCCCAAGTTCAGTCTCCAGCATCTCCAGGTAGGTCTGACAAAGACTCTTGCCTAAAACCCTTGAGAGTCACTGCCAGTTAGTGTAGACAATACTGAGCTAGATGAACCAATGGCTTAACAGTCTCCCTGATGAGGTGCGAATGGCGCTGACATTGTTGTCTTTTTGGCGCCAGCTTAAGACCTACCTCTTCTCTATGGCGTTTTTAACTTAAATTTTATACAGGAAATTATTATGAAATTTTGATCTTTGTATTTATATGTTTTGTAGTATTATCATGTGATTTTTATGAGATGTATTTGTATTTTTTTGTTGTTCACCGCCCAGAGAGCTTTTGCTAGTCGGGCGGTCTAGAAATCCAATAAATAATAATAATAATAAATAATAAAGCAGCTTCCTAAGTAATCATACATTTAAGGTTAGATGTAGTTTGGCTCTCAATCTATTGCAGTCTTAGAAGGGTGATACCACAGAACTCACTATATGACTAGAGCATATGTTTGTAAATCTTCTGGAAACTGAGGAACTTTTATTCCCCCTTTCCCCTTTTCTAATTTAGTCTGTATAGTTCAGTCAGAGCAGGTTAACTGAGACTAAAATTAACTGGAGTTCAAATTTGACTGTCCTGAGAGAAAATCTGTTTCTTGCTAGGCTCTAAGGTGTATGTTTTCAAGAGAGTAGCTGTTTGTCCAGTAGCAGATGCAAATATCCTCAAGGACTTTTAGGGGGTGGCTGCAAGGGAATTTGGTGTATAGGAGATATATCTTAATCTGTCATTCTAAAAGTTGCTTGTCAGTTCCTTATCATATGAAAACTTTTTCTGTAGTTATGAATTCATTTGCTATACATTTTTATCTATCTAACCCAGATCAGTCATGATTTTAGAGATTAAGAAGCTTCAGGAGTGTAAAATAAATACCATCTCCTTATGCATGTTGTATGCAACCTTACTCAATTTGACCTCCAGTTGCTATGATTTTTACATAGGGATGAAGGACAATTTTATTTCCACTGGAATCAGGGCTTAAAACATTTCTGGAATGGATTGAGATTCCACTATTGCTTTCCAGTAGGTTTTAGACTGATCCAGAAATGTAGGTAGGCCTCTGCTGCAATTGCTGGAAGGTGTTTTTGCTTAGTCCTCACTGCTTTGGTAGCCTTGGAGCATGAGTGTTTTTAACATTCCTTTCATGAGATCACATATCTGCAAAATAAAGAAGTGATCCAATATGGGGAAAATACCTGCCCTTGCATGCACCCCCCCCCCAGTTTTATTGGGGACTGTTAGAGTCAAGAAGCCTTGCATCTGGCAGTCCATTATGCAGATAAAATGTTTTAATTCCCTCATTGGAACTCAACAACAACAAAAAAGACACAATCTCAGTTGAAATAAGCTAAAACAACCCCCACTGCTTCCTGCATCTCAGAAAAATGAATGTGTGTTTGTATGTGTCTTTCTTTCTAGCACAACCCTCTAGCTTTGGTATACATTGTAGCAATCTAGAAGGGCTCAGTAGATCAGAGATAACTCAGTATGAAGTGAATCACAGCAGCAATTTTGGGGGTTCTGTGATCAAATCTGGAGTTTGGGGCACTTTTTTGAGCTATTGGTGAATTCATTTCATGTAATTCATTCATCCACTCCAGTTTCCGCTTTGTCAAAACTCAGTAAAGCACAACCCTGACAATATTTCATTTTCCAGTACATTGAGGGTCAGTGACTTGCTGATGTCTACCCAGGAAGTCAGACAAAGTTTTAATCCAAGCCCAATAAACATTGACAAACTGTGACATAATTTAAATTCCATAATCTAATGTGCACATGTACTTCAGAAAAGTTTTCAGGAGGTTTTTGTAGCATTTGTGCAGAGTAGGAAAAAAGAATGCATAGTTTTGTTTAAAAGAAAAAGCACAAATGAAATAATAATAAAATGCACATGTTTATGGAATAGAAGTAAAGTAACTGTCATGAGTATAATACTGCTACTTCTAGTATTTCCATTGCTTTTGATACAGTGAAGTAAATTAACATTTCCTTCATATATATCCAATTCACATTTTGCTGAGACCCTGGACTGGTGTCATTTGTTCAGACATTCTTTCCACAAGCTGATTCTGTCATTTTTGCCATCTTGTTTTTCATCAATTGTGTCATCAATATCATTGTCCACTAGAAACTTTTTTGCAGAGCAAGGGAAAGTGGTGAAGGATGAAACTGCTGTACACTGACATTGATAGAGAGCTAAAAAAATCCCCAAACACTCAGAATTAACTATCAGTTCCTGGGGCACTTACTTCTTCCTGGTGGGTAAATTATTTCTCAACCAGAAAGAAAGAAGTATGTTTTTTTGGAGAAATTCTCCAATCTTGTCTCAAAAGCTGATAAAGCATCAAAGTGCCTCCAAAGCATTTTATATCTGTTTCTCTTCTTGTTGTGGGATCATTGTGAAACAGGTTAGCATCCTTATCTTATCCTGTGCCTGTTGATTTCAGTTCCCTTTCTTCTTTGTGAGGTTGAGTGGTGGATGTGACTTGTTTCAAAGTTAAATACATGCATAATTTTCTTGATGGGGCTTATGTGCTGAAATGTCTGCAGACTGTTAGCATAGTTTGCTTTAAGTCTCAGCATATATCTTCGTTAAAATAAATCAATGTTCCTTTATTTCCACCTCATACACCAGTTCAAGCAGCCTTTATTCAGATGGGAGACCCTAGGCAGGGGGTGTTGCTCTTAGGTACTTAAAAGACTCAGGTCTTAGGCTCATGGCACAAATATATACACCATTTGTATATGCTAATTTATATGCAAAGATACAAGTTTAGGTCTGAAATTGAGATGACCGTGGTCTCACCAACACTGCACATTTGCATGCCCACTCTGTAAGCAAAATATAAGGAAAAAAATTAAAAAGGGGGGGAAGGGGCAGGAGGTCAGAGGCCCAACACACAGACACACACACACAGACACACACACACACACACACGGCTTGTGCCACCCCCAAACAACAGGGTTGCCATATCTCTGATTTATACCTGGGCATTCCAGTTTTTTTGGGTTCTCTGCAGGTCTCCAGATGAGTCACCCCAATCTTTGGACTCATAGCTTTCATGTAAAAAAAAATTAAGTTCCTAGGTGGTCTGGTTCAAGAGATATACAAAAATGTCAGCTGCCATCCCCCACAATTTCTGTTAAATGAGTTAATAGCCAGCTGCTCAAATCCCCACCCTTTCAGGTTTTTAGCAAATAAGTGAAGTCAGGGTTGTTATTGAAGAGGGATTTGTTGACCTCCAGGCAATAGCTAGATCCCACTGCAAGTCCTGAAAATAGTGTCCTTTTCCTGCTTTGTACACATCATGAGTTGAATAAGTTTATAGCTTTCAGAAGCAGCAAGAGTATCTTTTTCTTTGCATATACTGCACAATAATTGAGCATGAAATCTAGAACAGAAGATCAAAGCAGGATCTTAGTAGGCATACACAGTAAACAATTTCAGTAATTAAAATGTGCACATGCAAGTTTTTCCAATTACTTGCAAAAAAGCATATTATACATTTTATCTTTCAAATAGTTTTTGAACAATTTTTAAAAAAATGTACATGCAACTTGAGATGCCATTACAATGTGTTATACTGTTCTAATTATAAGGAGTCAAACAACTTTATATTTTAAACAAGTTTAAATTCATTAATAGGCAAAAAAACCTTGCGGTTTAAGAATGTACCTATAGCCCACAGATATGTCTATCAAACTTTAAAAAGGAGGGAAATTGGGCAGCTACAGTGAATGCACCAGGGAAGCAGGAGACCTGACCTCCTCTCTGAGATATTGGACTGCCCTACAAATTTGTCAAAATGCAAACACCATTTGGGTTTGTCTTGGGTTGAAACATTAGTAACACAGGAAAGAAGCAAAGTAAGAACATCAACAAACATACAAAAATTGGCACCACTCACCATATGCTCAGAGGCACATGTTACCAAATTCTTCCAAGCTACACAGGAAGTGTATTGGACTGTGAAAGACCAACCCAAATTGTGTTTGCATTTTGACAAATTTGTAGGGCAGTACAATATCTCAGAGAGGAGTTTAGGTCTCCTGCTCCCCTGGTGCATTCACTATAGCTGCCCAATTTCCCTGCTTTTTAAAGTTTGATAGACATATCTGTGGGCTATAGTACATTCTTAAACCGCAAGGTTTTTTGCCTATTAGTGAATTTCCCTGCTTTTTAATCCGGGAGGTAAGAAGTGGGATCCTGTGCAAGCTTGCTGAGAATGGATTGATCATTTGCATGCTTATTGAGTTCAGTGGGATTTACTCCCCTGCAATCATGCTTAGGATAGGTGAAACTGACTACAGGGTATGGGGAGGGCAGGAGGAGGAAGAGGAGGGGGGAGGGGAGAAAAGGAAGAGGGGAAGATGGATGGGAGCAGGCAGGAGGGGGAGGGAAGAAGAAGGACAGGTTTGATCATTTGCATGTTTATTGAGTTCAGTGGGATTTACTCCCATGCAATCATGTTTAGGATAGGTAAAACTGACCGGGGGGAGGGAGAGAGGACTGGAGTGGGCAGGGGAGAGGAAGAAGGAAGAGGGGGGAGGAGGAACAGAGAAGAGAGGGGAAGGAGGGGAAAAGCAGGTCTGATCATTTGCATGCTTCTGTGCAGTGTTGCTCTTCCCTCATGCTCTGTGTTAGGAGGTACGAGGGACGAAGTGGAGAGCCAGACCGCCGGGAGGGCAAGGATGAAGGAGAAGGCAGAAGCATAATGGAGGTGAAGAGCTGAGGTGAGTGATGATGGGGTGTGTGTGTGTATGTGCCCCCACCGCTCGTCCTGCCACCTGCTTCCTGCTTGCCGCCTCCTCTCCCCTCGTGCCTGTCGCTGCCTCCCCCTCCTGCCTATTGCTGCCTCTCCCCCTGCCTGTCACTGCCTCCCCCTCCTGCCTGTCGCTGCCTCCCCCCTCCTGCCTGTCGCTGCCTCCCCCTCCTGCCTGTCGCTGGCTCCCCTGCCTCGTGCCAGTTGCTGCTTCTCACCTCGTGCCTGTCGCTGCCTCCCCCTTCTGCCTGTTGCTGCCTTCCCCCTCTGCCTGTCGCTGCCTCAGGAGCCAGCGACAGGCAGGGGGGAGCAGGCGACAGGTGGGGGGAACTCAGCACACAAGTAAGTCATCTGCGGCACCTGCAGAAACAGCGCTAGGTTGGCAACCCTCATTTAGATTTTTATTAACATTATTTCTATACTACTTTGCATTTCCAAAAAAAGCCCAATAACCCCTCTAAGTGATTTGCAACCTTAAAACATCAAACATAATTATTTATAGTGCTCAAATGAGTACTTCAGACACTCTAAAATAGCTATAGGAAGCAGATTTCGGCACAGAAATTGAAATGGCAGATTGGCAATATATGTGGGCTAAAAACCTTTACTGTCAGTATCTGCGAAAAAAAGAGAGAAAACACGAACAAGATTCTAAACCGGTGGTATTGAACATTGCAGAAGCTCAATCAAATCCAATCACAAGTCTAACCTCTGGGCTAGAGAGGATGTGGTGTTATTGGCACTGTGTATCATATGTGGACAAATTGTGTTATTACTGCATACTTTGTTTGTTGTTATGTGCCTTCTAGTCGATTACGACTTATGGCAACCCTATGAATCAGTGACCCCCAATTGCATCTCTCATAAACCACCCAGTTCAGATCTTGTAAATTCAGGTCTGTGGCTTCCTTTATGGAATCAATCCATCTCTTGTTTGGCCTTCCTCTTTTTCTACTGTTTTTCCCAGCATTATTGTATTTTCTAGTGACTCATGTCTTCTCATGATGTGTCCAAAGTATGATAACCTCAGTTTCATCATTTTAGCTTCTAGTGATAGTTCTGGTTTAATTTGTTCTAACACTCAAGTATTTGCCTTTTTTGCTGTCCATGGTATCTGCAAAGCTCTCCTCCAACACCACATTTGAAAGGAGTTGATTTTTCTCTTATCTACTTTTTTCACTGTCCAACTTTCACATCTGTACATAGAGATTGGGAATATCATGGTCTGAATTATCCTGACTTTGGTGTTCAGTGATACATCTTTGCATTTGAGGACCTTTTCTAGTTCTCTCATAGCTGCCCTCCCCAGACCTAGTCACCTTCCAATTTCTTGACTCTTGTCTCCATTTTAGTAAATGACTGTGCCAAGGTATTGATAATCCTTGACAAGTTCAAAGTTCTCATTGTCAACTTTAAAGTTACATAAATCTTTTGTTGCCATTATTTTAGTCTTCTTGATGTTCAGCTGTAGTCCTGCTTTTGTGCTTTCCACTTTAACTTTCATTATTGTCATGGTCTGTGGGTGGGTAGGAGGCGACAAGGGAGGAGGTGGAGAGGGAGATGGGGTGGAGTGGAGTGGAGAAAACAATTGTTTTTAAAAAATGGAGTGGAGGGAAAAAGGAGCCAAAGGGCAAGAACCATGGATAAAGGAGGCAGAAGCAGAATGGAGATAAAGAACTGTGGAGGTGAAAGATGACAACATGTCTGTATGTGTGTTTGCCCTTGGCACACAAAGTGGCTTCCACCACCCTCTCTGACTACTGTGCTACATTTGCAGTATTTTAACTTTTTTGCATCTCAGGGGAAAATGTTTGCTTGGGTGAGTGTCCCTTAGTTGGTGGCCGGGCAGGGTCCGGGAGGTGGTTAAGTGAGAGAGATTATGCTGGCTGGCTGAGTGGGGGGTGGGGTTGCACTTGATTTGACATGCAAAGATCTGAGTAGTGGCCTCTGCCTCCCTCCTCACCTCCCTTACCATTGGAGAGACCACCATTGCTATCTTATGGATAAAAAGAATTATTCTACTACGTCTGTATGTGTGTGTTTATTTTTAATGTTATTTTAGGCTACTTAGATGTGCAGCAGCCAAGGCCAGCACCTTGTAGGCATTTTTTTTTAAAAAAAGTAACTGAAATGTAACTGTAGTGATTACTTTTGAGAAAAAGTAAAGTAATAAGTTACTTTCAGAGCAATTGTAATTGTAACCGTAATTACTACTTTTTTGGGCCATGTAACTGTAACTGTAATTTATTACTTTTTAAAAGTAATCTTCCAAGCTCTGCTCTCTTGTTTTCACCCTGAGGGTCAGATTAGGCTGAGAGATAATGAGTAGCCCATGGTCACCCAGTAAACTTTATAGCAGATTTCCATTTTTTAAAATTAATTAAAACAATTTACATGCAGACAAGTCTTATGAAGTAATGCAGATCCACACAATACATTTAAAGTGCATCCAACTTGCATTTAAAGTGCATGACTTCCCCAAAGATTCCTGGGAAGTGTAGTTTCCCCTTTATAGTTCCCACCACCTTTAACAAACTACAGTTCCCATGTGCTTTAAATGCATGGTGTGGATCTGCCTTAGGTATGCTGTGCATTCATTCGTGAATTGAAAATAATAATTTTAAAAGATATTTTTTAAATGGGGAAGAGTTATAGCTCAGTGGTAGGTCACATGCTTTGCATGCAAAAGTCCATAATCCAATCACTGGAAAAGACTATTGCCTGGAATCCTGGAGAGCCATTGCTAGCCCATGTCATCAGCACTGAGCTAGATAGTGCTGTGGAGGGATAGAGACCCTCAGGTCACTGTTCATAGGCCCCTGGATCATTGCTCAGAAGTTGTAAGATATGCTGAGTATGTGACAAGGTAGAGGGGCGGGGAAGTATATACACCATAAAGATATTCTGAGCTAGCTGTAGCAGTCTGCCCTTACTGCAGTAAACGCAAACATCCTGCAGAAAGAGAGAAAACATGTTATGCACTGGTAATGGTAATTTTCCACTGTTCAGATAAAAAAGGAAATGAAATTAAGCTTGCAAAAGCTCATTGCTAGAAGCTATAAAACACTGGTAGAAATCCTATGATGTCAGAAGCCTCTATGCAGCAGCTACATACTGCTGTCGTTTGAAGGCTTCTCCATGCATGCATGTTTTCTAATTAACTTGATATTCAATAAAAGTCTCTTGCATGACCTGGTCTCCAAAAGTCTATGATGGATTTCCGCGACAGTACCAAATGGCCTGAGTCAGTATAAGGCAGGTTCCTTTGTTCCTAAAAGGGGAAAGAGACCCAAATTTCTTACTATGGTTGTACATTATTATACTCCGACTCTGTACATTATTATAAGTAGGGCTGTGGAGTCGCAGTTGGAGTCAGGAGCAATTTTGGGTGGAATCGGATTCGGTAGAAATGTACCGACTCTGACTCTGACTCCTTCATAAATGGCAAATGTATATTAACTAATAATAACAAATTTACTGTAGTAAAATGGTAGCACAAGGCATTTCATCACCACCACGTGAATCCAGAGCTTGGAAAAGTTACTTTTTTGAACTACAACTCCCACAAGCCCAATCCCTGGGACTGATGGGAGTTGTAGTTTAAAAAAGTAACTTTTCCAAGCTCTGGATTCACGTGGTGGTGATGAAATGCCTTGTGCTACCATTTTACTACAGTAAATTTGTTATTACTAGTTAATATACATTTGCCATTTATGAAGGAGTCGGAGTCGGACAGTAGAAAAATAGAGGAGTCAGAGTCAAAGGTCTGGCGTACCAACTCCACAGCCCTGATTATAAGTGACTCCGAAATTTCTTTTTGTATTTTATTTACAACAATTATATACCATTTTATTGTAAAAAAAAAACCTCAAGGAATTAAAACTATAAAATTATTGGCAAAAACAGTTAAAGATACGTATTTAAAAACATTCAAAATACTAAAACCAACAATGAGTTAATAGATAAAAAACATAATAGCTCTTACATGACTAGGTAGGCTTGCCTAAACAAAAATGTTTTAGCAGGTGCTAGAAAGAGTACAGGGAAGGTGCCTGCCTAATGTCAATAGGCAGGGAGTTCCAAAGCATAGGTGCTGCCACACTAAAGGATCAATTTCTTACAAGAGCAGAATAACTACTATGTGGAACACATAACATGAAAAACATACCTTAAACTTGGCCTGGTAGCAAATTGGCAACCAGTACAGATTTCAGAGCAGAGGTGTGCTAATAGGGTCTCACTCATGTCAGCAATTGTGCCGCAGCATTCTGCAGTAACTGCAGCTCCTGGGTCAGGTTGTGCTGCATGGGGATTTCTGTGACCTTGGCTAATGGGCTGCCAGTGTTCTTTTAGTTTTGATTTTTGGTTACCTGGTAATTTGCGCATTATATTTGATATTTCACATGATGTACAAGCTAGCTGTGGAATGTAGTGCAAGTTTAGTGCAAATTTCCATGTTAAATGATACGAGAAATAATCTGTTAGCAAGGCTCAAACCTGGAAAATCACTGGCGTTTTTCGCTAGCTGCAGCCACTCACATTACAGGCAACCCAGCATGCAATGCATTCCCACTCTTTAGTTGCACAAGTTTTTTTTTGCCTGACAAAAATTGTACTGGTATTCTGGCATTGACGCAGATAGCAGCAGCATTTCCCACACACACCTTTGTGCTGATACAACTAAAATAATTTTAAAAGTCAGATCCTAAAGGGAGAGGGCTTGCATGGTGACAGGACGAGATCTTAGACATCCTATATAGTGGGGAACAGTGTGCATGTGTATAATGGGTGAGGGACGAAAACAAGCCATGTGGAAGACAGTTGCGCAAAATGCCAGTATATCAGCTGAAAAAACTGATGTTCCTTAATGCAACAGGTACTGCAGTGTGAAAGCAATTTTAGAAATCGGGACAGAAGTACTACCTTTTTAATCCATTAAACTAACAGAATCAGCCCCATGTGTGAAAAGAGCCTTGGTGTGTTTAGAATTGCACTCTTTGGGGCAACCATCTTTACTCCTGAGTGCTCCCATCTAACATCTCCACAACACTAGGCTCCTTTCTTCCTACAATGGCCTTCTGGTGACTGGCCTGGCCTGAGTGCACTTAAGCCTTCTTGCCAGAAGCAAGTAGGTTAGATATAATGTTTCCTACCCAGGTTCCCTATGCAGATGAGAAGGAATGATCCCATCACTTCTGATGGACCTGGGAACACCCTCTTTTAGATAAGATTTCTATCTTAATTTCCAATCACAGATTTTTGTTTGAATGATATGTGCCAATCAACTGTGGTTGATGCTTAATGTATCATGCTTAATGACATCAATAGGGCTCATCCCATGACATCACTGGGGCCTGCCTCATGACATCACTAGATCCCACCCCTGAAATCTAAGAGTTTGGGATTCTTCTGACCTAGCAACCCTACCTAACAATGTCCCTGATCCTAGGAATCTGAGACCCCAGAGGACAATTGTCATATTTGTAGCTTCCAGATGCTTCAGGATACACTTTCTTTCAAATACAAATTGATAAGATAGCAGTTTGGGCATTTGATTATGTTACTTTAATCTAGGCCCTGGTGTAACTATGTTTTTTGGGGGGGGGCAGGGGTAAAGCTTTGCTTTCTGTTCTTATTCTTAGGCCAAGATCCTATGTACAATTACTTGGGAGCAAGCCATGTTGAACAATAGGATATTCAAATAGGATCAGGCTGATAGGGATCTAATATGGAAAAGCAGAAGCTGACCTGGTGATTGAAGCAAATCAAAGGATTTGGAGTAGATCTATTTGCCCAAAATCTGATAAAAAGCTGGATGTTTAGGGTTGTGTCCAAATATATCATACACTGAAATTAATGGACTTAAGTTAGTTATATCTATTAATTTCAGTGGGTCTACTGTAAGTAGTAGTTAGTTAGATACAACCCATGGTATTTATTCAGATCAATGAATCAAAAGAGCCAGTCAATATTTGGGGCAGAAAGGCAGGTTGGTGTAGAAGGCACAAAGTCTTGACTACCTAAGAAAAGCAAGAGTGTTTAAGTGTTATTACAGCATGCAGGTGACTGGTGCTGAAGTTCTGCAACTATCGAAAGAATGAGAGCAAGAGATTAATAACAGTAATTTTAGCCAAGTTAGTAAGGAAAATAAAAATGCCATTATTCCCTGCTACTTAATAGACCAAATTTCACAATATGTCTTGTCTATTACACTAACAGTTAGTGAATTGTTACTTTTATGATTTTTGCACACATGATTAGCCCACAATCACACAGGATATGTTTTAAATGGGGACTATTAATAGGTTGAAATCCACCTCTTTCTTTCTAAGTGTGGCAAGGAAATGCATTTTGTGCTATGAAATGTGGTAGGGACTGGGTCCTCTGGATTGTAATTTTAAACAAATATAAGAGGTTAATGCAGCAGTTCCTTCTATGTGCCTGCCCCCTGCATCAGTGATACATATCAAGCTTGGTAAAACCTGGGGCAAAGCTCCTTGAGATTCTGGCACATTAAACTGAAAAAGAAAAAGAAAGACTCTTGGAGTCTACTCATAAACATTATAGGACTTGCAGATCAGTGGCAGAGCATCCGCTCTTCATGCAGAAGGTCCCAGGTTCAGTCCCCAGCATCTCTAGATGGGGTTGGAAATGTACCCCATCAGAAAGCCTGGAGAGCTGCTGCCAGTCAGTGCAAACAACACTGAGTTAAATGGACCAATGCTCTGGCTCAGTATAAGGCAGTGTCCTTTGATGATATCTGCTATTTTTCAAGCCACTGCAAACTTGAGAGTGTTTGTAGCCATCCCTGGCAGGGACAATCCAAAGTAAAGTGTATGTGCATGGACCTGAACCCAGATATTGTGTGTGTGGAGAAATTACCCCCAACTTCTTTGTGTGAACCTGCAATAGATTTAAATGTGCTGGTATATAAATGTTTGTCTTTGTGTAATGCCCTCAGAGAAAACAGGATTCAAGACTGGCTTCTTTCTTATACACATCAAACCGGGCTGAATCACCACGATTTGAAAGAACTGGAACAGTGATGATATATTTCAATCAATCAGTGGACATAAAACACTTCTTTCTATCAATTTCTATGGCCGTACAAATCATACAGAGATCACTCTGCTTTAGTGAGGTGTGTTAATGTGTCCAGAAGCAGCTGACATATCTCAGCTATTGCAACTTCTGTTATCTCCAGGTCAGCACAATTTTTGCCTTTCAAATGAGAAAGACCGGCACAGCTGAGATCTGGAATCTCCTGGCTCACATGTCACATTGCTTATGGTCAAACAGGCCACTTAGTGTGTGATCCCCTTCCCTGCAAAATTAGTAACATATGGAGCAATCCAAATTGACTGAAATTTGCTTTGTAAGTATTGCATCCTCAGTTTCTAAAAACAAAAACGAACCCCCCAGTTATTTTAGTAGAAATATAGATTTTTCATATATAAATGAAAATATATACATATGAGAGAAATGTGACCCTGCTCAAGCATCCAGTTACGCTGAGAAGAGATTGGGAAGCTAATCTTAATCTTTTTACTGTCCAAGAGTCTACTGGGAATATTGGAAAAGAGAAATGTAAGCTAAAACATACAACTTTAGCATTTTTGCTGATATTAGCTAAAAGTAAAGTTTATTCCTGTGTCCAACCCTTACTGTATGGTGATGATCAAATGTAAGGAAATGTGCTATGACAACACAAATGATATACTTTGATGGCAAAAAAGTACTACTGCTCTCAAAGTCTCATTTACATCTTCATTTCAGTGGCATCAAACTTGGATATACTGGTTTTTCTCCTGATCTTAATCCATATTATGTAAGTGTATCCCTTTTAATATTAAAACATTTTTCTCCCAGTTTCTCATTTTTTAAAATCTAAAATTCAGTTCTCCACATTTCTGAAGCAATTTGTGATTTTTTTGAGAGAAAAAAATCCCATAAAGATTTTTCAGCATTCTAGTGCAAATGTTTTCTAATGAACACATTTTTGTATGCACTTTTGACTAATTGCACTTTTTTGGGTGCAGTTTCTCATATTATGCATTTTGTATGTTATTTTCAGTAATATATTCGTTTTATGTACACTTTCCCCTAATATATGCATTTTTGTTTGCTTGGAGAACTGCATCGCAAAATTCAGATAAGTGCAGATTTCGAAGGATGGCTGCTTTTCAGTTCTCATATTGTTTGAGAAAGTGCAAATTTGATAGATTTGGCTTTAAATGCGAACTGAAACTAATTCCCCCCATCCCTACTTCTGAGCAACTGTGCATGGGTTTGGGCTCCATATCTGATCGTGCTATGAGAATTAAAACTCCATTGGCCTTCAGAAGTCAGCTTGCATTATTTTGCTTCAGCCTATGCCTCGAGACACTTTAATAAAAATTGTTTTAATTCCACACTGCAGGGGATTGCTTTGTGTGTTAATCACTTCTTGGTTGGCTACGATTTTTTATTTCTGGATGGAGGAAATAACTAAACGTATCCTGCAGCGTAAAGACAGGCTCAATTTTATTGTTGTTCTTGTTATTATGACCCTATAATATCATGGTAAAACTTTCAATCCTGTCCACAGCTTAGCTGCTGGCATGCTGGGAGGAAAGCAGCACAAACTAGAAGATATAAGAGGCTTTGCCAGGCAATCAGGGATTCCCCACTGGAACTGTATGTCACATATATATTTGCAGACTTGGAAGGACTGCAATTTCCCTTGTCTTCCTAGTGTGAATTACGTATATTTACTTGTGTAAGAATATCAGCTGTCTTAATTTCTGGGTATATTTAATAGTGTTTAGTCTCTACTGATCTTTGGAATTGGCCATATATCCCTTTTCTAGTATACCCCAAACATCAATTAACTTATTGACCATGGTGGTAATTATATTAGGTATGCAGATCTCAGCTTAATCGCAGAGTCCTGTTTATTATTTTGCTGTTTCTCACAGCTCTCAGGAAACCAGCTCTCTACCTTTATAAATTATGTAGATCATTTGCTCTGCCACATTATTTCTTTTATTTTTAACCAACTTAAATTTTACTTTGCCTATTCAAGTTCCAATTGCTTAATGTTTTCTTTTCTTTTTTTGCATTATTATTAAGGTTGCAATCCTGTACCCACATACCTGGGAGTAAGACCCACTGAACTCAGTGGGACTTACTTCTTATTGGATGTGTATAGAATTCACTATTAAGATTGCTTTTTTTATATAGAAAAGGCAGATAAATAGCAAAGTAACCTCCATCATCCCTCCTTTATGGCCCTTTCCCAAGCCAACTGGACAACAAAAGAAAACTGGCTACTGCTATAGTATAAGCAGTTTACTGGGCCTCTGTCTTAGGTATAAAATATGCATGGTGAAGGCACAACTCTCAGTATTTGAAAAGAGTAATGGGCATAGCTATCCAACACCTCCCCCTTACATCAGGCTGGTGTATATGTGTGGAATGAGTGGATGTGTTCCTCTACTCAGTTCTCTTGTGTAAGGCAGCTGAATGTGAGGTGGCCAGGAGGCCTGCTGGCAGAATCCCTGCCAGCCAGAGCCAGTAGAAATCCCACAAATGGCAGGGGGTGGGTGTTCTGAGGCTAGGGCCAGGCTGAGCCATCTCACTGCCTTTGCACAATGGCATCGGGCCAATCCAGTCATCTTCCGCCTTCCACCATGGCCATTGTGAGCAGCTGGGATTATGGAATTTGTAGGGGGGTTAATTAGGCAGAAATTACTGCATGCTCACAACTGTCATTTTGGGGTCTGCACATTGTCAGACAGGCCTACCTAGTGAGCTGCTGCATTTCAGGTTACACTCTCCCCATTCCCAAAGGCAAATTATTTGGGGGGGGGGAAATAGGAGCAGTGTAAAACTTTATTTGGGATATTGTGACCTTTCCAGCTGGATGATCAAGCCTATAGTTTAGACAAACTGGGATGGAGTTTTCCACACATTGTGAATGACAATAGGGCTTCACTTATTAAGAGGCATAAAAAGTAACCGCAAAATTATATATGCAATTAGTAAATATTCCTAAGTGAAGATTCCAAAATATACATTGGAATAATT
This sequence comes from Rhineura floridana, assembly GCF_030035675.1. Lineage (NCBI taxonomy): Eukaryota > Metazoa > Chordata > Lepidosauria > Squamata > Rhineuridae > Rhineura > Rhineura floridana. Next base: position 72,984,898 of record NC_084483.1, on the reverse strand, counting down.
CCACCAATCAGAAATGCCATCACTTCTGACAAATAAAATAATTATAGTATAAAATAATTATAGGATGACGTCTAATTGTGTCTATCTGTGAACAGAGTGGTCATCATAAAATACACATCCGGGTATGCATAAAACACCCATAAAATATCTGGGTGCATATATAAACATTACAAGCTAGGAGATAACTTGGAGGAAACCATAGCCTTTCTTCCTAATGCTCATTGAGAAATCAAGCTGATTCTGAATCAGTGTCAGAGTTTGTCCATCACTAGAACAAAGATGTTTGGCACAATACAGCCATAGCTACATTTCTGATCTGAAAATATGCTGAAATTAACATATCAAAGGAAATGTAGATTGAGCTGAGGAACTGAAAAAAAGGAAATCTCCTTGACTGCTTCCCATCCTGTCACCTCATGCTCTCTACCATTCCATCTTCCTGTGTCAGTGCCCGATGCAGCAAGATTCAGTATAAGACGACATGACAGTTAAAAATGTGAACGTGAACAAAGCCTCCGTTGGATATTTGTTGCCTGTCTTGTAATAGGCAGCTGGTTAGAAATCAATGCTTGCTAGATCTAGACAAGAGCCATTTGCAAATGCCCCGGCATTTCCTGGTTTGACAAGAAGGACAGCTCGCGGCTGGGATTTTTTGATGCATTCCACTTTCTGCCAGAGGAAGCCAGACATTGTGGAAATAATGAAGGATTTGATAGAGTTTTGAATATCTCGAGTCCAGGTTTAAGTTCATCTGATCAGTTCATATTGCTTCCCCTCCCCCCTCCACCTTCATTCTTCCATCATTACTCATACTTTAAAATAAAACTTCTATGTGGTGAAATTGAGACACCACAATGGGAAATTGTAAAACATTGACAGTACAGACTCTATGGTTGTTTCGTGATATTGCCATGTAGGGGGCAAAAATGAGAGTAAACAATTGCAGAAGATGAAGAAGAAATATCCTATTGAGTGGGGATTTCTTTTGAACAATTTATTGTAGAAATCTTCCCTTTGAGATTTTTTGGAAACAGATTATTAAATTAAAGTTAAGAAATTGGGTAATCATACATTATATACTCTGCATTGTGTCTAGAGTTCCATGAGCACTATTCCAAACACGGAATGGACTTTCTCTAGTCTCAGCTTTTCCTCCTTTTTGAAAACTCCTGCACCCTCAAAACATCTGCTCCAAAGAGTTGGGAGAGCCTCCGGAATAATATGAGAGGTGGAGTGAGAGGGAGGGGACAAGGAGAAATGGATGAAAATAGCCTCCAACCCCTTGTTTGTGGAAGCCTCTGCAGGATCCAGTTCCCTTCCACTTAATAGATGTTGTTGTTGTTGCTGTTAAATTTCCCACCCTTCTTTCCAAAGGGAGCCCATTGGAACCAACTCAGTGTTTTGGAATTGAAATAGCCTTGCTTGCCTGCTTGCTGAGCTGCACTGAAATAGAGAGGAAGGGAAAAAAGGAGGGTGCAACCTTGCTGACTCTCTTGGATCTCTCAGCAGCTTTCGATACCACTGACCATGGTCTCCTCCTGAAGTAGCTCTGTGAGGTGAGGGCCAGAGGCACAGTGATATGGTAGTTCATCTACTACCTGCAGTGCCACTTCCAGTGAGAAGCATTGGGAGTCTTCCTCTGATCCCCTTGGCAGTTCTTGTATTGGGTTCGACAGGGTACTGTCTTCCCACGTGCCTTTTAATATCTAAACGAAATCTCTGGATGAGGTCCTCCATGGATTTGGGGCAAAGTGACATCATTATGCGGACGTCATCCAGCTCTATCTCTCCATATCATATGAATCAGAAGAGGCTGTGCAAGAGCTACTCTGGTGTCTTGAGGCAGTTATGGGCTGAAGGAACTGAATCTGGCCAACAATCCAGATCTTTATCTCTCTCAGCCATCATGTAACAGCAAAATCCTTTGAAGACATGTCTTCAAAGAGGCTCCCTATAACCGCCAATCAGCTGATAATCAGTTACAGGGAAGCCCCTTTGAAGTATCTGCAGATGCAAAAATGATCATAAATATGGAACATTTCCCCTTCTGTAGATAAAGTAGTTTGTATTCAGAGTGCTTCTTCTAGTGTTTTCAATACAAACTGCTTCTTCTGGAAAGAAAAAATGATCCTTTTTTTAAATGAAACTTTTTTCCTCTCCAGAGAAAGTGATTTCAATTCAAAGTGCTGGAGGAAATTTAAGCCGCTTCGTCTAGCCATCAGGAACTTTCTACTGCAGCCAATCCCAGCTGATTGTCGAGATTGCACTTTGAAACCTCAACAATCAGCTGATTGTCAGCTGGGAAGGCCTCTCTTCAAGCACCAATAGTCACCTGATTGTCGTACAGAGAGCATTGTGCTGTGCTTTGAAGCACCAACAATCAGCTGATAGTCGGGCCTTCAAAATGCCTCGCAAAGGGCTTTCCAGGGGCTGCTGATCAGGTGATCCGTGGTGTCTGCAAACTTTTTTTTTGGCCCAGGTGTGACTTTATCTGCAAGATGTAGGACATATGACTGTGGCTTAGTCAAAATGGGGAACCTTCAACTTGTGGACCTAGTTAGGCCTGCTAGGCCTCCTCATTTGGCTCATCTAGCCTCCAGGTTGGAGGTTCCCCATCCCTGGGCTTCAGCAGTGGGATAGGCTGGTCACAGTAATCCATACTCTGCTAACTTCATGTTTGGATTCTATAATGCATTCTACATGGGACTAACCTTGAAAGTGGTCCAGAAGTTGCAGATGCTGCAGGGTGCTGCTGCGAGGTTATTGAGTGGCACTCTAATCTGGCATCATTCTTTTCAATCTGTACTTGCTGCTTATTCACTTCTACACTCAGCTCAATCTTCTGATATTGACATATAAAGCCCTAAGTGGCTTAGGTCCCAATGACCAAGAGTACATGTCCTTGTTTCTACTGGTTTGGCTCTGCAGGGGAGGATCTGCTCTACCAATGAGCATTGCTCATTCGATAGTGGCCTGAGAAATCTTTTCTGTTAAGGTGCCCCTTCTTTGAAACTCTTTGCTCTTTTAGGTGCAGCTGCCATCTTCAGTGCTGAGCTTCCGTCATTGAATACAACCATATCTATTCACCAAGGCCTTTGGGGACATTCTGATACGGTGGACTGAGCCTAAGAATGCTTTTATTGGCTGTTGGCTAAAAATGTAAGAAGGAGAAATTCTGTGTTCATCTGTTTTCTTTTTCTTTAATATGACTGTCTGGAGCATTTTACTATTGCTTTTTGCCAATGAGTCATTGGATAGCAAGACAATGTTTTACAACAAGGATTGTCGACTAAATAACCTAATCAAAATATTATTAAACAATTATACTGCAGTAGGCTGTTTAATGAAGTGTTTTCAGTGTAGTTTGAACGTTAATAGCAAGAGTATTAAGCTACTTTGTGCTCTGTATATCAAACAGCCCCAAGAAACGTCAGCCAGTTCTGCGCCAAAGAAAATGGTAATGCACCCTTGACAGACAATGTACTTGTGCCAGTCAGAACCTTATCATGTGTCACTACTGACCAATGAAGTGAGGCAGTAAAAGTTAAGTTTTTCCATCATGATAACTAAAGGCCATTCTACATAATATGCAGCAGCAAATCCAGATTTGCCACCAAAGTGCATCCATGACCGGAAACTTCAGTCAATTTGGCTCTCCGATGAACAGGCATAACCATAAGAGTGTTAACAAGTTTTGAACATCATAAGGACTAGAAACCAAATATCCAAAATATATAATTCACTTTTACAATATGATACAGAGCCAGAACAAATAGAACAGTTTATAATTAAGTGCACACAGAACATAGGGGGGAATATATTGTTATGTTCACCCCAATCTCCAAGCTGTGCCAGACTTCGGGGTGCTAGTACATACCTGGGTTTGGTTTCCTTGGAATGAAGGTCACCAGAGGAGACTGTGGTATCTTTGTGATATGTAGTTTTATATTTACATATGTATGCAGAGTGAACATAAGATGGAAGGGCTCACAGCATTAACACCTCAACAGATCTTGCCCCCCTATGATTTGGGTGTGCGTGTTCCAAAGTCATAGCTTTTATTTCAGCCTAAGAGCAAATCAGGCCTCTGTGTCATCCCAGCTCCCAATGAGACTAGACCAAACTGGTCCCTGGTTTATTGTTCTCCTTTATCCAGGGCAACTTGGCCTCTGTCCAGGTGAGAAGCCTACTACCTAGTTGTTTTTGTGGCAACACACTTGCTTTTGACCAACTCTTGAGTCATATAAAAAAGATGCTTAACAGACTTGGCTAGGGCCATTTGTTTTACAGAGACTGGTTTGACCACTTCAACAGGCCCTTCTAGTACATGATCCCATATTACAGATATAAAATGGCAGGCTTAGATGGGATCCCAGAGACGACATCCATACCAACCCTCCAATCCTGTAACAAGATTAATGGATATATGCGAAGAACTGGGGACAAGGGGACAGATTTTCTCTTAACACAAATAGAAGAGAAAATTGCTATAAGATAATGGCTATCACTCTGATGATTCTATATGGAAAGAATAATAATTATTTACATACCTGCTTTAAATTTATAAAGGAGAGATACCATTAGTATTATTATCATAATGTGGAAGGAAAGTCGAGTTGTAAAAAAGTATTTGGGGAATAACAATAAAGAAAAATAAATACTGTGAGCTGACCTATCTTATCCATACAATGTTTGTGCACATACAGTAAATCTGGAGATATATAAAGGCGGTATTTTTCTAAGGCCAAATCATATATATTTCTAGGACTTTCTCCAAGTTTCTAGTTATGAAATGTCAAAGGTATTTATACAGACCAACGAAATGATTTACCTCTGGTGACAACATTGAGATTTATACATTTATCGACCACTGAAGAAGAGCCCTTCTGTGTTGAAACTCATCTGGTTTTCAGTATTATATGTTGTTACATGAGCTTGATGTTCAGGCATCACTTTATATTGTTGCATTCATCATAATTGCATTTTAGGGACTTTCTTTTATGGAAAGAATAAAGTTGAATCATAATTTTTAAACATATTTTAATAGCAATTCACATACTTTTATTTTAAAAAAGAACCATATAGAAGGCTCAATGAGACAGGAACCTAAATAATTAATCTCACAAATGATAACTACAGCAAGGTTACTATATGCAAGAATCCAGCAGCTGTTGTAGCAAGCAGCTTTTGTGCCTGCTTTGGGAATGAAGGGGTCTGGCAAGTGGCTTCAGCATGCACGCTCATGTAGTGCTGATGCTGGGGCTAATGTTAGGGACATATAACCCCACTCCTCCCCTCCTTTAGACTGTGGTGGGAATAGGGTTGTCTGGCCAGGAGCATTTCAGGGGCGGGTCCTGGTAACGTCTTTAAGCATGATAAGCATTCACCTCAGTTGCTGAGTCATTCACTTGTCATTCAAATGTTTTTTGAAATGGAAATGGACTGCCTTCAAGTCGATTCCGACTTATGGCGACCCTATGAATAGGGTTTTCATGGTAAGCAGAATTCAGAGGGGGTTTACCATTGCCTTCCTCTGAGGCTGAGAGGCAGTGACTGGCCCAAGGTCACCCAGTGAGGTTCATGGCTGTGTGGGGATTTGAACCCTGGTTTCCCAGGTCCTAGTCCAACACCTTAACCACTACATCACATAACCCGCAAAGTCTAACACATGAGAAAATATTTCTCTGGTCACACATACATAGCAGTTACAATAGAAATTGCAGGATGTTGGCTCATTCTCCCTTCAGGGCCAAAATATATTATTTTTGTGGGAGGGAGGGATCTGTCCTCAAAGCCCAATTCTCCCTTCTCTCATTGTTTCATAGGCTGGGGAAGGGGGAATGATTAGGTTTTTAATCAGTTAAAGAGAAGGGTTCAGTTTCCACCCTACACAGAATTCTCCCACCCTCCACGCTGCCCTCTCTGCTGGGCATATTCTGGGCAGCTTTAAGGATTTGGAGTGGGTGGGCCCTATTTTGTTGTTATTGCATACATAGGGAGGCCCTAGTTAGCAACAGAGACCATCTCTTATCTTGCTAAGGACTGCAGCTCAGTGGTAGAGCATATGCTTTGCATGCAGAAGGTCCCAGGTTTAATCCTCAGCATCTCCAAATAAGACTAGAAGGGACTTAGGTCTGAAACCCTGGAGAGCTGCTGCCTGTCAGTAGAGACAATACTGAGCTAGACAGATCAGTGGTCTGACTTGTTATAAGGCATCTGCCTACGTTCCTATGCTGCTCTCACCCCTGATTTAGGTGCCTGAGATGCACACATGTAGACATGCCCCTTTACAATTTTGGAAAGCGATTCTTAATAATGTATTATGTGTTCTGAGTCTCCAGACACAAGTTTACATTGGTGTTAATGGACATGACTATAAAATATTTTGTTAAAGGCTGGTGTAATGGTTAGAGTGCTGGACTAGGACCTGGGAGATCAGGATTCAAATCTGCACTCAGCAAAGAAGCTCACTGGGTGACCTTGGGCCAGTCACTGCCTCTTAACCTACCTCACAGGGTTGTTGTGGGGATTAAATGTTGTTGTTATGTGCCTTCAAGTTGATTATGACTTATGGCAACCCTAAATGATGAAATGATGGGCCTACAATCTTTGTTCCTCTCTCCCGACACAATCTCATACATGACTGGGTGTGTGTGATTGTACACAGACAAAGTAATTCCCTTTCCAAAACTCAGTGCCTGCCTGGAGTTTTAACCCTTTGCCTATCAGTCCAGAGGGCAAAACCCAGGGATAGAGAGTCCCGGGGGGGCGTGAAAAACATAAATTGTGTAATTGAGGAAACACCCCCTGTCCAGTGGTGGTGGGTTCACCCTTCCAACATCTTGTGAATTCAAAAGTCGAAAGTATATTCTGGTAATACACCAGCCTTGGAATAAAATACCCTACCTTTAGCTTACAGGAAAACAAGGACATGTATGAGTTGACCCACTGGAACGGACCACAGTAGCTGAAGGCCATGCTCCTCAAAAACTTCCCGCAGCTCCTGGCAACTACAGAGATATGCTTTGCGGGCACTGGGAGCCAACGCTGCTGCAATGGCAGCTCTAGCCTCTAGCTACCAAAGCTCTAGAGGCTTTCAGGCATCCTGACTGGGTCGGGGGAGGCACCGGGGGTCAACTCCCAAAAAGTTCCATATGGAACTGAGAACAAAATGCAAGAAGGGGGTTTGGAGGGGTGGAGCAGGCTTTACAGCTCTGCTACATTCCTCCCCATAGGCAAGAGGACATCACATGTCCCTTCCAATTCCCCCCCCTCGGGAGAATCAACCTTGTCTTCTTCTCGGAGATAGGGTGAGGGAAATCCAACCCCACACTACTGTGGGAATGTCAACTTTAAAAAGCAAATAGATGTGTGCATCTACACCCGAGAACGTATGTAGAGAAGCTTAGGCCTGGTCACATAGGCCTGTTGATCCAATTTATTTAAAATATTTTCATCTCACATGTCTGCCTTGTAAAATATCCAGGGCAGTTTATCACAATTATATCAAGAGGGCTAAAACAAAACTTAAAATATGGAATCCAGTTTAAAATCACAACAGCAAAAAGAACAGAAGTAAGCAACCAAGTGTGAATTTTTTTAAAAAAAATCTTTTAAAATTGGCCCCTAGTGGAGTCAGCACTAACCTACAGTTTCTGGGGAGGGAATTCCATAACCAGGACACTCACACAGAGAAGGCCTCATTGCTAATCACCATTCACCTAGCCTCTGAACCTGGATTAGGGCCTCAGGAGATGAAATTGGGGAATAGTCAGGTTCACATAAGAGAAGATGGTCCTTATACTAGACTAAAGTAGACAATAATCACAGACAGTAATGCTTGTTTAGCATGAGTGAATTTCCTTTAGCCACAGCTGAAAGTAATATTCTGCTTTGAGCTCATAATCAGAATTGCTATTTCTTGACAAATTAGCTAAGGCAGTATTTCCAGATTTCTGATGGCCAAGCAACACTTTTTCCTAAATGAAAGTTGGAGGTAGATTTCACTCCTGCACCCATAAATGTTTGATTTTAAGGCCAAAGTGACCAGATGATGGAGATCCATGGTAAGATTTCCCATCTTTTTAAATGTTTGTAAAAAGCAGCTGTACAGGGACAACTTAGAAGGGATGTAGAAAGTTATTCCCTCCCACGCATTTCCCCAATGAAAATTATCCTGAATTTGTTATTCACCAGTACGTTTTCCCTATAGGGCATATTGCAGCTTTGGCAGGCTTTGATGTGTGTGAGAGAGGCAGTTGATTTTCATTGGGAAAATGGCATGGGTGAAGGGTTAAGACCTTTTGTCCCCTCCCCCAGCATGTAGTTCTGATCTGAATTGGCCCTCCCCTGGGAGCTTCTTCGTTCTTTCTTTTTACATAAATAAATAAATCAACAAAATTAAGAGATGGGATATTCAGTCAAACATTTCTCCATCATATCACCTTGTTTGGTTCTTCGAAGTCTTTAATAACAAGAACCACCTGATTTCAGTGTAGCCCACCTTCTGTTCTCTTGAATGTCTTTTTATTGGAAGGAGGCAAGCCTTGCACTGTGACTCATGCAGAGATGATGCACAGGTATATTCTTCTGGTGGAGGTTAATCCTGCTGCTTTATCTCTGTATCAGGAGGAGTGATTGACTTGTTGCAGAGATAACACAGACACAACTTTACAGGTATTCCAAATTGCATGCATACAGCCTATGGGCAGTGATCATCTAAATCCTTGTGCTAGCGGAATAACTTCAACTAGGGCAAGGGGTCTCCCCACCATTCACATGTCCCATACCATCCCCAGATCTGCTCCGGAGGGTTGGGGAGAAACCCAGATCAGATTTGGGGAGACGTGTAGGGAGACGAGATGGAGAGAACATTCTGTTGTGCAAGGAAAAATCCTTGCCTGACAGAATGTTTGGCTGAGACCCTTCTTCGGGTGTCCCCACAATCTGAGATATGGAGAGTGGCTACAAGGAGGCCCCCTGGTTGTTGAAGACCACAGAGAGGTGGTCACCTGGCATCTACTTTAATGTCTTTTTGGCGAAGACCTTTTTGTTTCCCTAGGTCCTTTAAAATAATTTATATTAACCTTGAAATTTCTGCATTTCATGATAATTTTAAGATGTGTTTTCAGCTCTATAAGAATGGTTTTGTGATGGTCTGCTATTATATGATTGCGACTGAAATTGTGTTTGTCTCTGATCTGATCGTTCTGTTTTATTGATTTTTGCATGTGTTGTTATTTGTTTGGTGTTTTATTAGATTTGTGATTTTAATTTGTTTTTATTGTTTGTCTCCCAGAGAATGCTGGTTCTGGGGCAACTAATACATAAAAATGCATCTTGTACATGCATTGCATATGCTACTTTCAAAGGCTCAGCTGAACATATGAAGGTGACAGTGGAACCAGAGACATTGATATCACCTCCCTCCCCTCCACACATTAAATGTACATGGATATGTTGCATGAGTAAGCCTAGAGTGGGAGGAATGTTTTAGAATGGTATCCACTAAAGTGCTTCTGCTAGCACAAGGATTTCTGCTTGTGTTAACAGAATTTATCCTCCATCTCCTCCCCCCATGCAACCCCCATGTTCTCCCCAAATCTGCTCCGGAGGGTTGGGGAAACTCCCGGAATAGATTTAGGGGGCAGCCGGTGAGGGGACAGGAAGGGAAAGTTGTTGCTCTAGCAGAAGCCCTTTATTAGATACTGCCCTTAGTTTTTAGGGGGTACTCACCTTGTCCCCTTTATAGGGGGAAGGGTGACAAGATTTTGTACCTCTTCAAGGAGGGAAAGTATGACATTAAAAGATCCCTTTTTGACACTGCTCCTGATGTGATACAGACAAGTGTAATGTAATCACATGATATAAACCATAGCATTAATTGGGTTAGTTGAGAATTGGAGCACCCCTGACATGCAAATAACCCAAGACACCAACCATTAAGTTTAGCTTTCATGAAAAGCTATAGCCTCCAGACTGCCACATGTGCATTTAAACCAAACACATTTAGTTTAAATTTGGATGGGCTACATGTGCCTGCTGTAGAATAAAAAGGTGGGGGAAACCCTGAAAAACAATGATACTGTTCACAATGTTTTCCTTTTGGAAAGGAAAGGGGCTTCCCCTCTGCTCAGTGCCCACCCACCCAATCTCCTCCCCTCCCACTTCCCCTCCTCCCTGCCCCTCCCCAAGGTCAGTTTCACCTATCCTAAGCATGATTGCAGAGGAGTAAATCCCACTGAACACAAAAAGCATGCAAATGATCAAACCTGCCCTCCCCTCCTCCTCCCTCCTATGCCCTCCCTCTTGCCCTTTCCCTCCCCCTTCCTTTACCCATCCCTTCCCCTCCCCCATCCCCTTCCAAGCCTCTCCTATACAGCCTCCACCTCCCCCTTCTCCTCCCTCATGGTCAATTTTACCTATCCTAAGACTATGACCTGGGAGACCAGGGTTCAAATCCCCATACAGCCATGAAGCTCACTGGGTGACCTTGGGCCAGACACTGCCTCTCAGCCTCAGAGGAAGGCAATGGTAAACCCCCTCTGAATACCACTTACCATGAAAACCCTATTCATAGGGTCAACATAAGTCGGAATCTACTTGAAGGCAGTCCATTTCATTTTCAAGCATGATTGCATGGGAGTAAATCCCATTGAAACACAAGCATGCAAATGATCGAACCTACCCTACTCTTCTCCTCCCTCCCATCACCTCCCTTTTGCACCTTCCCTCCCCTTCCTTTGCCCCTCCCCTCCCCTTCCAGTCGCCTCCTTCCCCCTCCCTTTCCAATCTTCTCCTTCTCCCTCCTTCTGCTCCCCTCTCCCCCTTCCTCCTTCCCTCTCCTTTCTCCTCCCCCTTGGTCAGTTTTACATCTCCTAGCCATATTGCATGGGAGTAAATCCCAGTGAACTCAATAAGCATGCAAATAATCTAACCTGCTTTCCCCTCTTCTCTCCCTTCCTCCACCCTTCTTCCTCTCCTTCCTTCTTCCTTCTCTCCTGCCCACTCCAGGGCTCCCTCCCCATGGTCAGTTTTACCTATTCTATGCATGATAGCAAGGGCGTAAATCCCACTGAATTCAATAAACTTGCAAATGATCAAACCTGCCCTCCTCCTCCCCTTCCTGCCTGCTCCCATCCCCATCCCCTATGGTCAGTTTCATCTATCCAAAGCATGATTGCAGGGGATTAGTTCCACTGAACTCAGTAAGCATGCAAATGATCAGTCCATTCTCAGCAAACTTGCACAGGATCCCATTTCTTACCTCCCGGATTAAAAAGCATAGAAATTCACTAATACGCAAAAAAACCTTGCGGTTTAAGAATGTACTATAGCCCACAGATATGTCTATCAAACTTTAAAAAGCAGGGAAATTGGGCAGCTATAGTGAATGCACCAGGGGAGCAGGAGACCTGAACTCCTCTCTGAGATATTGTACTGCTCTACAAATTTGTCAAAATGCAAACACCATTTGGGTTAGTCTTTCATAGTCCAATCCAATTCCTGTGTCGCTTGGAAGAATTTGTTAACAAGTGCCTCTGAGCATATGGTGAGTGGTGGCAACACCTGGAATCAGCCCAAATAACAGGAACAAGACACGTGCTGGACTGATCTTGTTTTAGCAGGGAGGAAGCAACAATATTAAAACAGTTCATATAGTTCAGATAGTCACTTTAAATATGTTTGATTTACTTTGCAATTTTCGTAAAGTTTCCTATAGTACATCATTTTCCTTTGCTTCTGTTTCTGTGAATATGTGAAGTACAGCAACACTTTGCAACACTAAAAAAGAAGCTCTAAAACAATTGTGGAATAATGGCACTGTCTGTTCTGCAGAATAGTTTCCAATGGACACAAGGAGTGTCTCAGTTTGCACAAGATAGAACAGTGGGAGGTGAAATATATTTGAGCAAAATTCTAGGTGTGCTCTATGTTTTTAATTGAGCATGCCCCCCTTTCCTTAAGTGGAGTGGTTTACGCATAGCAGGCTGAAAACATGCATCTTAGACAGATCAAGTTTGTTTTTTCCAACAGCTAGATTCATTGCTTAAGTAGCATCATATTGTAATCAGTCTGATTTTACATCAAACTGCAGTTTCAGATTCAACTGTTAATGCATCCAAAATAGAAATAGAGCATAACCTTCAGTTTGAAACACAAAAGGCTGTCTTCACCATCATATGACATTGACCAATAAAAAGGCTTTGAAATTAATAAAAATAAATTTGACAAAGATTTCTACGATGAATAATGAGAGAAATATAATTTTCTAGGTTAGATTCTCTGTAGAAACAGTAGTAACACAGAAAAGAAGCAAAGAAAGAAGAATACCAACCAACATACAAAAGTGTAATTCTCCATCTTTGGAGATGGCAGGTGTTGCCACCACTCACCATATGCTCAGAGGCACGTTATCAAATTCTTCCAAGCTACACAGGAAGTGGACTGTGAAAGACCAACCCAAATTGTGTTTGCATTTTTACAAATTTGTAGTTACAATTTGCAGTACAATATCTCAGAGAGGAGGTCAGGTCTCCTGCTTCCCTGGTGCATTTACTATAGCTGCCCAATTTCCCTCCTTTTTAAACTTTGATAAAAATAGCTGTTGGCTATAGGTACATTCTTAAACCACAAGGCCTTTTGCCTATTAGTGAATCTAATCTGTTTTAACATATGTTTATTGGCTGGTACTTATTTTATTTTATTAGGGAAATTTATAGCTTGTTCTCCATTTGAAAGTAAATCCCAGAGTGGGTTACAATATAAGTATCATAAACAATAACACCAACCAATATTACTTCAAATACTCAATATTAAAACATGTCAACAAGATCATGACATCTGTGAGGGTAGGTCACTCAACCTCCATTTTGAATAACCAAAAGCCTGGGTGGATAGGTAAGTTTTTAGCTGGTGCAGAAAAGCCATCAAGGTCTGTATACCAGCCAAATCTGTAAGGGAAGGGCATTCTATTGTCTGTGAATGCCCTCTCACAAATCCAATATAAAGCTACACAGATAGCTTTATAGAGATATCTGATATGCATAGAAAAAAACATTTTCTGGCTACTAGAGAAATGTGAGACCGTGAAGTTATGGCCATTTGCTTCTAACAAACACTTTCTGTGACCTTGGGCAAGTGTTCTGCTCTATTCTGCCACCATGACATCACCTCCATAATGGAGAAAACATACTCTTTTTGTTTCAATGTGTTATGATCTTTAATATATTATAAAGCACACTGATTCTTAGTGGGATGTTGCTATACAAAGAGCTTAAAATTGTGATTATTATAATAAAAATTCATTGCCTGATTAATTTCACTTTGTATGTTGCCTTGTAAAAGTGAAGAGCTGGCAATCAAGATCCCAGAGGATCAGTGCAATTAAAAGAGGGGATTTTTGGAAAAATATTATGGTAAATGGTGCTTTTTTCTAAGAAAATTAGGTCCCCTCAGATATAACCACCAAGCATCTCGGAGCCACTTTTCTTGATGTGCACCTGTAAGTTGATTCCATGGGAAAGATCCATGCAATCAGTCCCAACCACATGGCTGCACCATTCCTGCACAGCCCCGGCTACCCATGTGGCAGCCCATCCCTGAAAAGAAGCTCCTACATGTCAATATAAAAAAAAAAAAAAAATTTGCTTAGAAGAGGAAGTTCCACTCTTAGTCCCTCTGGAGAGTGCTTAATATCTTCCCTCTTGTTTCCCTCCTCAAAAAGAAAAATGTTACTGCTGCTGTTCTCAGTTTTAAATGTCATTTTCTTCCAGCATCAACAATATTTCCTTCCCATGATGCAACTGTTTCCTAATGGCAGTGAGATTGCCTGAGAGGGGTGGTGGTGACTATGTGATAATTAGATAGCACTCTGAGGTCTGAGGTACCAGAGCGGTGACTTGGCTGTGTTGTGCATCAAAACACCTCAGAGACATATGGTTGTGTCTGTAGATGCTTCTTCCTCTATTTATGCCTCATTGCCTCACTGTAGCATATCCCTCTTGTATAGTCTGTGATGGATACTTTTACATCTTGTGTAGTCTATTTTTATTTCCTTCTCCAACACATGGCGCGCCATGGCAACTTACACACCGTAGGAGGCAACAGGGGTTGGTTTATTGCTTAGAGACGTTCTCATTCCTTTCTAATTCTCCATGGGTTCCTCTCTCAGGTGACAAACTTTCTTGAATATTTCCTGGCTTGTGCTCCCTTGATGAGAAAAAGAGTATGGTTGCCCTCTCTGTTCTCATGGTCCTGTTGATGAACAAGTAGGGCTGGAGCAAAGGGGCACAGGCAGGAAACTGAATGCGCCTAGATAGGCAGCAGTGTGAGCCTTATCACATTAAACAGTAATTCAGCAATGGTCTTGTTCGGAATGGCAGGAGTTGTGTCTCATTTGTAATTCATTTATACATATATTATATGCTGCCAAATACATCCTAAGGCAGTGTACACCTTACAATCAGGCCCAGAACCGTTGGCTGTAGAAACCCTATCCAAGTGCCTGGAATCGGTGAGTGGCTGGATGGGAAGGAATAAGCTGAAGCTGAACCCTGACAAAACTGAGGTACTGTTCGTGGGAGACAGGGGAAGGTTCGGGGATTTGGACCTGGTGCTCAATGGGATACAATTGCCCATGAAAGACCAGGTCCATAGCCCCGGGGTCATTCTTGACTCCCAACTGTCCATGGAGGCTCAGGTCTCGGCTGTGAGCCAGGCAGCGCTGTATCAACTCCATCTGATATGGAGGCTACGCCCCTACCTTCCCAGTCATCTGCTCCCATCGGTGGTACATGCCCTGGTCTCCTCTCGCCTAGACTACTGTAATGCGCTCAACGTGGGGCTACCCTTTAAAATGGTCCGGAAGCTGAAACTGGTACAGAACGCGGCGGTGCCTGATTAAAGGCAGCCACCCGCGAGATCATACCACTCCAGTGCTAAAAGAGTTGCACTGGTTACCAGTTGCTTACCGGGCCCAGTTTCAAGGTGTTGGTTTTGACCTTTAAATCCCTATATGGTTTCGGCCCAGTCTATCTAAAGGAGCGCCTCCAGCATCATCAGCTATGCTGCCCAACAAGATCAACCTCAAAAGACCTTCTCTCCATCCCATCAGTCAAAACAGCCAAACTGGTGAGGACTAGAGAGAGGGCTTTTTCAATAGTGGCCCCCACCCTGTGGAACTCCCTCCCAAATGATCTCCGCCATGCCCCTTCCATGATGAGTTTGCGCCAGGCCTTGAAGACCTGGCTCTTCAGGCAGGCTTTTGGGGTTGGCTAGATTTTATCTTCATTGTTTTTAGATTTTTAATGTCTAGGTATTGTATGCCTATTTTGTACGTCGCCCAGAGTGGCTGGACAGCCAGCCAGATGGGCGACTAATAAATTCAATAAATAAAATAATAATAATAATAATTTGGCACTGGCTGAGGGTCTCAGGGTTCAGAAGGGCTCCATAGCAATGTGCTTTAGCAGTGTGGTAGCACTGCTTTTGAATGGGAGCCAAGCTTGGCTCCTAATTGGAGTGGCTGGTGGTCCTCTGCCTTCACCTCCCTGCCTCATCTGGGCTCTGAGAAAGGGCCAAAGAGTTCTCCTTCAGAGGCAAGCATTTTGTATGTGATAGCCAGGAGAATGCTTGCACCCAGTGCCATGGTTTGCCACGATGATTAGAAAGGGTTTATAAGCACAGGTTTATTTAGCATTGTCTGTATGTTATGCCATATACTGAACACAGTGTTCATGTCCACTGGTCCTTTTCCACCCTTACATATGGTTTGCATAATGTTTAAAAAAGCCTACACATGTACAGACTGTATGCACAGTAGGGGACCATTGAACAGGTACAGTTCATACTTATATACAGGTTGAATGTGCCTATAGGCGCTTTCAAACATTATGCCAAATGCACATGGGGTGCCAAGTGGTGCCAGAGGGCAAGATTGGATGTGATCCTGCTCCCCTGTCTGCGAGGGACAGAGTCCGCAGTAAAATCTAAACAGTGCTCATATTTTCTGCAAAATAGTTTGTTGGAAATGCCTCATTGGCATAAGCTTTTGAATGGGGTTAAGTACAAGATCTCAGACAAGTATAGCTCATGCAGAAGACTCAACAGGGATGAAAAAGATGAAATAACCTGGGTTCTTCTCTTTACCTGTAAAACATTTTAAGAGACCTAATTATGGACATGAAAAAATGAGGTTGTTTAGAAATTCAAGCAGATAAACGAACTAATGGATCCATGCACACACAGATAATTTATAGGAATCATTTTAACCACCCACCCACCGAGAAAATGTATAGAAATCACTGGTGTCACACTCATCAGAATGTACAGTGTCCTAATTGCCTTCCATCCAGGAACTACTTACAGAAGCTTGTAACAGGAAAGTTGTTTGTTTCTAGTAACTTTGCACCCCAAAGGCTTGATTTATTTGTTTTTTAACACCTCGTGTGTTCAGCATTTTGTATACTTTACTGAAACTGTAATTATAGCTTCTGCTCCTTTTTTTTTGCAAAATGCCATCGGCAATAACTGTAAATGATATAGAGAGCAAGTGTAGAGAGTTTTGTGTGCGTGTATGTGAGAGAGAGGGCTGTTCATTGCGGATGTGTGTGTCGGATTCTAAATCCATTGCTGAAAGTAAATATTTTACTCTGAATGAAATGTTGTTTCTGAAATTGTGCAGCGTACAGGATGGTATGTGTGTCTGCGCTCACCATTATTTGTGCAGAAACACATCAAGTGGGATTTTTTACTTTAGCTGTGGAATTTGGGCTATGTTTTTATCATGGAACAGGGAAACATTGCCATTTCATGAAAAATAATTAAAAGACAACATACATACAAACACATATTTTAGTGGCTTTGTTTACACTAGGGATGCTTGGGCATCCCTGTGCTCACTATGGAAGAAGCTTGCTCTTATTTACGGGGTCCATGTGAGCTCACACAGAAAATAAATAGAAATATTGTGCACATGCTCCATTTAAAAGTGTATGTGCTCACGGGTGCTCAGAGTGTTTGCCATCTCCACTATATCCTCCCTTGTTCTCTGCTTTCCCAAGGGCACGCATAAATTATCTAGTGGCAGTGTAAGCAGTGGTGAGAATGCTTCAGTTCACCACCAGAGCATGGGGAAGGGGTCTATAACTACCACCACATTCACACAATTGATTTATTCCACTCTTATTCCACTTGGTGCTAAGGGTGCTAAGAGTTGTTAGGACACCCCTATTCCCCTTATAGAGCTACAGTTGCCAGATCTCTCCAGGAAGCAGAGCTTGGAAAAGTTACTTTTTTGAACTAGAACTCCCATCAGCCCCAGCCAGCGCCATGCTGGCTGGGGCTGATGGGAGTTGTAGTTCAAAAAAGTAACTTTTCCAAGCTCTGCCAGGAAGAGGGATTGAATGTTAAACCACTCTCAGAATTGTATATCTGTTAGGAAAATAGGAGTCTCAGCACCCTTCACAAACTACCCTTCTCAGGATTCTTTGGGGGTCATGATTGTTTAAAGTGGAATAAGAGTGGAATAAATCAATGGTGAGAATGTGGCCTGTGCAATTAGAACATTCCTGGTGAGAACATGAGCTTTTTTAGCTGCGGCAACACAATTCTATCTTTGCTTCGAATATGCAGCCAAAGCAGCTCTTTCAGATCAGACTATCACTTCCCCCATCAGTCTTTTCCCTTTTAAATATTAATCCATGTTTTCCAACTGTACATTTCAAAACTAGCCTAGCTGGTGTATAGTAAGGTTGAAAGTCACAATTTGTGAATCACACTGATATTCATGTTCATACGTATAACTCTGGTGATGTGCCTGCTCTATACCACTGGAGGGATATATAAAATCTTCAGCCTCTTCGTTTCTTCTTTGAACATGTTTTCCGCATAATAAACACTGTATCTTAATCTCAGCCCCCCCACACACACAGTATGGGAGCTATGCTCACAGAAGAGCCACATGACCGGGTATTTTTAGTGACATGGGAGCTAGAAATACATGCAAAGAGAGCCAAATCTGCATGAGTGCCCTGAGGAATAGCATGAGGCTAACTATATAAAAGTGTTTTGATCCTAGCCTGGGATATAGTTCGTTATAATTATTCCATCCCTAATTCCAAATAATGGCCCCAGAGGCCCCCAACCACCTGTGATTATTGGCATGCTATTTGGCAAAGAAAGTGGAGGGTGCTTCCTGCAACCATGTGGAGGGGAAAGTCTGCAGCTATGTGTGGAAGGACATGGCCAAGGCTGCCAGGGAACATTTCTTTTGCCCACCAGCCAGTATTCCAGTGATTGGGATAGGCATGAGCTGCAGAAGACAGAGCTTGATTTGTGATGAGGCCCCACTGGAGAGACACCAGGTCTGAATTAGTAGTGATTTTCATGCTATATTTGGAACCACAGAGTCTGAGCACTACTGTCAGAGATAGTCACAGTCTGCATCTCTTCTAAAAGCATTGTGTTTGGACAGCCATGTTGTGATTGGAAGCTAGATCTGTCAGTTACAAAACTACCTTCCCTCCTCTTCCTTATTCCTCTTTCCTACCTGGTAGTTTTCATTTATGAAGAGCATGAAGCAGGTTAAAAAATGGGCCCAAAAAAGACCTTCCAAGAAAGGTCTAAAGCCCTGGAACCATCATTAGTCTGCTTCAGATCCAAATTGCCACAGCTGGTGAGGCTGTCCAAATAACTCTGAAGTTGATCTATTTGCCTCTGATTTGTGCTTCGTCTGAGGCTTTTTGTACAGCCCTGTAGCCATTTTGACATGACACCACCTCTTTGATACTGCTCAAGTAGATCAATAATTTTGTGACTCTCCTAATTTGAAACAAGCCAAAACACACATTTCTTAACTTGTTTCCCTTGATGTAAAATCTGTAAAATCTTCCCTTCTGTAAAATCTACCTTTTGTATTACAGCTATTCCAGTTTAAAATATCCAGTGATGCCTGCTTTTCTTCTGTGCTAATGGCAGTACATGTTCCAGGCAAACAGATCATCTGAGAGTCATCTGTCACAAGGGAAAACTGCCAGAAAAAAAAAGAAACTGCAATTTTTGGTGGTGGTGAAGAAAGCATTACAGTTTCTATTATCAAAAGATTTAGTTGACTAATCGCAATGAAACCTTGAATCGCCATGGTTAAATAGGAGAAATAAAACAGCTGACCAAGAACAAGAGGATCTCCCTGTTGGACATCTTATTACTTTTGTGTGACCTTTCATTCATTTTTGGGAACACATTTACATATGGCATAAAGTGTCTGCAAATCTGTGTCTTCTTTTGTGAGTGGAGTAGTGAGCCCAATCCACTTACAGTATACTGGGCCCAGACAATCCCACTGGCAGATTATAAAATTAATTAATTCATTAAATTTGTGGGTGTAGGTGGTCTAAACTTACCACCACCACTGGAGTATCTACTCTGGCAGCCATTGTCTGGGGGCTACCATTTTGTACCCCCCAAAACCATGCAAGGTAATAACATAGTGCTGTTCTGATGGGAACTTCTGGAATGTGTGGGGAACTCTTGTAAGACAGCATTGCTTAGAGGCCTTTTGAGGGAAAATGGTGACTGCTAGCTGATGATCACTGAGACAAGTTGTCCATAGGCAACCATAAGTTTAGGCCACTTGTGAATTTAATCCCCTGAAATTTTCTGGGAGATTTCAGTCCCTCTTTCATGCATTCAGAACCTAACATTTTAAACAAAAACAGAAAAAACATTAGACTCAGCACTAGTTTTGGTGTCTGTTGATACTTTTTATTAACCACTGCTGCTTCAATTGTTATATTGCTTGAGTTTGTTTCAATGTTACTATGTTAGCTGCCTCAAATTATTCACAAGGATGGAAAGTATAGGGGCAAAAAAATTAATATAAAGAAATAAACATGTTGCTGTTGGCCAAACCTGTTTTGAGCTTTATCTTTATCATAACTATGAGTGGAAAAGGTTTGATGCGTTTTGGCTTAGAAAATACATTTTAATTTCCCCTCATAACTTACATGTTGATCACGGATTTCTCCTTATTTTTCTGTTCATTTCTTAAAGCTTAACTGGGCTTTTTAGAATGGAAGATAAAGAGTGAATTTAGTAAATGGCAGGAAGTGTGCAAACTTCAAAAAGACCCTGATATCCTGCCAAACAATTTGCTATAATTATTCCAAGGAAAGGAAAAACTGCCACCCATTTAGCGGAAGCAAATAACAGCAAACTGTGATTTTTCACCCTCCATTGAAAATGCTCAGCAGCATAATATTGCATTTAGGGGGGAAAAAACATTTCATACCTGGGTGCTATTTCTGTTCATATTTTCATACAATCACTGCAAAATACTAGTCTCAGCATCTTTCTTTATATGCTCTTCTTCACTAACAATCACTTACATTTCTAAAAGTTTACAGTGCAAGAAACATCTTTTGTAGAATGCATAAGGCAGATATTGTATCCATCTAATTTAGCTGATTTTTTTGGGGGGGGGATCTATATTCAGACAATGCAATTCTTTTGGAATATGCAAGCAAAGTTGTCCTGAACATATCTTGGACAAACGCTAAGCCAAACTACCAAATGAAAGGACTGAAATCAATGATCAAGGGGAATCTACAGAACTATAAACATTGAGTGACGGATTACACAATGGGATATGTAGGTATGTTGGCATCCTGAGAAGGTTCTCTGTACCCCCAGGAGTCGCAGTGAATCCCCAGAATGAGTGAATTCCTCCTCTTGTCTCTATCCTATGAGATCTAATCCCTGTTTGAGTAGCCAGTACTTTCTTGATGGTCCTTTACTTTGTGGTCCCATCTATAATTGAGATGGGGATGTCTCTGTACTGGGGTATGGTCTATGTGGAAGCATCATTTTTAAAATTATTGATTCTTAAGTGTCAAATTTAACAAAAATAGAGAACTCCATTACAATAATCACTCTCCGGTCATATTGAGAATGCAATAACCGTAAGTACTTCCATCTAAATTAAGCATATAGATCAATATAAGCCCTCCAGATGTCCAAATAGATATTCACACGAGATTGGTGTTTATAAAAGAAAATCAAATGTAGCAAGGGCGATGAGATTCTCCAACTATTGCATAATGGAAGGTGAATTTTTATGCTTCCAAGTGTGAAGTATAAGTCTCTTGGCAACCATAAGGGCTTGCAAAATCCACTTTTGTTGTCCTGCCATTAATCACTGTACTGTGGGAATACAGTCTGAAAGTACAAGAACTTCTGCATATATCAAGGATTTTACCAATACCAATGTGTATTAAACAGTACCTTCCTATACAAACATTGTGGAGTCCAATATACCCAAAACATCCATTTTTGCTGGATCAATTTCAAATTCAAATCTAGAGAAACATTCCATGTAGATTCTAAAGCAATTTTCCATTGTTTAGATTGTATAGCACATTCTAATCCCCTATTTAACAACTCTCTTCTTCAACATCTACTTTACAAAGGTTCAATAAGCATTTATAAGCCATAGTTGTGGATTTATCTTTCTGAGATGACCCAATAATTCTGGCCAACAACTTAGAAGATGCCAAAGCACTCAAAGCAGATGGTCCATAAATAGACAACAACAGATGTTGTAATTGAAAATATTGCCATTCAGCATTTACCAGTGAGTGATATTTAAGCTGCAATGTAGAAAATGACAAACATTGAAAGCATTCATGGCTTCTTCCTCATTTTTTCCTTTGGAAGTTGGAGCACCCAGCTTTATCAGCAGTCCAGAAACACAACACAAGCATCTGGAAATAATCTAAGGCAATTCTAGGTACACTAACTGGGGCAGCCATGTTAGTCTGTTGCAGTAGAAAGAACAAAGAGTCTTGTGGCACATTAAAGACTAGCACATTTATTATGGCATAAGAGTTTCTGTGAACTACAGTCTACTCAATCAGATACGTGAAGTGTTGTCCTGAGTTACAAGTATATATACTCATGGTTGGTTGGAGGTAGTGATATTGTACACTCTCAGAATAACACTTCATGCATCTGATGGACTGTTGTAAGGGAGAGCTTATGCCATAATAAACCAAATAGGCAGTAGACCTTATTTATTTCTGGAGCTGGAGCTGGGTGCTCCAACTTTCAAAGGAAAAAATGAAGAAGCCATGAATGCTTCCATTTTTTTCTCATTTTCTACATTGCAGCTTAAATATCACTTACTGATAAATGCTGAATGGCAAGATTTCATTTAACATGCATAGTTTTGCATTGCATGGTAAATATAACAAGTGGAATGAATATTCTTTAAAGGACTTAGCCAATAATCAGTCCAGAAAGCTAGTTTGATGGAGTGGTTAGACTGTTGTGTTTGGATGTGATGAATACACTGCTGGCCATGAATCATGAATCATTAAAAAAATACTTTGAAATCTTCGATAGTGTGAGTTATGGTGTGAGTTATATCAATTGTGTGAGTTATACTTTTATCGAACTACTTTCTATGTGTAACTCTTTCACTGATGTCGATGCTGTGTTGATTGCAACTGACAGAAAGCAGCAGGGCGGAAGACACTGACTTGATTATCTGCCTAATCTGTCTGCAATGCATGTGACAAGGAATGTAAACAGGCAATCATTACAGAGTTCAGAAAAAAGATTAATACCAGTGGAGACTCCTGAATAAACAGTGATTATAATATTGATAATTCTCTGCAAAGCAAAAAAAAAAAAGAGATTGGAAAAATGAAAAGATACCAGAGGAAAAGGGAATTGGATCATCAATGAATACCAGGAGGCCACACTTAAAAATGAAACATAAAGAGGGGGAGGATTCCATCCCCAATATATGCACACTGGTGCTTTTTTCAGACTAGCTTCACCAGAAGAACATAGTCTGTTATGGAATGTATTCTATGATGAACAATGTAGCCAAATGGACAACTGCTGAATGGTCAGTAGAACAACACTGGCCAAAAACAGAGCTTGAAATTTATCATAGTTAAATTGAACATTATCTATCCACCAATCAATCATCAGCATTACCCTCATCACCTTCTATCATAACTTCAAGCCACAACAAATGCTACAGTATTCTGTGTAAAAATTTCAAAGGCTCATCCAAGGTTTTATAGGAACTGCATTTAAATAGTTTTTAATCCATATAAAGGTTTGAGAAATATCACTTGTACTGAACCATTTTCTTATTGTTACTTATCCATTTGCTATTTTGGCAATGTTCTCTTTCAGATGCAGTAGCAAATAGATGGTACCCTTAATTTTATTTCTCTCTTCATTCCTGCAAGATCTTTCTTAGATTTCATACAACATGTATTATGTCTATCACTAATTAGAACTGAATTATATGAAGAGAACTCTACATTAACTAATTGTGAAGAATACAAAGAACTTAAATGTGTTACTGTTATTGGTCCAAGGTCAGGCTGGTATGAAAAAGCCACCTAAATAAGTTGTTTTGCTGTGTGCATTTGTACTTAGGTATGGTCATAGGAATGTACATTACCCCTCCGATCTACAACATATGTTTTTTGCTTCCTTCTCTTCCTTTAGGAGGAACCAATGTGTTGCCCTCTAGATTTTAGTATACAGTAATGTTGATGACAGTTCCCATCAATTCAGTCCATTGGCAATGCTGGCTGATGCTGATGGGACTTGGGATTATGCAAAGATTTGTCCATTGCAGTTCTCAGTTTCTCATTTTTCATATCTTAAATTCAGTTTTCCATTATTCTACAGGAATTTGCAATTAAAAAAATCTTCTTGAAAATTCTTCAGCATTTTAGTGCAAATTTCTTCTAATAAACACATTTTTGTATGCAGCTTTGACAAAGGAACATAGTTTTGCAAGCAATTTCTCCTAATATATTGATTTTTTATGTAATTTTCACCAGTATATTCTTTTTTTAATGCACATTCCCCTTATACATTTTTGTAAACATTATTGGGTAGGAGAACTGCATCATAAAATTCAGCTAAGTGTGCATTTAATTGTGTTTTGGTTCTCATATTGTCTTGGAAAGTGTGAATTTGATAGATTGAATCAAATGAAACTGAATCAAATTTCTCCCCCATTTCTCCTTGGAATCCAAATGTTCTGGAGGGCACTATGTTGCCTACCCATGATTTACATTATGAACTTTATTTGCCTTTGATTCACAAAGAAATAGAGACTTTTAATACTGACCTTTTGTTTCAGACTTGACTGATGATTAGTATGACATTTTCCTTAATGCCCTTGCTCAGTGTCACAGTCTTACTTGTATGTAGCTCCAACACTTTTTAATTATTTTTCTGTTGCTTTTCCACCCTGGAATTGTTAGTAATTGGGAAAAGAAATGAGATAAATTCTATATGACACAACCTAGCTCATCTGCAGGATTACAATAAATGCAACTACACATACGTAGCCATCAAAAGCCATTATTGAAAAAAGATCAAGTGCTGGCCTCTAATACCCTGGAAAAAAGTATGGAAGAAGGCAATAGTAAAGGAAATCAAGGACAGCAAACAACTGGGGAATAGAACTAAAGATACAGTTGTAAGGGCTTCCCCACTATTTTCTCTAAGTACAAAAGTCTTGTATGGCATGCCCCTAAATTCCAAGTAGTACACTGGTTTATAGCTGTGACACTTAACAATTTGTGCAGACAGTCCAGCAATTATTTTGAAAATAATGTATATTTACATACACACATTGTTTCCCTTCATTCCAAAAAGCAAAGCAAACACAATCTTGACAACTTACTGATTAGAAATAATGTTGATAAGCTAAAGGACAAAGAATGACTATTCACCTGCTCACAAGAGAAAGGGAGAAAGTGGCAGGCAAGTTACATTTGAAGACAAATCCATGGAGGAGAAGGCTATCACTGGCCGCTAGTAGTGGTGGCCATGTACTGCTTACAGTATCAGAGGCAGTACTGCTCTGAATATCAGTGGCTGGGGATGATGAGTGGGAGGGTGCTGTTGTGCTCTGCTCCTGCTTGTGGGGTTCCCATTTGGTCACCCACTGTGAGAAAAACCTGGCCTAGATGGGACTTTGGTCAGATCCAACAAGGTTCTTCTTATGAAGACCTGTGAAGATTTGACAAGTACTGTTTGGATCTCTGAAGGGGTCAAGAGTGGAGCTGCTAGTGCTTCCTAGTCTCTGGGAAGTGTAGTGCCACTTGGGCATAGGTACATAAGCGCCCGTGTGAATAGCCCATAGTTTTACAATCAACTGACTATGAAATCAGGGGGAAGGAATAAAAAGAAGGCTTAAGCGCAGGTCTAATTTCATAGACAGAGAAATATATCCTTATTCTTAGTAAGTATATGTACACTAGGAAGGGGCAACTTAAACGTCATTTTAATGCCCTATTGCTAATTTATTCTGTCTGACCCAGTGGCATGTGTAGTTAGTACACATAAAATAGGTTTGCTCTCCT
The DNA here is from genome assembly GCF_030035675.1 of Rhineura floridana. NCBI lineage: Eukaryota > Metazoa > Chordata > Lepidosauria > Squamata > Rhineuridae > Rhineura > Rhineura floridana. The sequence goes on along the minus strand of NC_084483.1, from coordinate 72,959,492 downwards.
ATGGCCTCCTCCACCTAGATTCTTTACTTATTAGCTCTTTGTAACAGAGTCCTGCTCAGTCTCCCAGTAATTTCAGTTATCTAGACTTTTATTAACTTTTTACTTTGTTAGGTCAAATTCATTTTTTATCTTTTGTTCAATGTGGGGTCTATTCTGAGAGTACCTACTATCCCCATGTTAGTGCTCCTGAACCAGCAGTGTAAGACACCCACAAATTTACCACTGTTGGTACTGCTGAGGAATGGGACAGCACAGCCTTATGGCCTCTTCAGCCCCAGATAATCCAGCACCGGTCATATGTTGAAGTAAGTCAGGGGTAGCCAGCAAGGTGCCTTCCATATGTTGTTGGACTCCAACTCCCATTCAGACCCAATCAGCATGGCCAATGATAAGGGATGATGGGAGTTGTAATTCAGCAACATCAGGAGGATACCACATTAGCTAACCCTGAAATAAAATGTAGGGGGAATTATCAACACAGAGCCAAACAAAGCCATGCATCCCTTCCGAGGTCCCATTCCAGACATTTCATTGCACCAAGTTGAACAATGCCAGACACCATCTCTGCTATGAGTCCTACAAGACATGCTCCCTGCTTTTGCTCCCATGCTCCACCTGCCTTGGGAGGGCAGGGCCCTGACTGACTCCAGCTACAGAAGCTTTCTGTTAGTCCAGAAAGGCCTCTTGCTCAAGATGCCTAGTAGCTATTGTGGTGGTGTTGTTTAAGGGTTTTTGTGGGGTCAATATGTGATTTTGGAGATGCATTATTTGTGCTGTTACTGGGATTATGTGTTTTGTATTTTTGTTGTTAATTTTATTATAGATTATGCCACAATTATTTAATTTTATTGTATATTGAGATGTTTTCATTATTGAGTATGATCATTTAAGTTCGGTTAAAGTGAATTATGTAATTTTTTGTTGTAAGCCACTTTAAGCATGATTTACTATGGAAATGCAGCATACAAATGATGATGATGACAAAGACAACGACATTCCTTGTGCAACTACAGCTGAAAATGATCACTGTAGCAGACTAGAAATGGGAGTTTGGAAACAGAATTACCTGTACTGTGATATCAGATGTTAAAAGAGAGTAGAGCCATTGTTTAAAATCTAGTGTGACTCCCAGTCAAATAAATGTCCTTACTTTGTCAGACTCCCTTTCTTCTTGTAGGACTTCTGTGTCCAGTTAGTAATTGTTACCACTTCAACGGCAGGGATGAACAGGATAGGCATTCTTCCCTTACAGCTAGCATCAGTGAGAATGGGTTGCTTATTCCAGATGCATAAAGTCCGCTTGCTGGGCTACTAAGGAAATAAGTAAAGCTGCCCTTCAGCCCTACATCACCTGCAGCTAGAAACATACTTCTCTGGCCTAATAAATAAATGATTGGAAACAATTACTCTTGTTCAGTCTCTTCCAGGCAACGCTGTCAAGTACAGGTTGCTATCGTTATCCCTAGAATGGCTCATATTTTCTAATAAAGTCTTCCCTTCTCATCCTCACCAACTAATTTCCCCCCCAGTTAATATATCATACAACCTATGCCTTACCTGGAGGGAAAATGCTGTGGGGCACATCAGAAACAAATGTAATACTTTGCAACACCCCTGTAAGGTAGACTGATATTATCTTTATAATGTAGATGTGGGGCTGGCGACTGTCTTATGGCATTTTTGCCTTGAGTTCATTGTCGAGTATTTGGATGAATATGCCAGCTATTTTGAGCTGGAAGAATTAACATTTTCAGTTGATCCTAAATCTTGATCCACTGGGGTCCACTACATGACCTACCAAAATCCATCCACTTGGCTCTACCAACTCACCTGGCTCCAACTCCTGAACAGGCTAAATGTTATTTATTTAGAAAGATTTACATAGCACTTAATGAAAGAGCTCTCTAAGCTGTGTACATAATAATATTGTAGATAAACTAAAATCCACAAAACTATTAACCCCCCCCCAGGATGCACACCTTAACGTGATGAGGGGATCTGAGAGTGTCAAAGAAGCTGAAAGCAATGCCGTCAGGAGTCTGGACCAATAGGCGAGACTCCTAGCAGGCGCAGCCAAGGCGGAATGGTCAAAGCTGAGACACCAGACTAAGATACATCCAGACTCAGAGGAAGACAATGGTAAACCACCTCTGAATACCGCTTACCGCACAAACCCTAAGAACAGAGTATCCAAAATGCAACACAAGATAGTGCGGGAAGATGGGACCCTCAGGTCAGAAGGCACTCACCGAGCTACTGGGGAAGAACAAAGGACAAGTATGAGTAGTGCTGTGACTAATGACACAGCTTGGTCAAAGCTGAAAGGAAGCCCAGAGGCTGATGCACACAGAATTATAGGATTGCCATAAGTCGTAATCGACTTGAAGGCACATAACAACAATTAAAAAGCAATGAGAGATAAAATAATTATATTAAAACACAAATAAAATCAGTAAAACTTTAAAAACAAATCACTAAATTATATGTCCTGGGTAGGCTTCCTGAAAATGATCCCTGGCTCCACACAGTGACTCTTATCTGGTTTTACCCAGTGACCTGCTTTAAAAAACAAAAACCCCACAAGCTGGCAACTCTATGCAGATGAGAGGCTGAATGAGAATAGCCCAAGTAATAGAGATGGAGAACAAATTCCAGAAGGTGCATGAAGATTTATTATAAAAGACAGCTGTAGTCTTTTTTCCAGGTGAAAGAGATATTGCAACCAGACAAATAATGGTTAAAGAAAAAAGAAAGATAAGAAAGGTCCCTACAGGACGTGCATATTTTTGCTCATATTATGGTCATGATTTCCACATATTTCAGATTAGAAACAGAGAGAGAGAGAGATGCTTGCCTACAGCCACCTAATAAAACTATGGCTGTGGTGAGATGTATGTTTTTAATTATATGTGTTCTTTTCTCTGGAAGCCGCCGTGAGTTCCAGTTTTGGGGAAAGGGCCGGGTAAAAATAATGATAACAAATAAATAAATAAATAAATGTGACCCAGGACATCTCGCTCACAGTTTACAGCCTTCGCAATTACATTATCCCAGGGCTTCTCCATCTTTCTTTTGGGCCCATGCTGTGTATTCGAACAGAGAGGTAAGAAGTGATGGGGCATTCCAGGAATTAATTTGCTCTTCTTTCTGTTCTCAGCTTGAATCCTGTGGCCTGTAGCTGTAGGCCTAGCCTGCTGCTGATAAAAGCAATGCTGCTCCTTATCATGTCCCTCATCCAATGCACTTGCCAGCAACTTTATTGCCAGCCTCACAGCTTCATAGCGCTTTGCTTCCTTGCCTCTCCAACCGCCAGGGCCTTTAGAGGTAGTGTATTACTCGCCAGGGCTAATCTCTAACAATAATTGCTTCATTTCTTGAGAACCTGGAAACACAGCAATTACTACGTAAGTAAATAAAGTCCAGTTAAGCCACTGTTTTAGCAAATCTCCACAGGAATGCTCTTGCATTATTCTTGACTAAGTTATGCTGATCCATGCCACATCGGTTTGTTTTCCCCATTCCCAGATACATCTTTTACAATAAATTGGCTCCAGTTTTTCCACATTTATTTTGGCAGAACATAACATTTCAGGAAGTTGATTTGTTTATATCTAATGCTGCTAAAAGTAGGTTCCCCAGATTATGTATTTTGATTCCATGCCAGGCACATCATCCCACCCATATCATTTTTCTTTCTTTGATTTCCAGTGATACAGATTTACAGTTACCCTAAACAGATCAAATGCAGAACCCAGCCTCCCAAGAGGAATAAACACTGATTTAATCACAAAGGGGCTGACAATATTAGGTCATGCTTTCACTTTTAAAGAGCATTTACATTAGCCCAACATTCTATTATGCCAAGGAATATGGTGTATCTTCAAATTATGGGGTAATTTCTTTATTGTGATAAGTTGATTGTAACCTTGCTTTTGGCCCTTAAATTGGTACTGACCTTGAACACATGTTTTTCTGTTACTGTTTTATTTTAAAGTTGCAATATGATTGTATGCTTGAACTTCAGGAGACAATTAGTTTCTCCCATTCCCACCTACCCCAACATTTTAAAAGAAGACAAGGAAAAATGCAGATACCTTTTCACTATTGCCAACAGCACTTATCTTTCTATGGAGGCTGTCTGCAGCTGCTTCCTTACTCGGTAGTGTAGCATGTGTTATGAGGCAGGGCCATGGAGCCTGCTAAACTACAATTCCCACCCCACACCCCCACCTAATGGTATGGCTGGTTATGCTTTTCCATGAGGTTTTGTGCGAAGAGTAACAAGGGCAGAAATTAAGATACAAAACTAAAGCTACAGCATAAATGTTCTGCATAATTGTTATCTTGTCCTTTGGCAAATTTCCCTCACCCACAGTGAATCCCATTGTTTGTAAGGAGCCTTAGTTTTCAGGGTCAGTTAGAGATACACACACACATACACAACATCACCAGACTTTCATACGCTCCTTGGCAGGAGGGGGAGAGAGGAAAAAGTATTTTAAAACTGAGGCTTGAAGGTAGAAAAAAAAGGAGGAGAGGAAGAAAGAGGAAGGGGGGCTGAGGAACATCAGAGCTCCCACACACATGTACTACACTCTCAAGAAATGCATCAAGGACTGCAGGGACAGAACCGGGGAGACTCTGGGTCTCGGTGCAAAACCTTGAGACCAAGAGATTCCTTCCTGGTTTTGGATCAGAGCTCTTCCACATAGCTTCAGCTGTATTCAACCGCCCACTCCGGGCATAGGATAGGTAATCTCTCTCCTACCTTTCACCTCTTATAGTAATAGGGTCCTTTGATTTCTTAACTTTAAAGTTATGAATGGGTTAGGATATTAATGATAAATGCTGCCACGCACCCAAGTAATTCTGTAATGCTTTCCTACTCTTTCTCTCAATAAAATCAAGCTTTGCTTTATTTTGGTTTGGACCTGCATTTCTTGGGTTAAATATATACACCATTTAAGCCCATTTCAGGGCAAAGCGCTTGTTTTATCCCTAGCAAAAGATCCCCTCCTCTCAAGGAGGTGTGTTTCATGGGACATGAGGGTGGCAAATGCACACACTCAGGTTCCCAAGAGCACATGTCGTAACAAACTGGTGGAGAATCAAGCGGGCAGCAAGGGTTGCAGGAACAAAGTAACATGTGAACAGTCCTGCAATCCAGGGAAACAGGTAGCCAGGTTTTGAATGTGTCTGGAATGAGTGTAATTTCCTTTTATTTCTTACTATGTTTTGCTGTCTCTTGTTTTAAAGTGAGTGGGGAAATGTCCTCTAAATGCTGTGGTAAATCCAGAGGTTAAGGCATAGAAATTCCCTGGCACATTGTTATCCCCCTCCCCTTCTGTCCTTGGCAAAAAAGCTTTGGCAAACGGTGGTTGTGATTGTGACACAGCAATTAGCCAAAGTTGATATTGGAGAGAAGGTTAACCCATTAGTGGCCAGAAGCTACTAAGGGGGTTCCCCAAACAGGGTCCCATCCATTTTGAAAGCCCTTGATAACACTTGTGTCTCCCTCCCCCTTAGGGTTGCCATATTGCCCGGATAGCCAGGTTTTACCTGGATTCTATGCATGCCACCCAGTGCCCGGCTAGCCCCTTACGTGGCCCAGATTCGCAGCTTTAATTAAAAAAAATTAAGTTTCTAGGTGGTCCGGTTCTCGAGATATACATAAAAACGTCAGCCACCCCGACTGTTAAATCTTTCTTTAAACAGCATACATTACTATAGCACTTCATAGCTTTAACCCCGCCCATTCAGCATTGCAGCCAATCAGTGAAGCCAGGATTGTTTCAGTTTCATTGACCTGAGGCAGTGACTAGAAAACAAAATGGTGGTTTCACCCCACCCCCCGTTTATCTGAAAATCACATAAATTGGGTAAGTATATACATTTCAGTTTTTTTTCCTCTTGTGTGCAGGAGTCAGAACTTGGGCAGTGTTTTGAAAACCTTCCCAATACTTGCTTTTTGTAAAAGCAATGCTAATCCCATATGCCCAAAGTAAATCCCATTTAATTCAATAGGACTTACTTTGAGTAGACATGGTTATGAATGTGCTGAAAATCAATGGGACTTTGGAGTGAATGTGAAAAAGAATTATGTTTGTGTTCTAACTCTTTCTGTCTCCAGTCCTATTTTAAACAAGTAGGCAGGGCTTACTTAGGTATTACAGTTTTTATTCTGTAGGAAAGTAATACTGATTTTTAAAAAACTAATACTGATTTTTCTGCAATGACCAACTGGTTTGACAATAAACTATTATATGGGCTGTATGTATTTATACATCTGCTGTGTGTGTGTGTGCATGTATGGAGTCTTTCCAACACCCCGTGAGGTAGGGTTGGAAACCAATGCAGCTCACAACAAGAAATAAAGCCATTTAAAATCCAGTGACCATAAAACAAGTATAAACAGTTGCAAAACAGTGTAAAGTGGCATGATTCGGAATTTTGGGTTGTGTGAATGAAGTTGCTTATCACTTGAGGTTGCATTTCTGTCCCTGTTTGAGTAAGCCCCACTGAATTCGCTGGGACTTGCTTCTGAATAAATAAATTTAGGATTGCACTATAAATATCTTTACAGTTTGTGTAAATAATAAATATATTTGATAGTCATGCTTATATACATATTTCTTCATTTATCATATTTTTGGTTTTTGGTTAGGAATCCTGACTGGTTGTGAGATGCTTAGTTTTTTGCCTTACTCATAGGAATCTTGTTGTGGTTGGTATGGTATTACATTTAGGAAAGTGTTACTGCCTTCTATGTTTTTTTTTCCTATTTACATTTCACTTATCTTTAACCTCACAGCCATAGAAGCAACAGCAGCATATGCAAGGTAATTAACTCCCATTAGTGATAAGAACAAGAATTTATAATTATTATTTCAATTAAAACAAGAGGCTTATCAATACTTTGAAGAGGACCAGATATTTATTTTCTTTCTGAGCCCAGGACTGGGTCTTTCATGATGCCCGGTGTGTGTGTGGGGGAGCAGGAGAGTAGTCGATAAGACAGACATCCTGGCATTGGTAATCTAATTAGCAAGGTATGTGTGGGGTTGTTGCACACTTCCAGGCCCAGTTTCATTTTGAGTATGGAGGTGGAACCTGTGTAGATGTGGTTGAGAAATTTTGAGTTAAGCAAAGCTCTGCTTTTATAAAACCTAAGCAACATACAGATATTTTGAATGTCTGAGTGCCTGCACCAGTGGAATACTGGAGGAACTTGTAAAACTTGCTGCAACAGTATTTAGAACTGAGCATGTAGTGTGAAAGACTCCTTTTCCTAACATTTTGGCTTGTTTTTCTCCACCCACCACATATCTGAAATATATTGTATATGTTATGGTTAACCGTGCTGCTGCCCTGACTTACTTTATGTTTGTTGCTATTTTGTGTTTTTATTATGTTTTTATATTGATTGCGTATTTTTATTGTTTTTATTATAATTGTAAGCTGTGCTGAGCTCTGTCTTTAACAGCAAAAGGGCAGGATATAAATTCTCTTAATCAATCAATAAATACTCCATAGTGTTGGAAACTAGAGTCTAGGCATTTAAGGCTGAAAATGTTGCTTTTATTTTTTTTTTACAATAATTTTTATTCAAATTTTCATAAAACAAACAAAACAAAATCATAAAACATTCAAAGACAAAAAACAAAACAAAACAAAAATGATTAAACAAAAAAATAAAATGTTGACTTCCCATTTGTCACAGATCAGTTATAGGTCTACAATATACAACAATCCTGTCTCTTAAATTATATTATAAAATCACTTTCCTCCAGTAGTTATCTTAATTAATCATCAAATCTCATAGACATTACTTTATTCTTTCCACAAAAAGTCAAAGAGAGGTTTCAATTCTTTAAGAAATATATCTATCAATTTTTCTCCAAATAAACATGTCGATTAATCCATCTCGTTAATAATAATAATAATCTTATTGTCATAACCATAGTCCAAATAAACATATCGATTAATCCATCTCATCAAATCTGTTAAGTCCAATAATTTCAATAGCCAATATTCCATTATCCATATTAATTCCATCTTCCATCTTCAATAGTCCTGTTAAGTCCAGTAATTTCAGTGTCCAATCTTCCATTATCAGTATTCCATAATAATCTTGCTGTCATAGCCATAGTCATATAATAAGAGTCTGATGGGAATTTCCTCTATCCCAAATATTTTCTTGCCATCGATTCTGAATAAGTTGCTGAAATATTGTTGTAAAGTCATATCTCTGTTCTTCTTTTTTACAAAATGCACTGGCTCATCTCTTGAGAGTTTTTCCATTGTCAATGGCTGCAGTTAATTCCATAGATTTTCTCGATATCAAGCACCATCACGTCATTCCAGTCCAGAGAATTATCCAAGCCATTGATAACTTTATCTCTAATATCTTCATTAATTTCTTCAGAGATAACGTTAAATTCCAAACAGTAGATTTTATTTCTAATATCCATAAACTCCAGATCTTTTTCCAATTCCACATTTGTTCCAATCTCCAGGGCTTGTATCTTCCCTTTATTTTTTCTTTTCTCATCTCTGATCTCATTCTCCTCTCTCACAGGATCCCCTATTTCTTTAAGCTCCTGCGTCATTTTGCTCAGTTCAATTTTCAACTCCTTACTGCCCTGTCGCAGGGTTTGTTTCGTTATCTCAATCTCATCCATTATTTTCTGAAACATAATTACTTCCAGATTCTCAGCCACTTTCTTGATTGCCATTTTTAAAACCACGAAAACAAAACAAAACAAAAATAAAGAAGAACCACTTCTTATTTCAGCAACAATTGGGTTAATATTCCAGGCTTGATGACATCACAGTATAAACAGAGCAGCCTGCCTTATCTCTCTATGTTCAAGAATACAAAACAAATTTAGTTCCCAGCATCAAAACAGTTAGTGGCGTTGTGAAGAAGCAGATTCGTCAAAATAAAATAGACCAAAAAGAGAATAGTCCCAGACAATATAATGTTCCAAAGTTCATATTTTTTATTTTTTTCTCCTTGGAATAGAAATCCCTCTTCTGTTTATATCTTTAGAATGCACTTCCAGGACAGCTTTTTGCAATAGAAACAGAGATAAGCTGTTAATTTCGTGAATAACAGAGAAGAGTTATAGCTCACCCAGAAGTTCTTTAAAGCTGATTCATTTGACAAATCTCTTTTTGCTGCAACAATTTAAACCAAGTAAAAAAAATAATAGAAAGAAGGGTGCTTGCCTGTTAGTCCATTTTCTCTTTGAAGAAAAGATAAACGTATCACATTAATCAGATAGAGCTTGTTCGGAAGTCCGTCCGGCATTGCTGGCTGGACCTTTTCTCATAAATTAATGAAATCCAGTCCTCCCAACAAAAACAGGCTTTTGAGGTTGATCTCTACGTTTCTCCCTGCCCGGGAGAAATTTCATCAGTCAAAAAAAAATGTTCTGACTGATTTATATCTGAATAAGCTTCTTCTGAGGCGGAAGCCCGTCTCAAAAGCAGGCACAAGCGAAGTCACCCTTCCCGGAAGTCCGAAAATGTTGCTTTTAAAAAAAAGATTTCTCACATCTTTCCCCAGCTTTCGGTGGTAATTCCTAGGCACAAAAACAAAACAACTGGACAATCCAAATATTAATATGCAAATATTTGCATAATATGCAAATAATATGCAAATAATTTGCATAACATGCAAATTAGCCTGCCCGGATTTGTGGAACTGGAATATGGCAACCCTACTCCCCCTCCAGTCTCCCTCCCCTTCCGCAAAGTCCTGGGGAACGAAGCCTTGCAAGTATTTTGAGCCGGTGGGGCTTTTTCCTTTTGAGAGTCAATCTGGGAGAGAAAGCTGGTGACAACAGCTTAACTCATGAGTGACTTGATTTGGGAATGTGGCATTTGAAGGTGGCTCATCCCTGAACTTATTCTTTCTTATTCTTTGCATTTGGCTTTTGGTGTTGGAGATTTCTAAGCTATGGCAAAAGTGGTAGCCATGGAGGGAATAAAACGCTTTATGAGTCCAGCCTATCGAAAATAGAGAAATGGTCGATTAAGAAAGGAAGGTGTGTGTGGGATGATGATTGTTTTAAGACAGATGACCCTATGAAAACCATGACTGAGGCTTATGGGGAATATTGCAAAGAATGCAGGCCTTCCAAATCAAAGAAAAGTGCTGCAGCCGCTTGGGGACTTTATAATGCATGTCAGGATTTGTCAGATTTGTTAGAGGAAGAACGCAAGAAAAGTCAGGAGGCAAGGAGTAAGTTGGAGCAGGCAGAGGAAGCCTTTGAAAAAGAGTGTTTGGAGTTAAAAGAAAAAGGGAAAAATGATTGTGAGGGTTTGAATGAGAAATTTGAAATAGAACGCCTCCATTTGACTGAGGCACTGGAAAAAGGAAGAGAGGCTTTTGAAAGGGAACGGGTAGATTTGAATGAAGGATGGAGAAATGATTGTGACAATTTTGGCCGTGAACGAATGAATATGGTAGCAGAAAAAATCAGGTGGGCTTCTTCTTTAAGACAAATGGAGAAGGAGAGAGATGATGCATTAATTCAGGCTGAAATAGCTCGTAAGGAGTTGAAAAAAGAAAAGGATGAATGTACCAGAGCAAAATTAACAGCTGAACACCTGATGGTTAGAGCACGAGAGCAACGGTTGAATGTTAGCCATGATGAATGCAAAGCTCAAATTAAAGAACTGGAAAGACAGTTGCAGGTTCAACAGGGACTGGTGGCCACAGTCATGCATGTTTCAGGTGATGGTGATGAGGAATGGGGCCTTCCACACTCTCTTCCCCCCCTCCCGGAAGAGGCTGTATCATCTGCTCCTTTAAATCCTGAATGGAAGGAGTCACAGGTACTTGCACCCATTATAGTGAAAAATGTGGTGGAAGCCACTGGGATGGGACCAGCTCGTAATAAAATTGTCCAAGAGATTGTACGTTGGTCCCCTACCCAGGCAAAGGCAGTGGCTGATAGTTTGGGTCCTCTGAACAAGGACACATCTTTGACATGGTTAACTAGGGCAGATGAGATGTATTCTACTGCTGATGCTCAAGATTTAATGCAAGTGGCAAGATATTGTGCCACGGAGCAGGATGCAGCGGCCATTGAGGCAACATTCAGAATGGAGAATGCAAGACAGGTGTATGATTGGATGAGAATTGTGATTAAGGCTCTGTTGCCGGGGATGAATGTGTTAAAGGCATATGTTATGGAGAGTCAAGGTGTAGGGGAAAGCCCAGAGGTTTATGTGAATCGGAAGAAATTCCTTGCACGTTTATCAGAGCATGTCAGGCTTCAGGAAGATGGCCAGTATGAGTATAATGACAGAGAATTTCTGGAAGCTGTACACATGGGGTTAAATGCTCAAACGAAGTTAGCTATAGGGAGAATGGATCTTGAAGGTGTTACTTGGCGAGAATTGAGTGTGGCTATTTCACAAGTCTCTGAGCTCCTTCGAGAGGTTGGAGGGGGGCGAAAAGCTGTAACTACACCGAAGAAGGTTCAGCTCGAGCCAATTCAAACTGTCACATATACCAATCAGGGGCCTCATTCATCTGTTGTACCCAACGCAAATCGGGGACCCCAGGGAAGAGGAAACTATCGCCCTTTCTTGGCCCCTGGTTCCAATCGGGGTAATTTCACATCAACGGGGAGAGAGAGAAGATCTGGGCTCAATAACTCCAGCAACAATCACAGCAACTTTTCTCCCTCCCATCAAGGCCCTACTCAAACCCAACAGGGGAATGAACTAGTGGATTTTGGGGATCCCTTCCGTAATCAGCTTTGGTCCATGCTTAGAAATTTGGGAGAAAATATGGATCAATTTCACAAGCAACCCACTGAAGTTTTGCTGAATGCTTTAAACAAGAGAGCACAGACACAGGCTCCCTCCCCCTCTGCTTCTGTTCCCCCCCCTACTGCCCCCCTTGCTCCTACTGCTCCTATTCAGCTTCGCTCAGAAGAGCAGAGGCAGGCCATACAAGATGTTCATGATCGAACCTAGGGCTGCCCAGTTCCTGCTGCTCCAGTCACAACTGTGTCAATGTTAGCACCAGCTTTGTGGGGCAGAATGAATGTGGAGGCCACCACTTGGGAACTGGGAATGGAGGCCAGAAAACCAGGCTTGGGTTTTTTGAATGAATCCAGCCTGCAAAAACCAGAGGTCTTTGGTACAAATTCTGTAGCTACGGGGGGAGGCAATTCTCTCCTAAAACAGGGTGTCATGGATCACAGTGCAAGACCTTCTTTGGCACAAAAGGAAAAAGAAACAGTTGAAACCAGGAGGGCTCCTGTCTTTGAGCAAAGTCCTATTAATGTTCTTAAAGGGGAACATACAAAAGCATCTTCTGAAAGTGCAGGCCCTTGCTTAAATTCTTCAGAGTTGCTTGAAAACACACAAGATGTGCCCACTTCCATGGAAAAAAATACTGATTTGAATGCTTCCCTTGGGTCTACTACACCACAGTCTCTTGCTAATGAACATTCTTTTCCTGAGGAACAATCTCTTGCTGGCAAACAGCCTTTGGATCAAAACAAGACTCAAAGTATAGAGCGTCTAGCTTCAGGAAGAGTCTATCCAGACATTGAATTTACTTTGAAAATTAATACAATTTGGCTTCCAAAACAGCAGCTGGTTTCTGATGCCATCTGCATGCAAATGGACAAGTTGCAAAGCCCTGATCCCAACAGGGAGTTGCTTTCTTCATTGTCACACTTTGTGTGTGCAAATTCAGGCACTGATGCAAATGTGTTATTGCATGCAGTCCTTGATAAGTTGAGTAACAAGGAACCCAGAGCAATTGCTCTGCAAACAGGATGTTCACTGGTGAAACTCCCTGACATGGTACAAATGGAAGCACAATTGTATTTGGAATGTTATATGCTGGTGCTACTGGCTGTGCTTTGTTTTGCATCTGCAAGGGAAGAGGACCATCACTGCCCAGGGAGGGAGAGCCATCTGCCTGCTTTGCTGCTGCTGCTGCTGTTTGGCCAACATCTCTGCTCTCTCCTTCTTCGGCTCCTGCTCTGCACGTGGGCACCTTGCAGGACCAGGCTCCAGGTACTCAGCCAGCTGTGCCTGATACTGTTCCACCTGTCCCTTCTTTGCAGGGGATATATAAGCTGGCTGGCTGAGGGGCCCTGGGAGATCCAGTGCCTGCAAGGGAAGAGGACCATCACCGCCCAGGGCAGGAGAGCCATCTGCCTGCTTTGCTGGCATCTCTGCTCTCTCCTTCTTGGGCTCCTGCTCTGCATGTGGGCACCTTGCAGGACCAGGCCCCAGGTGGCGTTTTACGTGGGAAGAAGAACGGTCTTAGAGCTGGCGTTTGGGCGCACAGAATACGGGACTGTGTCTTCTGTGTGGGTTTGAAGTGGATGAATGGGTGTTATATGAGTGTATGTTGTGAGTGAATGTGTATTTTTATGTATATGAGTTTTTTGTATTTATAGTTTATCATGTGCCTCGGGAAGAGATTTTATCATCAAGAGGGGAGACCTGAGGGGGCCCCAATTGCCGTAGTGACGGGTAGAGGGAGGTATGGTGATATGAGAGGGACGTGCCAGGTAAGGAGAACGCGGCCCAGACATGTAGTGGCTGTGCCGCGTTCTGGTCCTTCTCATACCCGCAGGGTTGTTGGTTGTCCTATCAGCCAACTCTCAGATCTCCAGTTGCTGCTCTTTAATGCCAGATCGGTACATAATAGAACCTCCCTCGTCCATGATTTGATTGTGGACGAGGTGGCCGATCTGGCATGTATAACCGAGACCTGGGTGGGCGAACAGGGAGGAGTTAGTCTGTCCCAGCTCTGCCCACCGGGGTATCTGGTTCAGCATCATGGTAGATCTGAGGGTCGGGGAGGTGGGGTTGCTGTGGTCTATAAGAGTTCCATCTCACTCACCAAGCACCATGTCCATGCAATCACTGGTCTGGAGTGTTTGCACCTTGTGCTGGGCCAGAGGGACAGACTGGGAATCCTTTTGGTGTACCGCCCACCTTGCTGCCCAATGGCTTCCCTAACTGAGCTGACGGAAGTGGTCTCGGAGGTACTGCTGAGATCCCCCAGACTATTAGTACTGGGAGATCTCAACATTCATGCTGAGGCTACTTTGTCTGGGGCAGCTCAGGACTTCATGGCCGCCATGACAACCATGGGGCTGTCTCAATATGTTAGTAGCCGAACACATACATCGGGGCATACTCTTGACCTGGTCTTTGCTACCGGACATGGGGATAGTGATCTGGATGTGGGGAGTTTTACATCTCTCCCGTTGTCATGGACAGATCATTGTTTGCTGAAGTTTAGACTTTCAGTAGCCTTTTCCCTCTGCAAGGGTGGGGGACCTATTAAATTGGTCCGCCCCCGGAGACTAATGAATTCTGAAGGTTTTCAAAAGGCTCTGGGGGTTTTTCCGGCTGATAAGACTGGCGCTCCTGTCGAAGCCCTGGCCGATCTGTGGAATACAGAGATGACCCGGGCTGTTGACACGATCGCTCCTGCGCGCCCTCTCCTATGTAGAGCTCATACAGCTCCTTGGTATACTCCGGAGCTGAGAGCGATGAAACAAGACAGGAGGCGGCTTGAGCGGAGATGGAGACGAACTCCCGACGAATGCAATTATGAGCTGGTTCGTGCTTCTACTAAGCTCTATGTAGGAGCGGTGAGGGTGGCAAAAATACAACATTTTGCCGCCACTATTCAGTCATCTCTCTCACGCCCACAGGAGCTTTTTAAAGTGGTTTGTGGCCTACCCCATCCAGGCCTACAAGATACGGCAGATACATCGGTAGCTCGATGTAATGAATTTGCTGAACACTTCCAGCATAAGATCTCATGCATTCGCCGGGACTTAGACTCCTATTTAATAGCAGTTAATCCTACTGAGGTGTCCGGAACACAGTCTTGTCATGTTTTGTTGGATGAGTTTCAGTTGGTTCAGTTCGAGGACGTGGACAAGGTGCTTGGACAGGTTTGTGCGACCACTTCGGTACTGGATCCTTGCCCCTATTGGCTAATTAAAACTAGCAAGGAAGGAACAGTTGGCTGGGCCAAGGAAGTGATTAATGCCTCTTTACGAGAGGGAGTGGTCCTTGGCTGTCTGAAAGAAGCGGCGGTGAGACCACTCCTGAAAAAACCTTCCTTGGACCCAGAGAATTTCAGCAGCTACAGACCAGTAGCCAATGTTCCGTTCCTGGGCAAGATCCTGGAACGTGTGGTTGCTGACCAGCTCCAGGCGCTATTGGATGAAACCGATTATCTAGATCCATTTCAGTCAGGTTTCAGACCCGGTTTCGGCACTGAGACGGCCTTGGTCGCCCTGTTTGATGACCTATGTCGGGAGAGAGACAGAGGGAGTGTAACTCTGTTGATTCTCCTTGACCTCTCAGTGGCTTTTGATACCATCGACCATGGTATCCTTCTGGAGAGGCTTGCGGAGTTGGGAGTTGGAGGCACTGCTTGGCAGTGGTTCCGCTCCTACTTAGCGGGTCGCCTCCAGAAGATAGTGCTTGGGGAACATTGCTCGACACCGTGGGTTCTCCAATGTGGGGTCCCGCAGGGTTCGGTTCTGTCTCCTATGCTTTTTAACATTTATATGAAGCCGCTGCGGGCGGTCATCAGGAGTTTTGGAGTGCGTTGTCATCAGTATGCTGATGACACGCAGCTCTACTTCTCCTTTACATCTTCTTCAGGTGAGGCAGTTGACGTGCTGAACCGTTGCCTGGCTGCGACAATGGACTGGATGAGAACTAACAAACTGAGACTCAATCCTGACAAGACTGAGATGCTGTTGGTGGATGGTTTCTCTGATCGGATGGTGGATATATACCCTGTCCTGGATGGGGTTACACTCCCCCTAAAGGAACAGGTGCATAGTCTGGGAGTCATCTTAGACTCTTTCCTCACACTTGAGGCTCATGTAGCCTCGGTGGCCCGGAATGCGTTCTACCAACTTCGGTTGGTAGCCCAGCTACGTCCCTATCTGAGTAAGGAGGACCTCACATCAGTGGTACATGCTATGGTAACCTCGCGTCTGGACTACTGCAATGTGCTTTACGTAGGGCTACCTTTGAAGACGATTCGGAAGCTACAGCTAGTGCAAAATGCGGCGGCCAGACTGCTAACAAGATCTAAGCGGTCTGAGCATATAACACCTGTGCTAGCCCGTTTGCACTGGCTTCCAATATGCTTCTGGGCCAGATTCAAAGTGTTGGTACTTACCTATAAAGCCTTATATGGCGCGGGACCACAATATCTGTCGGAATGCCTCTCCCGATATGAACCGGCCCGTACACTACGGTCTACTATGAAGGCCCTCCTCTGGGTTCCGACTCATAGGGAAGCCCGGAGAGTGGTGACAAGATCTAGGGCCTTCTCAGTGGTGACCCCCGAACTATGGAATGGTCTCCCCGAGGAGTGCGCCTGGCACCGACACTATCATCTTTTCGGCGCCAGGTTAAAACCTTTCTCTTGTCTGAGGCATTTTAATTCCTGTTAATTCTAAATTATTATATTTTGATTTTAGACTGTATAGTTTTTTGTACAGTTTTGTATTGTGATATACTGTATTGTGTTATTTTTATTGTATTTTTAATGTTCATCGCCCAGAGAGCTGTTGCTAGTCGGGCAGTATATAAGCTTAATAAAATAAATAAATAAATCCAAAAGAGGAAGATCCCATATGTATCAGAATTAAGCACAAAATTAGGGAAAGGAATCTCAGATTCAAATGCATTACACAAAAAAGATTTGGACACAAAAGCAGTAAAGGATCCTGTAAGCAAATCCAAGTCTAAGAAATGGGAAGATGCGGGTAAGCCAATAAAGTCCAATGGTTACAGACATTGGATGAACCATGGTAAGAAACAGGGAAAGTGCATTCAGACAGTGGACTAACAAAGACATGAGGATAAGACTTACAGAGACACTAACAACGATGCCTGCAGGACTAAATATTTTCTTTGGGCCTCACAGAAGGTACAAGTTCTTGTAGCCAAGCAGTGGAAGGACAAACCACCTGATGTGCTTTCTCCCTCCAGTCCTAGTTGTGTGCATGCATCCCAAATTAAATGGTGCAATATGCATGTTTTGTTTTTTCTTTCCCAGGGTTGCAATTGTTCAGGTTTTTTTTAAGAAATTTGCTCTGCTGGTCCAAGCAAGTGATTAAAGAAGAAAGAATGTGGAGGAACAAGGGTAGTTGTTAAGATTGAGGCATACAGGATGTAGACAGAAGGTTTGAGATATGTAGAAAAACAGTGAACAGGTTCAAGAGTCAGTGACTATTTGTGGGTGGTAAGGAACGTCTGGGGCAAATTAGTGGATTGATTTGTGGGAGGGGGAGGGAAAAGAATAATTTCTGTGTTATTTTCTTAAAGCACCAGAACATGCCCACTATCCTGTTGATGATATGTGGAATCTTAGGAGCACGTGCAGAGTGGAAAGCAGGTGTCCTGGAGAATACTGGCATCGAGCCCATCCCCACAAATGCTTGGATCTGTTATCAGGACCCAGAGGTGGAGATGGCCTGTCGATTTCCAGGGTTACTAAGTAATGCTTCCAGGAGAGAACAGTTGGGAAAAGATATCCTCCATCAGCTACCTGTCTCACAGAGTGCAGCTTGTGAGGAGTCACGATTAATTAAATGCACCAAAGGTCCCCAGAAGCAGCAAGTTCATTTTTGCCATGATTCTTCTGTTGACACCAAGATTTCTTGCACCCCACGATTTGGTGAAATGTCCCAAGGCAGCGACATGATACATGAAGAATTTTGCAACATTTTATGGATTTCTATGGTCACTTGGGGGTAGGGATCACCTTTGCACTTCCAGATTTTTATGGCAAGTGCCAAGAAAAGAAGAACCACCGATGAACTGGCTCTTGTCCTGATTTCATCAAAAGGGCAAGAATATCCCAGAACTATAACGCATTGGAAGAGGTTCAATGGCCTTATGGATGTGACCAAAATACATACTGTTGGTCCTCCAGACTGGATAATGCCAATCCAGGAAAAGTACTGTCATTATGGACAACATCATATTCCTTTTAAGTCAATAGGTTATGTTTCTATTATTGAGAAATATAGCACCCCAGGGTCTTATAGGTTGGAAGTAGGTTTGTCATTTAAGAAAATCATAATATTGAATCCTCTTATTGAAAAAGTAAATGAACTAAGCCATTTGAGAAGCTCTGTTGTTGGATCTCATGTGATTAAATTGAACCACCCCCAGCAATTATTGATAAAACCAGGGACTGCACTTAAGGAAGTGGTAGTCTCACTTGAGAAATTAAATATTGCAAAGGAATTCCCTGTCTGTGCATCCTATTTAGAGATGAGCAATAGGGGATGGGATAATTGGGTTAAATTATGGGATGGAGAGAATGGGAAGAGAAATAAGCGGGATTTGTCAGGGTGGCTGGGAACTGGAGCTGCGTTTCTAGATGCTACCAATATTGAAATATTAGCCAATAAATTACATTATACCACTGAAGAAATAAGTAAAATGACAGAACCTATCAACAGGGCGCTGGATAAGGCTACCGAAACTCTTAAAATTATAGCAAGCTTACTCCCAATGTGGGAACAGGGAATGGAAAAAGATAATCATGACATGGTAAACACCATGCAGTCCTTACAACAGAATATTTCCTTGGCCATTACATGCACCCAAATGCAGAATTGGGCCCATACAGTGGCTTTGGAACTTATTCACATGACAGATAGTGGGTTCATACCCAGGGAAATTAGGTCCTTAATTCGACATCAGGTGTCCAAGGGGGAAAGAAAATTGGAAGATTGGTGGAGCCTTGTCAATGCCACATATGATAGGCAAAATCATGCATTAAGATTGTTTATTGTAATGGTAGAAGCATCTGAAATTATTACTGTTTATCCTGTAATTCCATTGGGAATCACTGTAGATCAAGATTTAGTTCTTTATGCCCAGGAAGTACACCAGTGGGCTATAATTAAGCATGCAAGATGGGTAACAATTAATGTGAAAGGATGTCAGCACCATAAGAATCTAGGATTTGTTTGTGAAGATGATAGTTTGGAATCCCATCACGATTGCTTTTCTCTCAAAATGATTAATGTATCTTCTTGCTCTTTCATGCTAAGAAATGAATCAAGTTCAACTATTGTATATTCTGGACATGGGTGCGTGTGCCTTAGAACATTTTGTGATTATGTTGTTATTGATAAGTATTATATACAACCTATGTTAAGATATATCAATAGATGCTTTTGTGGTATTGAGGAAATAGTAGGATGTGACTTTTCATTTAAAGTCCCTGTATGGACCATCCAGAGAATATTAGTTAATCCAGATTTGTTTCAACACCTCAAACCCATTGCATTAGGTTACGGCCTAGTTGATCTCCAGAAGTTACTTTCTCATCCTATGTTACAGAAACAATTAGAAGCAGTTAAACAAATGGGAGAGCAAGCTACACTCCAGATAACACATGATCGTCATGCAATCACTAATATCGCAGCTAAGATTAAAAAGATAGGGCAACATAGTTGGTGGGATTCTCTCTTTGGCTGGGGAGAAGGCACCAAAGGAGGTTTAACCCTTATAATGCACCCCATTGTGGTGATTTTGATATTTCAAATAATTCTGGTCTTCGTCTTAATGGCCCTTGTAATATGGATCCAATCCCAAATGGCACAGATATACCAGAGGGAAGTAAGCATTAGAGCCAAGGGCAAGACTAAGAAGTCTAAGGTGTGAAAAGACATCTGAATAAGTATATACAGATGCTTTCCAATGTGGGGAGATTGTTACGAGGCAGGGCCATGGAGCCTGCTAAACTACAATTCCCACCCCACACCCCCACCTAATGGTATGGCTGGTTATGCTTTTCCACGAGGTTTTGTGCGAAGAGTAACAAGGGCAGAAATTAAGATACAAAACTAAAGCTACAGCATAAATGTTCTGCATAATTGTTATCTTGTCCTTTGGCAAATTTCCCTCACCCACAGTGAATCCCATTGCTTGTTAGGAGCCTTAGTTTTCAGGGTCAGTTAGAGATACACACACACATACACAACATCACCAGACTTTCATACGCTCCTTGGCAGGAGGGGGAGAGAGGAAAAAGTATTTTAAAACCGAGGCTTGAAGGTAGAAAAAAAAGGAGGAGAGGAAGAAAGAGGAAGGGGGGCTGAGGAACATCAGAGCTCCCACACACATGTACTACACTCTCAAGAAATGCATCAAGGACTGCAGGGACAGAACCGGGGAGACTCTGGGTCTCGGTGCAAAACCTTGAGACCAAGAGATTCCTTCCTGGTTTTGGATCAGAGCTCTTCCACATAGCTTCAGCTGTATTCAACCGCCCACTCCGGGCATAGGATAGGTAATCTCTCTCCTACCTTTCACCTCTTATAGTAATAGGGTCCTTTGATTTCTTTAGTTTAAAGTTATGAATGGGTTAGGATATTAATGATAAATGCTGCTACGCACCCAAGTAATTCTGTAATGCTTTCCTACTCTTTCTCTCAATAAAATCAAGCTTTGCTTTATTTTGGTTTGGACCTGCATTTCTTGGGTTAAATATATACACCATTTAAGCCCATTTCAGGGCAAAGCGCTTGTTTTATCCCTAGCAAAAGATCCCCTCCTCTCAAGGAGGTGTGTTTCATGGGACATGAGGGTGGCAAATGCACACACTCAGGTTCCCAAGAGCACATGTCGTAACACATGACACCCCAGGAGACTAGTGCATGTGCACATTGACTGCCAGAATCAGGTGAGGTTTGGATCCATATGCATATCCAAGCATATTCAACCTCCATACAGATGTTCCTGTTGTTATTTAAGGAAAAAATTAATTACACATAAAAAAGCCCCAGTCATTTTTAAGAGACCCCCACTCCCCGTCCACCTAAACCTTTTTAGAAGTGACCCCACTGCATTTAGTTCAACTGTAGCATTTTATCTTGAGGTCAAGCTCTGAAAAGAAAAAAAGAGAAGAATTGGTTTTGCAGGTTTGTAGCAGAAGCTGGCTTTGATATGATAAACCCATCTTCTACTATTGCTGGAGCATTTCTGTAGCTTCCCCCCCCCCTCAAATGTGCACTTTTAAAAAAACAGATGAAAAAATAAATGAATGAATGTTCATGGAGCACTTTTTTTTTTGTCAGCCTAACTGATGTATGGTTGGGGACATGCAGGTGATGATTCCACCAGCATCCAGTTGTTTAGCATGTATGTCAGTCATTCAAATGATGGAGCGGGTAACAAATCAGGCTTAGACCACAGTCATGAAGAACTCACTGAATCCTCTGTTACGCCTGTCTTTTTTTTTCTTTTTTTTTTGGATTCTTACCTATGTCTGCCTGCCTGCCTGCCTGCCTGCCCATCTGTCTCTGAATCAGGGGTGGACACTGACCACAACATTTTGTTCAGATACCAATTCAGTTCTTCAGAGAACAGCCTGATTTGGAAACACAAAGTGTTGTGCCTCTCCCATTCACTATTATTGGGAAATTAAAAATGACTGTAACTTTCATTTTTGGATTAAATGTGAAAGCACAGTAGACAGCATTGACAAAACCTGCCAGATAACAGACAAGAGATTTTTGTCCTGGTCATCTTTTTTAAAAAATTGTAATAGATAATTTTCTGGCATAATAGGAGCGGATGAATCATGCCAAATTTCAGAAGGATAACTGCACTGGTTTTCCTCCAAGGGCAGGGGTCTTTACAGTTTTGAGTGGTTTAAAATAAGAATAACTTATTATCCTCTGTTGTTTTGTGGGCAATTTATATGAAAATAGCATACACAGGAGAGGTGCCTCCTAAGAAAGAAACCTGCCAAATCTCAGACAATTTTTGAGCTAGGTAACTTTAGAGTGGATATTGGGAGGAAAGGGAGTCACTTGCCTCCCTGTGATTTTGTAGGCAATGTTTTTAATATGAAAATGGCATGCATCATAGTGGTGCTCCTAGGAAAGTAACCTGCAAAATTTCAGAAGGATGGGAGCAGGGAGTTACGATGAATGGGATGCAGAGAACATCAGGCTTGTGCTTGGCTGAACCAGCACCCAAAGTCAAGGAAACTAAGTGCAAAGCTGATTTGACAGGAATAAATGTGTGAGCATGTGGCACCTTGAGACAGAAGGACATGAATGGCCAGCATATTCCAGGCAATCACCAGTAGAAGAACTACCAAAGAGCACTGAACAAACAAGACCAAGGTTACATTATTCCACCTCACCCCCAAAGCACTGTGATTGGAAAGCCTAGGTAAAATCATCCCTTTGTTTTGAAACTAGACTTGTCAGTCACAAAAGAATCCTCCTTCTCCCTCCCTCTTCCCATCCTGGCATTTTCCATATTTAGCAAGCTTGGGGAGAATAATCTCAATGTTTGCACAACACTGCACAATTTTTTAAGCATCCAAATCTATGAATCACCCCAAATCACATGAGAGGTCCGTCATTCAGGTTGGGGCACTTCAGAGCAGAGCTTGGAAAAGTTACTTTTTTGAACTACAACTCCCATCAGCCCCAGCCAGCATGGCCACTGGATTGGGCTGATGGTAGTTGTAGTTCAAAAAAGTAACTTTTCCAAGCTCTGCTTCAGAGATATCCTATTTTGGCTTGGACAAGCCTGAGTCGTGGGCTCGTTCACACAGCAGTTTAATTTGAGATCGAGCCTCCCTGTATAACTGTTAAATTTGCAGTGATCACATGATGTAGGAGGCAAAGGGGAGGCATCCCGCTGCTTTCCCCTTTAAATCCGAAGCAAATCAATCCATTTTAAATCCGAAAAGGAAGGAAAAACCATCTGTGCTTCACATCTCTAAGGGCATGTAGATGCTTAGTTCAGATGCTTTGGTGAGTTCCTGCCCACTCCCTCCTTCTCCCTTTGTTTACCTTTTCTGCTGGCTCCCGTTCTGCAAGACTGATGCAGAGAAAGAGACTTGTTGTTGTTGTGTGCCTTCAAGTAGATTGTGACTTACGGCGACCCTATGAATCAGTGACCTCCAAGAGCATCTGTCATGAACTGCCCTGTTCAGATCTTGTAAGTTCAGGTCTGTGGTTTCCTTTATGGAATCAATCCATCTCTTGTTTGGCCTTCCTCTTTTTCTACTTCCTTCTGTTTTTCCCAGCATAATTGTCTTTTCTAGTGAATCATGTCTTCTCATTATGTGTCCAAAGTATGATAACCTCAGTTTCATCATTTTAGCTTCTAGTGACAGTTCTGTTTTAATTTGTTCTAACACCCAATTATTTGTCTTTTTCACAGTCCATGGTATGCGCAAAGCTCTCCTCCAACACTACATTTCAAACGAGTTGATTTTTCTCTTATCTGCTTTTTTCACTGTCCAACTTTCACATCCATACATAGAGATTGGGAATACCATGGTCTGAATGATCCTGAGTTTGGTGTTCAGTGATACATCTTTGCATTTGAGGACCTTTTCTAGTTCTCTCATAGCTGCCCTCCCCAGTCCTAGCCTTCTTCTGATTTCTTTATTGTCTCCATTTTGGTTAATGACTGTGCCGAGGTACTGATAATCCAAGGATTATCCAAGTTCAATGTCCTCATTGTCAACTTTAAAGTTATATAATCTTCTGTTGTCATTACTTTAGTCTTTTTGACATTCAGCTGTAGTCCTGCTTTTGTGCTTCGCTCTTTAACTGTAATCAGCATTTGTTTCAAATCATTACTGGTTTCTGCTAGTAGTATGGTATCATTTGCATATCTTAAATTATTGATATTTCTCCCTCCAATTTTCACACCTCCTTCCTTCATCTTGGTCCAATCTCGCTTTCCGTATGATATGTTCTGCGTATAGATTAAACAAATAGGGTGATAAAATACACCCCTGTGTCACATCCTTTCCGATGGGAAACCAATTGGTTTCTCCATATTCTGTCCTCACAGTAGCCTCTTGTCCAGAGTATAGGTTGTACATCAGGACAATCAGTTGCTGTGGCACCCCATTTCTTTTAAAACATTCCATAGTTTCTCATGATCTACACAGTCAAAGGCTTTGCTGTAATCTATAAAGCACAGGGTGATTTTCTTCTGAAATTCCTTGGTCCATTCCATTATCCAACGTATGTTTGCGATATGATCTCTGGTGCCTCTTCCTTTTCTAAATCCAGCCTGGACGTCTGGCATTTCTCACTCCATATATGGTAAGAGCCTTTGTTGTAGAATCTTGAGCATTACTTTACTTGCATGGGAAGGGGAAGAGATACTTTGACCTTAAGAGTGTGTGGACATTAGGAAGCTGCGAGATAACCCTTTCCCTTCAGTATAAACAGGAAAAAGTGGTTGAGGGCTCATATAAGGTAAGCAGTGTGAACCTTTAAACCCTATCGCAATGAGAAAAGCTTCCTCTTTAATCCACAATTCAGCTGAAGTCAGCTGCAGTGTGAACCAGCCCAGTAGAGGTGCATCTGGCACCTTCACTGATGCACCTTTTTACCCTTGCCTGTGACACATGAGATATGTATGTCAGGACCTATCCTGTTCCTGTGACTAAAAATTGTTCTGTTTTTATTATTGAATTTTAAGCTATTGTAACCTGCCCAAGGACCTGATGGTAAAGGATGGGTCATAAATATAATAATAATAGTAATAATAATATTGATGATGACGATGATAATAATAATAAATTGTCTACACTATGTATACACATACAAAGTACTATAGTCACACCGCTGCAAAGAGACTCGCATTACATTATGATCAGTTCCCATGGGCTTGTTATCTTTTTTCTTTCTTTCCTCAGGGTTAAAAAGCCAGGATTATGCAACCAGAAAGCTGGATAGTTTTCAAAACAATATATAGCAGTTCTGCATTCTCCATGTAGAGTTGAGTATATGTCACTGGCAAAGAGACGGTGACAGGGAACCCTGTAGAAAAAGATTAATGGCCTTTGAATCTACCAGCTTGCTGCTTACACAGCAACTTTGAGTGTGCTGGGACAAACTGTTTGTTTTCCCTTTTAGATTGCTCACCACTGCTTGATTTACGGGGCAACAGAGGGAAGACAAGTCTCTAAATAACTGTGGTGGAACTACTACTCTTCTCAGCAACTGAACGTATTTCTTTGAGAGACAGCAAAAGATCACTTGTTCCAGCAAAAGAAAAAAATGGTTATTGTTCCCAGGATTCTCAACCATGAAATGTGACCTTAAGGGCACTTCAGTTATAAGCCAGAAACCTTTGAGCAATAAAGGAGAAATTCCCTAATCAAGGAGGCAGGGGTGGGGAACACTACAAATATATTTTTAGGGGAAAAAATCTTACAGCGGGCATCTATGTATTTCATTCCTAGTGTCAAAATTCAAATGGCTTATCCCAGCTTCCCCACTCATGTAATAGGGCATCTAAAAGGATTACTGTAATTTTTGGGAGCTGGTATAGGCGCTTCATTATAGGATACGGTACTTATAGTTTATAGCTAAGGAAGGGCAGGGTTAGAGTTATTAACTCAATGAAGCCCAGGAGTGCAATCCAAACGATAGCAACGAGCGTTGCTCATCATTTCTCCAAGCCCAAATGAATACAAAAGAAAGAAGCTGAGCATTTTGCCCTGACAGAAGTGAGGCTGCGTCTGCTATCACATGCAAATTATTTACATAGAGATGTATGCAAAGATTACCTCCCCCACAGTATAAAGTGGGGGGAGGACAGGAAAGCGCTATGACAGCTACTCTTTGAAAAGTGTGCAGAGGGATAGTCAACATGATGCCCCCCAGGGCTCCTACTGGGAGAAAGAACGGGATATAAATTTAATTAACAACAACAACTCCCATCATCCTTGATGGAATGATTTGGCAATGCCAGGCATAGCTGATAGGCACTAACAACCTCTGGAGGGCACCACATTGGCTACCTACGCTGTATAGCATCTGTAAGCAAGGATGGGCAAACCCTCCTCAGCAATCCTCAGGCTGGATCTGGAATTGTTTGGCTTTTCATGGAAAGATGTTTTTAAAAGCATTGTGTGATAAAAAAATATTGTTGTATTCAACACTGGAGCAGCACACCCAAAGAACGCCTTAGAAGTTACAGAATTATTTGTTTACTTAAAAATAGCATGAACCTGCCTCTACAAAGAAAGGCGTCCCTCGAATGTTTCCTGGCTTTTGTTTATTTTTCTAAATTTCTCAGTGGGGGCAGGGGTAGTCACAGAGCTTCAGTCTATCAGATGAGCTTAGTACAAGTTCCAAAATAAATGGAGGTGTTTTTATTGTTCTTTTGTCCATGCAATAACAGAAACTAGAACGCAAAACATACTTCAGGGTTTTTTTTATTGCATTAAGTGCCTTTTATCATGTTTGAGGATCTGATGGAACAGACTGGGGACACGTGGAGCCACTTTTGTGTTTGTTTAATATTTATTTCTTTATTATTTTATTTATATCCCGCCCTTCCTCTCAGCAGGAGCCCAGGGCCGCAAACAAAAGCACTAAAAAAACTTTAAAACATCATAAAAACAGACGTTAAGATCAGTGGCGTCACATGGGGGGTGCGGACTGCACCAGGTGACACCATCAGAGGGGGGTGACTCTCAGCTTTAATTTAAAAAAAAAAGTTTCTAGGTGGTCAGGTTCTCGAGATATACATAAAAACGTCAGCTGCCCCCCAGTGGCATCACTAGGGGGTGCGCGGGGTGTGGACCACACCAGGTGACACCATCAGAGGGGGGTGATTCTCAGCTTTAATTTAAAAAAAAATAAGTTTCTAGGTGGTCCGGTTCTCGAGATATACATAAAAACGTCAGTTAAATCTTTTTTTAAACTACTGTATAGCACTTTGTAGCTTTTACCCTGCCCATTCAGGATTGCAGCCAATCAGTGAAGTGTTTGTTTGACCTGTGGCAGTGTCTAGTAAACCTCATTGCAAGGCCAGAAAATGGTGGTTCCCCCCTGTTTATCTGAAAATCTCATAAATTGGGTAAGTACATACATTTCAGTTTTTCCCCTCTTGTGTGTAGGAGTCAGATCCTGGGCAGTGTTTTCAAAACCTTCCCAATACTTGTTTTTGTGGGGGTAAAAGCATTGCTAATCCCATATGTCCAGAGTAAATCCCATTGAATTCAATAGGATTTACTTTTGAGTAGACATGGTTATGAATGTGCTGAAAATCGATGGGACTTTGGAGTGAATGTAAAAAAGAATTGTGTTTGTGTTCTCTTTCTGTCTCCCCCCTCCAGTCCTATTTTAAAGCAAGTAGGCAGGGCTTACTTAGGTATTACAGTTTTTATTCTGTAGGAAACTAATACTGATTTTTTTAAAACTAATACTGATTTTTCTGCAATGACCAACTGGTTTGACAATAAACTATTATATGGGCTGTATGTATTTATACATCTGCAGTGTGTGTGTGTAGTCTTTCCAATGACCCTGTGAGGTAGGGTTGGAAACCAAGGCAGCTCACAACAAGAAATAAAGCCATTTAAAATCCAATAACCATAAAGCAAGAATAAACAGTTGGAAAACAGCCTAAAGAGGCATGATTCTGAATTTTGGGTTGGGTGAATGAAGTTTATTTATTTATTATTTGATTTATATCCCGCCTTTCCCCCCAGTAGGAGCCCAGGGCAGCAAACAAAAGCACTAAAAGCACTTTAAAACATCATAAAAACAGACTTTAAAATATATTAAAACATCTTTGAAAATATTTTTTTAAAGCTTTAAATTTTTTTTTTTTAAAGAAAAGGCTTAAAAACATATTAAAAAGCAATTCCAACACAGACTCAGACTGGGATAAGGTCTCAACTTAAAAGAACAAGTTGAAAGAACAAGTTCCTTATCACTTGAGGCTGTAGTTCTCTGCACACTTCCCAGTTTGAGTAAGCCCCATTGAATACATTGGGGCTTGCTTCTGAGTAAACAAACATCAGATTGCACTATAAATATATTTACAGATTGTGTAATTCATAAATATATTTGATAGTCATGTTTATATAAATATTTCTTCATACTGTGTCCCAATAAGTATTTGATTTCACACTATGGTTGTAGATGATTTTTTCCTTTATATTTTAAGTGTGCCCTTCTTCCTGGGGCTGGGCATGGTTCTCCGTTGTTTTCATCCTGAGCGGAGGACAGGCTGAGAGATGGTGAGTAGCACATTTAAGGTCTCTTCACCTCCCCTCCCTTTTTAATTTGTATTTATTTTATATTTCTCCAATATCTTCCCCTGGCTGTTTTTATGTATTTTAAATATTTTTAGATTAAATAAATAGGAAATCATAATTGTGAACCTCCCTAAAAGCAATTTACCTGTCCTTATGTTTTGGCAAAGTGATGGTGTGAAGGCATGCTGGTAGAACAAGAGACCATGTTTGAGGCATGTTATAAGGTGTTTGAGGACTTTGTCACACATTACTTTTTGAGACCTGTAGATTCATGTCAGAAAGAACATGTGCACGTATTGCATGGTGGCTTGGGTGCTGTTTCTTCAGTCTACGCTGCATGCGTAGCGAAGGTGATACATCATCTGGCAGCTAGCTTCATAACGTGAGAATGAAAAACATTTGGATCACCATTCACTTGTTTACTTTTCTCACTATTGAGACCACTTCATATATTACTTTTTCATACACAGAAATTTAATCTTTGTATAGGAAAAAGTATTTTGTAAAATATGAAGGACAGTGGCTGCCCAGTCAGTATAACCACTGTACAAGATCTACTCAGCCACTGTAATTACCTTTTTGTTTTGAGTGCCCTTTTGTCTGGGTCTTGGTTCAGGTGTGTATCCAACTTTGATGTGCTTATGGAAGGGGTGTGCAAGTAGTGCCCCCCCCCAGTGTGGAGGCTTGGACAAACATTGTGTTATGGAAAACCAAAGTCTGTGTGAAAGTAGTTGGGAACGCCATCAGTGTAATCCTAAACACACTTAATAAATAATATCGAACTTACATGTCACAAAATATATTACGGTCATGTCCATAAGCACCAGGAGGGTAGTCGCCCAGAGGATCTTAGTCCCTCTGCTTTTTTGGGAGCAGGGTCCCTATGTCTCCAAGCATCCTACAGTCAGCATGAAAAGGGAGTGTGTTAGTCACTGAGAAGAGTCTTCTAATATGCTTCCTTGCCTTTTCTGCAGATTGGAGCCAATCAGAGTGAAAGGAAGTGAGTCAGCCACTGAGAAGACTCTTCTCAGTTGCTAACGCTCTCCACTTTCATGCTGATTGGCTCCTAGAGATGTTTGTTGTTGTGAGAGAATGCATTAACAAAGATCTCATTCTTAAACCAGGAGCAAAAAAGGGTGTACGTGGCTGTAACTATCATGAAGGGACCCTGCAGCTCTGAATTTTCTACTAAACAACTGATAAATACCTATGTAACTTTGTGTCTGGAGACTTATTATTAAGAATCACTTTCCATAATTGTAAGGAGGTGTGTCCACACACATGCATCCCAGGCACCTAAATGAGGGGAGAGAGCAGCATAGAGACATAAGCAGGTGTCTTATTCCAGGGGTTCCCAAACCTTTCTTCTACATAGACCACTTGAAAATTGCTGAGGGTCTGAAATTAACTCCCATTAGTAATAAGAGCAAGAATTTGAGCTGTGCGTATGATATTGTAATTTAAAGGTGTAATTTTAATTTTGCTAGTTGTTTATGTCACTACTATTGCCATTACATTCAGTGATATATGGGAATTGCAATTTACAAGTAACATTAGTACAAAAAACATTACTAAGGATTCTGTATGGTCTGATACAGGAGAAGGTCCATGGGGGTGACACCATGAGTTACCGCACCAGGTGACACCAACCCTAGTGACGCCACTGGTTAAGATACATTAAAAAGAAACAACTTTAAAAACATTTTTTAAAAGCTTTGAATATATTTTCTTTTTCAAAAAAGGTTAAAAACCATATCGTTTTTTTAAAAAAGGTTTAAAAGCATATTAAAAAGCAATTCCAACACAGAAGCAGATTGGAGACCAGTGATTCACTGATTACAGGCATCCCTTGCTAGAAGATTTTTGTTTAAATGTATATCTTTATTAGCCAATGTGATATTTATGAGAGATTGCACTTGGAGGCTTTTAATCAAATGCTAACCATTGCCACTGAGCATCATATGAAGGATGTACAGCACACTTTGCTGCCTTGGTTAAGTAATTTCTGTACGCTACCAATCTAGCCCTCAATCCATACAGATCAACAACTTTCACTGTTGCATATACATTCTTGACACCTGAAAAAATAAATGTAAAAATGTGCCATATTGGCTAGGTTACAAAAAATCTTTTTAAAAGTCCAGTTCTAACTGGAACAGAAATCTGTACAAACTATAAATATTTGCTCAAATCAATGAGCTTGAATATGTACAACAAGCATCCCCTGATGTTTAAAGCACTGCAGCACATTTCTCAGATGATTCCCATAGAGCTTTGGATGGAAGCCATTGTTTTTATAATGAACAGTGACATTCCAATTTATGATAGGCCACATTCTATCTTTTGGAGTTCCCCACCCTCCAAAGTTTATAGGAACATAATATTTATATACATTCCTGGTTTATTAACTCCGAGCAAAAAATTGGTAGGAGCTGTATAACCTACTTTAGCCAACCTTCTGTTGTTATCTTTCTAAAAAAACGATTTGCTTATATGAAAACTAGCCTCCATTAAAACCTCTTCCTTGTATATTGTAGACCATTTTTTAAAAAAAAGTGTAAGGAAGAATAGACAAGCAGGCTCTATAACAAAATGTTGCAGTGTATCCTTAACCCCCCTCCCAACATGGGTGCTCCTGTTCAGCCAGTCATGACTACATCTGGGATACTATAAACCAGGTTGGCCTCTTGATGTTGTTGGACTACAAGACCCATCAGTCCCAGCCAGCATGGCCAATGGTATGGGATAATGGGAGTTGCAATCCAGCAACATCTGAAGTGCAAACTATTTGCTAACCATGCATAAGGTATGAAGAGCTCAAACAAGGCATTGCACCACCATGGTTTTCCATATATCTTTTACAACAGGTGTTCAACATTCTGTGGCTACTGAGAATGCTCAATCCTCAATGGGTTAGGGGGTATTTTGGGGGGAGGGTGCCTATTAGGATTTTTAAAAAGTATGATTTTGTACTTCTGCAAACATTGGGGTTCTCCTGAGCATGTTGATACCTTCCACTTGTTTCTTGTGGCCCTGTTTTGATTCCAAACCTATCAGCAGCACCCACCACCTGAAAGATTGATGATCTAAGTATATGCTTGCATGTACATCACTTGATTTCTCATCACTTACTCTACTCTTAATTATTCTCAGCCAAATTTGTAGTCTCCTTTGAAATATAATGTGTGTGGGTTGGCACTGGGGACACAAACAAACAAATGGCTCAGTCACTCAAACAAGCAATTACTTGGTTCTATAATCAATGAGCGATGACTAGACATGCGTTAGGTGAGCTGGCCCTTAGACTAAAAAGCATGGAATGTAGTTAAATTACACAAGCAAATGAGGTCTGCCCCACAGAGCAAAAAAATGTCCATGGCTATGAGCTCCCAAGAGGAAAGGAAATGATAAAACATATAGTATAAAAGGGCAAGCATTTGGGGGTTAAAAAAAGATAAAGTAGTCTGTAAGTGAATAATTTTTCTTCCTTGCTTTGGCGCTGCCCTTTAATTTTCTCATGTGTCCTGTTTGATTTAGATTGTAAGGCTAAAGAAAACAACCGTGCCCATTAACTATGCTTTGCAGAGTACTTGGTTGTTGTAGGTATCCAACATATACAACCAATACTTTTCTTATTACTATTATTCAAAATATAATGCCTGTTCTTCTTTGGATTGAAGGACTGCCACCCAGTCTAACACCTGAATTTATGGGTATCACATAGAAGCAATTAACTTTTTAAAATGAGTATGTTTGGAACGGGTTCAAATTTTGTTCTGCAGGTCACATATTGTACTTCCATTCTTAACACTGGGGCATGACTGGTATAGTTTCATAAGCTGTATATCGATGGGATACGTGCACGTTGACCTATACATGTTGTGTTCTCCACAAGGCCACAGCTGCACAGAGTATTCTCAGCCCCCTCTTGGTCTGCTGCCGTTAATAAGAACCCTAAATCACTATAGTGGAAGATTGAGGGAAGCCTATCCCTTCTTACTCCCTCCTACAATCCAACAGTCCATTCTCACATTCCTTCTTGGATATTCTTTCCTGCTCCTTTTACTACCAAGCAAGCTTCCTCTGTTTGGACCTTCCTCCTTCTGCCTTTGTTTCTCAATGTTTTCTGCCACTTACAAAGCAGAGACAGCTCACAACCATGACTCCACTTTTCTATTCCTGCACTCCTTCAATACACCTGGGCTTAATTCCAGACAGCTGGCATGGCCGGAGGGGGGGGGGGGCAAACTGCCTCAGCATCTTTCCTGGACATGTTTTCTTGGATGAAAATCCCACCAAACTGAATGGGACTAGCTCCCAAGTAAATGTGTGTACAAATGAGACAGCAAGGGGCACATCAGGGCATGAAAATCTATGCTTCAATGGGCCTTCTTCCTCATCTAATTTTTCCAACCTGAAAGGGATAGATCCGAAGGTGGACTTCCACATGGGGACAGTATCTTCTACTCACAGAGTGGCAGTTTCACATCTTGTGTTACAGGATTGCAACAAGAAAAGATGACATGAAAAGATCTAAACGTTCTTTCAGTCATGCAAGAGTTTGTGCAAGCATGAAAACTGCTAAAGGGTTTATCTATAAATAGCACTGTGTGAGCTTTCCACTAGTTCAGCCTTTCCCAACTAGTGGGCCACCAGATGTTGTTGGACCACAATCCCCATCTTTCCTGACCATTGGCAATGCTGGCTGAGGCTGATGGGAGTTGTGGTCCAACAACAACTGGTGGCCCACTAGTTGGGAAAGGCTGCACTAGTTCTTGCCATGATAGCTAAAGACTCCATATTCAGAAACCTAAATACAAATTGACAAGGAACCACTCAGTTTCTTTCATTCTCTGATGGAAAAATCTCAGTGGCTACTGTGGAAAGCAAAGTACTGGACTAGATAGACCTCCTACATGTGGAAGGCTACCTCTGAATCCAAACCTTTCAAGTTCTTACTATGTTCTTAACTGTTTGCAAAACAGCACTAGTGGCTATTTTCATTTAGCCCTAGGTTCTTTTGATCAAACCCACACATTTTTGAGCTAAAGCACTGAATCCACAAAGTGGTTAATTCTTTTGGTGCAAGCCGTTGATAAAATGTACCAGAAGGATGAAGGTGGGAACATACCTGGCTGCATGATAGGAGGAAATAACATAAGATAATTATATTTGACTATCTGAATTCTACCCGGAGAAGAAAGTTTGTATAAATATGAGTTCAGAAGTGACAGGGACAGTTGTGCAAAGCACATTTTAAATCAAGGAACATATATTTAGGCATTATTCAAATAAACACTTCTCATTCCTGAGAAGACAGGCATCATTAGAATCCCCACATAAGGCATACAAGACTTAGCAAGAGTTATAGTGACATACCTTCAGCCAGTTTCTGTTCCCAATTTATTCAGTGGGACCACTGCCAATAACTTCAGTGGCAGATGGAATACATTTGATACGTTAAATTGATCTATGTAGATACCCTCATGTTTACTTTTGTTACCCATTAATTTAAGTCCTCTTTTTTATCATTCTGTGTTCTGTCCCATCATTCCATTCTTGTCCATCTCAGACAGAGAGCAAGTCCTTCAGGTGGGAACCACCCTGCTTCTAGGTCCTGACAGCACCTATGCATTTGGCAGTAAGGAAATATTAAGCAGTAACAGTGGCAGCAACATTTTACAAGGCTGGAGATGTGAACTCTTGGCTTTCAAATGCAGGCGCAATTCATGGTGAATTAGAAATGCCAAAACACACTGTCTTGCCTTGGCTACAAAAGGATAGGCGCTAAGGCCGCAATCCTTTGTAAATTGGCTTGGTAGAAAGTCCCATTGAACTTATCCAAACTTACTTCTTAAGCAAGTAACTTACTTACTATGCATAGGAATAGGTTTCATAAAAATTGATGGTGTTATTTAAAGTAATTCATTTTCAGCATGCAAGGCGCCTTCTGATATGGCTAACAATCATAGCACACATTTAAAAGTACATAAGGGTGATCAGGGTTCAAATCCCTGCTTGGCCATGAAGCTCACTGGATGACCTTGGGTCAGTCACTGTCTCTCAACCTAACCTACCTCACAGGGTTTCTGTGAGGATAAAATTGGGAGGGGGAGAGCTATGGTTGTACCCCACCTTGAGCTCCTTGAAGAAATGGTGGTATATAAATGTAATAAATAAACTTTTTAAAACCCAGTAAAACAGTGCACAAAGCAGCACATTAAAATGAGCAAGGATAAATGCTGTCCTATACTTGGGGCACAGTTAACATATACAGGTATGAAGCTGTGACAATTCCATAATTTGAAGGGTTGTTAAGGAGTAGGGATGGGGGACAAATTTGATTCCGTTCACATTTAAAGGCAAACTTACTTAATTTGTACTTTCCAAAACAATATGCAAACTGAAACATAGCCATCCTTCAAAATGTGTACTTTTCTAAATTTTGCAACTTAAATTCTCTAGCCAAGTAATGCATACAAAAATACATATACTAAAGTCAGCATAGAAATGCATTTATTGGAGAAGCTAATATCCAAAAATGGGACACCTGCTTTGCAAAATGTATATATTAGGCAAAATTGCACACATGCATGTATATATTAGGAGAAATTGTCACCAGATCATTGATGATTTTTCATGAAGGCTTAAAAAAAATCACAAACTAATGTAGAAATGGGGAGAAGTGTACTGAAGAGTAGAAAAATGAGAAAGTGAAAGAAACTGAAACTGACATATTTACCCATCCCTATTGGGAAGTAATGGCCAATTGTGTGCTGCCCAAAGTTGAGAGATCCAGACTCTGATGTGGCTGTGGTTTTTTCTCTTTTTATTAAAGTTACTGTTACATCAAAAGCAGTATGCCTCATTAACCTAACTATGCTTTCTAGGAACTTTTCCCTAACTAGCTCTGTCTAAGCATGACTATGCAGTGCTACAATATTGACTCAGCACCAAATACCTCCCCTGTGCCCCCTTAAGTAGGATTGGTTTTCGCGAGAAGCCTCTGGCTCCTCCTTAACAACTGTTGAATCTTCCAGTTCTGACTTTGGAGCAAGCGTGGTGAAGGGGGCTGGCTCTCAGCTTCCCCCTCCAAGAGTGATGGGCAACCAGCTTGCTCAATCATGGGAATCTGTGGGGCGCCCAGCTGGGAAACATCAGGTGAATCAGGCAGCCCCTCTGCTGTGGGTGTCGGCAAGAGAAGGGCATCTAAGGGCACAGCCATCAAAGGGGCCATCTCTGCCACCTCTGGTTGCACTCCAGGGGGGGCAGGATCAGGAGGAGTTGAAGTGTCCATGACTGGGACTTGCTTGCCCTGAGGATAATCTCTGCTGCTTGTCCCGTCTCCCAGCTCGTTTTGACAATCCTCAACATCTTCGTCCAATGCTTTGAAACCTCCCCCTCCACCCTGGGGCACAAAATCTTTCCCCCTCTCATGCCAATTCCTCCCCCACCCCAAAGGCTTTGGCTTGCCTGGGTAAGCATCATGAAACTCTCTCACCAAGTCCAGTGTGTGAATGTTGGTCACTGCCTCCAAAGATCTCTCTTCTGGCCCAAAACCCCTCCATTGGATCAGATACTGCAGCTTTCCTCGGCACCAGCAAGAGTCAAGGATCTGCTGTACCTCAAATTTCTCCTGACCATCTATCAAGATGGGAGGATGTGGAGCTTGGTGCCCCTTCCTGCTGGGATTGCTCCAACTCCTGCACTCTCTCCTGTGCAAATGGGTCCTGCTCTTGGGCTCGATGCAGGCCCTCAAACTACAGATCAGAGCAGCTGGCAGCAACCATCTTATCGAAGGGAATGATGTGACATAATTGTGTGGTGGGCTGGGTGCCTTGGTACTCTCACTTGTGGGATAGCGCATCCACCCGGTAGTTCTTTGCCTAGGGAATGTAAGTGATGTGAAAGTGAAAACTGGTGAAGAACTGCACCCACCGAACCTACAGTTGATTCAGCTTGCAAGCAGTCTGTAAGTTTTCCAGGTTTCTGTGATGGGTAGAGACCTCCACCTTGTGTCCTGCCCCCTCCAACAGATGCCGCCAACTCTCAAAAGTGTCTCAAATGGCCAACAACTCCTCCCAGATTGTATAGTTCCTCTTGGCACTAGTTAGCTTTCTGGAAAAGTAAGAGCAGGGCTGTAGACCCTCCCCTCCCTTGGCTGGCAGTAATAAAACCACTCCAATGGCAATGTCTGATGCATCACTTTCCACCACAAAGGGCTGCTGGGGGTCAGCATACTGCA
Source organism: Rhineura floridana (assembly GCF_030035675.1). NCBI lineage: Eukaryota > Metazoa > Chordata > Lepidosauria > Squamata > Rhineuridae > Rhineura > Rhineura floridana. The sequence continues at coordinate 72,923,142 of NC_084483.1, read as the reverse complement.
GTATGGACTCAGAGGAGAATAGCTGCTTCAGCTCCTCAAATGCTTGCTGTGCCACCTTAGTCCAGTGAAAGGATCCTAAACCTTTTAGACAGTCAGTAAGAGGGGCGGTCAGGTTTGAGAAAGCTGCGATGAAGCGCCAGTAGTAATGAGCAAATACCAGGAAATGCTGGAGGTCCTTCTTGGTTCTGGGAGGGTGCCAAGAGAGTACACTGCACAGGTTTTCAGGGCCCGACCCCTGTGGGAGAGATGCAGTAATCCAGCAACTCCAAAGTGTTTAGGTCAAATCCACACTTCTCTAGCTTGGCGTACAGGTGATTTTCCCTCAGACTCTGCAAAACCCCTTTCACATGCACCTCATGCTGCTCTGGGGAGTCTGAGTAAATCAGAATGTCATCTAAATAGACTATCATAAAGCGATCCAAATAGTCCCGGAATATGTCATTCATGAAATTTTGGAAGACAGCTGCGGAATTTGACAAGCCAAAAAGCATGACCAGGTACACAAAGTGTCCATAGCAGGTCTTGAAGGCGGTCATCCACTCATCCTCTTCCTTTATTCTGATCAAATTATAGGCTCCATGTAAATCCAGTTTGGTATAGATTTTAGCCGAGTGTAGGCACTCAAACATCTCACTGATAAGAGGCAAGGGGTACCTGTTGAGGACTGTGATTTTATCCAAAGCTCTGTAATCCTGACAAGGTCGTAACTTGCCATTCTTCTTCTTGACAAACAGCAAGGGAGCACCAGCGGGGGACTTGGACAGCCATATGAAACTCCACTGCAAGTTGATGTCCAGAAACTCCCTCAGCGCCACCAACTACAGTTCTGACAGGGAATAGATGTGACCCAAAGGGATGCTAGCCCCCGGAACCAAATCTATGGCACAGTTGTACAGGTGGTGTGGGAGGCAACTGGTTGGTTTATTTTTTGCCAAACACATCACTAAAGTCTCGATACTTGTCAGGCAACTGTGGCTCCTCAAGCGGGAAAGTGGCTGCCAATGTGACAGGTTCAGGTTTCCCAGGGGGCTGGCAGTGCTGCTCACAGTTGTCTGATTGGCATGTCACAGTGGCCTCTTTCCAGGAAATTACAGGGTCATGTTGGGCCAACCAAATCATGCCCAGCACCAGAGGGAAGCGGAGCAGCGCTGTCAGGTAAAACAACATTCTTTGCACGTGACCCAGTAACTCCACTTGCAGAAGCTGGGTGGCTCCAGTGACAGTTCCAAATTTCAGCAGTCAGCCTTCTATGGCCTCCACCGACAGCGGCGACTCAAGCTCCAGGGTTGGCACGTGATGTTGTTTTGCAAATTTCAGGTACATGAAGTTGGTGGAAGCACCTGAATCCACCATGGCATAAACTTGGAGGTCTGGTATCCCTGGCAACCCCAAGTGAATAGGTAGATACAAGGCAGATCTTGGTGGTAGAGGCTGTTCTTGAGGTCGTTGACTTGCAGTCACTCCCAGCTCTTGGACCTCTACAAGGGCTGGGATTTGGAGTTTTCCTGCACTGGAGCCTTTTCCGACTTAGCTGGATAGGATTTAGCCAGATGTCCAGCCTTCCTGCAGTATAGGTAGAGTCTCTCCTTTTGACGCTTCTCCACCTCCATCAGATGTTGGTGAGCCCCCCTAACTGCATGGGCTCCACTCCTGGAAGCAAGAAGTTTCCCATGCCGGGGGACGTGAGGGTGTGAGGAAGCGGGATGGGGGGCAGGTATCGAGCCAACTCAGCCTTGCACTCTTGACGGTGACCTTTAAGCCAGCTGTCAATCTGCAGGCACAATTGGGTCCGCTCTGTGAGAGTGCTTGATTGTGGGGCTCACACCAACTCATTCAGAACCTCTGTGCTGAACCCCTGATGGTACAAACACATTAAACCAAAGTCAGTAAAGTCTGTTTCTTGGGCCAAGATGCGAAAGGCGTTAGTGTAAGTCCCCACTGAGTTTTTTCCCTGCTTCAGGTTCCCCAGTTGGCGAGTCACTGTTTCCTTCCGCTGGGGGTCTTGAAAGATCTCAGTTATTGCGTTAATGAAGGCGGTATACTGGGTCAGGACAGGGTTGTTCCGGAGCAACAATGGTGTAGCCCGCTGGGCAGCTTCTTTCTCTAGGAGACTGATGATGAATGCCACCTTCACGTCATTGTTGGGGAATTCGGACTGTTGCACTTGCATGTAAAGCTCACACTGGGCTAGGAATGTAGAGAAGTGCTCTGTTGTCCCACCATAACGGACTGGCATTTCTACTGGACACATGGCTCTAGGTGCTGGCTGAGTGGCTCCCTGCACTTGCTGCGTGGGAATCCTCTGGGTCACTAGCTGGGTCATCTGGACACACAAGGTTTGATTCTCAGCTTGCAAAGACTGGTTTTTGATTCAAAGGCTCTGAACTTTGGTTAACAAGGCTTCCAGGGCTCGATGGATGTCGTCCCCTGCTCCACCACTTGCTTCCATTTGTTTTCTCATGGGGCATCGGAGTGGGAAGGTTGTGGTTGAACCAGACTGTCCTGCCCAAAGTCGAAAGATCCAGACTCTGACGCGGCTGTGATTTTTTCTCTTTTTACTAAAGTTACTGTTACATCAAAAGCAGTCTCATTAACCTAACTAACGCTTTCTAGAAACTTTCCCCTAACTGATGAAGCATGACTCCGCAGCACTACAACGTTGACTCAGCACCAAACGCCTCCTCTGTGCCCCCTTAGGTAGGCTTAGCTTTCGCGTGAAGCCTCTACTCCTCCTTAATCTCCCACTCCTTAATCTCCCACACTGTTGAATCTCCTGCTTCTGCCTTTGGTACGTGCACAGTGAAGGGGGCTGGCTCTCAGCTTCCCCCTCCAAAAGTGATGGGTGACCAGCTTGCTCAGTCGTGGGAACCTGTGGGGCACCTGGCTGGGAAAGGTCAAGTGAAACAGGCGGTGCCTCCACTGAGAGTAAAAGGGAGGGGCGTCTAAGGGCACAGTCATCAAAAGGGCAGTCTCTGCCAGCTCTGGTTGCACACCTGCAGGGGGGGCAGGATCAGGAGGAGTCGAAGTGTCAGTGACTGGGACTTGCATGCCCTGAGGATAATCTCTGCTGCTTGTCCCCTCTCCCAGCTTGTCTTCCAGTCCTCAACATCTTCGTCCGGTGCCTCGAAACCTCCCCCTCCACCCTGGGGCACAACAAATTGGGTCTTTCCTAACCCATAACTGCCCAATATGTCTAGGAAGAAGCCCAGCCTAAATATCTTCTTCTCCATCGCTCTCATCCATTGGCTAACAACAGAGTGTGAAGGCAACAAGGAGAGATAAGTAGCAGGAGCTGCTGAAAAGTGTAAAAATAACCACAATTTCCGGGTATTTTTGGGTGGGTGGGGGTGTACTTTTGCAAAAGTGACCTGAGGGGTTTTTTTTCTTTTTGAAATGTCAAACATAGCTAAGACACTGCTCTAAGTAGTAGCTTGGCTACATTCAGTAGCCCAGCTGTCAGTTCTTTTGATAATGTGGGTAGAATCCCATCCCTACCCCCTAAAGTGCCAAGAAAGATGGGTCAAATGCTTTGTACCCACACTAACATAGTTACATATTCCAATGTATAGGATGAAATTGCCTGCGCAATGTGTTAAAATATTTATTTATTTGCTTATATCCTACCTTTTCACTTACCAGAATAGCACTCAAGGTGGCTAATAACACTCAAAATACAATGAAACAATAATCAATTACTAGCTATCACTAGCAACCCCCTACAACCTAGAAGCAGCATAAGAGATAATTTATATGTGAAAAAGAAAGCAATCTCCTTTGTACAACAATGAAGGAGGGGAGGGGGCACAAAAAATGCAAGTATCTGAACAGTCACATGTATTTCTTAATGCTTATTTTGTATGCTTATTAAAGATTCAAGAACAAAGAGGTAAATTGAATTTTTGTACTTGCCTATTTGAGAATGTTACATAATGTTCACAAACGGGAGAACTCAGAATTCACACAGGAACCTCTACACTGTGTTTTTGCTTTACTATTTATTTTAAGGGGGGGGATGTGATGATCCTGTATGTGAATGTAATGTAAATATGGTAAGTGCAGGTTTATTATAGGAAATATGGTAAGTGGAGTGAATGAGAAGGGGGAGTACATGGGCTGTAGAATGCTGGATGATGATTGGCTGTGTGTTTGAATGGCTGAAAGTATAAATGAGAGGATGACAGTTGAGTGGTGGTGGGAGTCGTTGGATGGTGAGTGTTGGACAGGGTAGTTGTGGACAGGGAGGTTGATGTGGAGAGTAAGATGTGGCTGTTGAGAGATTGGATTGTGAGTTCTGAGGCAAATAGTAGGAATTAGGAACATAAGAGAAACATATATGAAACCATATGCTTGTCAATGAAATCTATAAGTAATCTTGTTATTCTTAGTGTTATCAATAAATATTTTCTTGGTTTACTTAAAGCCTGATTCCTCAGCTTGGGTGCACTGACCAGGGGGAGGCAGAGTAACCAAGGCTGAAGAAGAAACAGTATTGAATGGTGGCAGCGGTGAAGGAAGAGATATTGTATCAACATCCAATACCACAGAGCAACCCAGAGCTGTGAGCTTCATAGGCAAGAGGCTTCAGGGGGGTTGAGAATTACCTATACACACAGACACAAGGTATCAAAATAACCAGGAAGAGACTAAGGCACAGTCTAGAGGTTATATTGGATACACAGAGTGTTGGGTAGTGTGGCCTAGCAAGGGGATCTTTTGAGATCTGTGCTAGAGCGGAGAGAGGTAAAAGTAAACACGACATTCCTGACTGCTGGTAGCCACGAGTGAGAGCGACACAGGTGGTGCCAGGGAAGGACGTCACAGCTAATAACACTCAAAATACAATGAAACAATAATCAATTACTAGCTATCACTAGCAACCCCCTACAACCTAGAAGCAGCATAAGAGATAATTTATATGTGAAAAAGAAAGCAATCTCCTTTGTACAAGAATGAAGGAGGGGAGGGGGCACAAAAAAGGCAAGTATCTGAACAGTCATGTATTTCTTAATGCTTATTTTGTATGCTTATTAAAGATTCAAGGACAAAGAGGTAAATTGAATTTTTGTACTTGCCTATTTGAGAATGTTACATAATGTTCACAAACAGGAGAACTCAGAATTCACAGAGGAACCTCTTCCTTAAGCCTCTTACACGTGGCTTAACTACACTGTGATCCTAAATTTCCTGAGGTGAAATATGTTAGCACATTTTTTGCTTTACTATTTGTGTTGAATGGGGAGGGAGGGGAGAGAGTGCTTCAAGCTTTAACAGAACAGTTTTTTGCCATTAGTTTGCCCACAGGCTGTATTTTTGTGGATTACAAATAATTTAGTGACATGACATCTAATTCTAGTAACATCTAATTCCTTCCCAACTGATTGGTTTAAAGATGACTGTATCCGTCATGTAATCTAAGGTTGGTTTGGTGGGTTACATTTTAGACCTGAGTTTATCTTCTTGTTAGATAACACCTGATGGGATGCCTGTTTTTTTAATGCTTTTCCTCTAAAGTAATTACCAGATTGATAAATTGTTTGTGTCAGATTTATAATGTTGTTAATATCAGATGTCTATGTCTTTGATGGTGAGGAATTCTTGGCAGCATTCCCACTGTCTGAGAAAATTTTAATGTTAGCTCTTAAAGTTTAGAAAGGTGAAATACATTGCTGTACTGGAGAGAGATGGCATATTAGCTATATATAAAAATAGATGCATTTTTGGTATACAACAAATTGCATCACCTTCTACTCACGATGAGCTCCAAAACAGCAATTTACTTCTCTGGAAAGCCTCACAGTTCCTAATACTGTATATACTCACACTTGAAAATGTCATCATTACCCATCCATCAACTCTAGTGAAGTTATGAAACTTCATTTCTCCAGAGGCCTTGACATTACATTTCTCACTGTTTGTTCTGCTTGTCAGCACTTTATGTCACTAATGGACAAGCACTCAGGTCCAAAAATCCCAATTTTCCCCCCTTGATGGAGGTACTTTTCACATTCAATCATCTACTTGTATATAGCCCATAATATGTCTGTGGGTATACAGCCAAATCAAGGTAATAGGCTCTGTCGGGCTTGACTTGAAGAATGGTATTGGCTGTTAACGGCCATCATTGTTGGGCTTTACTCAGTCAAAACCTGATTTTATTGTCTCTCTCAAGGTATGAGTTGAATCTCCGTTGGGCTTTCAGAACACTGCAGCAAAAGCAGCACCTATTAATTTATTTTATGTACAGTAAGAGAATGTTTATTAGAATCAAGGTGAAATAACCTCATTATTTTTAATTAACTACAAGTATAAAGCCAACTCTCAAAGGAATGGAGCTGAGGGGATATACTGTAAGTACGTGGGAGGGGGAGTCCATCCCGTATGATAGGTAATATGAGTTTTATATTAATAACAATAATTGGCAATAATTTGTCCAGAAGTTATAAAGACCTTTTTTTGCACCACCTGTCCTAGATGCCACCTGAAACCTGCACAGCATCCACTAGAATCTAATCTAATTAAGGCTTCAGTCCTAATTCCACTTACTTGGGAGTAAGCCCCAATGAACTCAATAGGACTTAGACATGGATAAGATTGTAATGTAAGTCTATAAACTTCTCCTAAGGTCTGTCTTAAAACTGTAACCAAATGCAGAATTTGTGGCTTCAGTGGTCTCTAGGTAGCTTACAACAGATTTAAAAACATACAATATAAAACAGAATTTTAAAACATACAATATAACACAAATTTAAAAACATACAATATAAAAACTTAAAATCCAAATGAAAGAAATTAACTAAAACAGCACACCTCAAAGGCCAAAGGCTGAGTAAAAAGGAAGGTTTTTGCCTGGTGCCTAAATATGGATAAGGAAGGCACCAGGTGTGCCTTCCTTGGAAGAGCATTCCACAGCCAGCTGAAAAGGCTCATTCTCAAGTTGCCACCCCCCAAGCTTCCTGTGTATCATTAGAGTAGCAGTATCATTAGAGAACTTAAATGAATTTGCTTGTCAAATATTTCACCAGATATTCACCAGTTATTTGATATTTCTGTATGACAGCTGATGATGTTTAAAATCAAATTTCAAAGTAAATTTTCAAAGACCGAAATCAGCATTAGCAGTACTGAAAATCTGACAAATGAATGACATTGAGAATTTGACTTTATTGATAGCTAATACTTTCAAATTTACTAGTATATGATAGTTGGCATATGATATCTGACAGTATTTGGGATTTTCAACATATCAAAATAAAAACAAGAGATGCCAACAAATTAAAGATTTGAATTCTGTATTTTGAGGAAAACATTTTACAACCAAATTTTAAGTGTCAAAATGCTAAACATTTAACAAGTTTCAGTTTTAATTAAGGGAATTACACAGCAAGTAGCAACATGGAAAGAAACAACATAATATTATTCCAAAGCATACACTACTATAGTACAGTGTGCATCCTCTCCTCATGTCTGACCCTAGAACACTTTTTCCAAATAGTTCTAGCCCTGGTCACACACACCAAGGCTCAGCCTTCACGCATACAAAAAACACATGTACAGCAGGGGATGGCAGTCTCCACCCTCCACTGTATATACGTCTGTGGGAACATGTGTGGACACCTATGTGGTGCTTCAAGTGATAAGGTACCCTGATAAAGCAGGGTTCGCAATGATTATTTTTATTAACTCAACCACTGAGCCCATCCTTCCTCTGAAAGGAGCACAGGGTGGCAACAGCAAAACAGTAAAACAATGCAATTGAAAATAAAATAAACAAAAGCCTTTAAAAACCATCTAAACACACTAGGAACATTAAAACATTGCATTAAAACTAAAAACATTGCATGGAGTGCTTCTATAACAGGACAAAGCCCTAACTCTCTGCCCCTTGTTTTTTCATCACCATTAGTAGTAGTAGTATTTTGCCGGTTTTCACACCGCAGTATAAAAATCTCAAACTGACTTATGTAATCAAAACTGAAATAACAAAACAATAACATTAAAACCAAAACCAAATATAAAAACGCAGAAATAAGACCTAAAGTGCTTAGCCTTAAGAATACCAAGTCATGTAGAATCAGCTGGCTTCTCGTCCCTCTGTTGCATGTTTTATTTCCATCACCTCTCAATCAACAGTTTCACAGATCACTGAAAGATCTTATAAGTTGAACCGAGTGAATTCCTCTGTCCGATGAACTTAAACTTATTTATGTATTTGTTTGCATGTAGGCATTGATTGCCCATCCTTTGCTATGCAGTCCCAGGGCAGCTTACACACATCTCAGTACAATTAAACCATGCAATACATAAACATTAAATGGGAAGATATTCTGAACTCATTTTCCACCCCTGTGCAAAACGATACATCTTGACTTGACATCAAAATCTATACAGTGTCAAAGCTAAACATACTTTAGAGGGGAGACCATTCCACAAACACAGTTATGTGAAGCATTTGTCTGTGCTAAACGTTTCTTGCTCCTTTCTCCAGTGAAATATATAATGACTGGCAAGAGTAAATGTTGCATTCAGCATTCTCACTACCTTATATGACAGGATGGGGAACCTTCTCATCCCTGCTGTATAACAATGGTAACTATTGTAATCAAGTAGTTTTGTAACAGTTAAGAATATGATGATTTCTAAGGGGCACTTGGATATCACATTGCCCCCACACTCACTAATAAGAATAGCGAGACAAGGCATTGGACTGAATATTATATTTATTAAAATATAACAATATGCAAATTAGAATGGAACCAATTAACCAAATTGAAAATATGGGCAGGTAAGGAATACACTTCTTCTGGTAGGGAAGATTCCCTCCAGACAACTGGGCAAGTACTGCAGTGAATAGCTGTGACTCCCTAGCCAAGGATGTGGAATAACTCTTCCCCTTTGCTAAGTCAGCCTTGGGCATGAATCCCCATGCATACCCTGGCCCCGCTGTATTTGCATTCATCCCAATGTGCATGAGGGTCCACAGGCTCATCCCCCAGTTCACCCCAGACCTGAATGCATGGCAGCTTCCTGAAGGGTGTCCCTTACCCAATAATGCCTTAGTATACTTAATTATTACCCCCAATTTCCTCACCTCCCCGAACTCAATGCCATAACAGGCCATAAGCCACTCCTTTCCCTAAAGCCAAATGAATTAGACCCAACAGTATGAAGTAGGCAAAAAAGAAGGGCCCCAACAAAGGGGGCCAAACTAAAAAATTCCTACTTCTCCCCAATACGGCAACTCATACTGCATATAGGGAGGGAGGGCACAAACAAAACACAACAAGGAGGTGTTGGGGGTGGAGCAGGCTTTTAAACCCTGTTGCATCCCTCCTTCATAGGCTAAAGGACATCACATGTCCCTTCCTTCAGGGCCTCTGAGAGGAATTTTATCAGGGGGTACAAAGTTTCTTTTGGGACCCTTCCCTTCTCCATTAGTCATTCTGTTTTTATCCACTACAGTTTTATGCCATGAGCTGTAGCCTGTAAGGTCAAAAAGAGTATGGAAGACGAGAGAGGGGTGAAGTGGAGCGCTCTGTTAATTTTCTGCATTTAAGGCCTTATGCTCTTATACTTCCTCCACGATAAATATAAATAAATATAAATAAAATAAAAGAGGATCAGAGATAAGAAAGCACATTTGATTTGAACATCTTTGTTTATGCTACAATACAGATGAGAAAGAATTTACATTGAAACAAGGTAGGTAAACTTACTATTTAATTTAAAAAAAGAGCTTTCCTGGCCTTTTTTTTGAAAAATTTTGAATCACAGCATGAAAATGAATTGTTCTGGCAATGTTTGATTCAATACTTAGCCTGGCCAAATCCACAAGACGTTCCTGAGACATTGTAGACCTTAAATAATTCTTAATTAGCTTAAGTTTGCTAAATGATCTCTCTCCAGAAGCTACTGTTGCTGGAATTGTTAATAGTATTCTTAAGCTAACACAAACATTTGGAAACAGGTCACCAAGTCTGTACTCTGTTAACAAGTTTAACAGATCTAATGGCTTTAACTGTGCATTTACAAAATTTGCTTTATGTACTGAGGGTAAATGTTGCATTTCTTTTCCAAAATCATCACCATTAAGGTCAGCATGTTATTGCTCTGATAAAGATAAAGCTTTTCTCTCCACATCACTTTCGGACATGGTGAGATATTTCCACAAGAAATCAAATTTTTCTGCCAACTGCTTAACAGCATTGAAGCAGACAGTTAATCCTGCTATAACATTGTCTACCAAAACGTAAAACACACTTTCTGAAGTAGGCCTCTTCTGGAGTATCATCTGTGTCATTCATTTCTTCCAAGTTAGCATCAGGTGTGCTGCCGTCATGTTGCCTTGCCCTCTTGCGCCTAACTCCATCACATCTACGGGAGAGTTTTATTTCTATATTTAGGTTTGATGCAACCAATTTGGCTTCATTCCACATGCATTTCCAGTTCTTTCGAAGTTTTGTCAGCTCTGTGAGGAGAGTTTCTATGTTTGCTACTTCAACATCCAGTGTGGCATCTCTTGCGTGGATGACCTTGTTGCAAATATCTATGCCAGCTAATATTTTGAACCACATGGCTGACATTAACACACAGACAAAAGATGTCACATATAATAAAACTCCATGGACTTCATTTCTTGTTTTGGCCGTCAAATTTAGTTCTAGGAGGTCTTCCAGTGCTAATTTAATGCCAGACAAGTGAGCTGCAAAAGGCTTTACACATTCAACACGATCTGACCATCTTGTTTCAGACATACCATGAAGAGAACAACCAATACGGTTTTGTAGTAATTCCCACCGCTTAGCACTGAAACTGAACAGGTGGTACACAGTTTGAATTGTTCTGAAAAAGGATATTGCTTCAGGTATGCATTCAGCAGCATCATTTCCACATAAGTTGAGTGTGTGACAACCGCAAGGTGAAAAAATTGCTGTTGAGCATTGTTCTTGTATTTTTGCTTGTTCGCAGTTGTATTTTCCGGCCATATTTGCCACATTATCGTAGCCTTGAGCTCTACAATCACTGAGAGGAACAGCATGTTCTTTCAATGTATCAGTTATCAACTGAGCAATTTCTTCCCCTCTTTTGTTGCTACAATCTGCAAACTTGAGAAATCTTTCTTGAATCTCATACTGCGTTTCTTTTAAAAGTACGTATCTCAAAAGAAATGTTGTTAGTTCAATATGGGAAGAATCTGGTGTGGAACCTACAATTATTGCAAAGTACTTTGCAGATTGCCTCTCAAGCAAAATGTGTTGTTTCACAAGATTCGAGCATTCTGCAATAAATTCATTTTGTGAGTTGGGACAGATAATGAACTTGAAGCTGCTCACCCCTTTTCTGTGACTCCTCTACACTTAGCACATGTTCCTGAAGGATGGGGTCCCATCTGGAGAGCAGTTCAGTGAGTCCTAAAAAGTTTCCATTGTTTGAATCACCAATTCGATGGGATGAACCAGTAAATGCTAGACCATGTTCTTCCAAGAAGAGTACAACATCGATGATGCGCTTTAAAAGGTTGTACCATTTCACAGCTTCAGTTTTGATTGACGCTTCTAAGATGATGTCAACTCCTGTCCCAGACAGCAGGCGCCTTTCTAGTTCTCGCCAAGCTAGGTAACATTCTCTGTGACTATTGCCTTTTTCATGTTTTGGGATCCTGTAGGAAAGTTTCCGCCACTTCCCATTAGAATCCCAGCCTTCAGCAGATACCAGTGCAGACTTAGACACAGAAGTGCTAGTCTTGACTGTCTTGTGCCAAAATAATCGACATGGAAAGCAATATAAAGCTTGTTTCTGTTGACTCCAGACAAGCCAGTCTCTTACATGTAGTTCTCCATTAGTGCTTTGAAATTTCAATATGCTTTCTGGGAACACTTGATTGCAAGTGTCTTTGGGGAATGTTTTAGGCAGAGGGATGTGACCGTTCATAACATACTTTTCTATTTCCTTTTGAGATGGAAACTTGGTTGTGATACATCCAATGTCAAGGCCTACATTATGATTACTCCTCTCATCTTCCAAATTCACTTCCATGTGCGTCTGTATGTCTGTTTCTTTCTGTTTTCCATTTTCATTTTCTGCATCTGCCCCTTCATCAAAATACTGTTCATGATTACCCAAATCAACTGCTCCTTGTTTGGGGATGAGCTTTCCAACAGTTTCTTCTTGCTCCAATTCTGTAGGTGAGTTCAATGAAAAATTTTTGAAGTCGCACTTAATCCAAATTGAAAGAGCGTTTGTTGACCCCTTTTTTCATTTTCCTCTCGTTCTTTCTTGTCTTTTCTTTTCTGGGCTCCTGTTTTGTGAGAATACATTTTGGAGAGATGATTTTCTCATCATGATAGGGTTTAAAGGTTCACATTGCTTACCTTATATGAGCCCTCAAACCGCATTTTTCCTTTCATGCTAAAGGGGAAGGGTTAATCTAGCTTCCTAATGACCACACCCTCTTAAGGTCAAAGTATCTCTTCCTCTTGTTACCTTGGTCACCGAGCATGCTCAGTTTCTTCCAGAGTAAGTTTCATAAAAATTGAAAAAAATCCTCAAGTTTGATTATTTGTATTTTCAGAATCCAACAGAAATACAAATATTTGTTTGAACAATGTTATGCTTTTTTGCACAAGTTAGGGGGGGAGAGGGAAAAAAGCACCATTTGTAGCAGACTTGCAGAATGGGAGCCAGCAGAAAATGACATAACAAAGGGAGGAAAAGGGAGCTCCCCTCCTTTGGCTCCTGGGTCCCCTTTTTGACCCCAGGCCCAGGTAAGATGTACCCCCTGCACCCCCCTCTCATGGGCCCTGCCTTCCCTCTCACCCCTTCCCTTCAGGAGTCACCTTCTCAAGTCTTCTTCCTAGAGGAGGGGTGAGGGCAAATCTGTCCCCACGCAACAGAGGAAATATTGTTGTTCAGAAATCACATATTTTTACAGAACTGTAACCAGCACAATTGAGCATATACAGTTGTGTTTTATTTTTCTCTATGATTAATTGAATTCTCTATGATAAACTGTGATGGTAAAAAGAATATCCAGAACAGAGAAGATGCATATCTGTTAATTTACAATGGTGTTTAATAAGATTGTTATTATTCTCCCTTTGGGGAAAAAGAAATGAAAGACACCTTCTATAGAAAAATGCTTCCTATGTATTTTGCCCCATTTTTACATAGCAACCACATTAAATCAGTGAAGTGTTACCTTATTTTGCAGCTTCCAGTGTCTACATTCACAACAATAGAAAATATTACTATAGTTCTCAGACTTTCTTAGCCTGCTTCCATCTTGTGTTAAACTTAAAAGAAAAACAGAACATATTTCCTGCATGAAGTTTCACTTTCAGACTCCAGTCAGCAGGATATAGGATTTCCCCAAGTGCCAACCCCAAAGAATCTGCCAGCTTCCACAGCTCAGTGCATGCAGTACTTAATCCTGATTTGTGAGACATACATTTCAGCCTTGGCAGATTAGAGAATAGGATGTAGGGTGGGGAGGAAAAACTGCTGACTGTGAACACAGGATTTCAAACTGTCAGGGGAAGACCTTCCTACTGGAAGAGTAAGCATAATTCTCAATGGTACTTTTCTGTATAGAAAAAATAAATGCTGACAAGAGTCATTAACTGAATGTTGCTGTTCTCAAAATCATAAATATTCAATATCTTGGCTCTAAATAAGCAAATGGCTGCTTCCAAGGCTTGTCAGGACTTTTCTAACAATGTGACTTCATAAGACCCACAATATGCTGCCTTAACATCAGCCTTTCCCAAGCTGGTGCTTTCTAGATGTTTTGGACTACAACTTCCATCATTGTGAGTCAGCATTAGCTGTGCTGCCTAGAGCAGAAAGGAGCTGTAGCTGAAAACAACTGGAGGGCTGCTTTACATGGCTAGACCTTTCCCTAGTTTATTTCTGCTATGTTGTAAAGCAGGGCTATGGGAGCTGTAGCTTTCCAGTTATTGATGGACTACAACTCATATCACCTGTGCTGGCTGGGGTAATGGAAGATGGGAGTTCAACAACATCTGGAGGGCCACAAGCTCCCCACCATTGTAACAAGGCTTTCTGATTCCTTGAGGCTTTTCTCACATTGCTCCATTTCCCTGAAGAGCAACACACGTGAATTTGTAGTAAAAATTCCCTTCAATTCTGCTTGTTACTGTTGCTTGAGCAGAAGTGAGCATTTCTGAGTTAGAGAACAAATAGAGATAGCCTGGACTCAAGGCAGTGGTCAACTTTGTTTTTTCTTTTCTTTTTTTAAAAAGTTAGGCTTGATTGACACTTCATAATCTTATTTAGTACTTTTAGGATAATATAAATTAGGCCGACAAGCCAATTGGAATAAGAGGTGGAAGACCGTAGGAAGTAGCTGGAGATAGGCCAAGTCAGAGATAATCTACAGCTCAAATGAGGAACAAACACCTGTTAGTCTGGGATTTGTGCCAGGCTAATTATGATTAAATGTATGGTTAAAAAGTGTAAATCTGTTATCTGAAGATCGTTTGCAATTTTGGTAGTTTGTTTTGTCAAATACCTTTTAAAAATATTGCTAGCTTGGTTAAAAAAAGAAGAAAACAAGCCAGAAGAAAATAAAGCTTCCCTTCAGCCTGGCCAGCTGCACTAAATGTAGAATCATAGAATAGTAGAGTTGGAAGGGGCCTATAAGGCCATCAAGTCCAACCCCCTGCTCAATGCAGGAATCCAAATTAAAGCATTCCCGACAGATGGCTGTCCAGCTGCCTCTTGAATGCCTCCAGTGTTGGAGAGCCCACCACCTTTCTAGGTAATTGGTTCCATTGTTGTATGGCTCTAACAGTTAGGAAGTTTTTCCTGATGTCCAGTTGAAATCTGGCTTCCTGCAACTTGAGCCCATTATCCCGTGTCCTGCACTCTGGGACAATCGAGAAGAGATCCCGGCCCTCCTCTGTGTGACAACCTTTCATGTACTTGAAGAGTGCTATCATATCTCCCCTCAGTCTTCTCTTCTCCAGGCTAAACATGCCCAGTTCTTTCAGTCTCCGCTCATAGGACTTTGTTTCCAGTCCCCTGATCATCCTTGTTGCCCTCCTCTGAACCTGTTCCAGTTTATCTGCATCCTTCTTGAAGTGCGGAGGCCAGAATTGGACACAGTACTCAAGATGAGGTCTAACAAGTGCTGAATAGATAGGAACTAATACTTCACGCGATTTGGAAACTATACTTCTGTTAATACAGCCTAATATAACATTTGCTTTTTTTGCAGCCACATCACACTGTTGGCTCATATTCAGCTTGTGATCAACAACAATTCCAAGATTCTTCTCACATGTCGTATTGCTGAGCCAAGTATCCCCCATCTTATAACTATGCATTTGGTTTCTTTTTCCTAGGTGTAGACTTTGCATTTATCCCTGTTGAATTTCATTCTGTTGTTTTCAGCCCAATGCTCCAGCCTATCAAGGTCCCTTTGAATTTTGTTTCTATCTTCCACAGTATTTAGCTGTTCCCCCCAATTTTGTATCATCTGCAAATCTGATAAACATGCTGTGTACCTCCTCATCCAAGTCGTTAATAAAAATGTTGAAGAGTGTGGGGCCCAGAACCAAGCCCTGTGGTACCCCACTTGTTACTTCCGCCCAGTTTCAGAAGGAACCATTGATAAGCACTCTTTGAGTACGATTCTGGAGCCAACTGTGGATCCACCTAATAGTTGTTCCATCCAGCCCACATTTAGCTAGCTTGCTAATCAGAATATCATGGGGCACTTTGTCAAAAGCTTTGCTGAAGTCGAGATATATTATGGCCACAGCATTCCCACAGTCTACAAGGGAGGTTACCCAGCCAAAAAATGAGATGAGATTAGTTTGGCAGGATTTGTTCTTCATAAATCCATGTTGGCTCCTAGTAATCACTGCATTGTTTTCAAGGTGCTTACAGATTGAGTGCTTTATAATCTGCTGCAGAGTTTTTCCAGGGATTGATGTTAGGCTGACTGGTCTATAGTTCCCCGGTTCCTCCTTTTTGCCCTCTTTGAAGATAGGGACATTAGCTCTCTTCCAGTCATCCAGCACTTCACCAGTCCTCCATGATTTTGCAAAGATAATAGAGAGCGGTTCTGAGAGTTCTTCAACCAGTTCCTTCAATACTCTAGGATGCAGTTTATTGGGCCCTGCCGATCTGAACTCGTTCAAAGTGATTAGGTATTCCTTGACCATTTGTCTATCAATCTCAAGCTCAAATCCTGCCCCTTCTACTTCATGTTTCCCAGAGGGTCATAGACCCTTTTTTTGGGAGAAGACTGAGCCAAATTAGGAATGGAGCACTTCTGCCTTTTCTTTGTCATCTGTTATCATTATGCCATCCTCATTGAGTAGCTGCGCCACCGTTTCTTTTCTCTGTCTTTTACTATGGACATACCTGAAGAAAGCTTTTTTGTTGCTTTTGGCATCCATTGCTAACCTCAGCTCATTCTCAGCTTTAGACTTCCTGACACCATCCCTGCAATTCCGTGATACCTGCCTGTACTCTTCCTTTGTGGCCTGGCCTTCTTTCCACTTCCTGTATGTGTTCTTTTTTGTTTTCAGGTCATCTCTAAGCTTTTTGTGAAGCCACATTGGCTTCTTCTGTTGTTCCCCCCCCTTTTTTTCCTAGTTGGAATTGCTTGCCATTGCACTTTTAGAATTTCCTTTTTTAGAAACTCCCACCCATCTTGGACTCCTTTTCTCTTTAGGGTTGCTTGCCATGGAACCTTACTTACTATTGTTCTGAGTTTATTAAAATCAGCTTTCCTGAAGTCCAGGGTGCACATATGGCTACTCTCAGCTTTTGCTTCTATTAAAATCAAGTTCAAGTATGGTGTGGTCACTTCTCCCCAGAGTTCCCATAACTGCCACTTCATCCACCAAATCATCTCTATTGGTTAGAATCAAGTCCAGGATAGCTGATCCTCTGGTTGCTTCCTCCACTTTCTGTAGGAGAAAGTTATCTCTAACACAAGTCAGGAATTTCTTGGAGGGGCAGTGTTTGGCAGAATTTGTCTCCCAACAGATAATGGGATAATTGAAATCACCCATTACTACTACATCATGCCTCCTCGAAACATTGGCGATTTGCTTTTCAAAAGTTACATTCTCGTCTTCTCTTTGATTCAGTGCACTTTCTTGCACAGGCCTTTTTGGGGTGGTGGTGAAATAAGTTATATGGTTTAATGGTATTGAGCTGTATGTAACCTGTCTTGGGATCATATGGTGAATGGCAGGCTATAAATGCCTATAAATAAATAAATTTGGTACCATTGACAGCAGTGGCACCATTGACAGCAGTTCCACTTTTGAGTTGTTTCAGTTTTCTTGGTGACATGTCACCTCCATCTCACCTGAGATGCCTTACCCACACATCTTCACATTCTCTCTCTAATCTAGTGGTAATATTTTCCCACATCCACCACTGGTCCTTCTGCCAGAGTTGTAACAAAAGGAAAACTCATCAATGAGTCAATAGCCAATTAACTAAGGACACAAGAACATCTCTGAACTCACCTGGAAAGGTGGTTGAAGCTTTGTATTTTTTTATTTACTATTAAAGTTTACATACTACTTAATCTTAAAATATGTAAGATGTAAACATAAAACATTGAGGGCAATATCCATTATTAGTCATAATCAGAGAAGGCTCATTGAAATCAATGGAATTAAATAGCCTAAGTCCATTGATTTCGAAGAATCTACTCCTGAATATGACTTAGTGGATATCAGCCACATAAAACATTCTAAATTCAACAAAATAAAAATTTAAAAACTACTAATAAAGATTGCACATGGCTGAGCCATACATTAGGGAAAGCCTGAGAGAAAAAATCTTTAGCAGGCTTCTAAACCTCAATATGCTTAGTGTTTGCTTAATTTCAGTTGGAAGGGAATTCCATAGAGTTGGTGCTGCCACACTAAATGCCCTACTCCTAATGGTCAAATAATGGAGAACATGCAACACTGTCCCTCTCCTAAATATCTTAGTGATCAGGCAGGGATATATGGGGTAAAGCAATCCCTCAAGGCTGCCATGTTCTGCCCTAGCTGCAGTTTCCAGACAGATCTTAAGCTAGCCCCACACACAGTGTATTGCAGTAATCCAATCTCAAGGTACCAATGCCAGGACCACTGTGGCCCAGCTACCCTAGTCTTGGAATGGCCATAGCTGTCTGTCTCCTGGACATGAGAACCACTCACTCATAGTGCCTCCATCTTGCCAGGATTCAACATCAGTTTCTTGGCCCTCATCCAGCCCACGACAGCATCCAGACACCAGTTCAGGTCTTGCACAGCAACACCTGATTCAGATATTATCTGAATTCGGTCCCAGGCTATGCACTGAAGGCACATGAGGCCAGCAGGGTCAGGTCTGGTCAGTGCCTGGATGGGAGACTGCCTGGGAACTATATGTAAGCTGCCTTGGGTTTCTATCATGAAAAAGAAAGGTGGGGTATAAACGTAATAAATAAATAATAAAATAAATAAATAAATTATGAAGAGATAGAGCTTGGTGTCATCAGCATACTAGTGACACCCCGCCTCAAATCCCAATGACCGTTCCCAACAATATGTTAACATTAAAATAACATCTATTCCAGTTATTTATTTATTATTTACTACATTTATATGCTATCCAGTAAAAACTTTTTCTGGGAAGCTTACAGTAGCAATAAAATATTAAAATACAATAATCATGTATAAAACAGAACTTTAAAGGTCATAAAAGAGCTGGGAAAATAAAATGGCCTTTGTCTGGCACCAAAATGACCCCAAAGTAGAAACCTGGCACACCTTTCTAGGAGTGCATTTTGCAACTACCACCAAAAAGGCCCTCTTCCCAGTAGACTAGTAAAGGTGCACTAATGGGACATCATTTGATTCAATAAGTTTGTTTCCTGTGTTTTTAACTTGGTAGGCTTTTGACTCTGTTACACAACTACTCGGTGTATTTGATGTATTGTATTATTATTATTATTTATTAAATTTATATACCGCCCAACTAGCAATAGCTCTCTGGGCGGTATAACATTAATGTTTCTGCAAATGGAAATAGAGTATTGCTGCCCTTTACCAAACAAGCAGAAATCTTTTAATACAAACCAATTAAATGAGTATGGGGAAAAAATGATTACAGAGAACAGCAACAAATCTATACTTGGGCACCCAAAATCGTACCCTTTAAATATAACCCATGACGTTCAATGCAAGCCAGATTTACAATATCACTATTTAAAGCATTTTAAATAGGTGGGCACAAAATTGTTTTCTCTGAGTACATAAAGTCCAAATTAATGATCACTCATTTCCACATTGACTCTATAATATCAAATTATCTGTCATTACACATTTTCTTATAATCTTTGCTATGATTTGGATTTGGAGAATAGAATCCATATTAATCAATACCTATCAGGAATCTGCATTGTTGCACAGATTTTGTTCCCATTTTCAAATACAGTATTATTACTTGAGTTACACGAGCAAGCTGACCAGCCCATACTCAGATTTCATGTTGGTTATGTGGCTACATAAATTTTAATTAGGAATCTGTGTTAAGTGTTTGTGCAACCACAGTATAAGCAAAATAACAATTAAATATCTGTTAATGCAATTACAGTCCAACTATCTACTTAAATTAGACAAATTAGTCATTATTAGAAAAAGTGGAACTTCTGTAAAACCAGGACAAAAACCTCACTCATAGGTTTTGGAAGTTTCTGAATACAAGACTGAGTTGCACAGATCTTTAGGCTTTGAGTGAAAACTAGGGTTGCCAGGTGTCTGTGTTTTGCCTGGATACACTGGGTTTTTTAGGTTGTCTGTGGGTCTCCAGGTGAGTCTCCTTAATATCAAGTCTTTTTGCATTCATTTTTAAAGAAAAATTAAGTTTCTAGGTGGTCTGGTTCAAAAGATATAAATGAGAATATCAGGCCCCCCCAGCAACTTCTGTTAGCACTGGCTGCTCTAATCCCTGCCCATTCATGATTTCAGCCAGTAAGTGAAGTCAGGGTTGTGACTGACAAGATTTGTTGTCCCCTGGCAATACCTAAACCCCATTTCAAGTTCTAAGAAGAGTTTCCTTTTCCTGCTTGTCTCACATCAGGAATTCAGTGAATTTATAGCTTTCAGCAGCATCAAGAGTACTTTCTCTGTACAGGATTGAGCCTTGCTTCTGAGTAAACATGCATAGGATTGCACTACAACAGAAGATCACAGCAGGATCTTGGTGGGCATACACCATAAACAATTTTAGTTATAATTATAGTAAAAGTGTGCATGCAGGGTTTTTTAATTACTTGCAGAAAAATGGCATATTATACATTTTATCTTTCAAATAATTTTTGAACAGAAGTTTCAAAAAGTGCACATGCTAAAGTTTTATAGTTTTCTAATTAAGGAATCAAACAAGTTTAAATTTTACCGGACTGTTGAAGAGGGCAGTTTATTTGTCTTATTCATAACCTGTTTTGGAAACCTTCCCAATATGAAGCTTTTCTGGGAGTAAAGCTGCAATGCTAATTCCACATTCCTGGGAGTAAACCCCATTGAATTCAGTAGCACTTACTTTTGAGTAGACATGGTTAGGATTGTGCTGAAAATCAATGGGAGTTTTGAGTGAACATAGAAAAGGATTGTGTAGGGTTGTCAGGCTCAGGGCCTGAGAATGATTCTGTATCTTTAAGAGAAGAGAAAATTCAGCCAAGTGCAAGTTTTTTTGCAACATTGTAATGGGAAAAACCACAAGCTGGAATTCTCCCTTCCCCCTGCACAACTTTTAAAGATACAGAAGACCTCTTGGTTGCCAGGCCCAGCCTCCAAGAGGTCTTCTGTATCTTTAAAAGTTGTGCAGGGGGAAGGGAGAATTTCACCTTGTGGTTTTTCCCATTATAGTGTTGCAAGAAAACCTGCACTTGGCTGAATTTTCTCTTCTCTTAAAGATACAGAATCATTCTCAGGCCCTGAGCCTGGCAACCCTAGTTGGAAAGTCCTTTTGTGCTGAAACCATTTTAGCGAAGTTTTAATCGGAGTCCAAGTTATAATTGAAAATCTTTGGTCTGATCTTGCATTAAAAGACTAACTAGCTAAAATACGGTACCCTCCTCAGTATCAGCCAGACACCTTTCCTGCTGCAAAACAGAAAATTCCAACCTTGAATGAAGGCAATACTCACATAGTTCTCCCTGTGATAACTAGGTACTATTCATTTCCACACCCCCTACCACAAAGAACTGGCAAAAGGAAATACAAGTGAACCGCATTTCTATACAGAATCAGATCCTTAGAAAAAGCCAGTCAGCTGTTGATTCTAAGGACTTGAGAGCCCTGGCAAAATTGTACTCCCTCTTCACGCTTTGCTTCACTTACATGATTGAGTGCAACACAAGATAGTTACACAACTCTTCACATGTCAGGAGAATCTGGGCATAATGGTTTACGTAAATTACAAGTGTTATGGCTCCAATATATTGCAAGGATCAGTGCATTTCTGGGAAATTCACATGGCTTATTCTTTTCAGTGTGTGTGCTTTTACTGCTGATATTTTCTTAGATATTGATATATTGAAACTTTAGGTTCAGACATCTCCTTTTAATATGATCTTTCTGATAACTCTATTCTATTTTATAGCTATTGTACACTTGCTGCTCTGAACTTTGTAATTATTCTCATGTATCCTTCTTCGTAATCTCTTTAGATATCAGATGCCTTTTTATCCAGTTTACTACTGGAGATCTTCTCTGGACACTTTTAAAATAAAATACCATCAAGTACCATATAGAATAAAATCATATTCACCTTTCATTCCAATAAAAATTGCTGCTACAACACATAGAGGATCCTGCAAATGTAACTTCAGTAATACGATAAATCATATTAAGTACTCCTCTTAAATATCAGGACAGGCGCCATCTCTGTTATCTTTACGGCGCCTACTGAAGACCTTCCTCTTTCAACAAGCCTTTTAAGAAGAGATTTTATCCTAGTCTGTGTTGGAATTGCTTTTTAATGCGCTTTTAAAGTTTTTTTAAAAAAAGATGTTTTTAAAGATTTTTGTTTTAATATGTTTTTACGGACGCTTTGCTTTAATATATTTTAAAATCTGTTTTTATGATGTTTTAGAGTGTTTTTAGTGCTTTTGTTTGCCTTCCTACTGGACAGGATATAAATAAATAAATAAATAAGTACTGATTAAAATTGGATCAAATGGTTGCTCCTTTTATCTTCCAGCCTTTTGCTTGTCAGTTGTCAACCATAGTCAAAAACATACTTCCAGTACCATACATGTACTGGAAACCAGCACCATCCAGAGTGAAAATCAGAATGATATTGCTTTGAGACATGGAAATTGTTGCATTGCCTGAGTCATAGTTAAATATTTTACATGCAGGGCAGACAGGTGCACCCTGCCTTCTTTCTCCTATAAATAGAAACGAGCAAGGAAGCAGGGCTAATGATCCTCTTTGCATGCTTTCATGATGGGACAAAATGAGGGAGAAATAGCGTATTGTTGAATAGTTCAGGCATGAAACCACATGCATGCATAGGGAAAGAGCATTGCTTGCACCACTGTAATAATACCCTCCCAAATTCTTCTCTAACCTAGACATAGATGACTGGAAAGTGGCAGTGTCTGGCTAGTGAACCCTTGTCCCTGTTGCTTGTCCCCTGTCCTGGGGTCATCTTGGGAGTCAAATTAGGACAACAGATGGGACAAGCCCATCAGGTCTTTTCTCCTTTCTTTGTTTGCAAAACGAAGCTGTTGGCAGGGCCCTCTTCCACTAGGGATCATATCAATGTCATTTTTATGCAAAGATTGTAAGGTTCGTTGTGCAACCCCCTAGAACTCCTTGTTTACAAAGATGCTGGTAGGCTAGTGATGTTAGCAGCAACATCTTCAATTTGCAAGCACACAGTGGGGAAGGCCTCTCCCATCTTCAGAAGGTGCTGCTGCTGCTACTCTCTGTTACTCAGTTGTTGCCACCAAGGTGACATTTTTTCCCCTTGGGATGGGAACTGGGTAGCACGTGTTGTGAATGAAAGAAAACAGCAGCAGCATCTACCAGGCTTCATCCTGAAATATTATTACTATTGCTATTATTATTATCATCATAATCATTATTCCTATTAATATAATTCACACTGCAAAATGCAAGGGCAACAAACAGTTTGTAGGGAAAACTATTAGTTCAACAACTGAACACTGTCTCTGACTACTGGTACATATAAGCCCAGGATTGTTCCAGCCTCTGAAGAGATTGTGCAGGCCCAACTGCTCCTACTGCCTCCTGGCACTATTTCTTCCAGTTCATTCCCATGACCTCCTCATGTTGAGCCTTCTAGGGCCCTGTTCACATGTTACTTTCAACAACTATACAGTCTGTGTACCTGGGTACACAAGTAGCTGGGATGTATACTTGTACAGTTATTCACATATAACATTCAACAAGTGTACAGTCTCTGTTATATACATATTTGCTGCCAGGAAAAGCAAATGGCTTCAACAACACTTATTAATTATGCCATTGAAGCAATTCCCTTTTACTGGCAACAAGGCAAGGCATGCTGGGTCTGTTATACTTCCTGAAACTGTTTCCTGTCAAGGCGTACATTCAACAGAAAGAGTTTTGGCAGAAATAGGAATGTAGTTTTACTCTTTTCATTTTTCCTGCAGATTCTTAAATTTTTAAAATCAAAACACCAACTTTTAAAAAGAAAATACCAACTTCTGCAACTATCATAATTATACCTATTAAAATACTGCATTTTTCATGGCATGTTGTTCTTAAAGTATGTATGGTTTTTGATGCAGGCTTTCATGCAACAATCCTATTCATGTGTACTGAGATATAAGTCCTATAGAGATCAGTAGGTCTTACTTATAGATAAATCTGTGTAAGCACAGACCTAAATATATTGAACATTTCTATATGAAAATATTTTGAGGCGGAGGCAGCTGCAACAAAAACAACCTGCTTAAAAGAGTATGAATTGAAATGATTCTTCCAACATAGTACACCTGATTCTTTATTGAGGCTATCATGTGTTTTAATACAAAGAACTACACCCAAAATATAAATGTGGGGAAATTATCAGTTGGGCTTTCCAGCCTGCTGCTCCCACTGTAACATACTCTGTCCCCTGGAAAGCCTTTCCTACTATTTGGGAAACATAAAGCTCTGGGCTGTGGTTTTTATGGTTTTTCAATGGAAATATTTGTAGCTCAGTATCAAAAAGTGATCATCAGTATCTCTTTTTATGATCTATGTTGTAATGCTTAGCTTTTGGGTAGCACTTTAAATGCAGGGTGGGCAGAGAGTAGATCGAAGTGAATTGATGTATCTCAGGGTGACTCACAGAAGATCAGTGAGGGTTTCAGACTCCTGGTTCACAATGAAAACAAGAAAATGACCACTCCATCATTATATTGCTGAAAAGAAGAAAGCTGGGGGTTGGTAATCAGGAGAGGGTTTTTGTGCGGAAATCCTGTGAGCTCAGTTCAAATCTGGAACTCATAACAAATCCCTGGGCTAAGAATTATTTAACTCTAAGTGTATATATTTTGTGGCTTGCTCTGGTTGGTGATGGATCTTGGGTTTTTGTAATAATAATAATGATAAAAAAGCAATACCAAAAACCTGAAGTCTAACCATCCTGATCTAGAGTATTATAACCCTACAAGGCAGGTTAGTGTTACCATAAAACCGTGTCATGCAGCTACTTCTGGCAGCAGTTTCTAATGGAGGCAGCCATTATCGTGTGTTTGACCATCAGGTGTGTCTAATTTTGATGCTTGACACTTGATGCAGAAGGTAAGAGCGGCACAGAGATGAGCAAATCCACAATTTTTTTCTTCTCAGTTTCTGGATACACAGTAGAAAGACAGAGACAGATAGCCTCCCTGGGGGAATGGAAACAAGAGGAGGAATACTGATATCGTTGCAACAACAGCAGCCTCTGCAGAACTTGATAAGAGTATAAAGCCACTAACATAAACAAGGAGAAGAAGAGAGCCGAGTGTGGAGGGAGTTTCCTGGAACGCTGGAACGCTGAGACTGATAATACAAGGCGTGCTGAGGATGCTGAGTTTTGAGTGCATGGAACAGGGAATTGCCTTGTCTGCCTTGTGTGCAAAACCTTCTAGTTGGTAACCTTCTAGTACCAAGTGAAAGACATGCCTGGAATTAGTCTCTGTTTAATGTCTATCAGCTAGAAGATATTTTTGGACTACATGTCTCATCTGTCATGCCTGTGCCGCCGCCGTTGCTGCTGTCGGCCCGCTTGCATGCGGGCGTTGTCGCTGCTGCCGTGGGGTGTGCCGCTGCGGGGGACTCTGCGCCGCGGCTCGCGCCACCGTTGTCGCCGCTTGCCCGCTTGCGCGCGGGGTGTTTTCGCCGCTGCTGGGACCGTGTTGCTGCCGGGGACTTCGTCGCTGCGGCTCGTGTTGCCGCCATCGCCACCGCTGGTTGCAGGCGTTTTCATCGTCGCCGAGGACCATGCCACTACCCAGGATATTACCACTGCGGCTCCGCTGCCTTCACCGCTTCTCCGCTCGTGTGTGGGCGCTGTTGTCGCTGCTTGGGGCTGTGTTGCTGTCCTGGTGCCATCGCTGGCGGCTCGTTCTTGGCTGGGGGGCCCGAGACTGCCATTGTTGTTTGAAGAGGACTAATTAATTTTAACGTTGTTTGTTCGGTGTGTGTGTGCGTTACTGTTGGGTGAATGATTGTATGATTGCTTGTCTGTGTGAGTTTGTGTATTTTTAACATGTGCCTGGGAGAAAAGATTCCATCCTTCATGGGGGGGGCTTTCGGGGGCCCCAATTAACGTAGTGACGGGTAATGGGAGGTATGGCGTTAGGAGGAGAACAGGCCAGGTAAGGGGAACTCGTCCCAGACAAATTGTGTCTGTGCCTTGTTCCGGTTCTCCTCATACCCACAGGTTTGTTGGTTGCGCTATCAGCCAGCTCTCAGATCTCCAAGTGCTGCTTTTGAATGCCAGGTCGGTACATAATAAAACCTCACTTGTCCATGATTTAATTCTGGAGGAGGGTGCCGACCTGGCATGTATAACCGAAACCTGGGTGGCTGATCAGGGAGGAGTTGCCCTTTCCCAGCTTTGTCCACCCGGGTATTTGGTTCAGCACTGTGGTAGATCTGAGGGCCGGGGAGGGGGGGTTGCTGTGGTCTATAGGAGTTCTTTCCCTCTCACCAAGCACCCTGTCCAGATGGTGACTGGTCTGGAATGTCTCCACCTTGTATTGGGCCAGGGAGACAGATTAGGAATACTGTTGGTGTACCGTCCACGTTGCTGCCCAACAGCTTCCTTAGCTGAGCTGACAGAGATAGTCTCGGAGGTGCTCTTGAGATCCCCTAGACTTTTGGTACTGGGGGATTTCAACGTCCATGCCGAGGCTGTCTTATCTGGCGCAGCTCAGGACTTCATTGCTTCCATGACAACAATGGGGCTGTCTCAATTTTCTACCGGCCCAACGCATGTGTCGGGACATACACTTGATTTGACATCATCCACTGGACATGGAGATGGTGATCTGGCGGTGGGGTGTTTTTCATCTACCCCATTGTCATGAACAGATCACCGCTTGCTGAGATTTAGACTTACAGAGGCTCTTTCCCTCTGCAAAGGTGGAGGATCTATTAAGTTGATCCGCTCCCGGAGCCGGATGGATCCCGCAGGTTTTCAGAGGGCTCTGGGAGATTTTCTGGCTGATAGGACTGGTGCTCCTGTCGAGGCCCTGGTCGCACTGTGGAATACGGAAATGACCAGGGCTATTGACACGATCGCTCCCGCGCGCCCCCTCCGCTGTAGAGCTCATACAGCTCCGTGGTATACCCCGGAGCTGAGAGCGATGAAACATGAGAGGAGGAGGCTGGAGTGCAGATGGAGGAAAACTCCCAGTGGATACAATCATGCCTTGGTAAGTGCCACCAATAAGTTGTATACAAAAGCGGCAAGGACAGCAAAGAAGCTTTATTTTGCTGCCTCTATTAGATCATCCCTATGCCGCCCAGCGGAGCTTTTTAAAGTTGTGCGTGGGCTCTTACACTCTGGCCCCCACGATACTACGGAAACATCGGAAGCCCGCTGCAACGAAATTACTGGACACTTTCAAGATAAGATCTTATGTATCCGCAGGGATCTTAACTCTGATGTTGCGACAGATGAATCCATTGAAGTGTCTGGAGCACGGCCTTGTCCATTATTGGATGAGTTTCAGTTGGTGCAGCTCGAGGAAGTGGACAAGGTGCTTGGAATGGTTCGGGCAACCACGTCTGTTCTGGATCCTTGCCCATCTTGGCTAGTGAAAGCTAGCAGGGCTGGGACCACCGGTTGGGCCAAGGAAGTGGTTAATGCCTCCTTGAGGGAGGGAGTAGTCCCTGGTAGCCTCAAGGAGGCAGTAGTGAGACCTCTTTTAAAGAAACCTTCCTTGGACCCAGATAACTTGAACAACTATAGACCGGTGGCGAATGTCCCTTTTTTGGGCAAGGTTTTGGAACGGGTGGTTGCCGGCCAGCTCCAGGCGCTGTTGGATGAAACCGATTATCTAGATCCGTTTCAATCCGGTTTTAGGCCCGGTTTTGGCACCGAAACAGCCTTGGTTGCCCTGTATGATGACCTTTGTCGGGAGAGGGACAGGGGGAGTGTGACTCTGTTGATTCTCCTTGATCTCTCAGCGGCGTTTGATACCATCGACCATGGTATCCTTCTGGGGAGACTCGCGGAGTTGGGTGTCGGGGGCACTGCTTGGCAGTGGTTCCGCTCCTACTTCGCGGACCGTCACCAGAAGGTAGTGCTTGGGGATCATCACTCGACACCATGGACTCTCCATTGTGGAGTCCCTCAGGGGTCGGTCTTGTCCCCCATGCTTTTCAACATCTACATGCAGCCGTTGGGTGCGGTCATCAGGAGTTTTGGAGTGCGTTGTCATCAATATGCTGATGACAGGCAGCTCTATTTCTCCTTTTCATCTTCTTCAGGTGAGTCTGTTGATGTGCTGAACCGTTGCCTGACCGCGATAATGGACTGGATGAGAGCTAATAAACTGAGACTCAATCCAGACAAGACCGAGACATTGCTGGTGAACGCCTTCCCTGCTCAGATGGTGGATGTTCACCCTGTTCTGGATGGGGTTACACTCCCCCTGAAAGAACAGGTACGTAGTTTGTGGGTTCTTTTCGATTCTTCCTTGTCTCTCGAGGCCCAAGTGGCCTCAGTGGCACGGAATGCATTTTATCATCTTCGTCTGGTAGCCCAACTATGCCCCTATCTGGACAGGGACGATCTCGCCTCCGTTGTTCATGCTCTGGTAACTTCAAGATTGGATTACTGTAATGCGCTCTACGTAGGGCTGCCCTTGAAGACAGTTCGGAAGCTTCAGCTGGTGCAGAACGCGGCTGCCAGACTATTGACGAGGACCAGTCGGTCTTCGCATATAACACCTATTCTGGCGCGTCTGCACTGGCTCCCTATTTGCTTCCGGGCGAGATTCAAGGTGCTGGTTTTGACCTATAAAGCCTTACACGGCGTGGGACCTCAATACCTTGTGGAATGCCTCTCTCGCTATGAACCTACCCGTTCACTTCGTTCAGAATCTAAGGCCCTCCTCCGGGTACCAGCTCATCGGGAAGCCCGGAGGGTGGTTACTAGATCTAGGGCCTTTTCTGTGGTGGCCCCTGAGTTGTGGAACAGCCTCCCCGAAGAGGTACGCCTGGCGCCTACACTTCTATCTTTCCGGCACCAGGTAAAGACCTTTTTATGCTCCCAGGCATTTTAATCTTTTAATTTTCTTAATCTTTCTACTTTTAACATGTATCCTTCTTAATTTGTGTTGTATTTCATTTTTGTTGTGCTTTCTGTTGTTTGTTTGTACATGTTTTTTTTTTTTTTACTATGATATATTGTATTTTATCTTGTTTGTTCACCGCCCTGAGAGCTATTCTGCTAAGGGCGGTATATAAATTGAAATAATAAATAAATAAATAAATAAAAGGTGACATTACTCTTTTGAGAATGCCTTCTTTGGCAATAGTTTGAAGAGTCTTACCTCTGCTATTGCAGTTTGATTTTTGCAAGCCCTCCTTTGAACATGCTACAACAACCCTGCAAGTTAGGCTTGTGCCCATTAGGGTTGCCAGGTTCAAGACCTGAGACTGATCCTGTATCTTTAGGAGAAGAGAAAGTCAGCCAAGTGCAGGTGTTCTTGCAACCCTGTAATAGGAAAGACCACAAGGTGGAATTCTCCCTTCCCCCTGCACAACTTTTAAAGATACAAAAGACCTCTTGGAGGCTGGGCCTGGCAACCTGCACTTGGCTGACTTTCTCTTCTAAAGATACAGGATCAATCTTGGGCCTTGAACCTGGCAACCCTACAGCCAGGTTCTCTTTCCTTGTATCAAAATGTTATGAAATTGTTACAGGCATATATAAATATAAATGAGACGAGTGACTTTGCGATTGGGGGAGTTTGAAACCGGGTCCAGCTCAAAAGGGGAACTGATGCTAAAAATGCCAATCTTTAAGAAAAAGAGGAGGACTGGCAGCAGAGGGGATTCTACTGAGTCTTCTTCCTTTATTTCTCAAAGGTAAGGATTGTTGGCAGGGAAACTACCTAGATGGTTTCATCCATCTGTGTTTCTTAAGCTTTCCTTGATAGGGGTGGGGGCTGAGGGGTTGGAAGTCTCAAGCTTTCACAAAATAAGCCAAGGGGAGACTCTCACACTGCAACTCTTCAAAAATTGTAGCCTCTTAAAATACTTTTATGTTCTCATCAGTACTGAAATAATTTTTGGATAATTAACAGTTAAAATAACCAGTACAGGATTTATCTCAAGGAAATGAACCCAAACTGCTTATTTTAACTTAGCTAATTGTGAATTTGCAATCTTTCCTGAGGTTTGAAAGGTATTTCCAATTTGCAGGTTGAACAGAGACTTAATTAATTATATTTTAATTTTATTTAATCTTCAACTTTGCAGACATCTCTCGTGTGAATGAATGATGTGGTTCACTTGCAGATTGTGCAGACAAGATAAAATCAATATATTTGTCTATCAGAATTGCTTGGCAGCAGGGATGTCGTACTACAACAATTCCCACCATCATACCTAACTATTAGCCATGCAGGCTGGGGCTCACAAGAGCTGGAGTCCAACATCATCTGAAGAGCCACAGGGTTCCTTTCCTTACCTAGGGGGTTTAACAGCAAAAAGGTAACTTGCAACAACTTTGTCATATTATTCTAAAAATAATTCGTACAACAAATTGAGACATGGATCCTATTTTTTTTTCATAAATGGAAAGAGAGTTGCACTCATAAAACAGGTTATAGAATATCCCTTAACTGTTTAAAGAACACCTCTACTAAAGGTACCAGTGCCCAATAGCAGTGACTGGCAGAGTAATTCTATATATGTCTGCTTGGAAGTAACAGGTAAATTTGCATAGGATTGCAGCTTCAGAAAATAGCTGGCAGGGTCTTTTGGGGTTGGTGGGTGTGCAGGTTGATGCTGGGAGAATGGCTCTTCCCAATTCTTGGCCAGCCTTCTAGCAATTTTCATTCCTCTGGCCAGGTTTCCATCTCACTTCTGAAGCCACAGGACAAGTGACAACGTCACATCAGAAGAAGACCCCATAAGTTGAAATGTATCCGTTTTTGATTGCCATCTTAGAGACATCTGAGAAGAAAGGCATCTAAAAATATGGGTTTTAAAAACATAAGATGTAGAAGACATGGGCGGTCCGACTGGAAAGCCGAAGGAGGTATCAGAACTTGTAGTTGCTGTACACACCTGGGTTCAAGCACTGACTGCCTTCAAATCGATTCCAAGTTATGGTGACCCTATGAATAGGGTTTCATGGTAAGTGGAATTCAGAGGTGGTTTTACCATTGCCTTCCTCTGAGGCTGAGAGGCAGTGACTGGCCCAAGGTCACCCAGTGAGCTTCATGGCTGTGTGGGGATTTGAACCCTGGTCTCCCAGGTCATAGTCCAACACCCTAACCACTACACTGTGCCTTTCTTATAGAGCTATAATCTTTCCAAGACTAAGTGAAGAACTATAGTCGCTCTCTATCCTCACTGCTTATTTTTAAGAGCCTTACGATGTGGGCCATGGATATTTTTAAGAGCTAGATTTTCTTTTCTTTTCTTGGATTCAGCTACTATACCCTATGTCAATGGAAGAGAAACTTTTGCTGTGGTGGGATCTCAATGTGAAACTCATTCCCTCCAGTGTATCCTATTTGGTTTGTTCTCATGTTTTAGAAGTGCCTCAAGGCTCTTCAAATTTTCTCTGTGCTTTTTGGTATTCACTGTTGGTTTCACCGTTTGTATCTTTGCTGCTTTTTTGAAAAAAAGTGGATTTTTATGTGGTTTCATCTTGGTATATTGTATTATGTCATCTTCTTGAGCATTCATTGCATTTTACTGGATTTTTGTGTTTAGAGAACTCATCTTGTTGGAAGGGTGCATTGGTGTAACGATTCGGTATTCAGTTGCGGCCAGAGGCTTCAAAAACCACATCAAATGTGTCTTGCAGTTATGCCAATTACATAACATCCTATTCCTTTTCAGAGATCTTGTCTGAACACTATGCCTTAGGACCTGACTTGCCACACCACCAACGTAATTCCTGTACTGTTTTTCCCTCTGTTCATCACACACAGCCTGTCCATAATGGGTCCACGTACCAGCTATTCCTCTGTTCACCTGATCATCATTCTGTTTTCACACAAAACATAGTTAAAGTGTGTTTTATGGTACATGAGGATTCAAACAGCAAGCAGCTGCATGGAAGCCATTTTAAATGCCACAGTAAGAGACTGTTTGTTCAGGGATCATATGCCAGGAAGACCTATGTTCAAATTCACAGTCAGCCATGAAGCTTACTGGATGCCCTTGGTATCATCCACTAACCTACCTTGCAAGATAGTTGTGCAATGGAGAGTGAGATAAAGCCTTGTATGCCTTGTTCTGAGCTCTTTGGAGGAAGTGTTCTGAATAGGATAAACCACTGTGGCTGGGGCATACTTTTCCATCCTCCAGATAAGGAGGATGTAATCGAGATTACTCTGGATGTAAAGGAACAGAAGAATAGAAGCCAGGATCAGTCCATGATATTTTGCTGCCTGTTGTGGAAAAGTAACCCACCCACCCCCAGTCAAAGTACATAGTATGCAAGACTGGTCACTCTATTTTGGCCCCTGAGCCAGAAAATTCCACAAGTGTCTGTACCTGGAAGTGAAAATCCTAGAGCTCTAGAAGGCACCTTTGGGGAGTGCCTTATTGTGTCTCTGGGGATCCGATGAGGTAGTAGTGGATTTGTTCTTCTAGAAGAGCATTCTCCAATCTGATGCCCTCCAGATGTTTTGGACTATAATTCCGATCAGCCCCAATCAGCATAGCCAATGGTCAGGAAGGCCCATCTTTGTTTTAGGGAAAGGACGTAGCTGAGTGGTAGACCATCTGCCTTGTATGCAGAAGATCCTTGGTTCAATCTTGGGCATCTCCAAGATGGGCTGAGAGAGACTTCTGCCTGAAACCCTGGAGAGCCACTGCCAGTCCAGTGTAGACAATAATGAGTTAGATGGACCAATGATCTGATGTGGTATGAGGCAGCTTCCTGTGTTCTTTTGCACCAGAAGCAGAAGGTAGGGAGAATGTTGCTGGTGATATTCTATAGGTATATCCCAATACCAATAAATACATTAATATATTATACTGAAACAACACATAGCATTTTGGCAATGGCAGTTTTCACCTGCCAATTAAGATCCCCCTGGTCCTCTTAAGATGGTCCACCCCTGGAGATTTATAAAATCCTGACCGTTCTGGGGACTTTTATGACTGACATGACAGGTGTTCTTTTCGAGGACCTGGTTCATTGTGGAATGGTGAGATGGGAAGGATGATAAATACAATTGCTCCTAAGCACCGTCTCTGGTGCTGTAAAGCCCATATTGCATTCTGGTTTTTCAGGAAGTTTAGAAAGATAAATCAGGCAAGACAATGGCTAGAGTACAAGTGGAAGAAATCTCACAACAAGCATTATCATACACTAATAAAAGGCCATAATTGTGCCTACCATGTGGCAGCAATTGTGATGAAGAAACATTACTTCACCGCCTCCACTATATTCTGAAATAGCTATTCGGCAGAGGTTGTTAGGGTGGTCAATGGACCTTTTAAATTTGGTGAGCAATGGAAGCCTTGCTGGAATTGGTTCCACTTAGGGCTTCCCAATCAGAATTCCTGAATGAAGCCAGCTCCTGATGAACGCAGGACT
This sequence comes from Rhineura floridana, assembly GCF_030035675.1. NCBI lineage: Eukaryota > Metazoa > Chordata > Lepidosauria > Squamata > Rhineuridae > Rhineura > Rhineura floridana. The sequence goes on along the minus strand of NC_084483.1, from coordinate 72,889,845 downwards.
TGCAGCTGGTGCTGATCAGTTGACTAACTTTGGCTGGTTTACCACCTACATAACTAGGATAGTTTGGTCACATAAATCTGTTCGCTAACTGTGATGTGCCTCATGTAGGAACATGGTTCAGAGGCTGCAGTTAGTGCAGTATGCAGCTGCAAGACTGCTAGCGTTTTTGCAGTTCCTTTTTATTGCACCAATTTTGCAAGTACTGTCCTAGCTGCCTATATGCTGCTGGGTCTGATTCAAGGTATCGATGTTAGCTTGTAAAGCCCTTAATGACCAGGGAACCCAAACATTTGAAGGAGTGCCTCTTTCTATGGGAGCCAGTGTGGTGTAGTGGTTAGAGTTTGGACTACGACCTGGGAGACCAGGGTTCGAATCCCCACACAGCCATGAAGCTCACTGGGTGACCTTGGGCCAGTCACTGCCTCTCAGCCTCAGAGGAAGGCAATGGTAAACCCCCTCTGAATTCCACTTACCATGAAAACCCTATTCATAGGGTCACTATAAGTTGGGATCAACTTGAAGGCAGTCCATTTCATTTTTTCATTACTCTTTCTATACCAGTCTGTCAGCCTTTGAGATCTACAGGGAGACCCTTCTTGCTTCCCACCACTGAGCTTAGCCCACTGGCTGTTGTCTGTTGTGGAACCCTGTCTTTCGAATGTCCTCCCCCGAGATATGCTCACAGCCTCATCGTTGATTGGGCTTTGAGCACCATCTTAAGATCTACTTTGTTTCTCAGGTTTTTGTTGGGAGTTAAGTGTAAGAGCAGGCTGACTAAAAACTATCGATCTCTGCTGCTGATACTGTATTGTTTAAATTGATTAATTACAGTGATTTTATTGATTTGGTTGTATTGTTGTTTTAATGTACATTGTAAACTGCCCTCTGATCTTGTTAGATGAAATGCCATATAGAAGCAGAGTAAATAAATAAATAAATAATATTTATTGAGTTGGATCCAGACTTAGTCACACTTAGACACTTATAAATCAATAGGATTTAAATTTGATGCACCCTTGCAATGTGCCCAGTAAAAAGAGTCCTGATTTCAGAGTTGAATCTTACTCCATTTTTAAAATGGCTGACAGATTGTGCTAGAATTCAATATCAGTATAAAATATCAGTATTTTTTGCGGGGAGGGGGGACTGATTGGTAAAAGCAGCACCTAGCGAACAAAGAATGAGCTTGAATTGATACCGGCCTGTTAGGTTGATGGAAAGCTTTTAAACCGGCACCAGCCAATGGATCCCATCCCTAGCTGGTAGCCGCATTTTCTACTGTGTTTTGAATTTTTCATAATTTTTTTTTTGCAGAATGTTAAAAAATGCAGAGACAAATACACACACATTATCCCTACATCCAGGTATCTTTGAAAAGTTTCAGGTTTTGAAGTACTGTAAATATTTCCTGAAAAACTGCAACATCTGGACCTTGTCAGAATTGTCCTAATAAAAGGGGGGAGGGTTAAACAGCTTTTGCTTGTACAAAATGCTTGAAGTCAGTCAGAAAGCCATTATGATGACCTTGTGCTGACCACATACTATGAAGTGTAACATGAGCAGGGACAGGGAAGTTGCTTAATGGAAGTTATATAGTAGTTAGATGTATCCTTGTCACACTTCATCTAAACTGATACATTGCAATAGTCCACACTGCTCAGACCTGGCAATTACTGTCCAATTCCAATCTATTCCACACTGCCACTATAATGAAAAATAATTAGGAGCCTGAAAATGAGTTTTCACATGAAATGGTTTCAGTGCTTGGACACAATTGCCTTTGGCAGATGGCTTTGGGTTTCCTTTAATATAATAAAGACAGTTAATCATCTCTAAAGAGTGCACAGAATGAATAAACTTTTAACACTACTTTGTCCACTGAAATCCTTCTATTGATCAAATATATTATGGCGATGAAGCCACAATTCTCAAGTCAAGTGTTTTGCAAAATGCCTACCAAATTCCCAAGCATGCACTGGAGAGAAACAATAAAGTACAGAGAATTTAATAATCAAGCATCAACAGAATTTTTTACAAAATCAAAGCTGTATTTTTTTAAGAATCTGTTCTGTAACTTAGCAATAACAATAAATGTGGAAGCTTCTTGAATGAAACACAATCTGACAAGGAAAAAAAATCTGAGACAAGCAAATGTACCATTTCAGCGAGCAGAAGATAATCCAGCCACTAAACACCAGAACCGCTATTAATTAAGGTTCCAGTCCTGTGAACAATGATCCTCATGTCTTTTCCGTTGCCATCAGCGGTGCTTATCTTCTTGTAACAATACTCAAGCTTGCAGCTTACTTTGTTAGGGAAAACCATGATAGTGTGAAAGAAGTTTAAGGTTTCAAAGAACATGAAATGTTACTGATTCTCGGGTTTTCTGCACTTTTACATAGGCATAGGTGGCTCTTAAATTGTGACTTGGAAACCATCAGTCATCTCTGATACAATTTCAGATGTTCTTTGTGACTACAATGAAGATATAATAATGATAATAACAAAATTTAATTTTTGTGTCGCCTATCTGGCCGAAGCCACTCTAGGCGACGTACAAACTAAAGATAACAGGTGTATGAGTGTAGGGTCTGTCCACATGCCTCAGGGGTCTTGATTGTATGGCCACAGCTCTACATGCTTAGTCCTAGTTCACATTAATGCAGAAGACATGGGTGTCATGTGGGGCCGGTGGGCACACAAACTTTAGGAGAAGACCACCTCATTTCTCCTCCCCTCCCCTCTATGCCTTCAGTTAATGCATGGGTGGGTGAAAATCTGCATAGGCCTGACCTGGATTACATCCAATGTCTCCCTATGACTGAACAGATAGTACATGCTGTTCACATTAAATTGTTTTATATCAGGGCTTTTTTATTGATTCTGAAAATATCTTTATATAACATAAATCTCTTTCAGAGCTTCAGGCTGACACTGAATATATTAGTAATGCTACTGGATCCAGATTTTTTATTATTATTATTCTAAATGGGTGAAAGTTTATATCCATCTGTAGTCGATCTCTTGCTTCTGTCTAAGAATTGCTGAAATGTAGACATTCTGTTTTTCAGCTGTTACCCTTTTCTACTAATGGGGTTCATATGTCTTGTGCATTCACTATTTTACTTCATTGAGACTCTAGCTGTAGAGCTTTTTTTTTTTTTACTGCTTCATCTTGATTTTATACTGCTGATTGGAGTGCTGGCTTGTAAACCACCAAAGTTATGACTAGAACTATTTATCTAAATCACTTGCTAGGTTTGAAACCCCCATAAATATCTATTTAATTTAAGTTTTCAGTGATTTATTGATTCATTCTACCTTTATCTTCTCTGATTCACTTGTATGTCAAATAATTGCAAGAACCCTGAATCATCCCCCCCCCATATATAGAAAGTTGTAGAATAGTGAATAGATTATCTACATATAAAAGGAAATTATATTCTGGCTTTTCAAATGTATTGAGAACCGCTTTTAGAAAATGATAAGTAAAACATATTGTTCTCTGTTGATTTGATGCAATTCTACTGAATTTCTTAAGAGTTGCTTTTGATTTTATGTAAGAGAAAGATAAAAATGTCATGATGTCATCTTCAAGCATAGCCAGTAGGCAAACATAGATCGAATCTTTCAATCAAACAGTTCTTCATCCCATTGGTAGTGCAAATTTGCCGGCATGAGAGAAGCCTGCAAAGGGCTTTCAAAGTCACATAACAAACAAAAAAATCCCCTGCTGTACCTCTGTCACATGCACAAAGTGCAGCAGTTGGAACTGTGATGCAGTCCTAGTATGGACACAATGCTAAATCATAGTGTGTTTTAACCAGGGTCTTGCTCACAGACCTTCTGTGTATTTGTTTCAAGGTGCTTTTTTTCTTTCTGAGTGATAAAAAGATGTGAACATGTATTTTGTCTCTTGAGCAGAAAGTAGCTTGAGCAGATGAATTAAACAGCCTCTTTCTGCCCTCCCTGTTTGCCTGTTTTCTATTTAATTCTAAACCACCAGCATCTTTCTCTTACAAACAAGTATTCAGGAAGAGGAATCATGGAACTATTCTCTTCCATGTTCCCCACTCCAGAAGTGGAACAAGTTAGTAATTTTGTTTTCCACCAGGGTTTGTTTTCCTCTGGATGAGAAAGCACTTGAGATTTATGTTATCTTTCTAACATTTTCTTTATTTCAAAATATGCAAGCAGAGTATTAGTGCAGAAATGCAGTCTACCCAGGAAGTGGATCCACTACCTAACCTCCCACCCTGCATCATCAAGGTGCTTCAGCTCTTCAGCATACTCCCAGCTCTCTCCGCTTCTGTCTCTAGTCACATCTACACCTTACATTTAAAGCATAGAGTTCCCTACAAAGAGGGATTGACTGTTAAAGCACTCTTGGAATTGCAGCTCCATAGCAGGAGTAGGGGTCTCCCAACAACTGTCACCATCTTTAACAAACTTTAGTTCCCAGTATTCTTTGGGGGAAGCCATGACTGTGTAAAGTTGAACAAATGTATGGTATGAATGTGGCCTCTGTCTCGCTCTGCCCAGCTGCTGTTCCTTTGTGTGTGCATGCACACATGTGCACACACACACATCACTTTAGATGCAGGAAATTGGGTGGATAGGAAATTCCTTGACCTCTGTTAGGTCTTCTTTCCTATCCAAACAGCTAGAGATTGCCCATTCTCTCCCCAATATTAGCTCTTATTAAAGAAGCATCAACCAGCCATGACTCTTAACAACCAGTGTGCCTGACAACGGGATGGCTGGTCAGCTGTAGTGATATGTCCTGAGGGACGGCTGAAGTCTCGCTCTAGGCTCTTCATCTCTGTGTTTCTAGCTCCATTGGGGGAGGGGTGACTTATGGGACCCAAAAGTTGCATTCTGTCATTGGCTTACAAAAGGGGTAGGGCCAGATGGCAGAACTGGCCTAGTGATGGTGAGAAATAGAGGTCAGTGAATGTTGTCTTCTGTGGGGTCAACATTTACTAAAGGGTGTGGACAGTGGTGTAAAATGTGGCACTGTTGCAAGAAGACTCACCAAACTCCACTCCCTTATTTCTGGTCCCTCTGAAAAGATGCTCTGGAAGATTCCTCTGGGGCCAGTTTTCAGGTGGCAATGAGGGATCGAAGTAGGGAGAATATAAATGACCCTCACCCCTATATGAATGGAACAAGGGTCTTTCACCCATGTAGTCAGATTCTTGAATTTAAGCCTAAGGCCCAAGCAATGATCTCCTGTGTTTGTTTTTAATTGAAAGCAGAAAAATTAAAATCAGGACTATAACAATGGAGGAAGAGAGTTTCCCACTTTCCCCTCTTTCATACATTATTTTCCTCATGTAAATAGCCCCTTGGGGCAGGCAGCAAGCCCCTCTGAAACTGCCATTTGCTCCAGTATGGTGCCTGCCTGACCCCCCTCCACAAATATGAGGCAAATAATTATAGCAGTGTCAGGGGTGTTTTAAACTGGGAAAACACCGAGGAGCTTTCCTCATTCTCTGATATCCCTCATAGGCTGTTTAGTTTGATAGAGGACCGTGAGATAAAGGGACCAGTAAAAGGAAAGGTAAATGAATTGAGTTTCTGCAGAGAAAGATGAAATCAGGACAATTTTAATGGGAAGGTGGTCTTCTGGGGTTCCTTTGCTGAAGGGGTGGAGTGAGCGCTCCCTATCCTATACACATACACAGAATTCTGAATGCATGATTTAAAAATGGTGTGTGTCATATATAACATTATTTCCTTGAGTTTAAAGAACACAATACATTACAAAATGAGAAGCATTTATTTAAAATGTATATAATGACAAAGCCAGATTTTTTTACTTACTACATGCATCCCACTGGAACTATATGAATACTGAAGGTTAGATTTGTCTCTATTTGGTCCTGGAAATATTGATGGTTATTGCATTTAACAGCTATGTTAAGCTGTAATCCAGGGATAGGAAATAGGATTCAGCTAGTGGGCTAGATCCTTAGCTTCCTCTCACCCAGCAGGCCTCTCTGACCATTTCAGTCGTCCTTAGTTTATGAAGGATGTGATGTTCTGTCCCTCCAGTCCATTTAAGTAACTAATGCTTGTGTCTGAGCAGCAGCAAGCAAACGGTAATTAAAAAGGGAAGGAAATTTTCTCCCTTTCTGTCTTTCCAGGGACAAGATTTTCTAGAGCAATGTAGGTACATTGCTTAATAGATACAGATACAGCAATGAATGCTTTCTTTTTATGCTCCAGTATGGGTTGCTAAAATCATCAGTTCTATACTTGCCATTTATGTGTAGCAGGGATGTCAAACACATATGAGCTAGGAGGACAGATTCCAACCATAAGCAGGCGCTTAGGACCACACCATGATTTTATTATACAGCCACAAGAGTGGCTGTATACTATAGCCAGCATGGATTTTTTGCATTCCGCAATGTTAAATTGAAAATACCTCCCATGCCATTCTGATGCTTCCCATAAGATCATTTCAAAACAAAACATTACAAAGCATATAGTCTTGAATGCAGAAATGCTTGCTTAACAACCCCCTAAATCTTCATGGCGATACACGAGAGTCAGAATCGAGAGTTCAAAGTGTAAAAAGAGAGAGAGAAAAACAGACCTCTGTTGGACTTTTTTCTGTCAGAGTTCTCATAGTCTGTTGAAATTAACTAAAAATCAGCCATGTTCACAGAGTACCTGTAATCCTATTACTGACCTTGGCCGATACTCTGACCTTCATCTTCTGCAGCTTAAAAGCTTTTAAAAAATGCCTTGCAAATTTTTAATTAACTTAAGAAATTTAGCACTGGAATCAATCATAAGCACGGGCATGTTCAATAAAATTATGCATGGCATTGAGAAAGTGGATAGAGAAAAGTTCTTCTCCCTCTCTCATAATACTAGAACTCGTGGACATTTAAAGAAGCTGAATGTTGGAAGATTCAGGACAGACAAAAGGAAGTACTTCTTTACTCAGCGCATAGTTAAACTATGGAATTTGCTCCCACAAGATGCAGTAATGGCCACCAGCTTGGATGGCTTTAAAAGAAGATTAGACAAATTCATGGAGGACAGGGCTATCAATGGCTACTAGCCATGACGGCTGTGCTCTGCTACCCTAGTCAGAGGCAGCATGCTTCTGAAAACCAGTTGCCGGAAGCCTTAGGATGGGAGAGTGTTCTTGGACTCGGGTCCTGCTTGCGGGCTTCCCCCAGGCACCTGGTTGGCCACTGTGAGAACAGGATGCTGGACTAGATGGGCCACTGGCCTGATCCAGCAGGCTGTTCTTATGTTCTTAAGAATCAACTGTCAGTGTTCTAAAAGCCAGACTCACAGCTGCTTGGCTTGGCTAATCAGGAGGCCACACCATGTCAGATATTTATTTCCCTTTAGACAGTCATGGCTTCCCCCAAAGAATCCTGGGAAGTGTAGTTTGTGAAGGGTACTGAGAACAGACTCCTATTCCCCTGACAGAGCTCCAGTGGCCAGAGTGGTTTAACAGCAGGCTGCTCTGATTGAAGCTCTGTGAAGGGAACAGGGTGTCTCCTAGTAACTCTCAGCAGCCTTCACTAACTATACTTCCCAGGATTATTTGGGAGAGGCCATGACTATCTAAAGTGAAATAAAGGTCTAGTATGGATGTGGCCAGTGACAACTTTGGTTTAAATTTGGGTGGGAGACTACATGAGCCTGCTGTAGAACAAAAAGGTGGGGGAACCCCTAAAAAAGAATATTGTTCACAATGTTTTCCTTTTGGAAAGGAAAGGGGCTTCCCCTCTGCCCAGTGCCCACCCACCCAATCACCTCCCCTCCCCTCCCCCTCCCCTTCCTGCCTTCTTCCTGCCTCCCTGTCCCTCCCGCAGGTCTGTTTCACCTAAGCCTGATTGCACAGGAGTAATTCCCACTGAACTAAAGAAGCATGTAAATTATCAAACCTACCCTACCCTCCTCCTTCCTCCCATCACCTCCCTTTTGCCCCTTCCCTTCCCTCCTTCACCCCTCCCTCTCCCCTTCCAATTCCTCCTTCCCCTTCCTCCTCCTCTTCCTGTTCCCATCTCCCCTACATTCCTCCTCCCCTCCCCTCCCCTCCTTCTCCTACCCCATGGTCAGTTTTACTTATCCTAACCTAACCATGATTGCATGGGAGAAAATCCCACTGAACTCAATAAGCATGCAAATGATCAGAGCTTTTCCCCTCCTTTTCCTCCCCTCCCCTCTTCCTTCTTCCTCCTCCCCTGCCCCCTCAATCCCTCCCTTCCTCCCTCTTCTCCTCGTCTCCCCCCATGGTCAGTTTTACATATGCTAAGCATGATTGCATGAGAGTAAATCATACTGAACTCAATAAGCATGCAAATGATCAAACCCGACCTCCTCCTCCCCTTTCTTCCTGCCTGCTCCCATTCCCCTTGTCCCCTCTGTCTTTCCTCCTCTCCCTACTCCTCCCTTCCCCATCCTCTGTGGTCATTCGCCTATCCTAAGCATGATTGCAGGGCAGTAAATCCCATTGAACTCAATAAGCATTTTAATGATCAATCCATTCTTTGCAAACTTGCACAGGATCACATTTCTTACCTCCCAGATTAAAAAGCAGATACATTCACTAATAGACAAAAAAAAAAACACCTTGTGGTTTAAGAACATACCTATAGCCCACAGATATTTCTATCAAACTTTAAAAAGCAGGGAAACTGGGCAGCTATAGTGAATGCACCAGGGGATCAGAAGACCTGACCACCTCTCTGAGATATTGTGCTGCCCTACAAATATGTAAAAATGCAAACACCAGTTGGCTTGTTCTTTCACAGTCCAATCCACTTCCTGTGTAGCTTGGAAGAATTTGGTAATATGTGCCTCTGAGCATACGGTGAGTGGTGGCACCTGCAATCAGCCCAAATAACAGATTTAATTTAATTTTTGTAAATTATATATTGTTTTTATTGTATTTTTATTGTATTTTATACCTGAGTTTATTTTTCTTTGTAAGCCGCCTGGAGGGACTTTGGCCGAAAGGCAGGGTATAAATAAAATTTAATAATAATAATAATAATAATAATAATAATAATAATAATAAACAAGACATGTGCTATGCTGATCTTGTTTTAGCAGGGAGGAAGCAACAATATTAAGACAGTGGATATAGTTCAGGTAGTCACTTTAAATATGTTTGCTTTACTTTGCAATTTTAGTGAAGTTTCCTTTAGTAAATCATTTTCTTTTGTTTCTGTTTCTGTGCATATGTGAAGTACAGAAACACTTTTCAACACTAAAAAAACCTGCCAAAACCAATTGTGGAATAATTTATTTATTTATTTATTTATTAGATTTTTATACCACCCGACTAGCAATAGCTCTCTGGGCGGTGTACAACAGAAAATACAAAATGCATCTCATAAAAAGTGCATAATAAATATTACAAAAACATATAAAGTGCAAAAATCAGATTACATAATTTTTTTAAATTTAAATTAAAACGCCATAGAAAAGAGGCAGGTCTTAAGCTGGCACCAAAAAGACAGCAGTGTCGGCGCCATACGCACCTCAACGGGGAGACTATTCCAGAGTTCGGGGGCCACCACTGAGAAGGCCCTAGTTCTGGTGACTTCCGGGAAGGGTGACTTCGCTTGTGCCTGCTTTTGAGACGGGCTCCCGCCTCAAAAGAAGCTTATTCAGATATAAATCAGTCAGAACATTTTTTTTTGACTGATGAAATTTCTCCCGGGCAGGGAGAAACGTAGAGATCAACCTCAAAAGCCTGTTTTTGCTGGGAGGACTGGATTTCATTAATTTATGAGAAAAGGTCCAGCCAACAATGCCGGACGGACTTCCAAACTTTTGCTCTATCTGTTTAATGCGATACGTTTATCTTTTCTTCAAAGAGAAAACCGACTAACAGGCAAGCACCCTTCTTTCTATTATTTTTCTTACTTGGTTTAAATTGTTGCAGCAAAAGGAGATTTGTCAGATTGATCGGCTTTGAAGTACTTCTGGGTGAGCTATAACTCTTCTCTGTTATTCACGAAATTAACAGCTTATCTCTGTTTCTGTTGCAAAAAGCTGTCCTGGAAGTGCATCCTAAAGATATAAACAGAAGAGGGATTTCTATTCCGAGGAATGTTATATTGTCTGGGACTATTCTCTTTTTGGTCTATTTTATTTCAACAAATCTGCTTCTTCACGACGCCACTAACTGTTTTGATGCTGGGAACCAAATTTGTTTTGTATTCTTGAACATAGAGAGATAAGGCAGGCTGCTCTGTTTATACTGTGATGTCATCAAGCCTGGAATATTAACCCAATTGTTGCTGAAATAAGAAGTGGTTCTTCTTTACTTCTGTTTTGCTTTGTTTTCGTGGTTTTAAAAATGGCAATCAAGAAAGTGGCTGAGAATCTGGAAGTAATTATGTTTCAGAAAATAATGGATGAGATTGAGATAACGAAACAAACCCTGCGACAGGGCAGTAAGGAGCTGAAAATTGAACTGAGCAAAATGACGCAGGAGTTTAAAGAAATAGGGGATCCTGTGAGAGAGGAGAATGAGATCAGAGATGAGAAAAGAAAAAATAAAGGGAAGATACAAGCCCTGGAGATTGGAACAAATGTGGAATTGGAAAAAGATCTGGACTTTATGGATATTAGAAATAAAATCTACTGTTTGGAATTTAACGTTATCTCTGAAGAAATTAATGAAGATATTAGAGATAAAGTTATCAATGGCTTGGATAATCTTCTGGACTGGAATGACGTGATGGAGTTTGATATAGTGAAAATATATGGAATTAACTGCAGCCATGTGACAATGGAAAAACTCTCAAGAGATGAGCCAGTGCATTTTGTAAAAAAGAAGAACAGAGATATGACTTTACAACAGTACTTCAGCAACTTATTCAGAATGGATGGCAAGAAAATATTTGGGATAGAGGAAATTCCCATCAGACTCTTATTATATGACTATGGCTATGACAGCAAGATTATTATGGAATACTGATAATGGAAGATTGGACACTGAAATTACTGGACTTAACAGGACTATTGAAGATGGAAGATGAAATTAATAGGGATAATGGAATAATGGCTATTGAAATTATTGGACCTAACAGATTTTGATGAGATGGATTAATCGAAATGTTTATTTGGAGAAAAATTGATAGATATATTTCTTAAAGAATTGAAACCTCTCTTTGACTTTTTGTGGAAAGAATAAAGTAATGTTTATGAGATTTGATGATTAATTAAGATAACTACTGGAGGAAAGTGATTTTATAATATAATTTAAGAGACAGGATTGTTATATATTGTAGACCTATAACTGATTTGATCTGTGACAAATGGGAAGTCAATATTTTATTTTTTTGTTTAATCATTTCTGTTTTGTTTTGTTTTTTGTCTTTGAATGTTTTATGATTTTGTTTTGTATGTTTTATGAAAATTTGAATAAAAATTATTGTAAAAAGAAAAGAGAAGGCCCTAGTTCTTGTCACCACCCTCCGAGCCTCTCTATGAGTCAGGACTCGGAGGAGGGCCTTCGATGTAGAGCGCAGTGTCCAGGCAGGTTCATATCGGGAGAGGCGTTCCAACAGGTATTGTGGTCCCGTGCCGTATAGGGCTTTATAGGTTAAAACCAACACTTTGAATCTGGCCTGGAAGCATATTGGCAGCCAATGTAAGCGAGCCAGAACAGGTGTTATGTGTTCCGACCGCTTGGTCCTCGTTATTAATCTGGCCACCGCATTTTGGACAAGCTGTAGCTTCCAAACTGTCTTCAAAGGCAGCCCAACGTAGAGCGCATTGCAGTAGTCTAATCGCGAGGTTACCAGAGCATGTACAACTGATGTAAGGTCCCCTCTGCTCAGGTAGGGACGTAGCTGGGCTACCAACCGAAGTTGGTAGAACGCGTTCCGGGCCACCGAGGCCACTTGAGCCTCAAGTGACAGGGAAGGATCTAAGAAAACTCCCAGACTACGAACCCGCTCCTTTAGGGGGAGTGTAACCCCATCCAGGACAAGGTAAATATCCACCACCTGGTCAGAGAAACCATCCACGAGCAGCATCTCAGTCTTGTCTGGATTGAGCCTCAGTTTGTTAGCTCCCATCCAGTCCATTATCACGGCCAGGCAGCGGTTCAGCACATTGATAGCCTCACCTGAAGAAGATGAAAAGGAAAAGTAGAGCTGCGTGTCATCAGTGTACTGATGACAACGCACTCCAAAACTCCTGATGACCGCACCCAACGGCTTCATTTAGATGTTGGAAAGCATGGGGGACAGAACCGATCCCTGCGGGACTCCATATTGGAGGTCCCACGGTGTCGAGCAATGTTCCCCAAGCACTACCTTCCGGAGACGACCTGCCAAGTAGGAGCGGAACCACTGCCAAGCAGTGCCTCCAACTCCCAACTCCGCGAGCCTCTCCAGAAGGATACCATGGTCGATGGTATCAAAAGCCGCTGAGAGATCAAGGAGAATCAGCAGAGTTACACTCCCTCTGTCCCTCTCCCGACATAGGTCATCATACAGGGCGACCAAGGCTGTCTCAGTGCCGAAACCGGGCCTGAAACCCGATTGAAATGGATCTAGATAATCAGTTTCATCCAATAGTGCCTGGAGTTGGCCAGCAACCACTCGTTCCAGGATCTTGCCCAGGAATGGAACATTCACTACTGGTCTGTAGCTGTTGAACTTTTCTGGGTCCAAGGAAGGTTTTTTCAGGAGTGGTCTTACTGCCGCCTCCTTCAGACAACCAGGGACCACTCACTCTCGTAAAGAGGCGTTTATCACTTCCCTGGCCCAGCCAACTGTTCCATCCCAGCTAGCTTTTATAAGCCAAGAGGGGCACTTACTATCCTGCAGAATAGTCTCCAATGGACATGAGGAGTGTCTCAGTTTACACAAGATAAAACAGTGGGAGGTAAAATATATTCTAGCAGAATTTTAGGTGTGCTCTAATTCTAATTCTAGGTGTGCTCACACCTTTCGTTAAGTGGAGTTGTTTAAGCATAGCAGGCTGAAAACATGCATCTTGGGTAGGCCAAGTGTTTTTCCCCCAACAGCTAGATTCATTGCTTAAGTAGCAACATATTGTAATCAGTCTAATTTTACATCAAACTGCAGTTTCAGATTCAACTTTTAGTGCACTCAAAATAGGAATAGAACATAACCTCCAGTTTGACACAGAAAAGGCTGTCTTCACCATCATATGACATTGACCAATAAAAAGGCTTTGAAATTAATAAAAATAAATTTGACACAGATTTCTGGGATGAATAATGAGGGAAATATAATTTCCTAAGTTAGAATCTCTGTAGAAACAGTAGTAACAGAAGAAGGAAGCAAAGTAAAAAGAACACCAACAAACATACAAAAATTTAATTCTCCATCTTTGGATATGGCCGGTGTTGCCACCACTCTACACCCCTTGTTATAGTTCCAGGTTATAGATCATATCTAATTCCAGTCATAGGACCTTTCCTATAAAATCATTTCCTGTATGCTTCCCAGAGCTTATTCCTGTGCTACCAGAAGCAGAGGTTGATCACTGGAGCCACTGTATATTAGTCCTTTTGTTGTATAATGGTGTCAGTAATTTATGTGGAATAACATAAGCAATAAGTAGGGAAGGATAAATTTGTCAATTCTGGTTTCTCATTTTCAAATCTTAACTTCAGACTTCCATATTAGTCTTGTGATTTTTTTAAAAGAAAAAGTCTGCATAAAAATTCATCAGCATTTTAGTGTGAATTTCTCCTAATATACAAGTTTGAATGCAATTTTGCTTAATATGACATTTTTGCAAAGCAGTTTCCAACTAATATAATGCATTATTTTCCTGAATACATGACTTTTAATGCACACTTTACCCTAATATATGCATTTTTGTACACATTACTTGCCTGGAGAACTGCACTGCAAAACTAGGAGATGTATGAATTTCGAAAAGATAGCTGTGTTTTATTTTGCATATTGTGTCGGAAAGTGTGACTTTGGTCGGTTTGCCTTTACATGAATTGAATGTCTCCCCCAACCCTAGCCACAAGCCACGTTAGGGCCTGATATGGTTCCTGACTCTTATGCTTCATACCCCTGATTGCCTTTGGACATAGAATATTGTTCACCAGACTATTTTCACTGGGTACTGTGAGTAAATATTGACCCCATTCAGGCTTTCTAATTCCCCATGCAATTGCATGTGGGGAGAACACTGAGAAACATGCTACCTCCACATAACTCCATGCCCTCCATGAGTTGAAGCAAACATCTGCAATTAGGAGCCTGCTCTACCAGTGTGATGTAGAACTCTGGAAGACTGAGGTTCCAAATGGTGAAGGCAGCCCACAAGTCAGAAGTTGCCCTTCCAACTTGTAGAGAGGGATGAGAATGAAGAGCAGAGCTAACACACTCATCCCCACTCTCCTTCATGGCAGGGAGGGGGAGGTTAGAATGCCTGATTAAAGGGTATGTCTCTTCTAATTATGTCTAAAATATGTTCAAAGGACTGTTTAACTTCTTTGTAAATTTAGGATTTGCTTTTCTTTCCAGTTCAAGCAAAACATTAACATTTGATGGCATGATTGATATCACGGTCCATTTTGCCCTTGAAATCTGTGAGCTCAAAGGATTATGTGACATTTCCAAATTAGGATGTGAGTGTGGATAACTATATTCATGGCTATGAATTCTCCGTATGCATTTGTGTTGTGCTTGTTCTGTTCATTTTACCATAAACAAATAGAGGTAGAATATGTTTCTTGTTTTATGGACTGCCTGACATTTCCATTGTCCTTCTTGGACAACCCAATGAACAATTTAACCATGAGGTTAGATCAGGTGTAGATAACCTTTGGCCCTCCATATGTTGTTCATCAACAACTCTCATCATTCCTGGCCATTGATCATGCTTGCTGGGGCTGATGAGAGCTGTAATTCAGCAAAGTCTGGTGGGCCAAATGTTTCCCACACCTGGGTTGAATGATTAAATGAATTTGTGGGAAGCAGTCTTATATTAAGTCAAAACATTAGTCCATCTCAATCAGTATTGCCTACATGGACTGGCAGCACCTCTCCAGGGCTTTAGACACAAGTCTTTCCCAGCCTTACCTGGAGGGACTGAGCCAAGGACCTTCTGTATGCAAAGCAGACGCTCTACCACTGAGCTCCAGCCCTTCCCCTGTTGTGTTAATTTATGCCACCAGTATAGTGCTTTCTAGTGATCATTAACAAGATTTGAGAGTGGACAGTTATCTAGTTGGTCACACTATTTAGGGAATACTGCAATGAGCTATTTAAGCATTGAGTAACCATTAAAACTACTGGAAACCAAATAACATTAATATAAAATCTTCTCCACTCTCTACACCCAGAGAGTCTAATTCACTTATGAATGTGTCTCTCTTAATTTTTCTTAGTTCAGAGGTTGGCAACCTGTTGCCCTAGGGCTGCTTGTGGGCCTTAATTTAGTTTCATAAGTACTCTATAATGAATCTCTGGTAAGAGCCATCTGCCCCTCACCCAGCACTTCAGTATGCAAGGAAGAACGGGGGGATGGGATGTTGGAGAGAAAAGGGTGACCTTGTGCAGTGTTGACTCCACCCCCACTGTTGTTTTCAGCCCTGCCCACTGCCAGCTTACAGCTCTCCACAGAACACCCCTGATGGGATGTAGCTCTCAAGAGAATCAAGGTTGCCCGGCCCTGCTTTAATCAATGACTTGCAGCTAAATGCATGAACTGCTTTCTTTGAAAAGTTTTGGGGTTTGGAGTGATATGAGCCAATACAAAAAAAATCCATCTTTGGTTTTTGATCTGTGGTGGCCATTTCACAGTATTAGTCGCTACTTGATCCTGTAGCCATCAAGGTGTAAATGTGACCTCATAGTTGTATGGCTGAGACTATACTCTTGTTTGCATGACAGTCCCTGGGCCACAGGGCAGAAAACCATTTACATGTTCCCGGCCAGTGTAAAATAGGCATATAGCCTAGATCTTCATGTTGTTCCAATATGACATATGATTCTTACCTTACATGAATTTAGACCATTTGTATATAGTGTCCAATGTTGTTTACTTTGATAGGTAATAAGTTTCCATCAACCTGCTACCTGATGTAACATTAAGTGGAGATGCCAGGAATTGAACATGTGTCCTGGTGCATGAAAAACCATGCTCTGCCCTAAAATATTGGGTGATTTGTAATTGCAATAGCATATTTGCCTCATGTATAAGTTTGCTGAAGATTACATAGGTTAGTTATAAATGCCTAATTTATTTTAAAAATATCTATGGAAATAATTGCCATAGCACTCAATTGGTTTCACTGTGAGTGTATTTTTCATATTGTTAAAAAATTCCTTGAAAGGTTATTTGAAACCAAAATAAAATAAAATAAAATAAAAATCTGTCAAGAAATATTAGTAATGAACCTTGTTCATTTCAATCTATTTATAACTTCCTTTCTCTGAAATGCACAGCCATTTTCAATTTTTAAAAACTGAATAATAAACTTGTCAAATCTTAACTACACTTACTACTTTCAGGTAAGTTAGGTTTTCCAGTGAGAATTTCCCTTCTGTAACTGAGAGACAGATTTGACCTTTAAGGAAGGAAAAATTCATTTGCCTGTCTAGTTTACCAGCAATAATGGATGTTTTAGAATACTGACAAATGATAGAGAAAGCAATATTGACTGTTCCATAATAAAAACATAATGGGGGAGGCTTTCGTTTCTAGAGCTGAGTGTGTGGGAAGTGGAAATGCAACTGTGTTTTTCCTTTTGGCAATTGTACACAAGGGTGGGAAGAGGAAAGAAGACAAAGCAGAAAAGAAAAACAGAAGATAAGGCCCTGGCCAGCACCAAAAATATATACTATAACAACATGATAAACAATACAATTAGACTTCTATTCACTTTGCATTAAGCAGCTTTCATTCAAAAGATCCCACAACTGATTCCGATCACTGCCAGCTGCTATGCTTCAGCTGTGCTGTCTGCAAATGCCTACTTTCTATGATACCCTTCCTAAGCTCTTTGTGTTCTTTATTATCCAACTGAATACACAACTCTGCACAGAGGTCCTCCACCTCTAAACTTCTGTTACATTTTGGGACATAGGATGCTGCCTTCTAGGGCCAGCGCCAGGTATGTCTGGGCCGCTGGGCACCAGCCTGCCCCAGGCCCGCGGCACTGTAGCCCAACACCTCATACAGGCGGCATGGGGCTAATAAGCCTGCCCTCCCCACCTACCTCTCATGTTGTGTGAGTGATGTGTGCTCATAGCATGCATGCATGCCATCAACCAAGATAGCGGGGGGCATCAGCCCCTTAGGGAAGCCCCTGCCACCATCTTGGGTGATGGTAGGCATGCATGCGTAGTATGTGTGGCATTTGCATTGATGGGAGAGGTAGGGCAGGCGGGCAGGCTTATTGAAGCCCATGCTGTCTGTATCATGGGGTGTCTGGGAGCTCTCTCTCCATGATCCCCGACAGGGTCGGGTTGCAGGACCCAGTGCTGCCACGGATTATGGAACAGGAGTGCCTTCAGGGTTCCCTCTGGGCCACAAAGGCCCTCTCACAAAGGCCAGAGCCCAATCTGGCCACCCTCTGGTGCCGGCCCTGCTACCTTCTTACCAAGTCAGACCATGGGTCCATCTAGCTAAGTATTGTCTATACTGACTGGAGCAGCTCTCTGGGGTTTCAGGGAGATTCCCAGTCCCACCTGGAGATGTCAGAGATTCAGCATAGGACGTTTTGCTTGCAAAGCAGATTTTCTATTGCTGAGGTATGGCCCTTCCCGATCTGCAGGATTTGGTGTGTGATCGGTGTGTTATTTGTGTGTAAGCTACCTTGGGGGCATTTTTGGTCAAAAGGTGGCCTAGAAATAAACTGTAACATAACATAACATACTACTGTGGTACAGTGATAATTAACAGCATTTTAATAATCACCCATTTTGCTGGTTGCAAGTTCCAGAGGGAATTTGTTGCAGCACAAACAATGAAGAGTCTTTTGGCATAAACTCTTGTGGCCTATAGTCCACTTCATTAGGCGAGCTCGATGAAGCAGACTCAAGTCCACAAGAGTTTATGCCATAATAAATTTGTTTTTAAAAACCTGATAAGAAGAGCCCCATCGGATCAGAGCAAAGGTCCATCCAGTCCAGCATTCTGTTCTTACAGTGGCAACCCAGATACCTGTGGGAAACCCATAAGCAGGACATTAGCACAATAGCACCCTTCATGATCCCCAGCACCTGTATTCAGAGGCATGCTGCCTCTGATATTAGTATGAGTGCCTAGCCGTCATGACTAGTCGTCATTAATAGACTCATTCTACACTAATGTATCCAACCCCCTTTTAAAACAGTCCAAATTAATGACGATCACTACATCTTATAGTAGTGAAATCCATAGTTCAATTATGTGCTGCGCGAAGAAAATATTCCCTTTTGTCTGACTGGAATCTTCGAGCATTCAGCTTGATAGGATGCCCTTCGGTTCTAATATTATAAGAGAGGAATAAAAACTTCTATCTACTTTCTCCTCACCTTGCATAATTTTACATACATCTATCATATCCCATCCCAAGTACTTGTCTTTTTTCTCAGTTGAAAAATCCCAAATGTTGTAACCTGTCTTCATAGACGAGGTGTTCCAGCCCCATGATATTGTGATTCTTCTTTTCTACACCTTTTCCAGCTCTAGTTCCACCTGGTTGGTCTCTGAAGTGCCACTGAACTGGCCGTGGTACTAAAGTTGTAATTTTATTTTTCCTATTTCCTGTTTATTTATAAGAATATTTAGAAAACACCACCTCTTTAAAAAGAACATGGCAGTGTACAATAAAATCTTAAAATCATCAAATTGTAAGATAATAAAATACAGAACAAATGACCAAATTAATTTGACTGAATCAAATTAATTTTCTGAAAATGCTTGGAAAAACAAATTGTTTTCAGTAGCAGGCACCAAAATATCAAAATTGTAGGTGCCTGTCTGATTTGTTTGTTTTCTTCATATATATTTTTATTCTGTGTTTCCAATTTGGCAAACTCTATCCTATGGAAACTTAATATACAGCTCACTGTTGTTCGTGAACAGAAATTTCATTCTCTTTATTTTAAATTGCCAACTATGAGATCTTTTGTTGGAAGCTTAGTCACTGTGTAAAGAAATGATCAGTCAAGTATGCAGAAAAATAATGGTGAAGAGAACGCAACAAAAGAGACACAAATGTGTTCACAAAAGCAGTAAGTCTTGTTTTAACAAGCTCTTTAGATTCTGCAGCATCAAACAAACCTCATGGGGAAAAGTATGATTGCTTCGCTTTGTCACTACTTTGGTTTATCTGGATATAGTCAATGGTTTCACTGCTGAGTGGAACAACTTGACATTGGTGTTTTTACATTACTGTTCCTTTGACCTCCTTTCATTTTCATGTGCTACAACAATCTATTAAAATATGCAGTACTCTTATTACTTCATATAGTTGGCAGATGAAATGAGTATCATAGCCATGATTTTAGATTATCTTACATGTAGCTTTATCAGTGAGCTTTATCAGTTTATACCTCCCACACCAGTTGCTTCTGCACCTGTCTGGATATCAAGTTAAATACTTCTGCTCATATTAACAGTAATCTCAGTGCTCATTCCAGGTTTCACGGAGCCTTCAGCCAAGTGCTCTCTTGTGGCCTGCCTCCTACATCAATGCATTCTCCCAGTTCCATGGGCTTACAGGGTGATATTTCTCCAATGGAGCTGCCATTTTAATTTCCCATGATGCCTGTGATATAGCATTGCTCGAAGTCTGGTGGGGAACTGGACAACCTACCTCTCCCAACCCTGCTGGCCCAAATAGGTCATCCACCTGATAATCACCTGATGTCACAATGACATCAGGTGACCTGTTTTCCTTTTCCTGCACCATTTCAAATCAAACCACGTAGGAAAGGCACAGTGCTTGGTAAGCTCCAATGATCAGGTAACTGTCAGTGCTTGCAAATCTCTCTGCCTTTGCAAGCACCAACATTCATGATAGCCAAAACTACTACCCAGATTTTTCAAACTTTTCAGCAGTACCAAAAAATGCCTGTTTGGGAACGATTTTTCAGCACACATTTAAAAATGGCCATTTATTAATTTACGCTGCTTTCACACCCATAGTGTTATCATCATGTATCCACATCTGATTGGCTATGTGGCATTGTGAGTAATGTTATCCCTTGAACTGCATGATCCATGATTGGGTAGTTTCATCAATGTGACTAATCAAGGAATGAGGAAGAAGTAGTATCCAAGCAGGAAAAAAAGCACCTGGGCAAGCAGCACCACAGATTCAAACAACATTTATTCAGAAAAAAACACTACTCAATACATAGTGCTAGTTTCTATACTTAAAACTAAAACTAGATGCATGTACAGAACTGGCCTGCTAGATGCATGTATAGAGCAAGGTCAATTTGATCCATGCTTATCTCCCACATGACTAATATTAAGTCCATTCTATTACACACCATTTCAACCAAAAAGTATACTGACTTGTTTTTGTTTAAAATCCACACACAATGCTTTAAAAAAAAAAACAAATCAAGGAGCTTATAATTCTTCTTAATAGGTTTTTCTTGGAGTTACTAGAAAGTACAGCAGCTGCCACACAGGGTGAAATTGGGCTAGAAATACCCCTGTGAGGGACGGGACATGAGCACCTGCTGTCCCTCACAGGGACATTATATGCTGGAGTAGGGTGGGGGTAGAGATGGCTGCCCCATGTAATGTGATGGATGGGGAGTCACATAATATTGGGCACAGGCTAGTGGTGTGGCCCCTTAGTTGTGGTGCTCCTTTCATGAGGGGTGCTGAAGAGTTTCACCAAAGCCCCACGTCTAAGAATGATTTAGAAATAATGTAAAATGTAGGGAGTGAGGAAGCAGAGAGTTAACTCCATGATCAAAGTCACGGCCTATGTGAATTTGAATATTTTAATATTTTTGAGGCTGTGATGCAAAGCAAAAATTAATTTAGGAATAATTCCCATTGTAATCAGTGAGACTTCCTTACAGGCAATTGTGTTTCGAATTATGGTGCAGGTCAATGCTTCTACTTTATTTTCTATTTTTTAGGGCACTGTAAATCATTGTAAAGTTACTCACAAAAATTTTTGTAATAGTAAATAATATGGTGAATTTTGGGAAGATCTAGGAAATCTGAGTTCAGAAAGAAAAAGGCAGCCAACAAGTTTCTGATTCTTTCAGAATATTGGCAGATTTGAATAGAGCTGTGATTTGTACTGTATTTTGGCAAGTCTCCCCTGTGGTGGAAGTCACTTAGCTCTAAAGGATTAGCATGATTTGTTTGGCCTTTTTATGACAATAGGCTTGCACTGCAGTGTTTAATGAAGTTTGAGTAAGACAGAGGAAATTCCATGGACAGTTTATACAGGGTAGAGGAAATCAATGTGGATTTCCAAAAAGGAAGTCAGGCATACCTAACTTGATTAACTTCAGAGTCAGGGACAATGGTAGAGGGCAGGTTGACACATTAGACATAAACTGTTTGGAACCCAAGAAGCCTTTTGATCAGCATAGCATAAAAGAAGTTTTGAGTGTGGCGGGGCTTGGTGGATGGCCTAGCTTTTGTCACAGTATTAGAATCTGAAAGATGTTTGACAAGATGTTTAGATCTCCAGATTAAAAAAAAAAAAGGAGGACCAATCCCATATAAAAGAGAAGAATTATTTAAATGGAAGGAACTGCTCTTTAATGTACAAAACAAGACTCCCAAGTAATGAGGAAAGTGGTGGCGGCAGTAGAAGGGGGAATTTCTGAGGGATTATTCCTTAAATGGCTACAAAACTGCAAAACACTGATTAGAAAGATAGTATCGAATGTCTGGCAAAGGTGCAGGAGAAGAAAAAGGGGGCTGTTTAAACAACTCAGGACCTTTTAGAGTAACTAAAGCTTCTCCCAGCTATTTATTGCTAATAAATTATCTGGAGAGTCCTAGCTTTCTCCTATTCCCACATCCAGCTCAACTTTACCATGGAAGGAATGGCTAATGCAAGGTCCTCTTAGCACTCTTGAATGGAAAACTTTCCAAGCCTTAATAATCAAATGACATGTCAGTGCAAGAGGGACAAACCAATCTGAAAGAGATAGTAGGGTGGCTGATGTTTAATTGAATGCTTTTGCAAAGTATACAAAAGTATTTTTATAGAGAGATAATGAACATAACACATACAAATATGCTTCTGCTTTATTTTAGTAAAGAAGGGTTTTTTTTTAATATGTGCATGATTGCTGTTGATATTGCAGGAATGGAAGGGTAATCCTATAAGGTGTTTGGCCTAGGTGCAAATCCTACTCATTTTGTGTATTTGTGTATTTCTTCCAACTTTAGTTTTACGTCTGTAAAGTGGGAATAGTACTTATAAGGCTGATCCAATAAGGAAAGTTTGGTGCAAAAGCTACTTTCTTTGTCTACCACTAGTACAGATGCATCTCCACATCTTAATGAGCACTCAGGCCCCTCTGAATAGAAGTATCTTTTTTATGTGCACAGGAATGCATACCTCCAACCAGCTATGGGTACTAGTTGTTGCCTGCCCCTAGTTGCACATAGCTAAAGCTGGATCAAAGACTAGATTGTTGTAATCAACGACAAAATTAACTTTACAAAGCAACCCAGAGAGCCATATCTGCTGCCATTTTCCCTGTCCTCTTTCTCAAAGGTAAGTTTTAATATTTTTGCTTGGAAAGGAGGTAGTTGGCACAGGGGCTGGTGAGCTGGGGTGGTGTGGACCTCAGTTCAAGCAGGAGCCAAATTCAAATGGATCTTGCCCAACTCAAAATGAGATAAGCTTTTCAAATCCTGGAGTTTGAATTTCAAATCCCCCCAGTTGAGAATTCACTCCCTTACTTTTTATTCTGTAGCAATACCATGCAACACTATTGTGTACTATAACATTTACCAAGTGTATTATGCATTATTACATAATGTAATAATTATTTATTACTATATATCAAGAAGGTAAACTGCAGCGGCTCCTGAAAAAGTGAAACAGTCTTCTTGGAGAGCAGAAATTTCTCATTGGCTTAATGAAACCTCTTGTAAAATCTTTATTTCTTTACTTGGACACCACGTACATGCCATGAAGAATATGGACGAGATTCAATAGATAAAGCCTTTGAACAAAGATCAATGCATGTAATGACTGGGGCAATAAATAGCATATAGAAAAACAACTAAGAGCATAATGAGAATAGTGAAGGAAAGAGATTCTTGCATATGATATAGTTATTCTGAAATGTCTGAAATGAGTTTAATATTGTGATACCAATTAGCGATGGCTGAATTCCCTATAGCTCAATTTAAAATTTCCTCAATATTTATGAGCTTACACAAACAATTCTTGGGGGTGAGAGTATCACCTTTTTTCCCGTGAGACTTCTCTTGTTAATGTTAGTACATATGTCCTGATGATGCCATCCATGCACCATCATCATGCTCCCCACAAATTATAGCATTCAACTATCCCTTGCTGTCAGTTCAGCATAGCTTGGAAAAAAGTTTTAATATCTGAGGGACAGCAAGAAATAAAGAAGACATTACACCCCCACCAAATAAAGGCTGCTGGGCTGAGCTATTTGGTTACTTAAATCCTATCTACACTATACATATAAAACAGTATCATATCACTTTAAACAATCATGGTTCCCCCCCAAATCCTGGGAACTATCGTTTGTTAAGAGTGCTAGGAGTTTCGAGCCAAATCTGTCAAATTCACACTTTCCAAAACAATATGAGAACTGAAACACAGCCATCCTTCAAAATTCACACTTATCCAAATTTTGCAATGCAGTTTGCCAATCACCGATGTTTACAGAAGTGCATAGATTAGGCATAAGTGTGCAAACAAATGAATATATGTGTGAAGATAACATAAAAATGCACTATATGACAAGAAATTGCTTGTCAAAACTGCTTACAAAAATGTGTTTATTAGGAGAAATTCGTAGTAAAATGCTCAGAGGATTTTCATGAGGATTTATTTTTTTAAAAAATGCAAATTTCCGCAGAAATGTGGAGAACTGAATTGAAGATTGGAAAAATGAGAAACTGAGAGAACCAAAACTGACAGATTTTTCCATCCCTGTTATGGGAAGAGGGATTGATGGCTAAACCACTTTGCCAGTTGTAGCTCTGTGAGGAAATTAGGGTCTCTCAACTCTCAGCACCATTAACAAACCACAGTTCCCAGGATTCTTTGGGGGAAACTGTGACTGTTTAAAATGGCATAGTACTACTTCAAGTGTATAGTGCAGATGGGGCTATAGTCCCAATCCACAGAATAAAAGTATCATGAGATACTTATCAAAAATAAGAGATTCACATTAAATAAAAAAATGTAATGTTTATTAAAAGCAAGAGGTTGATGTTAGAGAGAGAGAGAGAGAGAGTGCAGGGAAAACACTTGGCTTTGTAGTTCTGTAAGAGGTTCAACAAGAGTTTCATTAAGAATAAGGAAACAATATTAAAGAACTTTATACGAGCCTCTACAGTAGTCAAATGTTGTACATTCCAAGCTGGAAAAGAACTCTTCAGGAATCCTGCTGCTGCTGTCCTTGAAGCAGTGGTGAATATGGGGAACGGTGCGTGTGGGGTGGCTTTGCAGCCACTTAGGAAAGGGAGACCTGGCACCTGACCTCATGTGTGCCCTGCAGTGGTTTTTGCAGCACCCTCCTTCCCACTCTTTATTCAGTACAGGCAGTGGTTGGTTGCCTTTTGGGGTCCAAGTAGGATTTTTTTTTGCCTGTCAGCTGATTGGCCTGTCTAACTGTTTGTGTTTTTTTGGTCTGGTCTATACGGTTACTTTTAAATAGGTTGACTGGCCACATTGGCAGGTGACTGCGGGAAGTTATCAGCTAGTTAAGGTTTGGTGAGTACCCTTAAACATCTTCAGGGCTGTAGTATCCGCTGGCTGGGTAAGGAGCACTTTTGAGGCCAACCTGTAACACCCACCCAGAGTTGTGGGGCTCCGAGAGGGGAAGAAGAAGGAAGGCCTCCCTACTTGCCTGAAAGAGTAGGGCTTCAGGGAAGGTATATATGAAACACTATGTCTTACCCTTGGTAATGTTGGCTCACCCTGTTTGTTATATGCTGTTAGTTTCCCACACCTTGGCTCCCTTCTCTGTGGTGGTAAATTAATAAATGTGGCCCAGTTCACCCAACCTTTGTGGCTTGCCTCCTTATTTCCCTATGTGGTCGCAAAATAAGCTTGATTCATAACACATCTGATCATTATGAACTGGATCTTTGCATTCCTAGCCAGATAATTATAAACTTTAGAGATACCACTTTTAAAAAATATACTGACTGTAATGCACAAACTATTGTACATATAATTAACTGTAATTTTTCATATGTTTAGTTGTACATCTAATTAGGTTTATCAGGGTTGAAATATAAAAGCTGGAAAAATACAATGGATGTTTGTATCAAACCTCAGGGTATACTAAAGCAATCACTGAGTGGGAACCAAATGGAAGGCCCTTTGGTGTTATTCTTGAAGTAAAGTTGCTGGATATCTTTCAAATTATTATGCCAGGCCAGATATTCTTTGCATAATGAGAACATATTTCATGTGTCAGAACAGGTTTTGACTATAACTAAATAAGCCAAACCAGAGATATGCTGATAAGGCGACCTTTAATGTAAAGTTTGGATTGCATTATCTAAACGTTTTTTCTAATAGAAAAGTTTTGTGTGATGATAGAGGGGCACATAAAACATAAGACATTTGTAATTCAAGATATGAGAAGGAGAATTCTGTGGTATCAGTCCTCACAAAACAAAGAACTTAACAAATATGTATCCTACTTCGTGATATGTTATTGCCAATATTCACAATATAAAAATGAATATTGCAGTTGACACTATTTATTTATAGTCCTGTACATACAATCCTCAATATCAGAGACATATAGTGGTTTAGTGTAGCTGCATAATGGTTTTCATACACTGTCCTATAATATAACAACCATTTTCTTCAGCCTTCTAAATACTTGAGCAATCACCTTCTGAATCTGGAATAATGGAAGATGTGGAAAAGATCAGAAAACATTTTCACAGGTCATATATGAGGGAAGGGTTGATGAATTCAAAGAACTAGTTCACGAGATGATCCTAACTGATGGGTTATCAGTATGTTGGAATAATATATCCATCAGAAATTGGGAAGGTGTTGCAGCATTCCCCTGGCCAAAGGGAAGGGGATCACATTCTGCACACAGCTCAAGGGAAGGGTAGTTGTTTGTGAAGAAACAGCAGTTTGTTAGACGCTGGATGGGACAAGGGTAGAGAAAAGGCAGCAGAATTTCCATCATTGTCAGGCCAAAAGGCTCTGGCGAGGGTGGGCCTTTGCAGCCATGCAGGGGAAGACCTAGCATGGCTTCAAACCCCATTTTGGCACAATGTGGCCATGCACGCCTGTTGCATAAGGAGTGGAGCAGGGTGACTATTTAAGCCCTGCTTCGTCTCCCCTTGGCCTCTTTTTGGCCTCACGCAATAACGAGAGGGGACAGACCTTTGCTTACCTTTTGTGTGAAGGCCTGTTCTTCCGTGGCTTGGGGGGCGAGGAGATGCTGCGCGCGCGATCAGCTGAGAGGCGCAATTAGCACAATCAGCTGGGAGGTATGGCAGCACAGCAGCAGAGGCTTTGATCGGCAGCAGCAGCACAGGCTGCTCTCTGAAAATCGGCTGGGAAAGGCAGCAGCCACAGCGCGATTCAGTGGAGGCAGTGAGGGAGGCTGCAGCTGAGCGGAGGCTGCAGCGCAGGACCAATTGGCTTGGTTTGGAGAATGGGGTTGGGCCTGGCCCTGGGTGGCAGAAGGCAGTTGGGGCCAAGCTAAGGGTGTCATTTGGCACCTGTCAAACCGGCTTCTCCTTAAAGGGGTATTTATTGCCCTGTTAAATAGGTTTTTCATTATCGGGGTGATTGTTGCCCACTGTTAATGGGTTTTTGGTTGCTTAAAGAGGAATTTGGCCCTGTTACACAGTTTTTTGCTTGTTTTGTGGGGAGGCAGCCATTTTGGAGCACATTTTGCTCCTTTGTGGAGGTCGCCATTTTGATTACATTTTGTGTGGTGGCCATTTTGGAGCACATTGTGCTTCTTCGAAGGGGTAGCCATTTTGAGCGGTGGCCATTTTGGGAGCTCATTTTGCTTCTTGGGGGGGTAGTACTTGAATAGTGGTCTGCCTTGTCTGTGACAGGCTTTTGGAGCACTTTGGTTCACCATAGTTTTTTCCATTATGCCTTCTAAGAAGGGCGCAGGGGGTCCAAAAGGAAAAGGGAAGGCCATGAAATGCCCTGCGCTGAGGCCTCCCACACCACTCCAGGAATCTTCATCCTCTGATGAGGAGGGCCCTGATATGGCTTCTGTAGTGGCTCGCGTTGAGTCTCTGGAGAAGTGGAATAGGCGGCCTCAGGAAGTCAGTGGGGCAAGAATTAAAACGGCTAAGGGGCCCCAGAGTAAGAAGAGTCAATAGAATGATTGGGATTCTGTTTTAGGCCGTTTGGCAGCTTTGGAAGGCTCTTCAGATCGTTTTGCTCCTTCTGCTTCGATGCCTGAGGTGGAGACTGAGATTTCTGAGGTTTCAGTAAGTCCTGCGGTTCAGAAGCTGGCGGTTCCTTCAGCTTATGGTGAGTCCGCGGCTGCAGGTAATGGCTATAGGGGAGCACAGCAGGGCTGGTCTCCTTATTCTTCTGCAGGTGCATATGAAGGGTGTGCAGGTACACATCAGGGGTCTGCAGGTACACATCAAGGGTGGCATTCATTGCCTTCCACAGGTATTGTGCCTTCTGGACATGGACAAGGGTTGTGTCAACCAATACAGCAACCTGTCAGTGAGGCTTGTAGACAAGTCTGGATGTCAGCTGGCAGCCCTACTACGGACAGCCTCACGGGTCTACCGATCCTTTCACTTATGTTCAGGCTGGTGCTTTGCCTTTTGGGGAGATGTCTTCTCCCTTGGGTGCTCACTTGTAGCCAGCAACAAAGGAGCATATATGGAGAGAAGAGTACATGGATGTGTTCTTCTTATTATATAGAGAGCCTGAGCAAAAGGAGAAGGAATGGCTGGAGGAGCGTGAAAATGAAAACTTTAAAAAGAAAAGAGTAGATAAAACTTGGGGCAACTGGTTAGCGGGTTTCTTGATCTATATGGGGATAGTGATCTAACGTCAGCCCATGGGGGCTGCAGCCTTGGTGAAGTAGCTCGATATAGTTTTTAGGGCGCACCTGGAATTCAATGGGTCAGCGTGGCTGGCCTATCATGAATCCTTTAGGATGCGAGCGGCAGTGGACCGATACCTGCCGTGGGATAAAAAGGACCCTGAGTTGTGGCTGCAGTTTATGACTGCAGCTCGACCCGTGCAAGGTGTTAGGGCGGATAGCTGCCATTTGTTAGGTAAGTCTGCCAGTGTGGCTGCTACCCGTGAGTTCACGGGGCAGGGGGTTCAATCCTGCCTGCTCTGTTGGGAGTTTAGTGCCAAGGGATGGTGTAATAGGAACCCATGCAGGTTTAGGCACGAGTGTTCCATCTGCTCTGGGCCCCACCCCTTCACCAATTGTTTTAAGAATAGGGGATTTAAGGGGTTTCAAAGGGGGAAGAAGCCAGGAGCTGGCGGGCAACCTCCTGGAAAGGGGCCCCACCCCGATTAAAATTTCCCACCTTATGTGTCTGCTCTGGGAGTATCCTAGAAAGGCTGATGCAATTTATTTAGGAGATGGTTTTCGTTATGGTTTTAGAATTCCGGTTGTTGGGGAGCATAGGCCTTATATTTCAGGTAATCTTAGGTCCGTGTTGGGCATGGAGGCAGTGGTGCAGGAAAATATTAATAAGGAAGTGGTTGAGGGCCACGTTTTGGGCCCTTTTGATTACCCTCCCATTCCCACCCTAAGGATTTCCCAAAAAAGATCCTGGACAGTTTAGACTCATTCATCACTTGTCATTCCCGAAAGGGCATTCAGTGAGTGATGCTATTCGTGAACATTTGTGTTCATTGCGTTACACTTCCTTTGACAGCGCAGTTATAATGGTCCGGCATTGTGGCCAAGGCGGTCTCATGGGAAAGTGTGATATTAAGTCAGCATTTCGCCTCTTGCCAGTCCACCCTTTGGACTTTGATCTCTTGGGATTTTCGTTTAAGGGTTTGTTTTATGTATACTGAGCTGTGCCCATGGGATGTTCTATTTCGTGTTCAGCTTTTGAACGCTTTAGTACATTCCTCGAGTGGGCTCTCAAGAGGCGAGCTGGTTGTGATGCAATCGTACATTATTTAGATGATTTTCTGTTTGCTGGTCCCGCTGGTTCTCAGCAGTGTTACCAGCTGATGAGGACTTTTGGACAGTTGGCAGAGGAGTTAGGTGTGCCTTTGGCAAAAGAAAAAAACAGAGGGCCCATCTCCGGTGCTTACATTTTTGGGGATAGAGCTTGACTCAGTGGCACAGGCTTGTCGTTTACCGGCAGTCAAGCTACGAGATTTGAAGTCCAGGGTTGACAGCATGCGGGAAGCAAGGAAGGTCACACTTAAGGAGCTTCAAGAATTGGTGGGACATTTGAATTTTGCATGCAGAGTCATAGCACCAGGCAGAGCATTTTTGCGCAGGATCTGCGACCTGATGAGAGGCCTTATCAGGCCTCATCATCGGGTCAGGGTTACTGGAGAAATGAGAAAAGATTTGTTAGTTTGGTCCCATTTCTTGGAACAATTTAATGGAGTATCTTTTCGGCATAGGGATCTATTGTTAGAGGCAGAGTTGCAAGTTCACTCAGATGCCTCTGGAGCTCTGGGTTTTGGGGTCATTTTTAGGGATAGGTGGTGTGCATGGCCAGTAACATGGGCAGCAGCTGGCATCACTAGGGATTTGACCTTTTTGGAGTTTTTCCCGATAGTGGTTGCTGTACATCTATGGGCTGCTGAGTTGGCTAACTGTGGTGCATTTCTGGTGTGATAACCAGGCCACGGTGCAAGTTATCAACTCTCTTCCTTCTAGGAGTGCTAGAGTGATGGTTTTGGTGCATGCCTTTCTAACTCAGTGCCTTACATTTAATGTTCTTTTTCTTGGTTGCCTTGTTCCTGGCTTGGATAAGGGTGTGCCTGATGCCCTGTCTCACCATCAGATGACACGTTTTTGGGAGTTGGCCCCTTTGGTCAGGCTTCAACCGGAGCCGATGCCAGTGGCATTGTGGGAACTTGGCGGCTTGAAGCTGAGGAAGCCATAAGGCAGTCCCTTGCCACCAGCACACGGAACTCCTATTTAAGAGGAGGTAGGCAGTTTGATAGTTTTTGTTGTAACAAGGGTTATTTTATCTCTTGGCCCATTCCTGTGGATTGGTTGATGGAATTTTGTGTGGTTCTTCATCGTCAGGGACTTTCAGTGAAGACCATTAGGGGTAAGTTAGCGGGAATTGGATTCCTGTCTAAACTGAAGGGCATTATTGATTCTTCCAGAGACTTTAGGATTGGGAAAATGTTGGAAGGGTGGTCCAGAGCACATCCTCCTGCACTAGACACTCGTATGCCTATTACACCTGAGATTATTTTGGGTTTGCATGAGCTTTGGCTGACCTTATGTAGTTCTAGTTATGAGGCAGCTCTATTTCACTCAGTTGTTGTGTTAGCGTTTTGGGGGGCTTTTCATATGGGAGAGTTGCTTGCTTCTTCGAGGAGGGACAGGTCTGGCTGAATGCTGGAAGTAGGTGATGTCATCATGGAGACGGAGGCATGCAGGTGCATTTGCACAGGTCAAAGACTGACCAGAAGGGGTGAGGAACTGTGATCAGGTTGGCATCTTCATCAATACCTGGACTGTGCCCAGTTCACACCTTGTGTTTGTTTTTGCAAGCTAGGAGTGAAGCTGGAGGCTTTCTGTTTTGTCATCAGGATGGTCAGCCTTTAACTAAATTTCAGTTCTGGTCTGTCACCAGATGGGCCCTGTTGTGTCTAGGCTAGGACCCAGGGTTGTTTGGTACGCACTCTTTTAGAATAGGTGTGGCTTCCACAGCAGCTGTTTTGGGATTTGGAAGCACAGCAATCCAGGCATTGGGGCACTGGAAATCAGGTGCCTTCCGTGCTTATGTTAGGCCGACTAAGGGCCCACGTTGGTGGTGCATTAAGGGATGTATTTCTAATTATGTTTCTGTTTTACAGGATGGAGGGTGTTGGAGAGAGTCAAGGTACTCATTTGTGGCCACATCATGGTGTTCTGACCCAAGAGGAGGGCATCACAAACCTTGCAGGGAACCCAGTTGGGGCTCAGCCATTGTGCATTGGTCCAGTGGCTGGGTAGACGTGGCATGCTGTGGGAACACCTCCTGCCAACACTGTTTGATGCTTTGTTGGTGCAGCACCCTCCACAGGTCATAGTGATACATTTGGGAGGCAGTGACCTGGGAATGCTGAAGGGGAAAGCCCTTGTCATTCAGGCTTGCCTGGACTTTGAGGCCATACACAACAGGTGGCCTGGGACCATGATTGTTTGGTCCGATATTCTCCAGAGGAGAATTTGGAGGGGTGGGAATGACCCCAGAGGCCTGAATAAGGCTTGCCGTAAAGTAAATAGGGAAGTCTGGCTCGCCCTTGCTTATCAGCAGGGCGAGGTAATACATCATCTGGAGGTGAGGTGTGAGCAGGCTGATCTTTACCGGCCAGACGGTGTACATATGTCTGACCTAGGTAATGATCTGTTTCTTTCCGATCTGCAGAGTGCCCTGCGTGAAATAATTTGGTGCAGGTGGGGGAAGAGGGACTAAGCAGAGGCTTGTCCTCTTCTGTGGCAGATTGTGGTGGAATTTAACAAGGTAGGGTTTGGTGGCCACCCTTAGGCACCCTTTAAGGTGATTGGTGGGTTCTGAGGCCTGCCTTCCAGGTTGTGCAGTCCGTTGGCAGGATAAGGCTCACCTTTGGGGCTAACCTGTACCACCCACTCAAAGGTTGTGCGGCCCTGAGGGGGAGTGGATCACGAAGGCCTCCCTAACCACCCTGCGGGGATGGGGCCCGAGAGAAGGGATTGGGCTTGGCTCACCCCCCTTTTCCCATGGCAGGGTGCCCTCACCCAATGGGGAGAAATATGTTCCACAATGGCTCTGCAGATCATTCTAACATGCAATCAAGCATGTAATTGGCTTCATTCAATAAACGTGGCCCTTGATTTACCCACACCTCACCTTGTCTTGCCTCTTCATTTCCCAGCTATGCGCTGCAAAGAGCTGCTGAAGGCATCTTGAGGGTGTCAGCCCTCTCTCTGAGAATCAAATATGGGTAGCAAACCTGCTGTCTTGTGAAACTGCCTCTTTGCTCTGTTTGTATATTTGTAAAACACTTATGCTCCATTTGTTTTTTTATAAAGTAAATATTGCAAAAATGTCCTACACCTGTTGGATGATCTATCACCCAAAGGGCACTAAACCCAGTGGTGCAGAATCTGGGGCATCTCAGTGCTTGGAGAAGTGGGGAGTTCATGACACCTTTGTACCTTTCTCCTTATAATTACAAATACAGACTTTCAGAAGCTTCATCTTATTCTAAAGCTATTACTCTTACTCTTGGGAAGCCCCCAAACAGGACCAGGGTACAAGAGCACTCTCTCCTCTTGCAGTTTCCAGCAACTGGAATTCAGAAATATACTATCTGATCATGCATACCTTCATAAGGTTAGACTACCATAATACCGTGTCCAGAAGCATCAGCTGGTGCAGAAAGTTCAGGACTACTGCCTCAGAAGGGGTAAGTTGCAGAGGACACACTACAACAGTGCTCCTCCATCTAATAGGACCAACAACTTGTTCTGATAGTTATTGAGACCAATAAATTATTTGGGGCCTCAAGCATGGTCTCAGTATATGATCAGACTGAAAATTAATTTGATAGAGATGAAGTATTCAAAATGTAGTTTTAAAAGACATAAATATACACATTTAATGTAATCATGAGCCAGTGTGATGTAGTGATTAGAGTGTCAGATTGGGACCTGCCATGAAGCTCATTGGGTGACCTCGGGACAGTCACTGCCTCTCAACCTAACCTACCTCACAGGGTTGTTCTGAGGATAACATTGGGAGGGGGAGAATCATGTTTGTATGCCACCTTGAGCTCCTTGGAGGAAAGGGAGGATATAATAATAATAATAGTAATAATAGTAGTAGTAGTAGTAGTAATAATAATAATAATATAATAATTATAATAATAATAATAATAATACAACTACACACAATTCATTTCAGCTGCAAGGGAGTAAACCCCACCCAACTCAGCTGGACCTACTTCTGAATAAGCAAGCCCAGGGTTGTTCTGCATGCATGTGATTTAACCTGTCTTTCTGATGAAACCTGGTGCTTGAAGAATGAAGGAATTGGTCTCATATTTCTCTAAAGTTTTGGAAAAGCAGAGTCCTTCTTTCCATTTCTTAGTGAAGCGATGTTTCCATGTTTTACCCATCTTACCAATACTATCATGCTGACCATCTTATTTTCTTCTTTTGTTATTTATGCAACATTTTATTCAGTCTCTGACATTAGTTACTTTCTTCCATTGCCTTTGTCTCCAGTCCACATAGATGACTGATGCTATCTCAGTTAGAAATTGAATCGTCTGGGAGATTTTATTTCTGCTTCTAATCATTTACTTACTGCTCTGTGGATGGCGGCGTTTGGCAAACATCAATTCTTCTTGTTTTCTCTTGTGTTTGAATGAAAGTAATTATGTTTACAACAAATTAAGCATCATACTTTCCCCCTTTTTTGGTGTTCAGTGGAGCCTGATTCATCTTCAACGAGCACTTAGACTATTCCTGGATTTCATTCGGACACCAGGCAGAAAATTTGTTTAAAAAGAAAGAAGAAGAAGAAAGGAATCCTGGTATGGCCCTGATTATAATTTGTGGAAATAACTTTGCCAGACTTGATTATTCAGAGAATTGATCCATTTGGAATGGCTGGTAGGAGCCATAGCACTCTTCAGAGATCAACAGACAGTGACATGTTTTGTATGTAAAAGGTTAGAGGTTCAATTCCAGCCTTCTTTCACCAAAAGAATGAATCTCAGTTTGCAGAACTGAAAAGACATTGTCCTGAGACACTGGATAGTTGCTAGCCAATTAAAGCAAACTGTTTTGTGCCAACCGATTCAAGCATTCAATGGTTCAGCCGTTCAATCACGTATTGTTCCCTTGGTTTTACCACTGCCTACATTTCCCTCACCTTCACCTGTAGTCCCTTGGAATCAGAACATGTCAAACTTGTATGTAGATGGATCATCATCATCAGACTAAGCTAGCAAGTAAAGACTTCTGGTGGTCACGCACAGGAATGTAAAAAATTACAACACAAGGAAAGCTGACATTTGTTGCATATGGATCCTAAACACTTTATGTCACCTCACCACTTCTAACTAGTGTTGGCTGGTGCTCACTGGAACTGGCAGGGTGGACGGCAGTAGGTGGAGCCAGCCCCAATGGCAGAGAGAGCCAACTAATTTTAGAGTTGTCCCATTCTTCTTCCTGCTGAGTTCTACAAGGGCAACACTGAGGCTAAGGAGGAGGAAGGTGACAGCAAGGGCCACCCCCTGGACTGGTTTTAAGTCAGAAGGCTGGCAGGTGAGGACAGAGATTTGTGGGCCTCAATCACCCTCAAGGACTAGCCTCCACTGCTTGTCTCTAACATGAGACAGCTGGGCCTACCATAGAAAAGTATTTATGACACATTACTTCATCTTTTTAACAACCCCATACATTGGGACAACTTGAGCATCTATTGTGTACAGGTCTGTTATTACTTCCAAAATCATTCAGGGCTGGGCCATGGACAACAGTCTGAGGACACCTCACTGCCTAATCCAACCCTTTCCCTAGGCAGGTGCAAAGGTGGTGTTTTTTTTTTAATTGTTCTATTAGTTTCCAATGGAGTCTAAGCAGATACAAGATTTGAGTCAGGAATGGGTTCACAGTTTAGCCCGCAATCAAATGCAAACTTATTTTGGAGTAAGACCAGTTGAACCCCTGTAGGTTGTTTCTGGACAGACATGCATAGGCTTGCATTCTGAGTTTATTAGCTACTATGCTGCTCTACGTGAATGATCTACTTTCAACAGAAATGATCAGTGTAACTCTATTCCATTTCTTCTTCTAAACCTTTGTGTGCCTTTTATAGTTACATAATTACAATTTTATTTAATGAGGAAGAGGCCATTGTGAATTGCTTCTCCTTTACCACTGAGATCAATCCCTTGGTCAATGCCAGCTGTCTAACTTAATTTCTTACAGACTCTAGTTTCCTCCTCTGTAAACCTCCCAGGAGGTTCTTTGTGCCAGGAGAAAGCAAATGCCTTTCTCTGCTTCACTGGTGTTTCCAGATGTTCTTCTTGTGGCCACATATGGACAGTGCTTTTCTCTCCCATTAAGAATGTTGCAGAAGGATGAGTATTCCTTGAAACAAAGTCCTAAAGAAATGATGGAATGTTTCCAGTGGCTTTTACACTGTAGACTAAATTTATTTAAATGAGCATTAAAAAAGATGGATAATGCCAAATTCAGAACTGTTTTGCAATGTGATGATATCACCCATTTTAAATTGCAGTGTTAGGAATCAGCATGAGGTCAAGGTAGATTGTGCAGTGACTTAAGGTTAAACCAATACATCAATACATGTAGAAATGATAAATAACAAACCCATGCAAATTATAAAGATCACACAATCCTGTTCTCACACACTTGGGTATAAGTTTTATTGAACCCAGTGGGATTTCCATCTGAATAAACGCCGTTAAGCTCCATCTGGGGGGAAAATGTTTTTAGGGCAACGGGCACAGATGGCACTTCCACTCAGAAGACTGTTGAAGCTACTGTCAATCAAGGATGTTTCCAGCTAACACACTGCCAGACAAGTTTCTAGAAACTTCAGCAAGTCACCTTCCCAGCACACACAAATGTGTGGGGCTAGAACTATCTCTCTTCAGACCTTCATGCTCTTCATTCACAGCTGGACTAACAGTGACTATTACTCCTGGCTACTCCTGTTTTCTGCTTGTCTCCTGCAAAATAAAAATTAAAATGTGGGGATCACCTGGGAACAAGTCTCATAGACTGCTTGCCCTTCAGGTTACTTTTCCCTCTTGCATAGATTTGGATCACAGATTTCTTCTCCTTGCATCATCTTGACTGAAGCCAGTCTTCCTAGCCCTCTCTCTTCAAACTCACACCCTGTAGGTTCAGATTCTAGTTCTCTCTTGGAACTCTGCTTGTATGCCGTATTAGAGCATGCTCGGAATGTTTTCTTATACAGCCACAAAAGTGGCTGTATACTATAGCCAGCATGGGTTTTTCACATTCTGCAATGTTAAATTGAAAATACTGCCCATGCCATTCTCATGCTTCCCATAAGCTCGTTTCAGAACAAAACATTACAAAACTTACAGTCCTGAACTCAGAAATGCTTGCTTAACAACCCTCTAAGTTTTCATGGCAATACATAAAACATTCAGAGAGAATCAAGAGTTCAAAGTGTAAAACGAGAAAAAATCCAGACCTCTGTTGGCCTTTTTTCTGTCAGTGGTGTCATAATTTGAAATTAATTAAAAATAAGCTATGTTCACAGAGTACCTGTAATCCTATTACTGACCTTGCCCCATCCTCTGACCATCATCTTCTGCAGTTTAAAAGTTAAATGCCTGTCTAATTTTTAATTAATATAAGAAATGTAACACTGGAGTCAATGATAAGCACAGGCATGCTCAGTAAGAGCCATCAGTGTCCTAAAAGCCACACTTGATTTGGCTAATCAGAGGGCCACACCCTTTTTAGATAGTCATGGCTTCCTCCAAAGAATCCTGGGAAGTGTAGTTTGTGAAGGGTGCTGAGAGCTCATAGGAGACTCCTATTCCCCTAACAGAGCTCCAGTGGCCAGAGTGGTTCAACAGTCGGCCCCTTTTCTGGGGATCGTAGCGCTGTGAGGGGAATATGCTGTCTCCTAGCAACTTTCAGCGCCCTTCACCAACTACAATTTCCAGGATTCTTTGGGGGAAGCCACGATTGTCTAAAGTCTAGATTGTCTATCTCCAGGGTCGTTTTCAGATAATACCATTGGGTGATCTTTTGGCCCCCTGGCAGTTGTGTTGTGGGGTGTCGCAGGGTACCATCTTGTCCCCCATGCTGTTTAACATCTATATGAAGCCCTTGGGAGCAGTCATCAGGAGATTTGGGGCAAATTGTCAGCAGTATGCTGACGATACCCAGCTCTATTTCAGTGTAACATCTGAATCAGGAGAGACTATGCATGCCCTGGGCTACTGTCTGGACTCGGTGGAGGGCTGGATGAGGGCCAATAAACTGAGTCTGAATCCTAGCAAGACTCAGGCACTGTGGGTTGGTGGTTCCCGAGTTCAGATAATTGGTCAGTTGCATGCTTTGGATGGGGTCGTACTCCCTCTGAAAGAGCAGGTCCGTAGACTGGGGGTACTCCTAGATCCATCTTTGTCGCTAGAGGTCCAAGTAACCTCAGTGGCTAGGAGTGCTTTTCTCCAGCTTCGGCTGGTAAGACAGCTGCGGCCAATTCTGGACTGGGATAGCCTGACCACTGTTGTTCATGCACTGGTAACCCCCAGGCTGGATTACTGTAATGCACTTT
This sequence comes from Rhineura floridana, assembly GCF_030035675.1. Taxonomy (NCBI): domain Eukaryota; kingdom Metazoa; phylum Chordata; class Lepidosauria; order Squamata; family Rhineuridae; genus Rhineura; species Rhineura floridana. Next base: position 72,852,198 of record NC_084483.1, on the reverse strand, counting down.
ATGTGGGGCTGCCCTTGAGGTTGGTATGGAAGCTGAAGCTGGTGTAAAATGCAGTGGGCAGGGTATTGCTAACATGTCACCCCGCTGCTGAAAGAATTGCACTGGCTGCCCATTAGCTACCGGGCCAAGTTTAAGGTTCTAGTTTTAGTGTACAAAGCCCTATACAGCTTGGGACCAGGATACCTGAAAGATAGTCTTATCCCTTATATACCCAGTCAATCACTGCGCTCTGCAGGTGAGGGCCTCCTGCAGATATCATCTTATCAGGAGGTCTGTTCTGCACAACATAGGAAATGGACCTTTAGTGTGGCGGCACCTACCTGTGGAACTCACCACCCTTCAATATTAGACAGGTGCCATCTCTGTTATCTTTTCAGCGCCTATTGAAGACCTTCCACTTTCAACAAGCCTTTTAAGTTGAGACCTTATCCTAGTCTGCTTCTGTGTTGGAGTTGCTGTTTTGTATGTTTTTAAACCTTTTTAAAATGTTTTGTAACCCTTTTAAAAGATTTTTTCAAAGCTTTCAAAACTGTTTTTAAAGTTGCTTTGTTTTAATGTATTTTAAAGTCTGTTTTTATGATGTTTTAAAGGGTTTTTAGTGCTTTTGTTTGCTGCCCTGGGCTCCTGCTGGGAGGAAGGGCGGGATATAAATAAATAAATAAATAAATGTAAGTAAGTAAGTAAGTAAGTAAGTAAGTAAGTAAGTAAGTAAGTTTTGGTGTGGATGTGGCCACAGGGAGATGACTATCTGCTGTAGAATAAAAAGGTGGGGGAAACCCTGGCAAATAATGATACTGTTCACAATGTTTTCCTTTTGGAAAGGAAAGGGGCTTTCCCTTTGCCCAGAGCCCACCCGCCCAATCTCCTCCCTCTCCCCTTTCCCCTCCTCCCCCTTTCTGCTCCTTCCCCAGGTCAGTTTCACCTATCCTAAGCATGCAAATGATCAAATGTGCCCTCTTCTCCTCCCTCCATCCTATCCCCTCCCTCTTGCCCCTTCCCTACCCCTTCCTTTGCCCCTCTCCTCCCCTCCCAATTCCCTTCCCCTCCTTCTACTCCCGTCTCCCCCCTTCTTCTTTCTCCTTTTTCCTCCACCTCCTCCCCCATGGTCAATTTTACCTATTCTAAGCATGATTGTACAGGAGTACATCCCATTGAACTCAATATGCATACAAATGATCAGGCCTTTCTCCTCCCCTCTCCTCGCCTCCTTCCCTTCTCTTCTCCCATTCTCCTCCCTTCTTCAACACCTCCTCTGTTCCTACTACCTCTTCCCCTGCCCATTCCAGCCCTCCCTTCCTCTCCTCCTCCTCCCCACATGGTCAGCTCCCCCAATCCTAAGCATGATTGCAAAGGAGTAAATCCCACTGAGCCCAATAAGCATGCAAATGATCAATCCATTCTCAGCAAACATGGACAGGATCCCATTTCTTATCTCCTGGATTAAAAAGCAGGGAAATTTACTAATAGGCAAAAAACCTTGCAGTTTAAGAATGTACCTATAGCCCACAGATATTTCTATCAAACTTTAAAAAGCAGGGAAATTGGGCAGCTATAGAACCAGAGCAGAAGATCTGACCTCCTCTCTGAACTATTGTACTGCCCTACAAATATGTAAAAATGCAAACACAATTTGGGTTGGTTTTTCACAGTCCAATCCCTGTGTCACTTGGAAGAATTTAGTAACTTGTGCCTCTGAACATATGGTGAGTGGTGGCAACATCTGTAATCAGCCCTAATAAGAAAAATAAGACATGTGCAGTGCTGATCTTGTTTTAGCGAACAATATTAAGACAGTGGATATACTTCAGATAGTCACTTTAAATATGTTTTTTTACTTTGTAATGTTCATGAAGTTTCCTATAGTAAATCATTTTCTTTTGCTTCTGTTTCTGTGAATATGTGAAGTAAAGCAACACTTCACATAATTCCACTAAAAAAACCCCTCCAAATACAATTGTGGAATAATGGCACTTACTATTCTGTAGAATAGTCTCCAATGGACATGAGGAGTATCTCAGTTTGCACAAGATAAAACAGTGGGTGGTGAAATATATTCTAGCAAATTTCTACGTGTGTTCTATGTTTTTGATTGACCATGCCCACCCTTCCTTAAGTGGAGTGGTTTAAGCATAGCAGGCTGAACACATGCATCTTGGGCAGGCCAAGTTTGCTTTTTCCAACAGCTAGATTCATTGCTTAAGAATCAACATATTGTAATCAGTCTGATTTTACATCAAACTGCAGTTTCAGATTCAACTGTTAATGCACCCAAAATAGAAATAGAACATAACCTCCAGTTTGAAACACAAAAGGCTGTCTTCACCATCATATGACATTGAACAATAAAAAGCCTTTGAAATTAATGAAAATAAATTTGACACAAATTTCTAGGATGAATAATGAGAGAAACAAAATATTATAGGTTAGATTCTCTTTAGAAACAGTAGTAACACAGGAAGGAAGCAAAGTAAGAAGAACATGAACAAAATACAAAAAAAATGTAATTCTCCATCTTTTGAGATGTATTTCTCATTGTAGGTGTTGCCACCACTCACCATATGCTCAGAGGCACATGTTACCAAATTCTTCCAAGTGACACAGGGAGTGGATTGGACTGTGAAAGAACAAGCCAAATGGTGTTTTCATTTTTACAAATTTGTCAGGCAGTACAATATCTCAGAGAGGAGGTCAGGTCCCCTGCTCCCCTGGTTCAATCACTATAGCTGCCCAGCTTTTTAAAGTTTGATAGAAATATCTGTTGGCTATAGGTATGTTCTTAAACCGTACAGGTTTTTTTGCTTATTAGTGAATTTCATTTCATTGAAGTCAGAGCTGCCACCATTATGTGCTCTTAAGAAGGATCTTTTGTGAACTATGCCTTACCTTCCCCCCCTGTACATCTGTAGAAATATAGTTTCATTTATTTCCTTAATCAAATCTGTGTGGGTGTAGTAAGGGCCTTCACACTGAATGCAAATACAACATGGAACTTGTTTTAATAGAGAGCTTGATAGGTTTATTTATAAATTCAATTTTTTTTACCTCACTCTTCCATTCAAGGCTCCCAGAGCAGCTTAGATAAATGGTAATTAGTATATATATATGTAGAAATAAACATACATGCATGCTCATATGCACATATCAGGTACAATTTAGCAATGTTATTAAGAGAATGTCCCCTAAATATAGAAGAACAATTTTGTTGGTCTGTATTTCATGTTTAACCCTTTAAAATCCTAGATGTCAGATTTGCCAAAATTCCCTTCAGGGGTATATGCTGTTATTGTAACCATTCAGAGATTGAAACAATGTCTCATGCGTTCTAATATAGATCAAGGGATTAACATTTTATCCTTTTATGAAGAGATTTCCTGGTCAATTCTTAGAAACCTTTCTGAGTATCTTCCTTGAGGGGTCTAATAAAATATCCGAATGTTGTCATATCTCTTAAACCTGCTATGAGTGTTAGTTCATAGTGTGTCAGTGTTAATCATTACAACATGGCTCTACTGAGGCTGCAATTTTGTATTTTATATTTTGTTTATGGGTTGATCAACTGTAATGAATACTTGATTGCTTAAGAATTAGATCAAACAAGGGCCAAACGCGATGGGATGAAAAATGAATCCTTGTATTAAAAATGCACCTACAAATGCAAATGGCAGCCACAGAGAGGGGAGGGCTGATTATTATCATAGTTGTAGCAGGTGAGAAGGAGGATTTTAACCCTTTCATCCCTTGCTGTAGTCCTGGTGAAAATCCCATCCCTAAAATATTTGTGTTGGGAGGAATTCCTCAGTGGACCCAAATTACAAAACAACTGAATTTGAGGTGGACCATTTCTTTTTTCCTTCAGGCTTTTATTGCATATTGTTTGTGTGGAAGACTTCATGAGACTTCATGAGACCAGTACTCCAAAATGTCTCCATAAACCTTGCCAGATTGAGCAGCACAATGCTGCATCCAGCACTGTAGTGGAACCCTCCCAAAACTGGTCAATAAAGAACAATCTGCAATTTCAGCTCACAATAAGTGGTCCACTATGCCCTCAATGGCCTAAGTAATTTCAAAGTGGGGACATATAAAGGAAGTAATACTGAACAATAAAGGGAATCATTTTACATCTAAGAGTGCAAAGTGAAACAGAGTGCCAAATGGAGAGTAAAAAACAACAATTAATTATGGTTACTCTCTTTTTTTATCTGTCCCAATGCACAACGTTGAAGGAACTGTAATACTTAACTGACGGTGTTAATTTGTTTTAATTCATATAGCGTTCTGCGTTGCTCCTTAAGCTGGTGCCATCACTCTCTCTCTTTAGGGAAATGTTTCTTTGCATGCAGTTGCAATGCCAGATATCACTGTGGACATGGTAGTAAAACTATGGGGATTAAGCCAAGCACTTTACATGCACCAGGTGTTTTGGCACTCATATTCAAATGACAATTTTGTGAAGGAGACAAGCTATTTGGCAACTTAATATATGTTTATGGTTTGATACTTACTGGATTCCCTGTGTGTTTATTATTACACACCAATTCTTATTCTGCAGCTAATTAAAAGACAGCCATGCATCAGGGTAGTAATCTTTTAAACTGCTTATGTGTGAGAATGATTCAGGAAACTGGAAATACTGAGCCATTGAATTGTGGGCAGATGTGCTGAGTATTCGTTTGATTCTGATAAAAAAAACTGATTAAACCCAATCCCTAAACTAGTTAATATAGACAGCACTAATTAAATTTGATTTGATGTCTGTTACTTTATTGGGACAACAACAACTTCTTAAATACAAGCAGAGCTTGGAAAAGTTACTTTTTTGAACTACAACTCCCATCAGCCCAATCCAGTGACCATGCTGGCTGGGGCTGATGGGAGTTGCAGTTCAAAAAAGTAACTTTTCCAAGCTCTGAATACAAGTAACTCTACTTTATGGCTCTGGTTTATAGATCATGGGTATTATTCCTTTAAATGGGAAAAAATGAATGGTGGGATTCCTTATGAAAAGATTATTAAAGGTGTCAGGATTAAGCTGAATGGGTAAATCTGGAGTAAGTACCATTGCACTAAATATGTTTTACTTCTAAGCAGTGTTCTTATGGTAAAAAAAATGAGGTGCTAGTAGTCATATCTTGATAAAAGTGTCGTGGTGCCAGCACAAAATGGCTGCCATGGACAGAAAAAAAAAGAAGTGAGGGTACATGGAACCAATGAGTGCAGTCACAAAAAAGCACTGCTCGTAAGTAGACATGTATAGGAAGACACTGTTTGTCTGAATGTCATATAACTAGAACACAGGTAGCCCTCTCTGTATGTTGCTTACTTGGGTGGAGAGAATATGTGAACTGTGTTATCAAAGGTATGGTTCACAGCAATTTTGGTATCTTTTTGTGTGTAGAAGAAAACCTGATGTGTACATCTTATGGGTATACTCAAAATAAGCAGATCTGTCATTATTTTGTCCTGGTTTTGGTTCTAATAATTCAATCTTGGTTAAAATTAAGATGCTAATATTGCTGATAGCATAACAGATAGATCTGTTGTTGACATAACATTCCTCCCTAATTTCCTCTTAACTACGCCTAACAATCTGGGAGTGGGCCTAGGATCCATCCATGCATACCCTCTCTCAAGCTCCTCTACACTCCAATGTGAATTCCAAGCCTTGCCCTGATTGTTTCTTTTTAATTAGGGTTTGCAAAACTGCTTCTAACGCTGGTTTCAAATTCTGGATAAAAATGCAAAACTTTATTAAGTCACCATGGCTAGGGTCTTTATAGACACAATCCTTGTCAAGGCTACCAATCCATTAACCACATTAATGAATTTGCTCTTCTCTAATTAAGAAATCCTCACTTGTCCTGAGGTGCACATAATTTTATAATCTTTTATAAACTATGACAGACATTTTTGAAGTGGTGTCTGTCTGTGTGTGGGGGGGGGTTGAAGTTTATTTCTTCTAGTTAAATGGTTAGGAAAACTTGTATAGTAGGCTCTAGTTTATGTGATGCAGCAAGAGCAAATTGTGGCGTCCTCTGTGTGTAATGCCATTACTGAAAAATTCTTATCCAACCAGCCAAGCCTTTTTGAACAGTTTGATGGCTGCTTGTCATGAACAAAGATGAATGTTTAATGAAATTTTGTTATGGATTTAAGTGCCATAATATTGATAAATTACCCCTTAGGGAGAAATCTACATATTCTTCAAAACATGGTTAATGATATGTCAGGTTCATTGACCTCTGTGATGAGAAGCCAAATTGATGAGAAATATGTTGGTTTGTCCAGCCCCTACAGATGAAAGCACAATTCTAGGAGCATAAAGAACATTTTCAACTTGACTGACTCTGCAAAGTTTTGTTGCTCTTTATGAAAGAATGAGTAATCATGTAGGAGTGGCCAAGATGTAATTTCCTTTTATAGGAATAATTTTGTGAGTTTCATGTGTTTATAGAAGCACTTATGAAGGCTCAAGGCTTTCATGCTAAATAGGAATGGGGGAGTAATTCAGTTCAGTTTGCTTAATGCAGACTTTCCTGATTTATACTTCTTGAAACAATAGAGCATAGCATAAGCCTACTCCTATGACATAAGCAGAGCTTGGAAAAGTTACTTTTTTGAACTACAACTCCCATCAGCCCCAGCCAGCATGGCCACTGGGTTGGGCTGATTGGAGTTGTAGTTCAAAAAAGTAACTTTTCCAAGCTCTGGATAAGTCTATTAGATATGGCCCTGCCCTCTGGGACAGCTGAAAACAAAGGTTTGTTCTCTTGTTTGTGAGGGCCTTCAGGCATTTGGCTGCTATCATGTCATCCTTCAGTCTTTTCCGGGTAAAAATACTCAATTCCTACAACCTTCCATCAGTGCACTTACTTTCAAGTGGCAGATACTGAGGGGAAGCAGTGAGATGTTGTAGGACAGGGCTATGTGTGTCACATGTTTTGTCTTACACTCCCTTAAGCTGACCTGCTGGTTTCAGATGCATTAGGTGACATTGCCCTGTCATCAATACTGAAGTAAAAGTCAATTGCCAGTCCATTCAAGCTTCTGCACATGGATTGGGGGGTGGGGGGGGTGTTCAGGCAACAAAAAGTATTGGGTCAGTCCTGGTTTTCCATACACCTGGCCATCTTTATTGCTCTCCTCTCTGAATCCATTGAGGTTTGGCTATAGACTTCTTAAAGTTTGACACCAAGAACTGGGCACACTCCTTCAGATAAGGTCTGACTAGTTTGGAGTAAAGTGGGGCTACTGTTTTTTGTAACTTGAAAACCTTTTCTAAATATAAACATCTCAACTAATGCTAAACAATTTTACCTTCTCAATATAAAGCTGTTGAGCCTCGAAGTAGGCAGTATGCCTAATGTGATGCTGCTACTGAAATCAATGCTTCCAATTTCATCCCCCCCCTCTCTCTCACACACAGACATATATACAGTATAGCATCTTATGATGTTGTGTGCCATACCATTACTGGGAGTCTCTCACCCCAGGGAGAAACCAATGAAGAAGTCCTGGGCTGTGAAATGTGCAACATCGTCATGTCCCATCATGCATTTTGTATCACTGAACATTATGTGGGACAGAAGAAGAGACACAAAATTGCTATTTATTTATTGACTAGCAATCTTTTGTACAATCTAAATCCATTCTGAGACTGATGGAGCCAAATAACTAGAGGTCTCTGGCTACAGCTGTATGGCAGTGTGTTCCAGCAATATCTGCCCACTCTTTTCCCTAGTAAAATGCAAGGGCAATATATAGGAAGCTCAAATGCTGGATGATCATGATGATCACTGGGCATACATAATTAGACTGGATTTCTTTTCTTGCCTATCTCGAAGCATTTCTTTTGATTGAACTTAAGTGATATACTTTTGATAGGCATGATCAAAATGTACATAAGATGTGCAAAATGAAACCTGGGCATGTACTGTTTTCTTGTTTTACATATTTCAGATAATATAGAACACATGTCTGGTGCCTTGTCAATGTCCTACCTCAGTACCAGCAGTTCAGCCCTGGTCAGCCCAAGTCAAAATGTTATTTTCTCTGCTTAGCATCTTGTTCTTTCTGACATAGACATCAAAGTCTGATGAAATGGGCAAAAAATAAACAACAAAACCTCCCAAAGCCTCAGTGGACATTTGCTTGTTTTAATTTGCCAATGAAACTTAAGCCCCCCAAATAGCTTGAAAGCTGAGAAGCTGTCAAGGAGATCAGAAATAACTGGTTTTGATTGGCAAGTTAGAGTTGTTTCTCCTGCAAATGCAAGACACCCCAGTTTGATTGTGAATTGATTTTACAGCTAACCTTCTTGGGTGAATCAAGGAAATCAAGGAATTATTGATTGCAGTATAAAGCCGCTCACTGTACCTGATTTGTCTCTTGCTTAAATGGGCTTTAAGCTGGCCTGATTACAGTGGCTTGATTGAAAATGCTCTTCATTTACACCACTGGCACTGTCAACCCCTCAACCCATTACCTTTGGTATATTCATAGAGTGAGAATCAGCTGATATTTGCCAACTGCTGTCAGGCTTGAGTATCTCTTAGTGTGCTCATTGTGTGCACAAGAGCACATCTGACTTCAGGAGTGACGTCTATAAAATATTTGTGTGACTTAAACATTATCAAGTTTGTAAAGGAGAGAATTTAAAATCTGCTATACTAGATAAACCTTGCTATTTCTTGTTAAAAAGCACAGATTGGCAACAGTTTCTACATACGAAGAGTTTCTACATGCCAAGTTTGAAATCTAGCAGTGATAAGAATAGTGTATATTTCCGTTTTATGCACAGAAAGAGGGAATTATTGTGTGTGTGTGTGTGTGTGTGTGTAATAAAATCCAAAGAGGGAATTGGAGCTAAGGTCAGACTGAATCTAAGTACTGCCCCTCTCTTACATTTCAATCCATTAGACTTAGGGTGATGGGCCTGCTTTTTGCTTGCCATTTTGTTTAATTCTCTTAATATGAAATGTTAGCTAAGAGCACACTCATTAATTCTGTTAATTGCATGTGGGTGGAAAATAGGAATATATTTTAAAAGGGCTTTCTTAGCATTGTGGTAGTCCTCTTTCAAAATAATTTTTTTGCCCTCTAGAGGAGAATTTTCATCAGTCAGGTTCCATAGCATTCTTTAAGATTTCTGAGTTACCATGAAGGCCTAGGAGACCTAGTTTGGACTCTTGAGCTATCTTCATGACCTGAAGCTGAAGCAAGCTTTGTCCCAAACTTTAAAAGTACAGCAGGTGTACTTAGCCTATACAAATAAGCTGCCCTGCTACAGAAGCCACATCACCTTTATCGTGCTGAGTGATGTTAGGTTTTTCTCTGGTGTCCTCTGTTTCTTTTTTTTTTTGTCCTTTCTTTTTTAAATTTTAACTTTAAGATTTTTATCAGAGACCTATAAAATGTGCCAATTGCATCAACGAGGAGCATGGAGTAAATTAGATTTTCATCTTTCTTGACTTAATTTAGTCTCCTATAAGCTCTCCATCTGTATGTACCAAGATATTTCTTTTCCACAAGTTATCACACTATTTATATTGAGATCTTTCTTGACCTCCACTGTTGGCTGGATTATGCATGGGGCCAGTCACAGATGCTGCAGTGCAGCAGTTTCCCAGAAAAGGCAGATATAAAGCCTGCTTGACATCATTCCACATTTCCCCCTGAAATGTAACCTCTGTCCTTGTGCCTCATCTACATCTGTTTAAATCATTATTTTCTTGGATGATATGCATTTTGAATTTTTCATCAAACAAATATAGATGAACACATTTTTCAGTACTATTTCGCTTTGAATTTTATGAATAATATTTATTTAACTCTTTTTTTCTGCCCATGGTAATAATTCTCACCAGACTTTCATTACCTAATTCTGGTTGACAGACCATGTGATGCCCCTCCTTAAATTTCTGTCCTTGTTTTTGATCTGCTTCTGCATCCTGCATGTACTCTTTATCCTTACCTTTACAACTCTTCACAGTCTTGCCTGACTCTCTGACCATATTTCCCAGTATATCTCTGTCAGTGACTGTGATCCTCCAGTTCCATCATCTTTCCTTCTGGAAGGGCCATATCTCAATGGTAGAACAGGTGCTCAATCAATCAATCTTTATTGCGGCCAAAGGCCCATATAACAGGATTAATTACAAAAAGAAGGGTTATAAAATACATATTTGGAATTCCGACATACTAGGACCTTAAAAATCTTCAAGATTAAAATGCATAACAAACGTGAAGTTATGTCTCGCATAGTACTTTTCCCGCTGGCTATATTTCATAATCATATGGAGAAAGGGGGTCCTTCATCGTGATAAATGTGGGATTAGGGCTAAACCCAGGGTGGGTTAAATAATAAGCTGTTTGTTTTAGTGGTTACGTCTAAGAGGAATCATAACGTGGAGTGATGATATGAATTATTGGAGTTAATGTAGTAACATTGGAGGATACTCCAGTAGCTTGTATTGAACCTGGGGAAGGATTTAATTTTATCGTTTGGCTTTTAGTTGGGGAACCCAATTCTTCAGGATATAGATAACGCATCGCGAGCCAAGAGGCACTGGTTGTTTGCTTAGCTGTACCCGGAATCGGGTCGTAATTTTGGGGTCTAAGTAGCTCGCTTTCCTTAGCATCAGTTATAGACCTGTTTTTATTACATGGGAGGGATCAGAACAGTGCTTTGTTAGGAGGGGGAGGGGGAGGTCTTCGTAGTCTGGAGCCTCCGACCCGCAAGACTGAAATTGGGCTTGGGCCAGGGGGTTAGTAGGGATGGAGTATTTCTGGTTACTCTTTCTACGGGTGTATGACTGAGATTGAAATCTATCTTTCTTTGAATGTGAAGAGGGATGATTAAGGGATGAATTAGAAGAGACCTTATTTACTTGAGTACTCTGTCTAGCGGGGGATAGCTGAGACCGGGATGTTTCTTTCCTTAATTGTGAAAAGGAATGGTTAAAAAGTGAATTAGGGGAAGCCTTATTTACAAAATAGCATTGTATCCAGATACCATGAGTGTAAAAGTCTTCCTTGATTTTGTAAATCCACTCAGCAATGTGTGTCGATTGAAAGGTAATGATGGTGCGTCTTTCCGGAAAATGCGAATAGAAGTGAGACACATGCTTGACGCAGTTGTTAGATGAGATGTTCGGGAGATAAAGTTTAAGGTAAGATTCAAAAAGTTGTTTTATCGATGTAGTTGACCTCTGCTCCAACGACGAAGTTAGAAAGGTTACTGCTAGTTTGTCTCTTGTGAGTTGTAAATTCCAATTTGAAACGTTACAGTGGTTGTCCGAAAGTCTGTGAGCGCCTAGGGGTTTGTTAATATCCGGGCTCCTGATTCCATATTTGGACTTTTCTGAACAAGGCTCTCTTAGAAAATTTGCATTCCCCAGTAAGGGGCTAGACTTATTTAAATGGAGAGAAGTATTTTTTGTAACTGTTTTTGTTTTACAATCTTGTGGAAGGGAATGCTGAGATTTAGTTGAAGTGTCTAGTAGCTTATATAAGGGGTTAAAATTCATTTTCTTTGTTAGGGTAGGCTTTAAGTTCTTTATGTTCTTTGTTTTCTTCATTTTGTTAACTCTCTGAGCAGTCTGGTGTGATGAGTTAATGTTTTTAACTTTCAATTTTGGTTTCCTTATCAAGGAGTTTTGAGAATCTTGGGTGACTGAGGTGGAGTTGGGGGAGATTTGTTTCTCCGTCAGGAATAGTCCCATAGATTTAGTCAGAGTGGTAAGTAGACTGTTCGTTTCGGTTATGTAAGCTTTTATCAAATTAAGTTCTTCTGTTACAGCTATTCCCCATCCTAACGACAGCAAGTTCAAGCCTTCCAGGCTCTGCTGTGTTTTTTTTTTTAATAATTTTTATTCAAATTTTTCAAAAGACAAACAAAACAAAGTCAAAAAACATAACAATACAACAACAAAAAAATAAAAATAAAATAGTTGACTTCCGATTTGTCGCAGATCAGCTATAAGTATATAATATACATCAAACCTGTCCCTTAATGTATACATACAGGATCACTTTTCTCCATAGGCTGTCTTAGTTAATCGTCAAATCCCAATATCATCATTTTATTTTGATCTTTCAACAAAAAGTCTAAGAGAGGCTTCCATTCCTTAAGAAATGTATCTGTCAATTTTTCTCTAAGTAGACATGTCAATTTATCCATTTCTACTAAGTCCATTAATTTCAATAGCCATTCTTCCGTTGTTGGTGTTGATTCCATTTTCCACTTTTGTGCATATAATAATCTTGCTGCCGTAATCATATATAATATTATTCTTCCATATTTCTTTTCTATTTGTTTATCCATAAAACCCAATAAAAAAAATTCTGGTTTTGACTGAATATTTATCTTTAGAATTTTTTGCATCATCCTACCTATCTGTGCCCAAAATGATTTTGCCTTTTTACACAGCCACCACATATGATAAAATGATCCTTCTTGTTGTTTACATTTCCAACAAACATTAGAAACAGTACTATACATTTTTGACAACTTTTCTGGAGTCATGTACCAACGGTACATCATTTTATAAAAATTTTCTTTAAGATTATAGCATAGTGTAAATCTCAAGCCTTTTTTCCACATATTTTCCCATTGATCCATTTGTATGTTATAACCAAAATTTTTTCCCCCTTTACCATACACTCTTTTACTTGTTCTTCCTCCATATCCATTTTCAGTAAAAGTTTATACATTTTCGCAATTATATTTTCATCATTTGTACACAATCCTATTTCAAAATCAGATTTACTTATTTCAAACCCATACATTTTCTTGTCCATTTTATATCTTTCTAACAATTGTAAATAGGCAAACCATTGAAAACTATATCCTTCCTTTGTCAGTTGTTCTCTCTCTTTCATTATATATTCTCCATGTACATTTTCTAATAGTTCTTGATAAGTTAACCATTTCTCTTTTCCAGCCATTTCTCTTCTGTAAAACGCTTCTTGACTTGAGACACATAATGGTATTTTCGAATAAAACCTTGGTTTATATCTATTCCATATTTTCAACAGAGGACGTCTTATAAAATGATTGTTAAAGTCTACATTTACTTTTACTTTGTCATACCATAGATATCCATGCCATCCCCACTTCAAATTATGGCCGTCCAAATCCAATAGTCTTTTATTCCTCAATAAGATCCATTCCTTTATCCAGACTAGACAGCAGGCAGCAAAATAAAGTCTCAGATTTGGTAATCCCAGTCCTCCTCTTTCTTTGGCATCTTGTAGTAGTTTAAATTTAACTCTTGGTTTTTTTCCTTGCCATACAAATTTAGAGATATCTTTTTGCCATTGTTTAAAAGGTAAATCAGAGGATATTACAGGTATTGTTTGAAACAAAAACATCATTCTCGGTAATACATTCATTTTTATCACAGATATTCTACCCATTAATGACAATTGTAGTTTATCCCATCTTAGCAAATCTTTCTTAATCTCTGTCCATAATTTTTCATAATTATTATGAAACAACTTTGAATTTTTATTTGTCATAATGATACCTAAATATTTCAACTTTTTCTCTATTGTAAAATCTGTCTTGTCCATTAACTCTTTCTGTTCCCTTAAAGTTAAATTTTTCACCAACATCTTTGTTTTTTGATTGTTGATCTTAAATCCTGCTAACGGTCCAAATTCTTTTAATTTGTCCATCAATACATTAATTCCTTCCAAAGGGTTTTCTAGTACAATTATCAAATCATCAGCAAATGCTCTCAATTTATATTCTTCTTTTAAGCAGCACTTCTAAGACCAGAATAAATAAAAGGGGAGATAATGGACATCCCTGTCTTGTACCCTTTTGTATTTCACATGAATCCGTTAAATCTCCGTTAACAATTATCTGAGCCTTCTGAGATGTATAAATCGATCTAATCCATTTTATAAAATTGTCTCCAAAATCCATTTGCTCCAAAACCTGAAACATAAATTTCCAATTCAAATTATCAAATGCTTTTTCAGCATCTAAAAAAATCAAAGCTGCTTGTTTATCATTTCGTTGTTCTAAATATTCCAACACATTCAAGACATTCCTGACGTTGTCACGTAATTGTCTTTTAGGTAAAAACCCTGATTGATCTTCCTGGATAAATTGTTGCAATATTATTTTCAATCTTTCTGCCAAGATCATTGTAAAAATTTTATAGTCATTATTCAATAGAGATATTGGCCGATAATTTTTTGTTTTAGTTAGATCTTGCTCCTCTTTAGGTATTAATGTTATGTTAGCATTTTTCCAACTATCCGGTATCTTTCCCTCTTGCAGAATAAAATTCATTGTAGACTGTAAAGGTAGCAAGAGTTCTTCCTCCAAACATTTATAATACATTGCAGATAACCCATCTGGTCCTGGCGCCTTTCCTAATTTAATTTTGTTTATAGCTTCAGATATCTCTCTTGACGTAATAGGGCCATTAATAGCTTGTCTCTGAAAGTCTGTAATTTTAGGCAAATTCTGTTTAGATATATACTCTTCTATTTTTTCAGATGGAATTTCCTGACACTTGTACAATGTTGAATAATACTGATGAAAAATCTTTTTGATTTTTACATTATCTGTCAGCGTCTCCTTCTTGTATCTTTAAAATAATATTTTTTGACGTTCTTTTCTTAATTTATATGCTAACCATTTCCCTGGTTTATTTGCAAATTCAAAAGTCCTTTGTTTAGCAAAATTTAGTTTCCTTTCAATTTCTCTAACTGTCAGCATTGATAATTGCTTCTGTAACATTTTAATTTGATTTACAATAGAAACTTTAGTTGGATTCTTTTTCAATTCTTCCTCTTTTTGTTTTATTTCTTCCAAAATTAATTGCATTTTCTGTTGTTTCTTTTTTTTTAATTCAGAGTTACATTTAATAAAATATCCCCTCATAAATGCCTTACTTGTATCCCAAACGATATTTTCATTTGTTCCTTTATGTAAATTATGTTCAAAAAACTCTTTTAATTTCTTCTTACATTCTTGTACTACTTTGTCATTCTGTAATAAAGATTCATTTAGTCTCCATCTAAATCCAAGATTTTTTTTTTTAAAGTTAATATCACAGGATTGTGGTCCGAAAAAGTTTTTGGTAATATATCCATTTTAAAAATATCCTTCGCTAGAATTTTAGACATCCAAATCATATCAATCCTCAAGAATGTTTTATGTCTTTCTGAAAAATAAGTAAATTCCTTTGCGTTATCATTTATATATCTCCAGGTATCCACCAATTCTAAATGTTCCATCAGTTCAAAGCAAATCTTTGGTAATTTACCCTGTGTCTCTTTAATATTTTTTTCAGAAAGTCTATCAATTTTTGGTGAGATTACCCCATTCCAATCACCCATGACGCACCAATGATCATATGAAAACTCTGACAATTTTTCCATAAGTCCTGTGTTAAACCTTGTTTTATCTTCATTGGGGGCATAAATACCCACTATCAAAATGTTTGTACCCTGTAAAGTAATTTCAACCCCCACAAATCTACCACTATCATCCAGTAATACCAATTTAGTAAGCAATTGTGGGTTAATGTAAAGAACAACTCCATTTTTTTTTTTGGTCCAGCCGAAATAAATTCTTCACCCAAATTTTTACAAATCAAATATTTGGAATCTTTCTTCTTAATATGAGTTTCTTGTAAACAAATTATATCCAATTTTAATTTTTTCAAATAATGAAACACTTTCTTTCTCTTCTGCGCCGTGTTGGCTCCATTTATATTCCAAGTTAGATATTTGTAATCCATCTTTAAGCGTGTATTTTAAAATGTGCCTGATGCTCCTTTTAATCCATCATCTTCCTTCCCCTCCTCTGCATGTTCTTGTTGACTTTGTTTCCCAGGAATTATATCCATATCTTTGAGTTTATCTTCTTCCATGTCTTTTGAAGCTTTTCTCAAGAAGTCCCTTGCTTTTTGAACAGTATTCAATCTATATTTCTGTTGTCTGAATGTAAAAATCACTCCTTCTGGAACATCCCATCTAAATTGAATTTTGCACTGCTTAAGTTTTTCTGTAAAGAAAGCATATTCTTTTCTCTTACGTAAAAGTCTAATAGGAATTTCTTTCATCACCAGTATTTCCTTACCATCAATTTTAAAGGTATTTTTAAAGTGTTGTTGTAATACCATATCTCTGGTCGTCTTCTTTATAAAGTGAACAAGCACATCTCTTGGAATTTTTTTCATTGTTGCATATCTGGAATTAATTCTATAAACTTTGTCTATTTCAAATTTCATCCGATCTTCATTCAAATCCAGAAATTTTACTAAAGCATTAACAATTTTATCTCTGATGTCTTCACCTGTTTCCTCAGGGATTGCACGGAATCTCAAACAATGTTCTTTATTTCTCAATTCAGTCACAGCCATATAGTCCAAGTTTTTTTCTAATTCCAGATTTAAGGTGGAGTTGGGGGAGATTTGTTTCTCCGTCAGGAATAGTCCCATAGATTTAGTCAGAGTGGTAAGTAGACTGTTCGTTTTGGTTATGTAAGCTTTTATCAAATTAAGTTCTTCTGTTACAGCTATTCCCCATCCTAACGACAGCAAGTTCAAGCCTTCCAGGCTCTGCTGTGTTGAAGGATTAATTTTGGGGTAGTTCTCTGAAGAGGCAGTCCTGGAATCTTGTGGCACATTAGTGTCATCTATAGTTAAAATTTCAGAGGGAAGCTCTTCGTCCTTCTGTGTTGGGATGCAGCCAAAGCCTGCATCCTGAAGTTCTTCAGCGAGGCTTTTAGTGCCGATATCCTCCTTAAGTGGGTTGATGGTTAATTGGTGGTCTAATGACCGGTCATGAAGGTTAGTCGGCTGTGGATGGTCATTTGAGTTATTTATTGATATATCCAGAGGGTAAGGAGAAGTAGAATTTGGTAGGCAAGGTTGGATTATTTTGGGTTGAGCTGGTTCAGGGGGGATTTTCCCTTCCCCCAAGGAGATGCCTAACTCCTGGCATTTTTTCCTGGTAAAGATCATTGTGTAATCATCAGCATAAGCCTTAAAATGGACGGCAGTAGCACAGTTCGGTCCGTTTGGATGGCTGCGTTAATCACAAGGTAAGTAAATAAACTTTCCACTCTGCTAGTAAAGGGGTTTATGAATTAGTCCTAAGTATATAGCATTTATTTAGATGTTCTAAGGCATGGACATAGATATTTCACTTCAGTGTCCCATTTTTCTTGCTCCTTAGTTATACATTCTGCTTAAGGAAGTCAGTTTGATATCTTAAATACAGCTATGTTTAGGCTTTGAAGTGAAGATTATAGTGCTGGGAAAATCGCCAAGTCTTTAAACTTCATGTTGTCTCTATTTCCATGAAGCTACTAGAGTTAAAGGGTTTAAAAATTATGAGCTAAGGGAAGAAAGATATTGAGCTGGGAAAAAAGCGTCTTACCGGGACCGGAACCGGATACCCCCCTGGTAGAACAGGTGCTGAAGATCCCAGGTTCAATCCCCAACATCTCCAGCTGAGACTGCAAAACATCCTTATCTGAAACTGTGGAGGAAGAACTGTTATCAGTCAGTGTAGACCACGGTGGGGAATATATGAACCTCCAAATGTTGTTGGACTCCAGCTCCCATCAGTCCCATCCAGCAGGGTCAGTGGCCAGGAATGATGGGAACTGTACATCACCAACATCTGAAGGACTGCAGGTTCTCCACATCTAGTGTAGATACTAAGCTAGATGGGACTGATAATTGGTGTAAGGTAAGTTTCTGTGTTCTGCCATCCTAAAGTCTTTTGCTCTTGTATGCAACCCCACACATTCTCTTTTACTAACCCTTATTATGAGGGACTCCTCTCATGACAGTGGGATGATACCATCTTTATATCTTTTTTTCCTTAAAAACCCTTCCCACAAACCTACATTTTTCATGAAGCCTTCACTTTAATCTCCTACCCTCCTTGGTTGGCTGAAAAGAAGCTTAAGGGCACAGTCCCACTATGCTGGCTCCACAGAAGTTATGTTGCCACCACAAAAGATACCTTGGCAGAACAGCTCAGAAATATCAGTGGAACATTTCACCAGGGGAGTTGTTGTGCCAGCACAGATATATCCCATGGAGGCTAGTCCATTAAGGCAAATGGGGTACTGCCCCCAATAACCTCATTGTGTCCTCAGCCAGCCCCCACCTGCCTTCCTTATATCCAGTCCAGGGACTGGCACTGCCTGTCAGCTGCCAACTCCTTGATCTCAGAGTTGCCCTTGTAGAGCCCAGCAGAGAGGAGGATAGGAACAAAACTAGACTGAGTTGGCTCTGCCTGTCATTGGCTCTGGCTTCGACCTACTGTTGGCCTCTCTGCCTTCCAACTCATCAGTCCCAATGGGCACCAGCCACCACGGGATATACCAGTGGCATAGTCTTGCACCTATGTTTATATCATTATTTATACAGCTCCATCTGTGTGCATGGCACTTCAAAGTATACGAACGGACAGACTCCTGTTCTGAGGAGCATACTATCAATGCATGTCCTATCTAAAGCCAGTTTGGGCATTAAGCAACATATCAGTCCAGGGTCCCAGGCTATGGTCTGAAGGCACATGAGGCCAGCACCCTGCTGAAGCTAAGCAGGGTCAGGTCTGGTCAGTGTCTGGATGGGAGACCGCCTGGGAACCATATGTAAGACGCCTTGGGTTTCTATCATGAAAAGAAAGGTGGGGTATAAATGTAATGAATAAATAAATCGGTTAATTAAATGAGGAGGAGGACAAGGAGGTAAGAGCAAGATTATGCGCACCTAGCCCCAGTTAGACATTGTTATGCACATGGATTTTCTCTGTGATCTAACAGCTGGGGCTATATGCAGAGAGTTCTTTCAAATAGGTTACAAGTCTGACACTAAGCTGTTTAGGGGAGAGGTTATAGGGTCTGATTCAGTCTTCCAGTCTAACCCCTTTGTCTATCAAAGAGCTGGTTAACAGAAATGTTAGATTTTTGAAAAAGGGGTCCATCTCCATGCACAGTCTGGACTCCTTTGTACACGCTGCTTTGGATCAAGACATTTATGCTTTCTGCACATTTCAAGATACAATCTTACGTGCAAGAAGCTAGTATAATAGGTGTCTGAATTAACAAAGGTAAGGACTGTCTCTCTGTTTTAATAATGGGATCCCATTTTTATTGAATATTCTAGGCACAACAGAAACACAAATCTTAATAATAAAATGAAACCAAAGTTTAGAATGTAATAAGAAGCAGTGAATGGGAGGTAGCAGTGGCAGAATAATATTGCAGAAGTATGATATAGCTATTATAAACAGCCAAGAACATAGAGCAGATGGTATTATCAGACAACTAGAATTACTACCTGGCTCAATGGGAATCTAAGATTTAGGAACATTTCCAAGAGCACTTGGACTCAAAAAATGAAGAAAAAATACAATATTATGCAGATTTGACAAAACCTCTCTAATTTTAAATTCATTTTATTTGCAGTCTTTCTGTTTGCTCATTCTTACAACTTCAGATTTGATTTTTTTCTTATTAAAAGGGAGTGTGTTCAGATACAATGAACATATACTTCAAAATAGATCTGTGCCTAGTTTTGTGTTTGTTTTATTTTCATATCAACAGTGAACAATTTTTCATTTTTTAAAAAAAGGGGGGGGAAAGAGGACTAGCTGCCCAGGAAAGTTCACTCAATTCCAATCATTACATTTCTCCAGGAGATGCAGAGCAAGTCCATTATTGTCACTAAGATTAAATTCCTCAAGAATCCCTGGAATATGTCCGAAGTGGAAGCTGTGCAGTCCCAAAACTACTCTCAAATAGTGATGGTCAGACAGACCTGTCATCATTTGCAATTTACTTGCTGAATTATGAATCCAAACTGCACAACATCATGTAATGACTTAGCACCATTTCCAGGAGCATTTCTTTATTTCCTAGATTCTTGGATAAGCTCTTTTTTGTTGTTGTTTCTTTTAAGCATGTTAAAGAAAATAAATAAGAAAATTGTTGAGAAACTCTTGGGACACCTTTTATTACTGTAATTTCACTAAGAATCCACCATCACAATTACCATATAGACCACACAGGTGTAGAAAATATATAAATTAACTAATTGTTAACCTTGGATCGAATTATGAAAATATCTGTTGGATCAAAGTCAGAGCTAATTATATATTTGAGAATTATAAACGTAAAGGGTTGTATTAAACATAGCACTACGGAGATTGTATCAGTGCAAGCAGGGGGAGAGTCCTGTTGTGCTAGCGGAACTCCTTATACTGGCTTCCTCTAGCACAACAATTTAATTGTTTATGGCTCACTAGATTTGACTTACTGACTATAATTTCACATTTTGGCAGTAGGGGCTGAGTTATTCTCAAGGAGCTGAGTTTCCTGAGTTTTGACCAAGAGTAGAAGTCTGAGTAGATCTAAAAAGCCAAAATATGTGTGGTTCTTCTAACTCATTTGTTGGATGGCAGTAAAGGACCCTAATGTGTAGGTACTGAGGCTACTTATATGCTCAGATTCCTTGTGTTACTCATGGATAGCAATTTTACTTTGAGCCTTTGTCCTTTAGATCAGGAGGTTTCAGTCATTTTATCCTCGGGGCCCACTTGAGGTGCCTAAAAATTACTGAGTCTGTCACAAAATGGTAATGGATGATGGAGTTCGACATAATCAGTCAGCAACTAATGATGTCATTTTCTATTGATATTTAATCACTCTTCAGAAACAGCTAAGTTCTTTGCCACAGTGATTTGCTTGTGGCAAGGAGTGTCGTAGTTCAGCTTTCCTTATGTTAAGTATAGACACTGGCTTTAGAAGTATTGTGACTCAGTATTGTGGTCTCAGCCATCCGATTTCAGACAGAACTTGATGACTTTGTGCCTCAGCTCTGCCCCCATACCTGAGAACTGGACTATAACACCAATCTTTAAGAAAGGATTCAGAGAGATCCTGGGAATTACAGGCCAGTTAGCTTAACATTTGTCCCAGGAAAACTGGTAGAAAGTATTATTAAAGATAAAATAACCCAGCATATAGAAGAAGCAGAACCAGCATAGCTTCTGCAAGGATAAGTCCTGCCTCTCTAATCTATTAGAGTTCTTTGAGAATGTCAACAAGCATATAGATAGAGTTGCCATAGTGTATTTGGACTCTCAAAAAGCTTTTGACAAGGTACCTCACCAAAGACTCCTGAGTAAGTTTAGCAGTCATGGAATAAGAGGAGAGGTCCTCTTGTCGTTCAGAAACTGGCTAAGAAACAGAAAGCAGAGAGTAGGAAATGGACAGGTCTCCCAATGGAGGACTGTAGAAAGTGGAGTCCCCCAAGGATTGGTATTGGGACCTGTCCTTTTTAACTTGTTCATAAATGATCTAGAATTAAGGGTGAGGTGGCCAAGCTTGCTGATCATACTAAATTGTACAGAGTCGTTAAAACAAAATGATATTGTGAAGAGTTCCAAAACGACCTCTCCAAACTGAGTGAATGAATGGCAAAATGGCAAATGCAATACAATGTAAACAAATGTAAAGTGATACATGTTGGGACAAAAAAAATCTTAATTTTTTTAATTGAACTGACGGTGACTGACCAGGAATAAGACCTTGGGGTTGTTGTGGATAGCTCAATGAAAATGTCGACCCGGTGTGCGGCAGCTGTGAAGAAGGTAAACTCCATGCTAGGGATCATTAGGAAAGGAATTGACAATAAAACTGCTGATATAATGTAGTTATACAAATTTATGGTGTGGTTGCATTTGGAATACTATGTGCAGTTTTGGTTGCCTCACCTCAGACAAGATGTCACAGAGCTGGAAAATGTTCAGAAAAGAGCAACCAAAATGATCAAGGGAATGGAGGATCTCCATTTTGAGGAATGGTTGTAGCATTTGAGGCTTTTTGTTTAGAGAAAAGGGAAGAAAGAAGTGACATGAAGTGAATAAAATTAGGCATGGCATGGAGAAAGTAGACAGGGAAAAGTTTTTCTCCCTCTCTCATAACTCTAGAACTCGTGGATATCCAAATAAAGCTGAATGTTGGAAGATTCAGGAAAGACAAAAGAAAGTACTTCTCACAGTGCATAGTTAAAACTATGGAATTCACTTCCACAGGAGGCAGTGATGACTACTAACATGGATGGATTTAAAAGTGGATTTAAAAAAATCATGGAGGATAAGGCTATCAATGGCTACTAGCCATGATGGCTGTGCTCTGTCTTCATGGTCGGAGGCAGCATGCTTCGGAAGACCAGTTGCTAGAAACTGCAGGAGTGGAGAGTGTTGTGTTCAGGTCCTGGTTGAGGGCTTCCCATAGGCATTTGGTTGGACACTGTGAGAACAAAATGCTGGACTAGATGGGCTCTGGCATGATCCAGCAGGCCTTTCTTATGATCCAGAGTATTCTAACTCATCCCCTGTAATTTCTTCTCTCCTTCCCATATTACACATAATGTAGTTTAGCTTCCCCAAAAACCAGTTTCTTTCATCCCTTTCCCCTGCTTCCTCCTTCCTTCGCTTCTTCCTTCTTAAACAACTTCCTCCTCTTATCCCCCTTCTTCTTCTTCTAACCACACATCCCTTTCTAATTTCCTTCAAATTCTCTGTCTCCTGGCCACCTTCACTCAGAATGCAGGGACTTGCTGGTCCTGGGATTGGTCTAATCAAAAGACTACAGTAGGCCAGGGCAGGGGGCAGGGCAGGGCAGGTGAGTGAGCAGTCACTGCATTGGTTTGTGGCACTGAGGCCTATCTGAAAGTAGAGTGAGGCCCACTGCTAGCCTCCTGCCCAATGTGTAAGCACTTTATGTGCAGGGTTGTCAAGTCTCCGGTTATTGCCTGGTTTTTTTGGATCCTCTCTGGGTGAGTCACCTTAATCTCTGGACTCTTAGTTTTCATTTTTTTTAAAACGTAAGTTTCTAGGTGCTCTGGTTCAAGAGATACACACCAAAACATCAACCACATGAGTCGAGTTTAAATTTTCCTGCGTTGCTGAAGAGGGCAATAGCCTGTTTTGAAAACCTTCCCAATATGAAATTTCAATCCATTATCCACTTTTTTGGGAGTATAGCTGCAATGCTCATCCCACATACCTGGGAGTAATCCCCATTTAAATCAGTAGGGCTTACTTTTGAGTAGACATGGTTAGGTTTGTGCTGAAAATCAGTGGGACTTTTGAGTGAACATAGCAAAGGATTGTATGGTAAATTTTTCTCTCCTCCTCCAATCTTTTTTTTTTAAAAAAAGCAACTATGCAGGGCTTAATTAGAATTATTATTAGAATTAGAATGTATCACCTGCCCTTCACCCAAACGTCAATGCTTTTATTTGGTAGGAAACTGATTTTTTTTTTAAAAAAAATGTTCTGCAATGACCAGCTGGTTTTGACAACAAACTATTATATAGGGTGTATGTATTTTTACATCTCCAGTGTGTGTGCATATGGAATCTTTCCAACAACCCTGTGAGTTAGGGTTGGAAAGCAAGGCAGCTTACAACAAGAAATAAAGCCATTTACAATCCAATAACCATAAAACGTATAAAACAGTTGCAAAACAGCTTAAAGTGGCATGAATCTGACTTTGGGTTGGGTGAGTGAAGTTCCTTATCACTTGAGGTTGCAGTCCTGTGCATGCTTCCCTATTGAATACATTGGGACTTGCTTCATGCACAGGAGTGCACTATAAATATCTTAACAGGTTGTGTACATAATACACATCTTTGACATGCATGCTTATATAAATATTTCTTCATACTATGTCTCAATATGTATCTCATCTCACACTATGGTTGTACATTATTATTTCCTCTACATTGTAAGTGTGCCCTTTTTTCTTGGGTGGTCATGGTCCCCCTCCATTGTTTTCAACCTGAGGGGCAGATTAGGCTGAGAAATGTTGGGTAGCCCAGGGTCACCAAGTAACCTTTGTAGCTGATTTCTATTTTAAAAAATAATTACAATGATTTATATGCAAGTTATTTATGAAGTAATGCAGATCCACCTTGCTTTTAAAGTGCATGACTTCCCCCAAAGAATCCTGGGTAGTGTTGTTTCCCCCTCACAGTTATAGCTCCCACCACCTTTAACAAACTACAGTGCCCATGATTCTGTGGTGGGATTCATGTGCCTCAAATGTATGTTGAATGTGCTTTAAATGAATGGTGTGGATCTGCGCTAGGTATCTTGTGTATTCATTAGTGAATTGAAAAGAGTAATTTTAAAAGATAATTTTTAAACAGTGGAAGGGCTGTAGCTCAGTGGTAGGGCACATACTTTGCATGCAAAGGTCCAAAATCCAATCTCTAGAAAAGACTATTGCCTGGAAACCTGGAGAGCCAATGCTAATCCATGTCATAGTACCAAATGGCCTAAGTCAGTATAAGGCAAATTCCTTTGTTCCTAAAAGAGGAAACAGACCCAAGGGCGACAGTGACTCTGAATTTCTTTATGTATTTTACTTACAACATTTATATACCACCTTATTATAAAAACGTCAAAGAGGTTTACAGAAAGAATTAAAACAATAAAATTATTGGCAAAAACAGTTAAAACAGGTATTTAAAAACATTCAAAATACTAACATGAACAATGAGTTAAAAGCATAAAAAGCATAATAGCTTTTACATGCCTGGATAGGCTTTCCTAAACAAAAAAATTTTTTAGCAGGAGTTGAAAAGAATACAATGAAGGCGCCTGCCTAATGTCAATAGGCAGGGAGTTCCAAAGTGTAGGAGCTGCCACACTAAAAAACTGATTTCTTACAAGAGCAGAACAAGTACTGTGTGGCACCCATAACATGGAAAGCACACCTTGAACTTGGCCTGGTAGAAAATCGACAACCAGGTCAGATTTCAGAGGAGAGGTATTATGTGCTGACAGTGTCTCACTTATGTCAGCAATCGTGCCACAGCATTCTGCACTAACTGCAGACCCCAGGTCAGGATGTGCTGCATAGGAACCTTGGCTGTGACTTTGGCTGACTGACTTCCAGTTGTTGTTTTTTAATTTTGGTTTTTGATTAGGAATCCTGACTGGTTGTGGGATGCTGAGTTTTCTGCCTAACTCATAAGAACATTGTTGTGGTTGGTATGACATTGCATTTAGGGAATCATCACTGTCTTTTGTTTTTCTTTTTCTATTTACATTTCATTTACCTCTGACCTCACTCTCTTACATCCATAGAAGCAACAATGGTTGTTCCATGTGCTCAGCTCAACCCACTTAAAACCACTGATGATGCACCTTGTTGTTCACGTGACGGTTTGTATTTTGCCCAATAGCGGTAAAAGAGAATTCACATACTGGGAAGTGTGGCTGCAATTGCCATTGTTCTCAAGCTGTTGCCTGTGAAGGTAGACCAAACCATGTCTCTGTCAATTATTACTCACTGGAATTGGATTGGCTGTCAAAGTAGTTTATAGCAGCCCATAGAGTAGGCAGGAAAGAGTAGAGAAACTTGTTAACTCTTACTCATTTCTCAAATACTGTACTCTTTGCAGTGAAGGGTCAATTCTGTAAAGAGGTTTGGAGCAGCCATGTTAAAAGGCTTTGATGTTTATTTTGCCACCTATATCAGACCCCTAGAGAGAGATTCCTGGGACAGATTTTGACAGCTTTACAGGGCGAGACTCCTTATGTGAAAGTTTCTTGATTACTGTCAGATTGCAACCTGTATGTTACATATAAAACAGCTCTGTTCGCTAAGGCAGCAAAACATATTCAGGCAAATATCTTGTAAGCAATCACAGTGGATTGTACAGGGGACTCGTTAAATTGAATTTGTTTGTACTTTGTTTTTGTTTATATATATATATATATTCTTTTGGGTTGTGATGGCTTTTAGTCAAATACAATAAAATGAGGATGATGAGGCTTTGATGTTTATATCTTTGCAGAGGATCCCTAGTCAAGCCTTACCAACAGCACGATCCTAACCATATCTACTCAGAAGTTAGTCCTATGAGGCTTAGTCCCTTAGTAAGTGTGTTTAGAATTGCAGCCTTCAGGGGCATCTATCTTTATTCCTGAGTGCTCCCATCTAACATCTCCACAACACTAAGCTCCCTTCTTTCCACAATGGCCTTGTGGTGACTGGCCAGGCCTGAGGGCACTTAAACCCTTCTTGCCAGAAGCAAGTAGGCTAGATTAAATGTTCCCTACCCAGGTTCCCTAAACAGGTGAGAAGGAATGGTCCCGTCACTTCAGCTGGATCTGGGAACACACTCATTTAGCTGATTTCTATCTTAATTTCCAATTGGAGAATTTTTTTTTGTTTGAGTGGTAATATGCCCCAAGCAACTGTGGTTGATGTTTAACATATCATGTTTAATGATATCACTAGGACCCTGCCCTATGACATCACTAGGGCCCACCCCTGAAATCTCAGGTTTTGGCATGCTTCTGACCTGGCAATCTTATTTATGTGTTTTGTATATAATTCTTACAGCCACTTTTTAACTTAACACATATTTAGTATGTTTCATTCCTATACCATATAATCAGTTAGAAAGTGAGGCTGAGATATAGTGGCTTGCCAACACTACAGTGAGTTCGTGTCTCAGAGGAGATGTGAAGATTTGAGATAACCACATATATTTAAATACAGATTTAAATAACATTCTAATGTATTTTATCTAAAATATCTGTATACAGAGAGGGAGAGAACTGAATCAGAACATTTGGGAAGTGCAAATGCTGGTGGGTGGCTTAAGGTCTGATCCATACATTTGGATCAGAAGCTATGGATCAAATCAGTTCATATCAGAATTTACATTAGATTCCTCAGACATCCCTACTGAAAACTTAGTTTCTATTGGACACTCTGAAGGATTACAAGTAACAGTTCTCTAACTGCTGGAAAGTGTTCTGAGGGCTTAATGCAACATTCTGTGTTATGGATTAATCACAAATTTGGATAAATAAATCTGGATAAACCCAAGCAAAATGTGGGCTCCTACTAGGAGGAAGGGTGGAATATAAATCTAATAAATAAATAAAAATTTAGAATTTGTCACTTTTTATAATGTACTGATTATATGACCAGAATTATTAGCTGAGAGAAAACTGCAGTGTTCCTGGCTGGCCATTTCTGGAAGTGCATAAATCCAGTTTGGCTGCTGGTTGCAGCAGAAGGCATATGACTGCACAGGAAAGCCAAAAACCACAGAGGGTCTGCACTGCAAGTTGGAGACCTGGAATGGATAGTAACATCCCAGGCATAAATTAGATACTTCCATGAGATACAACAAAACTAATGCTGCAGACTTCATTCATGTCTTTAGGTTCTGCTGAAATGAAAGTTCACTAGCCTCCTGCTACTGATTTGTTGCTATAGTGATGCTTTAAGAATAGACCACAAGCTGCTAGCGAAGCTGCTTTGGTGATATCGTGCCATGGCAAGAATTCAAGAAGCAATAAGATTTTGGGAACAGGAGTAGAACCTTGCCCATATTTTTGATTCTATTTATTTATTATGTAGATTTATACTGTATCTTTTAAATATATTATCAGGGTGGCTTATAATAACATATTTTAAACCATAAAATAATTAATGCATTGCACAATGTAACGGGGTATCTGTAGTTTGGGTTTTTTTATTCCTTGGTTCATATTAATGGATCTTGGCATGAGAGCTCAAGTCATTAGTGCACCCTGGGAAACAGCCCTTCAATGAACTCTGAGTGGTTTGTGACTTGGAAGGGTCAGAACACACTTCCTGGCTAAGAGGTGATAAGCTAAGACTCCTAAAAACTGCCATGGCCAAAGGAAGACCCATTTAACCAGAACAATGATGTCATCCTGGTAGAATTTATGACCCCCTTTGGACTTCACAGAGATAAGGACTGAATCTTCCTAAAACAGGAATTTATATCACATACTTCACAGGAGGCAATAACCTTGCTTAAAATCCATCTGATAAAAACAGACCCTAACCCTGTATGTAGTGGCACATTCAGAAATGCAGAGTCCCTTCATGTTAGTCACAGCCACACGCCTCCCCCCCTTTTTTTGTTGTGGGGTTGAGAATGAGATCCTTAGTAATGCCTTCTCCCACAACAACAGACATCGCTAGGAGCCAATGAGCATGAAAGAGGAGAGCGTTAGCTAGTGAGAAGAGTCTTCTGAATGGCTGACTCACCTTCTATCACTCTGGCTCCAATCAGCAGGAAAGGACAAGGAAGCATGTTAGAAGACTTTTCTCAGTGGCTAACAAACTCCCCTTTCGCTATGATTGGCTCGTAGGATGCTGGAGACATAGGGACCCTGCTGGGATCCTGCTCCCAAAACAGACACATAAAACAGACCCCAGAAGACTACACCCCTGACCCTAGATTTCAAGATATTCCTTTGTTCTCCTTCCTCTTACCATATTCCCCCTCCTTTCTCACCCTTTTTAATTCCATGTAACTTTATGCAACCCAAAAACACATGTAAGGTTAAATTTTGTGCAGGTCAAAGCAGCATGCTTGTGGATTCTATGACCTTCTAGATACTCCCTGCAACTTCCTCAAACCAAGGAAAGGGTGAGATTTTTGTGTCTGGTTGCTGGTTAATTCAAAAGGAAAGGGTTTAACTCTTGCCAGATATAGAAATCTTATTCCTAACTTTGAATCTCACTACTCTTCAGGAAAGGTATATTTCTTCACTATTTTCTTCTCTCTTCCTTTTTCTTGATGTGAATTTGTGTCTTTGTAAACTTGGAAGTGATTAGGTATAAGGTCTCTCCATGCTTTCATAGCTCTAAGAGTTGATGGCTGTAAATGAAATACTGTATGTATTTTTTCCTATTTTCTCTTTCAATAAACCAATCTTTATTTTACTTTTGTGAATTTTTTTTTTTTATTTTACTTTCATGGGGTTATTAAGGGTGGGATCATATACATGGAGGAAGCATGCAGGTTTTAATTCCAGCAAAAGTTCCTGCTATGTTGTCACATTGGGAATTCATAACAACAACTCTGTTAAAATGTCATCCAAATAAAACTGAGCAACCAATGCTTAATTTTTTTAAAAAACCTAACAAGCCTGAGAAAATAGAAAGATCTTCTCCTGACACTGGACATACGTCATAGTGAGTACCAGGCAAGCCTGTCTCGGAAGAGCATTCCAAAGTTGATGCACCACCACTGAAAAGGCCTTGACCCTGCCAGTCACCTGTCACACCACAGATGGCAGTGGAACTCAGAGAAGGACCTCTGACAAAGACAGGCAAATGTGGTCAAAGTTTTGCCCTGTCATTGCCCAGATTAGGAACCCTCTCAGTGCCACTGAGTGGAAGCAATGTGTCACATTCTGCCAGCTTAGTGGGGCATTTGCCATATCCTAGAGTCTCAGCCATACAACTAAGTATAGGATTGCTTTGCAAGACAGTAACATACAAGACGTGATTTTTAAAAGCTTTTCTTAACATACACACTGCTAGTATTTTATAGGTTTTTGGTTTTGTCATTATCATTGTTGTGAAATGCTAATGAAAGTGCTTTCAGAGTGAACTTTTAGTCCTGACTGCCTGGAGCAAGGCTGAAAGATGTAAAAGGGTTTCAGGGTCCTATAGGCCAATTAGTCTTTTTAAGTATCTCTGGGAGATTCTAGGGCAAGCATCTGTTTGTTTGGACTCAGGATAGTTATATAATAGGTAGAGAACAAGGAGGCTACTCCATGGGCGGTGGTTGTATGAAACTTTAACTTCATATAAAATTACCATCATTTTTTAAAAAAATGTACTTCCTGTGGAAATCTTTTGTGAATTAGGGGTGAACAATATTAGAAGAGCCTCTTAAGCTACATAAAGGATAACTTGTGAGGGCTTTTTTTTCAGACTCACTCAATTCATTTATTTTGGTCCAAGACCAGCACATTTAAAATAGCAGAATTATATACATTTACACAGCAGGTACAGTGTAATTACAACAAATATTAAAATGTTTGGGCCAGACACTTTCTTCGTGCTATGGCCGCAACACAGAATCTTGCTACCCTCCCCGTAATAAATGGATTGCAGTCGTCAAGTAAAATCTGTACCTGATTATCTTTGGAAGATCTAAATCTTCTAGAAAGACAGGGGGAGATAAACAGAGTGCGGAGGTCTGCATAGAGAGAACAATGTAATATAACATGTTCTACCCCTTCCACCGCTCCAGAGCCACAGAGACAAAACGGTTCCTTGAAAGGCACTTTCTTATATCTCCCCTCTAATACAGCAGAGGGGAGAACATTAAATCTGGCCAAATAAAATGCCTTTCTATATTTGGGAATGCTCAAAGAAGTTAAATAAGTTGCGAGAGCAGGAGCTTTTACGCTAAACCCGATATTGGGGAATGCCAACAATTGGCTCATGTTATGCTGTAGTTCAGTGTCTCTGATGCGTAACAAGACGAGCTCTTTGGCTTTGAAATATCCCATATGTAATACTGCTGCCCATGAGAAGCCCATAGACAGCAATTTAGAATTCACTGCACATTTCCAGGGCGATTGATAAGGGTCAATAAGAGTTAGTGGAGCAAGTCCCAGGGAGGGAAAAATCAGCTTTAGCCACAAGTTTATCCGATAGACCCAAGCCCTAGACTCAACCAGCAAGGTATCTAACTGCCGGAGTAATGCAACATTTGGGACGCAGCAAAGTAAGCCCAGAATGTTCCTGAGAAATTTAGATTGCACACGTTCCAGGGGGGTGTAATCACCCCAGGTGCACAATTGGGAACTGTATAGGAGTTGCGGTATGACTTTGGAGTTAAAGACTAACATTGCCGCTGGGATGTATTGGCCCCCCTTGGAGAAGAAAAAGGAGCAGAAGATGCCATTAGAGCAGAAGATGCTCTCTTTATCTTGAATGATCCATTATACTACTGAGAAGCAGGAAGCCTAAAGTGGGAAAGTCATCGCTGAATAACATACTGCAATGATCCAGCTGAAAATTTAAGTAGATGAGTAATCCAAATATTAGTTACAAAGATTATCTGAGTCAAACTATATCAATTATGGCAAATACCTTTGTTGGCATTTTTGATCCATTTGGACAAAGGTCTTGAAGAAGAAGAAGTAGTAGTAGTGATAGTAGTAGTAATAGTAGTAGTAGCCAATACTTATTAGCAAGGAAATCACTCCCCAAGATCACTAGCACATTGGGACAGCATTAATCCTAGCATAATGAAAGAAATAAAAACTGGTCTGAACTGTAAAATGGATTAACAATGCTACAGTTCTGTGTGCATATTTTAATAGACATAAAATAGATTTAAAATACAGATGCCACAAAAGGTTTCTTACAGCAGGAAACAGCATTCCATCCTGTCATCGCTATATGTATGTGTGATGTTTAAACCCTATGCTATAGGTGAGCCTTCAACAACTTGGTACCCTCCAGATGTTGTGGACTAACAACTCCCATCATCCTTTGGCAGCACTGGCTGGGGCTGATAGGCATTGTAGTCCAAAACATCTAGAGGGCATCAGGTTGGCAAAGGCTGTTATATGGGAATATTAGGAATAGGGAACCCTCAGATCCCAGTTGCCCCATACCATTGGCTAATCAATCTTCATATTTTTTGCCTACCTTTGAAGCAAAGGAAATAAAAACTGATTTGTGTGGACAGTGCTGTTTTAAAACCAGCAGTGAGTAGCTGAAAAATGTGCCAGTGATTGACAGTGAGTTCAGGAATGCTGGCCTCTGAGAAAGATTTTGTATTCTATCTGAATTAAATACCTTATATCCTAACGGAAAGTTTATTTTCCAAGTGCTGATCGTGGTACTGTCCACAGGGCTGGCCCCAGGCATGCTGGGGCCCTTGGGTACCAGCCTGCCCTGGGCCCCTCCGCTCCCACTCCACGATCCACGGAACTTAACCATCCACAGACCGCAAGACAGGAGCTTGCATGCCGCCCGCCATCCCCCCGCTATCCCCCCACTTCACCTACCTTTGCATTGTTTTTTGCGGCATGTGCAGGTTTGCCATCAATCAAGATGGCAGCAGAGGTTTCCTTAAGGGGCTGAAGCCTCTGCCGCCATCTTTGTTGATGGCAGCAATGCACACTTGTAGCCAGTGCCCCACTGGGCAGCCCTTTAGAACCGGCCCTGACTGTCCACACACAAGAGGTAGCTTTGAGCAGGCCTAGAAGAATCTAAAGGTTTGCAGAATTAGTAAAAATAAAGAGGTTTTCCCCCGGCATGGGAAAAGACACACAAAATAGCCTAATGAGGACACAGAATACTGTGTGTCTGTTGGGGGAGGATAAAACAAAAAACAGGGAGGGTAATATGGAGTATCCTGGAAAAGGGTCTGGCTGGAATCCTGAACAGAAGATTTCATGCTGCAACATTCTGTTGCAAGTCCCACTTGTAGTTATTTAAAATAAAAATGAATAGCTACTCATTAACCATGAACATATTGTGTGCAACAGAAAAGTTTTTGTTTCTCTTTTTGTTTTCATTTTAAAAGGCATATTAATTTCATTTTACCATTGTTTTAACTGCATTCATTTTTCTTTTTACCTTCTTTTTAGTTTTCCCATTGATTTCAACAGAGACTCACTCTGACTTCATCTGCCTTTAACTTGGGTGTTTTCTGTCCAAATGGCATGAGATTTGTTATCATTATTTATTTATTTATTTATTTATTAAATTTATATCCCGCCTTATGGCCAAAAGGCCCTCAAGGCGGCTTACAAAAACATGAATATAACACATCATAAAGCATAAATACAATAATGCAATTCTCAAAATTAAATAACAAATAACATTATTAAAAGAAAAGAAAAAACATTTAAATGTGTCACAATAAGAGAACCAAACACTTTATAAAAAGGCCTAGATAAAAATCTTCAATTTCCCAGCAAATAAGTAGCATTTTTATTTTTAACATATAAATATACACAGTATATAAGTAGCCAAACAATAATAATAAACAACAAACTAATGAGAACATCTCAATAAATATACAATTAAACAATCCCCACACACTTCACAACAGTGTTTAACAAAAATATGCTATAGTCCAAATAACAGCAAAAATGAATCTCCAAAATTAAATCTTGACCCCCAAAACAACTAAAAAACAACTAACCGCAGTAGTCTATAGACATCCCAAGCAGCAGGTTCACGCACACATACACACACACGGTCTCTGGCCCCTTCAGCAGTTGCTGCTTTTGTAGCTGGAGAGAGACAGGGCCCCGCCCTTCCAGGCCAGGTGGAAATCAGCCAGAAATGCAGGGAGCAGGTCTTGCAGAAACTCACACAGGTAGATGGTCTCTGGCCCCTTCAGCAGTTGCTGCTTTTGTAGCTGGAGAGAGACAGGGCCCCGCCCTTCCAGGCCAGGTGGAAATCAGCCAGAAATGCAGGGAGCAGGTCTTGCAGAAACTCACACAAGGAGATGGTCTCTGGCCCCTTCAGCAGTTGCTGCTTTTGTAGCTGGAGAATTATACTATTTTATAGTAGAGAATTATAGTAGAGAATTATACTACATTATACTACTTTTCCAGTACATTATACCTGCCAAATTGTACAAAGTTTCCCCATTTCTGATGTAATTAAAAGTGGATGACCGCCCATAAATTTTCCATTATTTTCCATGTAGACTGACTCTGTCTTCTGCCTGTAACTTTGGTATTTTCAGGCAAATGGCATAACGTTTTCAAACATTACTATCTATCCTAATAGCATCATATCTTCCAATGAACATACAGCAAACATGCATTCATTTCATGTTGAATTCATTTGCAAAATTAAATGGGGGTGGGGGTAGTTTTATTATTTTGTTTTATGCTATGATATATTTTGGTTTTAACAATGTTGAAAGTCACTTAGAGACCTTCAGGTAACAAATGACTAATATATATAAATAACAACAACAACCCCCTAATATTAATAAGAAGAGTATACTGTGTTGGATGATTGATCCATTTAACTCAACATTGAGCGGCATATCTCCAAAATTTCAGACAGGGTCTTTCCCAGGGATTGAAGCTGAAATGTTATTCATACAAAACACATGCTCTACCACAGTGGGCCTGGCAAACTGTACGGATGTTTTTCTAGCAAGCATTTCATATGGACTTGAGAAAGTTTGACAATCTTGCAATAAGACAAAAAGGGCACAGAAATGTTTCATCAGTTATCCTGAGTAGTGTTCCCAGATATCTGCTAATCTTTAAAGAATTGTTATAAAGTTCAGTGATTGCTATTGGAATGAGGTTAATGTTTGAAAAAGAAAAAGAAAAGAGTGTTTCTTATCCCTTTGATTTCAACAGAGACTCACTCTGACTTCATCTGCCTTTAACTTGGGTGTTTTCTGTCAAAATGGCATGGAATTTATCATTATACTACTTCCAGCACATTATATCTGCCAAATTGTACAAATGTTCCCCATTTTGATGTAATTAAAAGCAGATGACCACCTATAAGTTTCCCATCATTTTCCACGGAGACTGACTCTTTAATTTCTCTCTCTGCCTGTCTGTGTGAATTTGTAAACATCATTAACTACTAAATATATACTTTGGTTCCATGTAGAGCAACTGGCATGGGTTTAATTGATTTGGCTACTAATGGTCTATTATGATGACATATTCTCCATTAAGACCACTAATTAGTCTACCACAAATCTGAGACCTTTCCATAAACAAGATCTAAATTTGGAGTTTCTTTTAAACTGTATCTCATTAATAACAGAAAAGATTATTTCTATTGAACCTAACCAACCAAAAATAAACTTCCAACAACATGGTGAAACAAACATGATTTTTCATTTGCTAATTTGACATAGAGCAAACCATAGTGACACTCTCCCCAAAATGATTCAGTTGTGAAAGAAAAATGACAAGTATCTCCACATCTAAAGAGATTCATTCTGTCTGAATAGAAATGGCTGCAAATATACTGTCTGGATGCAATTACACAGAACTTTGAAATAATGTCATCCATCCATCCTTTCCCATTATTCCTGAGGTTCATTATCTCATTTGTACATATAGATATAATATTCCTAGTGGCTGACAATGTTAACAAAACAGGAATATGCTCAGTGGCTTATATGGCTTGTCATGCCAGGACTTCAAAAACATAATTCTTCTTTCATTTTAACAAGGGAGAAACAAGGGAGAACAGATGATTAGATTTCTTTAAAAAAACCCAACACATATGAATCTTCACTTAACTCCATTTGTGGTATATTGCAAAAGACTTTGCACACCAATTTTATTACAATTACTGCAGGTGAAAATTAGTTTTCAGTGGAAAGCCTAAAAAGTCTGAACTAAAGACTGATGTTTTATGGTATTTTCTTTCCAGGAGGGTATTTTTAAATACACTGGAAACAATTAGAGTACAACCCAGTGCTCCACAGGAAGGCATAGGATATACTAGATGTCCCCGTCCGTGGGCAGAGAAAGGTAGGTTTGCCCCCATATACTTCCTTGTAGCAGCGGCAAAAAGGTCTGCCACGCTTCCTCTTCCACCATTGGTACTCTAGTGGAGAAGGCAAAAAGAAAGCAATCCAGGGGATTATCAAGTCCTGCTTGGGGAGGTGTTGTATTCAAAGTTCCCTCCTTCACTGGACCATGGGGCTAGCAACCAATGGGAGAGGAAGTCCAAAGAAAGAAAAAGAAGGGGGAGACAAAATAGCAAAGAATGGCAAAGACAAAGATAAAAAGCTCCCACCTTTCACCCTGCTGATATTTGCTCACTAAGGCTTTGGATCTGGCAGTTTCTCCACCATGGATTTTCCCTCCCTTGTTCCTACTGGATGTTATCCACTTTTAAAGTGAGAGGTGACGATGCTCTCAATGTGTGATCTGAAAATCATACCCTGACAAATTATTCAAAGTCCTCCCAGGAGCACCATTCCAAGTTTTATTGGTGGGGCAGGGATGGGTGGCAAGATTCACAAAAAGTCAAAGATCTGTTCATGGGTATAATGAAGCTTACCTTGCAAAACATGACATCAAAAATAGTTCTGATGTCATCATAACCAGAATTATAGATATTCCTAGACACTATTTTTATACGGACTGAAATACAAGAAGCAGGTGGATTACACCTCCATTTTGCTTCTTGAATGACATCCCTGTGCGAAGAAAATAAAATAAAGAGAAAATCACTGAAGCATAAAACACCAAATAATGTATTAAGTACTTTACCCTTTAATTTTGCTGATAAAAGAGTTCTTGTGAACAATTCCCATGATGATAACCAGAGTTATTAGAAATCTAATTATCTATCAAGGGTGGTTGTGTGTGTGTGTGTGTTTTGCAAGGAAATTGTGTGATGCAGAACTGCAAACACTTCAGATAAATTATCATTTAGTCAGGGGAAATTGTATTCGTTAAGTGGTCAGATCCACAAACCAAACCAGTTAGCTCAGAAAACTGGAATTTCATAAAATATCTTTGAATTCAATATAATAATCAGTCTGAAATCCTGTTACTCAAGCCAAAAGATAGGAAGGCTTCAGTTGTAAAACACATGTTTTGTAAGGACAAGGTCTCAGATTTGAACCCTGGACCTCTCCAGTTGAAGAATGACAAAGAGTAGAACTGGGAAAATGAAACTACAAAACACTGAAAATCTTTATAAACCTGCTGTTGGGCTTGAGGAAATATTGGTCTGAGTAGAATGAGGTGAGCGGCTCCATCAATATGGTTTGCAAATAAAAATATACTAAAAAGCACAAGGGTCCCCTAGTGTGTCACCCACCAGAGAATTCTCTCAACTGAGATAATTATGTGCTTCTTACAGCTCTGAACTGAGTACTCATAATGTAAGATCACCAATTCAAATGGGGTTTGTATGAAGGCTTAAATATCTAATGAGGAGCTATTTTTCCCAGTGAAAATAAAGTTGAGAATTGTTTAGGTGAATACTAAATGGTGTGCTAAAACCTCTAAAGTAGTTGCCATTTTCAGCAGGTCCCTCATCCTATATATTGCAAACAAGGGGTGTGAAGCCTTTTATCAGCCTGAGGGCCACATTCTTTTATGGGTCACTTTCATGTGGCACATCCCACTGATGGAGAGCCAGAGGCAAAAGGAGATGGAACAACAGATGTGATACTAATCTTTTGTATGGAATTTTGCTTGTTTGTTCATATCCCGGCCTTCAACATAAATCCCAGGGCGGGCAACAACATTATTAAAAAAAACCTTCAATAAAAGGAATAAACATTAAAAAGGCTCAACAGCAAGGTCAGATAATCAGCAGTAAAACTAGAATAATCATTATATACTCACTGTAGTGGAACCTAACTGTAAGCCTTGGGTTGGCACCCAGGGCCAGGTTCAGTGCTTAAGGGATATTTTTTCTTATACAGTAGAACCTCAGTATAACGCATCTAGGTGTACCACAGAAATGGATATACCACATGTGTAACCACGTCCCCCTAGTAAAATACTGTATACTCATTTTTCATTCTCCGTAATCCTTTTCCTTGGTGAGTCTTCCTTTTGCTTCCCCTGGGTATTTCTGAGTCTTTCTTCCTCTCAGCTTTCTAAAAAAAATCCATTTCCTGACATCCCCCTCCCTCCTGCCCTTTTCCTTCCTGGTGGTTTTTTCCCTTAAGGAATGCTTATCTCTTGAATCATCTTCAAGTTCTTAGGTTACTGTTCGTGGAGTTTTATTTTTTGTTAACTGGTTTTTCCCTCTCTTACCCTTCCTGCTTCTTCCTTCCCTAGGGTTGCCAGGTCAGAAGCATCCCAAAACCTGAGATTTTAGGGGCAGGCCCAAGTGATGTCATGGGGCGGGCCCGAGTGATGTCACAGGGTGGGCCCGAGTGATGTCATGGGGTGGGCCCGAGTGATGTCATTAAGCATGATACATGAAGCATCAATCACAGTTGCTTGGAGCGTACAATTAAAAAAAATCTGACTGGAAATTAAGCTAGACATCTTAGCTAAAAGATGGAGCCTGGGTAGGGACCATTTAATCTAGCCTACTTGCTTTCGGCAAGAAGGGTTTAAGTGCCTTCAGGCCAGGCCAGTCACCAGAAGTCCACTGTAGGAAGAAAGGAGCCTAGTGTTGTGGAGATGTTAGATGGGAGCATTCGGGAGTAAAGATGGATGCCCCTGAAGGCTGCAATTCTAAACACACGTACTAAGGGACTAAGCCCCCATAGAACTCAACAGGAGTTACTTCTGAGTAGATATTGTTTGGATTGTGCTGTTGGTAAAGCTTGACTAGGGATCCTCTGCAAAGACATCCATATCCAAGCAGGGTTGGCAACCCCCTGCCTGGAATGCCTTGCCCTTATCTTTTAATTAATTTATTTAATTTAATTTAATTTAATTTATATACCGCCCTAAGCCAAAAAGGCTCTCTGGGCGGTGTACATAAAAGATATGTTGCTGCTCCAAACTCCTTTACAGATTTGACCCTTCACTTCAGAAAGAGGTCTGAGAAATGAGTAAGAGTAAGAAGATTCTCTACCCTTTCTGTCTGCATAGATGCCCTCATCCTTCCCCTGTGCCCAGCAGAAGCTCTGGGCCAGGCGGGATGCAGTGGCATCTCATAGAGGACACCCTCCCCTTTCATGGGGTGTATGATGTGTCCTGGCCCAGAGCAGATTTTAGGGTGGGCACCCCCAATTACTTATTTTTCCTGTATGTCTTTTTCTGCTTTGATTTTGCATAGATGCTCTCATCCTTCCCCTGTGCCCAGCAGAAGCTCTGGGCCAGGCGGGACGCAGTGGCATCTCATAGAGGACACCCTCCCCTTTCCTGGGGTATATGATTTGTCCTGTCCCAGAGCAGAGTTTGGGGTGGGCACCCCCAGTTACTTATTTTTTATGATTTTATGACATCATTATGTATTTATGATAATATCAGAAGCCTGATGATTTTGATTGCATAAATGTATTGTTATTCTTGACGGGGAGAGTCCCCCGATCACAGTGATATATCATACAGGGTACCCCAACATATATTTTGGGGTTCAGAGACATGTTAAGTTTGAAGTTGTTGTAGTTGTCAACTCTTCTTTTTTAGTGTTTTGAACTTTCAAGCAAATAAGGAACTGGGAACTAGGAACCAACTTCAGCGTCATATCAGTTAAATAGATTAAACAGTTGTGGGGGCGGCTGACGTTTTGGTGTATATCTCGGGAACCAGACCACCTAGAAACGTAATTTTTTTTTAAGTTGAAGCTGAGAGTCCGGAGATTAAGGGGTGCTAGCTGGAGAGCCAGAGGGCCCCCCCAAAAAACCAGAGACTCTGGCCAAAAACTGGAGACCTGGTAACTCTATCCTTCCCTCAGCTGCAGTGACAGCGGGGGTTTTGCCTCTCTAAGAACCAGTACTCCAGTACTTGCTGGCTTTAATGCTTGTAATGCAGTTTTCATTATAACACAGAAGCCCTAAACCATGAGTGCATCCTTTGTCCCCCAACCCCCATGGCACAACGAGGTTTTACTGTATGAAGTTCCAGCTCAAGCCCCCACACAAGAAACCTGGGACTCCATTTTGGTTGTCTGACTAGCATTCTTCCCTCAACACACACATTCCTAAGATATGTGCAAGCAACAGTATTTATTCAGCTAACGAACAACAGTGAATCAACAAGAGATTCACTGTGAATCAACAACAGTGAATCAACAAGAGATTGCCACATAAGGAACAGTAATATATATATATATATATATATATATATATATATATATATATATATATATATATATATATATTGGCTCCATCATATGCGAATCTCTTTATGGGTAAACTGGAACAGGAGATCCTCAAAAAGGCCATCAACACACCACTTATATGGTGGTGATACATTGACAACATCTTTATGGTCTGGACGAATGGTAAAGAGAGTTTGGAACAATTTAAAAATTACATCAACTCTATTATTAACTCTATTAATCCCTCTATTAGGTTTACATTTAATAGTACAAATGACAATCTGCACATCCCTTTTCTGGATGTCCTTCTCACCATTGAAAACAACAAAATAGCCACTGATCTCTACAGCAAACCCACTGATGCCCACACCCATTTAAACTGGAAATCCTGTCATCCTAGGCATATAAAGAAGAACATTGTGTATAGCTTGGCTCTGAGAATCAAACTTATTTGCAACACTGAAGATAAATACCAGAGAAGGATCAGTGAACTTAAAGAACACCTTCTTCTAAGAGGATATTCTCCACATATTATCAATTGCAACATCACCAAGCCTCCATTCTGTCCAGAAAAAATCTCCTCCATCATACTGAGGTGTCAAACAGCAGAGAGCAACGGATTCCGTTTGTGGTAGATTTCCATCCAGCATCTCCTAACTATCACCGAGCAATCAGGGAGAGCTACCCATTGCTGGCAAACTCTGAACATCTTACTAGAGCCATCAGCAGGCCTCCTGTTATAGCATTTCGCCAACCTCCTAATTTGTGCAGACTGTTGGTGAGAGCTGTGCTTAAGCCACCTATCACCAATCCAGGGTCTCATCCTTGTCACTCCAAACACTGTATCACCTGTGTGTTTACTCAGGGAGACAGCCACTTTTACAAGCCCTAGGACATGCAGGACATATTACATCAAACAGAACATCACCTGCAGGTCCTGCAATATAGTTTACATCATTGAGTGCAAAAGACCAGAATGTCATATCCAATATGTAGGAAAGACCACAACTGACCTATGCATGCGCTTCAGGAACCACAAGTTGGCAATTTTGACAGAAAAAGTGGAGCAACCAGTTGCAAAGCCTGTTGGACTTTTCCATTACAGCGATAGAGATGCCAGCAGATCCAGCAGCATTGACTAAAAGGGAGAACTTTTGGATTTACTCTCTGGACACATTGGCACCACATGGCCTGAACCTGGAGGACAGTACCACCACTACTTAGCTTCTGCCAATGAAGCCCCTCTGAGCATTCCATCCTCAAAGCTCTATAACTGCCACCTTGGTAACAGCATTTGTATGTTAGCAGCTGATGAAGGCGGAAGCTGAAACATTTTGTTAATATAATAAAAACCTCTGTTTGGTTAATCACAATTACGTTCATATATATATAGATGCTGAATTTGAGAACATTGCAAGTACTTGTTCCGAATGTTGCAGCAGCAACTGGGGTGTGTTGCAATAAGGAGCTCCAACCAGCAGGTGGCAGCTGAGAGGCTGCAACAACAACTGGGGTGTGTGGCAATAAGGAACTCCAACCAGCAGCTTTACTGTTTATGTAGCCATTTATAAATACTCAGGGAATTGGTAGGTCTTAGCCTGGAGCTGGAATAACAATAAAGTTCATACCAGGGATACTTCTTGGAAAAGATGAATCCAAAGTTGGGCCACTCACCACAGAGAAGGCTACAGTCCAGCCATGCAAAAGACATTTCTACATATGTGAGTACTCACCTCTCCATCTTCCATCAAGGCAAGCAGGCAAGAGGCATGATTATAGTTCAAGAACACATTCCAAACAAATGAAAGTCAAATAAAAAAGAGTGGCTCCTATGACTTGTGATTCACCAGACTGCACATAGCCCACCAATAATTATTATTCGTAGTATTATTTATTAAATGTATACCTTCCTCCCAGTAGGAGCCCAGGGCAGCAAACAAAAACACTAAAACCACTACAATA
Source organism: Rhineura floridana (assembly GCF_030035675.1). NCBI lineage: Eukaryota > Metazoa > Chordata > Lepidosauria > Squamata > Rhineuridae > Rhineura > Rhineura floridana. The sequence continues at coordinate 72,810,662 of NC_084483.1, read as the reverse complement.
CATCATAAAAACAGACATTAAAATAAATTAAAACAAAACATCTTTTAAAAAAGCATTATTTTTAAATGGAGAATAACCCACCAGAGTCTCAATAAATGTCCTGCTTTTCCTGCCTGTATGATTGCAAAAAGTCAATGGGAGTATCTTATTGGCAGTAACCAGCAGTTAGATGGCAATAGTTGCCTGCTTGGTTGTATCTATGTAGTTTTGGAGCTGATTCTTTGAACCATCTCAATCTATGACTGCCAGGGGAAAGTCAGTCTATGGTAAGGATGGGCAAAACCAGGAGGGTCATAGATCCTCTTTTGGGAGAAGACTGAGCCAAAGTAGGAATTATGCACTTCTGCCTTTTCTTTGTCATCTGCTATCATTTCACCATCTTGAATAGCTGAACCACTATTTCTTTTCTCTGTCTTTTACTATGGATACACCTGAAGAAAGCTTTTTTTGTTGCTTTTGGCATCTCATGCTAACCACAGCTCATTGTCAGCTTTAGCCTTCCTGACGCCATCCCTGCAATTCTGTATTACCTGTCTGTATTACCTCTTATTTTGTGGTCTGGCCTTCCTTCCGCTTCCTGTATGTGCCCTTTTTTTGTTTTCAGGTCATCTCTAAGCTTTCTGTGAAGCCACATTAGCTTCTTCTGCTGTCTTCCCCCTTTTATCCCTTGTTGGAAATGTTTGCCATTGTGCCTTTAGAATTTCCTTTTTTAGAAACTCCCATTCATCTTGGACTCCTTTTCTCATTAGGGTCGCTTGCCATGGAACCTTACTTTATCATTGTTCTGAGTTTATTAAAATCTATTTTCCTGAAATCCAGGGTACGTATATGGCTATGCTCCATTTTTGTTTCCTGAAAATCAAGAACTCAAATTCAATAAGTATATAGTTAAATATATAGTTAAATAAAATCAAGAATTCAAGAGCTCAAAATTCATCTCTTTCTCTCTTCCTCTTTTCCTTGGCTATTTCCCACATTACTGTTAACATACACACTAATTACAATTGCCGCCAGGGGGTGGTTGATATCTGAAGCCACAGGATTGGGCATTTAACCTTGCTCTGACCCCCTCCCAGCATCAATGCCACCAACATAATCACACCCACCCACATCACCCTATGTTTAAAAACACTAAGGGGAAGCCACTTGTTCTTCATATTTTAGCATACTCTACTTTGTAATGTTAATAAGCTGTTTTATGCACCTAAAATTAAACACAATTAAAACAAAAAGAAATGGAAACAGTGAGATTACCTATTGGGTCCTCCTGAAGTTGCAACAATAGAAATGAGCAGCCTTAGCATAGAATCCTTTGCCATTTAGTGCATAAATCAAGATACAGCATACTTGGCTCTCTGACACACAGAATATGAGATAGCTGTAATATGAATGTTTTTGTTACTTCAAATGCTATTTCAGATTGTTGTCAATTGCTGTGATAAGTGGTTGAATTAATCCTCCTAACCTACAATATATTTTCAGAAACCTTGATGTTATGAAGCATCTGAGCCTCTGGATGTTTTTATACACACATGTAGAAAAAAAATTATTATATTTTGTTCATTGGTGACACATGGAGCACATTAAAATGAAACATTTTTATATTGTTTTACTGTTTGCAGATTGAAATGCTAGATCTTATCTGAGTGGAAATGTCTCTGCTCACAAGCCTGTGCAGCAAGCAGTTAGTTTCAAATTCAACATCCCTTTTGACTTTTGCTCATCCAGGACCACAAGAAGCGCATGCTCAAAACATGGCCCTTTTTAGAGATGGTGACATTTAAAACAATCATGATAAAAATGGCTACTTCTTGTATCTCACTTTATAGCAATAGCCTACCCATAATGCAGGCTGGCATAACTTGTGACTTGGGAGTAGGCATGGAAAGATCTGCTAATTTTGGTTCTCTCAGTTTCTCATTTTTCCAGTCTTAAATTCAGTTCTCCACATTTCTGTAGCAATGTGCTATTTTTTAAAGTTAAAAAAATCCTCATGAAAATTCTCCAGCACCTTAGTGTGAATTTCTCCAAATAAACACATTTTTGTGGGCACTTCTGACTAGTGTATACATTTTTGCAAGCCATTTCTCATCAAATAACACATTCTTGTATATTATTTTCACTAATATATTCATTTTTATGCATACTTTCCCCTTTTTGTCACCATTCTTTGGCTGGAAAACTTCATTGCACACTTTGAATAATTGAGAATTTTGAAGGATGGCTATGGTTCGGTTCTCTAAATTTTTTGAAAAGTGAATTTGATTGATTCAGCTTGAAATGAGAACTTAATCAAATTTCTTGCCCATCCCTACTTTTATTTATTTAATTAATTAATTGATTTATATCCCACCCTTCCTCCCAGCAGGAGCCCTTTTAACACAACTTGTGAGGCAATCAAACTGAATATAGCCTGTCAGCCATGTACTGTGGCCTGCCTGGTGGTGGATGCTTGACAATAAGGATAGACTAATCTGTCAGTTTCATTTTCTCTCCATTTGTCATCGCAAATTGTATTTTTCCAGTTTATTTATTTAATTTGTATCCCGCCCTTCTTCCCAGCAGGAGCCCAGGGTGGCAAACAAAGCACTAAAACACTTTAAAAGATCATAAAAACAGATTTTAAAATACATTAAAACAAAACAGCATTAAAAACATTAAAAAAAACAACTTTAAAAAAGAGTTAAAAACATTATTAAAAACATATTAAACAATTCTGAAACAGATGCAGACTGGGATAGGTCTCAACTTAAAAAGCTTTTTGAAAGAGGAAAGTCTTCAAAAGGCACCGAAAAGATAGCAGATAGCCTAATATTCAAAGGGAGGGAATTCCACAGGGTAGGTGCCGCCACTCTAAAGGTCCGTTTCCTATATTGTGCAGAATGAACCTCCTGATAAGATGGTATCAGTTGTGTTCTTATGTCTTATGGAAGCCACCTGGTGAAGGCTTTGCCCAAAATGGTACTCTTAAAATGTCTAAATAAACAAATAAAGGATTTGCAGGTGGTCGAAAGGCCCCGTGGAACCTCCCTTCAGTGGCAAATGATACATTAAGCATTGTTTCCTTCCTGCAATTATATTTAATGATAGATGTGAAACTTTCATCAGGACCACAACACACAGTGAAGGTACAAGTGTCCTATGTGCATATTACAACTTGGAGTAGGAATGCAAATCTGCTTATGGATACTTAGGAACAGAAATACTCTTCCTATATTATTGTTGCACTTGCAGTGCCTGAATGATATTACTGAGCCAGAATTCCATACGTTTCAGAAAACTTTGGCTACAATCCTGAATACCTAGGAAATAAGGCCAATAGATTTAGTGATACTTACTTCTAACTGAACATCTATAAGATTGCACTTTTAATAAATGCTTGGGTACCTTGCTTTATTTTGTTATGGTCTACAGACTAAGGCAACAAATCCTGTTTCACTATAAAGGTGCTTTTAAAAAATGATGCTGGTGTGTGTATATTAGGCGAATAGGGGTTATTCGGGTGAGGCTTTCACATACATGAGTCAGTTTGTGCCATTAACAAGGCATCTTAAATCGACTTCCCAGGAGGATCCCTCCGCCTGTGCTGCCTCTGAGACGGGCTCCCATCTTGGATGAAACTTATCCAGTTTTAAATTCAGTCAGAAGGGTTTTTTCTGACTGGGGATGATTTCTTCCGCATAAGGAAGAAGCGTGAGATCTGCCACATAGTTTTGTTTTGATTGTTGGAGCCTGGAATTCGTCAGAATTGTCTGTCTTCCAGCAGTTCAGACAGAGCGAGGATTTTATGCTAGCTCAGCTGGATAAGTGACCCGTTTTTTTTTAACGGACTAGCAGGCAAACCTCCTGTCTACATTTATCATTTTCTTATCTATATAGCTAAAGAGATTTGTCAAAGTAACAGCAATTAACATAACCTAGATGAGGTAAGACTTTCCTTCTTTATTTACGGAACTAAGGGGGAAGAAAATATAAATAGCTTATCTTTTTTTTTTATTATTGCAAAAAGCTGACATGGAAAATTGCGTTTTAAAGATTACAACGGATGAGAGCTTTCTGATTGGGAGAGATAAGAAATCTTTTTGATTTACAAGACTTTTGTGTAATATATATAAGGGACTATTTTTTCTGATCTACTTTTTGTTGTTGTTGTTGACGAATCCGCTCATTCTCTCTGCTACTAGTTATTTGAACGCTGTGAACTAAAAGCTGTTTTTGCACTTCTGGACATTTAAGAGATAAGGACTGTCTAGCGTGTGACGTTAGTTGGTTGGAAAGATTAACTCCTTTGTAACTGGATAAAGAAATAAACTGCTCTTTGCTTGGGACATTGAAAATTGAAGGAGTTTTGTTCTTTTGGTTTTAAGAATGGCAATTAAGAAGATCATGGATGTACAAGAAGGGACTTTATTTCTAGACATGCTTCAGAAAATAATGGATGGGATTAATTCAATAAAACAAGAACTGAGAAATAATAGACAAGCGTGGAGAACTGAATTTCATGAAATGAGACAGGAGCTGAAAGAAACTCAGGATTCTATGAGAAAGGAGAATAAAGATAGATCTGGAAAACAAAAAAAGGATGAAAGAGAAATTAAAGGCAAGGTTCAATCTATGGAGATTGGCTTAAATATGGACATGAAAAAAGATTTGGATTTCCTGGTTGTGACGGATCCTGGAGATAAATATTACAGTTTGGAATACAGCGCTGTCTCTGAAGGAATTGAAGAGATTGGAGATAAAGATATTATCGGTTCAAAAAAATTCCTGGACTGGAAGGATTTGATGGAACTTGAAATGGAGAAAGTTAATAGAATTAATCCCTGTTTTGTGTCAATGGAAAAACCTTCAAGAAATGTACTAGTGTATCATGTGGAAAAGAGGAGCAGAGATGCGGCTTTGAAACAATACTTCAGTGTTACGTTTGGATTTGATGGTAAGAAAATATCTGTGATGGAGGAAATTCCTATCAGACTTTTATTATATGACTATGACAGCAAGATTTTTGGGTGCGTAAAGATGGAAGATGGACCCAATATGGATAATGACAGAAGAGCGATTTGAAACTACTGGACTCAGTAGATTTGATGAGTTGGATTAATTGACATGTTTATTTAGAAAAAAAATTGATTGACATATATCTCAAGGATTGGAAACTTCTCTTTGACTTTTTGTGGAAGATTAAAATGATATGATGTTAATGAGATTTGAAACCAACTAAGATAACTGCTGGAGGAAGGTGATTTTATAATCTATTAAGAGATAGGTCTGTTATATATTATAGATTTATAGTTGAATTATAGTGTTTTGAAATTACTGGATTTAGTAGATTTGATGAGCTGGATTAATTGGCATGTTTATTTAGAAAAAAAATTGATTGATATATATCTCAAGGATTGGAAACTTCTCTTTGACTTTTTGTGGAATATTAAAATGATATGATGTTAATGAGATTTGAAACCAACTAAGATAACCGCTGGAGGAAGGTGATTTTATAATCTATTAAGAGAGAGGTTTGTTATATATTATAGATTTATAGCTGAACTATGACAAATCGGAAGTCAATATTTTTATATATATGTATTTTTTTGTATTGTATTAGTTATTGATTTGTGTTGTTTTCTTTTTGTATTATTTTGGTTTTGAAAATTAGAATAAAAATTAATTAAAAAAAAAAACAAGGCATCTTAAATCACATCAGAGTCTCCCAAAAGCCCCGAGCCGCGCTGTTGACTCAGCCCCCCAAATGCTGCATTGTGCCTTTAAAAAATGACTGCTTCATTTTTATTTTTTTTAAAGTGAAACCAAGCTGACTGGGAAAACACCCTGAGTTTGCAACAGGAGGGGAGAGGTGTGGAGGGATCTTCCATGTTGACAGACAGGTCTAGATTTTAATCACAGTGATTATTTTCCCGGGGCACTATAATCACAGCAGTGGCAGTTAGTGGCTCCAGTGGGACAGTGGAATCCGCTCCGGGTTTTACATATGCAAGCACCTTGGATAGCTCCTGGAAAGTTCGGATTAAAACCCAGAGCACATTCCTCTGCCCCACTGACACGGAGCCATCAACTGCCACTGAATCACAGTGTTTTAGGAGAGACATGTTAGCATCCTTCACAGTTGCTTTGTTTCCTGAGGAACAATTAAAAATCAATACTTCATCAATTTGTTTTAATGCCACTGTTTTTCTTTCTCTCCCCTCCCCCCAAATTTGCATCAGTGTACTTCTTAGTTTGCAAACTTTTAGGAGAGCTCAATACAGGGTCTTTCCATTTTCATTCTTCCTCAGTTCAGATGTACAGCTTTTCATGAGATTCATTTATGCCTTTTTATTCTAATCCCGTTCTCAACAAGAGAAAAACACCCACTTTATTTGCTTTTCATTCTATTTGCTTTTTCTTATTTTTCTCCCCCTTCAGTTTGTGCAAACTTCTCTTAGAGTCCCCACCCCCACACCCCACTACTGTGAGTGCATTACTTGTTTGTTGCTTTCTATTCATTTCCAGTTGTAGTTTTTGTCCTCCCGGTTTTAGTTTGTTTATGCAAAGTTTCACTCTCCTCTCTTCAATTTTAGGGTATTTTGATTTTTTTGCTGCCCAGTATTATTAATGTTTTAATTATTTTCCCCCTCTCTCACAGGTCTAAACCTGCTTGTTCCTTAAGTAAACTCCAAATTGTACTGCTCATTGCCAGTCTATTATTATCCACTTAACCCAAGGGCACCTCCCTCATGTCACCAGTTTTTCAACCAATTGTTCAAAAAGAACAAGGGGAGGTTAAGCAATTTCTATATAACCCATCCCCAAATAATAAAGTCTCCCCTGGTGGGAGACCTAGGGCACCTATCATTCTGAAAGTTGGCAGGCTTCATCCCCTCAGGAGGGACCACTATGCCTGCTAATTACATCCAATCTTTTTTATAACAAATAAATAAATAAATGTTAAAGTTTCCCAACACAAACTCTTCTTTTGCATGGAATGTTGGTTGCAGGCAGATCAATCCAGGGGAGTTTGGTTGGTTAACCCACTCTGGAGAACCTCCTCTGCTTGCAAATTTCATCCATTTCTGTGAAAAGGAAAAACAAATTATAGCTGTTTTTAGATTCCCTCAGTACAGTCAATTGGTACGGGGGGGATAGAGCTTCTAATTTAACAGATCTGATTCATACCTGAATAACTGGGCAAACTGGAAAGACACAGAGCAGAACTATTGCTTCCCAATGCTACAGATACAGATACAATGTGGTTGATGCACACCCCCAGGATATGGGTAGAAACACCCTCACCTCTGCCGGTTCCAATGCATCTCTGCCTCTCTTTTCTGAAAATGGGGGCACATGATTCTAGTCAAACTCTGCCCTTTTTTATTGTTAAACCTGGTGGGATCAACTTGAGTGCATTTTTTAAACAAAAATTCAGCTTCAAAGAGATTTTGCAACAGATCAACCCGTTCCCCCTCCAGGTGTGGCTAATGAAAACACTTTTCTATAGGCAACTAGTGTGCTCACAGCCTATATATAATATAGTTAATGGGGAATTTTTATATATCCACACATATACTCATAGATATTAGAAGGTATATGCTTTAAAATCACAAGGAATTAAGCGTAGGCCCGCAGGCCTGTTGAAACCCTAAGATCCAGGCTCACAGAGAACCCTAAAAATCCATAGGCCTCAGAATCAGACCTGTGAGTAAGGGCCTATGGAAGTAGGCAAAGTAAACTTAGTTTGAACTCTTGTTTTCTTGCCAGTACTCAGCTGGTGCATGACTGACATTTATTAATTAGTGTATTGTTTAAACCCAATCAGCATTTAACCTGTGTAAGCTGTAACTGATATATTATACTGTTTTGATCCTGGGAAATGGTTTCTTGTGTAGAGCAAGGACGCCAACTAGGGGGAAAATCTTGTAACAAATATCAAAGTTTTAATGAGAGAAATGTTGAGATTTAACAATGATTTCTAAAATGACCCAGTATGTTAAATTGTAATACAACTTTATAAGTGTTTTCTCAAAGAGAAAAGGGTACTCTGAGGTAGTTTGCCTTTTCTATTCCTCCGAGGTTGAGAGGCAGGGGCTGATTCAGAATTACCAGTGCTTTGTCTTAAATGTACGGTCTCCAGGCACAGTACAGTACCCTAATCCTAACCCTTCCTCTATAGCCATGTATTTTTATAGTAAGGAATGGGATTTCTGAGAAAATATAAGGAATAAGAAACCTATAGCAACAAATACAGCTGTAAGTGCTCATAAACTTTCAGGCACCCTAAGCTAAGCCAAACCCAACCTGGCATCGTTAAGGAACATGTTAGCCTGGCCAATCAAGAACAATGGATGTACCGGGTTTGCTTGAAGGCACATTCACAATAGTAACTGGTTTCAACTGGCCTGGAAGACCATTAGTCAAGGTGGAGACCAGAACAATGGTGATATTAGTAAGACAGACAGAAAATTGGAATAAGAAGTATATTACCGAATGCTTTCTGATTGGGTTGAAAAGATTGCAGAGAGGAGGAACTGTGATGTTATGTGGGAAAGAACTTATGGGATTGGTGGACTAATGTCACATGCTGTATCTGTACTGCTTAAAAGAGTTTGCACACAGTACCTCAGTGCACTCTCTCCTGGATATCTCAGAAGAATTGACCCTGCATATGCTTGTAAAGGATAAAGGCCTACCTTTTTGCTTCAAGCCTGTGTCTTCAAATTTCTACAAGGACCCCCAGCAAAAGATCCCATAGGAGAAAATTTTCCATCATAGTTGTACCTCATCTTTTGTTTTTGTAGATGCTCATGCTTGCATTGCACATTAATTTCATTTATACTAAAAGGATTTTGGTGTTATGTGTATAATATAAGCAGGAAACTTCTGTTATGGAATTGGTGCAGCATTTGATCCAGTTATATGAAATAAAATATTGTTTTATTTGGCAGGCTTGCATCTTACCAGGTTCTGAAATGTATCTGCCTTCTAATACAGTATATGCATTTTGCTGGAGATGAAGTTTTGTAGATCAGTATATTTGCCAAATAAATCGAACCACTACAAGGATCTACATACAGCCACTACTTTTGTGACTTCTGTAGGCATCTGTCTCAGAGCTTAATCCTGAATAGGTGTCCTCAGCATATCTCTGCCAGTTTAACACGAGATGCACAGAAATCCAGATTATTTTAATAATTATTATCATTTAGGGTGTAACTCTCCATACTAAGGAGGATGAAGTAGAAACAGCTCATGGTGAGATAAAGATATGATGACTGGTATTGCTAAGGAAATCATCTTGTTCCACATGAATCTGCCCAAACCCTTCATCTTTCTTAGGGCAGAATGCAATAGGAATGGATCTGTTCTGCAGCTCCCAGACTAATGTGGGATCCAAACTTTTCCATTTGGATGGAATGCCTTTTCCATTCCCCAAATGTTCAAACACAATACATAGTTTAAGAAATGTATCAAAATACATTTAAAACTGTGTATTTTATTTGAGAAAATGCACATACATTCATTTTGTGTGTGCGTGTTATGTGATTAATGTGAAACCAATGGGACATTCTTTTGCACTAAAAATGTTCACACCTGAACATTTAGCACATCTATAGATAATACTCATTATGATGGACTTATAGTGCAGTGATGGTGATGATGATGATGATTTCCCAATATTCCTTGCAAAGGACCCTAGGCTGCAAACACAAAAAGTGGTAAAAAATACAATTGAAAATAAAAAATGTAAATCATATATAAGCAATTAAAACATATAAAACATTTTAAAATGTTAAGAACATCAAAATATGTAAAAACGGTCACATACCCTCCTAGCTAATAATTTCAAAGTTGCCAGGAACAATTTCTTTTATCCATCAAATGGTTGGATGATCAGGAACTTGTTTACCTTCCTCCTGAAAGTTAATAACGAAGGAGACAGATGCATTTCACTAGCGAGGGCATTCCACAAATGGGGATCTGCCACTGAGAAGGTTCTGTCACAGGTCAATCCCAACTGGGCAGCACCCAGCGGCAGCACCTCTTGGAAGTAAGTCCCGTTGAGTTCAGTGTTCCCAGTGAAGTGAGTATAGGATTGTATAATTAAGCTTCAATCTACATCAGGCATGCAGAACCTTGGGCCCTTCAGATATTGATGAACTACAGCTCCCATAATCCCTGGCCATTGGACATGCTTGCTGGGGTTTATGGGAGTTGTAATTCCACAACATCTGGAGGGCCAAAGGTTCCACACACCTGATCTACACAGATCTGTGGAAGGATATAGCAAGATTCTGCTTCCCAATTTTATTTTTTTTCAGTCCTTAACCCCTCACTCAACCAAGACTCTCTCTCACTAATGAAAAGCATATCTGACTGCATTTCAGATGATGTAGACTATAGAAAAAAATTGATGACATTTCACAAAGTCTGATATCAATCTGCATACTTACATTAGTACAATATTTATATATATATAATCAATATTTAATGATCTAATTAAACAGATGTTTAAAGAGAACCATCACTACACAGTGATTCTTTGCATGCTTGGAAGTGTTGATATTCCAATAAAATAACTGATGGTCTTAAAAAAATTGCTTACCAATATTCTAATTTTGAAAAGTAAAGCTATATCCAGGGGATGCCTTTTAAAATGCTGTCTTCATTATTCCTTGAAGAAGCAAGTTGTTAATCCTGTTCAGCGATGAGTGAATTGTGTTGAATTCATGTGTTCTGTTTGTTAATTTACTCACAATTAAATTAATGCAAGCTTTTTCCCCCCCTTTTTTTTCTAAGTGATCATAAATGGTTGGTCATACTTAATTTGAAAATGGATACTTTTAGAATTTGAGTAACCTTTTGAAATATACTTCCAGACAGGCACACTGTAGTGTTTTACAAGTGTGTTCTACACAGAACAGAAGTGGGCAACCTGTTCAGCAATGAAAGACACAGCAGAAATATATATAGTACTGGAGGCAGCAGGATTATAAGAATGCCCATTTTCATGAAGATGACAGATACAGAATTGGTGCACAAATTGTACTTATTTTCTGTCACTAACGTGTATTGAAATATTGTAGCCTATGCCCCTTTAAAAAGTGTGTGCCTCCATAGCTAATTCTTATCTGTTCCTCTTAGGAATGTTCATAAGCTACCAGTAAAAGCCTAAAAGTTTATACTTGTGTTTGTTTTTATTGAATTTCATTTTTACCCTGCACTTTCCACATGAGAAGGATTACAGATTGCAAGACAATAAGACTGGAATATGTGCAACACATTTGGCAAGTGATTTCAACAGGAGGAAAAAATACTAGAGAACAATATTTATTTATTTTAAAACTTCCATGCTGCCCTCTTACCAACATAAAAATAATAATGAACAGAATACAGTAAAATCCAATGTTTACCCTCAATGTTGAAACCGCAAAAACAGCTAGGCAAAATAGAATGATAGCATCCAGCAGAGCCAATAAAACTATCAATTAAACAAGCAGAGGCAACATGCTGGAAGATCTGAGTAAATATAAAAGAATTTGTTTGATGCCATAAGGTCATCAAATTTGGCAACTTCAGAAGGGCATTCTACATAGAGGGCACCAGAACTGAGAAGTACCTCTACCACCACCTAACCTCAGAAGGAAGAAGGAATTGGATGAGAGCCTCCGATGAGAATGGTAAAATATTAACCAGGCTTATGTGGGAAAAGGTGGCCTTGAAGGAAGTCACTTGGGGCTTTAAAGGTGATCGGTGGCACTTTGAATTGTGTCCAGAAAAGGACCAGTAGCCTGCTGTCATTTATGGATTGGTGAGATAGGATCCCTATTGCCAGTCCCAGGTACTATCCTAGCAGCTGAGTTTTGAACTAATTGAATCTCCAGTAAGTCTTCAAAGGCATGTAGTCCCAGGCTATGGTCTGATGGCACATGAGACCAGGGTCAGGTCTGGTCAGTGCCTGGATGGGAGACCACCTTGGAACCATATGTAAGCTGCCTTGGGTTTCCATCATGAAAAGAAAGGCGGGGTAGAAATGTAATAAATAAATAAATGTACAATGCATTGCAGTAGACTAATTTGGCGAGACCCAAGCCAGGGCATGTGTAACTGTCCATGTCTGCCTGCCCTGTATATTGGAAAAGAACAATATCAGCAAATACAATATTTGCAATCTGTCTTTACAAAAAAAAAACATTTTTTTTAAAAAAATGATCAACTGAATGTTTTCTCATGCATGCCCTTTTTTTAAAAAAAGACAAAGGATGTTCAATATATCACTGCTGAATTAAAAACAAAACACATACTTTGTAGTGAAGGTAATATGATCAATAGGAATTTTTTGCACTACATATTTTTTTGCTGCCTTGAACACTGTTTTGTATAAATGTGGCAAATTCAAAAATAAATGGTTCATGAAAACTAACTCAGAAAGCACTGTGTGTGTGTGCATTAGGGAGGGGAGGGGAAAGAGTGGGATTTAAATACATTTAAATTTCTCATCAGTATGTTGGTTGAGTAATAATTCAAAACAACCAGAGGTGCAGAGTGATCGTTGATATATAGATAGAAGGGAAATTTTGTTTTTAAGCTGTTCTGAAACAATATGAGAACCAACACACAGCCATTATTCAGAATTTGCACTTATTTGAATTTTGCAATGCGGTCCACCAACCAAACAATGTTTACAAAAATACATATATTTGGGTGAGTGTGCATAAAAATGAATATATAAGTGAAAATAGCATATAAGAATGTTTTATATGATGAGAAATGGCTTGCAAATTAGTCAAAACTGCCTACAAAAATGTGTTTATTAAAATGAGAAACTGATAGAACCAAAATTGGCAGAACTTTCCATCCCCAATCGAGTGAGACCAAGCTTTATCCCATCCCCAAATATCACAACTCCTTCTTTCAACAATTAGGTCTGCAAAGAAGCCCTACATGACTGGGACACTTCCACAACCAGGTGTCTCAATGTAAACGATAGATAAGCATAGCTAAACAGTCTGTACAGCAAAAGAACTTCATAAATAAAAATAATTTGGAATTTGTAACAGTGCCCTGTATTTTAGTAGAGGCAATTTATATCTGTTTTCGAACCTCCTGCTTAAATACTGTGTCACATCTAATATAGCATCCCGTACCAGATACCTAACAAATGTCACACCAGGAGTTTTACCGTTCTTACAACACAAAACCTCCTGAGGCTTTTTTAATTAGAGCTGCAGTGAACCTTTTCACCAGTGTTACAAACACTGATAAACAATCCCCTTAAAACTTTTAAGCTTTAGATATGGGTAGGGCCCTCTTCATGGTGCGCTTGAATGCATTCCCTCCGGCACTACAGGGAGGCCTGAGCCTAAAACGTTCTGAAAATTGCACCAAGCCGGTGGGAAATTTATTCTGTTCCAAGTGTTCGAACCAATTGAGCCTCTGAACTGTCAGGCAGCTGGCAGAGCAAGAGCACTATGTTAAGTTGTTAATGGTATCAGTCTACATGCATTCATTAGAGAAGGGCTTTAAAAGCCGTCCAGAGGTTGCACCAGGCCTTACTGAGGAAAGAAAATAAAGACAAGTCAGATGAGTTAAGTATAGCTGGATATGCCTGAAGCTTTAAGGATCATAACCTTTAAAGAAAAAAAAATAAACTGACTGAATAATTCTTGAGACATTCCATCAGTGTAAAAGCTACTTAAGTGGTACTTGCAGTGGGGAGCTGACTTTAAGGAGTGAGCAATGCACCCTCAACTTGTGTTGGAAGAACATGACACTCTCTGATTTAATTAGGAAACTATGAATATAACCATAAAAAACAACTCTCTGAATCCGCTGGAGTGCAAAAAAGAGAATACTTTCAACTGCAGCTGCAACAAATGTCTTAAAACCTCATGGGGCCATTTAAATATGAATATTTTAAAACCCAAACTCAACAAAAACTAGGCTGAGAAAGGCGCTAGGAAATCAAGGTTTATTGTGTTGAACAATAAAATGCCCACATAAAATATTTAATAATTTCAGGGTTGACCCAGGTTTGGTAAATGATATATTGCATTTGGTTTTTCTTATTTCTTTCCTTGAAGATATATTCATTTTTGCAAAATTAAAAAAAAAGATGCTCATGATTTTAGTTCCAGTAAATGTATTTTATTTTATTTATTTATTTATTTATTTAGTTTAATTTATATACCGCCCTAAGCCCGAAGGCTCTCTGGGCGGTGTACAAAAAGATAAAAACAAGCACAATATATAAATACAATAAATACAATAAATAATAAAAAACAAACAAACAATAACGAACCAAACAACATCCATATTTTCTCCCTTAAACTATAAATGTCCAGTGCATTTTATTCTGTAATAATCTGGGACTTGAACTGGGAATCTCATCGTATGAGGTTAGGAACTAGCCTTCTACCAGGTTCTCTTGGGGCCCTTTTCAGTCATAGAAGAGAACAGGATTGTGTAGCAACAGCCCTGGTAAGCAGTATAGGAAGCCTTTGCATTCCCTCGCTTGGTACACAGCACTTTCTTCTTTAGGTAAGGCTTTTGGATCCTTACCAAGAAATTGAAAAGTACACACACCAGAACTGGTTTAGATATGCCTGCCAAGGACCTTGGCGTAATTCTGACATCATTAGTCCTGGGAGAAGTTTAGTTTGAAACAGTGACTTACCTAAGGGCATCCAGGGAGTATAACCACTGATTAGGGATTTGAACCTGGCTTCCACATTTATCCCAATTCATACCCAACCACTTCACAAGGCCAACTATCATTAAATACCCTTATTAGTACTTGATTGTCATTCAAAGGCTCTTCTGTTGTTCATAGGTAGGGCAGGCCAATGGTCCCTCTAGCTCAGGATTGCTCCCCCAAAGTGCAGTTGCAATGGGGTGGAATCAGGGTATGATCAATGATGGGTTCAGTGTTTTATGAGAATTATGATGGATTATAATAGAATTATCATTATGGAAAAATAAATGGTTCAGCATTAGCACTATAGATCTTCAAATGGTTCCACCCGCATGCTCCTCAATGAATGAATGCATTCAAAAAACGCATTCAGCTGAATTTGCCTGAGAGGAAATGCCCACATCACATTTTTGTTTCCTCCTGCAAATGTCCTTACAATTTCTTAAAACAAGCATGCAAGCAAATAATAAAAAAGAAGGTCTCTCCTTGGTGGTCTCAGGCCTTGATCTGCATGTAATAGTTAAGCAAAGAAAATATATAAATGGTTTCTGTTCTTTGTTTATCATTGTTATGCCTACCATAACTGTTTGGATGAGACTATAAAAGATACATGTGTAAATGCATAATGGAAAGACCCGGCATTTAAACATTTTAACACTAAATACACAATAGTAAATCCTTTCCCTATGATAACCCTTTCTTCTTGATAACCACCATGTAATGAGAAATAGCCAATACCACATCCTCATGGAACATGCTTCGCTCAGACCAAACACAGTGGTTAAGAAAAATGTGCAACAATTACTCTCATCTTTCTTGGCCCCAGGGAAGTTTGGAATTTACATCAGAATATGAAATGTCACATAGCAGATGGGGGGGAAAGTAGATGGAGAGATTTGCCAAAAAACTACTTTTTCCAACTAGAAGCCCAGTACATTTTGTTCAAATGTGCTTGCAAAATGTAGCTAGCTGATCCTCAATTAATGCAGACACCTAGCACATATCTGTCTTTTGCAAACGATTCATGGAATAGGATTTGTGAACCTTTAGGAGTGTAGCAGGTGAACAAAAGAATTAAGAAGGGCAACAGAATGAGAGGGGCAATGAGTGTATGCATTTTTCACCACTATGGATTTCTCTTAGGAATGCCAAACTCCAGCCCATGGAGATATTTGAAAGTACATCATTTGAGGATACTCAAATCCTTTAGAATCTGTACCAGTGTGAGCTTTTTACGGTGTTCCCCTCGACATTGGCGCTTCACTACAGGACAAGGACATTCCCCACATTTCATAATAATATATGTGGGTGGGGAGGGATGGAGAGAGGCCATTTTGACTGGGCTTCTTGAGCCAGGGAAGGTAGCCTTTTCCCATGTCACTCTTTTCTTCATTCTGCTTCCTGCATTTTTACCTCTTCTTCACTTGAATTATCTGTCTTCCTCCTGTATACTTCCTATATCTTATCTTCTCCTGCAGATAACCGAACAGAGAGGTGAAAGTTCATTCTTAAAGGACTTATTCTATATGAACGTACCCATCACTTAAGATCTGCAACTGAGGCCCTTCTCTGGGTTCCACCAGCATCTAGAGTTAGGTGGATGGTTACTGGTGAAAGAGCTTTCTGTGTTGTGGCATCCTGGCTTCATAACTCTTTACCTATGGATGTTAATTACGTATCTCTATTAATGTGTTTTACGCAAACCATCCTAAACATTTCCCTGTGCTTACTACAGCTTTTATGTCCCCTTCTTTTTTTGTCGGTTCTGGCAGTCTGTGCTGGTCTCTGTTTTAGGTTTTTCTATTTTCTTGTATCTATTTTTTTATTTCCCATATTTATAGACCGCTTTTTACCATAGATCAAGGGTGGGGACATCCAGCCTCTGTGCTATTGAAGGGGTTTAATTTGGTTTGTCAGGCCCTTTCCCCCAAACGACATCCATCCATCCACCAGCTGACCTCACTAGTGACATCAACTGATGGATGGGAGGACAGAGTTTAATCCTGCGTTGGCCATGCCATTGTGATCCCAGGAGGGAACAAGACTGTGCAGCCGAGGCAGCAGGATTTAATCCTCACTCACCAGCTGAGTGGGGATTGAAGCCTTGTGCTTTAAAAAGCTCCCTTTGAAGTAGCTCATGAACATTAATTACTTCAAAGAAGCATTTGCAAAGGCTTTAAGACAGCTCCTGGGCTCCCATTTGCTCAAACAGGAACGGGGCTGTCTAAATGTTTTTTCCAAGGCTCTGTGACTGGGGAGTTAAATCGGGGAGTTAAAGGGGGAGAGGGAGACTTGCAAAAGCATTTTCCAAGTTTCCCTGCATTCCCTTTTAATATTCCACAGCTGGGGACTTAAAGGGGGACTTCAGAGAGTGCAAGGTATTTTAATAAGCGGGCATCACCCACCAGTCAGAGAGCTTAAAAATCCTGTAGATCAGCAAAGAAAGGCTGCTTTCACACATGGGGCTGATTGCATTAGTTTAACAGATTAAAAAGGAAGCTCTTCTGTCCTGATTTCTAAAACCCCTTTCACACTGCAGTACTGTTGTGCCAAGGAACAGCAGTTTTTGCAGCCAATATACCAACATTTCACCCAACAGTCTTACACACAGCTCCAATGAACACAGCCTTGTCTTCATCCCTCTCCCTTTATACACATGTGCACTAATTCCTCCAGTAGCACCACATGCTTCAGAGTTTTTCTCCCCCCCTTTGTTTTAGGGGGTTTGGTATATTTTCCGCCATCTTGGCTTTCAGGGCTCACAGCGGCGGCACCTGCTATCACAGCCGCCAGGAGTTCATGGAGGCAGCTCCCCTTACCATCACTGTTTATTTCGGGATTCACGGCTGCGGCCCTGGGGAGCTGGGGGTGGCAGCACGGAAGCAGCTCCCCTTACCTTTGCTCTTATCCATACCAGAGCTTGCAGCTGTGGTGCCAGTCGATGGTGGGGTGGGGAAGCACCTGATAACGCACCTCCCTTCACCCATCTTTGGCCCCAGTCATTTGGTGGTGGCAGCGCCTGTTAACGCAGCTTGTCTAGAGCTAGCGGCTGCAGCTCAGGGTCAGCTCCTGTTCATTTTCCCCTTCTGTTTTTAAGGTGGCTCCTGCTCATTTCCCCCCTGCATGCTGGGATGCCTGTCACGTGAGCGACTGTAACTAGCGAAAAACTCCCACAATACTCAATGTTCCCAGCCTTGTTAACGGATTATTTCTGGTATCATTTGTCACAGAAATTAGCCCTAAACTTCCACTACATTCCACCAGAATTTCGGAACTACCTGGTATGTCATGTGAAAGGTCAAATGTTCACTAATAAGCAAAAAACCTTGCGGTTTAAGGCATGTGCTCTGAGGCACATGTTACCAAATACTTCCAAGCTACACAGGAAGTGGATTGGACTGTGAAAGACCAACCCAAATTGTGTTTGCATTTTGACAAATTTGTAGGGCAGTCCAATATCTCAGAGAGGTGGTCAGGTCTCCTGCTCCCTGGTGCATTCACTATAGCTGCCCGATTTCCCTCCTTTTAAAAGTTTGATAGAAATATCTGTGGGATATAGGTATGTTCTTAAACCGCAAGGTATTTTGCCTATTAGTGAATTTCTCTGTTTTTTAATCCAGGAGGTAAGAAATGGGATCCTGTGCAAGCTTGCTGAGAATGGATTATTTGCATGCTTATTGAGTTCAGTGGGATTTACTCGCCTGCAATCATACCTAGGATAGGTGAAACTGACCACAGGGGATGGGGAGAAGGAGGGAGGGGAGGAAGGGCAGAGGGGAAGAGGGGAAGAGGGGATCAGGCAAGAGGGGTTGCAGAGGAGGAGAGATTTGATCATTTGCAAGTTTATTGAGCTCAGAGGGTTTTACTCCCATGCTGGAGTGGGCAGGGAAGGAGAAAGAAGGAAGAGGGGAGGGGAAGAGGGAGAGGAGAGAGGATGGAGGGGAAAGGCAGTCTGCATGCTTATTGAGTTCAATGGGATTTACTCCTATGCAATAATGGTTAGGATAGGTAAAACTGACCATGGAGGAGGAGGAGGCGGAAGGGGAAGGAGTGGATTGGAGGGGGGCAAAGGAAGGGGGAGGGGAGGGTTGATCATTTGTATACTTATAAAATTCAATGGTATTTAATCCCATGCAATCATGTTAAGATAGGTAAAACTGACCATGGGAAGGAGGAAGGGGAGGGGGAGGAGGGGGAGGGGAAGTAGGGAATTGGAAGGAAATGGGGATAGGGAGGGAGGGGCAAAGGAAGGGGGAGGGAAGGGGCAAGAGGTAGGGGATAGGAGGGAGGAGAAGGGAGGGTGGGTTTGATCATTTTCATACTGTTGAGTTCAGTGGGGTTTATTTCTGTGCAATCATGTTAGAAAATGGAAATGGACTGCCTTCAAGTCAATCCAGAGTTATGGTGACCCTATGAATAGAGCTTTCACGGCAAACGATATTCAGATGTGGTTTTACCATTGCCTTCCTCTGAGGATGAGAGGCAAAGACTGGCCCAAGGTCACTCAGTGAGCTTCATGGCTGTCTCTCAGGTCGTAGTCCAACACTGACCCGAGTAGGGGCAGGGAGGGGAGGAGGAGGGGAAGAGATTTGGTGGGTGGGCACCCAAAAGGAAAACATTGTGAACAGTATCATTGCTTTTCAGTGCTTCCCCCACTGTATAGCCTCCCACCCAAATTTAAACTAAAGCTGTCCCTGGCCACATCCACACCAGGCCTTTATTTCACTTTGGACAGTCATGGCTTCTCTCAAAGAATCCTGGGAAGTGTAGTTAGTGAAGGGTGCTAAGAGTTGCTAGGAGATGCCCTGTTCCCCTCACAGACCTTTAATTAGAGTGGCTGACTGTTAAACCAGTCTGGCCACTGGAGCTCTGTCAGTGGAATAGGAGTCTCCTCTCAGCACCCTTCACAAACTACATTTCCCAGGATTCTGTCTAAAGTGAAATAAAGTTCTGGTGGGGGTGTGGCCCCCTGATTAGGCAAGCCAAGCAGCTGTGAGTCTGACTTTTAGAACACTGACAGTTGATTCTTACTGAGCATGCCCAACACTATCATTGAGTTCAATATAAAATTTCTTAAATTAAATAAAAATCAGCCAGGCATTTTTTTTTCACTTTTAAACTGCAGAAGATGAAGGTCAGAGTATGGGGCAAGGCCAGTAATAGAATTCCAGGTACTCTGTGAACATGGCTGATTTTTAATGAATTTCAACAGATTATGAGAACTCTGACAGAAAAAAGTTCAAAAGGGATCTAGGTTTTTCCCCTCTTTTTAGACTTCGAACTCTCTATTCTCTCTGTTTTGTGTATCGCCATGAAAATTTAGAAGGTTGTTAAGCTAGCGTTTCTGAGTTCAGGACTAAGTTTTGTAAGGTTTTGTTTTGAAATGAGCTTATGGGAAGCATCAGAATGGCATGGGGGTATTTTCAATGTAACATTGCGGAATGTGAAAAATCCACGCTGGCTATACTATACAGCCACTCTTGTGGCTGTATAATAATGTGGAAATTAACAGGTAAGAAAATGTCAAAATAACGGAATAAAGTGCAGTGTGAAAGCACCCAAAGAAACAATTATGTGTAATGATATTCTACTATGGCAGGTAAAAATGTAGCTCTCCTGCCACAACTAGCTGTTCCTTTATTCAGTAATGGTTGAGGTGCTTCTCATTGCTGAATTTAAGAGTCAAATATTATGAGGAATTCCCAGTATAGGATTCTACTGCAATAAATTGCTAGGTTTCAAATCACATTGGGGGGGGGATGAAATAATCACAGTCTGCGATCTGTAAGGTTGTATGAGGATTTTTGTATTTGTATTCAGTGTGAATACAGATTGTATCTTCTATTTTTTTAATCAAATGATTTCATCAGCCAGAATTGTAATCTTCATTTCTTTGGACACAAAGAATCAGCATTTGTTTTTGTCTGACATGAGGAACAGGCTTGGCATTCAGATATCCATTATAGGTTTCCATCGATTGACCTAAATTGGAATAATGACTGTTGTTTAGCTTCAAGCAATTGGAAAGCCATTAATTATCTATATAGTTAATCCTCTCTAGATATATAGAAATATAACTAATAGCAGCTTTCCCCCTATTATGTTTCCATAAAATTCTAGAAAAGATGATTAACACTACTGAGAAACTATTATATTGGAGGCCTGAAATAATATGGTTTGGAATATGCAATGCATTCTGATCCAAAATGTGACTTCTTTACTGCCCGCATCCCAGACCACATCCACTGCATACATTTAAAGCACTATTATACCACTTTAACTGTCGTGGCTTCCTCCAGAGAATCCTGGGAACTATAGTTTTTTAAGGGTGCTGAAAGTTGTTAGGATTCCGTAGAGTTCCCTGGGAAGAGAGATTGATTGTCAAGCCATTCTAAGACTTGTAGCTCTGTAATGCGAATAGGGGTCTCCTAACAACTCTCAGCACCCTTAACTAACTTCAGTTCCCAGGATTCTTTGGGGGAAGCCATGATGTTAAACTGGTATAATAGCACTTTAAATGTATGGTGTGGAAATGACACCATTGATCAAGATGTGAATTTTGGTGCATCATTGAAACAATGAGAAACACATCTTGATTGTCCCCACAGACACACGTACACACACTTTGCCTATATCCTAAATCTGATGTATATACACATATTGTTGTTATTAAGAGCATTGGTTATGATGTTAGTTAAAATATGGATTTAAGTGAGGAAATAGTGAAACTACACTGGATGTCACACTTTTAAAGACTTGTTTAATGAAAACAGACAAACAAAAAACTCCCTTTGTCACAGTCCATAACCAATGCTAAATACTACATTTTCTTCTTTGTCACAATTTTTGCTATCCGTCACCCACCCTTGATACAGATCTAGTTCACGATGTATTTTCTAATACATGAAAACGTTAAGTGTTTTGAGCAAAGTTAACAAGTGAAAGAAATGGAGGCAATGGTCCTTTCTAGGTAAAGTGTGATTAATGTTGATTGGCTCCTTGTTAAAGTCTGTCCAAGACTTGCAGCTCAGCAAGTAATTCTTTCCCCATGTGTGTCACACTTCTCAGAAGCAACTTTTCCATTGGTGAATTATGGGAAATGTTTTCTATTCAGAATCAGTTCCGTATTCGTGGCCTATCCTGCTAAGCCTTCAAAGGGAATTTTGCCCTTTCATTGTGTCATGTTGGTGCATGCAAATAGACAGTGTCATGCATTATCCCAGCATCAGCCATGACAAAAAGCCACTTGGAAGAGGCGCTTCAACCCATGATAAAACAAATACAAACAAACCAAAGGAGGATTTTGGGGACAGAGTAACCATATAATAATAATAATAATAATAATATTTTATTTATTGGTCGCCTATCTGTCCAGGTTAGTGGACACTCTAGGCGACTTACAATAACAAAAAGCTATACATAAAATACATATACAAAAACAAACCACAGTCCTAAACAATTTAAAACCAATTTCCAATTAAAACTTCATAAAATTAATCCCCCTTAATCCCCCCCCCAAAAAGCAGCACACACAAAACAAACAAACAAACACCCAGGCCACCCCAGCCAGCCGGCTTATGTATCCCTCCAAAGAGGGACAGGTGGTAGCAATCAGTCCCAGCTGGCTGGGTACCTGGGACTTGGTCCTGCAGGATGCAGGTCTGCCAGGCAGAAGTCCCACAGGGAAGGGTGGTGGAGGTGGTGATCCTGCAGCAGCAGCGGACTCTCCTTCCCTGGGCGGCGATGTTCTCTTCCTGCAGGCTCTGGGTCTCCCAGGCCACCTCAGCCGGCCGGCTTATGTATCCCTCCAAAGAGGGACAGGTGGTAGCAATCAGTCCCAGCTGGCTGGGTACCTGGGACTTGGTCCTGCAGGATGCAGGTCTGCCAGGCAGAAGTCCCACAGGGAAGGGTGGTGGAGGTGGTGATCCCACAGCAGCAGCAGCAGCAGCAGCAGCAGCAGCAGCAGACTCTCCTTCCCTGGGCGGCGATGTTCTCTTCCTGCAGGCCCTGGGTATATAAAGTATGTGCAAGAAACAATCAAGAGCAGCAGTGCCAGGACAAGGCATTTTGCTCCCTGAAGCATAGTTAATAACACATAGTTGCTGCCACAAGATGTGATGATGGTCGACAACTTGAAAAGGGAATTAGACAAATACACAGAGAATAAGGCTATCAATGGTTGCTAGTCATGATGGCTGTGTATTACCTGCAGTATCAGGGGAGGTATGCCTCTCAATAGCAGTTGCAGAGGGAGAGTTATGTTACCCTCATGGCCTATGTAGGGTTTCACATAGGCATCTGGCTGGCCACTGTGAGAAGATGCTCAACGAGATGGGCCTCTGCTGTGATCCAGCAGGCTCTTCTTGGGTTCTTATCTTCTGTTATCTCAATATGACTTTTCCTCTCTCAGCCTTCAATTGGCGGTATTTGCCACTTTCATGCCAATTCTGAATATTTTATTTTATTTATTAAATATATATCCAAGCCTTCCTCCCAAAGATGTCCAGGATGGCAAAAACAAAAAAAGTTAAAAACAATACAATTGTTTAATTATTATGTTAATAATTATTTTCAACAATTAAAAGCATATAAAAGATGCAACTAAGTAGTTCTTCCATTCACAATACACCATCAGCAATAAGTGTGTTGCCCATTCCTGTTTCATAAATGCGGCCATCTTAGCAAGGGTCTTCCAGACTTGGGTTGCTATAAGTTCAGATGATTACAGGAGAAGGGTATCCTCTATGTGGCATCTCCATTCACTTAAACAGAAAGTGAACTTCAGGGGAATACAAATGTCCCAGGCCTGGGCAAGGGCCTCATTTGATCCTCAGTGGATCCACCATCACTGCCAAAGTCCCCCTCCTCTGTCTATTGAACCTTGCTATGAGTTCCTACAGCCCGGAATCTGAAATGGTAACAGCCAGCATCACTTCTTACCTTTCTGGGATTTGTCATGGTGTTGTTTTGCATGTAAATATATTTGTGTTTAGTTTTGCTTAGTTATTATCAGGGAGGAAATGTGAATTGAGCACTGTCTTGGGGTATATTAGCTCTTTTAGGGCTGCAATTGTAAACACATTTAACTGGAAGTAAACCCTTTTGAACACAATGGGGCTTCATTCGGATTAGACATGATGTTTGTTTAGGCTGGATTATTTATTTATTTATATTTTCTTACATTTATATCTTGTCTTTCTTTCATCAGGGAACTTAAGGTGGCATACATGTGGTTCCCAAGGGTTCTGCCATCTAGGCACTGACCAGACCCAGACTTGCTTAGCTTCAGCAAGGTGGCGGCCTCATGTGCTGTTAGACTGTAAACTGGGATTGTGGTATAAAGGGGGGGGGGGCTTGGAACACAAGGTAAGCCCTGTTCACATCTCACACAGTCTCCAACTCAGTGTGGTACATGGTAGCTATTAGGATCTTAGACTAGGACTGGAGGACCTAGCTATGAAACTCACTAGATGACCTTGGGCCAGTAACTGACAACCTCACCTACATCATAGGGTTGTTGTGAGGAAAACAATGGGGGGACTACACTTCCTTGAGCTCCTTGGAGGAAAGATGGGCTATAAATTAAATAAATAAAAATAATAAAATGTAATTCGAATACAAAAGGACAGAGCAGCAAAACACTGGCAGCTCCACAAAGAAATGTGCTTAGGAAAGATTGTGGCCTTCCTGCATACACAGCCATTGAGGAGATCTTTCAGCTCTGTTTCTATGTGGTCCCATTCCCTGGTTTCCTGATTCTCATTCACCTCCCTTGCCCACCCGACCCACCCTTGTCATTCATCCTGGGCTGCCTCTGAGGATCTGTCTCTGACGTCTTAGCAAAATCATCTTTCTCCTGCTCCTGCTTGATAGCTTTTATTGAATATAGAATTGGGCTGGAGTTTGTGGATATTATGAATAATGCACAACAACTCTGCATTTCCTGGGTTGAAGTGGTGTTCTGCATTTTTCCTTAGACAGTGGCAGTAGGAGAGTTCCCATGTTACATTCAACAAGTGGCATTTCCTGGGTTGAAGTGGTGTTCTGCATTTTTCCTTAGACAGTGGCAGTAGGAGAGTTCCCATGTTACATTCAACAAGTGTATTTTTCTACACAAATAATTCAGCTGTACACACATACAGTTATTCACATGTAACATTCAATGAGTGTACAGCCTGTGTACCTGCGCAGCAGTGTACAAATCAAAAAGTCTATACATTTATGCGTGTGTAGGGGCAGGTTGCACCTGTGCTCAACAAGCTTACTGTAAAACCTGGATGAGTGAAAAAGTCATAGTCAGAGGAAGGGAGGGGGAACCAGAGAGTCAAAGAAAAAGATGGAGGTGCTGGGCGCCAAGCACAAGTTCACCAACAAAGGAACTGTAGTATAAAAGATGTAAAGTTGTGATAACAAAGGAGCTTGGCCATTGGTTAAAGTATGGGATCCAGTTGACACATGTTACACTGCCCTCTGCACTGCAGTTGAGTCATACCACTGGACCCAGTTAATGATGGCCGATCTATGCAAGGAAGCCTTGGCCATTTACACTTGCCTCAGATATCAGGATGGCTACTTTTTATTGTCTTCACTGCTTTCTTCTGATGGTCTCCAGTTTGTCTTCATATACTTCATATTGGATTGTATGTGTGAGGACTTCTTTATGATTTTTGTACCGAAACACTAAGCAAAGATTTTGCTTCTGCCACTCTCATATGTGTTGCTGATGCTGGTGGTTTTGTTGGTGTTAACAGTATTGCTTTAAATAAAATGTCAGAAATAACTGGAGTAGCAGATGGAGACATTTATAGGCTGCTATAAATTACAATAAATAAAGATTCAGTTCTATGTGCAAATGGTGTGTGTATAGCAACTGCAAACTCTTCATAAACATGAAACTCTTGTAAGTCTATTCTTTCCCCTACAGTTTCTCTCAATCACAGTTGTATTAATTCTTCTTTACTGTATTATATAGGGTGTAATTTTGAGAGACATTTAGCCAGCTTTTCTGCACAACCGGATACAGAAGAAGAGGATTTTTATTTTGGCACAAACGCTTTTAATCCCCACATATTCATGGAAGTTTTTTAAGGCGTGCACGTTGCGAGTGGATTTAAAGCATTTGAACTGTAATTACTATCACTGCAGCTGTACCATCTGCATCTTTGAGGAACCAGCAAATTGAACTAATCACCAATAATTGTTTCCAAGATATTTAGCATATCTTATATTTAAACATCAATGCATAACAACAGTTTATATTTGGCCGTTCATTCACTTTCCAGCATGCAAAGTCTCCACTAGGGGGCTAGTTTGAAGCATGCAGATATCCACTGCGACAAACCTCCTTCTAAGTACTGTTTAGATTGCTTGTTTAAAAAACTGTTTGAAAGTCTCAGTTCTTGACTTTCCCAGTAACCGTCTACAGTGTGAAATCATCAGATAGCACTGTGAGTGTTTTACACTAATAATTCTGAGATTACGATATGAGAAAGGAAGTATTTTCTAAAAGAAAGACAATTTCCGCCCTTATCAGTTCTAAAGCAATTAAAGTAGAATGGGAAAGCTTTCTTTCATCAAAGTTCCAGCACACCTGATGCAAAAAGATTGCTCTCTCATTTAGTATAATATTCCTCATATAGAGCTGGTTAAGAGTTTGGGTTCTAAGTAGGGATGGAGGAGAAATCTGATTTTTATTTTATTTTTTTGCATTTTGATAAGAAACTACTTAATTCACACTTTTTGAACCAATATGCAAACCAAAACATAGCTATCCACACTTCTCTGAATTTTGCATTGCAGTTCTCCAACTATACAATGTGTACAAAAATGCATATATCAGGGGAGAGTGATATATATATAGATATAAAGAAGAAATTCATGCTAAAATGTTGATGAATTTTCATGACGATTTTTTTTAAAAAAATGCATATTGCTGCAGAATGTGAAGATTAATTTAAAACTGGAAAAATGAGAAACTTAGATTGCAATTGACAGATTCATCAATCTCTAGTTCTAAGTTTGATGATCCAGAATTGAAATCAGACATTAACCGAATATCTTTTCAGTAACTCACAGTCAGACTGTGTTAATGATATAGTTAGGTGATTTTAGACACCGTGCTTAATGGTCTTACGGGGGCATTCTCTTTAGATGGTGATGTGCATTAGTTCCCTTACTTCACATGGGTGTTGCTGCAAGGGGGTGCTCTTCAGATGGCAATATGTATAACTCACTTATTTCAGGGGCCATCTTGCTAATTCCTCTAGGTAGTATGTATTATGTTATATGTAACAGCTGAGACAAGGATATTATATTTTAAAAACTGTTAATAATAATAAATAATAATTTGCACCTTCTGCAGTTGAAGGAATTTCTATTTAAACACAAAACTAAGCGTATGTGCAGAGCTTGGAAAAGTTACTTTTTTAAACTACAACTCCCATCAGCCCCAGCCAGCATGGCCACTGAATTGGGCTGATGGGAGTTGTAGTTCAAAAAAGTAACTTTTCCAAGCTCTGCGCATGTGTTAATTAAATATATATATATATATATATATGTATATATATACATACATTTTTGTGCTCTTTCGGAAAAGCGTGTGAAAAGCAAACTACTGTTATGGACCAATCACCATAAATGAGTGGCCTTCGGGGCATGACAAAATGCAAAACCAAATTAGACCCCCCTCCAAAAAAAGCCCACATTTACGGATGCTTGAAAATCGGGTTTTAACAAATCCGACCACAAACAGGACATGGTATGGATCTCAAGGTCACCAACCGAATATACATGTATTTTGAAGTTAGATATGGATGGGCCCCTGGTAGTTGAGTGGAATAGTCCGCCCCGCCCCCTTTTTCTGACTATTTTGTGTGTGTATGTGTGGGTAAACTTTTATACTTTTAGCATATATATAATTTTTGTATCTTAAATTACTGCTTCAAGGCTTCTTCTGTAGGAAGCCACACATTAAATAAATAAATAAATAAAATCACTTAACAAAAAAACTGGTGGCCATTTTACCAGCCTTCTGCTTCTTCAGAAACTCATTTTACAATTATGGAACTATAAAACCACAGGATTGGCCAGGACCTCCCAAAACCCATTTAGTCTAACCCGAAACCAATTACAATACGATAAGGAACTACTGCATTTCTTAAGCTTTTACAACTCCTGCTCCAAGTTTCTTAATATATATATTTTCCCTTGTCCCGAAGAAATATGCTTTTTTTTTTTAGCCTTTTGTGTTGCAGCACTACCCAGCCCAGATTTTTCCACTCGTGGTCTGCTGTTCCCATTTTTTATAGCACGATGCTGTGCATAGTTATTCAGAAGTAAGTGTACAACTGTGTTCAATAGGGCTTACTTCCTTGTAAGTATGTTTAGGATTGCAGCTTCAGTGCTGTGTATGTCTGTGTAGATTTTTGCATATGCATGCTCTTGTTTTCCTTGTGTGTGTGTGTGTGCACCGCGCATGCGGAAATGTATGCATGCAAAAGGGTTTTCTAACACACACACACAAATCAGAAATAAAACCTAGAGGGAAATGGTGAGGCCTAATGCAAAGCTGATCTGTTGACAGAGATCCATGGGGACCTTGCATGACCAGCAAGCTCTTCCTATAATCATCTGGTTAGCAACTATGAGAACAGGATGCTGGACTAGATGGGACACTGATGTGATCTTCTTATGCAATTACTTCAGGAGCAGCTTTTCAGGTGGCACAAAGGGCTGTAACAAGAGGAAGAAGCCACGGACGCCTGTTAGAAGGGCTGGATCCAACCTTACAGGGCCGGCCCCAGACATGCTGGGGTCCTTGGGCACAAGCCTGCCCCAGGCCCCCTGTGCTCCCCTTCCACGATTTGCAGCAGGATCACTACCATGGATGTGAGCCATCAGCCACAATGGGGACAGAGGCTTCAGCCCCTTAAGGAAACCTCGGCCACCATCTTGGTTAAGGGCAGTGCTGAGCGTGCAACCACATAACATAGCCAAGAAAGGTAGGCTGAGCAATGGAATGGCGGGGGCACCGGAGCTCTCGCTGTGTGATCCGCGGCAGTGATCCTGCCAAGAATTGCAGAAGCTCCACCTGGCTGTCCTTTGGATAAGCCCAGCAACCTTATATTTCTTTATTGATATTAGGTTACTGAATGTGCATATATATATGTAATCAATTTTAAAAAAGGAAGATCAACAAATTTCCTAAATGTAGGAGAATGGAGTCCCTACATTGTGAGTTTGCTAGCTTTAGTGCAAAATTCCCCATAATATTATAAACATAAGGTGGCAAACAGATTAGTTGGATTTTTGTTATCATTGTTTTTTTTTTTTTTCAATAATTTTTATTCAGATTTTCATAAAACATACAAGACAAAATCATAAAACATTCAAAGACAAAAAACAAAATCAAAAATAGTTAAACAAAAAGAAAAAAAGAAAAGAAGAAAAAAAAAAAAACAAAAATAAAAAATAAAGAGTAAAATATTGACTTCCCATTTGTCAAAGATCAAATCAGTTATAAGTCTGTAATATATAGCAATCCTGTCTCTTAAGTCATATTATAAAATCACTTTCCTCCAGTAGTTATCTTACTTAATCATCAAATCTCATAAACATTACTTTATTCTTTCCACAAAAAGTCAAAGAGAGGTTTCAATTCTTTAAGAAATATATCTATCAATTTTTTTTTCCAGATAAGCATATCGATTAATCCATCTCATTACTAATTATGATAATCTTATTGTCATAACCATAGTCAAAATAAACATTTCAATTAATCCATCACATCAGAATCTGTTAGGTTCAGTAATTTCAGTAGCCATTGTTCTATTATCTCTATTAGTTCCATTTTCCATCTTCCATCTTCAGTAGTCTTGTTAAGTCCAGTAATTTCAATATCCAATCTTCCATTATCAGTATTCCATAATAATCTTGCTGTCAAAGCCATAGTCATATAATAAGAGTCTGATGGGAATTACCTCTATCCCAAATATTTTCTTGCCATCCATTCTGAATAAGTTGCTGAAATACTGCTGTAAAATCATATCTCTGTTCTTTTTTTCAAAATACACTGGGTCATCTCTTAAAAGTTTTTCCATTGTCACATGGCTGCAGTTAATTCCATAGATTTTCTCTATATTGGGCTCCATCACATCATTCCAGTCCAGAAGATAATCCATGCCATTGATAACTTTATCTCTAGAATCTTCATTAATTTCTTCAGAGATAACATTAAGTTCCAAACAATAGATTTTATTTCTAAAGTCCATAGACTCCAAATCTTGTTCCTGTTCCACGTTTGTTCCAATCTCCGGGATCTCCTCTCTCACAGGGACCCCTATTCCAGTCTCCAGGGTCTCCTCTCTCACAGGGACCCCTATTCCAATCTCCGGGGTCTCCTCTCTCACAGGGACCCCTTCCAGGGTCACCTCTCTCACAGGGACCCTTATATCTTTAATCTCCTGCTTCATTTTACTCAATTCAATTTTCGTTATCTCAATCTCATTCATTATTCTCTGAAACATAGTTATTTCCAGATTCTCAGCCACTTTCTTAATTGCCATTTTAAAAGAAAAATATAGGAAAACCACTTCTTATTTCAGCAACAATTGGGTTAATACTCCAAACTTGGTGACATCACAGTATAAACAGAGCAGACAGCCTTATCTCTCCAATAGTTAAGTAAACAAAATGCAGTTCCCAGGATCGAAGCAATTAATGGCAATCGTCAAGAAACAGATTCGTCAAAATAAAATAGACCAAAAAGAGAGTAGTCTCAAAACAGTATAATATTTTTCAAAATAAAAATCTGGAATAGAAATCCCTCTTCTGTGTGTATCTTTAGAATGCAAATCCAGGACAGCTTTTTGCAACAAAAACAGAGATAAGCTATTAATTAGTGCGTAGCAGAGAGAAGTTACGGCTCCCCAGTGAGATGTCAAAAACCGATCAATCTGGCAAATCTCTTTTAAACAGCAACAATTTAAGTCAAGTAAAAGAAAAATATAGAAAGAAGGGTGCTTGCCTGTTAGTGCGTTCTCTCTTAGAAGATAAGATGAACTTTCGCTTTAACAGATAGAGCTTGCTGTTGAAAATCCGTCCCACCTTCGTCGGCTGGACCTCGTCCCATAAATTAATGAGATCTGGTCGTCCCAACAAAAATAGGCTTTGAGGTTAATCTCTTCGTTTCTCCCTACCCGGGAGAAGTTTAATCAGTCAAAAAAAAAAGAAAAAACTGACTGATATATCTGAATAAGCTTCTTTTGAGGCAGGAGCCCGTCTCAAAAGCAGGCACAGGCTAAGTCACCCTTCCCGGAAGTCCGATTTTTGTTATCATTGTTGCAGAATCTGGTTTAGCTGTGAGAATTGCTATTAACCCATTCAAATCTATTTCAGTGGTTTTAGTGGGTCCATGTCATTACTGTCACAGATGAATGTATTCTGTACATCTGTGGGTTCACCACACACTAATGTGTGCAGATTTTGGCTTTTCTCAGATCTTTCCTTCTTTTTCACTTTCATTCAGAAAACACCACATAGCTCTCAGAGGTATCAGTCAAAACTGGGTAGTGTGTAGGAATTAACTGATAAAAACTGACAAGCCAGAAGCCTTCCAGTAGTGTATTGGTAGAACAGCTATCCACTTTATCCCAATGATGAATATTCCCTGTCTCTCTCCTTCTGCTGTAGTGTTCTCCATCCTGGTGCCTTTCAGATGTTTGGACTTCAGCTCCAATGGACAGCTGTTTTGGACTCCAACTGGGACTGAAGTTGCAGTCCAGACCATCTGGAGGGCAACCTAGTTGGGAAAGGCTGCTCTGTTGGATCTCAGATTACAATTTTTATACCCTTCCATTTTTCCAGTACCACCCCCACCCATCTTCCACTTTCCCATTGCTTTAAAATAAATACAAATCCTTTTGGGGAAAACCTGGAGTTACTTATTTTCTTAGTTCCACAATTTACTCTGGGCATGGTAACCAGCTTTCTTTAGCAGAAAAATTAGATTTGTGTTAGTGCAGATCTATTGCTGTTAATGGTAAGAACCATCAGTGGTACTCAAGTCACTAATAGAGAGTCAAGTAAGCAAGGTATATAACATTATTCTCACTTACACATTTGCAAAAAAGAAAAAGGTACAATACTGTACATATTAAAGGGGTGTTCAGATGCCCATTAGATGTTCTTTATTATTTATTTATTTATTGTACTTCTATACCGCCCCATAGCCGAAGCTCTCTGGGCGGTTTACAGTAACTAAAAACATTAAAACAAATATACAAATTTAAAAACACATCTTTTAAAAACAATTTACAACACAATTTAAAACAATTTAAAACACATGCTAAAATGCCTGGGAGAAGAGGAAAGTCTTGAACTGGTGCCAAAAAGATAACAGTGTTGGCACCAGGCGCACCTTGTCAAGATCATTCCATAATTTGCGGGCCACTTCCAGGTGTATGGGACCTAGTTTTCTAGAAACAGTTTTCATTTGTTTTGGAGAATGTTTAAATTACCTAGCCACATGCAAGGAGGCTATCTACATGGCTCTTTCCCACAGAATCAACACACCTTTGATGACTTCTAATTACATGAGAATGGCCCATATGATTAGGTCCTGCTTACATGATTGGTCATGGAAGCGTACTCCTAAGTCACCTTCCCCTATCTGGTGCTCTCCAGAGGGTTTTGACTACAAATCCCGTCACTCCCTGATCATTGGCCATGTTGGCTGGGTCTGTTGGGAGTTGGAATTCAACAAAAGCTGAGGGTACCAGTTTGGAAAAGGCTGTCCTAGGCTGTGGAAGCTGCTAACATGTAAGTGGCTATAACACTGACGGCTCCTCAGTTCTATCCAGAATCAGTGTAGACACAGCTCACTGTTCTCAGATGTTACCTGTCTTGGGGTTTGAAAAAAAATTAACATAATCTCCAACTAAAGAAACCAACAAAACCCCTTTCTTCATTCAGCATAAGCCTACTTAATTCACAGGCACTGATAAGGTTGTTTATAAAACCATTTTAATACAAAAATTCTTTTAGCAAAGCCACAGTCTTTTAATTTGATATTTTAATTAAAAAATGTAAGCTAACTTGGGTTAATACACTTCTAGGTAGGATTTTCTATTGAAATCTGACTTGTGCTGTGTGTCTCCTGTATGGGAAGAATCTGCATGGCATGATCTCAAACCATGAAGCAACTGATTTTGTCAATGCATGGCTGCAGAAAAGAGTCACTTGAATCCATTATTAAAAACCATCATGTGATGCAACAAACAAACTTGGCTGCCTGGTCACATCTAGGTTTGCCCTAAGAAACAAGCAAATCATATAAGTTGTTATACGCAAGCCTCTGTTATACGTGTGAGTACAAGAAGCTATATGAAAAGCTATGCTGGTCTAGCAAAGCTTGAAATATCTCCAGTCTTTTAATATAATTCACAGTATCACAGGTGAACTGCTACTTTGCCATAATACTGATAGTTTCAGAGCATCGTTCTTTTGTTTATTATACTGTGAACATGTTGAACTATCTTTTAATGAAGGGATGGGCAGCCTGTGGCCTTTCAGATGTGATTGGGCTCCAGCTCCCATCAACTCCAGCCAGTGTGGCCAATGGTCAGGAATAATGGGAGTTAAGAATCCAACAAGATTTGAAGGACCACAGGTTCCCCATCCCTGTTTTAATGCCATGGCAACAGCACTGTTCTGCATCTGTAATGGTAGCCATATGGACGGAACCAGCACCACCCTGGGCCTGCAGCACACCCCCTATACAGGCAGCGCAGAGCTAACTTTGCCATGAATAGCAGAGAGGAAGCTCCCAGCCCCCCCCCCAGTTCAAACAGCGTGGGCTTCAATAAGTCCACCTGCACACCCCAACTACCTCTTGTGTTATATGAATGACATGCATACATAGCGGAGGCATCAGCTCCTTAGGAAAGCCCCCACTGCCATCCTGGGTGATGGCAGGCATGTGCACACAGCATGCATGGCATTCACACTGATGAGAGAGGTGGGGGGCATGCATGCAGGCTTACTGAAGCCCACACTGTCTGTATTGGAGGGTGTCTAGGAGATCCCTCTCTGCAGTCTGGGCAGGGTTGGGTTGCAGGTCCTGATGCTGCTGCAGATGGTGGAACAAGAGCACCACTCTCCCACCCTAAGGAGGGCCCCTGCAGGGGCCCCTATGGGCTATAGGGGCCCTAGGCCAGGGCCCAATATGTCTGCCCTGTGGCACTGGCCTTGAATATGATGATCAGCTAAAGTAGCTTCTGCATGGTAACTGCTCCAGGCTGCAGGTTTAACATGCATGATGGCTTGCTGCATGATACATCTGCATCTTATGGAGAATTTCCATACTATAGTCAGGTATTTCAGACTATCCCTTGGTGATGTCATGGAGACGTATCATGTCTGGGACAGGCAACTTTTCTGAAGATGAAATCTCATCTAGTATTTTTATCACATATGTACGGTGTTTTTTAAAATATATATATATGTTGGCCTGGAAATATCTATTATCCATTTGATAATATGAAATTCTAAAGCAGACTACCACTTTGTGACCAATCTGTGCATTTTCTGGGTTATGTATGATAGTTTCATTGTTGCTTTGCAGTTTAGCTTTGTTTCTTTAATGAACACATTGCTTACTTTGACATTCCCATTAATTTTTTAAAATATTCACCAATTGAACTGATGATGTGTACCAATTTGTGGCTTATCTACTGTTAGGGGGGAAATTACTTCTTGAATTTCCTTGGGTGAAAAACTCCCCCTGCTTCCCCACTTCCTTACCTTACTAATCTGGAATCCCTTGTCTGATTGCCTTTGGTTACAAATTTCACACACTTTGCATAAGGTAACATTGTCCTGACATAGCAGACAATGCCTTAATAGTTGCATTAATTTATCATGGATTTAGACAATGATAGTTGGAGACAAGGAGGGAAAATTTATTGCATGGATTGTAAACTGTTCATCCCTGACCAGACATTAGTGTTTAATTCATGATCTATATTATCTGCATTGTCTAGAATAATGTGACTCAGTGTTTCAGGAACATATGCTTAATTAGCATTTGAAACATATGCAACAAGTCTTTCAGAGTTGTCCTAAAAGAAGGATGGGAGACCTGGTGCCCTCCGGATGTTGCTAGATTGCAAATCCCATCAGTTGCTGGCAGCATGGACAATCATCGGGAATGATAGGAGTTTTGGTCCTACAATTTCTGGAGGACTATCACTATCCTACAGTAGACCAAATGGTCAGTGTGGAGTGAGGGTCCAGTGCAGCTTTATGAGCATCTGTTCCTCTGAACAATCCTACTGGTTGAGATAGTCTGTAGTGGACCTGGGTGCTGACCTTCCTGGATATTCACTTGGCATCCAGAAAAGGTACTTTTCTTTTGTGGTAGTTCAGAAATGGGATACTGTTCCTTGAGAAGTCTGTCAGGCTAGCAATTCATGAGGTTTAGAAGGCAGAAAACGTGATTCTTTCACTTGGCCTTTGGTGCTGCTGTCTGATCTTATAACAGTGGTTGCTTCATTGTTTTTTATTATTTTACCTGCTGCTGCTGCTGCTGTTATTAATTAGTGGTAGATTGAGATTTGTTGTTATGGTTTCAACTGTTTTTAATTGGATTACTTTGTTCCTAAACTGCTTTGAATGCCTATGGCAGAAAAGTGACATAAATATTTTAAGTGAATAAAGGAAAAATTGGCTTTCCACAATTCTTTCTGATTCAAGTACAGGCTTTCCTAATCACTGTTCTGCAATATATAAGCATGGTGTAAGACTGAGCTTCTTAAATTAGATTGAATTACACATAGTATCATAAAGTAGTGGGACAATCTACTCTGCAGAGTCTTTTGCAATGGAAGCAATATTCAAGGTGAACCACCAGCTTGAATTGCATTAAACACTAACATTATGGATGGATTTTACATCAGTGGTACATGCTCTGGTAACCTCGCGTTTGGATTACTGCAATGCGCTCTACGTAGGGCTACCTCTGAAGACAGTTCGGAAACTACAGCTAGTGCAAAACGCGGCAGCCAGACTGCTAACAAGAACAAAGTGGTCTGAGCATATAACACCTGCACTGGCTGCCAATATGTTTCCGGGCTAGATTCAAAGTGTTGGTATTAACCTATAAAGCCTTATACGGTGCGGGACCACTTCCGATATGAACCCACCCGTACACTACGTTCAGCTTCGAAGGCCCTCCTCCGGGTTCCAACCCATAGGGATGCCCGGAGGGTGATGACAAGATCTAGGGCCTTCTCGGTGGTGGCCCCCGACCTGTGGAACGGTCTCCCCGAGGAAGTGCGCCTGGCGCCGACGCTGCTTTCCTTTCGGCGCCAGGTTAAAACCTTTTTATTCTCCAAAGCATTTTAATCTAAATTGATTTAAATTTAAAATGTTACTGCATTGATTTAGACTGTGTTATTTTGTATCATATTGTGTTATTTATTGTATTTTTTATGCTTTGTGTTTCTATGTTCACCACCCAGAGAGCTATTGCTAGTCGGGCGGTATATAAATTTAATAAATAAATAAATAAATAAATAATAAATTTTAGTCCCGTTCAGGCATTCAGCTGAACATCTAAAGGCATAGACTGTACAGGGAGTGACTGGCCTAAACTCATCCCTAGTGTTCCTGTTCTCATCAGCTCCACCCCCAGCTTTTCCTTAGTGAGTGGGAAAGCCTGAAGGAGGCTTCTAAGTACAAATGTGCTTAGGAACCCCGTCATGGTCAGGAACCTTGTGTTAGCAGGGGTCCTGATCATGGAGACTATGTCAAGCCTTCCCACTCAACATGGGAAGGTTGTGGTTGAGCAGAAGGGACCAGTGTGCATGGGGATGCTGGGGTGGGGCTGGCACATGGATCCCCTACTCAGTTTATGTCCTCATGTGTTTGGCTACCTTCTGAAGAGCATCTATTTTGTTATTCCATGTGTAACAGTGTGTGTGTGTGTGTGCTCAGGTATGCTACATATTCATGCACCAACCTTTCCAAGCTATGCTTAGATTGATTCATTTTATACATCACTCTCTACTAAAAAAGCCCTGAAGTGATTTATAGCCAAAGTGAAAAATGCAATAATAAAATCAAACAAACATGTAAAAAACAGATATAACAGCACAATATTGTATCCCTGGTGTTGCCCAAATGCTCAGGAAAACAAAACTGCCTTTGTCTAGTGCCAAAATGATGACAAGGTTGGAACTAGGTGGACCTTCCAGGGGAAAGCACTCCATAAATGGAGGGGGATAACAGTCTGTTATCTCAAAGCCATGCTCCAGACCTTGCCTGAGAGATGGCATGCAGAGAAGGTGCTCATATCATGATCTCAGGATGTGGGCAGGTTCATATGGGAAAAGTGGTTCTCAAGGGTTTCAAGTGTCCTGAACCATATATAGCTTTAAAGGACAAAACTAGCACTTTTAATTGGGCGTGGAAATAAATTAGCAGCCAATGCAGTCAGCCCAGAACTAGTATCATACATATATGCAGGCAGCAATCTTGCTGCCACATTCTGCACTAGTTGTAGTTTCCAAATCATCTTCAAAGGCAGCCCCATGCACAATGGGTTGCAGAAGTCTAACCTGCAGCATACTGGAGCCAGGATATCCCTATCCAGATAGGGTTGCATCTGGGCTACAAGCCAAAGCTGCTAGAAAGCATTATGTGCCACTGAGGCCAATTGGGCTTCCAATGACAAGGCTGGATCCAAGAGTACCCCCAAGCTGCACACCTGCTCCTTCAAGGGGAGTGTAACTCCATCTAGAACAGGATGCTTTCTACTCATGCAGACAGAAGAACCATCCACTAAGAATGGATTGAACTTTGGTTCGTTGGCTCTAATCCAGTTCATTACTGAGGCTACACACCAATCACACCTGCTTGAGCTGTGAAGGAGAAATAGAGATGTGTGTAATTACTCAGCATATTGATAACAGCATATTCCTAAACTCTGCATGACCCAAATCAACAAGGACACATTCCCCTGTCCCACTCCCAACATAGGTCAAGGGTGACCAAGACAGTCTCAGTGTCAAAACTGGCCTTGAAACCCCTATTGAAGTGGATTTAGAAAATTAGTCTCATCTAAGAGTTTTTGGAATTTGTAAGTGGCCACCCACTCAAGAACCTTGCCCAGGAAGGGAACATTTGCAACTGGCCTATAGCTGGTCAAATCTTCTGGCTCCATGGGGAGTTTATTAAAGAGTGATCTCATTGCTGCCTCTTTCAGATGGCTTGGAACCACTCCCTCTCACAGAGACGCATTAATTATCTCCTTGGCCCAGCTGGCAGTCCCTTCCCTGCGGGATGTTATCAGCCATGAGGGTCAAGGATGCAAGTGGTCATCTGGACTTGTCCAAGCACGTATATTATGTCTTTTGACAGCTTCGCCCTCTGCTACCCAAACAGAAATTTGCTCATATGGGAATGATTTATGGTAATGTCTGAGTAAGCTTCAGAGCATGTACAGTGAAAATGGGTTGTTTCCACAAGCCTTGGCACAGGCAGGGCTAAACTTTGTGATCCTGCTGTTAGTTATTTGTCTTCTCTCAAAGCAGCTTTTGACACTTAAGGTCTACAACTCTCATGGAGCAAAATCTTAGAAACTTGTAAATTAATTTTTCACTCCCATGATAACCAGTAAGGAAGGGAAGGGAGCACATTTCTGAATTTTCTTAGATCATTTCATTCTTGGTTCTCTTTCTTTCTTTGCAATCTTTTTAGAATCTCCCACTCTTAGATCTTTGCTCATGTTACTTTTGAATCTCATTACGGACTTGACCTATAGTTCTTATATGGGCAAGCATTTCCAATAAGAGTCTTGCTAACATAAAGGACATTTGAAATTCTGCACCTGCGGCCCACCTGTTAGTAGCTAGCGTTAGTTGCTTTGATATTCAGGAGAAATAATTGGGCCATATTAGAGAAACCTTTTTCCTCATTCAGACAGAATGGGC
Organism: Rhineura floridana; assembly: GCF_030035675.1. Classification (NCBI taxonomy): domain Eukaryota; kingdom Metazoa; phylum Chordata; class Lepidosauria; order Squamata; family Rhineuridae; genus Rhineura; species Rhineura floridana. The sequence goes on along the minus strand of NC_084483.1, from coordinate 72,771,989 downwards.
TGTAGACTACACTGAGAAAGAGGAATGGGAGGTGAGGAAACAGGCTAACTTAACTCATTGTGTGGTCCTCACTGGTGCCATAAAGTGCATATCTCTGTTTTTCCTAGCTGCCTCCACTAAAACAGCCCTTCCTTCCTTCCTTCCTTCCTTGTGACTTTCTTATTGACCCTGACAACTCACTTCAGCAGATAGTATGTCAAGGAAGTTAGGTGCAGAATGAAATTCAAGGCATCAGACTAAGTTTAAACCAATAACAAATTCAGACCACATTCACACTGGACATTTATTCCACTTTAAACAGTCATGGCTTCCAACCCAAAAATCCTTGGAAGTGTAGTTTGTGAAGGGTGCTGAGAATTGTAAGGAGACCCCTATTCCCCTTACAGAGCTACATTTGCCAAAGTTCTCTGGGAAGAGTAACTAACTGTCAAACCACTCCAGCAACTGTAGCTGTGAGAATAGGGCTTGTGAATGTGGTCTAGCTCTTTTCTTTTTTGTTTCTATCTGTCTGCTTTCTTTTTTTTCTCTGTCTGCTTTAATTATGTACACTATTCCAACTCTCCCTCCCAATATCTTAGCCAATTAGAAGGGCAGTATAGTTTCTCCAAGTTTCCATGGGAGGTAGGTACTCCTTATCCCTCAGGTTTTCTGGACTGACTGTTTAGAGGCTGCAAAGGCTACTGCCGCCTTCTGTGTCATTTTTCTTCCATCCCAATCAGAAAAAGGTGTGAGTGGGCCGGAAGTGACATGACAGAAGGTAGTGACACTGGAAGACTCCACAAATGTTCTCAGCATCTGCATAAAAATGCAACCATAGCAAAGAGAGGTCCCAGGAATATAGAAAAAGAGAGAGAGAACTAATGGGATTTAAAGGATTTCTAGACCACAGACAGGCTACAGAGCAAGGCAAGTGAACTGGAAAAATGAATTAGGAGAGAAATGACTTGGATAACTAGGAGAGATAATGTTACAAGGAAAGGTAAGGAAATGGGCCTGGATTAGTAAGCCCAGTAGCAAGCCATGACAAAGAGAGGGAAAAGTATAAGCATAGGAGAATGGGACCACTGCATTATAGAAAACGTTCGGAATTGTAGGTAGAAGTGTTATGCTACAGAAAAGAGGCTAGTTTATGGGTCCTGGGATGAAAAGGATACTTACACCCAAATGGTGAAGGACCCATCAGGTGGTCTCTGACAGCAAAAAACAACCCGAGGCTCTGAAGTTCTGGGAACCTTAAGGAGCAGGATTGTGACACTCACCTTTTACACCAGCTGGAAGAACAGCCTCTAAATAGAAAGCAACTGGGAGAAGTATAGCAACTGCTTTGCATGCAGGTAGGGCTGGGAGAGGCCATTGTCTGAAACACTGAAATCCTCTGTTGGTCGATGTAGACCTGGTATAGGGAACCTTTGGCTATTCAGATGTTACTGAACTACACCCCCCATAATCTCTGGCTATTTGCCATGCAGACTGGGCCTGATGGGAGTTGTAGTTCAGCAACATCTGGAGGGTCAAAGGTCCCTCATATCTGGTGTTGACGATGGACCAATGGTCTGGCCTGATATAAGGCAGCTTCTTATGTTTGTAAGTAAAAAAAATGACTAAACATTTCCATTCATTCACATTCATGAGCAACCTGCATTAGAGTTACCGTTGTGGCACAATTCAGTCATCCTCCCTAGCTAGGCACTTTAAGGAGGAAGGAGTGTGTGGCGAATTCTGTTTTTAAAATATTAAACATCTGTTGTTCTGACATAAGAAGGCTGGAACATGGCTTCGGACCTGGATACCTGATGGAGTATCTTCTCCCATAATTCTAAGATAATTATTTGGTGTTCCTCCTCCAGGTAACCCCCTCCTCCCCTGGTGAGGTGAGGGAAATGCTCACTGGTGAAAAGACATTCTCAGCTGTGCCCCCTCCAGCAGTGAAAACTTGCTTGGCCCTCACACTAACTTTATAAATCAAAGGTTTAATCCAGTTAAGTCATACTCACAGTAGACCCACTGAAATCAATGACGTCTGAAAAACCATCCATTTCAAGGAGTCTACCAAGCAAAAACCTTTAATATTTTTTACATGCATTTAATTTTTGATGTATTTTTCCTCTGCTGTGATTGTTTTGTTTTTATCTCTGCCTTTTACTCTTTTTCAGTCATTCCATTGATCGTTGTTTTACTATAAAGCAACCTGGAAGTTAACTGAACAGTGGTATTAAAATGTTTTGAACTGAGTGGCTAACCCACAGCCTGTAGGCTGAATCTGGCCCCACAAAAGGATTTGTGTAGCCCTCCCCAGACTCCCTCCCAAATTCGTCATTTTTAAAAATTATTTATTTTTTTAAAAAAGATTGATTGGTTCCATTGGACCTCCATTGTAATGACATGATGAGGGGAACAGGTTTTGTTCCCCCACCCACCCAAAAATCCTAAAAAAAAAATCCATATAAGAATTCCACTACCCTGTGTGCTATATCCACCTTCCCAAAAAAGTGCTTGTGTTCCCTCCCTCTTCAAATTTGTCACTTTCAAAAAACAAAATAGTTTAAAATTGTTGTTGTTGTTATTCTCCCCACATAAAACAAATTCACACACAGGTGTCTTCCAAACAAAACAAAACAAAAGTCCCATGGCAATCGGCAAATGGTGACAGAGGCAGGACTGTGAAAACTGGAAGCACATAGTCATGGACCGGCACATGGGTGATGCATACAGACTCAGTCGTCCTGGCTCAAGGACCGAAATAGTTGAGTAGTTTGGCAGCTATATCCATGACTGAGCAGTCATATTCAGGATCCACTCTGCTCACCCCGTATGGGGAGGGTGCTAGAAAAGGTACCCTAGACATAGTCTGCCTCATCTCCCTGACTGGATTACCACATCCAGTGGGGTCACCACTTAGTGGTCGCAAAAGACAATTGAATTTTAGAACATGGAATATACGGACATTGCTGGACAATACAGACAGCATCCTGAATGCAGGACTGCCATCATCGCAAGGGAGTTGAGACATTTTAATATTGACACAGCAACTCTCCAAGAAAATCAAAGAGTAGGAGGACAAGTGAAGGAAGAAAAAGGAGGTTACACCGTCTTCTGGAAAGGACTGCCTGAACAAGAACGACGAATACATGGAGTAGGCTTTGCTATTAAAAATAATCTTATGAAGCTCTTGTCAGAAGTTCCTACGGGCATTAATGAACGACTCTCAACTCTCCGGTTAAAACTCGCCTAAAACCAGCAGGCAACTATTCTAAGTGCTTATGTACCAGCATTAGATGCTGACGAAGACATCAAGGAAATTTTTTATACCTAGTTGGACACCATCTTATCAGAGATACCTAAGGAGGATAAAATTATCCTCCTTGGTGATTTCAATGCAAGAGTTGAGTGTGATTTCGATTTATGGCCAGAAACCATTAGGAAAGAAGGAGTTGACAATAGCAACCTGAATGGCATTCTACTTCTGACTAAATGTGCAGAGCATAATCTTGTTATTTTAAACACACTCTTTCACCAGAAAACTAAACATCATGGAAGCACCCTTGGTCGAAACACTGGCATCTCCTTACTTGGGAAGACAGACGGACTAATGTTAATACTTGGGAAGACAGATGGACTAATGTTAGCATTTTGGAAGAAGCAAAGACTACCAGTGTTGAAACAATGATCCTTCAACATCAGCTTTGCTGGACTGGCCATGTTGTTCGAATGCCTGATCACCATCTTCCAAAGCAGCTACTTAAAGATGGAAACGGAATATCGGTGGACAGCAAAAGAGGTTTAAAGATGTTCTTAAAGCTAATCTACAAAAATGTAACATGAGCATCGAGACCTGGGAAGCTTTGGCCCATGAGCGTCTCAATTGGAGGTTGGCTATTATCAAAAGTTCTATGGACTTTGCTGAAGCACAAGTACAGGGCAAAAGAGACAAATGAGCTAAGCAAAAGGCACGTCAAACAAATCCTCATCATGACTGTCTTCCATCTGGAAACCTATGTCCTCACTGTAGGAGGCTGTATGGACCTAGAATTGGCCTCCACAGTCACTTATGGACCCTCCGTTCAAGACCTTATGTTGGAAGACAATCTTACTCAGCCATGAGTGATCACCAATGATAGTTGTTTGATTCTGATGATGATGATGATGATGATGCACTGCATGGGTCCCCCAGGTAATGCCATAATGACCAAAGGCTTTTTGTGCTCCCCACAAATATATATATTGATTGCTCCCATAGGTCCTCCACTGTGATACTGTTATGCCAAAAGGTTTTTGTGTCCCCCAATATCACAAAAATGTCTGTTTGTCTATCATCCATATGTTTACTTATTTACTGAATTTAATAATGAAATGATAAAACATTATTTCAAATTTTGCAGAATAGCCAGTGGGAAGGTATTTTGGAAGTCAGTCTTGAAAACTTCAGATCTTGCTATCCACACTTTTACACTTTGGCCACATCGTCTTTAACATGTACCCCTGCCCCTGGGGGGTTGACCATAGCTCAAAGCTGCCCTTGGCCTGACAATGATTCAGAACCACCCCTGCTTTTAAAACAAATACAAGCAAATATATAAACACCATTTCCAAATGTTAGCTCAGCATTAGTGTTTTTATTCAAACTTCTGTCCTTCCTTATTGCATTTATTTCTGACATTGTGGCAAATATTAACACTCACTGTTATTTGAATTTTTTTCTTTCACATCAGGCTGTGGGAGTGGGTCCTCTATTCTCTATAACTTTGTCTTTTGCCTTCAATTGATGAAGTTCTTTACTGCTGAGTCTAGCATTATAGAAAATTATCCAAATTTTGCACCATTACAATGGAAGTCTGGGTCTTCTATCATTTTCCTCCTTGACCTATTTTTTCCTTTTAAAAAATAATGAATTTACCATAAACTTTTATTCCAGAAATGCTTCACTGGCTTACAGATGTGAAGAGTATGAACATTTTTTATTGCTTAATGTGGATTATTCAGTCCTTTCAACTACAAAAAAGCAAAAGCAGAAGAATTCCCTTTTGTTGCACCTCTAATGATTTTCTACATGAAATATATACATTTCAAAAACCACTACACATATATACCTAAAAATCATTACTTTTAATCCATAAGTGCCGGTGGGTATTTAAAGAAAACAAAATAAATGTAGAACAGCAGAAACACTAGGGTTTTAAAACAGCTGCAGGGCATAAGCAACAACTGCTGTTCACTAGGCACTGTAACACACATTTAATAGCCATTTAACTTACAAAATGCAGATTAAAAACAAACACAGTTTTAGGCATTTTTTTTAAAAACCCCAAATTATTGCCAGAGGCCAGTGACCCTCTCAAAATATGACAGGAAAGGGTCTTAGCACTGCCTACATTTCAGACCTTTACACCTTAGATGAAAAGATCCAAAGGCTTTTCAAAAATTGAACCAACGCATGCTTATTTGGATACAAGTCTGCCATTTGCCAGTGGCCTTGCTCCCAGGTAAGTGCGCCTAGGACTGTATCCTCAGAAAGATTTTACTTTATTAGCATCATTCCTTAGTTTATTTTGTCTCCTTTTGAGCTCTATCTTGTAGGGAATGAATGCTCACAAAACTCATAAACCATTATTATTCCCCATTCTGACATACAAACCACAATGTTTTTGAAAGTCAAGTAAATTTGTTCTTCTAAATGTAAAGAAAGGAAATTCTTTATATATTAACAGCCTGCACATTTTGATACATTTTAAAACATATATTTTATGTATTCATTTACATACCAATGTCAGGAACAGTCCAGTATGGGCTCATTTATATTCAGGGTAAGACTTTATGGATTGAATTGAAAGTACATGTCCAATCCATTGAAATTGTTTTGTTATTATCATCAGCAAGTTATTAAGAATATTGTTGGAGCTTATTCAAAATAGTGTTCTTGCTTTAAAGATGTGCCCAGTACTTGCGGTGGCGAGACTGCTTACTGGGGCAGGGTATCACCAACATGTCACCCTGCTGCTGAAAGAATTGCACTGACTACCCATTTGTTACCGGGCCAAGTTCAAGGTTCTAGTTTTGGTGTACAAAGCCCTATACAGCTTGGGACCAGGATACCTTAAAGACTGTCTTACCCCTTATATACCCAGTCGATCACTGCACTCTGCAGGTGAGGGCCTCCTGCAGATACCGTCTTATCAGGAGGTCCGTTCTGCACAACATAGGAAATGGACCTTTAGTGTGGCGGCACCTACCCTGTGGAATTCCCTCCCCTTGAATACTAGACAGGCACCATCTCTGTTATCTTTTTGGTGCCTATTGAAGACTTTCCTCTTTCAACAAGCCTTTTTAAGTTGAGACCTATCCCAGTCTGTGTCGGAATTGCTTTTTAATATTTTTAAATCTTTTTTTAACAATATGGTTTTTTAAATTTATTTCCATTTTGCATTAACATGTATTTAGTTACAAAATAATACAAAAAACCTATTAACTCCCTTTCCCCTCCTTTCCCCCAACCCCTATCACCCCCCTTCCCTCCCTTTCCCCTAATGACTATTAACTTTCAAGATTTTATTTTGTAGTTTTTTCTCTGACAAACTTCCATTCTTAAGATACCCACAGTGATCTGAAAGGATAGGGCACTGGTCTCAAACTAGTGTCCGATGTAGCAGCCAAGATAAAAGGCCACCAATCCGCTTCAAAAGAGTATTTACTTTTCTTTTTTCCCTCCGCCATTCTTATTTTCTGTGTTAACTTCTCTAATAGAGCAATTTCCCATAGTTTCTTTTGCCAGTTGTGCAGTGTTAAACCATCCAGGTATTTCCAATATTTCTGGCAATCATCGATCTGGCTGCTGCCAGCATAAATCCTATAAGTATTTTTTATGCTATTTTATGTTCACCGCCCAGAGAGCTATTGCTAGTCGGGCGGTATATAAATTTAATCAATGAATGAAATAAATGAAAATTGTAGATTTGTTATTTTCTCCCATAAAAATGTTCAATAAAGCTAATTCAGGCCTGAAGTAACATGGTTGTTTTGTCAATTTAAGAACATAAGAACATAAGAAGAGTCTGCTGGATCAGGCCAGTGGCCCATCTAGTCCAGCATCCTGTTCTCACAGTGGCCTACCAGGTGCCTGGGGGAAGCCCGCAAGCAGGACCCGAGTGCAAGAACACTCTCCCCTCCTGAGGCTTCCGGCAACTGGTTTTCAGAAGCATGCTGCCTCTGACTAGGGTGGCACAGCACAGCCATCATGGCTAGTAGCCATTGATAGCCCTGTCCTCCATGAATTTGTCTAATCTTCTTTTAAAGCCATCCAAGCTGGTGGCCATTACTGCATCTTGTGGGAGCAAATTCCATAGTTTAACTATGCGCTGAGTAAAGAAGTACTTCCTTTTGTCTGTCCTGAATCTTCCAACATTCAGCTTCTTTGAATGTCCACGAGTTCTAGTATTATGAGAGAGGGAGAAGAACTTTTCTCTATCCACTTTCTCAATGCCACGCATAATTTTATACACTTCTATCATGTCTCCTCTGACCCGCCTTTTCTCTAAACTAAAAAGCCCCAAATGCTGCAACCTTTCCTCATAAGGGAGTCGCTCCATCCCCTTGATCATTCTGGTTGCCCTCTTCTGAACCTTTTCCAACTCTATAATATCCTTTCTGAGATGAGGCGACCAGAACTGTACACAGTATTCCAAATGCGGCCGCACCATAGATTTATACAACGGCATTATGATATCGGCTGTTTTATTTTCAATACCTTTCCTAATTATTGCTAGCATGGAATTTGCGTTTTTCACAGCTGCCGCACACTGGGTCGACATTTTCATCGTGCTGTCCACCACAACCCCGAGGTCTCTCTCCTGGTTGGTCACCGCCAGTTCAGACCCCATGAGCGTATATGTGAAATTCAGATTTTTTGCTCCAATATGCATAATTTTACACTTGTTTATATTGAATTGCATTTGCCATTTTTCCGCCCATTCACTCAGTTTGGAGAGATCTTTTTGGAGCTCTTCGCAATCCCTTTTTGTTTTAACAACCCTGAACAATTTAGTGTCGTCAGCAAACTTGGCCACTTCACTGCTCACTCCTAATTCTAGGTCATTAATGAACAAGTTGAAAAGTACAGGTCCCAATACCGATCCTTGAGGGACTCCACTTTCTACAGCCCTCCATTGGGAGAACTGTCCGTTTATTCCTACTCTCTGCTTTCTGCTTCTTAACCAATTCCTTATCCACAAGAGGACCTCTCCTCTTATTCCATGACTGCTAAGCTTCCTCAGAAGCCTTTGGTGAGGTACCTTGTCAAACGCTTTTTGAAAGTCTAAGTACACTATGTCCACTGGATCACCTCTATCTATATGCTTGTTGACACTCTCAAAGAATTCTAATAGGTTACTGAGACAGGACTTTCCCTTGCAGAAGCCATGCTGGCTCTGCTTCAGCAAGGCTTGTTCTTCTATGTGCTTAGTTAATCTAGCTTTAATAATACTTTCTACCAGTTTTCCAGGGACAGAAGTTAAGCTAACTGGCCTGTAATTTCCGGGATCCCCTCTGGATCCCTTTTTGAAGATTGGCGTTACATTTGCCACTTTCCAGTCCTCAGGCACGGAGGAGGACCCCAGGGACAAGTTACATATTTTAGTTAGCAGATCAGCAATTTCACCTTTGAGTTCTTTGAGAACTCTCGGGTGGATGCCATCCGGGCCCGGTGATTTGTCAGTTTTTATATTGTCCATTAAGCTTAGAACTTCCTCTCTCGTTACCACTATTTGTCTTAGTTCCTCAGAATCCCTTCCTGCAAATGTTAGTTCAGGTTCAGGGATCTGCCCTATATCTTCCACTGTGAAGACAGATGCAAAGAATTCATTTAGCTTCTCTGCAATCTCCTTATCGTTCTTTAGTACACCTTTGACTCCCTTATCATCCAAGGGTCCAATCGGCTCCCTAGATGGTCTCCTGGTTTGAATGTATTTATAGAATTTTTTGTTGTTGGTTTTTATGTTCTTAGCAATGTGCTCCTCAAATTCTTTTTTAGCATCCCTTATTGTCTTCTTGCGTTTCTTTTGCCAGAGTTTGTGTTCTTTTTTATTTTCTTCATTTGGACAAGACTTCCATTTTCTGAAGGAAGACTTTTTGCCTCTAAGAGCTTCCTTGACTTTGCTCGTTAACCATGCTGGCATCTTCTTGGCCCTGGTGGTACCTTTTCTGATCTGCGGTATGCACTCCAGTTGAGCTTCTAATGTAGTGTTTTTAAACAACTTCCAAGCATTTTCGAGTGATGTGACCCTCTGGACTTTGTTTTTCAGCTTTCTTTTTACCAATCCCCTCATTTTTGTGAAGTTTCCTCTTTTCAAGTCAAATGTGACCGTGTTGGATTTTCGTGGCAATTGGCCAGTTACATGTATGTTTAATTTAATAGCACTGTGGTCACTGCTCCCAATCGGTTCAACAACACTTACATCTCGCACCAGGTCCCGGTCCCCACTGAGGATTAAGTCCAGGGTTGCCGTCCCTCTGGTCGGTTCCATGACCAACTGGTCTAGGGAATAGTCATTTAGAATATCTAGAAACTTTGCTTCTTTGTCATGACTGGAACACATATGCAGCCAGTCTATGTCCGGGTAGTTGAAGTCACCCATTACTACCACATTTCCTAGTTTGGATGCTTCCTCAATTTCATATCTCATCTCAAGGTCTCCCCGAGCATTTTGATCAGGGGGACGATAGATCGTTCCCAGTATTAAGTCCCTCCTGGGGCACGGTATCACCACCCACAACGATTCTGTGGAGGAGTCTGCCTCTTTTGGGGTTTCGAGCTTGCTGGATTCAATGCCTTCTGTATTTCTGTATTTCTTCCCACACCTCCCTTTTTTAAAATATGTTTTTAAAGCTTTTAAAAATGTTTTTAAAGTTGTTTTGTTTTAATGTATTTTAAGGTATTTTAAGGTCTGTTTTTATGATGTTTCGAAGTGTGTTTAGTGCTTTTGTTTGCCACCCTGGGCTCCTGCTGGGAGGAAGGGCGGGATATAAATCAAATAATAAATAAATAAAAGATACGCGTAAGGCCCTAGACTCATAAGTCAGTGTGTCATCATCAAGATTTTCTTAAGCCATTCATGCTCTAATCCTATAACTACTTACTCGAAAGTAATGACCATTGGTTCAACGGGACTTAGATGTGATAAGATTGTTCTGCCCTTCTTCATTCCTCTGGCTCACATTTGAAAGAAAGCACTGACTTTCTTTCAAATTTGATCTGGAGGAATGAGGAAACAAGTGATTCAAAAAACATTGAATTATGGTCCCTCTTATTAGTTAGAGGAAGCCTTTCCTATCTTTTAGACATTGAGGATATACAAGATTTTCACAGCATGAGGACTTCTTATGTTAGGTTAGGTTTTATACCTGATTTCTAGTGAGGTTTTCTCCCCAGGCAGACAAATTCATATTCTGTTTTGTCTTTTTTATATTCTGTCTGTGTCTACGATTATGCTGCTGCATACTGCTGAATTAGATACAACTGTGTGTGTTTTTAATCACACATGGAAAATGCCAGGCAGACAGCAGAACAAAAGAAGAGCCTTAGTGGATCTACCAAAGGTGTATCGAGTCCCGCATGCCTTTTCCCACAGTTGCCAACTAGATTTCTATGGGAAGCTCAGCAAGCAGGACATGAGGGCTTTGGCCTGCTTCTGCTGTTGTTCCTGGCAACTAGTATTTGGAGGCATAGTTCCTCTCATCCTAGAGGTAGCACATACCCATCATGACCAACAGACATTGATATACCTATAATCCATGAGTTTTCTACTCCCTTTTTAAAGCTATCTAAGTTGGTCAACATCACCATGTCTTGCGGCAGAAAATTCCATAGGTAAACTGCTCTGTGAAAAGAAACACTTTTGTCTCCAATGCATTTCACACCATTCAGCTTTGTGGGGCGACCCCAGGTTCCAGTATTATAGGAGAGCGAAAAACCTGTCTCTCCACTTTCTCCACACCATACATAATGGTATACACCTCTATCAAATCCCCACTTACCTTTCTTTTCCTAAACAAAAAAGTCCCAAACATTGTAACCTTTCCTTGCGGCATATTTGGTTGCTATTTTGTCCACATTCTCACATCTAGATTAGTGATATGGTAACCAAGTTCTAAATGTGGTTGCACCATATGTGCTTACACTACCATACGTAAAATGTGCATGGATTACTTAGGAATATGTACACTGGATATTAAACAAACATTTGAACAATCTGGTGCTCTTGCCTAGAACTAGTGCTGTATCTCCTACAAGCTGAGTTATTCCCAAGGATCACAGATGACAGAGGAAGGCAACAAGCTTATCCAGGCACAACTATACTGAAATTAATGGAACCAGAGTTGTAAAAAGCAAGGTGGGTGTATTCCAAGTTCAGGTTTCATATATCTACTGTGACTTTTAGGATTAGCAAAGCTCTCTTTCTCAGGTAATTTATATACTAACAGAGAAATCATTTTCCAAATGCCAATCTTTATGCAGCTAAGTTGGCAAATTGGCACCATCCAGTTACAAGAGGGGGATATCAGCAAGTTTTATAGCAGTATCCCCCCCCCCAAGAAAAAAACCTTCTAGGAAAAAATCCTAAGGGGAGAACTCAAAGCAGCCCAATGAGGGCTGAGCATAGTTCGTAATCACACAGCACTGGGTGAGGGAATTGGACAAATGGGGGGGGGTAATGGATTGAAGTATCTTGGGAAAGGGCATGGCTGACTGCTGGCTGGAACCCTGAATGGGAGCACTGTACACTGTAACCTTTTGTTGCAGGCCTTACTTGCAAAATTTGTGCACCAAATCAGGTCTACAGCTGTGAGCAGGGGGGCATTGCCAGCACATCTTGGAAGAAAATATGAGAGACCAAGTAATGGTGGAAAGGTCATCTTTATTAAATATAAGAATATAAGATCTGCCAACCAATTACCAATTCAGTAAGTGCAGGCAGATGGATTTGAATTAACTTCAGAGATGGAAGCATCCCTCAAAGCCTCGGTGTGTAACCCCCTGCATTCTGTGGCTCCCCAGCCAAGGATTAAGCCTTGGGTATGTGAACCTAACATGTGCACCTGGGCCCCACTCTCCAGCCTTCATCAAGGTGTGCACACCAGGCCTAAAGGTCATCCCAAGCCAGAGCCTGTGGAAGGTGACTCAAGAGTGCCCTGATGCCTCAGGGTGCCTGACAATTAAGTTTTTAAATTCCCTTACCTGCCCACATACCAAATCCAAAATTTAAAAGCCAATGTAAGAACCTTACAGTGTATAGTTGAAAAAGATGTGTCCCAAGGGCCAATCACCCTCCCCATTCCTACTCATCCCCTGTGAAGCAGATCTAGTAAAAACCCACATTATAGGAGAGGCTGGCTGGGAGTCCAGAGTCTGTGAGTTCAAATCCCTGCTCGTGTCTCCTGGGTGTTAAGGGCCAGTTAAAGATCACCCCCACAGTGAGCGGCTCAGGGGTTATGTGCCCTGCCACCTATGCAGCCGTGGGCAAGCTGCATAGTCCCAAGGAGCCCAGTTGCCCCCCAGCTGGCAGCTGCGGACAAAGAAGGGGCTGGCTTGTGCAGCTGTGGCAAGCTGAGCAGGCCCTAGCCAGCTGGGGAGGACTAGTCTCAGAGGGAGGCAATGGTAAACACCCTCTGAATACTGCTTACCATGAAATCCCTATTCATAGGGTCGCCATAAATCGGGATCGACTTGAAGGCAGTCCATTTCCATATAGGGACGGAGGGAGGGCAATATGAAAGCAGAGATTGTGGAGGGGACAGAGTCAGCTTAAATAGGTGCACCTCCCCTCCCTTCCCATTGGGCACTCTTGCCCTCATGATTGCTGGACTCCCTTCCTCTGAGAGAGATCAACACATGCCTTCTCCCTAAAGGGCTGTATGTGGCAAAGTCACCCCTGCTACAAGCGGGAGAGGTGTTATCATTGAATTTCTCTCTTTCTGGAGATTCTCTTCCATGGAGATTTACCAAAGACCAATCTAATGTGTCCACAGAAAGTGATGTAAAGACATTATAATTCAAACTGGTGGACATGGATAGGGTGTAATAATTCACACATTGTTGTTACCTGCTCTGAGTCCTTTGGATGGAAAGGGCTAGGCATAAGTCCAAAGAAATAAATAATTTGCTGTTGATCGTGTTCTTATGGTTCACTGCTTTGCCCCCGTCCGTGGGTTTAAGTATGTTGACAATCATTTTATTTAAGCCCTTTGTCAATGTATATGCACAGGAAGCCACAGTACCATTTTGTTATCCCTTCTTTCCAAATCACTTTCTGACTCGGGGAATTAAACTGGAAAAATTAGTCTTTTGAGAGTTTGCAGATGTTAGAAAGATAAATCTTGTAAGGTTGCCTATCTAAGCATCACAGTGTAACACCTCTAAATGCACTGATATTACCACTTTATAATGAATTACTAAAATCAACAGCTGTGCATAGTTGTCTTAGTCGTCTGCATTAGTAAAGCACAAGTGGGCTATTATTTAAAAAGCAAGTTCTGTAGAATAGGTTTGGCTTAAGCCATAGTTTTAATATTGTAATAGACACCAGCTGAAGGTTTTAGGAGCAGTTTCTAAATTCAAAGCTATAGATAATTTTGATATATGTAAAATTTGAATAATCTTTAACAGCCTGTCCCCATATATGTATCTTGCTTGGGGAGAGGAGAAAAGAGGCAAAAAGAAAGAAAGAAGGCTAGAGTTAGGACCACATACATGACTGAAGTGGAGAGGGTTCATATGGCTCTATCATAGAGCATCGTACAGAAGGCCCGGGTTCAATCTCTGACATCTCTAGTTAAAAGGATCTCTGGTAACAAGGTTGGAAAGGACCTTTTCCTGACACCTTGGAGAGCTGCTGTTAGTTGGAATAGTGTGGACCAGGGTTAGATGGATCAAATTCCTTAACTTGTAATTCAGCTTCGTAAGTGGTGCTCACCCCTTATATAAGCATGTGGCCATGATATAGTTCTGAGCTAGAACACCACCATGCTACTTCTTCCTGAATCTAGCAGTAATCTACCAGCTCATTTGCTGGCCGACTACCAACTTCTGCTGCTAAGAATTACTAATAGTAGAGAGGCGTGAGGTGGAGCTCAGTGTCACTGCTTCTTATGTGGAAGAGGTGGGGTGGCAGTGAAGTCAGGGCTGTCCCAGTGTGAGCACCAGATTGGTGGCGATCCTACCAGGGGAACCGCGTGGCCCCAACCTCACAGCCACCCTGCCCCAGCTCTGCCCATGTAAGAGCAGTGATGATGGTGTCAGGAGGTGTCAGGAGGTGTTCTGCAACCTCACACCACCACACATGTTGATATTGATCACTAAATGGCCTGGAGAGGACATTATGGGAAGGCTGCAGACACCAGGCCTCATGCTTCTGCATTGATCATGGGCATGGTTGTTGAATGGATAGAACTATCTGGTAAAGGCATGGATTATATACTTATGCCAGACAAGTGATAAAGGATGGCAATCTAAGCCGCAGGTCTGGTGCCCACTACACCTGGTAGGGCTGCTATGGGGTGTGGACAATGAGGTCATGGGGGAGTGACCAAGTTTTGGTTTTCTCCCCATCCTCCTCCCTTGCAAACATACTGTGAATAGGGCTCAGTTTTGCATATAGCACCTAACTAAATTGTAAAGTGTCTTACATTGGTTCAGAAGGGATTCAGATACTTTAAATAAATAAAAATAAATAAATAAAAAGGTCTAGCCCAGTCCATTCTTGGGGCAGTTTATCACCAGGAATCTCATCTCCCTCCCACCCTGCCGATAAAAAAGTTCCAGTTCAGGTCCAGCCCATGGGGGGGGGATTCTACACCCACACACATATATGATTCCAGCCAAACATATTTTTTTTGGGGGGGGGCAGTTTTCCATCAAGAATCTCCTCTACCTGTCCTATAATCAAAAGGCCCAGTTTGGCCCATGAAGAAACCACATCCCCCACCCACCCACCTTATGATGCCAGCCAAACATTTTCGGAGTAGTTTGCCACCAAGAATTTCTTCTTTCCTCGCCCTGATAATAAAAAGGTTCAGTCCAACCCATGAAGGAACCCAGTTCACCCTCCCCCATGATGCTAGCCAAACATTTTTAGGGACAGTTTGTCACCAAGAATCTCCTTCCCCTTCCTAACCCTCCACAGTAAATAGGGCCCAGTGAAGAAACCAAACCTTCTTTTAGAGTAGTTTACCACCACTCCTCTCACTGATGTCTCATATATCTGAGCATACTCAAAACCAATGTGTGATTCTGATATAGGCTAAGACTACCAACTGGGCTGTTCTTGAAGCAGTCTAGACTAACTTGCTATAGTGGCTGTGTTACAGTAGGGTTGCCATATTCCAGTTCCACAAATCCGGGCAGGTTAATTTGCATATTATGTAAAGTATTTGCATATTATTTGCATAAGAACATAAGAAGAGCCTGCTGGATCAGGCCAGTGGCCCATCTAGTCCAGCATCCTATTCTCACAGTGGCCAACCAAGTGCCTGGGGGAAGCCCGCAAGCAGGACCCGAGTGCAAGAACACTCTCCCCTCCTGAGGCTTCCGGCAACTGGTTTTCAGAAGCATGCTGCCTCTGACTAGGGTGGCAGAGCACAACCATCATGGCTAGTAGCCATTGATAGCCCTGTCCTCCATGAATTTGTCTAATCTTCTTTTAAAGCCGTCCAAGCTGGTGGCCATTACTGCATCTTGTGGGAGCAAATTCCATAGTTTAACTATGCGCTGAGTAAAGAAGTACTTCCTTTTGTCTGTCCTGAATCTTCCAACATTCAGCTTCTTTGAATGTCCACGAGTTCTAGTATTATGAGAGAGGGAGAAGAACTTTTCTCTATCCACTTTCTCAATGCCATGCATAATTTTATACACTTCTATCATGTCTCCTCTGACCCGCCTTTTCTCTAAACTAAAAAGCCCCAAATGCTGCAACCTTTCCTCGTAAGGGAGTCGCTCCACCCCCTTGATCATTCTGGTTGCCCTCTTCTGAACCTTTTCCAACTCTATAATATCCTTTTTGAGATGAGGCGACCAGAACTGTACACAGTATTCCAAATGCGGCCGCACCATAGATTTATACAACGGCATTATGATATTGGCTGTTTTATTTTCAATACCTTTCCTAATTATCGCTAGTATGGAATTTGCCTTTTTCACAGCTGCCGCACACTGGGTCGACATTTTCATCGTGCTGTCCACTACAACCCCGAGGTCTCTCTCCTGGTTGGTCACTGCCAGTTCAGACCCCATGAGCATATTATGCAAATATTTGCATATTAATACTTGGATTGTCCAGTTGTTTTGTTTTTGTGCCTAGGAATTACCACCAAAAACTGGGGAAAGATGTGAGAAATCTTTTTTTTAAAAGCAACATTTTTAGCCTTAAATGCCTAGACTCTAGTTTCCAACACTATGGAGTATTTATTGATTGATTAAGAGAATTTATATCCTGCCCTTTTGCTGTTAAAAACAGAGCTCAGCACAGCTTACAAATATAATAAAAACAATAAAAATACACAATCAATATAAAAACATAATAAAAACACAAAATAGCAACAAACATAAAGTAAGTCAGGGCAGCAGCACGGTTAACCATAACATATACAATATATTTCAGAGATGTGGTGGGTGGAGAAAAACAAGAAGCCAAAATGTTAGGGAAAGGAGTCTTTCACACCACATGCTCAGTTCTAAATACTGCTGCAGCAAGCTTTACAAGTTCCTCCAGTATTCCACTGGTGCAGGCACTCAGACATTCAAAGTATCTGTATGTTTCTTATGTTTTATTAAAGCAGAGCTTTGCTTAACTCAAAATTTCTTCTCCCTTTGATCAACCACATCTACACAGTTTCCACCTCCATACTCAAAATGAAACTGGGCCTGGAAGTGTGCAACAACCCCACACATACCTTGCTAATTAGATTACCAATGCCAGGATGTCTGTCTTATCGACTACTCTCCTGCTCCCCCCCCCCGGGCATCATGAAAGACCCAGTCCTGGGCTCAGAAAGAAAATAAATATCTGGTCCTCTTCAAAGTATTGATAAGCCTCTTGTTTTAATTGAAATAATAATTATAAATTCTTGTTCTTATCACTAATGGGAGTTAATTATCTTGCATATGCTGCTGTTGCTTCTATGGCTGTAACGGAGTGAGGTTAAAGATAAGTGAAATGCAAATAGGAAAAAAACAACACAAAAGGCAGTAACACTTTCCTAAATGTAATACCATACCAACCACAACAAGATTCCTATGAGTAAGGCAGAAAACTAAGCATCTCACAACCAAAAATATGATAAATGAAGAAATATTTATATAAAAGCATGACTATCAAATATATCAAATAATTAGAGATTGATGTTATGATTGTACTTATATGTTGTATTTTAAATTTTTATGTACGCCGCCTAGAGTGGCCGTTAATTCGGCCAGATAGGCGGCTTAGAAATAAATTTTATTTTATTATTATTATTATTATTATTATTATTATTATTATTATTATTATTATTATTTACACAAACTGTAAAGATATTTATAGTGCAATCCTAGGTTTATTTATTCAGAAGCAAGTCCCAGCGTATTCAGTGGGGGTTACTCAAACAGGGACAGAAATGCAACTTCAAGTGATAAGCAACTTCATTCACACAACCCAAAATTCTGAATCATGCCACTTTATGCTGGTTTGCAACTGTTTATACTTGTTTTTATGGTTACTGGATTTTAAATGGCTTTATTTCTTGTTGTGAGCTGCCTTGGTTTCCAACCCTACCTCACAGGGGTGTTGGAAAGACTCCATACACGCACACGCACACACAGCAGATGTATAAATACATACAGCCCATATAATAGTTTATTGTCAAACCAGTTGGTCATTGGAGAAAAATCAGTATTAGTTTTAAAAAAATCAGTATTACTTTCCTACAGAATAAAAACTGTAATACCTAAGTAAGCCCTGCCTACTTGCTTTAAAATAGGACTGGAGGGCACAAACACAATTCTTTTTTACATTCACTCCAAAGTCCCATTGATTTTCAGCACATTCATAACCATGTCTACTCAAAAGTAAGTCCTATTGAATTCAATGGGGTTTACTCTGGGCATATGGGATTAGCATTGCTTTTACAAAAAGCAAGCATTGGGAAGGTTTTCAAAACACTGCCCAAGATCTGACTCCTGCACACAAGAGGAAAAAAAACTGAAATGTATATACTTACCCAATTTATGAGATTTTCAGATAAACAGGAGGTGAAACCACCATTTTGTTTTCTAGACACTGCCTAAGGTCAATGAAACTGAAACACACCTGAACGGGCGGGGTTAAAGCTACGAAGTGCTATACAGTACTGTTTAAAGAAAGATTTAACAGTCGGGGGGGCGGCTGACATTTTTATGTATATCTCGAGAACCGGACCACCTAGAAACTTAATTTTTTAAAAAATTAAAGCTGAGAATCCGGGCCACCTAAAGGGCTAGCCGGGCGTCAGGTGGCATGCATAGAATCCGGGTAAAACCCGGCTAACCGGGCAATATGGCAACCCTATGTTAGAGAGGCCTCTTAATAACTGATGGAACAGAAGGCTAACCAGCAGGCAACCCAAAGAGGAAGGACCTCCTTGCCATAGCCACACTTTTGGACTAGGATTGGTTGAGTAGTGCAGAGAGGTGATTGGCCAGAGAGCATAAATGTTTGCAGAGCTTCTCTGAGTTCAAATAGAAATATAAAATGCATGTGGAACAAAAAAGAATGAACTACTTCATGGCCATATGTGAATTTGAGATTTTGAGGGAATTTGTTTTTTAATTGCTTGACATTCTCATTGGGAGGGCAGTTCCCCGTAGCACCAATGGACCAGCCTCCATTGAGTGTAACTGTGGTTTAAATGTTATATTCAAATGAACTCAAAGCTTTCCTTGGAAATTAATTTTATTGGAATACTTGTAAATATTTCAAGACATGACAACTCAAAACATGCACTTCCCATGCATTATTCAGATTTTTTTAAAATGAAGGCAGTGAAGGCTATTAACATATTAATGGTTTGCATGCCTGTAGACCTGCACACACAAATATATTTGCTTCTGAGGGATAGCTAGCTAAAAACAGTTAATTACAGCTTTGCTTATAGATTGAATCTAGTTCTGCAGTTTGACTTGTCTTAATTGTTTATGCTATTCATCAATTTTATAAAACAATGCATTTGCAAATGTGATTTGTGTATGTGTATATGTATGTGTATAAATATAGAAATGAAAATTTTACCAGAAAAAAACCCACCCCACACTATTGAACTAATACACCACAAGGTGTATCAGGCTAGGATAATTATAGGAACAATACCCTATGAAAAAAATTCCATAGCCATAACCAAATTCTTTTTTCTTCCCTCAAACATCTTTGTATGTTTCAATCAAGGACAAACAAATTGACTTTAGGCTGTTGCTTTGGTCAAAATTCAGGGGCAGAATTCCCGCTATACCACCACTGAGAAACTTCACTAGTTTTATTAATACTCTTTGCTTACTCAAAATTCCTTGGTTATTTTGCCTGAACTTGAATGTCCAAATTTGCCTTGAAAATTTTGCTTTAGGTGAAATTTAGTGGCAGTTCTATTTAACTTGCTTTAAGACACTTGAAAATGTTCCACCAGAGTGTTTCTTTCTTTTGTGGAAAGGACCGAGATCCAGTGGAGGCTCCTGTTAGAGAAAGAGGGGGGTGTTGATTTTCACCAACATCCTCTGTAGCCCCCAGCGCCACCTCCCACACTGCTCAGGAGTGTCCCCCAACCTTCTGGAGCAGTTTTTAATACAGCATAGGGGGCTGGAACATGGACAAATAGATGAAAATAACTCCCCCTTCCTCCAGTGGGAGCATCCCATGAGCAGAGTTCCACTCATGGAAACTTGCATCCAAGCCTCTCTAGATTAATAATAAATTATGGGCCAATTCAGTCCTATTTGCTATCTTCTGTATGTTTGCTGGGCATGCTACCAGTGTGTCCCAAGCATCCCTTAACAGGATAGTAATCGAAATAAGATTAGTTGATGAAACAGTTTCTGGGAATTGTGGGTTTTTTTGTTCATCCCACAGACATGTATTATGTAAAAATATTCCTCCCACGTCACTAAGGTATCCTTTTAACAGGCTTCACTTGTAACAACTACAATGAAACCATATGGATGGAATAAACAAGTGCTCCTATTCAGTTCCCCAGTGGACAATTCACATCAGCCTCTGTTTCAAAATGACATGAAATAAAATTCATATGCTTGAAATGTAGCCAAGGAAGGAAGAAGGAGGCAATTATAAAATATATAAGAAAACACTTATAACACTATGCACTGTCTGTTGTTGACACTTTATGACAACTCTGTGGGCAAACAGTAACTCCATTCAGTTGATTAGGCCTAGAATGTTGGGAAAGTAGGCCATATTGCAAGGTATGTTTAGGTACAAATCTCTAACTGAATACCGGCATGCATCTCTGAGTGCAGAATACAACTAGCAAGCATAACTTTAGCATTTTAAAAAAGATTAATACTAGGATATTGTTCTTATCTTTCTTGTGTTAAAGTCTGCATACACTAGTTTCCAAGTGGAAAACAGGAATACAAACTCCAAGATTTGCTTTTGTCAGGACCAATGGGAGTCCAAATCATCTTGAGGGTGGCAGGCTGAGAAAGGCTGAACTCAACTATCAGCACTATCAGTGCAACCCCTTCTTTTGAGAGTAGAAATCACATGGAATATAGAAGGATAATATAATTTCAACCATTCATTTAGGCTGTAAAGAGTTTATGAACAAATTCCAGGGTATCCCCCTTTTCCCCACTGAGTTACAAGACATCTGTAATCATTAAGCCTATGCCTCTTTTCATGAATCATCAAAGAAAAGCCATAACAAAGAAAGAAAAATATACAAAAGCTTATTAAACAGGAGGCTTTGCAGATGTAATTATAGAGTAGGTTGTGGCCTTCATACTGAAGCAGCAGGCAAAGTTACCCTTCTGGCTTCTTGAACTCAGGCTGAGAACTTTGACCTCTGTTTTCCAGTATGAAAGCTTAGTTTAGCTTGTTAAGAGTAGTTAAGAATGATTTTATGTACTTAATGTGGACAATATATAAAGTACAGGGAGGGACAGATTAGCCTGTGTTAAGTAGTTGTCCTTTATTATACTCCATAATAGTAATTAAGTAATATTTTTTGGAGTTTAAACCGTTTTAGAGTTTATTACTATGCTCCAAAGTCAATTACATTCTTGTGGTATTTCCTGTATAAATGGAGTAACAGCACTGCACATATATTAAATATATAATCACTTTACATTTTGTAATGTACACGTATTTTATTACAGCAACTGGTTATGACAATAAGATTATTATTATTATTAACGAGATGGATTAATTGACATGTTTATTTGGAGAAAAATTGATAGATATATTTCTTAAAGAATTGAAACCTCTCTTTGACTTTTTGTGGAAAGAATAAAGTAATGTTTATGAGATTTGATGATTAATTAAGATAACTACTGGAGGAAAGTGATTTTATAATATAATTTAAGAGACAGGATTGTTATATATTGTAGACCTATAACTGATCTGCGACAAATGGGAAGTCAACATTTTATTTTTTTGTTCAAAGTCAATTACATTCTTGTGGTATTTCCTGTATAAATGGAGTAACAGCGCTGCACATATATTAAATATATAATCACTTTACATTTTGTAATGTACACGTATTTTATTACAGCAACTTATCTCCTATTATTGCTATTGCCATTTAGAATTTATTTAGTGCGGGCATTGCACAAAGAGGTTCTAAGTGACACAGTTTCTCTCCAGGGGACTTTCAATCTACAGGAGACTGACAATACAAAATAGCCAGTTTTCTTTACAGCAGAAATCAGCCAAATAACTTCTGTTCTGTTTCTTAACTCCAGGGCAGATTAGTGCATTCCAGAACAAGGATAACTATTGTCGTTAACCATTCGTTTATAATTTATTGTTAACAACCCCGATCTTACAAATGGGGCAACCCCAAATTGGAAAGCAGTAGTCCTTTGAAAAGGAGCAGAAGTCCTTCTTATCATGTTAGGCACTAATAGCTGAGGGTGTCATTTGAGATATAACTATATGCACTGACTAAGCATAGCCCAGAATACTGAGCTTTTTGTGTGTACCCAGCCAGAGGGGCTGAGGATACTTAAAGTGAACTGTAGGAGGTTTTGGTGAAAGTAGCCTGCTCAGCTGGGTGGGACATGTAAACATAATTCATCTTCTGCTGTGGATGGGAGAACATCCATGTTCTCCATCTCTCATTTTTCCAGTATTAAGTCCATTCCCCTCATTTCCACATCAGCTTGCTATTTTTTTAAAATAAAAATTCATCAGCATTTTAGGGCAACTTTCTCAGGATATACATATTTTTCTGTGCAATTTTGCCTAATATCACATTTTTGCAAACCAATTTTCCCAAGAAGAAGAAGAAGTCACTTGATACCTGAAGATCTTCAAGCAACTTACACCAATATTAAAAACAAAAACAATATATCATACTACAAAAACAAAACAATAAAACAACAACACCCCCATACAGCCACAGGAAGCTTTGGCAGCATACTAATAACACAACACCATCACAGTCTATCAAATGCCTGGGAGAAAAGGTCTTTACCTAGCACCAAAAAGATGTCAATGAAAGCGCCAGGCAGACCTCATTGGGGAGTGTATTCCACAGCTGGGGAGCCACAGCTGAAAAGGCCCTCTCCCTTGTCACCACCCTCTAAGGCTCCCTCAGAGGAAGAATCTGGAGAAGGACCTCAGAAAAACATCTAAACATCTGGGTAGGCTTATATCAGGAGAGGTATCCCAGAAGGTACTGGGGTCTGATACATAAAGAAGTTTACAGGTCAAAACCAGCACTTTGAATCAGGCTTGGAAATGTGCAGGCAGCCAGTGTAACTGAGGCAGGATTGGTGTTATATACTGTTCATTTTGCAACTTATTTTCACTAACATATCCATTTCAATTTACACTTTACCCTAGTATATTTATATTTGGACACATTACTTGCAGAGGTGTAGTTGCCCAGGATCCCAAGGGTCTTAGACCCTTTACGTTTTTGAGAACAGGGTCCCTATGTCTCCAGCATCCTTTCCTGCTGATTGGAGCCAATCAGAGTGAAAGGAGGTGAGACAGCCACTGAGAAGACTCTTCTCAGTAGCTAACACTCCCCTTTCATGCTGATTGGCTCCTAGGGGTGCATGTTGTTGTGGGAGAAGGACTAAGGCAGGAGAGACTAAGGAGTGTGGATATGATGATGGAGAGCAAGTAAGCAAGTGAAAATGGAAAGGGAGGTAGGGGAGAGGAGAACTTGGGCTGAAGGGGGCTCTCTCACCCCCCTCCAGTTTGTTTGTTTATTTACAAGGATCTTACTCTCAACTCAGCAGCAGCAAAAACAAGGGGGGGAGGGGTAAAGATGTGGTTTTGTTCCAAGCCAAAGCAAGGAGTAGGAAGGGAGAAGGAAGGAAAGAGAAAAAATGCATGGGTGGGGCGAGAAAGTATGCATGTGTATGTCTTGGTGTTTCAGCTTTTAATGATATTATATATTTGTGTGTGTGTTGTGCATGGAAAGATGAAATGCAAATGAATATGCCCCTGTGTGTATGCACATGTGCGCGCGTTGCAGCCAACACCAGACGTTAGAATCAGGAATTTCCATGCTTAAGTTTCCTCCTAAAACTCATAAGCTCTGCCCAAACGCAATTACTCAGTCTTAGTATGACAACTAAGAAGGGAAACTCAGCAAAAGAAGTTCCTTACCTTACAGCATCTTCGTGTATTTACCCATGTACGTGCACATAACTAGCTGAAAGGCAGTACATGGAGATCTGCACTGAATGTTGCAATGCACCAAAATAAGAGATTGAAAGCTCATTTTATTGTATAATCTTAAAAGGCTATATAGTTTTAGAAGGGGAGTGGCTGTGCGGGGACATGGCATGACTATCATGAAGGGACCTTGCACTTCTGAATTTGCTATTATACTACTGGCTATGTGGCTGGAGAACTGCATTTCAAAAATCAGGGAAGTTTGAATTTTGAAGGATGGCTGTCTTTTGATTCATATGAAAGTGTAAATCAGGTAGTTCTCCTTTAAATTTGAACTGCTTCAAATTTCTCCCCCATCACTACCTACTGCCAACAGCATTCTTCTTCTTGCTGCTGCTGCTGCTTTTTGATTCTCTGCCACTGCTGCTAAGGAGGGGAAGAGCAGAATGGAGCAGAGGCTGCCTTCCTGCCAGACCTTTCTTCTTCCACAACAGCATCTGTCACCTGCAAGTGGGAAATTCCAGCACTTGCCAGCAGCTCAATCAAATATTGACACAGCTGCTCTCTCTATTCTACCATATCCCTTTCTCTCTAATAGTTACCTGAGACTGCTGTCTCTAATCTTTCCTTGCAGCTGCCCACATATACCTAAGATATGGCCTGTGTTGACCTCTGATGGACATGGATGCTAAAACCTATCAAGAAGCTTTCTCCTGGATCATTGTTGAAAGTGTAAAAGCAGTGAACTCTGCCAAATATATAACACTGAAAAATATCTGTGTTACGCTAAGAAGCAGGATAGGAAGGATTTAGCTACAGAAGAGATCACATAAAATAGTGTCTTCTGTCTAACCTCATCTTAACAAAAATCCAAGATCAACAACACAATCCTATGCCTGTGTTTATGGTGCTTACTCTCCTGAGTAAATGTGTTTAGGAACACAGGCTTAGTGACACAATAATGTATTTCCTCTTTTCATATAAATCTGTTAAATAAGAAAATAGAAGACAAGATTGCAATATATCAGTACACACACACACAGAGAGAGAGAGAGAGAGAGGGGGGGGGTTTGAAATAAACAGCTATTTCATGCCTCAAAAATGCTTCTTGTTACTGACAATATATAACATAATGATTATTTGGTATATACCACTCTTTGTAGTTTGCCAATTTTAAAGCTTCATGAGATAAATTAATAAACAATGCTACTGTTCAAATTAACCAAGCACACCTGAGAACTAACAGCACAATCCTAAACATATCTACTCAAAAGTAAATCCTACTGAATTTAGGGATGAAATCTGCAGCCACCAACCTGCTCTGTGCCTGCCCACTGCCGCCACCACGAAGGAGGAGGCAGAAGAGGACCCCCTTGGGCTGAACAATACAGCAGAGGCCACAGTAACAGCCTCCCCAGCACAGGCAGACCACAGAAGAGGAAGAGGAGGCACCACCCCATGGGTTGTGGGCAGCAGGCTTGGATGGGCGAAAAACCCACTTCATTCTGACCCCCCCGCCACATGTGTGTATATGTGTGTGAGTGAGCGATAGAGATGGCTGCCATTTCCCTTCCTCCCCCTGTCCCCATGTCACGGAAATGATGTTAGGGTTGGAGCATTGCAGAGGCTGCCAGCACAGTTTCTGTTACTGTCATTGGCAGAAAAAAAAATTGGAGGAAAAAGAAAGAATATGTGCTGTTGCCACTGCTCATAGTGATAAAGACAATAAAAAGACACCCACGGCAGAAAACAATGCAAGAATTAAAAGCAGTAAGATGAGGGTGGGAAGCTAGCAGCAGCAAAATGCCACCCTGGGCTCCTGGAAGGAAGGGTGGGATATAAATTTAATAAATAAATAATAACATATTTTCATAAATTAAATTTAGAGAAAACAGCTTTTGCTTGTTCCCAAAAGACAACAAAGCAGGCACAGGAAAGGTTCCTCTTATCTCTCCCTTCCTCCAAAGATCCTCATTCAAGCAACTCATTGGGCCGTAGCTGCTTCACCTCAATAGGAGCTGTTTCTTCAAAACAGTCTCTATAAACCAGAAGTGAGCAACCTGAGACCCTCCAAATGTTGTTGGATTCCAACTCCCACCAGCTCCAGCCAGCATGGCCAATGGAGAGTGATAATGGGAGCATTAGGCCACATCTGCACCATACATTTAACACAGTATCATACCACTTTAACAGTAATGGCTTCCACCAAACAATCCTGGAAACTTTAGTTTGTTCAGGTGCTGAGCAGTGGTATAGTCATATGAGGTCTTAGAACCTTTACTTTTTTGGGAGCAGGATCCCAGCAGAGTCCCTATGTCTCCAGCATCCTACAAGCCAATCAGCATGAAAAGGGAGTGTGTTAGCCGCTGACCAGAGTCTTCCAACATGCTTCCTTGCCCTTTCCTGATAATTGAAGCCAATCAGAATGAAAGGAGGTAAGCTGGCTACTGACAAGACTCTCTTCAGTAGCCAACAGTCTCCCCTTTCATGCTAATTGGCTCATAGGGGTGTCTATTGTTGTGGGAGAAGGCATTAAGGATCTCATTCTCAAACCACAGCAAAAAAAAAAAAAGGGGGTGCGTGGCTGTATCACAGAGGAACCCTGCACTTCTGAATTTGCCACTACACTACTGGTACTGAGAGTTGTTAGGAAATCCCTATTCCCCTCACAGAGCTATAATTCTAGAGTTTCCTAGGAAGAAGGATGGACCTTTAAACCACTCTGGAATTGTAGCTCTGTGAGGTGAATAAGAGTCTCCTAACAACTACCGTTTCTAGGATTCTTTGGGGGAAGCTATTATAATTAAAGTTGGGTGTGGTTGTGGCCTTAGTCAAACAACATCTGGAGGGCACCACATTGGCTGTACCAGTGCTATCCCATGAAAGGCTTTTAAATGAAGACAAATAATCTAGGGACATTTCAGACTCTGAAAAGACATTCCTGGACAGGAACCCCATTTCTACATCTTGGAAATGAAGTCAGTGGGAAGTATAAGTTCTCCACATGAAGGAGTACTCAAACTACTTTCTTTTAGTACTCACAGCAGAGCTTGGAAAAGTTACTTTTTTGAGCTACAGCTCCCATCAGCCTAATCCAGTGTCCATGTTGCCTAGGGCTGATGGGAGTTGTAGTTCAAAAAAGTAACTTTTCCAAGCTCTGCTCACAAGACAAGCAGAACTGCAAATCTGGGGAATATTCCCAAGGGAAGCACTGCAATATTTTTACAGTCATATTACAGCAAAAAGCAGGAAAGTGGGTTTAACTGAAATGCTGTTCAAGTATTAGGTCCAAATTAATGCTACTGATTCCTCCCCACCAAAGGAAGCAGAAATTGAAATGCCATTGGCAAAAAATGTCTTATGGCTCAACAAGAGTGATGTACCACTAACCTGCAGGACGCTTGTAATATAGTTCCCGTGATATACCACTATATAGTAAAATATCATCGCTGAAGATTAATAAAAGAGTGTTAGGAGGATAAGGTTGCCAACCTTCTTTTAACTAATCATGTTCCTGCACCCTTAACAGAAGTCAATATAATAAGTAAATAACAGCACCTGACATGCTGAAATGAGCTGGTGAGAGCTCCTTATTTATTAAGGAAAGCATCTGATGAAGACACACAGGGTTGGTGATATAAGATTTAGCACACAACTTTTTCTTGCTAACTCTTCCACATCATGCCCAAATATCTCTTTTCTGGCATTGCCAAAAATGGCCAATTTCCATAGTTAATCTTTGGGAAACTGAGTCCACACTGTGCCCTGAGTAATCATTATCAGATCACAAGAACCAAGCAGTTAGTACAACATAACTAGTAGTAGTACTTTTAATTGTTTACAGCAATATGCCATCACAATAAAATATACACAAAAATATAAAAACAGGATACAAAATATAAAAAGAAACACCAGGAGACAAGTAGCTATAAGGGTACGATATCATATAAAAGACTTCCCAATTAGGAACAAAGCGAACAACATTTTCAAGCACATAAAAGCTGGTCTCGAGCTATGGACAGAAGTTTTACATAATTTGCTCTGATTTTCTCCGCCGCAACGGCAAAGTTAGCTACCTGTTGAGTTACATATATATCATTGCCTGCTAACAGAGTGGCAATTTGCTCCATAATAGGTCTTTCAGTCATCAGAGATATTATAGGGGCTAGGAATCTAAGTCTAGGGTCTTCATATAGGGGACAACGGAGAAGGTAATGGGAGATATTTTCTATCTCACCCAGTTGGCATATGCAGACTCGAAGATGATGTGGTACATTTGCATACTGCCCCTCCAAATAGGCTGTGGGCATTGTCTGGAATTGTAAAGCAGTAAATGCCCTTCTCAAAGAGGGGGCTGTTAAATAAATGAAGTACAGCTCCATATTAAATAAGGTTTTAAACCAAGAAAATCCCGGGGGAAAAGGGGATAAATTTGCCGAATAGGTTGTCCATCTCGGTGTATATAATAATATCCTGTCTCTTAGAAGTTTCTTGGCCCGGGGGTAGGGATTGGTAGGTAATAGATCTACAGTTATCCCATAAACTGCCATTATGGGTTTGACACATTTTAGCCAGGAGGTCGAGGAGGGAGATTTTATTTGTTCTAACAGACATTTTTTTGGGAGAGCATAATTGTCCATAGATGTCAACCTCAGCCAATAAGAGGCCAGTGCCACATGGGTCAAAGATTCGACTGAATGAGTACCGGTCTCCATCCTTAGTAGGGAGATCGGAGTACCTCGGGGGACCGCCAGAATGAATCTTAGAAACTGGTTCAGGGCCTTTTCAAGGGGAGCATTATTAACATACCCCCAAACCTTAGCCCCATATATGAGTTGTGGCATTATTTTTTTGTAAAAAATTTCCACAGCTGGTTTGACCAGACTTCCACCCCTAGAATTAAAGAAGCGGCAAAGTTGGTGTGCGGAATGTACAGCTTTAAGCTGGGCCGCCTCTAAATGAGAGTTCCAAGATAGATTGGAATTGAAATAAAGGCCCAAGTAGCGGTAGGTGCATTGTTGTTTAATAAATTCGCCATTCAATCTCCACACACGTTTAGTTCTTTTCTTACCATATACCACTACCTTGGTCTTATCATAATTAATTTTAAGATGTTCCTTAGAACAATATTCCCCCAGGCTAGCCAGCAGCCTTCTCAGACCAATCTGGGTTGTGGCAATTAAAGCCAAGTCATCCGCATATAATAAGACCGACAATTTATCTGATAAAATGGCAGGCGGGAAGAACTGAGCCCCAGCTAGCTCTTGAACTATACTATTAATATATTTTTTTTTAAAAAAAGGGGCCAGAAGGCAGCCCTGACGGACTCCTCTTTTGGTAGGGATTTCCTCAGAAAGTAGGCCATTTGCCCCTAATCTCACCCTCAATGAAGTATTTGAATGAAAAATTTGAAGTAAAAAAAGCAAGCGTCGATCCTGACCATTGCAATCCATTTCAGTACAATAAGGAGACACAGTTTGAATTGATTTGATGGAAGATGTAAGTTTTTATTACTAAAAACAGTAGGATAGTGAAATCCTCTTCTAATTTAACTACACAGAATGTAGTTTGCCTATACTGATGAAGCTGGTGATTGGTATGGGATTTGGAATGGATTACTATCATATCACTGCTAGTCTGGGTCTGTGGGTAAAAAAAAAAGGATACTTTTTTTTGCCAAGTCCACCATAGCTGTGACAGCCTGGTTGGAGATAAATAGAATTCTCCAAAGTACAGTAGTATTACTATAGCAGTTCAATAATACATTGGTGTACAATTGCTACAACAATAATAATCTTCAGACTTCCAGTTGTGACTTTCACAATAGCACCATTTTCAAACTAGAGGAACAGAGTCATTTTTATGAAAGTTATATCTCACTTCTATGATACATTTCCATATAGTGTGGAGACCAGTTCTCATTAACATAGCCTGAAGAGTAGCATTTCAACTATTTCAGAGTATTGAAAGTAATTACTTGACAAACATAGACAGCAAGTGGAAATCTGAGAAAACTCTATAATTGGTCCATTGTCATGGGTTATTGTAAGGATGGATGCATCTATCAATTTCAGTTTCTCTCATTCTTTCTATCTTAATTTTTCCAATAATAAATTCAGTCCTCCCATTTCTGCAGCAATTTGTGATTTTTTTTATTAAAAGATACAAATTTATCAACATTTTAGTGTGATTTTCTCCTAATATACACATTTTTGTATGTAGTTTTGATTAATGTATAATCTTTACAAGCAATTTCCCCTAATACAATCATTTTGTGTATGTTATTCTTCCTAATTTATGCATATTTGTACACGCTGTTTGGTTGAAGAACTCCATCACAAGTGCAAATTGCAAGGGATAATTGAGTTTTGGTTTGCATAGTGGGTCAAAAAATGCAAATTAGGTGGTTTCAAAATGCAAATTGAATTTCTCCCATATACCTATAGATAAAGAGGAGAAAGGAAAAAAAGGAAGACATGGTTGCCTTTCTTGGATCTTGGTAATGGATTTCACATATTTCTTGCTGTAGAGTTCAGGTGGTATAGCCAGAACTGCTAAAGCCAGTATGATAACTTGACTTTTTGCTTTGGCAAAATTATGAAGTCTGTTCAGAAGTAAATTCTGAACATGACTATTCAGATGTCAATGGGACTTAGTCCCAGCTAAGTGGGTAAGGATTACAACAGGGCTCCTTTGGGAGGAAGGGTGGGATAAAAATAGAATGAAAGAATTAATTACTGAATACATTTCCATCATCTAATATGAAACCACAAGCAAACCTTGGTCACCCTGATAGGTTCCATAAACTGTAGTCCACAAAGAAATTGGAAGAGCCTTAGTACATAAATGAAAATACGATATAGTTTCCAGCCTTATTCAGGTGTTACTCGATGAAAGTGGGAAGGTCTCACATTTAGCCCCACAGTCACACAGTGCCGTAGCTCAGTGGAAGAGCATCTGCTGTTGCATGTAGAAAGTCCCAGGTTCAATCCCCTGCATCTCCAGGTATGGCTGGGAATGTCCCTTCCCTGAAACCCTGGAGAGCTACTGCCAATCAGTGTAGACAATACTGAGCTAGACGTAATAGTTGTCTGACTTGGTATAAGGGAGCTGCATATGTTCCCTATGTTTCTTCCGGTGCCACATTTGGTCATAACTTCTGAAGCGAGGATCCTTCTCTCTACATGTAGAAGTTCCCTGCGTGGTTTAGAACACTGATTGAAAATAAAAATCTAACATGGAGAACTTTTACCTTCACCAATAACCAAATACAAATGAGCACATGAAGTCAAGGTCTAATAAAACATTTCTGAAAAATATGTATTTCTGAAAAATATGCAGAAATGAATAGTGGAAAATATGGTCTATGGCTGATAGCCAACAGAAAGCACAATAATGACCAATAATTGCCCAGGGTTCTAGACTGGGTGGGGAACATCCACACATAGAGTAGGCTCCCTGCTTCAGAAGTTAAGCCCTAACACTGGGAGTGGGAGGAGCTGCATGACTTTGGGGCACAATATGATAAAAGGAAGGCAATAATTGACAGCAGTGAAAGAGAAGAAAAAGAAGAACATGATGATGATAATTATACTTATATCAGCTTTTGAATTAGATCTCTGGAGAGATTTAATATGGCAGTTTTGGTTGAACAATATGTGGCCCATAAAGGATATATGGAACATCAACTAATTCCACATTTTTTCCTATTATTCCATTTTTCAGCTCTGTCACATTCCATAAATCTCTGCCTCTCTCATTTGCATGCAAAAGGTTGGAAGGTGATCAAAATCCTACGACAGTCATGACTGTGTCATCTGTCCTGTCATATCCTGGGAAATGTAACCCTGATCATGCTGCACTTGCATGCAAGCTCTTTCATCAGTTTGCATTATGGGTTTATATGGCTAGCCATGGCACTTCATGTAAGTAGCAATTGAAGTGCTCTTCCAATTGATGTTGGAGCCATCATAATGATGTATACTAATAGGAATCTAACTTTTCTATGTGTGTGTTTATATGTAGCCATAATAGTACCATCCATGTAGAAGAGGGAAGTATATCAGCAGGCTCGGGGGAATGCTTCAGTATAGGCCCAAGGCAGCCCAACTAAGCATGTTCAGTAGGCACAGAATATAGCTGATTTTTTTTGGGGGGGGGAGGGCAAGATGGAAAACTCCACATTGCAAAATTTGTCGCTGGCTCCATTTGCAGAATTGAAATACATTGTTCTAAAACATTTTTTTAAAAGAGAGAGAGAGAGAGAGAGAGGCTAAAAACTCTTTATTACAATAAAAATGATGTCCCTTACTGTGGCTTTGTAAACTAATGTTGCCTGCTGTATAGTGCACACTTTTAACAATGTATGCCAGTCCACATATTTTCTATTGTCTGGCAGAGACAGATTATCTGCGCCTTGATCAAATTTGCTCAGACAACAATTGTGAATGATCATGCACAGAACAACCTGCTGTCCCAGGCTGAAATTGCAATGTAGCCTGAGGAAGACAATGCAGGTGACACTTGCGATCTTGATTCACTTGCCCCTGTGGCAATAGCACCAGATAACTTGCTGAGCAGAAAGCTCCCATGGAAGAATTGTAAAATACTAGAAGCAGCTGAGGTGGGTTGCTGTTTATTTAACATCCTGTGAAATGGCAAGTGTTCTATTCATATGTGTTTCAGCCACAATCACAACAAAGTCTGAACAGGGAAAGCTATCAGATCCCTGGCCTGTGTGATTAGACAATGGGGAAATGACTCTATGATTTTCCAAGGCCTCAATTTGACAGTGAACTGTGGGTTTAGGGGTGAAGTAAGGAAGAGGACTTTTATGCAATGTGGAGCAAATACTTGTGGAGAATGGATGACAGGGGCTGCTTTCACACATGGGGCTAATAGCGCTAGTTTAACAGATTAAAAAGGTAGTGCTTCTGTCCTGATTTCTAAAATACCTTTCACACTGCAGTACCTCTTGTGATAAGGAACAGTACTTTTTCAGCTGATATAGCGGCATTTCATGCAACTGTCATTCACACAGCTTATTTTTGTCCCTCACCCATGCACACTGTTCCCCACTGTGTAGGAGGTCTAAGATCTTGTCCCGTCGCCATGCAAGCCCTCTCCCTTTAGGATCTGACTTTTTAAATCCTCGCTGGATCATCACCTTGTAGTGGTGAGTGGGCTTATGTGTTCCAATGAACCCTGTGAGTGACGCCGTCGGGAGTCATGTACTCCCAGCAGGGTAACCCATGGCAGTAAGGTCAAGGGAGAGGAACCAGACAAAGAATGATCCAAGAAAGTCCTCAATGGCAGAACAGGCAAACAATGTGTACGTTATAATGGCTGTGAAAGTGGATGAAGGCTGCAGCAGATAAAAGACTTCCAATCATCATGGTATCCATGCCATTGGATCAAAGCGTTTTTCTGTCAAGATTGCATGTTGACTGTCGTGCGCCTGTCTCCCCACATAAAACAAATTCACGCACAGGCATCTTCCAAGCAAACCAAACCAAAAGTCCCATGGTGATCAGTGAATGGCGACGGTGGTAGGACTGTAAAATCTGGAAGCCCCTAGTCCTGGACCGGCACATGGGCAGTAGATACAAACTCAGTCATCCTGGCTCAAGGACTGAGGAAGTTGAGTAGCTCGGCAGCTATATCCATGACTGAGCAGTCCTATTAAGGATCCACTCTGCTCACCCCTTATGGGGAGGTGGCTAGAAAAGGTGCCCTAAACATAGTCTGCCTCATCTCTCTCCCTGACTGGATTACCGCATCCAGTGGGGTCACCACTTAGCAGTCGCAAAAGAAAATTGAATTTTGGAACATGGAATATACAGACATTGCTGGACAATACTGATAGTGAACATCCTGAACGCAGGACTGCCATCATCGTGAGGGAGTTGAGATGTTTTAATATTGACAGGGCACCACTCCAAGAAACATGAAGAACAGGAGAAGGACAACTGAAGGAAGAAAAAGGTTATACCTTCTTCTGGAAAGGACTGCCTGAACAAGAACGACGAATACATGGAGTAGGCTTTGCTATTAAAAATAATCTTGTGAAGCTCTTGTCAGAAGTTCCTATTGGCATTAATGAACGGCTCTCAACTCTCCAGTTAAAACTTGCCAAAAACCAGCAGGCAACTATTTAAAGTGCTTATGCACCAACATTAGATGTTGATGAAGACATCAAGGAAATTTTTTATACCTAGTTGGACACCATCTTATCAGAGATAGCTAAGAAGGATAAAATTATCCTCTTGGGTGATTTCAATGCAAGCGTTGGGCATGATTTCGATTTATGGCCAGAAACCATTGGGAAAGAAGGAGTTGGCAATAGCAACCTGAATGGCATTCTACTTCTGACTAAATGTGCAGAGCATA
The DNA here is from genome assembly GCF_030035675.1 of Rhineura floridana. Lineage (NCBI taxonomy): Eukaryota > Metazoa > Chordata > Lepidosauria > Squamata > Rhineuridae > Rhineura > Rhineura floridana. The sequence continues at coordinate 72,737,748 of NC_084483.1, read as the reverse complement.
ATCTTGTTATTAAAAACATACTCTTTCATCAGAAAAATAAATTTAAAACATCATGGAAGCACCCTCGGTCAAAACACTGGCATATCCTGGATTATGTAATTGTCTGTGCCAGAGATCGTTGTGATGTACTCCTCGCTAGGGCCATGATGAGTGCTGATGACTGCTGGACAAATCATCGATTAATTTGATCCACAATGGCCATTAATATTGTTCCTCAATGTAGGCTCCAAGGAAGAAAACCAAGGCATAAAATGAACATCCATGCCCTTCAAGATCCTATTAAGCAAGCCTGCTTTCAAACAACTCTCAAGAAACATCTACCTATGGAACTCCCTGAAAATGTCGAGGAACACTGGATTAAACTGAAGACATCCATTATTGCAGCATGTGAACAAACTATTGGATACCAAACTAAGAAACATTAGGATTGGTTTGATGAGAATGATAGTGGGATTGAATATATCATCGACAAGAAAGGAAAGCCTTCCAGATACGGCAGAAAGACATTAACTGTGCTGCTAAGAAAAAAATCTATACCAGTGCAAAGGCTGAGGTCCAAAGAAGAACTAGAGAACTTAAGAATGCCTGGTGGATAAAGAAAGCTCAAGAAATCCAGCACTTGGCAGATGCTCATGATGCACAGGGCTTTTTTAATACCAGAAAGGCCATCTGTGGACCAACAAATTATGGTACAAATCCCTTACATTCAATGGATGGTACAAAATTTTGTAAGGATAAAGAGTCTATTGCACTGCGCTGGAAAGAGCATTACCACGACCTCCTCAATCGTAACTCTATCGTGGCTGATGAGGTCTTCTTGCAAATTCCACAACAACAAACTAAAGACAAGCTTGCAGTATCCCCTAATTTGGATGAAGTCAGTAAAGCCATCAATCAAATGAAGAACAACAAAGCTAGTGGACCTGATGGGATTCCTGCTGAAGTCTTTAAAGAAGGTGGGCCTGAATTTACACAACAACTTCATAAGCCCATCAAAAAAATCTGGATGAGGGAGGAGATCCCAGAAGACTTTAGGGATGCCATAATTATCACCCTTAAAGAAGGGTGATAGAACAGATTGCAGGAACTATTGAGGTATCCCTCTTCTTGCTACCGCAGGTAAAATCCTTACAAGGATCCTCGCAAATTGCCTCCTGCCAATCTCAGAGGATGTCCTCCCCGAATCTCAAAATGGTTTCTGCCCTTCAAGAGGGACAGTGGACATGATCTCCACTGCACGATAGCTTCAAGAAAAATGCAGGGAGCAGAATCGACCATTATATATGGCATCTATTGATCTGACTAAGGCCTTTGACACTGTGAATCGAACTGCTCTCTGAACCATCCTTCTGAAAACTGGATGCCCTGATAAATTTGTGAATATTTGCAACTCCTTCATGACAACATGATAGCAACAATTTTGGACAACAATGGCTTTCAAAGCAATCCGTTCAGGTGTAAAACAGGGAGGCGTCATTGCTCCTACCTTATTTGCTATCTTCATTGCTATGATTCTATACCTTATTGAGGGGAAACTTCCTACTGGTATGGAAATCATATATCGAACAGATGGAAAGCTTTTTAATTTCAGTAGGCTGAAAGCAAAAAGTAATGTCAACTTCTGTCATAGAATTTCAATATGCTGATGATAATGTAGTCTCTGCACATTCAGAGAAAGATCTTCAAACTATCCTAAATGCAGGAGGATATGCAAAGCTTGGGCTCTCACTTAATATTAAAAAAACCAAAGTGTTTCATCAACAGGTGCAAACTAGTCCTTCTGTAGCACCATCGATCCACCTTAATGGTGTGACGTTGGAGAACACTGATCACTTCCCCTATCTCAGCAGCCATCTCTCTGTAAAAGCTGACATCGATGCTGAAATTCAACATCATCTGAGCTCTGTGAGTGCCGCATTCTCTCGAATGAAACGTAGAGTGTTCAAGGATCGGGATATTCACAGGGAGACCAAAATGCTTATTTACAAAGCCATTGTACTACCGACCTTACTGTATGCCTGTGAAACATGGACCATTTCTAAATGCCACTCCCAACTTCTTGAAAGATTCCACCAACGCTGTCTCTGGAAAATTCTGCAAATTATTTGGGAAGACAGACGGACTAATGTTAGCATTTTGGAAGAAGCAAAGACTACCAGTGTTGAAACAATGATCCTCCAACATCAGCTTGGCTGGACCGGCCATGTTGTTCGAATGCCTAATCATCGTCTTCCAAAGCAGCTACTTAACTCCCAACTTAAGGATGGAAAATGGAACATCGGTGGACAGCAAAAGAGGTTTAAAGATGTTCTTAAAGTTAATCTAAAAAAATGTAGCATGAACATAGACAACTGGAAAGTCTTGGCCCATGAACGTCCCAAATGGAGGCTGCCTATTATCAAAGGTGCTGTGGAATTTGAAGAAGCACAAGTACAGGGCGAATGGGACAAACGAATCCTCATCGTGACCATCTTCCATCTGGAAACCTATGTCCTCACTGTGGGAGGCTGTGTGGATCCAGAATTGGCCTCTGTGATGTCCCTGTATATAGATATTGCTGTAAATATGGTAAGTGCAGGTTTATTAAAGTATATATGGTAAGTGGACTGAGAGGGGGGAGTACATGGGCTAGAATGCTGGAGAATGCTGTATGATGATTGGCTGAGCGTCTGAGTGGCTGAAGGTATAAATGAGTGGATGACAGCTGAGAGAAGGTTGTTGTTGTTTTGGATTATGAGGAGTTGAGGGAGTTGTGGGTTGGATTGCATTAGGCTGGCATTGAGGTAGATTATATATGACTAGAAACATAAAGAGTAACGCAATATATGAAACCATATGCTTCTCAAATATACCTTAAGTAATCTTGTTATTTCCTGGTGTTTATAAATAAATATTTTCTTGGTTTACCTAACGCCTGATCCTTGGCTGGGGCTTTCACAGATCAGAAGGGTGGGTATTTACCAAGGTGGAGAAACAGTATCAAATGGTGGCAGCGGTGAAGAGATAGTGTAACATCATCAAGTATCCAGAGCGACCCAGGGCTGTATGCTTTATAGACACAAAGATACAGGAGGGTTGTGGCCTGCAAGTGCACCCAGACACAAAGTAACAATAAGCCAGAAGGAGACTAAGGCAAAGTCTCAAGGCAATATTGTGAAATAGGGAGTGGCTGGTGGTGCTGCCTAGCAGTGGGATCTTGCAAGATCTGTGCTAGAGCCAGTGAGAGAACAAATAAAAACCAGGATCCTGACTGGTGGTGACCAGAGCTGGGGCACACAAGGTGGGACCTGACAGGTGGTGGCAGCAGGAGGGATCCTGACAGCCTCCACAGTCACTATTAAAGACCTTGTCTTAGAAGACAATCTTACTTGGCCACAAGTGATCGCCAATGAAATAAATGAAATGAATGTGTGGGAAATGCTATCTGTGCCAATGCCAGAATACCCATACAACATTCGTCACGCAAAAAAAAACCCCTGCATGACCAAAGGGCGGGAATGCACTGCATACTGGAATGTCTGTCACATGAGTGGCAGCAGCTAGCGTAACACTCCCGTGATCTTCCGGGTTCCCAGCCTTGCTAACGGATTGTTTCTGGTATCATTTATTGTGGAAATTAGCGATATACTTGCACTACATTCCACTAGAATTCCAGAGCTACCCGGTATGTTGTGTGAAAGCTCAAATATAATGCGCAAATTACCAGGTAAGAAATCGTCAGAATAATGGAATAAAGTGCAGTGTGAAAGCACCCGGGGTGTGTTGATTCCTTTTTTTTTTTTTTCAATAATTTTTATTCAGATTTTCATAAAACATACAAGACAAAATCACAAAACATTCAAAGACAAAAAACATAATCAAAAATAGTTAAACAAAAAGAAAAAAAGAAAAAAAAAAACAAAAATAAAAAATAAAGAGTAAAATATTGACTTCCCATTTGTCAAAGATCAAATCAGTTATAAGTCTATAATATATAACAATCCTGTCTCTTAAGTCATATTATAAAATCACTTTCCTCCAGTAGTTATCTTACTTAATCATCAAATCTCATAAACATTACTTTATTCTTTCCACAAAAAGTCAAAGAGAGGTTTCAATTCTTTAAGAAATATATCTATCAATTTTTTTTTTCCAGATAAGCATATCGATTAATCCATCTCATTACTAATTATGATAATCTTATTGTCATAACCATAGTCAAAATAAACATTTCAATTAATCCATCACATCAGAATCTGTTAGGTTCAGTAATTTCAGTAGCCATTGTTCTATTATCTCTAGTAATTCCATTTTCCATCTTCCATCTTCAGTAGTCTTGTTAAGTCCAGTAATTTCAATATCCAATCTTCCATTATCAGTATTCCATAATAATCTTGCTGTCAAAGCCATAGTCATATAGTAAGAGTCTGATGGGAATTACCTCTATCCCAAATATTTTCTTGCCATCCATTCTGAATAGGTTGCTGAAATACTGCTGTAAAATCATATCTCTGTTCTTTTTTTCAAAATACACTGGGTCATCTCTTAAAAGTTTTTCCATTGTCACATGGCTGCAGTTAAGTCCATAGATTTTCTCTATATTGGGCTCCATCACATCATTCCAGTCCAGAAGATAGTCCATGCCATTGATAACTTTATCTCTAGAATCTTCATTAATTTCTTCAGAGATAACATTGAGTTCCAAACAATAGATTTTATTTCTAAAGTCCATAGACTCCAAATCTTGTTCCTGTTCCACGTTTGTTCCAATCTCCGGGATCTCCTCTCTCACAGGGACCCCTATTCCAGTCTCCAGGGTCTCCTCTCTCACAGGGACCCCTGTTCCAATCTCCGGGGTCTCCTCTCTCACAGGGACCCCTTCCAGGGTCACCTCTCTCACAGGGACCCTTATATCTTTAATCTCCTGCTTCATTTTACTCAATTCAATTTTCATTATCTCAATCTCATCCATTATTTTCTGAAACATAGTTATTTCCAGATTCTCAGCCACTTTCTTAATTGCCATTTTAAAAGAAAAATATAGGAAAACCACTTCTTATTTCAGCAACAATTGGGTTAATACTCCAAACTTGGTGACATCACAGTATAAACAGAGCAGACAGCCTTATCTCTCTAATAGTTAAGTAAACAAAATGCAGTTCCCAGGATCGAAACAATTAATGGCAATCGTCAAGAAACAGATTCGTCAAAATAAAATAGACCAAAAAGAGAGTAGTCTCAAAACAGTATAATATTTTTCAAAATAAAAATCTGGAATAGAAATCCCTCTTCTGTGTATATCTTTAGAATGCAAATCCAGGACAGCTTTTTGCAACAAAAACAGAGATAAGCTATTAATTAGTGCGTAGCAGAGAGAAGTTACGGCTCCCCAGTGAGATGTCAAAAACCGATCAATCTGGCAAATCTCTTTTAAACAGCAACAATTTAAGTCAAGTAAAAGAAAAATATAGAAAGAAGGGTGCTTGCCTGTTAGTGCGTTCTCTCTTAGAAGATAAGATGAACGTTCGCTTTAACAGATAGAGCTTGCTGTTGAAAATCCGTCCCACCTTCGTCGGCTGGACCTCGTCCCATAAATTAATGAGATCTGGTCGTCCCAACAAAAATAGGCTTTGAGGTTAATCTCTTCGTTTCTCCCTACCCGGGAGAAGTTTAATCAGTCAAAAAAAAAAGAAAAAACTGACTGATATATCTGAATAAGCTTCTTTTGAGGCAGGAGCCCGTCTCAAAAGCAGGCACAGGCTAAGTCACCCTTCCCGGAAGTCCCGGGGTGTGTTGATTCCACAGATGACCAGGATTGCCTGAGGGTGCCTATTGTAATAGCTGACATGGCCCATGTATTTTTTATTATTTCTCTATAGCAGTGGGGAGCCTCCGGCCCCCAGACCATATATGACATCAGGTTTGGGGCAGGTTAGATGTGCTGCTTGGCCCAAAGTGGGGTTTGCAAGCACTTGCCAATCAAAGCCTTGTGTCTTTGCCCATACAGTTTACCTGCATGTTACTTGGTTGGACAACTGCATTGCAAAATTCAGAGATTCATGACTTTTGGATAAGCTGTGTTTTCATTCATGTATTGCTTCAGTAAATGCAAATTAGGTATGCTTGTATTAAAATGCAAACCAAACAGAATTTCTCCCACATCTCTAAGATTGTGCTTGGCTGTGTCATTGTTACTACACTCTAACTAAGTGAACGGTTGGAAGTACAACAGGAGGGATCATTCAGTTAGTAACCTAAGGGTTAATTCTGTTTACAGTTAGTCGACTACCCAAGGGATGGGGGCAGATGCTTAGCAACCAGGCTGTGTGGAATTCTGTTTACTGAGGGTTGGATGTGCTCTGGTTGGTTGCATACTTCTGAGGGAGTTTTCCCCTGTATGTTTATATTTTCCTACTGTGAACTAGGCCTGAACCCTGTAAGAAAGACAACCCCTTTTTTATTGTTCCTCAACTTATATCCTGTTCTTGTTCAGCAAAATATTCCCTCTGTAAAATATTATCAAGATTTCTAGTGATGGGGCTCTTTGCCAGGATCATGCAGCATAACAATAGCTGATAAGCAAAGCCTCTAATTGCCTGAGGGGGCATTAACTGCTCCAAGGTCTACACTATCTGGTTAACAAGGCACCTTCCCAGCATCCCAGCATCACTCTTGGCAGAGCATCAGACTGAATGCCTGTTAGGAACCCCAGATTAGGCCCCAGGTGGCTCTGAGCTATACATTGACCGTCCCTTGACCCATCTCCCTGCTGGCTTAGACGCTGAATGCTAAACTCTAAAGAGAACTAAGGCTGGGGGGGGAATACAAGCCCCCCTTGCCTACAGGCAGCTATTCTGCTGATATAGCTGTTGAGCTTGCCCACGGGCCTGTACACTTACTTATTAGTAGACATACTTAGGATTGTGCTGCAACGTATGAGTAAGCTTTGATGCTTATGAACAAACATAGCAAAAATAAAAAAGAGATTCTTATCCCCAAGAGCTTACACTCTATTTCTCAGTAGTGGGAAGACAAGATGCTCGAAAAGGTTGGAAGAAAAGGAAAGAAGCAACAGAAGATGGTACTTAGCAGGTCAAGATATTACTTTTTCAACAGGAAAGAATTGAAACAGCTACTTGACTTGCTTAAAGCAAGTAAGGAAGATCCTAAAAGAGGAGGAAAGATTAAAGATGTGGAGCAGACAACAGCAGACAGGCAAAACAGATCAGCAGCCAAGAGGCAATTGGGTTAAGAAAAAAGTTATTAGTTTGGAATAGCACAAAAGAGAAGGCACATCGTGTTCAAAGACAGAAGAAAGGAAGAAGAGGGAAATGAGGGAGGAGTAATTCCTGGCATGATGTTTGAACTCTAGTAGTGGGAAAGAGGTGCAGATTGATTGTGTTTTAGAACAAGAAATATTTCAAACCTTTCTGAGTCTATTTGAAGTGAAAATAAATTTGAATTAGCTGGTACAGGTGCAATCCCATCATCAGTTACTTTTTTTCTTTTTAAAGAAGGATACTGTCACATCCACTGAAGTACACAAGGAAAATTACCACTGAATGTGTGTAATACATGAAACTTCAGTACCCTTATAAGGCAGCTGGCTATGTGTACCATTTATCAATTAGCATTACACAATAATCATTTCCTTTTATGTGCCATTCTCTCTCTCTCTCTCTCTCTCTCTCTCTCTCTCTTTCTCTCTCTCTCTCTCTCTCTCTGTGTGTGTGCATGTGCAAATACACACTCATTGCATTTATCCCACTGGGAAAAATATATATTTGTGCTCCTATCTTTTCCCCAGTGGTGAGGGAAGTGACTGCTGCAGGAAAATAGTATGAAGGGAAATGGCAAGAGCAGCAGTATGCAAACCAAAACAATGGCATAAAAAACAACTATTAGGGGTCCACTGGCAGCTTGGCCAGGTAGTGCAGAAGAGAAAGAGCTGAGAAGCCTTTCTCTCTTCTCCTTCAAACCACAGTTCATTGCAGAAAAGATAAAATGTCTCTAACAAGAATCATAGAACAACCTGAAACATGTATTAATCTCCACAGTTGAACTATAAAGACACAAACAAGCCAGACAGATGGTCTAATCCTGCATGTGAATATTGGCCAGTACGTTTTTGCATGAATGGTGCTATGAAAATACATTGTGCAGTCTTTCATTCCATACCTTCCAACTTGGAAGGCAACATTTTTGTGTGCAAAATGCCCTGCATCAAAATGGTTTATCCTCACAACACCTGTGAGATAGGATGGTTAACATTCCCATTTTACACCTAGGGAGGTGTGGCTGAGGAAGAAGGGGGAAAACACTGAACAAGCCCCCCCCCCATGAGTTCATATCTGATTAGTGGGTTGAATCCTGGCCACTCCAATGGAATTTGGAGTGTTTGAGGAATTCCGTATCTGTGACTTTCAATGTGAATTCATCAGATCCCAGACTAATGTGCAGATTGGAACATAATTATACTTTGTATTTTGCACTTTTCCAAATTTTGTGTATGCTTCCGGCTTTAGAAACGTACCAAGTGCATTAATATGTGCATTTTGGGATAAAATAAATGTAGAAATATTTTGTGATATATTTAAATACAAATTTCAATATGAATTTTTGTATGGGATCACAGTCTAATCAGAAAATGGGATGGAATATACTTCATTTGTAAATCCATTCCATCCCATTTCCTCCTTAATCTGTGATTCCATGTAAAAAACACATGCAAAATTGACATGGAGCAGAAATAGATGGATTTCTCTCTTCCTAAATGCAGTTCTCTATCCGTTGTAATTTGCTGTCTCAGATGTGGTAGATGACCAATAGTTACAGAGTGCAGTAAACTAGATAAAGACCAGAAACATAGCCAAATACAGTTTGTGGCAAGGAAAATATCTTCAGAGTCATGAACACTTGGCAGTTATAAATGGACCTTTTTCTTGAGAAGTTCTAAGTTTGAGGTTGTATGTAATTTAATAGCACAACAAACTGTCAGAAATCAGAGGGATATCTCAGATCCAGCAAATTCCATCAAGCCCATGCTTTCCTGGTCAGTACATCCTAGCATTGATAACTCTGTTTTCCTTTGTTTCTCAACAGCTATAATGATTAATTCATGCATGTAAATATATTCAGTTCCTATTATTAACCATAATGATGTGTCTCAGTCATAAAAGAAAGTAATTAGTATGTATACTCTGTAAATCGCTACTTTTTACAGCATTTTTAGAATTCATATATCAAGCATCTTAATCCTAAATAAAGATACCACATTGTAGCTCTCTGAATTGGTCCTAAAAAAAGATCTCATTTGCAAATGCCATCACACTTGAGTTTCAGTGTCTAATGTGGTATTTTTCTCAACCATTAGCAATGAAGTCTGCTACATAATAATTATTTTTTTCTCCAAAGAGGTGTTCTTTTTCCTCTTCTTTTTTAATGCTATGGTTTAATCTTGTAGATGGGCATATTTTCCAGCATGTAGTAATAATGATGGAATGTAAACTTCATGTACTTGGTAAGAGTGTTAGAACTGTGCTCCTTTCCCTGATCCTCCACAGAATGGCCGAGCAAAGAAGTGATTTTTGCATCAGGCTTCGTGCTCAGTGACACAAGGCACTTATGTCACATTGTTCAGGGTCTTCACTTATGTCACATTGTTCAGGGTGGGAGGCTAGAGTTAGGTAGGCTAGTAATAAGTGAGATGTGGCAGTTTCTCAGTCCAGGCTAAGGGGGGATAGACAGAAACAGTGAGCACCCTGATGCACCTTTAGGAGATGAAGCTGGCAGACCTACCCATCAAGGCTGCATGGCTCAGGTCTGGGAGTAAGTGCTGTGCTCGAGGCCCATCTGATTCACTCACTCAAAGCTGCAAGGCTAGGGGTGATGCCAATGGAAATCTCTTGACACAATAAAATGCTGGCTATCAGGAGCTTGGAGTGGAGAGACAAGCCAAAGGAGATCACCCAAAAGGAAAATGCTCTAGCACCTCATATTATTAGGGAGTTTTCTGTAGGTACCATTTAGAAGTTAGCATCCCATTGTAGATCTGTTGAATTATAATTAATAGAAGTTGTTGCTCATTTGAATCCCCCTCCCCCCCCAAAAAAACCAGGCTCTCCTCTCTTCATTGCTGGTGTCTGGATGCAATCCATAATAAGACGTAAATTGCAAAGTTGTGTACATCAGTGTAGCAAGGGAAATTCACACACAAAATCAGGTTCCATCAATACAGGAGACAGGGATCCAGAAACTCATCTGGGAACTGTTTACATGGCAGGATGCTGTGGATGGCCATCAATATCCAGGGCTGGTAGTTGTTGAGCATGGCTACATCCTTATAATACAGGTAAGTCACACTTTTCTCACCCTCCTTAATATGAGAGTTGGTCCAGTTCAGACTTCCTGGGGTACAAATGGGATTTATGTAGTTGCTGAGGTTCTACGTATGCACACCTTTATCTAAGCATAGATTACAGTACCTTCTTCATTAATTTGTTTCTGAATTGATGTTCCTTACTTATCATTTGCAGATATGTAGACTTGCTTTTAAAAACACATTTCTTGGTAAATTGTTACAGACTGCTCTATCAGAACCTAATTATGATTGTGGAGCCAGAGAATAGATTGCATTCCCTGGATATTACTAATGCTCTTCAAATCCTCATTTGTCATGTTCAAGGTTATGTAGAGATGATGTACAAGAAACCCAAACACTTTTACTGCAATCATTCCCACAGTTCCTGTCTATAACAGACAGCCTTCTTAAACCCCTGGATAATGTCAAAATTAAAGTACTATTTGGATGGGATTATATAGAAAGTATTAAGTCTGAAAGAAAAATCCTGAAAATGAAAATGGAGCGTCCAACCATAAATAATTTAATGAAATGTCTCTTAACTAGATACAGACAAACAATTTGTTACTATTGGCCATCACATGCCTAACACCAACCCTCTCCCAAAGTCTATATAGATTGGCACACTTGTGAAATGTTCCAACAGGGAAGCTATGGGCCTCTTCAAATACTTACCAGAAAGTGGGGGAGGGGTCCAGTAGTCCTTCTCCATCGCTCCCTTTTAAAATGTTTGAAGTTACTCCTTGTGGTTTAGCCTTAAGGCACTGGAACTAAAAAATCTTGACTTCCTAAGACAGCATTGGGAATTGCCCTGTCTATGGTGGTGATACCACAGATAGGGATGAGTGAATCAGTTTATTTCCTGTCCATGTCACAAATCATTTATATATATATATATATATATTAAAGTATTTTATCTCAAAACAGGTATTTGTAAATCTGTTTGCAAAAGCAATTTGCAACAGTGTTGTCCTACCTTCACCAGTTGGGGGAGGTCAGGCTGCAGCAGGACTAGCTTTCCACACCATGGTCACATTAACAGTATAACCCTACACCTAAGTTCTTTGACCTAGTTGCTCCTTTTCCAAATGTGCTAAGTGCCTTAATGTTCTACAGCCTTGGGTCCCCAGATGTTGTTGGACTCCAGCTCCCATCATCCTCAGTCAGCTTAACGAATGCTCAGGAATGATGGGTGTTGTAGTCCAACAACTTCTGGGGACCCAAAGTTGAAGAACATTGCCTTATGGTTTTTCAATGTTACAATAAATAGCAAGAAATGTTTGGAAAAAAAATAGAAACATGTTTCATGTTGTTTGTATTTGTCATGCCCATATAATGCCATAATAAAGGAACTCTATACTTAATTCAAATTTCTATGTACACATTGCTGCAAGATCTTTTGTGTAAAGGCTTCCATGTACACTTCAATGGAAGGTGCAATTCTTCATTTGCATCACTGCATGTGGAGCTTTCTATTTCACCCAAGTCACTTGAAAATACCTACTGCAGGGGTGGGGAACCTCTAGCCCATGGACCTAATCTGGCCCACCAGGCCTCCCCATTTGGCCCATGAGGCCATTTTGGGGAAGCATTGTACTAAGTGCATTGCAAACCCGATGTTCAGTGCTACCGAAGTGCTGAGCACAAGTCTTGCAAAGCCTTTGTGCATGGCTACTGAAGCACCCAACAGCCAGCTGGTTGACAACTACTTGGGAAGTGCTGCACAATGGGGCTTTGACAGGCACCAATCACCTGTTGCCATTATGATGTCAGATGATTGGCAGGTGGGTTGTCCCACTCACCTGTCAAAATTGGCCCATAGGAGATCTGGCCTGCAGGGCCAAAAAGGTTTCCCACCCCTGCCTTAATGTGTATGAGAGCTCCATGATCTCCATGGGTATACACTGGAGTTTCTTTGTGTAGAGGAATTCATGGTGCATGTACAGTATTGTACTATACCATAAAGAAGCAGTTCCTACTGCCCATTACAATTAAAACATCCACATTCAACATGTTTTGGTTCTCTTCACATTTTTTAAACAATGTACATTGTGACTGACATAGACACATTCTTCAAAAAAACCAGCCTAAGTCACCAAATGAGGTCACAGTGAACCCATATAGTCTGCTGCCTTTAGCTAGATAAATGTGCCAGATGCTTGTGATTTTCTGCTCTTATTCTGCTCTGAATAAATGTCACAAACAGCTTTCAGACTATTGTCACTGAAGGTCCAAAAGCTGGGAATTTGTTGTGCCTGTACTGCAGTTTGTGTCGTGCGTTTGTGTGCGTGGGAATACTTTGAGGAGGGAGCAATTTTCAGCAGAAAAGTGGAAGGAGAAAGCTGTCTTTAACCTGTTCCTCACCAACCACTTTCACCTAAAAGCTAACTCCTCTTCACCATTTCCCTGCATGTATCATTCCAGACATGTATCATGTGCCCGGAACCCTGCAGATGGCAAAGCAGCAAATTATGACACTGCAGTGACAGAGTGGTGGCAGGAAAAGGTTGCAATCTCCTTCCTGCTGCTTCTCCTCTGACATTCGTCCCTGATTTTTCTTACAAGAAGCACACTGCAAGTTTTAAATACATTTGTTTCAGCTTATGCGTATTTTTTGTATTTAACTACTGTTCTAAATGCGTCTTTTAAGCTTTTCATTTTAAAAATTAAAATCTGTTGTGTGATGTACCATAGCACCTAAGAGAATGAGGGCTGCATCCAGTGCTGCTGTTCTACTCGCACCGCAGAATTCTACTTGTGAAATGGAATTTTCCACTCCCCTCCTCTCCTCTCCCCTGCAGCCCCCTGTGCACCTTCAGAATCTGCTCCAGAGGGTTGAGGGACCCTCTGGAGCAGATTTTGGGGCCGTGTAGGAAGAGGAGAGGAAGGGGAAATCCCATTTCTGAGTGGATCTGGTATGTGACCCATAGCATGCTACTGCCTTTCAGCATCAGTCTCGCACTTTGGTTTAATGATATCAACTTACTTTATAAGGTTGTTGTAAGGATTTCTGATAACAACAACAGCAACAACATGCCCTTCAGGTGGGTTACAACAATTTAAAATTCAGCATTAAAAATAAGTTTTTTTAAAAAACAAAACAAATTACAGTCAGAAGGGCGGGTCTTGAAGGCACTGGTTAGGCCTCATCTTGAGTACTGCTCCAGTCCTGGACACTGCACTTTAAGAAGGATGCAGACAAACTGGAACAGGTTCAGGGAAGGGCAACGATGATGATCAGGGGACTGGAAACAAAGCCCTACGAGGACAGGCTGAACGAACTGGGCATGTTTAGCCTTGAGAAGAGAAGACTGAGGGGAGATATGGTAGCACTCTTCAAGTACTTGAAAGGTTGCCACACAGAAGTGGGCCAGGATCTCTTCTTGATTGTCCCAGAATGCAGGACACGAAATAGTGGGCTCAACTTGCAGGAAGCCAGTTTTCAGCTGAATATCAGGAAAAAACTTCCTAACTGTTAGAGGGGTAGGACAATGGGACCAGTGACCTAGGGAGGTGGTGGGCTCTTCAACACTGGAGGCATTCAAGAGGCAGCTGGACAGCCACCTTATGGCCTTATAGGCCCCTTCCAACTCTATTATTCCATGATTCTAATACACATCTCAGGTATCAAAGGCCAGGATAAAGAGGGGCGTCTCCACCATTCACTGAATATAGTGAAGGTGTCAGACACACCTCTTAGGGGCTGCCACAAAGAATGCTCTCTCACAGGCAACCCCCTGCACTTCTGAGGGTGGCAGAATTACGAAGAGGGCCCAGTCTGCTGACCTTAATACCCAAGAGAGTCTGTAGAGAAGGAGGTAGAGTCACGGATATCTGAATATGATAGAAAGCTCAGACACTGTGAAATACAGGCATACCCCGCTTAACGTTGCCTCGCTATAACGTACATGCTCCATTCGTCCCCAGACCCTGCTTAACGTTCGCACGCTTCACAATAACGCATACTTTATTGGCATGATGCCGCTGCCATCTAGTGGTGATTGCGTGCAGTACAAGTGAAGACAATTGCTTCACTTAAAGGTTATTTTTGCTTAAAGTATACTCTCCGGTCCCATTGCATACGTTAAAGCGGGGTATGACTGTATGATGTTGATTATAGTTGCAAGTTATGTAACCACCTCATGATCTCCTAAAAACTACTGAAAATTGTTCTTGTTTCAAAAAGGTTACTTTAACAAGTAAGAAAATGAACAAATGAAAAGTAGCTGACACAAGGATGCAAATTAGGAAACATAATTCATCACGTTTGCCAGGGAAAACAACCACAGGTAAGAATATTTTTAAGTTCTTTTTATTGTTAGATTTCCTGTGTTAATTAAAAACTAGGGTGATAGAATTAGAAAGGCTTTCCTTCACAAAAGCTCTGCTTCCTTTCTCAGTGTTTGTAGTGTCGCCTTACAAAATTATTATGCTGTTCTCATGAATTTCAGCATTCATTGGGTTTCTCATTGCCGGTGTAAACCTCACCTGCCATTGTGAATGCTAAAGCAATTAGATGAAAAACCGCAATAGTAAATTAAATGAATTGGAATTTTTAAATCTCTGAAAAGATAAATAGCTATGAAAGGACAGCAAATCAATACAGAAGACACAAAGCTGAGAAGAAATAAACAGGGGAAAAGTCATGGTGTTTGTTGGTAAGAAAACAGCTTTCAGTTGTTTGTAGTACTGCATCACTTTTAAAAAAAATTAATTTAGATGTTTTGCTTGATACTCAGTATCCACATTTAGTTTCTTACACACACATACAAAATGGAGACGTAGGACATGATTTCAGCTGTATCATTGGTCCAGCACATCAGGCAGGGCATATACTTCATGCAGTCTTTACCTCAAGTGATATGAGAAATGGACCAAAGGTAGGGGATGTGCAATGCACTCCTTTGTCATGTCTGGACCATTACCTGGTGAAGGTTGGATTGGTAGCGGCAGTTCCCCCTCTAAAAGGGTGGTGGGCCCATTCAGATGGACCACCCTCAGAGGCTGATGGAAACGGATGTGTTCCTGAATGCTCTCGGGACTTTCCAGCAGAGAAAGCTGCCAATCCTATCAAAGCACTGGTCTTGCTATGGAATGGCAAGATGAAACGGGTAGTTGACACAATCGTTTGTGCTCCGTAATTGTGGAGCCTCAGTGGCTCCTTGGTATTCTGGGGAGCTTTGGGTTATGAAGCAGGCCAGATGAAGACTAGAGCACAAGTGGCGCAAGTCTGGCTACAAAGCCAACTGAACACTGGTTAGTGCACATTAGGGATGTGCAAAAATTCTGCTGAATTTGGATATAGCGCTGGACATTCTTCATCGCTGCGGAGTGATCCTGTTTACTCTGAACTTCAGTGGCTTTCTTACAACACAGTTTCCTTCCTCCTCGAATATTCCCTCGAATATATTGTTCTTGTACTGTTTTAAGCCACAGCACAGTACAGCATGACAGCTTTCTCTCTCTCTCTCTCTCTCTCCCTCTCTCTCTCTGCCACCTACCATCACTCCTATAATCCAAACTCCAAATGGGAGGATAACAGCCAAGTCTCAACCATGTTGACTAGGAGGAGGTGGGAAGCACTGAAAGCTGCTTTCCTCCTTAGCCAGTTTCTGCTTGCTTGCTAACATGAAAACCGACCAGTCTCAGTCACAGTGAAGAAGAAGACAGTGGCAAAACTGCTTTCCTTTCCTTTATCAATATTTTCTGTCAAATTATCAATATTTTCTTTCTTTCAAAATACTGTAATTTTCTTTCATTTATCGACATTTCCTTTCAAAATATCAATAATTTGAAATAGAATATCAATTCACTAGTAGGCAAAAAACCTTGCGGTTTAAGAATGTACCTATAGCCCACAGATATTTCTATCAAACTTTAAAAAGCAGGGAAATTGGGCAGCAATAGTGAATGCACCAGGGGAGCAGGAGACCTGACCTCCTCTCTGAGATATTGTACTGCCCTACAAATTTGTCAAAATGCAAACACAATTTGGGTTGGCATTTCACAGTCCAATCCACTTCCTGTGTAGCTTGGAAGAATTTGGTAACACGTGCCTCTGAGTAAATCCAACTGAACTCAAAAAGCATGCAAATCAAACCTGCCCTCACCTCCTCCTCCCTCCTATGCCCTCCCTCTTGCCCCTTCTCTCTCCCTTCCTTCACCCATCCCTTCCCCTCCCCCATCCAAATCTCTCCTATACACCCTCTGCCCTCCCCTTCCCCCTTCTCCTCCCCCGTGGTCAATTTTACCTATCCTAGGACTACGACCTGGGAGACTAGGGTTTGAATCCCCACACAGCTATGAAGCTCAAGGGGTGACCTTGGGCCAGTCACTGGCTCTCAATGTCATTGGAAGGCAATGGTAAACCCCCTCTGAATACCGCTTACCATGAATACCCTATTCATAGGGTTGCCATAAGTCGGAATTGACTTGAAGGCAGTCCACTTCATTTTCAAGTATGATTGCATAGGAGTAAATCCCACTGAACTCAATAAGCATGCAAATGATCAAAACTGCCCTCCCCTCCTCCTCCCTCCCATCATCTCCCTTTTGCCCTTTCCCTCCCCTTCCTTTGCCCCTCACCCTTCCCTTCCAATCCCCTCCTTCCCCCTCCCTTTCCAATCTTCAATTCCTCCTTCCCTCTAGTCTCCCCTCCCCCTCTTCTTCCCCATGGTCACCTTTACTTCTCCTAGCCATGTTTGCACGGAAGTAAATCCCACTGAACTCAATAAACTTGCAAATGATCAAACCTGCCCTCCCCTTCCTGCCTATAGTGATATGAGAAAAGTACCTAACTTTAAAAAGCAGGGAAATCGGGCAGCAATAGTGAATGCACCAGGGGAGCAGGAGACCTGACCTCCTCTCTGAGATTTGTACTGTCCTACAAATTTGTCAAAATGCAAACACAAGTTGGGTTGGTCTTTCACAGTCCAATCCACTTCCTGGGTAGCTTGGAAGAATTGGGTAACATGTGCCTCTATAGCTGCCCAATTTCCCTGCCTTTTAAAGTTTGATAGAAATATCTGTGAGCTATAGGTACGTTCTTAAACCGCAAGGTTTTTTGCCTATTACTGAATTGCTCTGCTTTTTAATCCAGGAGGTAAGAAATGGAATCCTGTGCAAGTTTGTTGAGAATGGATCGATCATTTGCAAGCTTATTGAGTTCAGTGGGATTTACTCCCCTGCAATCATGCTTAGGATAGGTGAAACTGACCACAGGAGATGGGGAGGGGAGGAGGAGGAGGGAGGGGAGGGAGGGGAGAGGGGAGGAGGGCCATGGGATCAGGCAGGAGGGGGTGAAGAAGGGCAGGTTTGATCATTTGCATGTTTATTGAGTTCAGTGGGATTTACTCCCCTGCAATCATGCTTTGGAAAGGTAAAACTGACCAGGAGGGAAGGAGGGCTGGAGTGGGCAGGGAAGGAGAAAGAAGGAAGAGGGGAGGGGAGGAGGATGGGAGAGGAGAGGGAAAGGAGGGGAAAGCCAGGTTTGATCATTTGCATGCTTATTCAGTTCAATGGGATTTATTCCCACGCAAGCATGGTTAGGATAGGTAAATCTGACCATGGGGGAGGAGAGGGAGGGGAGTGGAGAGGGAAGGAGAAAGGGTAGAGGGGAGCGGAAGGAGAGGGAGGGGGAAGGAGAAGATTGGAAGGGAAGGGGCAAAAGAAGGGGAGGGAAGGGGCAAAAGGGAGGTGATGGGAGGAAGGAGGAGGGGAGGGCAGGTTTGATCATTTATTTATTTATTTTCTTTGCATGGTTATGAAGTTCAGTGGGATTTACTCCAGTGCAATCATTCTTAAAATAGGTAAAACTGACCATGGGGAGGAGGAAGGGGGAAGGAGGAGATTGGAAGGGGAGAGGGATGGAGGGGTGAAGGAAGGGGAGGAAAGGGGCAAGAGGGATGGGATAGGAGGGAGGAAAAGAGAGGGTGGGTTTGATCATTTGCATACTTTTTCAGTTCAGTGGGATTTATTTCTGTGCAATCATGTTTAGGATAGGTGAAACTGATCTGGGGGACAGACAGAGAGGGGAGGGGGAGGGGATGAGATTGAGTGGGTGGGCAATGGGCAGAGGGAAAGCCCCTTTCATTTCCAAAAGGAAAACATTGTGAACAGTATCATTGCCGATCAGCGTTTTCCCCACCTTTTTATTCTACAGCAGGCACATGTAGCCTTCCACCCAAATTTAAACCAAAGCTGTCTCTGGCCACATCCACACCAGACCTTTATTTCACTTGAGACAGTCATGGCTTCTCTCAAAGAATGCGAGGAAGTGTAGTTAGTGAAAGGTGCTGAGAGTTGCTAGGAGATGCCCTGTTCCCCTCACAGAGCTTCAATCTCCAGAACAGTGGCTGACTGTTCAATCACTCTGGCCACTGGAGCTCTGTCAGGGGAACAGGAGTCTTCTCTCAGCACCCTTCACAAAGTACACTTCCCAGGATTCTTTGAGGGAAGCCATGACTGTCTCAAGTGAAATAAAGGTCTGGTGTGGGTGTGGCCCCGATTAGCCAAACAGCTGTGAGTCTGGCTTTTAGAATATTGACAATTGGTTCTTGCTGAGCATGCCTGATGTTATCATTGAGTTCAATGTAAAATTTCTTAAATTAATTAAAAATCAGCCAGGCAGTTTTAAACTTTTAAACTACAGAAGATGAAGGTCAGAGTATGGGGCAAGGTCAGTAATAGGATTACAGGTACTCTGTGAACATTTTTTAATTAATTTCAACAAATTATGAGAACTCTGACAGAAAAAGTCCAAAAGGGGTCTGGGTTTTTTCTCTTTACACTTTGAACTCTCAATTCTCTCTGACCGTTGTATCACCATGAAAATTTAGAGGGTTGTTAAGCAAGTGTTTCTGTGTTCAAGACTCTAGGTTTTGTAAGGTTTTGTTTTGAAATGAGCTTATGGGAAGCCTCAGAATGGCATGGAGGGTATTTTCAATTTAACACTGTGGAATGCGAAAAATCCACACTAGCTATAGTATACAGCCACTCTTGTGGCTGTATAATATTTTGACAGTATTAATATCAATATTTTTGGAACAAAATATCAATTTTAATATCAGTATTTTTGGAGAGGAGTAAAACCTGACCAGTAAAAAGCAGCAGAAAGCTGACAAAGAACAAATTCAAATCGATATTGCTTGTTAGGTTGACAGAATGCTTTCAAATGGGTACCAGCTAACATCCCATCCCTAGTGCACACAATCATGCCTACCATGTGTCAGTGCAGGCTACAAAGAAGAGTCATTTCACAGCTTGCATTGCATCTTCCAGTAGCCAACTGGCAGAGTTATTTTGTACGGTCCAGAGGTTACTGGCTCCCACTGTGGGGGAGGAGCCTCTGGAGCATTTGAGGACTCACTGTGACTGGCTGGCTACATACAGGTTTTTCACAAAGCCTAGCCTAATTAACAGAGCAGTCATATACATGTTTACTCAGAAGTCAGGACCACTGTGCTCAGCAGGACTTGCTCTCAGGA
This sequence comes from Rhineura floridana, assembly GCF_030035675.1. Classification (NCBI taxonomy): domain Eukaryota; kingdom Metazoa; phylum Chordata; class Lepidosauria; order Squamata; family Rhineuridae; genus Rhineura; species Rhineura floridana. The sequence goes on along the minus strand of NC_084483.1, from coordinate 72,717,924 downwards.
AAGGGTGTCTAGGACTGCATAATAGTCTCCATTTTCAGTCTTCCCATCTCCATTTTAAGACCATTCAAACTGTAGACTTTGAGGTGTTTCCTTGTTGCCCTGAAACATGCTCCTTTTTGTTGTTGTTTGAAACTCAAACGTCTAACCTGAAGAAAAGTTCATGGAAGTGCAAAAGCCTGCTTGCTGCTTAGGGACATTTTTGTCCATCTGAGAAATTACACTCCCAGTGTGCTAATTTCAGTAAACCACCCTGATGATAAGAAGGCTGGGAAGAAGTACTATTTTCCTGTTGCCTGATGTGCTACTGGGCCCATACTTAAAGTTAATCCTCTGGGAAAGTGCTATAATAGTTGCTGTTATCTGGACAATCGTTTGGCACTTTGGGGATATAAATCTCATAGAAACATATCAAGAGGATGCTGGAAGGAAACCAATTATTGCTTTTAGAGCCAAATAAACATTTTCAAGAATAAATCTGTCTCATATGCAGTATAATCAAATATCCGTCACATTGGCTGTCTTTTTGGAATGTTCTCCAGAAGGTTTTATGAATAGCTCATCAAGAATTTTGTTAGATTTAGTATGTGTAAGTTTCTGCACCTTTAAACCTATCCCTTATTTTCTCCCCTCCCTAACTCCCTTTTAACCTATCCCTTTCAAGAACCACGTTGGTTTGGTGGACTTAAATAACTCTGTTCAGTTCTCTTCTGGCTTTATGTTACAAGCCAGACAAGAACTATTACAGGTCCAACCTGTCCTATATATTATTAATAAATAAAAAACATTTTATACGTCCATATCAAACCCACACACAAATGTTACTTAGCTCTTTATTTCAGTGAAAATGGATACCACTTTCTAATGGAAAAGGTGAGCTTTTGTAGCTCTTTGACAAGAATAACATAAGAGAAAATGGATTATAAAAGCAAATGTTATCAAAACCATCTGAAATGAAGAAAGCTCTCCTGCTTGATTGGCCAACATGTGCATTTGCTGGAGAAAAACATTATCTCCACAGGAAACTATATAGCAGTTGAGCTCTGACACGTGGTTGGTGGTCACTTGCTGCAGCTAAACCAACACCAGTCCTTTGCATTTTTATAGTATGTTATCATGCTGAGCCATCACAAAGTACTTTTCAACATACCATTAAAGCTCCAGGTTAATCCATTTTGCAGAGTGGTTGTATCGCTTAGATCTGATAAAATTTTCTGGAATAATTTCATCCCCCAAACAACTTACCTGAATGAATCAAGTTACAACAGAGATGCACTTGGTCTGTGCTCAAAACAAAGGCATCTTATGCTATGCCCTAAACTAGTATTTTGGAAAGGAATGTACAAAGGGAACAAAATGCCATGATTTGGATTTGGCAACTGTCAATTGGAAGCTAGGTCCATTGCCTGGCTCAGTGTAAGGATTTGCTATTTCTGCAAGGCATCTGTTACTACATCAGCTTTATCTTGCTCCAAAATCAAGTGTTCATGTGTTTGCATCTGCGGGAGAGCATAGAAATGAACATAATTAGTCATCTCATAGTTTATCATCTTAGTAACATCTCATTGATGACTTGTCTGTTTCACACATAGGGCAGAGCTTGGAAAAGTTACTTTTTGGAACTACAACTCCCATCAGCCCCAGACAGCATGGCCACTGGATAGGGCTGATGGGAGTTGTAGTTCCAAAAAGTAACTTTTCCAAGCTCTGACATAGGGTTATTATTGGAGGACTTACTCTGGGTGTCCCTGCTATCAAAAAGCTAGGCAGATGGTAAATGGGGACAAGGCCTTTTTCATGGTGGTCCTCTCACCCTGGAACGGCATTCCCAGGGAAGCTTGCATGGTGCCTAACTGGATGAGCCTTAAGCACCATCTAGCTAGTGTTAGGATAAGCAAACTTGTATGCTTTTAATAGGGAGATGTCCCTTCTAGCCAGAATTTGGAGACACCTCTATGTTTGTTTACTGTGATGTAACTTCCTTGACCAGATGGATTTTTTATTCTCTTCCTCTTTCTTTGTAAAGGGAGTTGTTTTCCTCTGCATATTCTCCATTAAGCCACAGGAGAGGGAAGCCTCCACAGGTTGCTCTCCCAGATGATCCCAATCATGGACTAAATCTATTACCTACTTCCATCTTTTCTAAGCTAGAGCCTATGTTTCCTGAACGTATGAAAGGTTGTGAGTAAACATTCTTAATACTTTTTACCAAAGAAGACTGTCTCTGTTGCTTTTATTCAGTCTATATGAGGGGAAGGGGGGCTGGTTAATTATCATTCTGCGTTGTAAAATATATACTCTGCTAAGAGATAGAACTACTAAATTGTTTCTATTTCATTTAAACCCAATAGCTAGGTGTCTTTTTATTTGCCAAGGTTTTAAGTGCATAAACTGATGCCGCTATAAGAACATCAGAACATAAGAAGAGCCTGCTGGATCAGGCCAGTGGCCCATCTAGTCCAGCATCCTGTTCTCACAGTGGCCAACCAGGTGCCTGGGGGAAGCCCGCAAGCAGGACTCGAGTGCAAGAACACTCTCCCCTCCTGAGGCTTCCAGCAACTGGTTTTCAGAAGCATGCTGCCTCTGACTAGGGTGGCAGAGCACAGCCATCACGGCTAGTAGCCATTGATAGCCCTGTCCTCCATGAATTTGTCTAATCTTCTTTTAAAGCCATCCAAGCTGGTGGCCATTACTGCATCTTGTGGGAGCAAATTCCATAGTTTAACTATGCGCTGAGTAAAGAAGTACTTCCTTTTGTCTGTCCTGAATCTTCCAACATTCAGCTTCTTTGAATGTCCACGAGTTCTAGTATTATGAGAGAGGGAGAAGAACTTTTCTCTATCCACTTTCTCAATGCCATGCATAATTTTATACACTTCTATCATGTCTCCTCTGACCCGCCTTTTCTCTAAACTAAAAAGCCCCAAATGCTGCAACCTTTCCTCGTAAGGGAGTCGCTCCATCCCCTTGATCATTCTGGTTGCCCTCTTCTGAACCTTTTCCAACTCTATAATATCATTTTTGAGATGAGGCGACCAGAACTGTACACAGTATTCCAAATGTGGCCGCACCATAGATTTATACAACGGCATTATGATATCGGCTGTTTTATTTTCAATACCTTTCCTAATTATCGCTAGCATGGAATTTGCCTTTTTCACAGCTGCCGCACACTGGGTTGACATTTTCATCGTGCTGTCCACTAAAACCCCGAGGTCTCTCTCCTGGTCGGTCACCGCCAGTTCAGACCCCATGAGCGTATATGTGAAATTAAGATTTTTTGCTCCAATATGCATAATTTTACACTTGTTTATATTGAATTGCATTTGCCATTTTTCTGCCCATTCACTCAGTTTGGAGAGGTCTTTTTGGAGCTCTTCGCAATCCCTTTTTGTTTTAACAACCCTGAACAATTTAGTGTCATCAGCAAACTTGGCCACTTCACTGCTCACTCCTAATTCTAGGTCATTAATGAACAAGTTGAAAAGTACAGGTCCCAATACCGATCCTTGAGGGACTCCACTTTCTACAGCCCTCCATTGGGAGAACTGTCCATTTATTCCTACTCTCTGCTTTCTGCTTCTTAACCAATTCCTTATCCACAAGAAGACCTCTCCTCTTATTCCATGACTGCTAAGCTTCCTCAGAAGCCTTTGGTGAGGTACCTTGTCAAACGCTTTTTGAAAGTCTAAGTACACTATGTCCACTGGATCACCTCTATCTATATGCTTGTTGACACTCTCAAAGAATTCTAATAGGTTACTGAGACAGGACTTTCCCTTGCAGAAGCCATGCTGGCTCTGCTTCAGCAAGGCTTGTTCTTCTATGTGCTTAGTTAATCTAGCTTTAATAATACTTTCTACCAGTTTTCCAGGGACAGAAGTTACGCTAACTGGCCTGTAATTTCCGGGATCCCCTCTGGATCCCTTTTTGAAGATTGGCGTTACATTTGCCACTTTCCAGTCCTCAGGCACGGAGGAGGACCCGAGGGACAAGTTACATATTTTAGTTAGCAGATCAGCAATTTCACCTTTGAGTTCTTTGAGAACTCTCGGGTGGATGCCATCCGGGCCCGGTGATTTGTCAGTTTTTATATTGTCCATTAAGCTTAGAACTTCCTCTCTCGTTACCACTATTTGTCTTAGTTCCTCAGAATCCCTTCCTGCAAATGTTAGTTCAGGTTCAGGGATCTGCCCTATCTTCCACTGTGAAGACAGATGCAAAGAATTCATTTAGCTTCTCTGCAATCTCCTTATCGTTCTTTAGTACACCTTTGACTCCCTTATCATCCAAGGGTCCAATTGTCTCCCTAGATGGTCTCCTGCTTTGCATGTATTTATAGAATTTTTTGTTGTTGGTTTTTATGTTCTTAGCAATGTGCTCCTCAAATTCTTTTTTAGCATCCCTTATTGTCTTCTTGCATTTCTTTTGCCAGAGTTTGTGTTCTTTTATATTTTCTTCATTTGGACAAGACTTCCATTTTCTGAAGGAAGACTTTTTGCCTCTAAGAGCTTCCTTGACTTTGCTCGTTAACCATGCTGGCATATTTTTGGCCCTGGCGGTACTACTCTATAGCTGGCTTTGCATTTTATTGTTGCTTTTACAGGTTATCTGCTGTATTTTTATTGTTTCATGGCTGATTATGGGGGGGACTTGAAAATATACAGCAGGATAGAAATTTTATTTATTTATTTAAAATATATGTTGCCTGCCTGTCAAAAAGAAGCCCAGGGTAGGGTACAATGAGAATAAAAATACAATCAAAAAGTATAAAACACCAATCCAAAACAAAAAATACTGCATCAAATACAGAATGGAAAATATAAATAAAGATTGTACATTCTCTGAGAACTAGGAATTTTATCCTTCCTACAAATGAATACAGCCATTCTGCTCAGGATACTTAGTAGGAACAGTAATAGTGACAACAATTTCCACCTTGTAGGTAATCTGCTGAGAAGACATTTCTAGAACTTATTCCAACTTCCAGTTTGAATGTGCTTCTATGCATACAAACCAAGCATGGTATAGATTTGCCTTGTTCAGAAATATACAAATTTTCCAAAACATATTCTGATTTTTTTTCAGCCTCAGATTCTTGAGGTGTCCAACAGGAAACACACCTCTGCCTTTTCCATCCCTGAAGCATTAATTCTTAAGTTATCCCAACTGCTTCCAGAAAAATATATTGGCAAATGTTAAACTGCAGTCCTAACCCTGAAGGCTGGGGAGTGAAGTAGGATGGTCTCCACCAGTGGAAAGAAGCTTTGCCAGAAGAGAGGCTCCACTGCAACAGAGGCACCAGGTGGATAGAAAGCTTCTGCTGGAAGTAGCAGGCAGAAATGGGGCATTTGGGAGGCAGGCACTGGTGGGTTTGGTTCCACTGAATCCAAAACCCCATGGATCCTCAGAGACTCCCAACAATAGGGCCCCTTAGATATGCCAGGCTGGAGCTGGCATAACCCCCAAAACAAGGAGGAAAACCCACCCCACCTTTGACACTGACTGACACAAGCTGGCAAGGCTTGGGGTGCAGTGGTGGATCTGCTCCTTCACTCCTCCTTGACCGCATTAAGAATTGCTCTACCCATTATCTTCCCTCCTCCTAGAAGAGTCTTAAAAATGACGCAGTGTCTCTTGGACTTTCAGATGCTGATTTCAGAACCATTTATGTTTGCTGCAGCTACCTTGCCATTTGATGCAACAAAGACATAACATGTTGAAAGGAAGATTAGTATCTCCAAACATTTAAATTCACATGTTTATTTATTTATTTATTTATTTATTATTTGATTTATATCCCGCCCTTCCTCCCAGCAGGAGCCTAGGGTGGCAAACAAAAGCACTAAAAACACTTTGAAACATAATAAGTCAGACTTTAAAATACATTAAAACAAACATCTTTAAAAACATTTTTAAAGTTTTGAAGACAACTTAAAAAAGGTTAGAAAATATATTAAAAAGCAGTTCCAACACAGAAGCAGACTGGGATAAGGTCTCAACTTAGAAGGCTTGTTGAAAGAGGAAGGTCTTCAATAGGCACTGAAAAGATAACAGAGATGACGCCTGTCTAATACTGAAGGGTAGTGTCAAACGCGGGGGTTCACAGAGGCATGCAGCTAATGAACAGATAAGGCCAGACCATAAATCTCCCAGGAAGGAGGAACCAGGGGGTCAGCCAGCATGTTTTACTGTTTGGGAAGCACCAAAGGAGGAGGCAGAGAAGTCCTTAAGGGAGTCCAAATGTCCAGAAACCAAGAGGTCTGATCAGGCAGGGCAGGGTTCAAGGCATGGGCTTAACAGGAGAGCTGGAGTAATGTTTGCAGCAACACTTGACATTGACTCTAGCAAGGAGTCTCCCTTTCCTTCTAGCCTTTTGTACTCTGCATGCGGGCCCGGGTGCTTCCAATTAGCCTGTGTTCTTGCGAGCTCTCCTGTTCCTTAATCGTGCTGATTGCCTTCGTTGCTGCAACACCTGTTGGTGTCTTCTCTCTGCTGGGGAAGGGGCAGCCTCCTGGTCGCTTACTGATTCTGGCAGGTAGGCTCCCTCAGGGGCTTGTCTCTGGTCTGGTGAAGGGTCCTGGGCTGTCTCCCTGCTTGTCCCCTCTCCTGGGTCTGCTGTATCCCATTCCTCTTCCTCCTCGGATGAGTCCTCTGAGGGAGGCATGAGAGTAGGGAGTTCCACAAGGTAGGTACTGCCACACTAAAGGTCTGTTTCCTATGTTGTGCAGAATGGACCTCCTGATAAGATGGTATCTGCAGGAGGCCCTCACCTGCAGAGCACAGTGATCATCTGGGTATATAAGGGATAAGACGGTCTTTCAGGTATCCGGTCCCAAGCAGTATAGGGCTTTGTACACCAAAACTAGAACCTTGAACTTGGCCCAGTAGCAAATAGGCAGCCAGTGCAATTCTTTCAGCAGCGGGGTGACATGTTGGCATTACCCTGCCCCAGTGAGCAGTCTCGCCGCCGCATTTTGCACCAGCTGCAGCTTCTGGACCAACCTCAAGGGCAGCCCCACATAGAGTGCATTACAGTAATCCAGCCTAGAGGTTACCAGTGCTTGGACCACAGTGGTAAGGCTATCCCGGTCCAGAACCACAGCTGTCTTACCAGCTAAAGCTGGTAAAAGGCACTCCTAGACACTGAGGTCATCTGGGACTCTAGCAACAAAGATAGATCTAGGAGCACCCCCAGACTATGGACCTGCTCTCTCTTAAAGGGTAGTATGACCCCATTCAAAGCAGGGAACTGACCAACTATCTGAACTTGGGAACCACCAACCCACAGCGCCTCCATCTTGCTAGGATTCAGACTCAGTTTATTGGCCCTCATCCAGCCCACCACCGACTCCAGGCAGCGGTCCAGGGCTTGCACGGCCTCTCCTGATCCAGATGTTACAGAGAAATACAGCTGGGTATCGTCAGCATACTGCTGACACCTCACCCCAAATCTCTTGATGACTGCTCCCAAGGGCTTCATATAGATGTTAAACAGCATGGGGGACAAGATGGTACCCTGCGGCACCCCACAGCACAACTGCCAGGGGCCCAAAAGACAATCATCCAAAGCTATTCTCTGAGAGTGACCCTGGAGGTAGGATCGGAACCACTGTAAAAAAGTGACTCTGATACCCATCTCACCAAGTTGGCCCAGAAGGATATCATGGTCAATGGTGTCAAAAGAAGCTGAAAGTTCAATAAGAGTAACAGGGTTGCACACTCCCTGTCCTTCTCCCGATAAAGATCGTCCATCAGGGTGACCAAGGCCGATTCAGTCCCATAACCAGGCCTGAACCCAGACTGGAATGGGTCAAGATAATCTGTTTCATCCAAGAGTACTTGCAATTGCTGTGCCACAACCCTCTCAATCACCTTCCCTAAGAAGGGGGTATTTGCGAATGGTCAGTAATTGTCGCAGACCAATGGGCCCAGGGTGGGCTTTTTCAATGGTTTAAGAAACACTTTTCCATTATATGTGTTTATATTGTGTTCTTTGGAAATATTATCTCATTATAATAATCCTGTACAATAGCTCAGCATTATTATAACCATATTACAGAGTGTGTGCGTGCTAAGGCTTCAACATAGTGGATTGCCAAAGACAACCCTATGGTATGTCAAGGTGAAATCTGAACCAGGGACCTTCTAGGTCATAGTTTTCACCACCACACTGAGCCACTATTCAAATGATCTCCAATTCCTTTGTTTCTGTAACATCAACAACTCAGAAACCTATTGCTATTATTATAGCGGATGCTTCAGAGAATTTACAAAGGGAAAGTCAATATACAGGATGTCTCTTCCCAGTGACACAGTTTTGATCTCACACAGTGTGCTTCTCAAACAAAGTGAAGAGATGGGAGATCCAGTCACAAAACTTCAAAAGCTCACCTACTTCAGCCTGAGTAATATTGCTTTTCTAACAAGAAGAATTTCAGGAGGAGCAGCGAAGAGAGTGACCATATTCCTGGCCTCAAGTGAGACCTACTGCTCAGAGGCAAGCCTACAGGGGGTTGTCAGATGTTGCTGAAGTAAAGTGTCACTTGAAGTTGAGGTGAGTGGCAGGACAAGATTTAGGAGATCAGCCCTGGAGTCAGTGCTGCAGGGCTGGCACCATCACTAGACACCCATAAGGTGTAGTTTTGGATAGATTTGCTAATTTTCTATTCTTATTTTATCATTTTTACTGTGCATGACAATCCCATCCCTTAAAACCGGCAAGAAACTACTGCTTATTTCATACAGGCCTGCATTAAAAAGCATGAATATAATATTGGTTGCCACCAAACTGAATGTTATTTCAACCTGTAATCTACAGGTTAAATGTTCACACATCCTATTAACAGTGCTATGTACTACAGAATGTATTCTAATTAATGATGGTTTCATGTGAGACCATTCTATTTCACTTTTTTTTTTTTTTAAAAAAAAGGGGGCATTCTGATGAGGACTCACAAAAGGAATCAGATTTAATTATTTAAACTCCAAGCTTGATTACTGCAGAGCTTTTTTATATAACTCAGTGGAATACAACAGTTTTATTAATGATCCAGAAGAAGGGATAAATAGTGCATTAATTACATTTACGGATGATACTAAATTGAAAGTCGCTTGACTCACCAGTGAGAAATGAGAAACAAAAAGGGCTCTAACAAGGTGAGAAATAAAGTATGAACAGGAAATAACAACAACAAAAACCAGCCTGGAAAATTGCAAAGAAATGCATTGGGCGGATAACTAATCCAAAACTCAGATATGGTCAATAGGTGAGTTATCCATGGAATGTGGGAGCATAAGTCTTGAAATGCATAGAAAATTGGCATATATGTGTGTATCATGATCACTTCAAAGCAATAATCCGGTGATTTTGAATATGTCCCATATGCACATGGTTTTGCTAGATGATAGCCCCTTTCCATATGGCAATATGAGATTGTACACCTAGAATACTCAAGCAGCTCTGGGCACCACATTATCAAGAGGACATCAAAAGTTGGAAGGGATTCAAAGGAGGCCAATATAAGTGATTAAGCAGCTGGGAGAAATGATTTACGAGGGAGATTAAAAGGACATAAATGTACCAGATATACCATATAGCAAAATTATGACTAAAGCTGTGATCCATAATGCATGTACTCCTGAGACCCACCCATAGATTATTCCAGTTTCTAAAGCAAAAGGTCTCTTTTTCTTTTTTGCAGACAACTGTCATATGGCTTTTCCCAGACATTCAAGACAAATGAGTCACTTGGTTTCGTGCATGCATGGTATTCCTCACTCGATGACTACAATTACAAAGCATTTTTCAGGAGGCATTAGTGTGCTGAGTAGCACCCCCAAGCTATGTGCATTCATTGGAATGCTTGTAGACTCTACGTTAAGACCTCTCAGATACATTATTCTTAATCATATGCAGAGAACACCCCAATATACAGCTGCCTGCACAAGTTTAATTAACATATGTAGGCTGGGGCAACTTCCCCTTCATATGGCTTTCATTATACCCTGATGAATACCTGAAAAGAGCTTGAGCAATGACTGGCATGGGTGAAGCACCAGCCATCATAGATGATACAACTGAAATTCATATGAAGCCATTGGGAGTTGTCATTAGGAAATGTGGGGTGAGATGTCAGCAGTATGCTGATGATAACTAGCTCTATTTCTCTGTAACATCTGACTTGAGAGAGGCTGTGAAAGTCCCAGACTGGTGCCTGGACTTGATGGTGGGCTGGATGAAGGCCTACAAACTGACTCTGAACCCTGGCAAGATGGAGGTACTGTGGGTGGGGTTGGTTCCCAAGTCTGGATAACTGGTCAAATGCCTGGTTTGGATGGGGTCATCTCCCCATAAAATAGCAGGTTCGTAGTCTGAGAGAGTGCCTGGATCCATCTTTATTGCCAAAGGCCCAAGTGACCTCAGTAGGTAGGAGTGCTTTTCACCAGCTTCAACTGGTAAGACAGCTATGGCTGTTTCTGGATCGGGATAGCCTGACCACTGTCATCCAAGTGCTTGATTACTCCAGGCTAGATTACTGCAATGCACTCTATGTGGGGTTGCTTTTGAGGTTGGTTCACTTGAATGTGGCAGCTCAACTACTCACTGGGGCAGGATATCACCAACAATGTGCCCACACTTGAAAGAATTGCACTGGCTGCCAATTAGCTACTGGGCTAAGTTCAAAGTGCTGGTTTTGGTATATAGCTTGGGATCAGGATACATGAAAGATCGTTTCACCCCTTATGTATCCTGTCGATCACTGTGCGCTGCAGGTGAGGAACTCCTGTAGATACCATCTTATCAGGAGGTCCATTGCATACAACATAGGAACTGGGCCTTTAGTGTTGTGGCACCTACCCTTTAGAATTCCTCCCCCTTAAATATTAGATAGGTGCTGTCTCTGTTGTTTTTTGGTATTACTGAAGTCTTTCCTCTTCCAACAAGCCTTTTAAGTAGAGACTTTTATCTCAGTTTGCATCTGTGTTGGAATTGTTTTAATTTTTTTTTTTACAATAATTTTTATTCAAATTTTCATAAAACATACAAAACAAAATCATAAAACATTCAAAGACAAAAAACAAAACAAAACAAAAATGATTAAACAAAAAAATAAAATGTTGACTTCCCATTTGTCGCAGATCAAATCAGTTATAGGTCTACAATATATAACAATCCTGTCTCTTAAATTATATTATAAGATCACTTTCCTCCAGTAGTTATCTTAATTAATCATCAAATCTCATAAACATTACTTTATTCTTTCCACAAAAAGTCAAAGAGAGGTTTCAATTCTTTAAGAAATATATCTATCAATTTTTCTCCAAATAAACATGTCGATTAATCCATCTCGTTAATAATAATAATAATCTTATTGTCATAACCATAGTCCAAATAAACATTTCGATTAATCCATCTCATCAAAATCTGTTAGGTCCAATAATTTCAATAGCCATTATTCCATTATCCATATTAATTCCATCTTCCATCTTCAATAGTCCTGTTAAGTCCAGTAATTTCAGTGTCCAATCTTCCATTATCAGTATTCCATAATAATCTTGCTGTCATAGCCATAGTCATATAATAAGAGTCTGATGGGAATTTCCTCTATCCCAAATATTTTCTTGCCATCAATTCTGAATAAGTTGCTGAAATATTGTTGTAAAGTCATATCTGTGTTCTTCTTTTTTACAAAATGCACTGGCTCATCTCTTGAGAGTTTTTCCATTGTCACATGGCTGCAGTTAATTCCATAGATTTTCTCTATATCAAGCTCCATCACGTCATTCCAGTCCAGAAGATTATCCAAGCCATTGATAACTTTATCTCTAATATCTTCATTAATTTCTTCAGAGATAACGTTAAATTCCAAACAGTAGATTTTATTTCTAATATCCATAAACTCCAGATCTTCTTCCAATTCCACATTTGTTCCAATCTCCAGGGCTTGTATCTTCCCTTTATTTTTTCTTTTCTCATCTCTGATCTCATTCTCCTCTCTCACAGGATCCCCTATTTCTTTAAGCTCCTGCGTCATTTTGCTCAGTTCAATTTTCAGCTCCTTACTGCCCTGTCGCAGGATTTGTTTCGTTATCTCAATCTCATCCATTATTTTCTGAAACATAATTACTTCCAGATTCTCAGCCACTTTCTTGATTGCCATTTTTAAAACCACGAAAACAAAACAAAACAAAAATAAAGAAGAACCACTTCTTATTTCAGCAACAATTGAGTTAATATTCCAGGCTTGATGACATCACAGTATAAACAGAGCAGCCTGCCTTATCTCTCTATGTTCAAGAATACAAAACAAATTTAGTTCCCAGCATCAAAACAGTTAGTGGTGTCGTGAAGAAGCAGATTCGTCAAAATAAAATAGACCAAAAAGAGAATAGTCCCAGACAATATAATGTTCCTCGGAATAGAAATCCCTCTTCTGTTTATATCTTTAGAATGCACTTCCAGGACAGCTTTTTGCAATAGAAGCAGAGATAAGCTGTTAATTTCGTGAATAACAGAGAAGAGTTATAGCTCACCCAGAAGTTCTTTAAAGCTGATTCATTTGACAAATCTCTTTTTGCTGCAACAATTTAAACCAAGTAAAAAAAATAATAGAAAGAAGGGTGCTTGCCTGTTAGTCCGTTTTCTCTTTGAAGAAAAGATAAACGTATCGCATTAATCAGATAGAGCTTGTTCGGAAGTCCGTCCGGCATTGCTGGCTGGACCTTTTCTCATAAATTAATGAAATCCAGTCCTCCCAACAAAAACAGGCTTTTGAGGTTGATCTCTACGTTTCTCCCTGTCCGGGAGAAATTTCATCAGTCAAAAAAAATAATGTTCTGACTGATTTATATCTGAATAAGCTTCTTTTGAGGCGGGAGCCTGTCTCAAAAGCAGGCACAAGCGAAGTCACCCTTCCCAGAAGTCTGTGTTGGAATTGTTTTAAGATGTTTTTGTTGTTTTGTCACTTATTGTTTACTGCCCTGGGCACCTTTTGGGAGGATGGTTGGGATATCAATTTAATAAATCAATCAATAAGTAAGTAAATATCACCCCACATAGTTTTCAACATAATAGTATTTTCTGGAAGTTTGGGAGGCTAGTCAATATATAATGGACTCCCAAGACCTAGCACCCATGTACAGCTTTCTTATCCACATCATGCAAAATGAGAAATCCTTACATATGGGAAGATGTGGTGTAGATGTGAAAAATTCTGCACCATTTTATAATGTCTCTTTCCTGGAACTGCTTCCCACACATCTAATTAGATAGCAAAGTTGCACGTCAGAGTACAGAGGCCTTTTTGGGTGCACAGGCAAGGTCTTTTCTAAATTTTCTAAGCCTTTGAGCAAGATACCTACAATGAACTACCCTTGCCCACAATGAGATCTACCTATCTTCTTGCAAGAACATGCATCATGTCACTCACATTGGTAGTGGTGGCGATTAACACACCTTTCCTGCTAGCTTCCAAGTGCCAGGTCTGAACGTTTGGTGAGCAGAATATTTAAATAATAAAACAATTGTCTGGTCTTGTTGGGTGCTGCTGGATGAATAATAACAATAACAATAATAATTCATTTATAGTATGTATAACATGTAGGCAGACATATTCATTGTAAAAACAGCTTTCATCTAGATGATCAGAACAAAAACTTTGAAGCATTATTTAAAAGTTTTGTTCTATCACCTCAGCAAAAGTCCTATTACTTTAGTTTGACTATTTTGAGGGTTCAGTCGTATGTGTCCTAAGCACAGATGCAGTAGCTGGTTTGGCAGCTAATACTGTATCTCACAAATTGCCAATAAAAAAATATTTATTATCTATCCAAGTCAAAACTTGCTGCTTATTTTTTAGTTTGCGTCCATATTGTCACTCTTGTATTGTAAGGAAAACAAGTCAATACTCAGTTTGGTGCCAACAATAAATGGTTGGTAACCAAATACTTGAATCAAAGTCTCCTGCTTGACAAGCTTGGTGAAATAAATCACTGTCGACGAATTACACTGCCAAGCATCATTTGCCATGAATTTATATTGCTCCTACAGACAGGGTGTTTGTTGTTTCAAGTTATACAGTTGCGGGAATTCAGCTCTTGTTGTTTTCTTTCTACTAAAAATCATAAGATTGGGAAATCCATCTCAGTCCTCACCGTATCAGAAACTGCTTTGGAAAATCCAACAACTGTAGACCTGTTAGTCATGCAGGAAGGGGACTTGCATAGTCAGGAAATGCATAAGCTACAGAGAGGTCTGTAAGCCCCATCACATTCCTGATGTTATTGGTGGAAACATGTCTTGTGGTTTTTTTAAAACAGCTTCCTGTAGATGTCCTTTCAATTCATACATTTGTAATGGATCATTTGCTTATTGAGCATGACAGGGTGGTGGGTGTTTGCTGATTCTTCCCCCGCCTTTGTGCTGAATCTGCTAGTTTTTCTATTATATCTAAAAGGATCTATTACCTTGGCATTGAAAGGCATGGTTCTTTTTGAACTGCCTACCAATCATCTCTATATTTCTGCTGATTAAATCTAGACTCCCACCATAATGATGGGCTGCAGTGGTGTCATGAACTGAGCCAGGAGAACTACACCAAAATAAGGGAATATATCAGTGTCACCATGCCAGAAACAACCATCATCTGCCAGTGCTATTTTATGTTGCGTAGAGGTATGTAAGATTTGAGCAGCCCACCATATTGTGGATCTGACCCTGTATTTATTGGACTCATTTAGTAGCTGTAGCAGATTTCAGAATATCTCTCAAGGATTCTATGGCATAGCATGATGCACCTTATCACATCTGCACAGAGGTGCATCACTGACCAGCCTGTACATTTGAACTGGACCAGAGACAGGCAGGGTGAATTTGCATTACTTGCCTTACTCAAGCTACTTAATTGGTTACATAACTCTTTGCCCCCACACCACCAAAGAAGACTCGAGACACAAAGATTGAGAAAATGTTATATTTATTAAAATATAACATTGAACTTGGAGAACCTGCAGACCAAATCAACCAAATTAAACTCTGATTGGGCAGGTGAGGTTCAACATACCTATGGCAAGGAAAAAAACCCTCCCAGATCCCTGGCCATGTCTCCATCTGAAGGCTGTGGCCCCCAACCAAGGCTAGAGATAAAATACCTCCCTCTTTTCTAGGCAAGCCTTGGGTGGGCACCCATCTCACTCATCCTGGCCCTGCTGTCCTAGCATTTACTCAAATGAGCAAGATAGGCCCCAGGTGTGCCCCAGGCATGAAGCACTGGGAGATCTCCAAAGGGTGCCCCTAATCCCATAACTTCCTGAGTATACCTCATGATAACCCCCCAACTATTACGAAGGGACCTTGAACTTCCTCATGAGCAGAGCTCACTAGAAATCCAAATTCCCCAAAAGAGAGCAGCAGGATCTTTTGCTGGAGTTACCCGCACGTCACCCCCAGAACATGTATAATTTTACCCTTAACCCAATGACACATACACTGAAAGTAAAATAAAGAGTGGTTTTATTAAGAGAAGGAACAAGGAAAAATATTGCAGTTTACAATTGCAGTTAACAATGAGTAGTTTTCTAACTATTATTCATTCATTCATTCAGCAACACTGGATAGACTAAAGCAAAGAGACTAGCCCTATAAACACTTTCACATTAAGCTCATCCACACAGAAAGAAAGAAAAAAAGAAAAGGAAAAAGGCCCAGATAGTTGCATATACCTTTCCTGGAGAGTCGCTGCAAGCCTAAAGCTGAGAGAGAGAGACTTTCGTATCTAGCCCAATGAGCAAAAGCTTCACCCTTTGTAACCAGCGCCAGATTTGAAAGTTCTCACCCAAATCCATAGCTCTGAAATTGTCCCAAAGATGCTAGCGTGCGTTGATAAGAAAAGCAGTTGTTGCAGCCCCCCAGAAGATGAACTCCCCTTCTCACTCCTCATGTTTTATACCTTTTCCTAACTGAACTGACCCCAAAGTAAACCCAAAGTAAATGTCTCCAGGAGGATGTGGACCCACTCATTTCCTGATAAGTTACCAGATAATAGGTGTGATCTCCTGCTGTAGATTCCTGATGATTCCTCAAGGTTAAGATTATCATAATCCTTGTGTAAAACAGTTTCTTTGTTTGACAGGAGTTTATCCTGTCTTCTCCAAAGCCTTAGAAATGCACAACACCTCCTAGTTTGAAAGGAGCTATTCTGTTTCCTCCTGATGGCCTAGATTATCATAAACATTTCCTTTGTTTGAAAGGAGCGCCTATTCTTACTGGGTGACAAATCCCAAATTTCCTTGAGTCAGGAAGTCTATACCTTCAGGCATTGCAAGATATGTACTCAGAGGTCACAGAGGGGCTGTCTCCCAGGAATCTTTGCTGTTGCAGGCCTTTTCAAACTCTGGTTCACTGAGATGAATCAAAGATTAAAAATTCCCAATATTTGATTCCTCATAACACAACCCCCTCACCTGCCCAAACACCATGCCACAAGAGATGATCAGCAGCTGCTTGATCACCTCTACCCGCAAGACCTGTATCAGCTAAACCCCTGTACAGGTCCTCCAAAACTACATCACAACCCAACATGGAAAGATGAACACCATCCTCCCTATAAAACTGTGGCATGTCATGCTAAATGCTGGCATGAGGAATGAATGCCCAACCCATTGCTAACACAAATTTATGAACCTTCCTATTCACCCATCTTCTGGCCCTGTCAATCCTGGCGGGATGTATAGCTCCCCACCAAACTTGCCTTTCTAATTTCACCTTTGTAAGAGGTCAGACCAGATGATAAACGGATCTGAGAAATTGTGCTTAAACCAAGCCAAGTCCTGGATGACTCTGTGCAGCAAAACAAGGCCAAAATCATTCTCACCCAGGTGTAATCAAAACATGAGGTGCCAGCTGGAAGAAAGTCGGGAGAAGCTCTCCCCATAACATACCCCACCTAGCTACCCAGCGAACAGTTGCCCAAGCTGAAAGGCGTAGCTGGGTCCCAATGGGTGATGAATTAGCCCTCCTCTGAGCCCAAAACAGGATTGAATGCCCACACAGCATCACATGGGCAGGAATTGGAAAATAGCATAAACTTGAAACAAAAATAAACACTTAAGAACAATGAACTGCAATTTACAACCTAACATAGGTCTTAAATGCGGCAGACCACCATCTGCTAATAACCTGTATCTGTTTTCAGGGGCAAGCCCACGAGGGCCACGGCAGAAGCTGCCCCAATCCGGAAAGAATGAAAACCATACACCACAGGATCTCACCCAATAGCCAACAAGGCTTTCCACAACACAGCCCAGAACTGAAACTGGGTGAGGGCAGACCTGTTGTGGTGAGCAAACAAATAGCCTTGGCCTACTGGTCTGGAAGATAAATAAGCCTGCATTGCAGCAACCAGGCACAAATTCAGCAGACGCAACGAGCCTAACAAGATGACCTTTCCCTTGCCTCTCTGGTCTGTCTTAGGCTGCTGCAAGGTGAGGTAAAGGGAGGAGTCAGACAACCAGCAATTACTCACCAAAGCCCTACCAGACACATTATACATTGAGCTAGCCAAAAATTCACTGGGGTGAAATGCTCATGGTTATCAGGAACCATGGGGGAGAAACATGTCCATCCCTCAAGCACTTTTTGTATCCTGAAGTCGCACGTGAACTCAGGGAGCCCACCCGTCTCAGACATGAATGCAAGAGCAGACAAATGACCTCCTGTAGTACTAACCACCCTGCCTTCAGCTTTGAGAGACACCATGAATTGTATAAGATGTCCCACCGGTATAGGCACTCCAAAGGCAAGCCCCAAGACATGCAAAAGTGCTGGAAAGTTGAGCAGCTGTACCGATAAACCCTTGCAGTACTGGGAGTGAGTGGAGATTCAGTTGCAGTCTGCACTTCTGCCTCCCAAGATTCCAGAGGTAGGCTGGCATCCACACAGGGTCGGGGATGCGCCTGGAGCCAATTCCCAGATACACTCCATCTGGACGCAAGACAGGGCATCAGCTGCACAGTTCTGTAGGGCAGGAACATGCTTGGCCACAAATAAGATTATAACATAGATATTGTAAAACAAATGCCCATACCAGATGCATCACCTGAACCGACCTGGAAGTCTACACATTCACCACACAAACAGTAGCTTAGTTCTCACACCAGAACCTAACGGTATGGTTCTGGAAAGTCAGTGGCCATAAATGTACTGCCATCACAATTGGAAAAAAAATCCAAAAATGTCAGTTCTGTGGTGATGCCAGCAGCCATCCATGCTGGAGGCCAGAGCTTGGTGCACCACTGGTCCTGAAAGGTAATCCCAAATCCCAACCCTCTTGCAGCATCTGACATCACCTGAAGCTCTGCCTTGAGGAGCAGTACATCCCTGCAGAAGGAGAGACCATTATATTCCCTGAGAAAGGTAAGCCACAAGTTCAGATCTATCCTCATGCCAGCTGACACTTGAATGAAATGGAACCTGGAGCACACACCCTTCATGGCATTGCAAAGACGTCTAAGAAACAACCTGCCAGGTGAGATCACTTTTGAGGTGAAGACCAGGTGACCAACCAGCTCCTGTAGCTGTAACAAGGTTAGCTTCTTGGCCACCATCGATGCCCAGAGGTGGGCACGCAGAAGCTGGAACTCTGGAACTCTGGGAGACTGTGTCAAGCTGTATGTCCAAATATATTGTGATAGGGCCCTCAGACTTTTCTGGGGCAAGAGGTACACCTAGCTCCTCTGCAAGATTTGAAAACATAGTCACCAAATGGAAACACTGTGCTGTGCCTGCTGCTCCAACAAAAAGAAAATAATCTAAATAGCAAGGGGTAAGGGAAGAACCAGACCTGACCCTGACTGCCCATTCGAAAAAAGTACTAAAGGCCTAGGAAGCTGAACACAAGATAGAGTAGCCCATTGCTCTGCCTACTGGCCCTTGAATTGAAAACCAAAGAGGTTAGCCTTCATGGAGTGTACTGGCAACAGGCAAATTGCAGATTTGATGTCGCACTTGACCAGGAGAGCACCAATGCCCCCCAAAGAACTACCCTGACCGCCTCATCAAAAGATGTATAGCACACAGATGCACATTCCTGTGAGATACCATCATCAACTGATCCCCCTCTAGGGAATGACAGGTTGTGGATGAGGTAGTATTCACCTGGCTACTTCTTCGGGACAATGCCCAAAGGAGAAACCCAGAGTTCTGAGAGAGGGGGCTAGCTTAAGGGCCAGAATTGCGGTTGGCTTCTATCTCTTTGCCAAGTTTTGCCAAAACAACAGTGCATAGTGCACACACAGAGGCCTGATTAGGGGAAGAAACTGGTGATCTAGGTCCTGAATAAGGAATCCAAAAGCCCTCGGAAAACCCATACCACAAGTAGTCATCAGCTTTCCAATCAGGGTAAACCTGAAAGACATGGGAAAGGGAGGCCAACCTAATAGGGCTACTGGCCTTGCGACAAACCTCCACCCCCAGATGACCCTCTCTTGGGGTTTTGCTGGTCAACAGCTCCCTGTTTAAATTGGTGAGACTTAGCACATGAATGGCTGGGTTGGGCCCCACCACAAATGCAGAGCTTGGAAAAGTTACTTTTTTGAACTACAACTCAGCTGATGGGAGTTGTAGTTCAAAAAAGTAACTTTTCCAAGCTCTGCACAAATGCCACAGGCTTGTTTAAACTGACAAGGTTTACCTGTGCATTGGCCAGAACAGTTGTAGGCCCAACAGACCTGCTGGGATTGAACCCACTGAGGCCCCTGACTTGCCAGAAGCCAATCCCTGTGGCCAAACTAAAAGATACCCACTATCAGCGCTGTCACCTGCCACCAGCCTGGCCGGGGTCATGCAGTGCAGCCACATATCCTGCTGTTCAGTGTCCCAATGCATAGTTGGGTCGAGCACTGCTCTCTGAAGAAAGTTCTCATCGTACCACAACTATGCCACACCCAAGAACATAGGAAGGCCCTATGAATAATGTCCTGGTGCTTTATAATCGACAAAGCCCTGGACAGGTGAGCTTGGGTCATTATACCCATGTATATCGTATCGGCATTGAACCAGTTAGGTCAAATGTGGTCAACCTTTTTCTTAGCCGCCTCCTTATCTTTCTCCTCTTCCCCAACCTTGGACTTTTCCTCTGTCTCTCGGAAGAGCAGTGTGAAAATGTCCAAGTACTCCCCATGCCATATATTTTCCTTAGTGGCCTGTGTAAGGTTGTCATTCAAAGGGAGACAAGTCCCCTTAAGGATACACGTCAGAACACAAAGGAAGGGCCTGTGTGGTTTCTGCCAATGTTGTAACCAATGGCTGCCATGGGGCTACCGCTATAGATGGCCAAGGGAGCAGAGGCTGTGAAGGTACTAATACCCTGCCCATGTATACCAATTGTTGGGAGGGAGAATCTGCTGCCTGCATTGGCAGTGTCGCTGCTGGTGAAGCGACGACTGATGTAGGTGTAATGTGTGCGATGGTGGACACACCTGGAATCACTGACGAGGCAGTGAGCACAGGAAATGCTGATGGGTCCACAACAGGCACAGAAAGGTGTGCCACCAAGCCCCCAGGGGGTGAAGGTACTGTAGGACCAGGTAGTGTATCCCCTGGAGCCTCCACTAGAGGTAACACCGGGGCTGATGAAGATGCAACTGGAGGTGCCTGAACTGCTAAAGATGTGCGTGTTGCTCTCTCTTCTAGCTAAGCAACCTTGGCAACCAAATCACAGATAATGTTAGTCTTGGAAGTTATCCTAGCTGATTTTTAAGCTGGGAGGGTCTATGACTCTGCCCCACTTCAGGATCAGGCGGTGTCCAACGATCCTTTTCTAATGCCTCAATCCATGAAACCAGAGTACAGCGTGCCCAAATCCTCATCTTAGTCTGAAGATGGAGTGGGAGTGGATGGGTATCTGGCGGGTTGGCATGATAAAAGCAGAGAAACCCAAACAATATAAACTGGGGCAGGGTTAAATTAATATAGAGTTTGCTGACCTAACTCCCTTTAGGCCTGAATCCCATTTAAAAACCACCCTGAACCCAGCACCAATGGAAAGGAATGAAAGGGGGGGGGAGGAACCAAGTGGGCAAGAATTATGAAGTTTCACCCAGGCCTGACCAGGCCACTTGCCCAGGCTTGACTAGACTGCAAGCCGCTCACAGAGACCCTACTAAGCCTCTCCCACAGTCCCAACTAGGCCACCGGCTGCTCTCGTAGGCCTGACTAGGCTCCAGGCCACTCACCCCTGTCCCACTAGGCTGCCCACCAGAGGCCTGAAGCCCACGAGTGCACAGCGGGCTGAAAATGGCCCCCATGCAGCCTAAGCAGGCTGAAGCAGCAGCTGCCATCCTGCAGTGCCTCACTTCTGTCTCTGCAGTCCACGCCTAGCCGCAGCGAGGAAAAAAATATGGGGGAAACAACCCTGAAATACCCACTCCAGAGGGAATAAAGCCACCATTGCTGCTGTGAAGAAGGAGAGGTCATGGAAAAGGCAAGGGAAATGCCCCACTCACTCTGGAGAGAACAGGCCCTGACAGCTGCATTGGCCTGCCCCAACCACACAGCAGCAACCTCCGCAGCAAAAGCAGAAAAGGAAGAGTTGGAGTCAGGGACAGCTTAACAGCCAATCTCTCTGCCCTAGTCCCATTGGCCTAAAATCCCCCATGTGACCTCCCTCCTCCCTTGGATCAAACCGTCAGAGCCTTCCTTGTGCCAGGAGGGGGGGTGGAGGCAAAGGTGCCCCCACATATAATGGGGACAGCATTATGTTTTTCTTGTAGAGCAAACTCTTACAGTGAGAATGTTACTTCTGTACATGGCATTAGTTGCATGAACATCACATTACCTCCAGTGACTAAGAAGTACTAAATATAATGTGTAGTAGTAACAGCAGCTGCAATAGCAAACAGCTAAAATTGAAAGTACTGGATCATAAGCATGGGATTTTCCAGTTCTCATAGATTTGTAATCTAACAGTGCACAACAAGACTGCAAAAAACAGAAATAGTTTGTTGGATTTAACTAGGGTGGCTTCCTGTGATATGCATGTATTATTGCATATGACTATTTAAATCCACTATAAAATATTCTGGAGAATTAATTATGACAAAAAATGTTCTTTTACAAATCAACATTTGTCTGTCACACATCAGTACTCTTAATTGACATGGCTGTGAGAATAGCAAACCAAAAAATGGAAGCTGTCAATAATGGCTGTTGACAACCTATGGCTGCTTGAGCTAACTGGGATCGTTCAATTGAAGTATAACATATCTCTAGTCTGTCTTCTACAGGAACTGTCAAGGAAGCCTTAAGAAGAGATTTTTCTCCTTATTTGGGAAATTGGCTCATCATAGTAGGTTTAAGAATGCTTCTTCCCAACAGAGTGAGAGTGAAGAGAGTTTCATGTAAATTATTTTCTCCTCACTATTATTCCTAATATTCAGCAAAGATTCTTAATATTCCACATCAGCCCCTTAGCTCAATACAGCAGCCATTTTCATTTTAAAAAAATTTAATCTAGTGTAGATCTGGATTTAATCCCGCACAACAAAACCAGCACGGGCAATGTAATGCCATACAGCTTCAGGTAAATACCAGTTTATGCAGAGAAGCACGCATGCACGCACACGCACACACACACAACTTTCATTCAGTTTGTTCTGGCAGCCAGTTTCATACAAGACAGCATCTGGTCAAAGGCACTCAATGCTGCCTACATAAAGGAGGAAAACAAAACAAACGTTTCTTTCATTCCTTTTTATACTATTTGCAAAGGAGCAGGTCAGTTTCGCATGGGTAGGCAACATAAAGCTTGTGGATCATTCTGGCCCACTAATGTGTCATCCCAGAAAAGCTGCCCTGAGGCTTTGACCTGCTTAGTTTCTCATTTACTCTGGTTTCATGTGCAAAGTTATTAGTCAGTTAACCTAACTTGAGCAAAGACTCAAGTTTGCTACATCAAAGAACAAAAAATTTCTCAGCTCTCTTGCAAGGCTGTGCAAATTTTATACCTATATATTCATATTAATAAAGATCATTTAATAAATTAATTAATAAAAGCCTAAGGGAGGAAGCAGAGGGGATCTGCATGTGCAAACTCCTGGATTCTGTGTTGGGCTGAGTTCAGAGTCTACACATGTCTACAAACAGACCCAGTTTCAGGCTGAAGATTCCAACTAGGGTGTCATCTTCCAGCTACTAACCACTGCTTTCTATTTGAGGAAGGATCAGAGGGGGCATATTTTACCTGACTGTGTTAGACCGTGAATGGGCTCCCACCTTCACCAGCCTGGGCTCTGTCTAGAGTTTCTGTGCACTACCACTGCCATGTACCACCACCTCACTAAGGAGGACCTGAAGCATTTCCTGGGTAGGTGGCAGTGGCTGCTGCTTTTCGAAGGAAGTCCAGCCAGAACTCAGTTCTGATCTGTGACAGAGGCCTGTCCATGTTAGATTACTCAAAATGCAAGCTCCGACATCAGTGTTGGGTCAAGCATTGCATGTTGGGTAATCTAAGACAGTAGCAGCTGCCGTGGATTGGAGCCAAGTGCTGGTTTGTCTCCCATGCAATAGTGCTGCTGCCACTTCCCACCAGGGGAACATATCCTGTAGGTTTAAGGTGAGGTAGGTGAGTGAGTGGTGGCAGTAGCAGCAACAATGACACACTCCATTCATGTGCAAGTAGAAGTTCCAAGGGGAAGTTGGTCCTTGCTTTTCTCCCAAATCTTGAAACCAACAGCTGAATAGTTTAAGAGACCAACCAAGCAACAAAACCCCCATTAGCTACTTTTTCTCAGCCAGTACATCCAGCATATCACTGATTACTTTAAATGTTATTGACAACTGTGATTTCTCTTATTGGCTAGAAAAAAATGAGAGACAGCAACAGTTTCTCACTGGACAGAATACTACCTGCACCTTTTACCTTCTATTTCTAGATCTTCAAGAGCTACAGACTTTAAAAAACAAAAGAGGAGGGGGTGAAAACTGGGAATCTGGGCCAGTTAATTTGCACCAAGTGCCATGCCCCAAATCTAGCCAAGCAGGCTATATGGCAATTCTGCCCATTCCACCCTCACTCTTGAACACAAGAAAGTGAAGTAATGATAGTTGCTGCTAATTTAAAGTTGGGAAAGATGGTTCTTTTTGTCAGCGGCTGACAAAAGAATGGTTCAGTACAGTTCACATCCTTAGTTTTCCTTTCTTTGCTGGCCTCTTTAGTTGTTGTTGAATGTAAAGGATCAATCAATTATATTTACATTTGTCATGCACGATGCTTGCTTTGCTGCATCACAGCTTTAGATCTAGCTATCATGTCAGGACCTCCTAGAATGGCTCATATTTTCTAATAAAGTCCTTCCTTCTCATCCTCACCAACTAATTTCCCCCAGTTAATATATCATACAACCTATGCCTTACCTGAAGGGAAAATACTGTGGGGCACATCAGAAACAAATGTAATACTTTGCAACACCCCTGTAACGTAGGCTGATATTATCTCTATAATGTAGATGTGGGGCTGGCGACTGTCTTATGGCATTTTTGCCTTGAGTTCATTGTCGAGTATTTGGATGAATATGCCAGCTATTTTGAGCTGAAAGAATTAACATTTTCAGTTGATCCTAAATCTTGATCCACTGGGGTCCACTACATGACCTACCAAAATCCATCCACTTGGCTCTACCAACTCACCTGGCTCCAACTCCTGAACAGGCTAAATGTTATTTATTTAGAAAGATTTAAATACCACTTAATGAAAGAGCTCTCTAAGCTGTGTACATAATAATATTGTAGATAAACTAAAATCCACAAAACTATTAACCCCCTCCGGATGCACACCTTAACATGGTGAGGGGGTTTGAGAGTGTTGCAGAAGCTGAGAGCAATGCCGTCAGGAGTCTAGACCAAGAGGCGAGACTCCTAGCAGGGGCAGCCAAGGCAGAATGGTCAAAGCTGAAACACCAGACTAAGATGCATCCAAACTCAGAGGAAGGCAATGGTAAACTATGTCTGAATACCTCTTAGCATGAAAACCCTATGAATAGAGTATCCAAAATGCAACACAAGATAGTGCTGGAAGATGAGACCCCCAGGTCACAGGGCAATCACCGAGCTACTGGGGAAGAACAACAGACAGGTAGTGCTGTGACTAATGATGCAGCTGGGTCAAAGCCGAAAGGAAGCCCAGGGGCTGATGTGCACAGATGGAACAGGAGAGTTGTACAACATACATAATAGGAACATGGAATGTGTGAAGCATGAACCAGGGAATGTTAGAAATTGTCAAGAAAGAAATGGAATGTATCAACATTACAATACTTGGCATGAGTGAATTAAAATGGACGGGAATGGGACATTTTCAATCAGACAACTGCAAAATATTTTATTCAGGAAATGAGAAATTTAGAACAAACAGGGTTGCTTTAATAATGAGAAGTAATGTAGCAAAAGCAATTAGGAGCTAGGTCTGAGCAAGGTCTGAGCGAGTGATATCAATGAGATTTAACAAGAAACCTATTAACATAACAATCATCCAAGTCTATGCTCCAACGGCAAACGCAGAAGGAGAGAAATCGGAGAGATTTTACATAGAAGTACTGTACAGGAAGAAACTGATCACACACCAAAAACAAGATGTGCTGATAATCATGGGGGACTGGAATGCAAAAGTAGGGAACAGAGAAGAATTAGGAATTGTGGGGAAATGGGACTTAGGAGATAGAAATGAAGCAGGAGAAAGACTTATTGAATTCTGTGAAGCCAATAATTTATTTCTTGCAAACACATTTTTTGAGCAACCGAAAAGACGACTGTACATGTGGACATCACCAAATGGTCAATATAGGAATCAAATTGATTATATAAAAGAGCAGGAGCAGACTGCGGTACAAATCATGAACTGGTAATATCAAAAATCAGAGTAAAGCTAAAGAAGAACAACAAAGCAATCATAATGCCAAAATACAATTTAAATAACATCCCAGGAGAATATAAAGATCAAATAAGGAACAGATTTGAGGCTTTAAACTTAGTGGACAGAGAACCAGAAGAACTAGGGAGTGAAGTCAGAGACATTATCGGGGAAGAATCCAAAAAGACAATACCTCTAGTTACAAACAGAGAAAGTCTACAATGGATGACTGACGAAAAGCTTAAAAAGGTTAAAGAGAGAAGGAAAGCAAAAGCAAAAGAAAGAAAGAAACATGGTGAGAACCCTAAATTCAACAATACAGCGACTAGTACGTAGGGACAAAGAGAACTATTACAATAGTTACTGTATAGAAATAGTAGAAAAAGCAAAAAAGGTAGAACAAGAGCCCCCTATTCAAAAAGATTAGAGAAATTAAAGTGAAATTTAAACCAAGAGTAGAGATGTTGAATAATCAACAGGGGAATATACTGACTGACTGAGATGAAATAAAAGGAAGATGGAAGCAATATACTGAAGTACTCTATAAAAGAGATACAAGGATGACAAATTCATTCATGGAGGAACCATATAATTAAGAACTAAAAATTTTAGAATGTGAGGTGAAAGCTGCTCTTTAAATACTTGGAAGAAACAAATCACCAAGAACAGATGGCATACCAATGGAGTTGCTACAAGCTACTGAGACTGAATCTGTCCAAATTTTGACAAAAAAATGGTCAAGAAATATGGAAAACTAAACAATGGCCCGCCCACAGACTGGAAGCGTTCAATATACATCCCAATTCCAAAGAATAGGTATCCCAGAGAATGCAGTAATTATAGAACTATTGCCTTAATATCCCATGCAAGTAAAGTAAAGCTCAAGATTCTACAACAAAGGTTCTTACCATATATGGAGTGAGAAATGCCAGACATCCAAGCTGGATTTAGAAAAGGAAGAGGTACCACAGATCATATCATAAACATATGTTGAATAATGAAACGGACCAAGGAATTGCAGAAGAAATCACCGTGTGCTTTATAGATTACAGTAAAGCCTTTGATTGAGTAGATTATGAAAACCTATGGAATGCTTTAAAAGAAATGAGGGTGCCACAGCATCTGATTGTCCTGATGCACAACCTATACACTGGACAAGAGGCTACTGTAAAGACAGAATATGGAGAAACCGATTGGTTCCCCATCGGAAAGGGTGTGAGATGGGTGTATTTTATCACCCTATTTGTTTAATCTATACGGAGAACATATCATACAGGAAGCAGGATTGGACCAAGATAAAGGAGGTGTGAAAATTGGAAGGAGAAATATCAATAATTTAAGATATGCAGATGATACCATACTACTAGCAGAAACCAGTAATGATTTGAAAAGAAGGCTGATGAAAGTTAAAGAGGAAAGCACAAAAGCAAGACTACACCTAAACTGTCCTGCCCAGAGTCCGGGAGACGAGACGGAGGAGAGACTGGAATAAATTCTTGTTTTATTAGAGTAATGGTTACATCGAAAGCAGTGCACTTCATAGACCTTTCAGGACTGACAAAAGGAAGTACTTCTTTACTCAGCGCATAGTTAAACTATGAAATTTGCTCCCACAAGATGCAGTAATGGCCACCAGCTTGGATGGCTTTAAAAGAAGATTAGACAAATTCATGGAGGACAGGGCTATCAATGGCTACTAGCCATGATGGCTGTGCTCTGCCACCCTAGTCAGAGGCAGCATGTTTCTGAAAACCAGTTGCCGGAAGCCTCAGGAAGGGAGAGTGTTCTTGCACTCGGGTCCTGCTTGCGGGCTTCCCCCAGGCACCTGGTTGGCCACTGTGAAAACAGGATGCTGGACTAGATGGGCCACTGGCCTGATCCAGCAGGCTCTTCTTATGTTCTTAACTCTCTATGCTGACTCACTACTGACCCTAACTAGACTACCTAAGCATGCTCTGCAGCGTGTAGAGTAAGTTGACTCAGCACCCCAATCGGGGGGGCGCCACCTTAAATAGGAAAGGTCTTTGCCCATAATCTCTGATTCCTTCAAAGTTCCACCTTCTGACAGACCCGCTTCTCGCGGTGTTTCATGGAGGGCGGGGGGGGCGAGCCTCCATCTGCTCATCTGACAGTGCAGGCTTGCTAGGTGCCGGCTTGACTTTAGGGGGTGGGGAAGCGTTTGAAATGCCAGGTGGGAAGTCCTGGGGGGGTAGAGTTGGCGCATGTGCAAGGTTGTCCCCCAATGGCTCTGTTGGGGTGTTTGTAGGTGGAGAGCTCTGTGTTGACGGGAGGACTGCCAGTGGGAACTGGCAGGCTGTCGACTTCGCCCTCTCCCTCAATGCCCTTGAAAACCTCATCCACCTCTGGCTCCTCTCCCTGATCTATCTGGGGAAGCTGGGGTTCAACATAAACGTCAAGAAGACGAAAGTAATGACAACAGAAGAATTATGTATCTTTAAAGTTGACAACGAGAACTGGGTAGGGCCGCTGTGAGATAACTAGAAAAAGTCCTCAAATGCAAAGATGTATCACTGAACACCAATGTCAGGATCATTCAGACCATGGTATTCCCGATCTCTATGTATGGATGTGAAAGTTGGACAGTGAAAAAAGCAAATAAGAGAAAAATCAACTCATTTGAAATGTGGTGTTGGAGGAGAGCGTTGCGCATACCATGGACCGCAAAAAAAGACAAATAATTGGGTGTTAGAACAAATTAACTGATTCACTAGAAAAGACAATAATGCTGGGTAAAATAGAAGGGAGTAGAAAAAGAGGAAGACCAAACAAGAGATGGATTGATTCCATAAAGGAAGCCACAGACCTGAACAGGGTGGTTTATAACAGATAGTGACTTAAAGCATAGCAGGGCTGTCTCTCTGCAGGACTTGGGGAACTGGAGAGGCAAGTTCACTTTTAAGGTCATTTCTATTTTAACAGTCAAAAGCCACTAAAAGTGTCATTGTTGTTGTTGTTGCTGCTACTGCTGTTGCATAATTTGTCAAAACTTTCAAACTTGAAATTTAGCTGTATCATTTTTAACACAGAATGGCACTGGTCTTCCTTCTGAATTTTTTTTTAATAAAAGAGAGAGCCTTTCCTACACATATCTGAGTGCAATATTGAAATATCACTATTCATGTGGGGATCTAGGGATGGAAGGATCTTTCAATTTCAGTTCTTCCATTTGCTCATTCTTTGAATCTTAAATTTATTTCTCCACATTTCTGCAGCAATTTGCATTTTTAAAAAAAATACTCATGGAAATTCTTCAGCATTTTAGTGCGATTTTGTCCTAACAAACACATTTTTGCATGGAGCTTTGACTAATGTACACATTTTATAAGCAATTTCTCCTAATATAATGCATTTTTGTATATTATTTTCATTAATATATTTATTTTTATGCAATTTTATAAACATTGTTTGGTTGGAGAACTGCATCACAATGTGAATTTGTGTGAATTTTGAAAGATAGCTGTATTGAGGTTCTAACATTGTTTGGAAAGTGTTACAGTAGGGCCCAGCTATACGGCGGGTTAGGGACCAGGCCCCCGCCGTAAAGCAGAAATCGCCATAAAGCGGAACCCATTGACTATAATGGGTCGTGTCATGCAAAAATGCCGCAAAAGTGCAAAATCAGCTTTAAAACAGGGAATTTCCCCTAATTGAAAGCTGCTGCATCAGCGGAACGCCAGAAAACGGAATGCGGTAAAGTGGGGCCCTACTGTACTTTGATAGATCCAACTTTAAATGCAACCTTAATTGAATTTCTCCCCCGTCCTTAAGTGGATCTCCAAAAACAGCAGGGTAACCAATGTGGTGCCCTTCAGAAGTTTTGGATTACAGCTCCCATCAACACTAGCCATTGGCCAAGCTGGCTGGGACAAATGGGAGTTGTAGTCCACAATATCTGCAGGGCATCAGATTAGCTAACCCTGTACTAATTGTATCACAAACTAGGCTTCTTTAATGAATGTTCATATGGTCTCTCCCTGAGTTAACAACTCATTTTCGTTCCTACTCCCTCATTGGAATTTCAATTAAGCCACACCTTTTCAGACTACTAAACTGCTTTAAATCGATAGCACAGTGAGGCTTCATTTATTCCCAAATACTGTTTCAACCTTTATTTGGCTTGGTGTGTCGTTACATAGGGTTGTGCAGCGTCTCCCATTGAAGATGTACAACTATTGATTTTTGTTTGTTTATCTTTCTAAGGATTCTCTACCAGTGTTAGAGAACTGCGAGTATGTAAAAAAAAAAATCTTTCATTTTTATTTTTGATGTGATGTGATTCTTTGGACAGGTTACTTCAATTCTTTAATACAATTGAGGACAGAATGCATTAATCATACCCAGCAACCCATAAATTTGTGTTCTATAGCTATGTGGTTTCAGGGCAGTAAGTAGCAGCCATTATCTTTAATGTCCAAACAGATTTATCCAACTGGCTAGTGAAAAGTTGCAGTCATTAAGCTTGTTTTCTTTAGAATCTATAGCTAATCCTGTTAGCTGTTATGTCTCTATAGGGGACTGTAGCAACATAAATACTCAATATGCTAGACCAATATCCAGCATCTATCTTGACCTGGTTTTGGATCATGTAGATGGTATTCCTTATTAACAGTATTTTGAAACTGAACTGTCATATTTGCTCTGGCAAGGAAACACCATGGAAATGGACAATTTTTGAAAAATAAAGGCATGTCAAAAATACTAATTATCCCAGAACAAACTAACAAGGAAAAATTTATTTGCTTAAATCCTCTTGAATTCAGAGGGATCTAAATGCCAATTGTGTGCTGAAGTTCTATTGTTTTTTTCAAAGGGATTCATTTGCACCTAACATTATTTGGATTGCTTCCATAGCGTTTAAAATCTGGATTAACATAAAAATGTGTATCCCCTGCAGTCTGAAATTCATTGTGTCTGCACAGCCCTGTAGCCAGGTGGGACGAATGGGAGAGCTGCCCCGATTAGAGTTGTGCTTCACTCCCCCAGGATTTTTTTTTAAATTGTCTTTTTAATTTGTGATGTGACACTGACAACCTCCATTTAAAGAATGACAGCTCATTTTAAGAACAGCAATTTAAGAATAGGACCCTCTGGAAATTCAGTGAATAAGGCAAGGTGAGTACAAAACAAAAGCCTCATGTGGAAGAGTCCCCCAAAGTCTTCTCAGTCAAGACTTTCCCTGACTGATGATGGATTTTTCATGATTATGATCACCCTATAATTGCTTAAGTGATCCTGGGGAAACAAAGCCTATATGGTAATATGATCCTTGAAGGGTTAAATATCAGAACTTTGCATTGTGAGCTAGAATTAGACTCCATTCCTTGGACTTTCCTTCACTCTGCTTTTCTGTTTCACTTTCAGTGCTGTTCTCTACCCAGCCAGCAATAAAGAAGCATGTTTGTTTGCTTGCAGTAAGAAGTAAGAGTTTGTTTATTTGGCAGTTGTTGTGATGAGCAGAGCAGGACTGGGTGCTTATTGCTAACAGGTGAAATGAAGAGATAACTTAAAGTGGTAACAGGGACCAGATGGTCCGAACATATAAAACCAATTCTGGCCTGCTTGCGTTGGCTGCCTGTATGTTTCGGAGCTCAATTCAAGGTGCTGGTTTTAACCTATAAAGCCTTACACAGCTTGGGACCACAATACCTGATGGAACACCTCTCCCTATATGAACCCACCCGTACACTACGCTCAACATCTAAGGCCCTCCTCCAAGTGCCTACTTCGAGGGAAGCTTGGAGGATGGCAATAAGCGAGATGGCCTTCTATGGAATGATCTCCCTGATGAGGTGCGCCTGACGCCATCACTGTTATCTTTTTGGCACCAGGTCAAGACTTTCCTCTTCTCCCAGGCATTTTAGCATGTGTTTTTAAATTGTTTTAATTTTTTTTAATTGTGTTTTAAATTGTTTTTAAAAGATGTGTTTTAAATTTGTATATTTGTTTTTAATGTTTTTAGTTACTGTAAACCGCTCGGAGAGCTTCGGCTATGGGGTGGTATACAAGTGCAATAAATAAATAAATAAGTGATCTGAAAAAATATCTACCCTAAGTTATTTTTTACTCTTTTAAAGCATTCAGTGTACTCACAATCATAGTGGCTATTTTTTCTCCTTATTCTTGAATACTTGATGGAAAGGGTGAAAGCAGCCCTAGAGGAATACAAACACTGCTGTGCACACTACAGTTAGTTGGCTGGCTGGCCACCAAGGCTGTAATTCAAGCCTAATTTCTGATTTTTAGAAATTTCTATGTGCAACTCAGCATGTGGCCTTTCCAGGGTTTCTGGGCAGAAAAAAAAATCAACCCAGCAACCTGTTAAAAAATCCAATTGCTTTTCACAATTGGTTTCCTTTTTTTTCAATTAATTTTTATTCAAATTTTCAAAACCAAAACAATACAAAAAGAAAAAACACAAATTAATAACTAATACAATAAAAAAAAGAAAAAAAAGAAAACTATTGACTTCCGATTTGTCGTAGTTCAGCTGTAAATCTATAATATATAACAAGCCTGTCTCTTAATAGATTATAAAATCACCTTCCTCCAGCGGTTATCTTAGTTGGTATCAAATCTCATTAACATCATATCATTTTATTCTTCCACAAAAAGTCAAAGAGAGGTTTCCAATCCTTAAGATATATGTCCATCAATTTTTTTCTAGATAGACATGTCAATCCAACTCATCAAGTCTACTAAGTCCAGTAATTTCAAATCGCTCTTCTTCCATTATCCGTATTGGTTCCATCTTCCATCGTCCATCTTTACGCACCCAATAATCTTGCTGTCATAGTCATATAATAAGAATCTGATAGGAATTTCCTTTATCACAGATATTTCCTTGCCATCAATTCCAAATGTATCACTGAAGTATTGTTGCAAAGCTGCATCTCTGTTCCTCTTTTTTACAGAATACACTAGCACATCTCTTGAAGGTTTTTCCATTGACACAAAACAGGGATTAATTCTGTAAACTTTCTCCATTTCAAGTTCCATCAAATCCTTCCAGTCTAAGGATTTTTTCAAACCGATAATATCTTTATCTCCAATCTCTTCATCAATTCCTTCAGGGACAGCGCTGAGTTCCAAACCGTAATATTTGTCTCCAGGATCCATCACAACCAGGAAATCCAAATCTTTTTCCAAGTCCATATTTAATCCAATCTCCATAGTTTGAACCTTGCCTTTAATTTTTCTTTCATCCTTTTTTGGTTTTCCAGATCTATCTTTATTCTCCTTTCTCATAGAATCCTGAATTTCTTTCAGCTCCTGTCTCATTTCGTAAAAATCAATTTTCAACGCTTGTCTGTTATTTCTCAGTTCTTGTTTTATTAGCTTAATCCCATTCATTATTTTCTGAAACATATCTAAAGATAAAGTCCCTTCTTGTACATCCATGGTCTCACCCATCTTCTTAATTGTCATTCTTAAAACCAAAGGAACAAAACTCCTTCCATTTTCAATGTCCCAAGCAAAGAACAGTTTATTTCTTTATCCAGTTACAAAGGAGTTAATCTTTCAAACCAACTGACGTCACACTCTAGACAGCACAGACTTCCTTATCTCTTATATGTCCAGAAGTGCAAAAACAGCTTTAGTTCACAGCATCCAAATAACTAGTATCAGAAAGAATGAGCAGATTCGTCAAAAAAAAGAAAAAGAAAAAAGTAGACCGGAAAAAATAGTCCCAGACATATATTACCCAAAAGTCTTATAAATCAAAAAATCTTCCAATTAGAAACCCCTCATCCATTTGTAATCTTTATAATGCTGATTTCCATGCAGCTTTTTGCAATAAAAAAAAAGATAGGCTATTTTTATTTTCTTCCCCTTAGTTCCGTGAATAAAAAAGAAGGTTATGACTCACCCAGAATTTCTTAATTGCTGGTTCTTTGACAAATCTCTTTAGCTGTATAGATAACAAAATAATAAGCGTAGACAGGAGAATGCTTGCCTGTTAATCCGTTTTTCTTTGAAGAAAAAACAAACAGCTCACTTTAATCAGCTGAGCTAGCTAGAAATCCTAGCTCCGTCCGAGCTGCTGGAAGACCTTCTTTCACAGACAATTCTAATGAATTCCAGTCTCCAACAAACACAACAAAGCTGTGTGGGAAATCTCTACGTTTCTTCCTTATCCGGAAGAAATTATCCCCAGTCAAAAAGCCCTTCTGACTGGTTTTAAAACTGAAAAAGTTTCATCCAAGATGGGAAACCGTCTCAGAGGCAGCACAGGCGGAGCAATCCTCCTGGGAAGTCCCTTTTCACAATTAGTTTCCAATCACTTAGTTTATATAGTAACCAGTTTTCCCTTGACTGTCCATGGGAAAGTTTTCCCTTGATTGTCCAACAGGAAGGAAAATCTAAAGGTCAGGAACAATAGAAGGAGGGACTCTCAATGAGGAGTAATACCTTTTGGCATCTCCTTGTTCACAGTATCCTTAACATTCTTTTTTCTTATGAAACAAAAAATATATATGTCATTTAATTGCTGGTGTACATACTAAATTTTCTGTTAACTTGATCTTTGCACAGCCCATTATGTAAGTTAACACACTCTCTGCATGGAGGAGGAGTGAAGGGGAAAGTCACTGCCTTGCGCTTTCTCTGGCCTGCCCCTCACATCCTCTCCACCCGTAAGTGTGTGGGTGTGGGTGGGGGGAATTGGCTGGCACTATTCACCTCCCCCCCAAAATGCCCCACTTAGAAATGTGACTGCCCTGCCTAACATGGAAGTCTGGCTACAGGGCTGGTCTGCAAACACAATCACATTCTTAATTTCTGGGCAAAGGAAGGATTTTTATATTAAAATTTAGTCAGAATCAACCCAAATATATGAATATGTTGTAACAAAGCCTCTAATTTGGGACCAGAGTTTGGAGCCCATAAATCTACAGTACAAGGGATTTGTTACAACAGCCTTCCTAAAACTCACCCTAACCTGGTGAACTCCAGATATTTTGAACTACAGCTCCCATCATCCTTGACCCACTGGGGTTAATGGAAGTTGTAGTTCAAAATATATGGAAGGTACCATTAGGGAAGGCTGTTTTGAATCATGGCAACCTCTGTGCCATCAGTTCAGAAGTGCATGAATAATGATTCAGTGTTTTCAACTGGAGTCTCAAACCCAAGTGGTGGATGACTGATGGCAGACCTAATATAAAACTGGGAGCAAGTCCCTCATCCTTGAAGGGAGCCTCACAATGTGAAAGCCATTTATACCAGTTAATTCAGTAGTGGCTCATCCATCATTCTTGACCCTTTCAGTTTGGGGGATTGGAGAGGGGAGAGAATTCTTGGTGACATCATAGGTGCCAACCAATCAGCATCATAGACACCAGCATCTGCTGCAAAACTTTCAGAACATCTTTTTTTCCTCTCAAGCTCAATGCTGGAGAGGAAAGAGATGTTTGGAATGAATGCATTGGTGATTGCATACATATTGGGCAATCTACTCTAAAGGTGTCACAACTTTGTTTAGCCTACCTTAGCTACTTTAAACCAGGCAGAATCTTAAATCCAAGAGTAGTGGCTTGAATTATGGCTCATTCACACAGGAGCTAAACTCCGTTTTAAAGATGAAGCTTTTTCCATCGTGAGGGGAGTTTAAAGATCACACTTCCTACCTTCCATTTGCTGTTTTCCATTCATATTGAAGGAAAAGAATCAATCACACAGCTTCCTAATGACAACGCCCTCTTAAAGTCAACCTATCACTTCCTCTGGTTACCTTGGCAACTGAGTATGCTCAATTTGTTCCAGAGTAAGTTCCATTAAAAAAAGAAAAAATCCTCAAGTTTGATTATTTGTCTTTTCAGAGTCCAGCAGAAATACAAATATTTGTTTGAACAATGTTATGCTTTTTTTTTAGGGGGGAAAGAAAAAAAAGCACTGTTTGCAGCAGGCTCGCAGAACGGAAGCCAGCAGGAGATGACATAACAAAGGGAGGAGGAGGGAGTGGGCATGGACTCATAAAAGCATTGAAGCTAAGCGTCTACAAGCCCCTAGAGATACGAAGCACAGACGTTTTTTTCCTCCCCTTTTCGGATTAAAATTGGATTGATTTGCTGCGGATTAAAAGCTAAAAGTAGCAGGACACCTTCCCTTTGCCTCCTATGTCATGTGATCGCTGCACATTAAACAGGAATGGAAGTAGAACCCATCTCACATTAAATCGCCATGTGAACCGGCCCTGTATGAGGCAGTGACATTTGTAGCTTCCTTGGTTGCCTTGTAGTGGCAGAGAGTGTCTGTCTACAGGTCTTCCTTCCACCAGCCACTGCTATTAGTTTCTGTACCAAGTGAAACTTTGGGGGTGCACAGATTCTTCCCAAACAAGCTGTCTTTCCCATTTTATTGTAACTTCAAAAATGCATTACTTAATGATGTAATAATCTTATGTAAACCGCTTTGTGAGGTCTGCCTGAAAAGCGGTATATAAATGCCTTAAATAAATAAATAAATGCATATATATACTGTAGGATTGGATGGGTAGTCAAGAAACAGTTGCTACTCAGCATGATTAACTGTTCATTGCAAAGGATGAGTAAATATAAGTTGTCTTTTTAGGATAGATGAGAATAAGCTATGTTCTCATTGTTACAGCAGAGAGAGATTTAGAAACCCAAGCTTGTTTCCTTTCAAAGGAAAAGTTCATCAAACTCAAGGAAAGTGGTGTGAGTTTATAATTAAAGTCAATGAAGAATTTAGAAGGTGGCAGGGAAATTAGACAGCAGGGACTGAATACAAATCCTAGACATAGTGCTTTGGCAGTGGTCCTGCAGAAACGAGAAGATTAAGGCATCGATTCTACAAAGACTGCAAGCATGCATTTAGCTCCAAATATGTAAGTCTATCTCTATTTAGCAAAGCACTTAGGCCTGTGTTTAACTTCAGTAAAGGATATTCAGGTGTTTAATACTAATTGTGTGCTTAAGTATGCTGCTTATTGAGGATATGTGATGCTAACAACTGGTGGAATCAATCTTATTGTCCAGGACTTAGAAAGACTTTGGACATTACAAATAAGAATGGTCAGCCATCTGTGCAGTCCCTTTCAGTCAGCTGGTACCACTTGTTTGCAATATATATATGTTATAAGGATCATTAGGGTCACTCAAGAATTTTGTTCGATCTGTATTTTTAAATGAATGGATCAGATTAGTACTTCCCAAAGTAATACATGGAACAGAATGCAGCTGTCCTTTGGTTTTCACAGCAATTGAGTTCTCTGCTCAAAAAAACTTATCAAAATACATGTAAAATGCATATTTTCCCATTAAAAACATACAAAAATGTGTATTTGAGAGCAATATGTCAGGGAAAATGCATATTCTGTAAAAGAAAATGTCAAAAATAATGTGCATTTTCATGCTTCTTTTTTTTTATAAACTGCAGATTGCTGCAAAATGAGAACTTGTAAATTTCTCATACAAAAATGTCATGGAGCTGAAACAGATCTATCCATCCGCAGCATAGAAAGGAAAGTTGCACTGGCTATAGTTGCACAGGGCAAACTGAATTCCTCCTATGTTACAGCTAGGTTTGCTTACTATTATTAATACGTGGTACTTTATAGTCTATTATATAAGCAAAAACAGATTCCAGTTTTGTCAATGGGAGAAGCAACAGGAGACAGATGAAAGAGAGACAACAGGGATAATTATGAGTAAATTTAGTTACACTTCCTTGGGCTTCCCAATGCACTTATACGTTCTTCAGCTACGCTTTGGATGAGGATGTAGAAGGCTTTGGATTTGGGGAATAAGTTTGAAAGAGAAAGATGCGGCACCATGTAGGTGATCTGAGAGGTAGATCTAGGCATAAGGGGAAGCAAGAGAGAATGGATGTATTCATCTCAAAGAGGAAGCCCTTGGGCTTCTGAAAGTCATGTTAGGAGGGACATGTGGTTGTGCCAAGCGCATTTGCAACCTTATTTGCACAACTGACACTCCTAATCAGGAGATTAAATAGATCTACACTAAAAATAGCTTGGAGAAAGACAACAGAAATGGGCACAGCTTGAATCCCCAGAACTGTACATGAATCAGATGATGTAATGCACTGGAGTGACTGAAACTGATTCAATAGTATAATAAAGAGTATAAACTGAGAGACAGAATAATGCAGTTATTCACTGGCTGAAAACAACACAGGAAAAAATGGTATCTGGCCCCAAATTCCAGTGAGCTACCAATGTGACAAATGGTGGTGCTAGGAGAGGGGAAAGGGAGGCAATCAGTTCTTTGATGTATTACGCATGTCTTTTCTGAGGAAGGTGTCGGTGCCCTTGGATAAAGCATCAGTTAGGCAAGTGAAATACCATGCACATTTTTGATTTCACACACAAACTACATGTTACATTATTGATCCCCACCACGCCATCCACCATTGATCCCAAGGTCATGTTTGTCAGAAATGGCACCTCCACATGAAGTCTGCATGCACTGACTGTAGTTTAAATTCAATAGGTCATCTTTACATACAAGAAGTAATAGCTTACAAGTTGTCTTCTAACAAATTTAGGCTGGAAGTAGGAACATAGTTTTAGTCTGTAATCCTAAACAGACCTACTAATGAGTAAATTCCACTGAAGATAGCATGGCTTACTAACCGTGTTTAGGACTATGCTGCTGAAGTAGCACAAATGTCTCTGTGGCTTTCCCCTGAATATCTTGTTTTTTTGCTTATAAAGATTTACCAATGAGCCAAAATGTTCCATTCTCTTTCTAGAAAGGAATACAGAAATAAAGCTTCAGTTTCACATTGTAATTGCTGGAGGAACAATGTTCTCTGATAACATTTCAAGTCTGCATGATTAATTTACTATGCTTCTATTATTTACAGAAATAGTTGCTTTCAGACAGAAAGATCCTTAATGCTTCTTTTTCAAGTGCATTGGTAGGACATACCAGCAAGTGTATTAAATTGTTTACTGACCTTAGAAACACAAATAATGCCTAGTGGTTAGCTCACCAAATCCAACACAGACACTATAGCAGGGGTGGGGAAACAGTGGTCCTCCAGATGTTGGACTTCAACTCCCATTAGCACCAGTCAGCATGACTAATGGTCAGGGATTATAGGAGTCCAACATCTGGACTGCTACAGGTTTCCACCACTGCACTAAAAGATGCATCTTCTTCCCAATTACCACCCCATTCCCATATGTGTGCCTAAAGTTTCTGTTTCTCTCTTTCTCTCTGTATTTAATCGGGCTGATTTATAACTCCCGCTCAACTTTGCTCCCTTTAGTAATTTGCTCATGCCTCACGCTGCCTCTTTATTAAGAAACTCTAGTTAAATTGTATTAAGACAGGTTCCCTCATTAATTTTAACTCCCCACTTTCTGACTTTAAATTTACTTACACACTGCCATGAGAGTTTTGTAGCCATAAAATAATTTATTTCATTTTTCTCATGACAGAGATAATGGGTTTTTAGAGAAAATAACATGTATTTTGTTCTTAGATAAAAATGGCTAGGGTTTTTTTAAGTTGCGTTATTTATGACCTTAAAACATTACATTAGGATTTCACTGATATCTATGGGACTTTTTCAACTTCATTTCAGAAGAAGACAGATTGCATCATAGTTCAGTTCTTTAACTCTCTGTTTCTCCCAGGCCCTATGTCTTCAAACATGGCAACGAGAACCCTATATGATACTCTAAAAGTACAATCCTATCCATGTCTATTTAGAAGTAGGCCCCACTGAAATCCTAGGTAAGAGTGTATAGGATTGCAGCCTAAGTACATTTTCATTTGTTGCTAATACTTCAAGGTAATCTGTTGAAAAAGCATTTAGTTTCTTAGGACCAGTTTCGTACATAAGATGACCCTTGCATGAGATTCCTATGCTTAAAGAATCATGCTTATGTGTCACAGGAATAGCACAGAGAGACACTTTGCAAAGCTGAAATCAGTCCCAAAATTTACAGAGAGAGGTTCCTGTTCTGAAACAACGTGACATCAAACATGTCCATCTACCGGGTAATATGTTATCAGATTTGCTCTGAGTTCTCGACAAAACTTGGGGAAGTGCACTTATTCTCTAGACTAGCTAGTCTAGTCTATTTGCAGTTGCTATGTGTTCCCTCCTCCCACACATACATATAGCCCATCTAGTACATATTATGAGTCTCTTCCCAGGTTCAGTTGTATAAACCTAATTTGTCACTAACTTTTTACCTGTGTGATTTAATGCCTCCATTGACTCCTTTTCTTGCTTGTTTGCTTTATTATCGATTTCCTCCCTTTCCTTTATTTGTTCAAAGTGATAGCTTGTGCTAAGTACAATGAAGAAGGGAAAGGCTTTATTTGTCTCTGGAATCATCTAGCAGTTTTAGAATCTCTCTGTTGATTCAACAGTTTTATATCACAAACTCTGGGAGTGGTCTTTAATGACTTCTCAGATCACCCTGCTACTCTGGGATCATGCTCTGCCTTTCATCGTTTTTCTAGATCACAAGTAAGCACCTGCTTTGGGCTGCCTGCAAGGTTTGTACAAATACAGTACACGTGTAGGCCGTGACTGTCTGTTTCTTTTCATTATCCACATCACACAATCCTACCTTGCTCTTTTCCAAATTATGCTTAGAAGCTTCTTATCCATTCTTCTCATGTTCCATGTTGAAGGTTGCTTCAGGTAGAGCTTATTCATATTTTAGATATGTCCTCAGGGTTATAATTTGTTAGACAGTTGAATTAAAGAGTGTTCCAATTCCTTTGTTCTACTGTCATTAAATAGGGACTTTCCCCCTTTTTGGTATCTCTTTATGACAGAAGTCTTGCACCAACAAAGATGTCTACTTTATTTTTAAAAGACACTAATAGCTCGTTCTTTGGGGCAGGAACATTGCCTAGTGATATTTATATGACACATTAGTTTTTTTCAAAATCCTGTCGGCTACCAGATCTGTCATTTGTGTTAGCATTTGCTGTTCTGTAATGGAGATGTCTAGATTCTGCAATAGCTAAGATGATTATAGATGAAGGGGGCTCATTTGTTATAACCCCCCCAAAAAACAAAAACAAAAACCCATTGCTATCAGCTAAGGTGAGTGGAATCATCTGCAGAGTAGTTCTTAGCAGTTTCACCATTGTACGTTGTAAGGCCCCATGGAAGGGATAGAACATCTCTTTGCATTCTGCATAAATTGCACCCTTTAGTTGTATCTCGAACGGTGTCAGCTGAACTAATGGCAGAGGTGTAGGGGATTTTTTGTTGCCAGTGAACAGTATCACAAATGGCACTTTCCCCCCCCCAGAAGAATAAATAAGATTCATTCACGAGTGGAGGAAAATAAAAGGGTGTTCTCAGGAAAGCTACTACAATAGAAGCTAAACCTGATTCCTCTCCCTGGTGATCCCAGCTTTTGAGCCAGGTTCAAATCTTTGCTCAGCCATAAAGCTTCCTGCATGACCTTGGGCCGATCACTATCTCTCAGCCTAACCTACCTCGCAGGATGGTTGTGATGATAAAAATGGGAGGGGCTGATAACTATGTTGTTATATGCCTTCAAATCGATTACGACTTATGGCAATCCTGTGAATCAGCGACCTCCAATATCATCTGTTATAAACCACCCTGTTCAGATCTTTTACGTTCAAGTCTGTGGCTTCCTTTATGGAATCAATCCATCTCTTGTTTGGTCTTCCTCTTTTTCTACTCACTGCTGTTTATCCAAGCATTATTGTCTTTTCTAGTGAATCATGTCTTCTCATTATGTGTCCAAAGTATGATAACCTCAGTTTCATCATTTTAGCTTCTAGTGATAGTTCTGGTTTAATTTGTTCTAACACCCAATTATTTGTCTTTTTCGCGATCCATAGTATGCTCAAAGCTCTCCACCAACACCACATTTCAAATGAGTTGATTTTTCTCTTATTCGCTTTTTTCACCGTCCAACTTTCACATCCATACATAGAGACCTGGAATACCATGGTCTGAATGATCCTGACTTCAGTTTTCAGTGATACATCTTTGCATTTGAGGACCTTTTCTAGTTCTCTCATAGCTGCGCTCGCCAGTTCTAGCCTTCTTCTGATTTTTTGACTATTGTCTCCATTTTGGTTAATGACGGTGCCAAGGTATTGATAATTCTTGACAAGTTCAATGTTCTAATTGTCAACTTTAAAGTTGCATAAATCTTCTGTTGTCATTACTTTAGTCTTCTTGATGTTCAGCTGTAGTCCTGCTTTTGTGCTTTCCTCTTTAACTTTCATCAGCATTCGTTTTGAATCATTACTGGTTTCTGCTAGTAGTATGGTCTTGTCTGCATATCTTAAATTATTGATATTTCTCCCTTCACTTTTCACACCTCCTTCATCTTGGTCCAATCCCGCTTTCCGTATGACATGTTCTGCGTATAGTTTAAACAAAGGCTGCTTTCACACATGGGGCTGATTGAGTTAGTTTAATGGATTAAAATGGTAGTGTTTCTGTCCCAATTTCTGGAATCCCTTTCACACTGCAGTACCTGTTGCATTAAGGAACAGCAGTTTTTTCAGCTGA
Organism: Rhineura floridana; assembly: GCF_030035675.1. Lineage (NCBI taxonomy): Eukaryota > Metazoa > Chordata > Lepidosauria > Squamata > Rhineuridae > Rhineura > Rhineura floridana. The sequence continues at coordinate 72,675,487 of NC_084483.1, read as the reverse complement.
TATACCAGCATTTTGCACAACTATCTTTCACATGGCTTGTTTTCATCCCTCACCCATGCACACTGTTCCCCATTGTATAGGAGGTCTAAGATCTCGTCCCATTGCCATGCAAGCCCTCTCCCTTTAGGATCTGACTTTTTAAATTGTTTTAGTTGTATCGAGACAGGGGTGTGTGTGGGAAATGCTGCTGTTATCTGTGCTGATGCCAGAATGCCAGTACAACGTTAGTCAGGCAAAAAAAAAAAAAAACCCCACACAACTAAAGGGCAGGAACACACTGCATGCTGGGATACGTGTCATGTGAGCAGCTGCAGCTAGCGAAAAACTCCTGCAATCATCCGGGTTCCCAGCCTTGCTAACGGATTATTTCTGGTATCATTTATCACGGAAATTAGCGCTAAACTTCCATTACATTCCAATAGAATTCTGGAGCTAGCTTGTGCGAAACATCAAATATAATGCACAAATTACCAGGTAAGAAATCATCAGAATAACGGAATAAAGTACATTGTGAAAGTAGCCAAATAGGGTAATAAAACACACCCCTGTCTCACACCCTATCCAATTGGGAACAAATTAGTTTCTCCATCTTCTATCCTTAACATAGCTTCTTGTCCAGAGTATAGGTTGTACATCAAGACAATCAGATGCTGTGGCACCCCCATTTCTTTTAAAGCATTCCATAGTTTTTCATGATCTACACAGTCAAAGGCTTTGCTGTTATCTATAAAGCACAAGGTGATTTCCTTCTGAAATTCCTCAGTCCGTTCCATTATCCAACATATGTTTGTAATATGATCTCTGGTACCTCTTTCTTTTCTAAATCCAGCTTGGACATCTGGCATTTTTTGCTCCATATATGGTAAGAGCCTTTGTTGTAGAATCTTGAGCATTACTTTACTTGCATGGGATATTAAGGCAATAGTTTGATAATTACTACATTCCCTGGCATCCCCTTTCTTTGGAATTGGGATGTATATTGAATGCTTCCAGTCTGTGGGCCATTGTTTTCTTTTCCATATTTGTTGACATACTTTTGTCAAAATTTGGACAGATCCAGTCTCAGTAGCTTGTAGAAACTCTTATTGGTATGCCATCCGTTCCTGGTGATTTGTTTCTTCCAAGTATTTTAAGAGCAGCTTTCACCTTGCATTCTAAAATTTCTGGTTCTTCATTATACAATTCCTCCATAAATGAATCTGTCATCCTGGCATCTCTTTCATAGAGTTCTTCAGTGTATTGCTTCCATCTTCCTTTTATTTTATCTTGGTCATTCAGTGTGTTCCGCTGTTGATTATTCAATATCCCTACTCTTGGTTTAAATTTCTCTTTAATTTCTCTAATCTTTAGGAATAGGGCTCTTGTTTTATCCTTTTTGTTGCCCTCTTCTATTTCTATACAATAACTATTGCACCATCTCTGCTATCTTTTTGGTGCCTTTTGAAGACTTTCCTCTTTCAACAAGCCTTTTAAGTTGAGACCTATTCCAGTCGGCATCTGTGTCAGAATTGTTTAATATGTTTTTAATAATGTTTCTAACCCTTTTTAAAGTTGTTTTTTTAAATGTTTTTAATGCTGTTTTGTTTTAATGTATTTTAAGATCTGTTTTTATGATGTTTTAAAATGTTTTAGTGCTTTGTTTGCCGCCCTGGGCTCCTGCTGGGAGGAAGGGCAGGATACAAATTAATTAAATAAATAAATAAATAATAGTTCTCTTTATCCCTAAGTACTAGTCGCTGTATTGTTGTATTCAGGGTTCTGACTGTGTTTCTATCTCCTTTTGCTTTTGCTTTCCTTCTCTCCTTAACCCTTTTAAGAGTTTCTTCAGTCATCCATTGAGGTCTTTCTCTCTTTTTAACTAGAGGTATTGTCTTTTTGCATTCTTCCCTGGTATTGTCTCTGACTTCACTCCATAGTTCTTCTGGTTCTCTATCAACTAACTTTAAAGCCTCAAACCTGTTCCTTATTTGATCTTTATATGCTTCTGGGATGTTATTTAAATTGTATTTTGGCATTGCAATTGCTTTGCTGTTGTTCTTTAGCTTTACTCTGATTTTCGATATGACCAGTTCTTGATCTGTACCTCAGTCTGCTCCTGGTCTTGCTTTCGCAGAAAGTATGGGAAGTGTAACTATATATATTGTTTTAAGCTTCTTGGCCAAAAGATGGAGTAATACCATCACCACTCTGGCTAGCAGCAGCTCTCTAGATCATCTAGCATATGCCTTTTTAAGCTTTCCTATGTAAGTACTCTTAACTGAAGATTCCAGGGAGTGACGCTTGAACCTTCAACATACCAAGCATGTGCCCTGCTACCAAGCTGTGGTTTCTTTAATTATTGGTAGCTGCAACAGTTGCTAGAAAAGGTGGAATACATGCCATACCTCTCAGAAACTCTAAATGCAGGTGTTTTCCTTGGGTTTAAATTCAGCTGGGACAGCTAACTCACTGACATGTAGTCAAAGGAAGAGTAAATGCAGGAGTAAAGTTAACCTTATTCACAATATTTATGGAACCACCTTGGCTTTGTTTAATTACCCGAATTATTCAGCAGCATCATATAAATATCCTTCACATGCCAAGTAAGGTTGCACTGATTACCATATTAAACAACTCTGTTCATCAGGTGAAAACTAAAAAGCTATATTTAGTGCTCTAAGGGGCAGACAGTCAAAACCTCAGGCAAGCAATTGCTTTTTTTTCTTTTAAGCAGCTGAATACAATTATCTTAAAGCAGTGCTCAGGATCTTCAATGCTATGGACAGAGTCAGCTTGTGACACAGGAAATTAAAAAGTCACAACAAGCTTTGAATATGAAATGAACTCCCTTACACAATTTGAGCAACTGATATAAATCTTTTTGAGCAGGACATGGAGTCATCCCCCATCCACTTGCATTAATTATGTATTTGGAGCTTATTTATTATGCATGAAGAATGACGGAGGTAGACAAAGACTTAGCTTGCTGTAGCTGTGTACCTTCAAGAACAGAGAATCCTTGGTACCAAATATTGTGAAAGATTACTGGAGTCATTTAACTTCTTGGCTTCCTGGCATGAACCGTCAATGCAAAATATTTGGTGCTGACAAAAGCCAGCTTTATTTGTTTTTTAACCTTTATGGAATACTTAGACTATATCAAATATACATTTGAATTGCTGAGACTTCAACGCCCTTTGTTCATCTGGGGGCAGGTTCCCAATTCTTTACTTCACCTATGCCCTGGATATGGCATCACACATTTGAAAGAAAAAAAAACACTATTTGGAATATTACATGTAGTGGTAGGTGAGCAATTCAAAAACAGAAAACATGAATTACTCCTGAACTGGCCCCTTGTGAAGAATGATTGTTAACTCCCCAGGTGAAAAAACAAATGGCTGTGTGTTCCTTTCAGGGCACTTCAGCTGAAATGCCAAGTTGCAAATCTGTCTGTTTCAGTTTCTTTCAGCTTCTCATTTTTCCAATCTTAAGTTCAGTTTTTCACATTGGTTTTTAAAAATAAAGTCCTCATGAAAATTCATCAGCATTTTAGTGTGAATTTCTCCTAACATACACATTTTTCTATGTCATTTTGCCTAATATATACACATTTTCCCTAATATAATGCATTGTTTGTATGTTGTTTTCACTAATATATGTAATTCAGTGCACACTTTACCCTAGCATATGCTTTTTTGTACATATTAATTTACTGGTGAACTGCATTGCAAAATTCAGTGAAGTGCAAATTTTGAAGGATGGTTGTGTTTGGGTTTACCTATTGTTTCAGTATGTGTGAATTAGGTAGGGTCATTCCTAGCTGCAAATTCAGAAGTGCAGGTCCCTTCACGTGATAGTCACAGCCATGCCCCCTTTTGTTTTGCTGTTGGGTTGCAAATGAATCCTTGTTAATGCCTTCTCCCACAAAAACAGATGTCCTTATGAGCCAATAAGCATGAAAGGGGAGAGTGTTAGTTACTGAGAAGAGTCTTCTCAGTAGCTAACTCACCTCCTTTCACTCTGCTTGGCTCCAATCAGCAGGAAAGGACAAGGAAGCATGTTAGGAGACTCTTCTCAGTAGCTAACACATTCCCCTTTCATGCTTATTGGCTCATAGGATGCTGGAGACATAAGGACCCTGCTGGGACTCTGCTCCTAAAAAAACTAAGGGGTCTAAGACACCCCCCCCAAGACCCTGGATGACTATACCCTTATTTGCAAAATGGTTAAGAAGATGTGGATACCAAACTGGGGTTAAAATTGGTTGATGTTAAGATCTTAGCTTTTTTAAAAAAACACGATCACATTATAACAATTGGGACTAAGTGTGGAAGAGAGAGATCTAACACAATTCAGGAAAGCAGGAAGCTGCCTTCTACTGAGTCAGACTGCTGGTCCATCCAGCTCATTGTTGCCTACAGTGACTGGCAGTGGCTCTCCAGGGTTTCAGACAGGGCTCTCTCCCAGCTTCACCTGGAGGTGCTGTAGACTGAATGAGGGACCTTCTGCATACGAAGCAGATTCTCTGCCAGTGAGCTCTACAGCCACTCTCAGTGTTTCTTGTCAAGAGGAGCTGCGCCGACTGCCTAGCTGCAAATGTCCCCCAGTCACCTTCGTTCAAGCCTGAGCCACCTAACTATGTGAAGTAGGGTTGCCAGGTTCTTGGCCTGAGACTGATCCTGTATCTTTAGGAGAAGAGAATGTCAGCCAAGTGCAGGTGTTCTTGCAACCCTGTAATGGGAAAAACCACAAGGTGAAATTCTTCCTTCCCCCTGCAGAACTTTTAAAGATACAGAAGACCTCTTGGTTGCCAGGCCCGGCCTCCAAGAGGTCTTCTGTATCTTTAAAATTTGGGGAGGGGAGGAGGGAGAATTTCACCTTGTGGTTTTTCCTGTTACAGAGTTGCAAGAACACCTGCACTTGGCTGACCTTCTCTTCTCCTGAAGATACAGGATCGGGATCAGGCCATGGACTTGGCAACCGTAATGTGAAGAGCCCTAAGCTTACTAAGCAAGGCAAAGCCAGCCCCAAGCAAACAGCTTCCTCGGTCTCCTGGGTAGCATACATTCAGAAATATTTAGTGCCTGAATATGCTAATATTAGGTTGCAGGCACAAAGCCAAATGGAAAACTGGAACAACATAAAATGGCCTTGCATTGACAAAGCTTCCTAACAAGCTGATATCTGGTTTTACACTTACTAACTTGCATTTTATCTATTTATTATTTGTACTTATAGCCCACCATTCACTGAATGGTCCCTGGGTGGGTTACAAAATTAAATTAATCACAATTAAACATGTATAATTGACCTTAAAATCATAAACTAAAATCACTGGAGGTGAATTTTGTACCTCAGTCCCCCTGCTCCACAGCTGTGTTATGCAAACAACAACACTGTTATTGCGGTCAACCAACCATTAAAGTATATACAACTATATAAATGCATAATCACAAGAACTAACAGTCACTGAATGTCTAAGAGGCATTACCTCATTCAGAAATATTGCTACCTGTTCAGTAATTAATATATTATTTGCTAATTATGCAAATTAAGCATATTAATTGCATTTATCTAGTTGTTTTGTTTTTGTGCCTAGTAACTATCACCAAAGTGGATAAGAGAAAAATCAACTCATTTGAAATGTGGTGTTGGAGGAGAGCTTTGCACATAGCATGGACCACAAAAAAGACAAATAGTTGGGTGCTAGAATAAATGATGAAACTGAGGTTATCATACTTTGGACACATACTGAGAAGACCTGATTCACTAGAAAAGACAATAATGCTGGGGAAAACAGAAGGGAGTAGAAAAAGAGGAAGGCCAAACAAGAGATGGATTGATTCCATAAAGGAAGCCACAGACCTGAACTTACAAGATCTGAACAGGTGGTTCACGACAAATGCTATTGAAGGTTGCTGATTAATAGGGTCGCCATAAGTTGTAATCGACTTGAAGGCACATAACTACAATAATTATCACCAAAAACTGAGGGAGGATATGAGGAATCTTTTTTTTTTAACTTACATATGCAGCCTGAAATGCCTAGACTCTAATTTCCAACACTATGGAATATTTATTTATGTATTAGGAGGATTTATAACCTGCATTTCCACTGGTAAAAACAGAGCTCAGAGCAGCTTACAAAAATAACAACAAAAATACATAATTAATATAAAAATAATAAAAACACAAAATAGCAAACATAAAATAAGCTAGTGCAGCAGTACAGCAAAGCGTCAATTAAAACCACTAGAACTTGCAACACAGATAGAAATCAAGATTTCAGTATTATCAGTTCAGTCAATATTTAAAGAGAGTAGTGTCTGAGCATGTGAGAAATGTCTTTAGTACACTGATTCTCACATACCAAATCAGGGAGAGGGGAAAAACAGCCTTCTATCATAAAGACTGGAACTTGATGGAGACTTGAGTGCTGGCACCTCTTTTTTAAATAAATAAATAAATGCAGTGAATTCTAGAAACCTGGCAAGCTGTGCTAGCATTAAACGGGCAGCTGTTCCATTCCTATTGGTCTTAAGGGGGGGAACAGTTGCACCCTCCCTGCATTGGATGGATGGATGGATGGATGGATGGATGGATGGATGGATGGATGGATGGATGGATGGATGGATACTATCTGTGTGTATGTATATGTGTGTGTGTATATCAGAGCTTGGAAGTAACTAGTTAGAAGTAACGAATTACTTGTAATTCATTACTTTTTTGAGTAACGAGTGAGTAATTCCTTTACATTTCGATTGTAATAGAACTAGGAGTAATTTTACTATTTTTGTGGAGTAATTGTAACGTTTCCAGAATTACTTTTGGGCATTACTTGGGGGGGGAGCAGGGGAAGTCTTCTGCTCCTGATTTGTGGATGAAAATCATGTGCCTCATACTGGGCTTCTGTGCAGTGTCGCTCTTTCCTTGTACTCTGTGGATGGGCAGGAGGCGACGAGGGAGGAGGCGGAGAGTGAGACGGGGTGGAGTGGAGAAAACAATTATTAAAAAAAACAGATAGTGGTGGTGAAGAATGGAGTGGAGGGAAAAAGGATCCGGAGGTCAAGAACATGGATAAAGGAGGAGAAGGAGGCAGCAGCAGAATGGAGATAAAGAACTGTGGAGGTGAAAGATGACAACATGTGTGTGTGTGTGTGTGTGTGTGTGTATATATACTGTGTTTGCATACTGTGTTTGCACTTGGCACACAAAGTGGCCTCCACCACCCTCTCTGGCTACTGTGCTGCATTTGCAGTATTTTAACTTTTTTGCATCTCAGGGGAAAATATTTGCTTGAGTGATTGTCCCTTAGTTGGTGGCAGTGCATGGTCTGGGAGGTGATTAAGTGAGAGAGATTATACTGGCTGGCTGAGTGGGGGGGGGTTGTACTTGGTTTGATGTGCAAAGATCTGAGTAGTGGCCTCAACCTCCCTCCCCACCACCCTTACCAGCGGAGAGACCGCCATTGCTATCTTATGAATAAAAATAATTATTCTACTACCTCTGTATGTGTTTGTTTATTTTTAATGTTGTTTTAGGCTACTTAGATGTGCAGCAGCCAAGGCCAGCACCTTGTAGGCGTTTTTTCAAAGTAACTGAAATGTAATTGTAGTGATTACTTTGGAGGAAAAGTAAAGTAATCAGTTACTTTCAGAGCAATTGTAATCGTAACAGTAATTACTACTTTTTTGGGCCATGTAACTGTAAATGTAATTTATTACTTTTTAAAAGTAATCTTCCAAGTTCTGGTGTATATATGTGTACACACACACACATCCATCCCTGAGGACAAAATGAAGTGGGGTGATCTTTGGCGGGGAGATGACTGCCAATCGTTTTGAAGACGGAGATGCATTAAAAATACGTTTTAGCCTTTTCTGAATTGCTGAACAGAGGCTCTGCCGGTCAAAAGGGTGAGTGAAGCTGCATTCCGATACAACTTGACTTGGGAGTAGCACCATTTAACAGGGTGGGGGCAGGGCCAAAAATGCAAATACTAATACCTCAGCCTTTTATATTTTGTATTTGTTCAGGGAAGGCAGCATTTGGTGGATTCAAACCCCTTTATTCCCTCCTCCCATTGCAGACACTCCCACTGCTTTCACCACTTAAGATGCATACCCTGAGACACAAGGAATTGAGATGAAGGCTGCTTCTCCTCGCTGACTCAGCCAGAAAGAATCTTGATAAGGAGTGGAGCTGCATGTGTTGATGAAGTAAACATGTGCACTTTTCTAAACTGCTAGATTCTGCATATGCAGCAGGCAGGCAGGCTGGCTAAAATTCTTGATTTTCCCAAGTGTCCCTCACTGGCTAAGAATAATGGGAGGTGGGATGAGGCTGATTTCTCACAAAGTGGCCAGAAACCTGCCTCCACATTTTGCCTTGTATCTCTGGATCCACCAGGGGCAGAGCCTTGCTTTTTATTTTAAAATGAAAGCTTGGAATCCAGGTCACCTTGCGGCCCAGGGGTGAAATAAGACACAGACACAATATATATTTGGGTTAAATAACGGGCCACTTTATTAACCAAATTCACATTGCATAACGAACCTACAGAGGGGAACGTAAGTGTGGGATTCTCCTGGTGAGTCAGGCAAAGCCTGCTTGCAGCTATTGGGGCGATTCAACCCCTGCCAGGCAAGGGCTGCCAATCTGCCAACCCCTTGCCCTGACCACACCCATAGGGTGTGTAGGAAGGCCAACCTGCATCACCGCCTGCCCCGGTGCCCTGAAACTCCGAGTGGATGAGACATGTTGGCCCCAAAGGCGACCTGTATCCTGCCCTCAGGCCGTATAACCCAGAGCTGCAGGCCTCCGGAACTGCCAATCACCTCCAAAGATGCCTAAAGGTGTCACCTAGCTGCCCTTCACCTTTACACTTTCCCGCATTTCCTTGCCACCAAAGAGGGGACAAACCTCTGTTTAGTCCCCACTTGCCCCACCTCCAAACAACTGACGCAGACCCCTCTGCAGGTCCCCTAGAAGGATGTCATTACCCATATCTGTCATATGGACTCCATCTGACCTATATAGCTCTATCCTACTGCGTCTTATCTCTGGATGGTGAATAACCGACCCACCAGAGCCCAAAAGAGCCAGCCTGAGTTGCCTATTGACTTTCTTGTGGGTCCTATTTATGCCCCTAGGGTCACCCTCGCAATTCCAATGCCTATGGGGTAAAACATCAGACCACACCAAGTGCACTCCTGGCCAGCGTCCTTCGATGGCCCGGAAGTCAGCACACGCCTGCTGGATAAGAGCCCTGTCTTTCAGCATACCCAGGTCATTACCGCCCAGGTGAATAACCAAAAACTGTGGCACATGACGAACCACTGCCGACTGGGAAAGCGTAGGAAGGAGCCTGTCCCAGTGCATCCCTTGACGGCCCAACCACTGTACTGTGGCCCACTGGCTAAGCCCCAGCTGTGTGCCAACACGTGGGAGTATGTCTAACCAAAGCAGACGTACCCAAGGCCGACGTCGCCTTATTAACTGCATGCCATGCATGCCTGCCAAACTGAGGGCCATGCCCTTTCGTTGCAACTGAGGGCCATGCCCTTAAGTAATCGAGACCATTGTTGCCTCCTGAACTGCATGTCTGCACATGCCTGCCGAACTGAGGCCATGGCCTTCCGTAGCCTCGCCAACTGCATGTCCGCACATGCCTGCCAAACTGAGGGTCATGCCCTTCCGTTGCCTCGCCAACTGCATGTCCGCACATGCCTGCAACTGAGGGCCATGCCCTTAGGTAACCGAGGCCATTGTTGCATCCCGAACTGCATGTCTGCACATGCCCGCCACCTGAGGGCCTTGATTCAAATACTGAGGTCATTCCCAACTCGGGGAATGACCACCACATGCGGAGATGTCCGCACTGAACCAAGCTGGAACAAAGTGGGTAGGAGCCTGTCCCAAAGTATTCCTCGCCAGCCAAGCCACCACACTGCAGCCCATTGACTGAGGCCTAACTGTAAGCCCAGGATAGGGTGCACAGCTGCTCCATCCCTGTCCAGCAACAGTGCCGGTCCATCAATGTTATACAGGTACAACTCCCTTCCATGGAGACATCTGGTTACTGGAGGGCCTGTCGAGACAAATCTCCCTTGGATCCGGCCACCACCTCACCTATCCAAAATGCTCCAAAAACCAGCATAAGGGCTGCCGCCTGGAATAGTCTGGCTTCATATCTTAAGGAGCATACTGTTTTTCACTGGCCCACCATACTTAATAAAATGTCCCGTGAGAAAGGGCAACGGGGATCGAGGGTGGCAGGGTGTGCTCTAGCCTTCCCAGCTAACATACGGCGGACTCTAAAGTCATTGGAATAAGTGGGAAAATCATCAGCCTTTACCTCGAAGTGCTTGGACTGAGAGGCCCAGTCTCCAGCCATTCACTAGGCAATCCCAGCAGGTGACTCACCGAATAGGCCACTCTGGCGCATAGCCCTTGCCGGCCCAGAAGTCCTGGGGAAACCCCCTCCTGCATTCTGATAGCTGTTGAGCATGCTGGGGCAACAGACCGGCTTATGGCCATCTTTGACTCTGCTCCCCAATCTCCCAATGTGCGGTTGCACAGCACAGCTGAACCTCTCCACCTGAGTCCATGACAGCACCTCAATAAAACAGTGTCAATACTCTACCTTACCATGCCCCCAAAGAAAACATTAAAATATGGGCACTAGAGAACAAAGGAACAGACAAAGGCCATAACCCTACCGTTCCGAAATAGAAGGAAGTCACAGACCTGTCCCATGACCATGTTATCCCACTAAAATGGACGGGAGAGTTCCCAAGCCTCACTGCCTATAAGTCCAAGCCTTCAGCCAGCACAAAAACCCTGATGCATCCATGGACTTCCAGTTCTACCTCCCAGCCCTACCTAGAGATGCTATGGACCTTCAGCTTGCAGTTCAGATGCTCTAGCCCTGAGCTATGTCACGTAATTCTACAGCAAGTTAGTTAGTTCTTCCCCAGGAGTGTGGGAAAACTAGACCAAATGATTTGGGCCAGAATAGAAAATGTTGCCTGCAGTTTGGCTCTAATTTCTTGATCAATATTTGATCACAACAAGCATTAAATTATTATACAGCCATAACCCTGAACCTGTAGTAAGGCTGTGAAAGCCCTGCTATGACCTCATAAACCACCGGAAAAGACCTCTAATACCTGGAGGGCAGACAAGAAACACTTTCTTGGCCTAACTGGCATGAAGCCCTTACTGACTGACCACATGAGTATGATTGGTGGTGGATTACGTGGTATGCCCAGGAAGGTTAACACCGGGCAGGATGGTCCATTGACACAGCCATTAAGATGAACCAGTTACATAGCCATTCCATAACCTGTGACATCAGGTGTTAACATGCAACCAAATTTTTTACCCTCTCGTCCCGACAGCCCCTTCAAGAAAGGAGCTGAAGCACTCCGTGCAAGAATACAGTAGCCCATATGTAATGCTCTACCTCATAGAATTGACTGAAAAGGCGAAAAACCCAGCAGCTATAAATCCCCTTGTAACCCCACTGGTAGGAAGCCATTACTGATTGCCATTGCGTCTATGCCCAAGACAAATTTAAGAGTGCAGGCCCTTAATGCAAGCCCTGAGACTACAATATGGGATCCAGAAACTGAAAGAAAACCCCATAACAAAACAAACCTCCCCAGGAACTGGGCAGTCTGCAAGCAAGGTCCCAGTACCTCGAGCTTAACAGGGGAGGAACGCTTTCCTTGAGCAGCTACTGCTGGGTGCTTCTCCTCACCGCTGTGAGGGTCACTGGCCTCAATTTTCCCTGTTTCACATAAAGAAAGGAAATAATTTATGAGTAAGCACACTTTCCCAGCCACCATTTTAGTGCAGCTAACCCAGTTCCCCAAAGCACAGATACTGGAGATATGGCGCTGCCACCCATATTTGGCCCACTGCAGCGGCCTCCCCCTTGTAGGCTTCCAAACACCTATCATAATAGATGTCCAAAATGCAAAATTAACATCCTATATCCCTTTCTAGTAAATGATATCATAAATCCAAGAGCAGCAGATGCCGAGAATGTGTTGCTGTCACCAATATGTGTCTGCACTATAGCAGGTTTTCCAACACATATCAAAATAGATGAGCCAATGCAACAGTTGCACGCTATATGTAATTCCAGGTAATGATATCAGAAGTCCTAACTAAAATGTAATTTCAGGTAATGATGTTTCGTTGTTGGTGCCACAATCCTCAGTAAAGGGGGGAACAGTCTGCCTGGACCTTAAAAGGCAGCCCTATGTCAATAAACAGTCTGAGATCCTGTAATATGAGGGATCTCTATTAGGCAAATCGGGCTTTCCTCTTTATTCCTATTCCCCAATCAATATGATTACCATCTGCTAAATTTTCCATTCCTAACTAAATTCAGGTAAATGCTTCTTCTGTCTCAGAGTGAACAAATAGCCTGAAATTAACACTTGGAATGCAAAAGGATCGCTCACTTAAGATATAGCTATTTAGACATTTTCTAGCAAACTGTTATCTCTGCCCTTATTATCATATAACTATGAAAGGCCCAAAGGCTAAAAAGGCTCACTAGGCCCCACCAATATACTAGTATGTAGTATAATAATCATATAATTAAGTACTTCAAACCTCCTACATGCCCAGGCCTAGCAAGAAGTTGTACCTATGTCTGGGCCTAGCAAGAAGTCATAAGCCTCATGAAAGGGCTCTGCCATCACATCATGCATCCACCCTGTAATAATATAATAAAGAACCAACCTGTGTATATCATCAGGGGGGGCTAAGCTGAACCTGTTGGGGGGGAGTGCTCAGAGGAAACTTAAACTAGAAGGATTAGATACAATTTCTTTTGTTCGTCCCTTTTATTCTGATTTATTTTTAATTTCCCTTTATGTGCATGAGTCTGTCTTTAACCAGTGTATTAGCATGACTATATTTAATTTTGTTTGTATATCCAGTATAGTCTCATTTATTTTTAAACTTCCTTTTAGTATGCTGTGTGTCTTTCTTTTAACCAGCAGCAGCACTAACGTCACGCTGCTTAATAAAAAGCCTCAATCAACCCCTCCACAACTGCTAGGTGGGGGGGTATTGGACGTGCCGCTGCTAGGCCCCACTACGAGGCCTGCCCCAGTCGCAGCCACACCGCAGTGCTACCACCCACAGCTGTTGGGGCTCCCAAAACACCCTTTGGGGGTAACCAGTTAGGCCTAATAGGCCCAACCAACACCAACTGTCCTGCAGCTCTCTCTGCTATGTCCCTCGTCGTCCTCTCATCGCTTGCCAAAGAAGAAGAGGAGGGTGAGGGACCGGCACGAGCTTAAATAGGCTCAGCCGCTCGTCGCCCGCAGCGCGCCTTGATGACATCATGCCAGTCCTGGCGCGCCTGCCCTACCTCTAAATGGCGGCTAGGGCTTCACCCCAGGCCGCAAATCTCGCCCCGGAGCCGGTAAGTACCGTGCGGAGAGGGGAGTAATGGGCTAAGCTGGCACCGGGCAGCATGGCTAGAATCCAAGTAAAACCTAGGCAATAGGGCAACCCTAACCAGGTTAGGCCCAGTGAGTGTGGTAAACATGGCCCACTGCCTAAAGCATAAAGTTCTTGGCTGTCTGTACGTTTTCATCTCTGTTTAACAATGGATTTAGCTTGCACTGTGTCCAAGGACAAGAAATAGGAAGGGGACAAACCAACAACAGTCATTTTTTCCCATTAGCTCTTTTTTCCAGGTAAACATAAAATAATCGAGTAGCACCTAATAAATCAGAGATATTGGGGAAGCAGCAGATTCTTAGCCAATATTGAATAGAGTATGTCCAAATTAAACTGCTTAATGACTTAACTCTAGCTTCCAAATTTAAGGACAGCATTGGCAACACATTTGGGTGTACCCAAGCATAGCTCTAAGAAAGGACTGAGTTCCTTTTAGGAAAAAAAAAAAAACCTAGAGAACCAGATTGAAGTGCCATATATCTGGCTACCTTTGCTTTATACACTTGTAAGGCCGCTGGAACAAATTTGCCTCCTTTTGTATAGAAAAACGTAAGGATTGCTTTAACTGTGCACTCTGGTTTTGCCTTTGCTAATTTGGCCCGCATAATCCACTTGATAGAATGAAGGAAGCAAATCCCAAAAAACTTGTAGGAGTTCACTTGTTCTGACCTGTGTCCATCCATAAACCCCGAATACTTAATCCTCCTTTTTGAAAACACAATCATCTTTGTTTTTGCGTAGTTAACCATAAGCGTTATGCAAAAAGCTTACATGCAGTATGATTATTCACAATGGCCCCTTGTAATATTTAAACAGATTTTGGATAATGCAGTCCTAAAATTTGTGCATTCTTTGGACTAGTGCACCTTTCATATGCTGATTAATTCTATTTCTAATTCTATTTCTAATTCTAGAATTCTAATTCTATGAAAATATATTGTCAAGCTGTTTTTAAAAATTAGCACACAAGCAAGTGAAGAAATGCAAAGGCTGTAGGGTCGTATGAATCAATGAGAGCTTAATCCTGTCAATTAGATTTTTTCTATAAATTTATTTATGAATTTTTAGTCATTTTATCCAGCTCAGTATGGATGCTCAAAACAATATTTAATACAATTGAACATGCATGTTGATGTTCATCAATCATAACCACATTTTAGGGATGGCTACAAAATTCTACTTATATGAGTCTCTTCCGGGATTTATTTAAGTGTGTATTACTGGCCACTGAATTTTGATCTTAGATACTGCCAGTCAATTCAATATCTTTCCTTAGTCACAACATCTTTCCTTAGCATTTTGTTAAAGTACATTTTATTAGAGTCTTCTGCTGCGCTTAAATTTTTGTTTCTGTGCTGCATTAAGGCCTTATCTGAGGGGGGGAAGTTTTTTTAAATTCAAACCCTAGGATGGTTTGTTCCAGGTCCAACATCTTTGATGAGACATCACTTTGATTCAAGCAAGTCAGATGGAGATTGGAGACATAGAAAAGCCATTATAATTGTTCCCAGTTTTTAAGTGACCCCATTTTTATTTTATTTAGTGGTTGGCCTCAGATCAGCTAATTAGACTCTATCCCAAGCAGTAACAGCTAATGGAATTCATAGAAAAACTAACAAAATGGGGAATATGTGTACCTCAGCTGCCGTCATTAATCTTCTTTAGTGGAAGACCATTTTTTAAAAGGCCTCTTCACTTGACTTTCTGCCTTTTCATATATGACATATCATCAGGATACTGGGGAGAAAGTGACCTTTTAAATCTCAAGCATGCAGTTTAGATGGTAGCAAATGTAAGTGTTTTAATATAATACTAAATATTTAAAGGAGGGTAATACCACAACAAGACCCTCCGTGGCGCAGAGTGGTAAGCGGCGGTAACGCAGCTGAAGCTCTGCTCACAGCCGGAGTTCGATTCCAACAGAAGGAGGAAGTCGAATCTCCGGTAAAAGGGGTCGAGGTCCACTCAGCCTCCCATCCATCCGTTGTCGGTAAAATGAGTACCTGGCATATGCTGGGGGGGGGTAAAGAAAGGCCGGGGAAGGAACTGGCAATCCCACCCCATATATACGGTCTGCCTAGTAAACGTTGCAAGACGTCACCCTAAGAGTCAGAAATGACTCGCACTACAAGTGCGGGGACACCTTCACCTTTACCTTTTTTAATACCACAACACAGAATAATAAAAAAGACTATTTGGGCAGCACTAAAAAAATGATCTCCCCTTTCCCCTGATAAAAAAGGAAGAGACTAATTAAAAAAATTAGAAGCAGGCGAGTCAAATGACAAAAGTTACCTTTTTTTGTTTTCTAGTGCAGCAATTGAGGTGAAAGCCCTCAGCAAACCATCTTTTTCTCCTGGGGACTGGAACTACGGTTCCCATATTTTCCAGTGGGAAACAGCCTCCTCCCCAGCAGATACTGTATGACAATTCCCATCAGAGTTTCCGAGACTACTAGTCTCTGCCCTTCTCTCTCTCTCTCTCTCTCTCTCTCTCTCTCTCTGTGTGTGTGTGTATTCCACCACGGATTGGGAGGACCTGCTGCCCCTGCTGCCTTCTTGCTGCCCAAGTTAAGCTTATGGGCCTGTGGGGCAGGGAAAGTGGCAAAGCGGATTCAAGCAGAATGGAGGTAGGCAGGGCCTGCTTACCGCAAGCTGTACCTACCTCAGTCCTGTTCACACAATATGGTGCCACTTGCCTGTGTGAGCATCCCAGCTCAAATTCTTTTAACACCCCTAATTCTAGGCAAAATACAGATAGCACTTCATCTTATGCCAATGCTGGGTTTAGGACTGCTCTCAGGTGGAACCCAGAAGAATAGGAAGCTGCCTTATACTAAGACCATTGATCCATGTAGCTCAATATTGTCTGCACGGACTGGCAGCGGCTGTCCAGGATTTCCGACAGGGGTCCCTCCAAGTCCTACCTTGAGATGCTGTGGATTGAACCTGTGACCTTCTGCATGCAAAGCAGATGCTCTGTCACCGAGATAGAGCACCTTCCCTTTATATTTCATTATACCATACGGCTGTGGAGGAGGGCGTTCTCCATTGTGGCACCTACTATGTAGAATGATCTCCCCACTGAGATTAGATGAGCACCAACTGCGGGGTGCTTTCACCACCAATTGAAGACATGCCTGTTCACTGAGGCTGCCCCTGACAAGTCACACCATTACCCAGCCTTTGTCATTGGAACAATGGGGTGTGTTTGAGTAAATGAAGTGACAGTGCCCTTATTTCTCTTTCTGCCCCTTTGCGTGCTCTGGATAACAAGAAAGTAAGAAAGTTGCTCCAGAAAATTTGCAGAGACAACAAATACTCAACAAGATGTAATACTTTATATAATTATGTAAGTAAATAGCTTGCATCTGAAGCATTTATAAATGCAGCATGTTACTATGAATATAGCAGCATCCTTCAAAAGCATCTGTCCAAACTGGATGAACGGCAGTTCAGTTTAAGTAAGTGTAAAGTGATGCACATTGGAGCACAAAACTTAATTTCACATATATGCTAATGGAGTCTGGTGGTGATTGACCAGGAGTAAGACCTTGGGGCCCTAGTGAATGACTCAGGGAAGATATTGACCGACTGAGAATCACAGGGGAGGAGAATGCTGTTGCTTTCAGGGCTTCCCATATGCATCTCGCTGGCCACTGTCAGAAAAAAATGCTGGTCTAGATTGGCTCTTCTTCTATTTTCAAAGTCTAGCCTCTCTCTTTTTTTTCATTGTTTCAATTGCCAAAATAATATTATTTCAGGGCTGAAATGGTTTGATTGAACTGTTTCAGCCCAGAGCTACTTTAAACAATACCTTAAATTAAAGTTATAAGCTTGTAGGCATCAGTAAAGTGATCTCTTTTAACATTTGAACCGAGAGGCCTGAAATTCCTTTTCTTTTACAACATAATTAATAACAGCCCCTATCAGGGCATTCTATCTAGTTTTTTTTCCCTTTAGGACCCAACACATACCTGCAAACAAAAGAGCAACAACCCTACTCAATAAGGCTTTACGGCATAGATTTCTTCCTTTGTGTGGAGTTCATTCTTTGCTGCCTGCCGGGCTAAGTGAGGAAATTGCTTCCTGTATCACAGTGCTGCAGCCAGACTGTGGAGTAGGATCAGTCATAGGAAACATGAGGCTCCCATGTTACAGCTGCACTGATTCCCAGTTTGCTTCTGGTCACAATCCAAAGTGCTGGTTATGACACACCCAAGCCTTTGCCCTTGAAACAAGGTTACCTGAAGCTCTCCACATAAGCCTACCCCAGTCATGACATTTTCTGGAGAGATCCTTCTGTCAGTCCTGCCAGTATGTGAGAGATGAGAAAGAGCCTTCTTTGAGATTGTGTACAAGCTGAAGAGCTTCCTCTCTAAAGAAGTCTGTTTAGTCCCCTTTCTGATTTCTTTCCACCATCAGGCCTGTCTATCTGATCTGGTGTTTTAAACATTTGGCTCAATATGTTTTAGTGTCGATGTGAGCAGAGAAAGAATTGCTAACCACCTAGGATCTGGTGTTCTACATGAAGTAGCTTTTCACTTCCCCAACCACTATAGGGCTACTTAGGAACCATCTTGCCCAAGGTTGGGGATAGTATGGGTAAGAAGAGAAAAGACACAACAAGATGGAAAGCTGACCACCATCTAACTCCAAAGTTGTAGCTGAGGTGGCCTCTCTTTTCTCCAACTGTCACCACATTGCAGTTTGGGAAAGCTACGATGGCCCCTGTACTGAGGTACCTAGGGCTCCCTCAACCCTTGAGCTGGCACTGTCAGAGAAGGAAATGGAAGCAAACCCACTCTGGTCTTCAGATAGCAGGCTAAATACTCTTGTCACACCAGTGTCTTTCTACCTGTAGTACATTTTGAGCAAGTAATCTTCCTATATTTTAGTTGTGAGGGCAGAAACAACAAAGCTTCACTTGATGCAAATCATCTGGATAATTCCAGTTGGATCATTCAAACTGTGACTAATTTGAGAGGATTATACCCCTGGACGTACAAGAAATGACAGCAATCTTCTCTAGGTATTACAAAAAAAAATGCCCCCTCGTAATTATATCAGTATATTCTCATGTTTTTGAGGGCTCAGCATGAACAGAAAGCGGGGAAAACAGAAGTAGGATGTGTAGTTTTTCATTACTTCATTCAGGTGCACTAATCATAATGGATGAATGATAGGTTCAAACGAACCAATTACCAAAGGACCTCATAGGCAGACACGGTTTTCCATTTTCATAATGGCCTGGTCATTGGAAGCTAGTTAGAGAAACTATAACAGACTTCACAAAAGGGTATTTTGGAAACCACCACTGTGTTAATAAAGAGGATTCAGCTTGAACAACAAGGCACAATGACCTTATAGCCAAGAATCTAGATCTACTCTCATTATAAAAACAACCTTGGAGCTAATCATGTCAAAACCTGCAAAGACTCCCTGCTATGGTAGGGTATTTACATAAAATAATAGCAATATTGAATATCAAAGTACTATTCCAGACAAGATAATATGAAATTCTAATCTTCCCTCATTGTTGTATAAGCAATTCCAATAAAGTCCATCCACAAGGGCCTCAATACATTTTCCATTTCAGTGCAACAATGATAACAATGGTCTGTTGACGTTAACTGAGCCACACACAACTGGTTGATTGACATAACCCACATCACTACAAAATCACTGCTCCTTAAAATGCCACATATGAAATGTGAAATATACTGTTAAAAGTTATTGTTTCATATATTGTCAAATACATAGAACTTCTGTGTTATTGTAAACAATTTTAAGAAGTCAAGGCATATGCATAATTATGATAGACACTTCTCAGTTCACATTCAGACATTTCTGGGTCATATGAGATTAATCCATATAAGACCTCTCACACCAAGGGGGTGATAAAGTAGATAGGTTAAACATAGTGTTATGTAGTATCTAGTCAGCAGTCATATCACTGTCTGGGGAAATAGAAACCTATTGTTCTAATTTTTCAGTCTTTCCAGATATTCACTTTCCTGCAAAAGAAAACCCAAATTATTATAAATGTAAGGCAATGGTAAACCACCTTTGAATACTGCTTACCATGAAAACCCTATTCATAGGGTTGCCATAAGTCGGAATCAACTTGAAGGTAGTCCATTTCCATTTTTCAATAATTAGGAATAAAACTCTTCAAGTACTTAATATAGAACGAGACTTGTAACATATGATTCTTTACAGTATGTTGGATTCCATATTGGATTATAAAACAAGTTATATGAAATAGCAAGAGTTTGGCATAGGAGTGGCTCTGTCTGATGATGAATGCTCATAAATTTAGTGAAGAAGTTTCAAAGTCTTGTTACAGTAGTGTCTCACTCCAAAGAATCCAGCGTCTATATCAGAACAGATACAGGGGATGTCCTAGCATTTTAGTCTGGGACAGATATCCCTCTCTTATTCACTTTTTATAGTGAATAAAGGTATAGGTCAGATGATCAGATGATGTGTCTTCTAATCTGTTGATACTAGAGAGTACTCTAGTATCCCTATCTACTTGTACCAACGTTTCCATTTTTTTTTAATTGGAATTGAAGTGTTTACCTGTGTGGACTGGCAAAGCATTGGTCATCTGGTTTTAACTCCCTAGACCGCATGGACAGTTCATGAGTTCTAGTTCAGTAATAGAGCATATGTTCTGCATGCAAAAGGTCCCAGGTTCAATCCACTGCATCTTCAGGTAGGGGTGGGGAAAACAAAAAGCAAAACACCCTGCTCAGCCAGGGGGCCAGATTAGGTTGAGAGGAAAATTTCTATCCAGTCCCGTCAACCAGCAATCCAATATGCTCAGTGTGGTGCTGAAACTGAGGGAGGGCAGGGTTGGAAAGCTGGCTTGAAGGATCAAGAGGCTGGCTACATGGGGGGCAAGGCCTTAAATATGTTTGCCTGCCCTGCCCCTTTCTCGCCAGGCCTCCTGAGCTCTCGGGAGGCCCTCGAGAGATTTAACATGGGCAGGAGAGCATCCCACCTGCCCATCACCGGCAGAGACATGCATCACCCCACAAATGGTGTCCTCACTTATCGTTGAGGGGCTGGGCTGGGCTCGCTTGGAGATGTGGTGCAGAGAGGCAAGATGGCACTGCAAGTCATTCAGTTTGGTCTTCCATCTGGAAGGAGAAAGCAAGCGTAAGGAGTTCACTGCTGGAGGTAGCTGAGAGCAGCTGAGAAAGAAGAGGGAAGAGAATGGTGTGTACTCGTGCGGTTATGAAATCTCTCTGACTTTCTGATGGTATGTTAAAATTAAAAGCTTGCCGGCAAAGAGAATTGTCTCCTAAGTGCTAGTGTTTCTTTTCTTTTCCCCTCCCTGAATTGGGAAAGGAAAGGGCGACTGGGGAGGAGGCGGAGGAGGCGGCAGAGAAATCTGGAATCTGCCCTATGGGGGGGGGAGCCCAGCCTTGCAGTTCTGATCACCTTCATGACAGGTTTTTTTAATCTGTTATTTCACGATGATGATGATGATGAAAACAACAACAACAGAGGTATCATGGGATCAAGGAATCGAGCCATTAAAGGGAAAGAATATGGAGTAGGACATTCTGGGGAATTGTCCTTTAAATGGCCAAGTCAGTAATACACCATCCACGTTAGTCTTTGCCATGACGAGATTGTAAGGAAGATATAGCACCATATTTGAGACTGTCTGGTCTGGACTGGAGCCACAATTACAGCTCCACTTCCAAATTATTGTGTCATAGCCACAGCGCCTGGACTGTATAACACGATTGCCAACAGAACATATTTAGACATGTGCTTGAACACCTAACATTACAATGTTTTTCCTTCTAACGTTTTTAGAGAAATTTGGGAGGTATCCTAAAATATTTGTTAAATTTAGTTAGCACAGTGCTGAATCCTCGCAGTCATGATCATGCTGGCAACCTATGTGCTTAAAGCAGCACAAATAGCCATTGGCAGCCATTGCAACAAGGGGAACCCTTCTGAAGCCCAATGAGATGCAAACATTTAGGATGTTTTCCCGAGCAGAGAAATGAACATACCAAGTTAAAATTGTCAGAGGGCAATACTTCATGGAACTATTGCTTCCTCACTGTCTCATATATTGAAGATTCTGGCAATACAGGACTTTATTTTAATGTCAAACATGCAGAGCAATAAAGCACCAGAGATGATCCCAGTGGTGGAGCCAGTGCCGCATCCAAAACCCTGCCAGCGGCTGCTGTTCAGGGAAGAACTTGCAGAATGTTTTTCGTTCCTTTTCTGCTGCATCAGCTCCAGGATGTTGTAGCTGAAGGGCCACTCAGGGTTTCTGCATGGGTTCACTCAGTGCTGAGAGGGGGGACTGTTAGGTATGGAAATATTATTGACTTTGATATAACAGATATCAGTTTATTTCCTGGTGACCTGACCTCTTAACATTCCGGTGGCTAAGCAAATAAAAGCCTGATTGAACTGGAAATGTACTCCCCTCCCCATTGTTTTTCTGCATACCCATACTCAATGTTTCATATTGATGTTACCAACTGTATCACAAAATGATGCCTATGCTTCATTTACATGGTTGTAGACCTTGACACGTATATCCTTACAAATGTAGAAACTATAGCTTGAGCACATATTTGATTTAATGACTCCCCTTGTAACCGAACCTCCCTTTTCCTATCTATCCTTTGTCCCTCTGACTCTGAGTGCTTATCTCAAGGTCGTATAAACTATGCAAGCCTATGCCTGAAAGAAGACAAGATGTTTCTGGCTTTTGTTATCCAAAGCACCCCTCTTTCCATATCTAAGAAATTACTATGTCTAGCTATGTTTTTCTGCTCTTTTATGATGTTCACTCCCTACTTTATGTAACCATTGGGAAAACTATATAATCTGTTCTCTTTCAATAAATGGGGTTCCCACTTCTGAAAAGCATCTTGCTGGCAGGTCTTGGGACCCCTTTGCAAAGGTAATATTGTGTGTTATTTCCTGGCCTCTGGTAATAGGTTCTTGCTCTCAACTCCACACCTTCCCGGGTGTATGTGGGCTGAGTAGACAGTGACGGCCTACGTGTTGGGTTTGGACCTAACAAAGGCAAATGCCCACTCTGCTCCAAACTCCAATTTGGCTTTTCCTGCTGATCATGACAGAGCTTGGGGTGCCTGCCATGGCAGCGCCTCCCCAAGGAGAGTGCTCTTGACGAAGCCAGCAAAGAGGGGCCTATATGCCACCCTAAGTCCCTCCAGCCCCAGCCATCAATATTGAGAGGATGAACTGTGCCCTAAGAGTACTATTAAAATCTTACCCATTAATCTAAACAAGAACAAAATGTAAAATTCATTTAAACAAGAACGAGAGAAAGAAAATGGAGTGCTTGTCTTTTGTGCCTTAAAAGTTTTTGATCCAAAGTGTATTACTGCTCATCATATGTTACACATTTGATTGCATTTACTTTTCTTTTTCATATTCTCTGTGTGTGTGTTTCCTGTAATGGGATATAAATATAAATCATTAATGATTACAATAATGCTCAAATGCAGATGCTGCAATTCCTAAATGTTTTGTTTGTTTTTAAAACAACAAAAATCAATAAACCTTTTAAGGAATCTCTTATTGTGAAGCACAGCACTACATAGCCAATATAAAAATACCATAAAATCTAGGAGTCCTTTTATCATACACTACATGTATCTGTGTGTGTCTCTCTCTGTCTTTTTTTCATCTAGCTTTCTTGCTCACATTTGATCAAATACTATTTAATGAAACTTGTTCACATGAATACATCCATTGATTGGATTCATTATAAAAGCCATCTCACACATACCAAACAATTAGTACTAGCCCATAATTATACAGACATATTTAGAGCCAGTTATTATTTTACTGGAGTGATGTAGGGGCCTCCCACTGCTTCCAGAAACATTTCAACCCTCTGTGTGTAAAAGAAGCATGTCATCAAGGATTATCATGTGAGTTCCTAGTTCAAGCATTATGAAATGTGGTCTGATTGAGCTCCAGGAAGCAGCAGTCATGCTGTTCTTATAGTTTAAGAATTGGCCCTTAATATTTCAATTTGCACAAAGGATAACTTCTATAAGGACATATACTAGCAAGAGCACTGCACATTTGGCCTCAGTTCTCAAAAAGGAGGCAATCTTTTCAAACTTTTTTTTTGCAGGGTGGGGTGGGGGAGAGATGTGGGATCCCTTCTTAATACTTTACCTACTGGCCAATCTATGAAGAATGCCATATTCAAGGGCACAGGTCACCAAAATGGTGCACTGCATATGTTGTTGGATTAGAACTATATTTTAATTAAAATATTTATTTTAATGGTCATGTAACTTTTTTATACTTTGTAAACCATTAGAAATTATTCTGGCATTAAATGGTATATAAATTCATGAATCATCATTATCCCTCACTATTGGTCATGCTGGCTGGGGCTGATGCGAGTTTGAAGGCAGGGTCAGAACTTCTGAAGGAACATGTTGCAGCAACTGTGCTACGGCAAAAAAGAAAATTAAAAAAAGGAAGATAGCAATCAGTTAATCACACAATGCAATGCTCCTTGTAGAACATTACTTAACCCAAGATTATAACTTGTAAATGATGCCAAAAATATTCAGACAGCTAGACCCTGATGCAAATCCCTCCTGATAGAGCTGCTATTAGCCATGGAATGGAAAACATACAGGGCCAAAACAGATGTTTGTATGCTTTTATTTCTCTCTCTTAGCTGTTTGGGAATATTTGCATTGGCAATCAGCACAGGGGGGAAGGTTCAGCCCCTCTCCTCACATTGCAGTGCTTGACTTAGACATGGCCCCCTGCCTGATTTTAGCAGAAAGAAAGAAAGGGAGATATGTAGCCATGCCCCTCTGATGTCACCACTGGTTTGGCCCTAAGGCAATCATATCCTAAACCATATGGCTAATAAACAGACTAACCGCAAACCTTCCAGTTGCATCTGGAGGTAAATTAGGAAAATCCAAGATATCTGTGAAACACATCTATATAATGTGTGTTCCTTGTTCAAAACACATCCTGTACTTACCGTATCTTCTGAAGAGTTTTCAGTTGTAGTTCTTGCTTCATGCCCTGGCCTGAAGCTGCTCACAGGATCACCTGAGCTGGTATTCTATAAGCCTCATGTGCTATATCAGCCTTGGAGGGAGGGATTGCAATCCCATCTGAGCTCTTTGGTCCCCCAAAGAGCTTTACCTGTACCCATGTCTATTGACCTGAGGAAGAAAAGCCCAGGCCAGGGAGCACATAACATCAGCTACTGAAACAACCATCAATTGCCTGAGAGAATTCTTGGGCACCTCCTCCACCACTTGGGAGCTATATAAGACCTTTGTGTCCTGACTGAGGGGAATCAAAAAGTAAGAAGCCCAGGCCAGAAAAAAAAGTTTTGAGGGATCTCTGTCAGAATTCCATCTTGTGTAAAATGATATCTCATGTTTCAGAGCATAAAATGGCTGAGGCTCATGTTATCTAAATGGGATTTTTTTTCAAAGGCTTGGAGATGGCACCTAAATATTTCTTATGAATTTTAAAAGGCATTAGAGTATTAATGAACAATCGCTCCTGATTCTTGATTCTACTAGGAAGCTGTAACTACTGTGTCTTTTCATGTAAATTGAAATCTCTAATTGCTCTTTGATCTTTGTGTAACCTATTTGCTTTTCTCATTAGTGCCCCTTTGCTACAGTCCTCAACCAGCAGAGACCAGCTAATGATATTGTAGAAAAAACTCTGCAAGTTTCCACAGCCTGCAGCTTGTGTAAAAAAAGGTCTGCTCCCAATGTACCATGGAGCTTCCTTATTATCTCATTACTCACACTTTTTCTGAATGGGGAAATAATGTCAACACTTTCAAGGGTGGTGGTGGTAGTGGGGAGAGACATACAGTAACAAAATAATCAGATTTAAAATGTGGCAGGCACTGATTTTCTTCTTGGAAAGATCATTTCTAGTTTCTTGGCTCTAGCATACTCAAGTGCTTTTGCAGATGGCAACAATAGTCCATCATCTGTATAACCCTGCTTACTTTGATATAGTACTTACTCTCACATGTTGCTGTCCCTTTTCTATCTATTTATTCAGAAATCAAAAATAGTGCCAAGACCTTCATAAACTAAAGTAATGAGCCACACTAAATCAAAACCTTGCATGTGATCCAGCATACCTGTGGAACTTTGCATGCAGAAGTTCTCCCATTCATTTTAATGAAGACAGCACAGCTGTGTTTGGGAAGAAATCTACAACCAAAAAAAAAAGACAAGAGAGCACAAGAGATAGGTGAAGGAACTCTGGGTGTATCAGAGTGCTCTATTGTCCAGTAATTCTGAAATCCGTCTTATATGCCAGCATTCCTCAGCTTCCAGATGTTTTGGACTACAAATCACATCAGCTTCAGTCAGCACCGCTGTGCTGACTGAAGCTGATAGAAATTGTAGTCCAAAAAATAGGGAAGACACCAGATTGGGAATGGCATCTATATACCTTTTATATGAGCTACTTTAGCCTCTGGCAATTTCTGCACTAAATATGAGCCATATCCAGAAGATCTTGCAGACAATGTAGAAAACATGCCTACGAGTAATGGCACTGCTGTCTTTCCTTTAAGGAAAGGATGAGAAACCTGTGGCCCTCTAGATGCTATTGAACTCTTAACCATTGGCTATGCTGACTGGGGGGGGGTGATGGTAGTTTAATTCTATAACATCTGGAGGCCCACAAGCACTCCACCCCTGTTCTGAGGACACAGCTGTAGAGGCCTACACGTGCAGGCTGGATATACTCAGTATCTTCTTCAACAGTACCAGTTTTGATAAGTGTTAGCATACTTGAATCTCACACTGCCACTGTTCATGTTCTTCATTTTCCTCCTTGTCTTCTTCCTCTTCTCAGTAGTCATTATCCTCCACGTGTACAGTTTTGAGAGGCCAGAAGACTTTTTAAATCTAGATGTTTCTGTAAAAATGGTTATTTAACTTACTCCAGTTTTCATATCTTACAAACCTCCAGTAAATCCTCCTTCCTTTATGTATCTTCCAAGCAACTTACATTATGGATAAACTAATGAAAAGTACAGTCTACTCTTTTTGGAACAAGGAAGCAAGATGTTGTTTTTCATCTCTTAATATCTTCCGTATGCTCCTGTGAAGACAATGTGGTGGTCTCAAGTGATTAGAAACTGTAAATCAGATTCCTGGAAACCTATGGTGCAAGTCCAAGTGAGACTGGCTTATCCGCCTTTGTTCAGATGGAAACAGACTAAGCTCTTTGAAATGAATGGTTTGGGAGTCTTTTGGATGGAATTATGCATGGTCATTATTATGACAGTTATGTGCACAAATTTTGCCCAGTTTTGTGACACTTTTCTGTAGTGATATTAACCACACCTTTGGATAATTCTTCTTTTTTAAATCCCAGGAAATTGTTAATAATGCTAATGAGTTGTATCCATTTTCTGTTCACAGAAGGTTCTTTGATCTAGCAGAGGCTTCCATGGGGGGAAGGGAGAAAGGGGGGAGAGAGGCAACTTTTCACAAATTCCCCCTTTCTCCTATGCCCCCTTGCACCAGCTTCCATGGTATTCCAGACAGGTCCCCAGCCATCTAGAACAGATTTGGGAGGCAGAGGGGGCTGCAGAGTGAAGGTCAATCAGTAAAAATCATCTTAATCCCTCTTCTGTTCAGTGAAGCTTCTCCTGGATCAAAGAGTCCAGTGTGAATAGGAGAGACCATTGGATACAAACCAATGTACTTTTACCACATCTAAAGAAGCATTGAATTTGCTTTCTTGTTAACTATAAATGTCTTGCATACAAACTTCATTTAATGTATGCATATTTTCCTTAACATTTGCTTCAATCTGTAAACTATATTTCCCAGAAAACAGTTCTTATAAGTTTTGAACGTCTTTCCAATTCCACATTGGACATCTCTCCATCTCTCATTGGACTCCAGTGTGCACATAGACTCCCATGAGAATACTGAGCAGTTCTTTTTAATGAATTGTGAGAAAACTCCGTATGGACTGTGTAGAGTGTGCTATTCCAGTAAAGTCTTGATGGCCACTTAGAAGCCTCTGCATGTGTGGAGTTTTGGAATATTCCTCTCTATACAGCAAGGTATGCATGGGGTTGTCCTGATAATGAAATCTATGGAGAATGCTATGATTGTTGGAATTTCTGCATGTGTAAATGGCCCCGGAATCTGGCTGACTGAAAATAAATTACTAAAATATTCATAGATTATACTGATTTCTCATAAAGTTACATATATATTTATTAGCATTAAGTAAAACTGAAAAAGCTATAAAAGAGTAAAGAATGTGCTCATGTTTCTTATAAATTCAACAATGTACTCACACCTGGAACACTTCCCCCTTTTTTCATAGAATCATAGAATAGTAGAGTTGGAAGGGGCCTATAAGGCCATCAATCCAACCCCCTGTGCAATGCAGGAATCCAAATCAAAGCATTCCCGACAGATGGATGTCCAGCTGCCTCTTGAATGCCTCCAGTGTCGGAGAACCCACTACCTCTCTAAGTAATTGGTTCCATTGTCGTATGGCTCTAACAGGAAGTTTTTTCTGATGTCCAGTTGAAATCTGGCTTCCTGCAACTTGAGCCCATTATTCTGTGTCCTGCACTCTGGGACGATCGAGAAGAGATCCCAGCCCTCCTCTGTGTGGCAACCTTTCATGTACTTGAAGAGTGCTATTATATCTCCCCTCAGTCTTCTCTTCTTCAGGCTAAACATGCCCAGTTCTTTCAGTCTCTCCTCATAAGGCTTTGTTTCCAGTCCCCCGATCATCTTTGTTGCCCTCCTCTGAACCCGTTCCAGTTTGTCTGCATCTTTCTTGAAGTGCGGAGACCAGAACTGGATGCAGTATTCAAGATGAGGCCTAACCAGTGCTGAATGGAGGGGAACTAGTACTTCACGCGATTTGGAAACTATACTTCTGTTAATGCAGCCTAATATAGCATTTGCCTTTTTTTCAGCCACATCACACTGTTGGCTCATATTCAGCTTGTGATCAACGACAATTCCAAGATCCTTCTCACATGTCGCACTGCTGAGCCAAGTATCCTCCATCTTATAACTGTGCATTTGGTTTCTTTTTCCTAAGTGTAGAACTTTGCATTTATCCCTGTTGAATTTCATTCTGTTGTTTTCAGCCCAATGCTCCAGCCTATCAAGGTCCATTTCAATTTTGTTTCTATCTTCCACGGTATTAGCTATGCCCCCCAACTTTGTATCATCTGCAAATTTAATAAGCATGCTTTGTACCTCCTCATCCAAGTCATTAATAAAAATGTTAAAGAGCCCTGGGCCCAGGACCAAGCCCTGTGGTACCCCACTCGTTACTTCCCCCCAGTTTGAGAAGGAACCATTGAGAAGTACTCTTTGAGTACGATTCTGGAGCGAACTGTGGATCCACCTAATAGTTGTTTCATCCAGCCCACATTTAGCTATCTTGCTAACCAGAATATCATGGGGCACTTTGTCAAAAGCTTTGCTGAAGTCGAGATATTCACAGCATTGCCACAGTCTACAAGGGAGGTTACCCAATCAAAAAATGAGATGAGATTAGTTTGGCAGGATTTGTTCTTCATAAATCCATGTTGGCTCCTAGTAATCACTGCATTGCTTTCAAGGTGCTTACAGATTGACTGCTTTATAATCTGCTCCAGAGTTTTTCCAGGGATTGGTGTTAGGCTGACTGGTCTGTAGTTCCCCAGTTCCTCCTTCTTGCCATTTTTGAAGATAGGGACATTAGCTGTCCTCCAGTCATCCGGCACTTCACCAGTCCTCCATGATTTCGCAAAGATAATAGAGAGCAGTTCTGAGAGTTCTTCAACCAGTTCCTTCAATACTCTAGGATGCAGTTTATTGGGCCCTGCAGATTTGAACTCGTTCAAAGTGATTAGGTATTCCTTGACCATTTGTCTATCAATCTCAAGCTCAAATCCTGCCCCTTCTACTTCATGTTTCCCGGGAGGGTCATAGGCCCTTTTGTGGGAGAAGAATGAGCCAAAGTAGGAATTGAGAACTTCTGCCTTTTCTTTGTCATCTGTTATCATTATGCCATCCTCATTGAGTAACTGTGCCACCATTTCTTTTCTCTGTCTTTTACTATGGACATACCTGAAGAAAGCTTTGTTTGTTGCTTTTAGCATCCCTCGCTAGCCTCAGCTCATTCTCAGCTTTAGACTTCCTGACACCATCCCGGCAATTCCGTGATACCTGCCTGTACTCTCCCTTTGTGGCCTGGCCTTCTTTCCACTTCCTGTATGTGTCCTTTTTTGTTTTCAGGTCATTTCTAAGCTTTTTATGAAGCCACACTGGCTTCTTCTGCTGTTTCCCTTCTTTTTTCCTTGTTGGAATTGCTTGCCATTGCACTTTTAGAATTTCCTTTTTTAGAAACTCCCACCCATCTTGGACTCCTTTTCTCATTAGGGTGGCTTGCCATGGAATGGTACTTACAATTGTTCTGAATTTATTAAAATCAGCTTTCCTGAAGTCCAGGGTGCGCGTATGGCTTCTCTCAGCTTTTGCTTCTGTTAAAATCAAGAATTCAAGTATGGTGTGGTCACTTTCCCCCAGAGTTTCCATAACTGCCACTTCATCCACCAAATCATCTCTATTGGTTAGAATCAAGTCCAGGATAGCTGATCCTCTGGTTGCTTCCTCCACTTTCTGTAGGAGAAAGTTATCTCCAACACAAGTGAGAAATTTCTTAGAGGGGCCGTGTTTGGCAGAATTTGTCTCCCAACAGATATCAGGGTAATTGAAATCCCCCATTACTACTACATCATGCCTCCTCGAGACATTGGGAATTTGCTTTTCAAAAGTTACATTCTCATCTTCTCCTTGATTGGGTAGTCGGTAGTAGACTCCAAGCACCACATTCCTTTTATTACTTGCCCCATTAATTTTAATCCAGATACTCTCGGTGGAGCTACCAAGCTCATCTTCCTGTATTTCTGTGCAGGGATATATATTTTTAACATATAGCGCAACTCCACCTCCCTTTTTATTCCTTCTGTTCTTCTTGAACAAGTTGTATCCTTCAATTGCTGTATTCCAGTCATGAGAGTCATCACACCAAGTTTCAGTTATACCTATCAAGTCATAATTGCCCTCCTGTATTAAGAGTTCAAGTTCGTCCTGCTTGTTTCCCATGCTCTGCGCATTAGTATACAGACATCGAAGACCATGTGATTTATGGCTTGGCTTCCTTACTACATTTTTCTGAGGACTGTTACTGGGTCCTATTAGAGCCAAACTCTCTGGTCCCGCTACTGTACATAAGCGTTCATCAGTTGTTCCCACCAAGTTTACATTTCCCTCCCCTTTAGGATTCAGTTTAAAACCCTCCTGATGAACTTCTCCATGCTGTGGCCAAACACATTCTTCCCAGTCCTTGTGAGATGCAACCCATCACTTGCCAGCAGTCCATCTTCCAGGAACCATAGCCCATGGTCCCAGAATCCAAATCTCTCACGTTGGCACCACCTTCATAGCCATTCATTCACACGGAGTATTTTTCTTTCCCTTTCTACTCCTCTTCTAAGTACTGGAAAGATGGATAAAAAAACTATCTGGGCCCGAAAGTTCTTGAGTTTCCTTCCCAGAGCTTCAAAGTCTGATGTGATTTCTTCATAGCTCCGTTTGGCAGTATCATTTGTTCCCACATGGATTAGGAGAAAGGGATACCTGTCGGTGGGCTTGATGAGTGATGGCAACCCTTCTGTCACATCTCTAATCCGTCCTGGTAGACAGCATACCTGGCAAGTCCACAGATCTTCTCTGCATACTTGGGTTTCGATCCCACGCAGTAGGGAGTCTCCCACTACTAGTACTCTTCTCTTCTTGTTGTGTGCCATGGTTTCATTGTCCCTGCTTGATTGAGCTTCAGCCTCTTGCTTGTTGTCGCACGGGGTCTCCTGTAATTCTTCCACCACAGGCTGTCCTCCAGTCTCCTCCTCGAGTGGTTGAAAGCGGTTCCATAGCTCTACTAGTGAAGGGTGTCTTCTAGTTCTTCTGCTCCTGTCACCCTTTCCCATGGAGTTTCCTCCACTTTTTTGTTCCTCTCCAAAGCAGTCTCCTCTTCTGCTACCACATGTTGTTCTTCTTCCACCTCCTGTACTTCTCTTTGCTGCTGTTGTTACAGCGTTCTGTCTAAGAACTCTTCATCTTCTCTTATAGTCCTCAGTGTGTCCACTCGCCGTTCCAGGCCTCTCACCTTTTCTTCCAACAGTGCCACGAGCTTGCACTTGTTGCACATGTATGCCATGTTGTTCTCAGGCAAGAGAACAAACATGGCACACACTTTGCAGGTCACAACCATTGGAGCATCCTTCGCGTTCATAGTCTCTTCTACCTTTTGTTTCTTGCTGACTACTTGTTTTGGAGTGGCCTGTGCTTGTCCTGTCCTACTTCAGGGTAAACTTGAGAGTCCCACTGGTATGCAGTGCGCTGTACAAGGGAAATTAGTCATTTGTTTGGTGTGTTTTTTTAGGGACCTCTCCCTTGACTTGTCGAACTCCTTTGTCGAACTCCTGTTTGCCCTCCCTGTTCGCTCACTGTCTGAAAGCTGGCTTGTTTATATGTCCTCACCTGTAGACCAACTGAGACAGCTCCCTCTGCTCTGCTCTGCTCTGCTAGGAGTCAGGAAGCAGAACGAGAGTCCCAGCACACACAGCTGCTGCTTGTTGCCCTCAGCAGTTCTCAGGCCACACCCTTCAGCCAATAGCTATCAGGCCACACCGCTTCCAATCAAGCTGCTATGGAGCCCTTCAGAGCACATGGCTGAGAACACACAGCTTCAGAGCCCTCTTGGCCTTTTTCCTTTCCTCGCTACAGCTCCTTTGTCAAGCTCCTGTTTGCCCTCCCTGTTCGCTCGCTCTGTTCGCTCGCTCTCTGAAAGCTGGCTTGCTTATATGTCCTCACCTGTAGACCAACTGAGACAGCTCTCTCTGCTCTGCTAGGAGTCAGGAAGCAGAAATAAGGTGATTTGGAAACAGAGAAGACAGATGGAAGAGTGTGATGTTCCTGTATTAATGTATATATGGTAAGTGCTGTTTGTATAGAAGATATGTGGTAAGTGGAATGAAAGAGGAGGGGGGAGTAAATAAGCCGTAGAATGCTGGATGATTGGCTGAGTGTTTGGATGGCTGAGAGTATAAATGGAAGGAGGACAGTTGAATCTGGGTGGACGTTAGTGGGTTGTTTTGGTGGAGTTTGGAGGTGGGTGTGAGTTGGTGTATGTCAGGAGAGTGTGGAGAAAGAGGGAGGTGGAGTTTGGATTAGTAATAAGTCAAATATCACAGTAATAGATGAAACCATAAGCTTGTAGATCATTATCAAAGTTATCTTGTTATTAATGTTATTTAATAAATACTATTTTGGTTTACCGAAGACCTGATCCTTGGCTGGGGTTTCACAGACCAGAAGGGAGGGTAAGGTAATGACCAAGGCTGAAGGGAAACAGTAACAAATGGTGGCAGCGGTGAAGAGGAGAAGATAACATTATAAGTATCCAGAGCAACCCCGAGTTATGAGTTATCTGCATTGATACAAGGGGGTTGGGAACAGCATAGGCATGCAGTCACGAATGTAACCGGATAGAGAGACTCAGGCAAGGTCTCTGGGAACATTGGTTGTAGAACGTGACTGGTGGTGCTGCCTAGCAGGGGGATCTATTGAGATCTGTGCTAGAGCGGAGAGAGAAACCATAAAAAAGGACAGTCCGGACTGGTGGAGTCCCTGGTGGTGCCTAGTGAAAGGCAGTAGCCACGAGCAGGTAGGAACCTGACAGGGAGAGCCAGGGAAGGGCGTCACAAAGAGCACCAAAAGTTATGATGGTGGAACCATTTTTATTGGGGAGGCATTTTGAAAAGTACAAAAATATGTGCATATCTGATATACTAATCAGTTTATTGCAGCAGCACTTTCCACAGGCAAAACCAAACTTTGTTCTCTTCCATTTAGAATGTTTTTTATCTGTTTTATAATTGTAATGTTTTATTTGCTTTTATAATTGTGTTTTTATTGTTGTAACCCACCCTGGGGCCTTATGGTGAAGGGTGAGTAACAGAGCAATCCATCTTATCAGAGGCCAGTGTGGGTGAATTTGGCAGAGGCAGAGCTGGTGGAAGGGGCTGCCACATCCAGCTACCGTTCAGAGGCTCTGGGAGAGGAGGACACTGGCTGCACCAGCCAGCACAGCGGAAGGAAACAAAATACATCTTTCCTTCTGCCATGTCTTTTCCCAGCGTAATGGCAGTCGGGGCAGAGGGCCACTGGAGGGAGCTGAAAGGGACCTGGATGTAGCGTAAGGCCCCTCTCAGTCCCTCCCCCAAATTGCCTCTGGAACACACCTTTTTGGAGCCTTGCACTGGCTTCTGCTGGCTTTCCTATGCCAGGCTGGGCTTCCCAGCGGATCCCTGGCTGAGCCAGGTTGGGCCAGCTACCACATGGCTGCATCATGGCTGCACTGGGAGAGGGGCTTCTGCCGGCATAGCCTGGCTGAGCCAGAGCCCGGCCGGCTCAGCCAGGGATCTGCAATAGCCTCCTCCCCTCAGCCCAGCATCTATACAACTTGGATTGCGCCCAGAGAAATCTTATAAATAAATAAATACTTTCCCAGATATTCAGGACAGACATTTATTCATTCTTCTTTGCTGAACTGTATGCAAAATTACAGTCAAATAAATGTCCCAGAACAATAGGGTTAATAACTGTGTCCAGGATCCAAAACACTACTTGGATTCATGTAACAGCTAACACTAGCATAATGGAATGGTTAACATTTTTCTTAAAACACCTGCCCCCACTCCAAGGCTTTTTCCCAGGCTGCACAATCCCTTCTCCCAGGGTATCTTCAGAAACAGTTTGCCCCGTGATAAGATGGGACTGTTGTTTGATTAATAGCACTCTACCATCTCCTTAGCCTCATAGAACTTATTTTCTGTTTTTCCGGATCTTGGCTGACATCTGAAATGTTGCACTTTCACTCTGGTAGCGCCAATAAAGATTTTTACAGCATATAAACAGGTGGGGAATTTAGACTAATGTGCCTGTGAAAGCCTACTTAATTAATACATCTGAAATAAAATGAGTAGAAATAAGAGAACAGTACATTGCAATTACTACCCACAAATTTTACAATGAGAGTCAGTTATGAGGAGACTATAAAGAGGCTTACAGCTTTATAAGAACACAAACCAATTATGTTTAAATTGTGAATAAAATGTCTTCTTGCTTGAGAGTGTTTTAGAAGACAATGAAATTAGAGAGACTTTTTTGGCATTTTTGCCTCTAAAATACCATTGAACATCTTTCATATCATATTTCATTTAAATATACGCAATCCTCTGGAACAGAAGGTGATTTTTACTGATCATCCTTCCCTTGTCACCTTCTGGCTTACAATATTTTAAAATACAAATACATGTAATAAAACCTTTTAAACACATAGACAGCAACAATTAACAATTGTTGTTCTATGCCTTCAAGTCAATTACGACTTATGGCGACCCTATGAATCTTTTGGGTGTATTCATAGGGTTTTCATGGTAAGAGGTATTCAGAGGTGGTTTACCATTGGCTTCCCTGAAACCTATGGCACCCAGTATTCCCAGGTGGTCTCCCATCCAAGTAGTAACCAGGCCTGACCCTGCTTAGCTTCCAAGATCAGAAATCAGGCGTGTTCAGGGTAGTATGGCTGTAGGCACAACGAACAATAATACCATTAAAATCACCAGCATGCAACAATAACATAAGTTTGTTTGTTTACTTATTTATGTAGTTATACATATATTTGTATATCACTATTTCATTTAAAAATATCAAAAGTGGTTTACAATAAGTAAAACAAAAACAAACCCCACACAGTAAAAACCATTTAAAATACAGTAAAAAACAAAGGTCAGCTATTGCAAAAATACATCTTCTTAATTGCCTATATAAGCTCGGAGGAACAGGAAGGTTTTCAGCAGATGTTTAAAGGTTAAAAGAAAGAACTCTCCCTCATCTCAGCCAGTAGCGGACAGCTTGGTGGGGCTGTGCAGCTCGCTGACCTCTCTCTGACTGAGTTGCTGCTGCATACTGGGATGGAAGACAAGCCTCGAGCCTCTGCACGGGGTGCTAATTGTGGGGTGGAGCGCGCCCCAGGCAGCGACGGGAGGGAGGAGTTAGAACCCTTCCATCTATGACCTGGCTCTCGCGAGATCACCCACAATCCTGGGCAGTCTCGCGAGAGAAGCCAAGGGGTGGAGCCAGACCCAGGCCTTTAAAGGCCCCAGTCTCCTGAGAGCCAGCCTCTTTCTTCGTGTGCCAGCTTTGGAGGAGGACGTCACTGGATCAGACTGGTAAGGGGCCATGTGGAGAGCAAGATCAAGGTCCGTATGGATAAGGGTTCTATGGCAGCCACCCCATGGCTTCTTCCCAGCAACTAACCCCCCCTCCTTTTAGGCAGCACCCTCGCCTCCCCTTCCAGCTTTAACTGGAGCATCCATTACATCCAGAAGGCTCCAAATGCTCTGCAAGCAGAGGGGGGAGGGCTTCCTCCAAAAGCATTTGGGAAGGCAAGGGCCCATTTGAAAACAAACAAACAAACAAATGTAAAGCTTCTTTAAGCGGCCAGGTCTTGCAGGGCTCTCCATCCTGGGCTACCTTTGTGTAAGACGGATGAAGATTCTTACAGCTGCTTATCAGTGTCTAATCATCACCAGCATAAACAGGCCGGTTTAGGATCCCCAGTGATGACTTACAGCAACATGACTGCTTTCCTTTTATTATTAGTATTATTAGTATTATGTTATTACATGTCTTGTCATAACTTTACATGGATTCCTGCACTGAGCATAGACAGCAACCCTATTTCCATTCACAATATCATGAGAGTTGGGCTAACGTCGATTCTAAAGCCGTGTTCTGCCTGTGAGCATCAGGGTTCTCAGTTCATGGCCTTGATTTAATATGTTAGTTCTGCATTTTTTCTTTCAGCCACCATGCCCCCCCCCCAAAAAAACCACACCACTGCAGCCCACAAGCCTTCCCTCTCACCTCCGCGTAAGAAGGGTGTCGGGGGTAGGAGATGTAGGCAAGCTACTGCTGCCTCCCAGGCACCCACCTCACCAGATAACACCAGACAATGCAGCCCTCTGGCAAGCT
Organism: Rhineura floridana; assembly: GCF_030035675.1. Lineage (NCBI taxonomy): Eukaryota > Metazoa > Chordata > Lepidosauria > Squamata > Rhineuridae > Rhineura > Rhineura floridana. The sequence goes on along the minus strand of NC_084483.1, from coordinate 72,638,832 downwards.
ATGCAGGAGATGAGAGAAGTGGTGATGCAGTTGCAGGCAGAGAGCTGTCAACATCAGCCACCCCCCATGGGGGTGGGGAATCCACTGGGGTGACTGGGGCAGGGCAGCAGGTGGCAGCCACCCCCCAACACCCTAGAAACACAGGGGCCAACTCTGAAGGAGCCAGGATGGCTCAGATCCTCATCCCTATCCAGGCACCATTGCTGCAGGAAAGGCCATAGGGACGGGTCGGAATCTGCTGCTGAGGGATCACCAGGTGAGTCTTCTTCCTCGGATAGGGATGCCCCACACAAGGGGCTTACATACTGGAGATCCACGGGTTCTATACTAGGGCTCCCGGGGTGGGCATGGCGCAGACGTAAGGAATTAACCATAACCACAGCATCCCCAGGGGAGGTCTGGGGGTGTAATATGGACACCCCATCCCAAGGGATGCATTGTCCACTGGTTAAGGATGGGGATGACCCCCCAGGTGAGCATCTTTCCTGCAGAGTCAGGAAAAAGATCCTGGATCGTCACTATGTGGACATTTTCTCCCTCCTTAGATCTGAGGAAAAGGATCACTCTGACCCCAAGCATAAAAGGGGACCTTAGGAGACATGTCGAGAGGACTTTTGACAACTGGGCACAGGGATACGTAATTTACATGGGGGTTGTACAGGCATCCTACCCTGAGTGAGGTTGGCACCTATCCAACCATTTGAGCTCTGTTTATATGGCCAGGGCTAAGGCTGGTGATCATGCAGCAATCACCTATGATAAGAAATTCTGTTGCAAAGCAGCCAGCAATAAGAGCATGCGTTGGGACTTGATTTGTGGCAGGCCCCTTCACTTCACCCCCTGTAGAGGACCTCCGAGTCTCCCCACTGGGAGTGGTTCCCAAGAAGACGCCAGGAGAATTCCAACTCATCCATAATTTGTCTTTCTCAAGGGGTGCCTCAGTCAATGAGTCAATTCCACCTGAGTTATGCTCGGTACGCTATGCATCTTTTGACCGGGCAGTACAGTTAGTGAGGGAATGTGGGCCAGGGGCACTCATGGCCAAGTGTGATATACAATCAGCCTTCTGTCTCCTTCCAGTACACCCCCAGGACATTAGCCTCCTTGGGTTCAAGTTTGGTGAATGCTGGTATGTAGACAAAGCTATGCCCATGGGTTGGCTCCATTGCCTGTGCAGCATTTGAATCCTTCAGCACTTTCCTAGAATGGGTTGTTTGCCAGGAATCAGGGAGCCGTCAGATCACCCACTATCTGGATGATTTTCTATTTGCAGGCTCTTCTGGTACTGAGGAGTGCTGTGAACTACTGGGTACATTCCAGAGGCTGGCTGATCGCCTCGGGGTCCCTCTGGCTCCTGTCAAAACAGAAGGGCCCAAATCCATACTCACATACTTAGCCATTCAGCTGGACTCCATTGCAGCCACTTCTAGTTTCCCCCCTGACAAGTTAGCTAACCTGAAAAACCTCTTGCAGGAGATGCTGGCAAAACCAAAGTGCAAACTCCGAGATTTGCAGGTGCTGCTTGGGCATTTAAATCTTTCATGCAGGGTCATTAGGCTGGGGCGGGCATTCTGTGCAAGGCTTGCCTGCGCCACAGCCGGGGTCCCCTCACCACATCACCATATGCATCTCACAAAGCCCATAAAGCAGGACCTGTGGGTTTGGGTCCGCTTCCTCAGACAATACAATGGGATGTCCTTTTGGCAGGACAGCCTGGGAGCTGAGAGCGGGAACAGACCTTCAGGTTCAATCTGATGCTTCAGGGAGCTTGGGTTTTGGGGTATACTTCAAAGGCCATTGGTGCGCCAAGCGCTGGCCTAGCAATTGGGTGGCTTCAGGATTTACCAGGGATCTCACGTTTCTCGAACTCTTTCCCATAGTGGTAGCAGTGTCCCTGTGGAAAGAACATTTTAGGAATAAGAGGGTCAGATTTTGGTGCGACAATCAAGCAGTGGTCAGGGTCATTAATAAGCAGTCATCTCGCTCTGAGCGGGTAATGACCTTGGTCAAAAATTGTCTTTCTGTGCCTGGAGGCTAACATATCCTTCTCAGCACGTCATGTTCCAAGTGTAGACAACAACACTGCAGATGCCTTGTCTCGCTTCCAGGAAGACAGATTTCAAGCCTTCGCCCCCTCGGCCAACATGGAACCAGAGCCATTCCCGGAAGCACTGTGGGAAATTGGGACAATAACATCACCCGGGGAGTATTAGATTCCGTGGCACATTCCACTTTCCGCTCATACACAACAGCAGCAGAAGCATTTGTTAATTTCACCTTGGCCAGCATCCAAAGCTATAGTCCTTAGTTACCTATCCCATCTGAGGGATCAAGGACGGGCCCCCAGGACCATGATATCCCATTGAGCTGACATTTCCCCCTTTTCCCCCCATGGCACTGGGTCACCCAGACCCCTGCAATTCGGCTAGAGCACAGAGAGCCATTGAAGGATGGCGGAGGAGGGATCCACCTAGGAACGACTCCTGACACCCCATCAGATATGACATTCTCTCTTGCATACTGAAACAACTACACGTAGTATGCTGGTCCAGCTATGAAGCTGTGCTGTTCAAGGCAGCGTTCACACTTGCTTTCTTCAGGGCCCTGAGGGTCGGGGAGTTCACGGTGCCAGCTAAGGGAGATACCTCTGCGGTATCCCTTCAATGGGATGATGTCATGATTTCCAAGTCTAAGCTGCCAGTGACCATTCGGAAATCAAAAGCAGACCAAAGGGCAAAGGGTTCTTCCTTTTCACTTAGGCCATCTCCAAAAGGGGGGCCTTGCCCACTTCGTGACACCAGGGTTTATCTCCACACTCAGGGCAGTTCTTTATTCATAAAGATGGATCTCCCCTCACAAGGCACCAATTTGCAGGGGTGCTTAGGCTATGCCGGGCAAAGGCAGGCTTCCCAGAGAAGGAGTTTGGCACACACTCCTTTAGGATTGGGGCTGCCACTTCAGCGGCAGAGTGGGGCTTGAATACAACTCAGATCAAGGCCATTGGGTGCTGGAGATCTCATGCCTTCAGAAGCTATATCCCCCCACAAGCGAGACCCAAAGCTGCCAGTAACCTATGATCTTTTTCAGGCCTAAAAAGGGTGTGGATCTTCAGTCACAGCATTGTTCATTGGGCCGAGCGTCATGATAGATCCACTCTATGGTCTGAACAGCTCGGTGTGTCATCCTGGGCAAGAGTGCGCTGGATATCCAGACGTGATATGAGGTGGGAACAGTCTCGACACTTGTTGGTTCAACAGTTCTGTCACTGTGGCCCTCCTGACTTGCTGCTCATACATCTGGGGGAGAATGGCCTTGGCACCCGGACTGGCATCGACTTGAAGTGGTCTGCAATATCTGACCTTACCCATTTGGCTGAAGGGTACCCATCCATGTGGTTGGGGTGGTCAGCCTGGCTTCCGAGGCTCTAGGGGAGAAATGCACATGTGCTGGGGAGCATCGAGGCTACCCGTTGCTGTGCCAGCAGAGCCATAGCCAAAGTGGTCCGAGCAAAAGGGGGCCTCATTGTTTGTCACCCGCTCATCAGGCGCTTGTGCCCTGAGTTTTATCACATGGATGGAATTCATCTCTCCATGAAGGGGAATGATGCCTGGCTTAGCGATCTCACCAAGGGACTATGGGCTTGGTTTCAGCAAGTGAATGGGGTTGGCGGCAAGTCGGGAAGCACAGCTCCCCTCCCTTGTGGCAGAAATGGCATTGGGCAGGATCAATCATAAGGGGGAATCCCATAAGGAGTCCAGTGGGGGTACACGATGGCCACACCCCTAGCTCGGGAGGGGCGCCACCTCATCCAGCTCACAACCCCTCCCACTGGTTGGTCAGCGGGACCACAGGTGCCTTGGGTTCACACCCCACCTGGGTCTAAAGCGAGCCAACTCCCAAGGGTAGTTCCCAACTGCTTCAGCATTCCTCCAGCATGGGCTGCTGGAATGAAGCGGATCCTGGCCCTACTGCCATGCCAACCCTGCTTTACTTGCTCTTATCAATAAAGTTGTGGCCCTACTTCACCCATAAATCTGTGTCTGGCTGTGTTATTCCCATTGCTAAAGGGGGCGCAACATGCTCCTACCACACAAGGGGGTGGGGTGAAGCAGTGGTGCAGTACAAACATACTGGCAGGAGTGCCAGGTTGGCTCTCTTTGCATGTTTGCACTACACCTACCTTGTCTCTCCTCCTCACCATCATAAGAAGAACCTGCTGGATTAGGCCCATGGCCCATCTAGTCCAGCATCCTGTTCACTCAGTGGTCAACCTGATGCTCATGGGAAATCCGCAAGCAGGACCTAAATGCAAAGAGCACTCTCCCCTCCTGCAGTTTCCAGCAACTGGTTTTCAGAAGCATACTGCCTCCGACTGTGGAGGCCGAGCACAGCCATCATGGCTAGTAGCCACGGATAGCCTTATCCTCCCTGAATTTGTCTCATCTTTTAAAGCCATCCAAGTTGGTGCCCATCACTGCCTCTTGTGGGCATGAATTCCATAATTTAATTATGCACTGTTTGAAGAAGTACTTTCTTCTGTTTGTCCTGAAACTTCCAACATTCAGTTTCAATGAATGTCCGTGAATTCTGCTGTCGTGAAAGAGAGAGAAAAAGTTTTCTCAATCCACTCTCATGTCACCTCTTACTCTTTTCTCTAAACTAAAAAGTCCCCAATGCTGCAACCTTTCCTCACAGAGGAGTTGCTCCATCCCCTTGATCATCCTGGTATGCAGCAGTGACTCAGCCAGAAGGAGGTCAGTCAAGTGAGTGGTGCAGCCCCACCACATCATCTGCTACTGCTCTCAACCACCTTAATGCAGGAGCAGACTGTGGGATGGCACGGTGGTACTTACCTAACTTCACAGCAGCAGAGTCACTGCTGCTTACCAGGAGGGAGTGTAGGAGTGGCAAGGTGGCAGAAAGGTTGGTGCTGTGCAGATGTACCAGCAGAGCCAATACAATGCTCATAGTACTATGGTAGCATAGTACCAACCTCCCTGCTGCCTTACCCCTCACTCTCCCTTCCAGGAAGCAGCAGGAGATCTTGTGCCAGGATGTTAGGTAAGTTCCGCCACCCCACTCCACCATTTCCTACTTTCATGCATACACTCATCAGGTCTGAATGGTGGTGACTGGCCAGGAATGAAACCCTGGGTCATACTGGATAGCTCAATGAAGATGTCAACCGAGGGTGCAGCAGCTGTGAAAAAGGCAAATTCCTTCCTAGGTATCATAAAAAAGGAATTGAAAATAAAACTGCCAATATCATAATGTCTATATACAAATCTATGGTGTGCCTGCACTTGGAATACTGTGTATAGTTTTGCTTATCTCACCTCAGAAAGGATATTGTAGAGCAGAGAAAGGTTCATAAAAAGGCAACCGAAATGATCAAGGGGATGGAGTTACTGCCATATGAGGAAAGGTTACAATATTTTTGGTTTAGAGAAAAGATGAGTAAGAGGGAACATGACATAGGTGTATAAAATTATGCATGGTGTGGAGAAAGTAACTAGAGCAGCCTTTCCCACCAGTGTGCCTCCCGATGTTGTTGGACCACAACTCCCATCAGCCTCAGCCAGCATTGCCAATGGTCAGGAAAGATGGGAGTTGTGGTCCAACAACATTTGAAGGCACACTGGTTGGGAAAGGCTGACCTAGAGAAATGTTTTTCTCCATCTCTCATATAGCTCATGGACATCCAATGAAGCTGGATGTTGGAAGATTCAGGACAAATGAACCAAAGTACTTTTTCACACAGTGCATAATTAAGCTATGGAATTTGCTCCCACAAGAGGCAGTGATGGCCACCGACTTGAATGGATTGTGATTAGACAAACTGATGAAGGATAATACTATCAGTGGCTACTAGCTGCAAGGGCTATGTTCCTCCTTTCCTTTTATCATTGTACATGTGATAAAATAAACAGCCAGTTATTTTTTCTGTTAATACACTCCGTCATCAATATTACCGAGTTTGTACCGTTTATCATAACACTGACATTTGTCACAAACATATTGCTTTTAATTGTATTTTATGTTTTACTGTTGTACACCACCCTGATATTTTGTGATGTGGCAGTGTAGAAATACTTTTATAAATAAATGAATTCCTTTTGTCTAATTCTAATTCCAAATATACTTGTATGCCAATGACCTTCTTGTTAGTTTCACAAAACTCAACTCTCATGCAGCCATCCCCCCACCGAATTTTTTGCCTCTTACCACCAGTGACATAGCTGTCTCCAGATGACTGTTTGAAGAGCATTTCCTCATAGTCCCAAACAATCTCCAATATGTTTTTTCCAGTCAGATACAGAATATGTGTTTTTCAAATCACATTTTCTTATTAGGTGGTTTTGACAAGTTACTGTTCACCTTTAATTCCCAGTCTGTAAAATGAAACCCGTAATTACTTTTCTGACAGAAGTTGTGAGGATGATTTAGATCTAAATTGCAAAGCACTTTATATGCAAATAGCTGCATGCTAACCCTTCTCGCACCATCACATGAGCACTTGGGATAGGATGTAGCAACTATTACACCAAAGCCACTATATAAAATACCAATTAAAGACCGCAAAACTTTACAGTGAAATCATAACCGGGTGCAAACCACAACCAAGCACAAAGTATGTAAGTAAACAGCTTTCCAAATGCTCTTCAAAATACTATATATAACTACTGAATTTTCATAAAATATTCTCTAAATATATTTAAAATATCCCTATCCCCAACTGAAATCTATGTTGGCCATCCAACAATATTTTATTTCAAAGCTTAATATTTCAGAAATGATGTGAAATGTGGTGGTGATTAACCAGGATGTCAAAGTCACCATAAGTGTAGAAATTTGATAATAACAATTTGATAATTGATTTGTAACAACATACAGTATTTCATCATTTATCTAATTTTGCGTGGAGATATTGAAAATGTTTACAAATGTACATTTTTAAGAAGTGAGCATCTGCAGTGAGGAATACCCTCCTAGTACTCTTCTGCAATAATGGAAATGTAAATACCTGATCAAGTTTCTGTTGTACTATACTGTGACCATTTTGGATTTTGCTTCACATTTTTAAGCAATCTTTGTGGGTTTGTTTAGGATTGGATCCATTGGTTATGTGAGCACAAGGCAATCCCATAAGACATAGCTAGCCACGACCCTCTGGAGAAGCTTGGGGGGGAGGTTTTAAGGAGTTAAGAAGGGAAGAAAAAGTTTGGTTGTGTGACCCACATTCATCTCTCATGCATCCATTTGGATACAATGTTCAGTGCAGTTTCATTTTCAAACATTAGGAAAATATCATTGCAGAATTAATACGCATTCACATTAGGATATTTTCCCCTCTTTTAATTTGTTTGGGGACCTGGTCCATTCAATAAATTAAATGAAGGGTTTTTATTGTCTTCTTGTGGTACAATAAATTTACTCAGCAATTTAGTCACTAGGTGGTGCTATCATTAGACTGAGTGGGTGAACCCTCTAGTCAGTGATAGTAGCACTCCTTAGTGGTGGTGTTCTGTAAAAATGCATACATGGGCACTGTGATGCCCCTGTAATATTTGTACAGTATTTATGGTAAGTGCAGGTTTTGTAGTGTAAATATGGTAAGTAGAGTGAGTGAGAGGGGGGAGTACATGTGTTGGAATGTTGAAGAATGCTGAGTTGTGATTGGCTGAGTGTCTGGGTGGTTGAAGGTATAAATGAGAGGATGACAGTTGAAGAGTTGGTTGGTTGTTGGATCTGGGTTTTGGAGCGGTGGATTTGTGTTTAGGTGGGTAGTGAGGCAGGTTTTAGGACTAAGAGATATAAAGAGAAAACTATTATATGTAACCACACACATGTTGGCTGAACGTAAAGTAATCTTGCTTATTCCTTGTTTTAATAAATAGTTTTGGTTTAACAACACGCCTTATCCTTGGCTGGGATATTGCAGACCTGAAGGGTGGGCAGAGCAAATACAAAGCTGAGAACATTATCAATGGTGGCAGCGGTGAAGGGATAGTGTAGCCCAGGGCTGTAAACTTAAAAGGCAGAAAGATACAGGGGGGTTGTTGCCTGTAAGTGCACCCAAACACTACGTAGCAATCTGTGGAGGAGACTAAGGCACAGTCTCAGGGCAGTATTGCATTACAGAGTGTCAGGTGGTAGCGCCTAGTAGTGGAATCATGAGAGACCTGTGCTGGGGCCAATATGAGAGATCTGTTATGAGACCAGACTCTGAGTAGGAGTCTGACATGCACATTCACACAGTAAGACACACAGAGCCATTAACGGTTACTGGTTAAAAGTGTAGAAGTGTTTAAGACCAGTTTTACAGATGACAGTTGACTTTCTGTTAATATCACAAGCAGGTCTACAGTCTGTTTTTCATCTACTTTAAGATGACAGTTACGAAGGCTTTAGCACTGATACCTTGAATGGAAAAAAAGTACCTGTGACAACTAATGAAAAAGTGAAGTGACTATTTTGTGGTATAATAATATATAAGTAGGGACAATGTTTAACTTCCCAGCTTTAGTCATCTGTGCTACAGCTTGAACCTAAGCCAGTAACTCAGCAGGCAAAAAGTAATAGTTATGCATCATGCGACCACAAGTTCCTTATATGATAATTTGAAGAGTGACAGAAATAATTAATATAATCAAAGCAGCGTGACGTCAAGGCAAAGATAATTAATGTGCAACCTAGAAAGTTCTATGAAGTCCCCACCATGACGAAACTTTTGCTTAAGGAGTTTAGTTTAATCGGAACTAATTAATTTCCCTTCCCATCAAAGAAAAGAAATGATTTTTGGGTTAGGCCTTACAGATAACGCTGATTTTAAATGATAAAATTTTATTTTTTATTGGTTTTTTTAAAAAAGACGCTAAAGATGACTTATTGCAGTTCATTGTAAATGAGGAATCAGGGTTGATCAGTCTGATTGCTGTGTGTGGGCATAGCAATTTAAATATTGTTCCTTCTATCCATGGAAGTCTTTTGATTTAGCAGATGATCACACTTGTGGAAACAGGGGGAGATGATTTACTTCTTCCCTCCCCCCACAGTACCCCCACTATTCTGGGGAGTCCACTAACCCTCTGGAACAGATTTTCAGAGTGGAGTTCTGCTCAAAGAGATACCCCTGCTGGTGAAAGAAGAGTCATGACCCCAACCATCAGACTTGAATTTTAATAGAGACACTAGATCTGATTGGTCTGGTCATCACCATGTACTGTGGTAATGCAAATATGAAGGTATGGTAACTGATCTACCTTACCAATCTAAAGGTAGCCAGGATATATCAAGATCTGTTCAATTAGTGCAAGCGTTGTCCTGCTCTTTTCCTTATTATACAGCCACAAGAGTGGCTGTATACTATAGCCAGTGTGGATTTTTCACATTCCGCGATGTTAAATTGAAAATACCCCCGTGCCATTCTGATGCTTCCCATAAGCCCATTTCAAAACAAAACCTTACAAAACTTATAGTCCTGAACTCAGAAACTCTTGCTTAACAACCCTCCAAATTTTCATGGCGATACACAAAACAGTCAGAGAGATTATAGAGTTCAAAGTGTAAAAAGAGAGGGGAAAAAACCCAGACCCCTTTTGGACTTTTTTTCTGAGTTCTCATAATCTGTTGAAATTCATTAAAAATCAGCCATGTTCACAGAGTACCTAGAATCCTATTACTGACCTTGCCCCATACTCAGACCTTCATCTTCTGCATTTTAAATGTTAAAAAAATACCTGGCTGATTCTTAATTAATTTAATAATTTTGCATTGAACTGAATTATAATGTCAGGCATGCTCAACTGTCAGAGTTCTAAAAGCCAGACCCACAGCTGCTTGGCTTGGCTAATCAGAGGGCCACCCCCCCACCAGACTGTGATTTCATGTGAGACAGTCATGGCTTCCCCCCAAAAATCCTGGGAAGTATAGTTTGTGAAGGGTGCTGACAGGAGACTCCTATTCATGTGCTGTGCTGATCTTGTTTTACCAGGGAGGAAGCAACATTATTAAGACAGTTGATATAGTTCAGATGGTCACTTTAAATATGTCTGATTTACTTTGCAATTTTAGAGCTTTAAAGACCTGGCTATTCAGGCAGGCCTACAGGAACGTTGAGCTAGATTAGTTTGTAATGTATTAACTGATGTTTTTGATGTTAGTTTTAATTGATGAATGTGGTTGTATTTTATAGTATTGTGTATTGTATTTTATTGTATTGTGTATTGTATTTTGTTGCTGCTGTAAGTCGCCTACAGTGTCTATTAATTCGGACAGATAGGCGACTAACAAATAAAATTTTATTATTATTATTATATAGTGAAGACTCCTATAGGAAATCATTTTCTTTTGTTTCTGTTTCTGTGAATATGTGAAGTACAGCAACATTTTGCAAAATTTACACTAAAAAAACCTCCAAAAATAATTGTGGAATAATGGCACTGACTATTCTGCAGAATAGCTTCCATTGGACATCAGGAGTGTCTCAATGTGCAGAAGATAAAACAGTGGGAGGTGAAATATATTCTAGCAAAATGCTAGGTGTGCTCTATGTTTTTAATTGACCATCCCCACCTTGCCTTAAATGAAGTGGTTTAAACATAGCAGGCTCAAAACATGCATCCTCTTTTTTCCGACGGCTAGAATCATTGCTGAATTAGCAACGTATTGTAATCACTCTGATTTTACATCAAACTGCAGTTTCAGATTCAACTGTTAATGCACCCAAAATAGAAATAGAACATAACCTCCAATTTGAAACACAAAAGGCTGTCTTCCCCATCATATGACATTGACCAATAAAAAGGCTTGGAAATTAATAAAAATAAATTTGACACAGATTTCTAGGATGAATGAGGGAAATAAAACTTTCTAGATTAGATTCTCTGTAGAAACATTAGTAACACAGGAAAGAAACAAAGTAAAAAGAACACCAACAAACATACAAAAATATAATTCTCCACCATTGGAGTTGGTAGGTGTTGCCACCACACCCCATATGCTCAGAGGCACATGTTACCAAATTCTTCCAAGCTACCCTGGAAGTGGATTGGACTGTGAAAGACCAACCCAAATTGTGTTTGCATTTTGACAAATTTGTAGGGCAGTACAATATCTCAGAGAGGAGGTCAGGTCTCCTGCTCCCCTGGTACATTCACTATAGCTGCCCAATTTCCCTGCTTTTTAAAGTTTGATAGAAATATCTGTGGGCTATAGGTACGTTCTTAAACCGCAAGGTTTTTTGCCTATTAGTGAATATATCTGGTGGTTTTCTCATTTATTATGCCTCACAATCTGGTCTTATCATTCCCGCTGTGGGCAGGCACATTTGCCACCACCCCCTCTGTTAAAGAAGACTCAGGAGTTTGACTTCCAAAGGGACGGGCAGTGAGGATTTTCCTCACATGGCCTTATGGCGCCCAAACAGAGAGGCTTAGTAGCTTGGTTTATAAGCCAGCTCCACCCCAATCCTCCCTCTTTGCCCAGCCTCTCCCCCCATGTGGCATGGGCTTCTGCTAGTTGCAGTTCAGGGGCAGAGTAAGGACTTTTCAGTGGGATTTCTGCTTTTCAGTCCCTCCTGTTTTACTACTCCACACTGCAGGGGGGTGATACAATTGCCTTTGGAGTGGTGTGGGCAGCTTGCCTGTGTTGGTGTGGAGTTCAGGCAGGTGAGGAAGGTGGCAGGGGGGTAAAATTCAGTTATACTGAGGCATTTTGGGGCTAAGGGCAACTTTTTGGGATTCTCCAGTGTTTCATGCATGGGGGGACCTGTGGGCGCCCTTGTGCCCTGACTTGTGCATTCGGCTGAATGTAGATACAGCAGGGCCAGGATGTGCAGGTTGGGTGCTTCCCAAGGCTTGGCTAGCAAGGAGAGAGGAACTGCCTCCTCTCCTTGCTGGGGAGCCACAGCCATCGGCTGATCACATGCCTTGGGACTGGAGAGATATTTCCCTACCAGATGGAATTTTTACCCTTACCTGTCCGAATGGTTTGAATTCGGTTAATTTGGCTTATTGGATTGCAGGTCCTCCAAATTTGTTATATTTCAATAAATGTAACATTTTCCCAACTTGTGTCTTGAGTCTTCTTTCTGGGTATGGGGGCAACAGATTTACTCAGGATAGCATAGACAAACAGCCTTTTCAGCACAAAAAAAGTTCTGTAAAAATGTAATGTTACGTGGGCACTGTAGCATGGTGGGACTCATCATTATAAAGTTTAGGCACAAGCTGTCAAGCTTTAGAAGTGTAATCTTCAGCCCACATGAAGTGTCTGAACCATAGATTTCAATTATGACAAATTCCTGCACATCCTAAAGTTAACTTCTGTGATCCCCTTTAAAGGAATGTATCCAATGGTTGCATGAACAGAAGGCGGCTCATGTAATTGATCTTTCCTTCTTATCCTCCCTCCTGCAGCCCCCTTAAGAGCCCTGAATAGTAGGAGCTGCGTAGGGTTGCAAGGGGAAGGAAGGAAGCACCTGAAATCAGGCAGATGGATCTTAGGTCAACCAATCACCTCTGGAGTGAAATCTCTCTTTTGGGGTGATTCTCCCCTCACGTTACAATTAGAAATGGCATTAACCCCCTAGAGATGGTTTTTGGGGATACAGAGGGCTTTGTGTGGAGGAGGGGAAGAGAAATATCAGTTGTGTGATCTGCCTCCCATTTGTGGAACCATTGGACACAACCTTCACGTTTTAATGGATTTTGGAATCAAGACCATTTGCCACAGGTTGAACTCCAAACTCAGTTTTTTTGCTAGACAGACAATAAGACTGCTTCCTGTGTCCCTATGTGCTCTCTGTGTGATGGTTGCTAACCACAATGTCTGAGCATGCATATGGGTGGAAATGTTCAGTGCTTGTCCAGTCTATATGGGAGCATATGCATGTGCTGATAAAACTGCACTGATAATAGAAGTACTAAAGAATGTTGAAATTGAGTCAGTGAAAAGAGAGGCCATTAGCAATAGATGGGTTTAAAAATGTGTTTGTATAATGTGAGTTATATGATGATTGTGAGAGTATGCATGTTTCTCAAGGACATTACAATGGGAGTTAATTCTGCAGATGAGAAACCATTTGTTTTTTCTTTGCACTTAATATTCATAAATATATTTTCCTGAAAACATTCATTTACGACAAGCCACATTCATTTATTACACACCAAAGACCAGATTCATTTGATAATGAGCAATCTTGTGTAATTTCAAATATAGCAAATGTGATATTATTGCAATTTGTAATTAATAAATGGAAACAGTTTATTTTCTTTAAAAATTATTTTGTCCTTTCTTGATTAATCTCAAGCAAAGAGTTTCATAGCACATTATTTTAACATGCATTGTGCCCACTCATCTTTAATAGCCCTTATGAAATACTGCTGATGGATGACACTGGATGTTCCTATCACAAGTGATTTGCAATAAATCCAGTGCAATTAATATTGATTATTTAGAGGTGAGAGGCACAAACTGATACACGAAGGGTCATACGTACCAAAAGTGAGCAAAGAGCAATGAGGCTTACACAGATGAAAACTGTAGGGAAAATTTTCACAGGTGTAGTCATTGCTGTATTGGAGAATATGATGAGGATCAACCAACCATGGCTGAGAGTTGATAAACCAGTTTAGACTGATCTGGTCTCAAAACGTATTGGAAAGATCAATTTATTATCAGCCAAATTTAGAGTATCCAATTTCATGTAATTATAACAACAATGAAAACAATTGCCATAGTTCACTTTTTAGCTATAATTGCATGGGATATGAAGAAAGTGGCTGGGATGGGGGTCATCTTAAATTCCTGCAAGCTGCAACACACTTAAAAGTGGTAATGATTACTCCCATTAATGGAATCAACATTTACCCTATTGTAAGTAGCTTTGGGAATCAGCTATAGACCTATGGAATTGTAAGTCTGTGAGTAACCATATAATCATTGCACAGGGGACTAACTTCTGATACTGCAGATCAAAAAGGTAAAGGTGTCCCCGCACTTGTAGTGCGAGTCGTTTCCGACTCTTAGGATGATGTCTTGCAACGTTTACTAGGCAGACCGTATATATGGGGTGGGATTGCCAGTTCCTTCCCCGGCCTTTCTTTACCCCCCAGCATATGCCGGGTACTAATTTTACCGTCCACGGATGGATGGAAGGCTGAGTGGACCTCAACCCCTTTTACCGGAGATTCAACTTCCTCCTTCCGTTGGAATTGAACTCTGGCCGTGAGCAGAGCTTCGGCTGCGTTACCGCTGCTTACCACTCTGCGCCACAGAGGGTCTCTGCACCACGGAGGGTCTCTTACTGCAGATTAGTGAATAGTAAATGACAAAGATATACATTTCTGTTATAATGGGTAGCTGTGAGCTTAAGAATCCAGAAAAATGTAGAAAAGCTCATGAGTTCTTCTCCCAAACTCATAATAATTTACTGGATTCACCTTTTCCAAATCTGTATCTGTAGCTTTGTTCTGGATTCTTCGCTACATCGGCCCAATCCTGTAGAATGCTCTGCCAACAGAGATTCAGCAGGCACCTTCTGATTTTTAAATGCCTGCTGAAAATGTCTCTATGTCACTAAGTTTATGCAGGCAATTGATTTATTTAGTTAATTTATATCTGATTTTAAATGTTAGATGGTTTATTTTGTGTTTATATATATTGTAAACCGCTTTTTTGAATAGCAGTGTGTGTGTGTATATATACTGAAAAGTAGCATATAAATGCCTCAAATAAACAAATAATACCTGTCACAGTGGCAGGGTCTGTCCCACGAGATTATCTATCTACATTCCCTCATTTTGGCTTATTTCTTCTTGAGGTAGTCACTTGTGCCTGGGCTATACTACTTCAGACTGACAGTGGAAACACATCTAACTTGAATGCTCTTCCAGCCCATAGAAAAAACTTGTCACATCAGGGGGAAGGTAAGGCTAGAGCCCAGCATCTGTTTTCTGTGTGTAGGGAAGCTTTGTATGGAGTACTCAGTCTAAAGTATAAATTAGCCTCAGTAAAAATTAGCCTCAAATTAGCCTCTTTTCATAGAACAGCCTAAGTTCTAATTTCCCATGGCTTCTAGTTCCTGGCTTACCTCAAATGGTTGCCCATGGTCTAGCCCTGGCAAAAGACCGCTCCACACATTTTTAAACAGTATGTTCACCTACATTTTATGTAAATATGTTCACTTACATTTTATGTGTATCCATATGTGTTAATGTAGCAAATATGTGTATTACTTAGTTATACTTGTCAAAAGATCAGGACTGACATGGGATCTTCTCAAGTTACCAGGGTTTGTTGCTATGTAATGTGTGAAACTAAAGGTTAAAGACTGTCAATATGGAGTTCAACATATGGGATTCACCTATGATGTATCACCGGTGCTGCCTGGCAATAAGGATATGTTGATATATTGTTGCTGCATAATTTTGGACCAATCATTGCAATTTTCCCATGAGAACCAAAGTCAATTAGCTATCCATATCAGGAAGACCCATTGGCTTAGATCTTTAGTTGCTATTCTAAGGGATAAAATTTCCACCAATTTCCCCACCACCACAATCTGCAGGTCCCTACCATGTTTTACTCCATTGTCAAGGGTCCCCTAATCCCTAGGAGTGTTTTCGGGGGGGGGGAGGATGTAGGGATTGCAGAGGGAAGAGGAAAGAGCATGCATACAATTATTTTACTGGAAAGAAAGTTAGGATCCAAGCCCATGAAAAAGAAGACCAACAAAACAAAACAAAATTCTCTATCTGAGATATCCAGATGAGAGATCACCAAATGAACAGCTCATACTTAATATCCCCATTCTTTTCTTAGGGACATTTAATTACCTGACTGGGTTATTTAAGCAGAATGCTGTTGTAAATTGTATTTTGAGACATTTTATCTTCCTCTCTCTCTGCATATTTTTCAACTTAATGCACTGAAATATATGTCACATGGTAATACTATCAAGAATGATGCAGTAACACCTCACACATCATATCGTTATACATAGGAAATTTGAAAAGTAAAGAAATGGAGTGTAACTTATTGCTATGGGTGGGGTTTAGGATATTTCAGGTTTGCATATGCTTGACACTTAACAGGTTTTTTTAAGAAACTTTTTTTAAAGATGTTTTGTTTTAATGTGCTTTAAAGTTTGTTTTTATGATGTTTTAAAGTATTTAGTGCTTTTGTTTGCTGCACTGGGTTCCTGCCGGGAGGAAGGGCAGGTTATAAATCAAATAATAAATAAATAAAAACAGTTGAACCCAACCACATTCTGATTTGGCTACCACAAGCAGAGCTTGAAAAAGTTACTTTTTTTGAACTACAACTCCCATCAGCCCAATCCAGTGGCCATGCTGGCTGAGGTTGATGGAAGTTGTAGTTCAAAAAAAGTAACTTTTCCAAGCTCTGACCACAAGCACAATACAGTCAGAAAAGGAGTAAAAAAGCGTAATAATTTTAACAGGTCAATTCCTAGACAGATAATAAAATAGAAGATAACACAATCTGTTCATCACTTTGTCTCCATTTATTTCTGATAAGATTACTGGATGGCCTTAGGCAAGTCATTATCTCTTAGCCTAACTCACCTCACAGGGTCATTGTGAAGCTGAAATGAGATAAGTCTCTGCTGTATTTATTTATTTATTTATTACATCTATATACTGCCACATAGCCGAAGCTCTCTGCGTGGTTTACAGCAATTAAAAACATTAAAAACAAATAAACACATTTTAAAACACAAAAAACAATTTAAAAACACTTTTAATTTTTTAAAAAACAATTTAAAAACATATGCTAAAATGCCTGGGAGAAAAGGAAAGTCTTGACCTGGCACCAAAAAGATAACAGTGTGGGCGCCAGGCACCCCTTGTCAGGGAGTTGATTCCATAATTTCGGGGCCACCACTGAGAAGGCCCTCTCCCTTGTTGCCAGACTCCCAGCTTCCCTTCAAGTAGGCACCAGGAGGAGGGCCTTGGATGTTGAGCATAGTATATGGGTGGGTTCATGTCAGGAGTGACGTTGTTGTCCCAAGCCGTGTAAGGCTTTATAGGTTAAAACCAGCACCTTGAATTGTGCTCGGAAACATACAGGCAGCCAATGCAAGCGGGCCAGAATTGGTTTTATATGTTCAAACCATCTGGTCCCTGTTACCAATCTAGCTGCTGCATTTTGCACAAGCTGCAGGTTCCGAACCGTCTTCAAAGGCAGCCCCACATAGAGCGCATTGCAGTAATCTAACTTGGAGGTTACCAGAGCATGGACAACTGAAGCCAGGTTATCCCTGTCCAGATAGGGGCGTAGCTGGGTGTGACGTCCTTCCCTGGTTCTCCCTGTCAGGTTCCCACCTGCTTGTGGCTATTGCCTTTCACTAGGCACCACCAGGGATACCACCAGTCCGGACCGTCCTTTATATGGTTTCTCACTCCGCTCTAGCACAGATCTCACTAGATCCCCCTGCTAGGCAGCACCACCAGTCACGTCCTATAACCAATACTCCCAGAGACTTTGCCTGAGTCTCTCTCTAGCTGGTTATTTTTGTGACTGCGTGCTTATGCTGTTCCCAACCCCCTTGTATCTTTATAGATAACGCATACAACTCTGGGTTGCTCTGGATACTTGAATTGTTATTATTCCTCCCTTCACCACTGCCACCATTAGATACTGTTTCTGTTCAGCCTTGGTAATTACCTTGCCCTCCCTTCTGGTATGTATATCCCCCAGCCAAGGATCAGGCCTTTGGTAAACCAAATAAGTATTTATTAAATATCAGAAATAACAAGATTAGTTTTAGAATGTTTCACAAGCGTATGGTTTCATCTATTCCTGTTTTGTACTTGACTTATTATTAATCAGAATTCCAACTCCCTCTTTCTCCACACTCCTGACCTCCACCCTCAAACACCTCTTTCTCCACACTCCCAACATCCACCCAGATTCAACTGTCATTCTTCCCTTTATACTCCCAGCCATTCAAATGCTCAGCCAATCATCCAGCATTCTACTGCTCATGTACTCCCCCCTCCTCTTTCACTCCACTTACCATATGTCTTCTATATAAACAGCACTTACCATATTTACACTATAAGCAGGAACATCACACTGGGCCACCAACCGAAGTTGGTAGAAGACACTCCGTGCCACCAAGGCTACCTGAGCCTCAAGTGACAGAGATGATTCTAGGAGAACCCCCAAGCTACAAACCTGCACCTTCAGGAGGAGTGTGACCCCATCCAGGACAGGTTGAACATCCACCATCCAGTCAGAATAACCACCCACTAGCAGCATCTCAGTCTTGTCTGGATTGAGCCTCAGTTTATTAGCCCTCATCCAGTCCATTGTTGCAGCCAGGCACCGGTTCAGCACATTGACAGCCTCACCTGAAGAAGATAAAAAGGAGAAACAGAGCTGCGTGTCATCAGCATACTGATGGCAATGCACTCCAAAGCTCCAGATGACCGCACCCAATGGTTTCATGTAGATGTTGAACAGCATGGTGGACAGAGCTGACCCCTGAGGAACCTCATACTGGAGAGTCCAGGGTGCCGAGCAATGTTCCCCAAGCACCACCTTCTGGAGGCGACCCGCCAAGTAGGAGCGGAACCACCACCATGCAGTCCCTCCCACTCCCAACTCAGCCAGTCTTCCCAGAAGGATACCATGGGTTATGGTATCAAAAGCTGCTGTAGATGTCTTGCAGGAAGGTAGGGTGCAAATATGAAAAGTACATTCTTAAATGCTAGCAGCTAGAAAACAAGTGCTTTTTTAAAAAAAACCCATCAATAACAGTTGTGAAAGCTCTAAAAATATTGTCACTAATATATTAATAAATTATAGACACAGAAAAATAGATGAAATATAGCTGTAAGCATAAAGTTTGGTACATATTCTGAATTCTATTTTCACTCACTTCCAGTGACAGTGGGTTGTATCCAGCTAAGTCATACTCAGATCACTGGACTGAAGTTAATCATGAGTACCTTAAGGATATTGATTCAGAAGGTCTTCCCTGACTTAGCTGGATACAACCCAGTATCAAAAAGCAGCCATTTCCAAAATATGGGATTATTCACTTGCACCAGAAGAATCTAGGTCCCTTCCCAACCAAGATTCAAATTCACTATCAAGTCACTATTTCTCAGCCTTTGTTCAATGTGATTGATCTGCCTTTTAAAAGCAAATGATACACATCCAGAGAAATTGAACAATACAGTTCTCCTAGGCTGCAACACTTTTAGTCGTCGGCTACCTTTCTTCCTGATGTGCTACTTGTCTATGTGGATTTATTTACTTTTATAGTTTCCTTCCCACAATGGGCAGGTAGTCATATATGAAATACACATTTTCAATTTGGAAAGTGAGTATTTCATATATGACTGCTTGCCCATTGTGGGGAGGAAACTATCTCTCTATACTATATTTTTGTAAGACATTGCACCATTATGTCATCATGATGTCACACAGTGTGACATGCAGATAGGGCAGCAAAGCATCTTACAAAAAAAAGAGATGATGTCCTAATCAGTGGCGGTGGGAGGATCAGTGGGAGGGGTGTGATAAGTGACAGGAGTGAAAGGGGGCGGAGGCAGGGATCAGCAAGCTGTGGCAGCAGCAACAGCAGCAATTAGGTAAGTGGTGGAGGGATGGTTTAGTGCGTGGGGGTTGTTTAGGGAGCTGCCTGGAGTGGGGAAGCATTGCTGAGTCACAGAGGGGGCAGGGGGAGCATTGGTGAATTGTGGAGAGATGGGGGAAGTTTGGCAACCCATGGAGGGGGAGCATTGGCAACCCACGGAGGGGGCCGTGGGAGATTTGGCAACCCATGGGAGGCAGGGAAAGGTTTGATGACTCATAGGGGGTGGAGGGAGGTTTGGAAACCTGTGGAGGGGACAGGGGAAGGTTTGGTGACCTCTGGGGGGTGAGGGAAGTTTGGGGGGAGATTTGGTGACCCATGGGGGAAGAGGGGGAGCTTCAGCAATCCATGGGAGAAGCGTGCTTTGGCAACAGTAGGCAGTGTGGGAAGCAAAGCGAGCAGGGGCAGAGCCCCTAGTAAAGTAAATAAGTCTACATAGGAAAGTAGCACACCAGGGAGAAAGGGAGCCTAAAACTCCTCTCACTGACAGGTTAGCTTTCTAATGTGTAGGGGGCTTCTTATGAAGAAGTAGTTAAACATGAGGTCTCTCCGATATATACAGTAAATTTAGGAAACAGGCTTTTGTGTGTGTGGCTGATATTGCTGAAATGTTTGTTTGGATACACATGCACATTCACACTTACCTTTATAGAAGCATCTGCCACTTGCAAACGGTGCCATACCTTGTTGTGGTACAGTCCAGGAAGAGTGCCATATGATTCTCCTGCATGCGTTAATCAGTTTTCAGACACTTGATCAGGACTGTGGCTTAGTTGTGGGTGGGAAGCTCTGTATGAATGTACAGTGGTAAAAGACTTGGGTTGGAGTCTACCAGTATGGTACTGCAGGATCTAAATTACGAAACGTAAAGTAAGACATGATTAAAATCCCTTAGTTACATTACATATATTATTACTGTTATGATTGTCGTCATCACCACCATCATCAGTTTTTTATTTCTATGCCACTATTCCATTAAAAAGTATGCAAAAAGTGGCTTACACTAGCAATGGAAACACTAATGCATAGTCAAATCAACAATTACAATAGGAAATTCATAATAACAGCAGTAGAACAACAGATAGACTGTAAACCATGCACTGGCTTTGGCAGGCATGTCCTACGTAGCACTTTCCTGTTGATCAAGACGGTTTATTATTCTGCTGTGCTACACTCCCACACAGCCTCATATATATCACCATCAATGGAATCTCCAAAAATAGACTTTATTATATCATGAATTATAAATAGCTCTATTTTATTTATTTGTTTTCTTTGAATAGCTGAAACAAACAAACCAAACAAAAAGATCAGGTATATTTAATGGAGGCAAGAATATAATGCAAATTGAATCTTGTAAATAGCGGAACACTCTAGAGAAGAGCAAAAGGTGTAAGTTCAGCCTGGTACGATGTTACCCGAGGTGAAGAATAAGATAGATTGTTACCTTATTTTCTGGGAGAGGGTTTGCAAAACAACATATTGTTTTGAGTTTCAAATCCACAGCAGCTGAAGACTGATAACGAAATTTAATGAGCTGTCTCTGTATGGTGGGGAGGGGGTAGAATAACATCTGCAGTATAGCCATTTGCAAATCATATAAAGGTACAGAAGCAGAAAGATATTTCTGTTTCTCAAACTGATATGGCCTTGCAGATACAAACAGCATTTAGAATCATAGAATTTTAGTTGGAAGGGGCCTATAAGGCCATCGAGTCCAACCCCCTGCACAATGCAGGAATCCAAATTAAAGCATACCTGACAGATGGCTGTCCAGCTGCCTCTTGAATGCCTCCAGTGTTGGAAAGCCCACCACCTCCCTAGGTAATTGGTTCCATTGTTGTACTGCTCTAACAGGACATTTTTCCTGATGTTCAGTTGAAATCTGGCTTCCTGTAAATCTCAATATTCCGTGTCCTGCACTCTGGAATGATTGAGAAGAGATCCTGGCCCTCCTCTGTGTGACAACCTTTCAAGTACGTGAAAGTGCTATCATATGTTCCCTCAGTCTTCTCAATACTAAACATGCCCAGTTCTTTCAGTCTCTCCTCATAGGGCTTTATTTCCAGTCCCCCGATTATCCTTGTTGACCTCCTCTGAACTCCTTCCAGTTTGTTTGCATCCTTCTTAAAGTGTGTCCAGAACTGGACGCAGTACTCAAGATGAGGCCTAACCAGTGCTGACTAGAGGGGAACCAATACTTCATGCGATTTGGAAACTATACTTCTTTTAATGCAGCCTAATATAGCATTTGCCTTTTCTGCAGCTACATCACACTGTTGGCTTGTAATCAACAACAATCCCAAGATCCTTCTCGCATGTAGTATTGCTGAGCCAAGTATCCCCCATATTATAACTGTGCATTTGGTTTCTTTTTCCTAGATGTAGAACTTTGCACTTATCCCTGTTAAATTTCATTCTGTTGTTTTCAGCCCAGTGCTCCAGCCTATCAAGATCCCTTTGGATTTGTTTTTGTCTTCCAAAGTATTAGCTATCCCTCCCAATTTTGTATCATCTGCAAATTTGATAAGCATTCCCTGCATCTCCTCATCCAAGTCATTAATGAAAATGTTAAAGAGCACTGGGCCTAGGACCAAGCCCTGCGGTACCCTGCTTGTTACCACCCCCCAGTTTGAGAAGGAATCATCGATAGCACTCTTTGAGTACGATTCTGGAGCCAACTGTGGATCCACCTGATAGTTGTTCCATCCAGCTCACATTTAGCTAGCTTGCTAACCAGAATATCATGGGGCACTTTGTCAACAGCTTTGTTGAAGTCAAGATATATTATGTCCGCAGCATTTAACACTTAAAACCATCTGGGCCCCAAACTATATGGGCCCCAAAGTCCTTGAGTTTCCTGCCCAGAGCTTCAAAGTCTGACATGATTTTTTCGTAGCTCCGCTTGACAGTACCATTTGTTACCACATGGGCTTTATGAGTGATGGCAACCCTTCCATCACATCTCTGATCCATCCTCCAGGGCAGCAGAATACCTGGCAAGTCCATGGATCTTCTTGGCATACTTGGGTTTCAATCCCACATAGTAGAAATTCTCCCACTGCTACTACACTTCTTGTCATGGGGCATGATTTCATTGCCTCTGCTTGACTGAGCTTCAGCCTCTTCCTTGCTGTCACGTGGGGTCTCTTGTAATTCTTCCCCTGCAGACTGTCCTCTAGTCTCATCCTCACGTGTCTGGAAGCGGTTCTGTAGTTTCACTGGTGAAGGGTGTCTTCTAGCTGTTCTGCTCGTAACTCTCACCCTTTTCCACTGAGTTTCCTCCACTTTGTTGTTGCTCTCCGCAACAGTCTCCTCTTCTGCTTCAACATGCTGTTGGTCTTCTACCTTCTGCACTTCTTGTTGCTGCTGTTGTTCCAGTGTTCTATCTAAGAACTCTTCATATTCTCTTATACTCTTCATTGTGGCCACCCACCATTCCAGGCCCCTCACTTTTTCTTCCAACAGAGCCACCAGCTTGCACTTGTTGCACGTGTACGCCATGTTGTTCTCAAGCAAGAAAACAAACACTGCACACACCTTGAAGGTCACCACCACTAGAGGGCCTTCCCATCCATAGTCTCGACCTTTTGTTTCTTTCTTTCTACTTGTATTGGAATGGCCTGTGCTTTGTCCTCCTTCAGGGTAAATAGGAGAACTCGACTGGTATGTTTAATCTCTCCCTCTAATAGTGAACTTAGGCTATAAATGCCAATGACTATGTAGCCAAATTGTGTCACTGGGAAACAAGAATGAGGCATCAGCATTGTTGGGGTACACATGAGGTTTGCAGAAAAATTATTTGAACAAAAAACTTAAAGGTGCCCCCCCCCAAATAGTTGAATCAAGATTGAGCATGCCCAATATTCATGGAATGTTGAATGCCAGTTGAACAAAAACAAGAATAGAATTAGGAGGGGGGGACATAATGGAATGGAGAATTCTCAAGGAGGTCATGGCTCCTGGAAGGAACTGTGAACAAGTACTCTTGCTTGGTGAAGATACATCCTGCTTGTTGCTATTCTCATATACTGAAGCCTGATGCACCCAATCAGTATTTTTCTAGTTTGTCCAATAAACCTGTGTTATACCACTGTTTCATTGGATCATACGCTGGTTGTGATGACCCTGGCAACTGTGCTTTGAGATGGTTGTTGTCCATGGTTGTGGAGGCTATTCCATGTGTGAAGTGTCTCTTGTGATGAGTCACAGAGAAACAGAAAGAGAGAGAACACAGTTGTTATCCATTTGGACACAATTAGCTGATTACAATTATGTCAAACTAACATGGTGCGTAGGTCACCAGTTAGTGCTCACAAATTACTTTCCATGTGGGAACTGCACCTCTGTGTTTTTTCTGTTTTCATGAGGCAAAGGAGCTGAGCTATTTGTGAACTCAGGGCTTTTTTGTGACAGTACTCACTGGGCTCCTGCTGAGAGGAAGGGCGGGATATAAATCAAATAATAAATAAAGAAGGAAGGAAGGAAGGCGTACTGGCACCTCCTTTTTGCTGCCCAAATCATTCCTTCCCCTTACAAAGTTTGTGTCAGTCTGTCTCCCTGTTTATGTACTTTTCTGTCTTACCCTAAGGAACTCAGAGAGTATGACTCGTAGGTGGTCTCCCATTCACATAGCTGAAAGGTCAAATGAGCTTAGGTTCAGGAACAGAATTGGGTCATGAGCCTTCAGATCATTGTTAGGCGCCTGACACATAACAGTCTTCTGTCTTACCACTTTCTACGTTCAACACTTACAGCTCTCTAGTCTGAAGTCTGAATTCATTAATATCCCTTACAGAACTTTTATGGCTAGGCACCTGCATCTGGCATTAGATCGATGCACAGATTTTTGATTCTCTGCCCACATCCTGTCATGTCTTCTAGAAAGTCACTATCCTTTCCCTTTGTCATCTATTTCCTTTACCCTATTGAAAAGGGTAACGTTCTTTTTCTCTGTGACCCCTTTTTGCCCTAGCTCATTCTAAACAGGAAATATCCAGCCCTCCATTGTCTTGATGGCATCTCCTTTCTTCATCCCCTCCAAGTTTCTTGAATTTGTGTAAATAAGAAAGTATTCAAATAGAGATCGTATAACCATCTGGAATACTATGGCAAGAAATAAAGCCTATTTATAATACAGTTTATCTCTACAGGGTGTGAATTTTCTTATATTTTGAAGATTTGGTAGGGGAGGGGGAAGAGAAAAATAGTTTCTCTCCATGTTGTCCAGTTATTTGATTAATATCCCAGAGTTTGCATAGGTGATAAATGAGGTGGTGAAGGGAGCCCATATTGTTCTACCAATGAAATAGAAACCTACTGAGAGTAGCAGGAAAATTAATCAAACTTTTTGGATAAAGTCAAGAGAAAGCAAAGCACATTCCCCATTGGATGACAAAACAGAAATGAGCCAAAGTAATTGCAATAACAACAAATGTGCTGGTATATAATGCTGTTGAAATGCTGAAAATAAAGATGTCACAGCAACACAGGTTAACCTTTCACTACATTGTGTTTCATCTTGTGTAGGCCAGTTTCCCCAGACATGTGTCTAAGCCACTGCCACTATTTTCAAGTCCTGACTTCCAATAGGCTTTATATTGGGTGTCAATTACTGCAAGAACTAAATAATACAGACTGGTTAGAGGAGAGATGCACCCAATTTTGTGTTAGTATAAGAATATCAATCTTCTCCCTATGTCCTATAAGCTCCAGCCATTTCTATTCAACATCAAAAACAGGATCATTTCAGAACACTTCCCTTCAGTTTCATTTTTAACAGATTTTACCATCCAGATTTTTCAGCCACGCTTACGATGCTGTAGGACAGCAGTATCCAATGTGGTGCCCTCCAGATGTTGCTGCACCTGCACTGTTGTAGCTCAATGGTAGAGCACATGTTCTGCATGTAAAAGGTCCCAAGTTCAGTCCCTAGCCTCTTCCGGTAGAGTTGGGAGAGACCTGTCTGAAATTCTGATAAGCCACTTCCAAACACTGTCAGCATTGCTGACATAGATACACCAAATCAACTTTCTGTGTTTCTAAATCTCATCATCATGACTACTGGGCATGCTGGCAGAGCTTGGAAAAGTTACTTTTTTGAACTATAACTCCCATCAGCCCCAGCCAGCATGGCCACTGGATTGGGCTGATGGGAACTGTAGTTCAAAAAAGTAACTTTTCCAAACTCTGCATGCTGGCTAGGGCTAACAGGAGTTGGAGTCCAACAACATCTAGAGGGCATCACTTTGGCTATTCCTGCTGTAGGATGATCCTTGCAATTTTCCGAAAATGTCTTACCTCACCCTAGATTTTTAATATGTTTCTCTGCAGAGGTCAGGTGTCCTCCATTTGGAAACCTTGTTTTGTGACAAACATTTTTCCATATGAGACTTTGTTCAAATGTCTCTTGCAGTTCACACTAGGGATGAGGTAGAAAATTGTTTATTCACGTTTTAATGCAAACTTACCCAATTTTCATTTCTTGAAGCAATCTGCAAACTGAAACACAACTATCCTTTGAAATTTGTGCTCCTTCAAATTTGGTGATGAGTGCAAAATGCACGTTTTAGGGAAACTGCTCACAAAAATGTGTATATTAGGCAAAATTGTGTATAAAATGCATATTTTAGAAGAAATACACAGAAAAATTATTACATTTTTTGTGCAGCCTTTTAAATGCATATATGCAAACTGATGTCAGAAAAGGGTGAACTTAATTTAAGACTGGAAAAATGATAAACAGAGAAACCAATATTCACAGATTTGTCCACATACTTTTTAAAGTATTCCTGATTGTACTAAAAGCCAAGTCACACATTGACTAGGTGAGAATTCTGTCCGTGCAATGGAAGAGTGGGCACAAACACTTTATTTATTTATTTATTTATTTATACCCTGCCTTATGGCCAAAAGGCCCTCAAGGCTGCTTACAAGAAAAACACAAATACAGGAATACATCCATAAAACAATACAATTTACAAAATTAAATTACAAATAACATTATTAAAAGACAGCAATTACAAAACTTCCAATGAAAATACAGTGTGGTGCAGGCACCTGGAGTGGCAGAAACACCTCAGGCTACCCCCAACAAAGCCGTGGGTTGGTTCTCTCTCTTTCCTTCTATACTTGCAAGTCCGACATCTTCAACTGAACTTCTAATCAGCTTCTCTGATGGCAAAATACGAATAAGCTTTCCCCAGCACCAGCCGGTCCTGCAGAAGCAGGGTGGGTCATGGCCTGAATTTTGTTCCCCATCCTGCTGCCGTAGTTGTAAATGACGGTGGCAGCCCCCTGCTTGGCAGCAGCTTTGATCCTCTCAGAGAAGGTGCAGCCGCAGCCCCACTGGACGAGGGCAAGCTGTGGCGTACCTGTGACAGTGACGGCGGCCGGGACACTGAAGTTGGTGAGGGGGTTGCAGGTGTTGACAGCGTTGAGCCCCTCCGGTAGCACCAGCATGCCGGCCTCCAGCCGCAGGGGTGAGTCCTGCCCATAGATGCCATTCTCGCCGGTACTCCAGCCGCTCAATAACTAAATAACCTGTGTTCTTTCTTTTTCTTTTTTTTAGTATTCAGGCCTGAATTCACTGGAATGATAGACCTTCCTCTCTTGCTCATTCTCAGAAGAATCTTTAGAAAAAGGTCCTTTCTTAGCAATATTCCAATATTACTTCCAATATTACGAGGTAATGTGGTATAGGCAATACACAAATACCCCAAAATGTGCATGCTACCTATTTTATATTCAATTATTTATCTAATTGATTTGTTAACTACATTTCAACAATTAAAATCTCAAGTCAGTGCTCATAATATGCATCAACACCATGAAATTCAATGCAACAGATTAAAGCCATAATTAAAAATATATCACATAAATGCAGCAGGCAGCAGACAGATAGACTTCATCATCTTCAGCTTGATTTGGCAAAAAGGTGTGTTTTTAAGCAGCACTGGAAATCAGATAACAGCACTGCATGCTACCTCCAGAGGTAGAAAGTTCCATAAATGTGGTGATATTACAGAGAAGGCCCTTTCTTGAGCCACCACATGACTAGGCAACACACTGTTTAAATGGGTAGGATTGCACAAATCGGTAGGATTGTATATTCCTCCCATGTCACGCATTACCTTATATATCTTGATACTTTTCTGATGTTGTGTTTTAAAGGTTGTTACAGATTGTTTTATGATAGCTGTATTGTGTTTGTGCTCTGGACTCTGACAGGAGGAAGGGCAGGTTATTAGAACATATCATCATCATCACCAACATTGAGGCATATAGAAATCCAAGGACATGAGCCATCCATGTTTCATTAAAATCAATAGTTTTCTGTATAAATGTGCTTTGGAATAGGGCCTAGATATAGCACTGCAACAATTGCATCGGCAATTCTGCTGTGTTGTACCATTCTGCATAACATAGGCAGCGGACCTTTAGTGTAGCAACACCTACCCTTGGGAATTCCCTCCCCTTAAAGATTAGACGGGCGCCATCTCTGCTATCTTTTCAGCACCTACTGAAGACCTTCCTCTTTCAACAAGCCTTTTAAGTAGAGACCTTATATGAGTCTGTGTCTCTGTTGGAATTGCTTTTTAATATGTTTTTAAAGCTTTTTTTTAAAAAAAATAGATGTTTTTAAAGCTTTTTAAAAAAATTTAAAGATGGTTTGTTTTAATATGTTTTTAAGGATGCTTTGTTTTAATATATTTAAAATTTGTTTTTATGATGTTTTAAAGTGTTTTAGTGCTTTTGTTTGCTGCCCTGGGCTCCTACTGGGAGAAAGGGCAGGATATAAATCTAATAAATAAATAAAAAATAAATCAATTCTGTATGTGGGGATAGTCAGTGCTGGTGCCATCTATTGGTTACATTTACTTGCCGCATAGCTTCTTTGGGTATTCTGTACTGAAAATGCTGATGGTGTGCTAGATAATGGACTTTGATTTGGTGACAATGATGAAAACCTGACATAGATATTCAAGTTAATGCTGCAAATGGCAGGTATATGAAAAGGTAACTGTTGATTGTACTATGTATACTTTGGGATCAGTACATGATGATGTCTTCAAAACAAGACGGAAGTGGTCCAAGAGCTAGACAGATCAAGTCCTGCAGAAATAGATGCAATCCTATTTGCTATTGTGAAGGCAAATAGTTGCATTTCTACCCTGGATATCACTCGTAACCTTAAGGAAATTTTAAAATGGCAATAATGTGGTAGAAAAAGCAAAAGATAAATGAGTTTCTGTATAAAATTGTCATCATAATATATCCAGGTAATAGAGAGATGGGGAGGGGAGGTGCTGAGAAACTCTGACATTAAAAATGAAAGGTGTATTAGCTTCATAAATCATTTTTGCCACAAAACAACAGAAGATGTAGAATTTATTTTCACTTATTAGCAGTGGCCCATTACTTCCTTATGAATTCTCTTCACCATATCACTTTGAGTGATGAGACTGCTTGCCTTTTGAGAGAAATACCATACGCAAATACACCCTTCTTTATACACACTACCTCTTTGCAAGGACTGGATCTCATCTGAAGTTTCAGTTTTGGTCACAATGAAGTGAATGTTACTGACTTTGTCAGTGAGTGTACTTAAGAACATAAAACAGACTGCTGGATCAGGCCAGTGATCCCTGTAGTGCAACATCCTGTTCTCACAGCGGCCAACCAGATGCCCAGGGGAAGTCCACAAGCAGGACCTGAGCGCAACAGCACTCTCCCCTCCTGCGGTTTCCAGCAACTGGTATTCAGAATAGGGATGGGGGAGGATATCCACTAAATTGGACTTCAACAGTCTGCTAACTTTTCAGACTGGCACTGATTTCTTGCAGTGCACCACAGCTGCCATCAGCAGCTCCTATTCCCTCCTATTTTACATAATTATTTTTGTAATTTCCTCAAAGTTGCTGCACTCATTAACACTGTAGGTGTGATAACAATCTCCATTTGTCCATTATATATTACAAAAACAATTGTGTTATTATTGCCATATAATGAAAATATTTTTGGCTGCCCTGCCCTAGGCTATATATGTCATCAGAGTTAATTGTCAAGTCATCCTGTAATTTTGTGTTTTGCAAACAAGACAGCTCAGAGCATTCTGAATCTCCATCCTCTTGTGCAGGAAACATTATTATGATGAGAGAGACTGACACATATGACCTGACTCGACCCCACTCCCCTTTCATTGTTGCTGTCCTCAGCTCATCAGGGGCTCTCTCTCGCTCTCTCTGTGCTAAATATGTATGTGTGAGTGAATAAAAATGCAAGGTGGTACTAATGGTGGTGGTGGTGCTGCTGCAGTGCTGATGACAAACTCATTCAAGAATAGTGAATAGCAAAAGGGAGGGGAATGATCAAGCAGCACATCAGTTAGCCCGAGGCAAGTGACAGACTCAAAGGTGATTATCTGCCTCATTGATATGTAAATACAGCAAAAACCCCATGTGGAACACCATGATCATTTACATAAGCATTTACATTAAAAATTGAGGGAGAATAATTCACCACCCCAAAAACCACCTGTGGATCGAATCACCAAAAAAAGAAACCCAACGCCGCACCAGATCGGATCGACAAGTGCCAGAGCAAGCGAGCACAAAAAAAGGCCAGATCGGGATTGAATGACAGACTATCGGAATACAAGCAGATCGGAACTAGGCAGTGAACCGCATCCCTAATTTAGAAGCATACTGCCTCCGACTATGGAAGCAGAGCATAACCATCATGGCTAGTAGCCTTAACCTCCATGAATGATACAGGCAAAAAAAAACAATACTCCTAAATGGCAAGAGATATGTGTCACTATATCCTGAACAATTATAGCTTCATATTTCTGTCATTTTCTGGCTGACATAAATTCTAGAGATACATTGCACAATCCTATGGATTTTTCTTCATTTATAGGAGTTACTCCTCGGTAAGTAGGCATAGGGTTGTGGGCTGACTCTTGGGTATATCTACTCAAAACGAAGTTCCACTGAGTTCAATGGGTCTAACTCCCAGACAAGTATTATAAGATTACAGTTTTAGTCTCTCCCATTAAGACAAAGTAGAATATTTATTAACTGGTAGGTGCCATCTCTGTTAGGAATGGGCAAGAAATTCATTTCAGCTCACATTTCAAGCCAAATCTATCAAATTCACACTTTCTGAAACAATATGAGAACTGAAACCCAGCCATCCTTTGAAATTTGCACTTAATCAAATTTTGCAATGCAGTTCACCAACCGAACAATGTTTACAAAAATGCATATGTTAGAGGAAAGTGTGCATACAAATGGATATATTAGTGAAACTAACATACAAAAATGCATTATATGATGAGAAATTGTTTGCAAAAGTGTGTATATTAGACAAAAATGCATGCAAAAATGCCTGTGTTTATTAGGATAAATTTTCACTAAAATGTTGGATTTTCATGAGGATCTTTTTTTTAAAAAAATTACAGTTTGCTGCAGAAATATGGAGAACTGAATTTAAGACTGGAAAAATGAGAAACTTGAGAGAACTGAAATTGACAGATCTTTCCATCCCTAATCTCTGCAATAGTTTCAGTGCCCACTGAAGCCTACCTACAACCATACTACCCTAAACACACCCAATCTTGTCTGAACTCAGAAGCTAAGCAGGGTCAGGCCTGGTTAGTATTTGTTGTTGTTATGTGCCTTCAAGTCGATTACAACTTATGGCGACCCTGTGAATCAGCGACCTCCAACAGCATCTGTCGTGAACCACCCTGTTCAGATCTTCTAAGTTCAGGTCTGTGGCTTCCTTTATGGAATCAATCCATCTCTTGTTTGGCCTTTCTCTTTTTCTACTCCTTTCTGTTTTTTATTTATTTATTTTATTTATTTATTTAATTAAGCTTATATACCGCCCGACTAGCAACAGCTCTCTGGGCGGCGAACATTAAAAATACAATAAAAATAACACAAAACTGTACACAAAACTGTACAGTCTAAAATCAAAATATAATAATTTACAAGTAACAAGAATTAAAATGCCTCAGAGAAGAGAAAGGTTTTAACCTGGCGCTGAAAAGATGATAGTGTCGGCGCCAGGCGCACCTCCTCAGGGAGACCATTCCATAGTTCGGGGGCCACCACTGAGAAGGCCCTAGATCTTGTCACCACTCTCCGGGCTTCCCTATGAGTCAGAACCCGGAGGAGGGCCTTCGTAGTAGACCGTAGTGTACGGGCCGGTTCATATCGGGAGAGGCGTTCCGACAGATATCGTGGTCCCGTGCCATATAAGGCTTTATAGGTAAGTACCAACACTTTGAATCTGGCCCGGAAGCATATTGGAAGCCAGTGCAAATGGGCTAGCACAGCTGTTATATGCTCAGACCGCTTAGTTCTTGTTAGCAGTCTCGCTGCCGCATTTTGCACTAGCTGTAGCTTCCGAATCGTCTTCAAAGGTAGCCCTACGTAAAGCGCATTGCAGTAGTCCAGACGCGAGGTTACCCATAGCATGTACCACTGATGAGAGGTCCTCCTTACTCAGATAGGGACGTAGCTGGGCTACCAACCGAAGTTGGTAGAATGCATTCCGGGCCACCGAGGCTACATGAGCCTCAAGTGTGAGGGAAGAGTCTAAGATGACTCCCAGACTACGCACCTGTTCCTTTAGGGGGAGTGTAACCCCATCCAGGACAGGGTATATATCCACCATCCGATCAGAGAAACCATCCACCAACAGCATCTCAGTCTTGTCAGGATTGAGTCTCAGTTTGTTAGTTCTCATCCAGTCCATTGTCACAGCCAGGCAACGGTTCAGCACGTCGACTGCCTCACCTGAAGAAGATGTAAAGGAGAAGTAGAGCTGCGTGTCATCAGCATACTGATGACAACGCACTCCAAAACTCCTGATGACCGCCCCCAGCGGCTTCATATAAATGTTAAAAAGCATGGGAGACAGAACCGAACCCTGCGGGACCCCACATTGGAGAACCCACGGTGTCGAGCAATGTTCCCCAAGCACTATCTTCTGGAGACGACCCGCTAAGTAGGAGCGGAACCACTGCCAAGCAGTGCCTCCAACTCCCAATTCCGCAAGCCTCTCCAGAAGGATACCATGGTCAATGGTATCAAAAGCCGCTGAGAGGTCAAAGAGAATCAACAGAGTTACACTCCCTCTGTCTCTCTCCCGACATAGGTCATCAAACAGGGCAACCAAGGCAGTCTCAGTGCCAAAACCAGGCCTGAACCCCGATTGAAATGGATCTAGATAATCGGTTTCATCCAATAGCGCCTGGAGCTGATCAGCAACCACACGTTCCAGGATCATGCCCAGGAACGGAACATTGGCTACTGGTCTGTAGCTGCTGACATCCTCTGGGTCCAAGGAAGGTTTTTTCAGGAGTGGTCTCACTGCCGCCTCTTTCAGACAGCCAGGGACCACTCCCTCTCGTAAAGAGGCATTAATCACTTCCTTGGCCCAGCCAACTGTTCCTTCCTTGCTAGTTTTAATTAGCCAAGAGGGGCAAGGATCCAGTACCGAAGTGGTCGCACGAACCTGTCCAAGCACCTTGTCCACGTCCTCGAGCTGAACGAACTGAAACTCATCCAACAAAACATGACAAGACTGTGCTCTGGACACCTCAGTAGGATTAACTGCTATTAAATAGGAGTCTAAGTCCCGGCGAATGCATGAGATCTTATGCTGGAAGTGTTCAGCAAATTTATTACATCGAGCTACCGATGTATCTGCCGTGTCAGCATTATGGTCTTTTCTAGTGAATCAGGTCTTCTCATTATGTGTCTAAAATATATTTCATCATTTTAACTTCTAGTGACAGTTCTGGTTTAATTTGTTCTAACACCCAATTATTGATCTTTTTCACAGTCCATGGTATACGCAAAGCTCTCATCCAACACCACATTTCAAACGAGTTAATTTTTCTCTTATCCGCTTTTTTCACTGTCCAACTTTGACATCTATACATAGACATCAGGAGTACCATGGTCTGAATGATCCTGACTTTGGTGTTCAGTAATACATCTTTGCATTTGAGGACCTTTTCTAGTTCTCTCACAGCTGCCCTCCCCAGTCCTAGCCTTCTTCTGATTTCTTGACTATTGTCTCCATTTTGGTTAATGACTGTGCCAAGGTATTGATAATCCTTGACAAGTTCAATGTCCTCATTGGCAACTGTAAAGTTACATAAATCTTCTGTTGTCATTACTTTAGTGTTTTTGACATTCAGCTGTAGTCCTGCTTTTGTGCTTTCCTCTTTAACTTTCATCACCATTATTTTCAAATCATTACTGGTTTCTGCTAATAGTATGGTATCATAAGAACATAAGAAGAGCCTGCTGGATCAGGCCAGTGGCCCATCTAGTCCAGCATCCTGTTCTCACAGTGGCCAACCAAGTGCCTGGGGGAAGCCCGCAAGCAGGACCCGAGTGCAAGAACACTCTCCCCTCCTGAGGCTTTCGGCAACCGGTTTTCAGAAGCATGCTGCTTCTAACTAGGGTGGCACAACACAGCCATCATGGCTAGTAGCCATTGATAGCCCTGTCCTCCATGAATTTGTCTAATCTTCTTTTAAAGCCATCCAAGCTGGTGGCCATGACTGCATCTTGTGGGAGCAAATTCCATACTTTAACTTTGTGCTGAGTAAAGAAGTACTTCCTTTTGTCTGTCCTGAATCTTCCAACATTCAGCTTCTTTGAATATCCACGAGTTCTAGTATTATGAGACAGGGAGAAGAACTTTTCTCTATCCACTTTCTCAATGCCATGCATAATTTTATACACTTATATCATGTCTCCTCTGACCCGCCTTTTCTCTAAACTAAAAAGCCCCAAATGCTGCAACCTTTCCTCATAAGGGAATCGCTCCATCCCCTTGATCATTCGGGTTGCCCTCTTCTGAACCTTTTCCAACTCTATAATATCCTTTTTGAGATGAGGCGACCAGAACTGTACACAGTATTCCAAATGCAGCCACACAGTATTCCAAATGCGGCCACACAGTATTCCAAATAAGATATCTGCATGTCTTAAATTATTGATATTTCTCCCTCCAATTTTCACACTGCCTTCATCTTGGTCCAATCCTGCTTTCTGTATGATATGTTCTGCGTACAAATTAAACAAATAGGGTGATAAAATACACTCCTGTCTCACACCCTTTCCGATGGGGAACCAATCGGTTTCTCCATATTCTGTCTTTACAATAGCCTCTTGTCCAGAATATAGGTTGCACATCAAGACAATCAGATGCTGTGGCACCCCCATGTTTTTTGAAGCATTCCATAGTTTTTCATGATCTACACAGTCAAAGGCTTTGCTGTAATCTATAAAGTACAGTGTGATTTTCTTCTGAAATTCCTTGCTCCGTTCCGTTATCCAGCGTATGTTTGCGATATGATCTCTGGTGCCTCTTCCCTTTCTAAATCCAGCTTGGACGTCTGGCATTTCTCGCTCCATATATGGTAGGAGCCTTTGCTGTAGAACCTTGAGCATTACTTTACTTGCATGGGATATTAAGGCAATAGTTCGATAATTACTGCATTCTCTGGGATCCCCTTTGGAATTGGGATGTATATTGAACGCTTCCAGTCTGTGGGCCATTGTTTAGTTTTCCATATTTCTTGACAAATTTTTGTCAAAATTTGGACAGATTCCGTCTCAGTAGCTTGTAGCAACTCCATTGGTTTGCCATCTCTTCCTGGTGATTTGTTTCTTCCAAGTATTTTAAGAGCAGCTTTTACCTCACATTCTAAAATTTCTGGTTCTTCATCATTGGCTCCTGCATGAATGAATCTGTCATCCTTGCATCTCTTTTATAGAGTTCTTCAGTGTATTGCTTCCATCTTCCTTTTATTTCATCTCAGTCAGTCAGTGTGTTCCCCTGTTGATTATTCAACATCCCTACTCGTAGTTTAAATTTCCCTTTCATTTCTCCAATCTTTTGGAACAGGGCTCTTGTTCTAACCTTTGTTGTCCTCTTCTATTTCTGTACAATAACTACTGTAATAGTTTTCTTTGTCTCTACATACTAGTTGCTGTATTGTTGCATTTAGGGTTCTGACCATGTTTCTATCTCCTTTTCCTTTTGCTTTCCTTCTCTCTTTAACCATTTGAAGAGTTTCTTCAGCCATCCATTGAGGTCTTTCTCTCTTTTTAACGAGAGGTATTGTCTTTTTGCATTCTTCCCTAATCCTGTCTCTGACTTCACTCCATAGTTCTTCTGGTTCTCTGTCAACTAAATTTAAAGCCTCAAATCTGTTCCTTATTTGATCTTTATATTCTTTTGGGATGTTATTTAAATTTTATTTTGGCATTATGATCGCTTTGTTCTTCTTCTTTAGTTTTACTCTGATTTTCGATACAACCAGTTCATGATCTGTACCGCAGTCTGCTCCTGGTCTTGTTTTTGCAGAAAGTATGGAACTTCTCCATCTTCTGTTACCAATTATATAATCAATTTGATTCCTATATTGACCATATGGTGATGTCCACGTGTACAGTCGTCTTTTCAGTTGCTCAAAAAATGTGTTTGCAAGAAACAAATTGGCTTCACAGAATTCAATAAGTCTCTCTCCTGCTTCATTTCTGTCTCCTAAGCCCCATTTCCCCAGAATTCCTAGTTCTTCTCTGTTCCTTACTTTTGCATTCCAGTCCCCCATGATGATCATCATATCTTGTTTTGGTGTGTGATCAATTTCCTCCTGTACTTCTGCGTAAAATCTCTCCAATTCTTCTTCTTCTGCGTTTGACGTTGGAGTGTAAACTTGGATGATGGTTATGTTAATAGGTTTCCCCTGTAATCTCATTGATATAACTCGCTCAGACCTTGCATTGTAGCTTCTAATTGCTCTTGCTACATCACTTCTCACTATTAAAGCAACCCCGTTTCTTCTTGATTTCTCATTTCCTGCATAAAGTATTTTGTAGTTGCTTGATTGAAAATGTCCCATTCCCGTCCATTTTAATTCACTCATGC
The DNA here is from genome assembly GCF_030035675.1 of Rhineura floridana. Classification (NCBI taxonomy): domain Eukaryota; kingdom Metazoa; phylum Chordata; class Lepidosauria; order Squamata; family Rhineuridae; genus Rhineura; species Rhineura floridana. The sequence goes on along the minus strand of NC_084483.1, from coordinate 72,602,234 downwards.
CAAGTATTGTAATGTTGATACGTTCCATTTCTTGTTTGACAATTTCTAACTTTCCCTGGTTCATGCTTCTCACATTCCATGTTCCTATTGTGTGCATCGTACAACTCCGGACTCTCCTTTCGCATCTGGGCTTCCTTTCGGCTTTGACCCAGCTGCGTCATTAGTCACAGTGCTACTCGTACTTGTCCTTTGTTCTTCCCCAGTAGCTCGGTGAGTGCCTTCTGACCTGGGGGTCTCATCTTCCAGCACTATCTCGTGTTGCATTTTGGATACTCTGTTCACAGGGTTTTGATGGTAAGAGATATTCAGAGGTGGTTTACCATTGCCTTCCTTTGAGTTTGGATGCATCTTAGTCTGATGTCTCAGGTTTGAGCATTCCACCTTGGGTGCCCCTGCTAGGAATCTAGCCTCTTGGTCCAGACTCCTGATGGCATTGCTCTCAGCTTCTTCAACACTCTCAACCCCCCTCACCATGTTAAGGTGTGCATCCTAAAGGGGGGTTAGTATTATTTATTTATTTAATTTGTATCCCACCCTTCCTCCCAGCAGGAGCCCGGGGCAGCAAACAAAGCATTAAAACACTTTACAACATCATAAAAACAGATCTTAAAATACATTAACAAAACAGCATTAAAAACTTTTTTTAAAAATAGTACTTGGATGGGAGAGCACCTGGGAATACCAGGTGCTGTAGGCTTAGAGGAAGGCAATGGTAAACCACCTCTGAATGCCTCTTACCATGAAAGCCCTATGAATACACCCAAAAGATTCATAGGGTCTCCATACGTTGTAATCGACTTGAAGGCATATAACAACAACAAACTGAAGCCTTAATTGTTTTAGCACTTGTATGTTTGTCGCCCTGGGCTCCTTTGAGAGGAAGGATGCACAGGATATAAATTTAATACATAAATAAATGGTGCAGCAATTGCAAGTACTCTTGGATGAAACAGATTATCTTGACCCATTCCAGTCTGGATTCAGTCCCAGGTTATGGGACTGAATCAGCCTTGGTCACCCTGATGGATGATTTTTATCAGGAGAAGGACATGGGGAGTGCAACCCTGTTATTTTTACTTGATCTATCAGCGGCTTTTGATACCATTGACCATGGTATCCTTCTGGGCCAACTTGGTGAGATGGGTATTGGAGGCACTGATTTACAGTGGTTCCAATCCTATTTCCAGGGTCTTTTTCAGAGAATAGCATTGCTTGATTGTCTTTTGGCCTCCTGGCAGTTGTGCTGTGGGGTGCCGCAGGGTACTATCTTGTCTCCCATGCTGTTTAACATCTATATGAAGCCCTTGGGAGCGGTCATCAGGAGATTTGGAGTGAGATGCCAGCAGTACGCAGATGATACCCAGCTCTATTTCTCTGTAAAATCTGAATCGAGAGAGGCCGTGCAAGCCCTGGACGACTGCCTGGAGTCAGTGGTGGGCTGGATGAGGGCCAATAAACAGTCTGAATCTTAGTAAGATGGAGATGCTGTGGGTTGGTGGTTCCCAAGTTCAAATCATTGGTTAGTTGCCTTCTTTGGATGGAGTCATACTCCCTCTGAAAGAGCAGGTCCGTAGTCTGGGGGTGCTCCTGGATCCATCTTTGTCTCTAGAGGCCCAGGTGACCTCAGTGGCTAGGAGTGCCTTTTACCAGCTTTGGCTGGTAAGACAGCTGCAGCCATTTCTGGACCGGGATAGCCTGACCGCTGTTGTCCATGCACTGGTAACCTCCAGGCTGGATTACTGTAATGTGCTCTGGGGGGGGGCTGCCCTTAAGGTTGGTCTGGAAGCTGCAGCTGGTACAAAATGCAGCAGCAAGACTGCTCACTGGGGCAGGGTATTGCCAACATGTCACCCCACTTCTGAAAGAATTGCAGTGGCTACCTATTAGCTACTGGGCTAAGTTCAAGGTTCTAGTTTTGGTGTGCAAAGCCCTATTCAGCTGGGACCAGGATACCTGAAATACCATCTTATCCCTTGCATAGCCAGTCGATCACTGCACTCTGCAGGTGAGGACCTCTTGCAGACATAGGAAAAGGACCTTTAGTGTAGTGGCACCTACCCTTTGGAATTCCCTCCCCTTAAATATTAGATAGGTGCCATCTCTGTTATCTTTTCGGTGCCTACTGAAGTCATTCCTCTTTCAACATGACTTTTAAGTAGAGACCTTATCCCAGTCTGCATCTGTGTTGGAATTGTTTTTAATATGTTTTTAAACCTTTTCTTTCTTTCTTTTTAAAAGATGTTTTTAAAGCTTTTTTTTAAAAAAAGTTTTAAAATATGTTGTATTTTAATATACTTTAAAGTCTGTTTTTATGATGTTTTAAAGTGTTTTAGTGCTTTTTTTTTGCTGCCCTGGGCTCCTACTGGGAGGACGGGTGTGATATATATATATATATATATATTGTATCTGTAAATCCTTTCTTAAATCAATCATAATCACATAATCTATTATTTATTTCTTAATGCATATCCTCAGAACTGATTCAAAGCAACAACAGCGAAGTATGAACATTTAACAATTTCAGAAATATAGGGATGGATAATTAGCTAAATTATTAAATGAGTAATACAAAATGCAAAGATAGCCGTGGTGACCTTTAAGAAAAAAAATCCAAAAACAGTATTAGGGCAAAACATTTATTACGGTAAATGTCACAAATGTCAGAAAATGGTGTGCAAGCTGTTGAGTTCTCCAGAAGTCTTCATCAGGCTAGATGGTAATAACACAAGGAGAGGGGAAGAGGGGGGAAAAAGTCTGATGAACAAACCATCTATCTTGCATCTGACAAGAGTCTCAAGTCAGAATGTAGAAGAAGTTACTGGACATTCCAATGAGGCTCTTTCAGATGCTATGTAGGGTTTAGGTTGCACAAGGCCTCCTGGGAAGGAGAAAACACATAATGGCTGATTTCCATTTCTGGAAATACAACAACTCATTCTATCTGTATCCTAAGGATGGTTCCATGTGAGATAGAGAAGTCCTCATATTAACAGAAGTAGATAAATTTTAGGTGGTGTGCTAGGTAGAAAGAAAATCAATAGAAGTCACAGGGCAATTTGACCTAGCAATTGAATTGAATGGTTCATCAGATAATAGAGTCCCAATTTTCAGGTGCTAGGAGATCCTAAGGATGAAGAAATTTGAGTAGCAGCTTGTTGCCATATTTCCAGTGATGGAGAACCAGTCATTATGTGTTTCTCCTTCCCAGGAGGGCTTTCTGCAGCCTGAAAACTGCCTAGCCTCATTTGGATGTTTCCTGCAACTTCCCACACTCCATCTTAAGACTCTTACCAGATGCAGAAATGGATGGATGCACCGTTAACCATCACCCATCAACAGTTTGTTTACCATCAAGTCTGATGAAATGTTCTGGGAACTAGGAAGCTTGGACACTATTTTGTAATATTTTGGTTGGCCTGCATACCTGCCCAGTGAAAGCCAGGGTCTGCAATTCCTGCTGTGTCTCCTTTTGGACATCCTCTGCTGCTGAGGCTGTTCTCCCCTCCCTTCCTTCATTTATCTCAGCAGATGTAAGGAGAGATACCTTAATCTGTTTTCCTTTCTTATGCCTACCTGGTCTTAAGGCTCACTCTCTACTCCCTTGGTCAAATCCCTATTTCTCCCTTCTCCTGCTTCTCTCTCTCTCTCTCTGCCTGGATAATTCCTTGCAGCTCCACCTCATTGCAGCTTCCATGTTTCTTTCTCTCTCAAATCTGGGATAGCCTTCAATTATTTTATTATGATTTTATGTCTTATCTTTTCTGTTCTGTTGCTTTCCTAGGGATCACATGAAGGCACTCACCGATTGAGACTCGTATTCATAATGTTAGCCACATAGCGCTTCTGTTAATTTTGAAATCATGCTAGAGCTCCACCGGACTGACCACACCCTGAACTCTGGCAGGACAGAGCCAGGGCTGCAGAGAAAAGGGGTTTCCCCAGCACCTGGTCTAAATTCTTTCAGTCATCCTGTGTCCTGAAAGACTTACTCCATAAACTCAGAAGATGGATTGAGATGTGCATAGAGATGAGTGTCCTGAGCAAGCATGGAAACATCATTGTGATGTCATGCAGTTGACTGTGGCTGCTGACTGGATGAGTTCACCCACGTGACTACTCCATGGAAGGAGGAAGCAGCAGCAGCAGCAGGAGTTGGGTGTGTGTGAGGAATGGTGTCAAAGAAGCAGTCACTGGCAAAATAATGGTACTGAACAATATACCTGTTCCTTTTCATTACATCTGTACATAGCCACGAGACCTCTTTTGTTCTTTCTAATAGCCAACTACATTGTTTTCCTCCCTGTTGCACTTTTATTGCTTATTGTGTATTTCTGTAAAAGTTTGGAAGTTGCAAGCAAAATGCAATTGCATTTATCTTATTGGATCCTGTTTGGTTGGAACATCCTTTAATATGTCTGTCTTCCTGTGGCAGTAAGGGAAATGCAGGGAATCGGTGCTTAAATCTGCAACCCTGAATTCACTCCTTTAAGAGCAAATGTGGCATTTATTTTCTGTCTGTGGGGTGTGTAAAGTGCACAGTTATTCATCACATTTTCTTCCTTTTTTGTCCATATTAATGACTGCATACCCTCCAGGTGATTGCATCCTCTTTCTGTCAATGTATATGGGGGAATAATGTGTTTTTTCCTCTTAAACATCTTGAAGGCAATATATTTGCAGGCATGCTACCCTTTTTTCCTCCTATAATAGAATCCATTTTATAAGAGTGAATGCACACTACAAACCCTCCATTGTTATTATACTGGGATTCAGTGCCAATATATTTTATCAAAATGTAGCATCTGCCTTGTAATGCAGCATGTTCTGCTTTGGTGACAAAATGGCAATGCACCAGTGACACCAAATGTAGTGACAGATGGGCTGATAAAAATATTGCTTTAGGGGAAGAACGGAGGAGAGCTACTTCTCCCAACTTTGCCTGCTGCCAAGATTAAAATATTACAGGTGATCTAATTGCCTTCCTAAGAAGTTTTTAGACGATGGATTTCAGTGCCTCTAATTCAAAGAAACCTCCTCCTTTGATTCTGAAGTCTACTGAGCTGGAGAGGAAAAGGAATTATGCATTTACCTCCCTCCACTACCACCATACTGTGCTACGCTTCCTGATGGGTAGCAAATGTGCCTTGTAAGCTTTTTTGTCCATGAGTCTATGCTTGCCTTAAGTCTATTGCTAATCGTGTGCTGCAATGATATATGGGTGTATGGTGTTTTTTTTAAAAAAAATCTAAAAAAAAACCCCACTGCAGTATTTTTGTGGAACAGATTTTTTTTATGCAATTGTACAATTCCTCTGAAACTTGCCTCAACCTTCTTAGATTAGTATGAAGTTATCTAGACACTCAGCTCTATCTCTCACTTAAGTCCTCACCAAGGTTGGCTGTGGATACCATGTCCAAGTGCCTGGAATCCGTTAGTGAATGGATGGGAAGGAATAGGCTGAAGCTTAACCCTGACAAGACCGAGGTGTTGCTCGTGGGAGACAAGAGTAAGTTGGGAGATGTAGACCTGGTGATTAATGGAGTAAAATTGCCCCTGAAAGACCAGGTCCGTAGCCTCGGGGTAATTCTCGACTCCCAACTGTCCATGGAGGCTCAGGTTTTGGCAGTGGGTCAGGCAGCTTGGTATCAACTTCATCTGATATGGAAGCTGCGACCCTACCTTCCTGTTCATATGCTCCCATGAGTAGTACATGCCCTTGTCTCCTCTCGCTTAGACTACTGTAATGCGCTGTACGTGGGGCTGCCCTTGAAAACGATCCGGAAATTACAGCTGATACAAAATGCGGCGGCACATTTAATTAGTAACTGCCGTCGCCGTGATCACATCACGCCAGTGTTAGTAGATCTACACTGGTTACCAGTTGTAAGGTGCTGGTACTGACCTTTAAAGTCCTATACGGTGTCGGCCCAGTTTATCTGAAGGAGCGCCTCCAGCATCACCAATTAGGCCGCCTAACAAGATCAGCCACACAAGACCTTCTCTCGATTCTGCCAGTTGAAACAGCTAGGCTGGTGCGAACCAGAGAGAGGGCATTTTCGATTGTGGCCCCCACCCTCTGGAACTCCCTTCCTTTCGATCTTCGCCATGACCCCTCCTTGATAGGCTTTCGCCGAGCCTTAAAGACCTGGCTATGCAGGCAGGCCTATGGGAAATCTGGGGTATGTTAGTTTTTAATTACCTGAAAGAGGTGTTTAGTTTTTTAAATATTAGTATGTTGTATTGGTTTTATACTGGATTTTATTGTATATGTAAGTCACCTAGAGTGGCCGTTAATTCGGCCAGATAGGCGACTCACAAATAAAATTTTATTATTATTATTATTATTATTATTATTATTATTATTATTATTATTATTATTATTATTATTATTACTAAGTGTCATTGTAGTTTATAGCAGAGTATACAATATGTATGATTGATCGGGGGGGCTTTGGAAATTGCAGCCCAACCAACAGCAGCCCAACAGCTAACCAATCTACTAAGTGGTTGTTGCCATACCTTGCATAGATGAATTCCATATGTTAATTATGCTTCAGAAAAGTTTAAAAGCAGCACAAGAGAGCAACCATGTTCTCTCAGTTTTGTTTTCAGCTGCTGGTTCTCAAAGATGTGTGGCTTCTGAACATAGCTGTTCCATTTAGCTATCATTGTGGCTATGACTACAGCTCAGCCAAAATTTCTGAGATTTTTCTTTTTCTCAACGTCCTAGAACAAGGTCATTTAACATAATTTTCTTTCCAAAATTTCCACCATTTGGGGGTGTGTCATGGCTGCCACTTTGCACTCACAATGCCCTTGAACAAAGCTGGGTGTGAGGCACTGTGACAGATGCAAAACGATAGCCAGGCTGCCAACACTGTGTCATCATTTGCACTGACAGCAGCAAAAAATTGGGGGCAGGGTGTGCTACTGCCATCGCTAGTGGTGAGAACCTGAGAATCTGCTGGAGGATTTGTATCCCCCCTGGAGAAATTCAGTGAGCCTCCTCCCCAACACACAAATACACATACAATTATTTGACCACAAATAGAGAAATTTGAGAGGCCATTAGCACACAGCTCTAGGTAGGATATTCATGGGTAGATGAGGCCCAGCACATTGGACGATTTTTGGTGGGGGCTGAACAAAGGTGGTGTGAGTCAAATTTATATCACCGCCACCTTTAAGAAGGAGCAATCCAGCATGTTTCTACCTTCTTTCTCTTTTCCGTTACCATATAGCAGTTCAATTGCAGTGATGCCTACAAGTCTCTGGCTTTAGTTTAAACCCTAAACTGACTATAACTGGGTTTAAGGTTTCTCACATTTCAAGAGAAAAAAGTTCCTTATCCTCCTCCCATTTTTGTTTCAAAAGAGTTTTAAGACATGAAAATACACTCCAGTTTTTGCTTGTTTTACCAAACTTTCTGGAATAATTTTATTACAGGTTGTCTGTTGCAGGTCCTCTGTTTTGTACTGTTCATAAAGTCCAAGGGAAAATGTTTAATGTCTTTTTGTAAGTTTATGTGGTGTGGTTGCAGCTGCAATTGCGAAAGATAGGTAATAAACGAGTCAGAAGACCAGTTTTGGTTAGCATCTATGATACTCAACAGAATGTTAATATTACAAGGGAAACAACAGCATCTAATCCTATTGCCTGTAGAAGATGCCCACTTTTCTTCAGTCATCTGTGGCCAGATGTTATAGTATGCCAGAAAGAGAGAACAATAGGGATGAACTTCTTGGAATCTTAAACATGCTATTCTCCAGGTAAGTTCTAAATACAATTAAACATATCCAAATAAAGGTAGGGCCTAATGAATTGTGCAGACACAATAGCCCACAATTCAAGGGTTGCTTCCCCACGTCAGGTCATAGTAAGCTGCCTTACTCTGAGTCAGATCATTAGTCCATGTAGCACAGTATTGTCGACAGTGTCTGGCAGCAGCTCTCAAGGGTTTCAGACAGGACATTTTCCCAGCCCTACCTGGAAGTGTCTGAAATTGAATCTGGGACCTCTTGCATGTAAAGCATTAGCTTTACATCTGAGTGGTGGTCTCTTCCCCAAATGACACTCAAGAAACAATGGCTATGTTTGGTCTCCCAACTGGAAACTGCTCACAAAACCTGAGAAGATGCCTCATAATCCTGTGTGATACCACTGAGGATTCTGGGAATCACTCTGTTTGGACTCAGCCCTGGTCTTGTCAGAGGCAGCAAATGAGCTCAGCCTTTCCTTTGCGTAAAGCAGTGAAAAACCTTGGGTTGGCCTTGAATAAAATGAATGTTTAAAATGCAAAGCACACCATGTTGGAGTTTGGTATACAGTAGGGCCCCAGTTTTTGGCGTCTTGCTTCTCAGTGTTCTGCTTATATGGCGGTCGCCCAACAGGGAGCAAAAGCGCCCTGCCCTGGAGCGGGAGGTGGGGCTGCAGTGGCTCTCTCTGCCTCAGCCCTGGACCAGGACACCCCAAGCCGGCCGGAGGAGAAGGAGGAGGAGGAGGAGGCAGCCAGCTGGAGCCTCCCTCCCTCTCTCCGGCCCGTGGTTAGGGCGAAGTGGGGCGAAGTGGGCCGGGTCGGAGAGGTGAGGTGGCGTGAGGAGGCACCGGAAACGTCAGCCATCAGCAGCCCTCACAGAGCGGCTGCAGCATGCCGGCCAGGACCGAGATGCCCTTCGTGGAGCTGGAGGCGAGCCTTCCGGCTGCATGGCTGCCCCGCAACCTGCCCACCAAGCTGTGCGCGGCGGTGCTGGGCATCTTGGGGAAGCCCCAGGAGGGGAGGAGGGAGGAGGAGCCCAATGGCCTCCCCCATGATGATGCAATCCCTGCACAGCCTGAAGAAGAGCAGGGAGGCCACGGCTGGCATGCCCCAGATCACCCTCACCACTGCTTCTAATGGCATGGCTGCAGCCCCTTTGAAACAACAACAACAACAACAACAATAATAATAATAATAAATTTAATTTATGTGTCACCTATCTGGCCAATGGCCACTCTAGGCGACGTACAAGTAGGCAATTAAAACACAATGCAAAAAATACAATAATACAATATAAACAATGCAGCAGCAAAACAATACTAATACAGGGTACGAGGCATTCCAATCATAGTGATTAACCCTCCCCGGAAATCCCGAAGGCCTGTTGAAAGAGCCAGGTCTTTAAGGCTTTACAGAATACATTTAGGGAAGAGGCGTGCCATAGATCTTGTGGGAGGGAGTTCCAAAAGGTGGGGGCCGCCACTGAGAATGCCCTCTCTCTAGTTCCCGCCAATCTAGCTGTTTTTGTCGGCGGGATTGAGAGAAGGCCCTGTGTGGCTGATCGTGTCGAGCGGCATAATTGGTGGCGTTGAAGGCGCTCCTTTAGATAAACTGGACCGAAACTGTATAGGGATTTAAAGGTTAATACCAATACCTTGAATTGGGCCTGGAAAACAACTGGAAGCCAGTGTAGATCGAACAACACAGGTCCCTCTGTGGGACCCCCCCCTCCGGAACCACCGTGATCCACTTTGAAGCAATTTTCTCTTATCAGCAGGGGTCTGGAACCTAACCCGCCATATGAGTGGGGCCCTACTGTATATATTGCAGCTGAGCGCAGAAATAACTATTCTGGTAAGGCTGGTGGTTGAAAGAATAAAGAAACCTAAGGTTTATTGTTACTGGGAAATAAAGTAGCATGTAAATACAGACATGCATGTGGCCATTGCCATTGCAGAGCTATGAGACTTGCACTTGGAGGAGCCACCTCTAACTAAGAGACAACAAAGAGAAGGAGGGGGGAGCAATGTTATGACAAACAAGTAGTTATTTTAAAGAAGGAATCAACAGAGGGAAGAATAGATTGCCTTCCTGTCTGTCACCCTCCACTGGTTCAGATTACTTGTTACTTGCATTGGTGCTTTACTTCCAACATATAGGACCATAAATACAGCTGGAATGAAACCCAGCGGACTCCGATAAGTGAACTGTGATATCATCAGAAGGTTAATATCACCCAGAACTGGGAACAAATCCCTTTTAAAATCCAAGTCAGAGTACTATGTTGACGTCCCAGAATCTAATGTGTTTTTTTGGAATTACTTCCCAGAAAATCTGACTTCCTGAAGAGAAAATGGAAGCTCAGACTTGATAGGAAACCCATTAATTGTGGGCACACTAGCACTCTGGAAAAAATGTGTGGCTTAAGAAAAGCTATAACTTTTTAACTGTGGATCATAAGATATTGAAACCACGATTCATGCAGTACTAGGAATGCAGATGGTTCATTATCTGAAACACTACTGGCTGTTGTATGGATGTGCATGTGTTTTTAATAAAGCTACTCTTTGAGAGATAGCACTAGTAGTTATTGAGGCTGGATAAGTTGACTGCCCTTTCTTTTAAGAGAACTTGACTGATGGCTTGATATACTTTGCTTTATTAGTGAAACAGAGAGCATCAGAAAGAGTTTCCAGAATACATAGGTTGTGCATTTGTTTCATGATTGCATTTGAGTGGCCCTGTTATCTCTAACCAGCAGAAACCATAGCTGGCACACCAGCCTAACTGCTGACAGTAACTGTTTGCCAGACAGGCTACCTAGACTCCTGTGATAATGCTAGATCTAGCCATTTTTATTTGTTTGATTTATTTTAAATATTTAAGGCCTCTTCTCTGGACAAATGATGGTCCAAAACAAGGAAAATGAAAGCTGACAATAGCACAAAATTTAAAACTAAAACACAGCACTATAAATCAACACTTGACATAAAAATTACAAAACCAGACAGAAAATGTTACAGAACCAAAGAGTCAGATCACCCCACTAACAAACATAATGCCTGGAAAGTAATTTGGAAAAGATCAGGACCTTCTGAAAAAACTGAAGCAGAGATTGGGTATAGGCCCAATGTGGGGAATTCCATAGCTGTGGGACCACCATTGGAAAGACCTTTCTCTTGTGGCCACCCATCTTACTGACCTTAGGGGTGGGCATCCCAGGAAAAGCCTCCAAAGCAGATCTGGACAGGATAGTATGGGTTCAGGTAGTCTAATAAATAGCTTGGGCCCAAGCCATTAGGGTTTTAAAGGTCAAAACCAGCATTTTAAATTGGGCCCAGAAACACATGGATAATCAGTGCAGCTGATATGATATGATATTAGAAATGCTGACTGCTTCATATCCAATGGGATTCTGGTAGCTGCATTCTGAATCAGCTGAAGTTTCCAAACCATCTTTGAAGGTAGCCCCATATAGAGTGGAGTGGAGTACCCTAGTATATGGCCAAAGCATTGATCACTATGGCATCCCTCTCTGGACAGGGATGCAGGTGGTTGTACCAGATGGAGCTGGTGAAAAGCAATTCTGGTCGCTGATGGCACTTGAGCTTCCTTAGTCAGCGTTGAAACCAGGAGCATTCCCAAACCGTGTACTTGGTCTTTCAGGGGAAATGCCATCCAATCCAACACCAGCTGTAAACCACTTTCCACAGCAAGAGAACACCTTTATCTTTCTTGGATCAACCCCATTTTTTTTGCCAATGTCCATTCTAGAACTGGCACCAGGCATTGGATTAGGATTTCGACAGCCCCCCTGAGATCTGAAGAGGGAAAGAAAATCTAGAGTTGAATATCATCAGCATACTGATGACACTTCAGCCCCAACCTTTGGATGACTTCTCCTGGCAGTTTCATGTAAATGTTGAACAGGATAGGGGGAGAATCGATCTCTGTGGAACCAACAAGCCAATGTCCATGGGGAGGGTAACAAAAGCCCCCCAGCACCACCTTTTAGGAACAACCATCCAAGAAACACCTGAACCACTGTTAATATTGTGCCTCCCAAACCTAATCCTGATAGTTGACACAGAAGGAAATTATGACCAATGGTACTGAAAGCCACTGAGAGGTCCAGGAGTACTAACAGGGTACTACTTCCCCTGTGTATTCTAACAGTGTGAGTCATCCACCAGTTCAACCAAGGTTGTTTCCAACTGATAAAAAGGCCTGAATCCCGACTGGAGTGGATTCAGGTAATCAGTATAATCCAAAACTCTCTGAAGTTGAAAAGCCACCACCCATTCTCTCACGTTGCCCCAAAAAAGGCAAATTAGAAACTGAATAGCAGTAGGCTAAAATCCTATAGTCTGAGGAGGATGTCCCAGGGGCCATAGGGATGATTGGATGAGATCTACCCCACTGACATCAGAGGTAGAGCTCCAGTGTCAAGCAGGAGTTCCAGTTGGAATTTTCCTATTTGTTACTACTGGCTGAGCCAATGCCAACTGATCTCAGAGCTCCAATGTCAGCAAGGCCAAAAGGGGGTCATTCTGGGAGTTGGCTTGGCTCTAAAGTATCCAATGTTTCCAGTGAGAGAGAAAATATAGAAGAAAAATTGAACAGGAAACAGATGGAGGAATACAGTGTTTTCCACCCACCCTCTTGGTTCAAGCCCATTAGGGCATAAGAAAAGGTGGTTCAACTGCCTTCAGTCTCCACCCCTGCCCCAAGCCTTAGGACTGCACTGTTAGGGTACAGTATCGTCAAGAACAGGTTGAAACTCACATTTCTGAACAGAATAGCCACCTATCCACAAAATCTCCATCTTGTGAGGATTGTTTCATTTTATTGACCCTCCTGCACTCCATTTCTAATTCCAGGAAGTGGTCTGGTGCTTCCACTGTCTCAGCAGAATCTGTTGAGAAATAATTGGGTGTCATCAGCATATTGAAGGCACTTCACCCCAAATCTCCAATCTGGCATTGTCTGAAAATATTTGCATATTCCTTGGGCCTGCTCTTTCAGTTTATTGGATTAAGAAAAAAATCAAGGTATAATGTTGAAATACTAAAATTATTAATGCCATTCGTTTAGCATTAACTTTAAATCAAATTGGAATGTTTGTTTTGTTCTGTACAAAATGAGACTTTTTGTATGAGGTCCAGAAAAAAAAATGGAGGCACCAGTGAAATAATACCTGGCATAAATGAATAATGGAGATTTGGGCACAAATATATAATAGATCAGAGTGGTGAGAGAAGATCGATAGAAATTAGAACTGTGAAATACTACTGGGACACTAAATTATTTGGGTGAATTTAGAATCCCTGAGGTCCACAGTGGCGTATCCTCAGCTGTGGATAAAAAATAAATGTGCTGCCTTATTCACCGCCTGCCTGCTACTGACGGTTTGAATAATCTAGACTAATAGTCCAAAGCCAAAGTGCCATTCAGCTGTCAAAGCTTGTACAGTCCTCTCATTATCATTAATAGGAATAATGTGCACAAAGAATAGATGTCTCATAGATCAAAATGGCTTGAAGCTGTTTACATTTGACTGAAGAATAGCTTTGCTTTAGTAACTATCTACCCCTTACCTCAACAGGCACATCCCTCATAATGATTCTCCCAGCACCAGCATGGATGGTAGAAATCCAGTTATTCTCTGATCCTAAATGAACAACTTTATGACATAAAGCAAAAGGGGAAATAGTTTCATGCAGTTGTTTGAAAGTGTTGTAGAATATTCGATTTATTAGTGGAAGAGTTTGGATCTCCAAATAATTATAAGCAATTATCTTTACTTAAGTATATCCCACCTCTTCAAGGATTGCATCCAGACTTTGCCTCCTGTGAGAGGAAGGACAGCTTCTGTTTGCTGAAATCTGATTTCTTCAGCAAATGAATCCAACTGGCGGAATGAGTGGGGAAGTGATTTTTGCTGATTCTCCACTGGGGATGGGCGAGAAAGTAATTCAGTTCGCATTTCAAGCTGATTCTACCCAATTCACACTTTCTGAAATAATATGAGAACTGAAAACACAGCCTCACTTCAAAATTCAAAATTTGTGATGCAGTTAGCCAACCAATGTTTACAAAAATGCATCTATTGGGGGCAAGTGTGCATAAACATGAATATATGAGTGAAAATAACATACAAAAATGCAGTATATGACTAGGAATGGCTTGCAAAAATGTGTACATTAGTCAAAACTGCCTACAAATGTGTTTATTAGGAGAATTTTGCAGTAAAATGCTGAAGAATTTTCATGAGGATTTTTTTTAAAAAAAATGCAAATTGCTGCAGGAAAGTGGAAAACTGAATTTAAGATTGGAAAAATGAGAAACTGAGATAATTAAAAGTGACAGATCCCATTCCTATTCCCCAGTGCCCCTGCAGCTCCCTATGGCCCCTAAAAATCTACTCCAATGGGTGGAAGAACTCTCCAGAATGGTGTGGAAGATGGTTCCAGGGGAGGAAAAATCAGAAAGAATGCTCTCCACAGAGGAACTAAACGCTGGATCCAACATTGTGCATATGCAACTTAACTCAAATAAAATAACCCAAAAGATAACCCTTCTCAAACAATTGTAATCAAAAACACTGGAAACATTTAAATTATTATTATTATTATTATTATATATTATTATTTATTATTACTGCACTGCCTGACAACGGCTGGAAAGGCTGGCCCTACCATTATGAAGAATGAGACAACCAGCTTAGGAACTGATTTGTGATGTCACAAAAGTTATTTAATGTATTTCTATTGCATTTTTTACTGCCAGGGAAGGAGTGAGGGGCTTGTGGGATTTTTCAGATTCAGCACCAAAATAACATAATCAGCCTGGGATACTATGCACCATGACTCAGAGTAAAGGGAGTCACCGAATGCTAGGACTGTACACCTTTTCCATGAAGGCTAGCGCACAACCCCCAGATGACCTGCCCTACTGCTTCTCAGCCTATTACTCAGCCTAACCATATGCAATTGAAAAAAATCCTCCACGTTGCTTCCCCTTTTTACTCCTGCCTTTGTTTTCCACCCTTTTGCCAATTACTCTATAAAGTGCAATAAACACTGATAGTGCTATATTCTTATTGAAGAGGAGTAATGTTATCCTGTTAGTGTCCCTCTCTGCTGGAAGGCATCTATCAGCAGAACAAACCATTTTTGGTGATCTCTTCACTTTCCCTCCCCCCCCATCTATTCTGGAAGGTGGGAGCTGTTTGGGGGGAGGAAGACTCTCTGGAAATCGCTTCCCTCCCGGTTGGAACATTAACTGGAAGTATTATTGTTGTTGTTATAATATACACGTGTATTCATTTTGCAATAGCTATTTGGAAAATAACCAGAGATTATTCAGCAGTAGATCATAAGAACAAATGTGTGAATTTTGGGTGGGGTAGGAGTGACTGGTTGTCTTTTTACCAAGAAAATGTCCTTCTCAGAGGAATTGCACATAATATGAGCAATACATTCCTGGCGCATGATGTACCAAAACGTTGCAAGAATAACAATGTTGTGGTTTTAAAAAAATCAAGTGCAGTCAATCTCTATTGAGGAACTGTGTTCCAATATGAGCCACAGTTGCAGAGTAATAGAATCCTTCTCTCATCTTGACCATGAATTTATGCTTACTGACCATAACTGGGAGGAAGTGCAGGATATAAATCTAAAACAAACAGACAAACAAACCTGGATTTGAGTTGGAAGAGAGGGAGCTGCCTTATATCAGGACATACTATTTATCCTTAAAAACATCCCAAACTAAATCCTGCTCTTTACATGTAAGTTGGAATGTGGGGTGCATGTGTGTGTGGTGTGTGTGCATGTGTGTGCAGTGCGCACAGCTCTTTGAAAGTTCAGACTCCAATCTGGATTCACTGCCCCATTGACATTGGAGCCACCAGCCTCTACTCTCTTTCTCTCTCTGTATGTGTATATGTATCGAAATTCATGTTTCTCAAACATTAACATTGTGCAGTATGGATGAACAGTAAACAAAGTGATCAGACTTGTTTACAGAATGAATATGTAAAGCTAAGTAATATAATATATAGAATAACTTTTTCACTCAAATTCTGTCTTCCTTTTTATTTTATTTTTAAAAAGGATTCTACACCTAAAGTACTGCCTGCCTGTTTAGCATGGCTCCATATTAGTAATCGGATCACTGTTTCCCTTTCTTGTAGAATCTTTACACTAATGAAAGGAGTAATACAGACATATGCTGACATGTATTGCTCCCAAGGTGCCTTCTGAACTAGCCAGGGGAGCCAAAGGAAGAACAGACAAGGTATTTCAGTTTATATTCCCAACTCATCTATTTTAATCGAGGAATGAAAACCTTTGGAAGATATACTTTGGTTCTGAAGGCATGGAATGAATCATAGGAGCAGTGAATCTGATACTCAGCATTAAAGAACTTTTTTTTGTCTTGAACAATCTACAATGGGATATACTCTACACTGAACAGATTTCCAATAAATATGAGGAGGCACAGGGTGTGGGAGAGGTCAGTGAAGCATGTGGAGTATAAAATGACCTCATAACACTCAGAAAGGAGATCATTTCTGTGTTTATTTTTAGAAGGCTATGTTGTTCCTCATTGAACTGTGGTATTGTGTGGAGCATCCCTCACCCCCCGGGTAAATTATTTCAGGGAGAGTCTTAATAATTTGGTAAAGTTGATTTATAATCCATTAGAAATGGGGATGGAGCAGAATTTAGTTATCAGAATTGAGAACAGAGGTCTGAATTTTTAAGTGAACTGACATCACTCACACCTCCCAGGCTAGTACACAGACTGGAATTCAATTATCCTTCAAGTTTCACACTTTTCCAAATGTTGTGATACAGTCCTCTACTAAAAAAAAAACTTACCAAAATGCATCAAAATGTGTATTTTAGGATAAAATGTATTTAGAAATGTGTCCCAGAAAGATGTGAGACAGGAGTGTATTTTATGACCCTATTTGTTTAATCTATATGCAGCACGTATCAGACAGAAAGCGGGTTTGGATCAAGATGGAGGTGTGAAAATTGGAGGGAGAAATATCAATAATTTAAGATATGCAGACTATACCATACTACTTGTAATGATCTGAAACGAATGCGGATGAAAGTTAAGGAGGAAAGTACAAAAGCAGGACTACAGCTGAACGTCAAGAAAATGAAAGTAATGACAACAGAAGATTTACGTAACTTTAAAGTTGACAATGAGGTCATTAAACTTGTCAAGGATTATCAATACCTCAGCACAGTCATTAACCAAAATGGAGACAATAGTCAAGAAATCAGAAGAAGGCTAGGACTGCTGAGGGCAGCTGTGAGAGAACTAGAAAAGGTCCTCAAATTCAAAGAGGTATCACTGAAGACTAAAGTCAGGATCATTCAGACCATGGTATTCCCGATCTCTATGTATGGATGTGAAAGTTGGACAGTGAAAAAAGCAGATAAGAGAAAAATCAACTCATTTGAAATGTGGTGTTGGAAGAAAGTTTTGCAGATACCATGAACTGCTAAAAAGACAAATAACTGGGTGTTAGAACAAATTAAACCAGAACGATCACTAGAAGCTAAAATGATGAAACTGAGGTTATCATACTTTGGACACATAATGAGAAGACATGATTCCCTAGAAAAGACAACAATGCTGGGAAAAACAGAAGGGAGTAGAAAAAGAGGAAGGCCAAACAAGAGATGGATTGATTCTATAAAGGAAGGCACCGACCTGAACTTAGAAGATCTGAACAGGGTGGTTCATGACAGATGCTCTTGGAGGTCACTGATTCATAGGGTCGCCATAAGTTTTAAACGACTTGAAGGCACATAACAACAACAAAAGTTGACAATGAGGACATTGAACTTGTCAAGGATTATCAATATATTGGCACAGTCACTAACCAAAAAGAAGACAATAGTCAAGACATCAGAAGAAGGCTAGGATTGGGGAGGGTATCTATGAGAGAACTAGAGAAGATCCTCAAATGCAGAGATGTATCACTGAACACCAAAGTCAGGATCATTCAGACCATAGTATTCTCGATCTCTATGTATGGATGTGAAAGTTGGAGAGTGAAAAAAGTGGATAAGAGAAGAATCAACTCATTTGAAATGTGGTGTTGGAGGAGAGTTTTGCAGATACCATGGACTGCGAAAAAGACAAATAATTGGGTATTAGAACAAATCAAACCAGAACTATCACTAGAAGCTTAAATGATGAAACTGAGGTTATCACACTTTTGGACACATAATGAGAAGACATGATTCACTGGAAAAGACAATAATGCTAGGAAAAACAGAAGGGAGTAAAAATAGAGACCAAACAAGAGCTAGATTTATTCCATAAAGGATGCCACAGACCTGAACTTACAAGATCTGAACAGGGTGATTTATAACAGTTGCTACTGGAGGTTGCTGATTCATAGGGTCACTATAAGTCATAATCAACTTGAAGGCACATAACACACACACACACACACACAGAGAGAGAATATACATTTTAAATACATAATATAGTAAAATCTGCATTTAAATGTACACTTAAATATGAATTTTCATCCATTTTTTTAAAAAGATCTGCCACATCAATGTGCAAATAGGACAAAATGGGCTTATGAATTAACACATTTTAGGTTAACATATTTTAAGGTTAACATATTTAGGTTACCATATTTTAAGTTAAGTTTATGCATTTACATTATCAGATCATTGTCATATCATTTCAGTTTTTCTATAATGATGTAGGAAAGGGCCTTCTCTTTTGTGGAACAATGACTGTAGAATTTCCTCCCCCTGGAGGTGGAGATGGTTACAATTCTTGATGGGCTTCCATCACCAATTGAAATATCTGTTCTCCTGGGCCCTTGGAAGAAATTAATTAATGCGATCCAGTGTTTTTACCTCTCTCTCCCCCCCCCAAGGTCTGCTATATATATATTTAAATAATTGATCTAAGTGTTGTATTTTATTGCCATTTTATGTTGAACAAAATTTATAATGTTGGAAATCACCCTGAGATCATTATGTTCCATTTTATGATACTAGCCATGATGGCTATGTTTTGTCTCCATGGACAGATGCAGTATGCTTCCAAATGCCAGTTGCTGGAAACCACAGAAGGGGACAGTGCTCTTTGCACTCAGGTCCTGCTTGCAGGTTTCCCATGGTTGGCCACTGTGAGAACAGGAGACTAGACTAGATGGGCCATGGGCCTGATCCAGCTGGCTCTTCTTATGTTCTTAAGATGACTTTTAATTGTTTTATTTAGCAGCAGCTGGTGGGGCAGCGCAGGCAGAGCAGTGTTGCCTACCTGGCTTCCTGATGCTGCACATTGCTGAGAGGAGAAGGGGTGAGGCAGCAGGGAGCTTAGCATGGTGTGGGCATAGTGGTGGAACCCTCGGACACTTCTGCTCTGCACCTGTATTGTTTTGCGCTCCCCACTCCTTCATCTGCTTCCTCTTTGTAACCTGTAGTGACACATGGCGTTGGGAAGCCAAGTAAACAACGCCCTACTGGCCGCTACTAGTTTTCATCTCTGAATGGTTTGTCTTTATGCACATCACTTGGAATTGCTAGTGATGATGTGATATATGAATGCCTTAAGATAAATAAAATAAAACATGTGCGATGAAGAGCTGCCTAAAAATGTCATGAATAAATTAATCCAGAGTAGCCTTCTGCAAGCAGAAGGGCTTCTTCAAGTCACAGAAATGGCTGCTACAGCAGATGCTCCTCCACACAGGATTCATCCTTCATTGCTACAGATACTGTTTTGGAGAGAACTCTTAAGTTCCAGAGTAGATTTTCGGAGGGTGGAGGTATAGGGGACTCTGGGGAATGGGTATTTATTTATTTATTTTAACTAGTATCCCACCCTTCCTCCCAAAGGAAACCAGGGTGGCAAACATCATCATGCTAAAGCAATACAATTTAAAATAAAATTTAAATATATTTAAAAACAATGTAAAACATCTAAAAACATTTAAAAGCAATTACATATCCTCACAGTTCCTAATTTCAAGGTTGCCATGGCCATTATCTATCAGCCATCAAATGCCTGGATTCGCACAAACTGTCTTTACATTTCTCCTTAAAGTCAACTATCTGTCTGTCTGTCTGTCTGTCTGTCTGTCTGTCTGTCTATCTATCTATCTATCTATCTATCTATCTATCTATCTATCTATCTATCTATCTATCTATCTATCTGTCTGTCTGTCTGTCTGTCTGTCTGTCTGTCTATCTATCTATCTATCTATCTATCTATCTATCTATCTGTCTGTCTGTCTGTCTGTCTGTTTGTATACCGCTATTTCATTTAAAAACATCAAAGTGGTTTACAACAAGCTGAAAAAAAATCCGTACAGTAAAAACCATTAAAACACATTAAATACAGTATAATAAATTCACTATTGGATTTATATAGTATTTATACAGCATTGTCCTATAAAATACTGTAAAATACAGTACAGTACAATAATGAGGGAGAAAGCTGCATCTCACCAGGGAGGGGATTCTACAAATGGGGAACCACAACTGAGAAGGAACTACAACTGAGGTAGCACCACCAACAGGGCCTCCCCTGCTGATTGTAGAGCCCAAGATGGTTGATGTTGGGGGAGCTGCTCCTTTAGATACTTGGGTCCCAAGCTGCTTAGGGTTTTATATGCTAGTGCCAACACCTTGAATTGTGTTCAGTAGCTCATTGGCAGACAATGCAGGGCTTTCAGGACCAGTGACACATGGTCCCATTGGGCTGTCCCACTTACCAACCTAGCAGCCACATTGTACATCAGCTGCAGCCTCCAGAATATCTTCAAGGCACCCCACTTAGAGTGTATTAGTAATCTAAGTGAGAAGTCACCAAAGCACTGACAACTGAATCCAGGCTATTCCAGCCCAGGAATTAACTGTAGCTGGCAAACTAGTCTAAGATGGGCATAAGCACTCCTATCCACAGAAGCCACTTGAGACTCCAGTGCCAAATTGGAATACAGGAGTACTCCCAGACTATGAACCTGTTCTGTCAGGGGGAGTACAATCTCTCTCAGAATACCTAATTCCCAGATGCAGGAACTACCCACCCTTGACTTCTCCATCTTATCAGAACTCAGTTTATTAGCCCCCATCCAGCCCTTCACTGCTTCCAGACTAACATCTTCACCACCTCTGCTCATTCAGCTGGGATGGAGAGATAGAGATTTGTGTCATCAGCATACTGCTGCTATCCTGCTATGGATTGAGGAAGGGGAGCGCAGGGGCCCCGCAGCTGCTCAGCCACTGTGAGAAGAGGATGTGCTGGACTGGATGAGCCCATGTTGGCCTGATCCAGCACTGCAGGGCTCTTCTTAGGTTCTTAACCCACCATCCTCCATGAGGACTAGAGAGCCACCCTTGATCCCTGGTGCTGCTCCCTCCCCAAGACTGATAGGGCACTGCCTGGATTAACCACCCTCTAATAGTCTCCCGCCCCCAAAAAACAAAACTGAACCAAACCCTCCTCGCACACTTGGGTCAATGCAGGTGGGCACCCCTCATGCCACACCTTCTTGCAGGTTGACTTCAGTTTGGGCTCCTGCCAAAAGAGCCCCCCTTCCCCCAGTTTCCCTTCTCCCTCAAACATGCCTTCAGCCACCCCTGGCATCCTCTCCCCCCTCCCCACACTCCCTGGGGAAGGACTGTAGCTGAGTGGGCAGAGCACCTGCTTTGCATGTTGATTGATGGCAAACCTGTCCGTGCTGCAAAAAACAGCAAAGAGAAAGGTAAGTAGAGTGGGGGAATGGCGGGGGGCTTGGGATCTCCTCCCCTGCGGCCAGCCCTGCTGGGTGGCCATGTCACACCACGCCAAAAACCGAAGATCCAGGGACAGGGGTTGTGGTCTGGCTGGGGAGCCAGAAAACACCCCTGAAGCTCAAGACTCTGGCCGAAAACCGGAGATCTGGTAGCTCTAATGTAGACACTTGAATCACTTGTGCTTCTGCTACAACACGCAAAGTGGAGTTCCATGAGATCTCGCCTGTGGGGAAAGGGGAAAACACATGCATTAGATTCATATAACCCCATTTCCCATACAAATAAAAAGGGAAATCTGAAATGTGATTGCTTCATGTTTCTGCTTTTCATTTTCCTTTGAAGTATCCAAAGTGGCTTCAAGATGAGCAGAGAAATCTTAGAATAGAATTCTTGTATACTTTAGCTAGAGACGGCCAATAGAGGTCAAGAAGGTTGAAAACTGGTTGAGAGAGATACTGCTTCAAATGGTTTTCACCTTTACATATTGGTCTTTTGTCCCACTGCCACCTCTAGTCTAGTTAACCAGATGTGGCAGGTTTTTTAAATGGTTCAAAAACCTGCAAAGCCTCTTCACCAGAAATAAGAGTTGCCAAAAGCAGAGTCCCACTTCCAAACCACCTGCCGAGGAACCATAGGCCCTTTATGACTATGATCAGATCTTACTCTGAGGCTACACCCACACCAGACATTTATTCCACTTTAAACAGTCATGGCTTCCCCCAAAGAATCCTGGGAAGTGTAGTTTGTGAAAGGTGCTGAGAGAGGAGACAGCTATTCCCCTCACAGAGCTCCAATTCCCAGAATTCTCTGGGAAGAGGGACTGACCGTCAAACCACTCTGGACATTGGACCTCTGTTCAGAGAATAGGAACCTCCTAATAACACTCTGCACCCTTCACAAACTACACATCTCGGGGTTCCTTGGGGGAAGCCATGACTGTTTAAAGTGGAATAAATGTCTAGTGTGGATGTGGCCTGAATAATGTACAAAACCTAACATGATGTGATTTGTGTTTGTTTTTATTTTCAAAAAATGGTTAAGGATTTTAATCCTGGAGAGAGTCTTCATATGTTTCATAGCCCACAAGTTTAGAGTTTCTTTAATTATGTATAAATAATATTGCTTGAGACAACACCTGATATGATATCCTCCCCTGCTGCACCTGATATTTAAATAACAAATGTAAGTATGTGTGCACCTTAAGCCCTTTCAATCTCATGCCTGTACGTGCAGATGGAACTCATAATTTTCTGTTTTAATTAAAGGTACAATATTTGTCCTCTGTTTGCACATGAAACATTAATGGCAATTGTGTGACATAACTACATACTTATTTTTAATAAATGCAATCCAGGGACTTAGAGCTTGTGTTGACATCACACATTTTTTCTCCATCCCTCCAAGTTTTATTAATGTTTTTCCAACCTGTTTCTCGTTTTGTTCCAAAAAGAGACCATCATTTCTACCAAGAACAGTTACTGGTCAGGATTACAATTAAATGAGTGGCTGACATGTAATGGAGGTCAGTAATGAGAAAAGGTATACAAGAACAGTATTGTTGCAACCATTAATAGAAAACTCACGGGGAAAATACTTTTTTCACTTTTTTCCTATTTTTTATTTTTGTAAAATACACAACAGACTGTCAGTTTAAACTGGAATGGCTACAAACTTTAGAACTGTCAGAGCAGTTGTCAAGAATTTGAGTTCTATGTTTGATTCATTTTGAACACAGGCATTCCATTCATTATGCATTTTGTGTGTGTGAGCACTTGTCCCTTTAAAATACACATGAGCAGAGGCCCAGTCTTTGTCCTATGTATTTTTAAGTGAAGTTACTGAAAAATTCACATCATAGTATTGAAAAAATTCTGGAACTTTATGTGTTTTCTTTGTCCTGTGATATGATTCCCATAAATGTGTTTTAGGAATGATGTACATGCAGACAAGAATTGTTCTTCAATATCCCTCTGAAGATAAAATCTACTACAGAAATGTTTATGTGCTGTAGTCAGTTACCATACCGGTATAGCTGCAGCAACGCCTTCTTATAAAAACACCTTTCTGGAAACTGTGATTAGAACAATTTCTTGAAGGGAAGATTGCATTGCTTTAATAGGATCTAAGTAACAGAGTCTGGATCTTCAGATAATATTCCCCTTCTCTTAGGATATTGACCCTTCTACAACAAACACCTTATTCACAACCACAGTTTTTGTATGTGGTATTCTTTGTCCTTTTTTCTTGACACCACATATCATGTTAGAACACCATGGGCAATATGTGGCCCTACAGAGATTGCTGGACTATGTTCCATCATCTTTGGCCATGCTGGCTAGGGTTGATTGGAGTTGGAGGCTAGCAACAACTGGAGGGCCACAGGTTCCCCATGCCTGAAGGAGAACCTGTTTCTAGCCTTCTTCAGGCATTAGAGCCATGAAGAGGCCATATAAGTAGAAAAGGGCTGTTGGAGCCATGTCATTAACCCAGCTTCCAACACTGTGTGACTCGTGCTGGCTACCCTGTGTCTGACAGCAACTTCTGCACTGAAGCATGAATACAGGCAGTGGCGGCTGGTGCTCATTGGACAAGTAGAATGGAAGGCAGGGAGACCAACAGCAGGGGGAGCCAGAGCCAATGACAGATGGAGCCAACTAATTCTGGTTTTGCTTCCATCCTTTCCCCTGCTAAGTTCTGCAAGGGCAACAATGAAACTAGGAAGGAGGTAGAATCTTACAGGGAGTGCCTGGACTCGCTCTCACTAAGAAGGCAAAGTAGGGGTTGGCTGAGGGCAGAGGGAGGTTGGTTGGCAATGCCCCATTCACCCTAATGGATAAGCCACCATGAAATACAGGGCAATGGGGACAGAGCTAAAAAAAATACAGCTCTGCACAAACCATTTTCCACTCAAGTTCCCCTTCATGGCAGTAACCATCTGAAGAGGGCTAGTGATACCCAGAGACAGGTGTACACCTAAATGCATGAAAGTGAAAACCCAGTGCTTGGAGACATTTGCCTTTTACAGGTACTTATAATAAAGCCAGGGCTGGCTTTCTGTATACTCTGTGACAATCTCAGTTTTGTTCCTGTTTGTGTAATGTGTGAAACAGTTCACACACTCAAGCATTTCAGAAGTGGATTGTGATCCAACATGAGGGAACTACAGTGCTAAAAAAAACCAACTCTGTGGTGGGTTTTATCACCCACTTATATCGGCCACAGACAGTGGACATTCTCCAAACTGCATGGGGATGACTTTTCAGTGAGGATCTCTTGCATGGCTAGAGGTATGTTTAAGTGACCCACATATGTGGCTGTGTCATGGCCTGAATCTTTGGAGCTTTTTGGCACTGGACTGGGACAGCAAAGCTGATTCCGTGGGAATGCCTAATTCAGTTGGACCCTTCCCATGAAACTGGTTTATTGGTTTGAAACTTTATTCCTGGGATATCGATTTGCTCACAGATAAGCAGGCAGGACAGGTGCCCTGATCTAGCAAGAGAGATCTGGGTGCAGAGACAGATCTCCATGCAGGCAGCTGATGTAGATATGCACCGAGATATACATAGACATCTGCATCATTTTACCTGCTCTGGTGAACTATCTGGATATGTTGATGAAAATGTGTTAGTTGTATGTGACTACAGGTGGACTGAGAGTAGAGCCTGACACTGATTTTATGCCTTCTATGTTAATTTTTACCTCTGTAGTCCCTTCAGTACTACTCCCTATAGATGTGTGTATGTGTGTGTGTGTGTGTGTGTATATATTTAAAATATTGTATTTTATGTATTTTAATTTCTTTTAATGTTTTTGTGATCTTTATTGTGTACAATTTTATTATGCATATGTTCGATTTTATTGTAAGTCGTCCTGAGTGCCCTATTATAGGGTAGAAGGGCGGGATAGAAATATTTCAAATAAATACCTCTGTGCTGAATCCAGTAATCTACACAGTCTTTCTTAAGTTCTGTTAAAGATCCCATTCCCCTTTCCCTTTCTTGTGCATATTGGTTACCGATAAGCCTGGTTACCTTTCTGCTCCTTTTATGTTTCCTGTGACTTCTTGCTAAACTTCATGTTTTGCTATTCTATTTTGAAGAAACTTATTATAATATACCTGCTATGATTGCATCCTGTCCTCCTAAATAGCTTTCCAGCAGATCATATTAACAAATAATATTAGGTCATTAACGTAAGTAACCATACGCAAAAGTGTGTAGTATAAGAAGTGATTTTTTTAAAAAAAAACTTCATTTTTCTTTTATCACTCACATGTGTAAAAGCCAGCCCTGCACACATTATAATATTCACATGTTTTTCTTTATTTAAAATCTCCAGTTCTCTAATGAATGGTGACTTCCTTTATCAATCATAATGCTCATTGTATTCACTGGTAATCAAATTATACTCTGAATAATGTGATATACTGAAATTACTTGCCGGTGTGTATGAAGGGGGGCTTCTCAGCAACCTATGCATTTATTTTCTTTTAATTTAAAACTTTAGATGTTCACCTTGCAAATAGAGAAGGGTAGTCTGTTTGTTAACAAATGTGAAGGTTGGCACTATAATAATCTAATCTTTCATCCTAAAAATAAAATAAAATATTAAAAGACGAATACTTTTATGTTTGAATTGGGACTGATGCTGAAAAAGAGGTTTTGCATACTAAGTGACCCTTGCTGGGATTGTGTGACATCATGATGAGTGTTTTCTTACCCTAACCAGTGGCATGCAGCGATGTAGAATGGGAGGGGAAGGGTGGGAAAATGCAAAACAGTGGCTTGGATGACAACATCTTCTGATCAAAGTTGTGCTCAGGGGACAATCCTGCCGGTAGTTGGGCAGTAAGGATGGATGAATCTGTCAATTGTAGTTTCTCTCTGTTTCTCCTTTTTTTTCAGTCTTAAATTCAGTACTCCATACTTCCTCAGAAATTTGCATTTTTTTAAAAAAAAATCCTCATAAAAATTTGTCAGTGTTTTAGTGAGGATTTCTCCTAATACACAGATTTTTATATGCAGCGTTAACTAATATACACATTTTTAAAAAGCAATTCTTCCTAAAGCATTGCATTTGTGTATGCTATTTTCACTAATGTATGCGTTTTCATGCAGAATTCCACCTAAGACATACATAAGTTGGGTCTGCAATACGGAATGCATGGCTCTTGGCAGATGCGAGCAATGTATACATATTTATTTTATTTTATTTCATTTCATTTATAACCCACCTTCCTTACATAAAAACCCCAAGGTGGTATACATGTGATTCCTTGGTGGTCTTCCATCCAAGCATTCACCAGACCCAGACCTGGTTAGCTTCAGCAAGGTGGCAACCTCATGTGCCTTCAGACCATACTATCTTGCCAGGTTGCCAGCACTACCTTCAATAATGCCTTCTAAGCAATTCCATTTTCTTGCCCAACCTCAGAGAGGTCTAGGTGGGGAATTGAGCTGTATGTGGGGTTGGCAAGCAGGAAACGGGGAGGACATGATGTGCAGACATGCATTGGCATCAGCACATGGAGGGTGAAGCAAGGTGGGGAACCAACCAGTTCCGTCCTCCCCTCAGCATCTTCAGCTTTTAGCCAGCATCCAATACACCCTCCCTTATTGTTTTAATTACAGAACTAGCTGGTTATTTTATAGGTCTTAGGGTTTTTTGTTTGTTTTTGTTTGTTTGTTTTTGCTTTGCACTCAAATTGACTTGGTAGTGCAGGGTTTTTTCACTTACTGAGGATCAGAGAGCTGTTAATTAGTTTGGTTGTTGTTATGTACCTTCAAGTCGAATATGACTTATGGTGACCCTATGAATCAGCGACCTCCAAGAGCATCTGTCGTGAACCACCCTGTTCAGACCTTGTAAGTTCAGGTCTGTGCCTTCCTTTATGGAATCAATCCATCTCTTGTTTGGCCTTCCTCTTTTTCTTCTCCCTGCTGTTTTTCCCAGCATTATTGTCTTTTCTAGGGAATCATCTCTTCTCATTATGTGTCCAAAGTATGATAACCTCAGTTTCATCATTTTAGCTTCTAGTGACAGTTCTGGTTTAATTTGTTCTAACACCCAATTATTGGTCTTTTGCGCAGTCCATGGTATGCGCAAAGCTCTCCTCCAACACCACATTTCAAATGAGTTTATTTTTCCCTTATCCGCCTTTTTCACTGTCCAACTTTCACATCCACACATAGAGATCGGGAATACCATGGTCTGAATGATCCTGACTTTGGTGTTCAGTGATAGATCTTTGCATTTGAGGACGTTTTGTAGTTCTCTCACAGCTACTCTACCCAGTCCTAGCCTTCTTCTGATTTCTTATGTGGGGCTATTTTGGTTAATTGGTTTAATAAGTCACTTGTCAAGGATATGCAGGAAAGAGAATAAGGGAGAGGGACAGATGAGGGTCATTTTTTCCAGATGACAGCTGATTTCCAAGAATTGTACTCAGCGCTTTGAGACCCCTGGGCAGGGGAAAGACACCATTGGAGCCAACCTGTATCACTCACTCAGAGCTGTGAGGGCAAAGAGGGGGCAAGAATCAGGAAGGCCTCCCCCCTTAACTGAATATGTGTGACACTGTGCTCATGAGGCATAGCTGTCTCATCTTTTATTTATTTATTTATTTATTTATTTGTTTCTATTCCACCCTTCCTCCCAGCAGGAGCCCAGGTCGGCAAACAAAAGCACTAAAAACACTTGAAAACATCATAAAAACAGACATTAAAATACATTAAAACACAACAACTTTAAAAACAGTTTTTTAAAAAAGCTTTGAAGACATTTTTTTAAAAAGGTTAAAAAACATATTGTTTTTTGAAAAAAGGTTTAAAAGCATATTAAAAAGCAACTCCAACACATCTTTCACAAGCAAGGCAGCTCACCCAGAGCATGAGGTTGATCAGCCTATTAGAAAGATTCTCACACAGTTTGCATTTCCATGCAGATCTGTTTGGTTATGAACAGAGTGCCTCTCATTTACTTCATTCACTGTTGCCTCCTCTGTTTACTTTCAACCTCCACACGCAAAAGCTTCCTGTCTCCTTTAACTATCATGAGCTATATTGAATGATGATGGTTTTGTGCTAGCTGAAAGCAATTCGGCTTGAGCCAGGCAGGACACCTGGTTTTTGCCCATCCCACCTATCTAATGCAGCCATCTCTGTTTTCCCCAAAAATCTGTTCCTGAGAGTGGAGTAACCCTCTGGAGCACTATCAAGGGCTGCAGTAAATTGCTGGGGGTTGAGAAACACTGCATGCCCTGAGCTGCTTGAGCAGAAGCACTTTCTGCCCTTCCAAAGCCACCGCTGATGGTCTCTATCTCAAACGTGAAGAATTTTTTTTTGTAAATTGACATATTGGGTGCTGTTCAATGCTAGTCCCACTCAGAGTAGACCTACTGAAGTTAATAGAAATGACTAACTTAGGTTCATTAATTTCAATGAGTCTACTCTGAGTAGGACTTAGTTGAATACAACCCAATGGGCTCCATGTCTGAATCCCAATCATTTTTTAAAATCTTATCAAACTTCCCCCTCTCTCACAGTTCAACAATTAAATGGTGTGATCACATTTGAGAAATGTTACTGTCCTACTTTTTTCTTTGCCTACTTCAGAATTCTTTAGGGTTGGATTATTGTATCATACATTAATCTCCCATTTGTTCATTGGAGTGTTCAAGGCTGAGGACGGCTTCATTCACTTTGCACCACATGGATTTTCCCTGATCCTGCCTCTACCTGCAACAGCACCAGTTCTACCCTTTATTTCTGCCTGCTATGTTCTTAGTGGCCATTTTTCACTTCTCCCTTTCCCATCTTATTCAGGATTCTGATCTATCCTATGGGCATGTTCAATTGCATTATCATCCTAGTCCTACTTGGAACTGTGTTGCTTAGCTCAGTTGAACTGACATTATAGGACTACTGCATATCTCTTATTTTATTCATACCTCTCCACCATCTCACTAAAGAAATTTTACTGTGTCCCCTTCTCCCCCCCCAAAAAAATGTTTGAGCCTAAGCTTGCTAGAATCTTGTACATATTCGTACATCTCTGATCACTGCAGTGTTAGTAATCTGGAAACAGACTCTCATTCAGTTCTTTGCTGGCATTCTAAGAGAACCATGCTTATGTGTCGTAGCTCCACTTGAAATTAGAGACCATCAATTCATGTCACACAGACCAATGAGAGAACACAAGCTTTCAACAACACTTACAGCTATTTTTTGCAATGGTTTTACTTAACATCAGGAATGAATTTGGTGTTAGTTTACAACTGACTTGAATCAGACTTGTTATAATGTCTCAAGAATGAAAGAACTGGTATCATATTTCAAACACATCTAATATTCCTCATCCTCCAGTGTTGAACCATATATTTTAAAAATGTAAACCTTGGCTTCCTTGGCTTACAGCTTCATTTGCGAGTGAAGGGGCGAAATAAGACAAAGACACATCAGCTTGTGTTGAACAAGGGCCACTTTATTAAATTATACAAAAACCCCTTTTAAAGTGACCTGCAGAGGGAAACCTAGGTGCGGAACTACTTATAAGCAAGCATCTTGCCATACAGCTCATGGGTGACCAGGCCCTGCTGGGGACAAGGGCAAGCCCCCTCTGCTAACCCCTTCCCCCGGCCACACCCAGTAGGTGAGTAGGGGGGCCTTCTCAGGTCACCACCCCCTGGGGCCACACAACCCTCGGGTGGATGAGTTAAGTTGGCCCCAAAAGCAGCCCATATCCTGCCGCAAAGCGAACCCATGCTTGATTTTGCAGCTCTCCGGGCTGCCCAGAAGACCATGCTGTGGCCGCATATTAGGATGCGCGTCTGCTCCCCCACCTAGCAACCTGCCAAAACAGATTCACACAATTAGGCATCCGAATTCCGAAGCCCTTTAAAGGGGTGAACATAGCTTCTATAAGCTCTTGATGACCAACGTCCAACGGCCTGCACCTTTTCCTGTGCAAAACCAATCTCTGTTGCCGTGGAGGCAGCTCCTACTCTAAAGGAGTGGGTACCAAAGTCTGAGGGATCCTGGCCCATCACCCGTAGGGCTCGCTTTGTGAAGGCCCAAAACTGGTATTTAGTGAGGGGCTCCTCACTGGTGTGGATAAAGAAATATCCTTCTCCAGCTCCCCTAGCCTTCAGGAAAGCTTGTAAAGCCCACACCGGGCAGATGTTAGGCATCACTGCGGGGGCCAAATGTATAGTTCGCCCCTTGCCTGCCTGGTCCGTTTTAGACCATCTCAGCTTTATACAAGCAGCACCCTCGTCTATGGCAACATCCAATAGCTGAAGCGCATGTCGGGAGGTGTCTCGTTTAGATCCTGCAACCACCTCTCCTATCCTAAAAGCTCCAAAGAATCATGTCAGGGCTACAGCCCCAAATAGCACGGCTTCATAGCCAGAGGAGCATAGTGTGTTCCACTGTGTCACTATACCCAGCAAATTGTCTAATGAAAAAGGAATACGGGTATCAGGGGAGGCAGGGTGTTCTCTAGCCCACCCTGCCAACATACGGTGGACTCTAAAGTCCCCAGCATGGTCTGTAAAACCCTTTGCTTTAGCTAAAAAGGAAAGCCCCACCAGCTTACCTTGCAGCGCTCGGACTAACAGGCCCCTCCTCCTGCCGTCCACCAGGAATTCCAGCAGGTGACTCACTGGAATGGGCCACTGTGGTGCATAGCCCTTGCCAGCCCAGAATTCCTGAATTGCCCTACCTGCTCTCTGGTAACAGGCAAGTGTGCTGGGGGCAATGGAGAGGTTTATGGCCCTTTCCGACTACTCTCCAATCTCCCAGATCACAGGGGTCACGGCATCCGGCTGAGCCCTGGCCAGTGGTGCCAGCTGACAAAAACGGTCTATCTGGTTCTGTGACAGAGCATCAGCAACACTATTGTCAATGCCAGGAACATGCCGTGCCTGAAAAAGAACATTAAAACGCAGGCACTGGAGAACAAAGGCCATGATAAGGCCCATACGCCGGGGGTTCCTGGATGTAAGGGAATTGATAACATGGACCATGGCCATGTTATCGCACCAGAAGTGAACTGTAGAGTTCTTCAACTCCCCAGCCCACAGGTAGACTGCCACTACTATTGAAAAAAATTCCAGAAAGGTCAGATCCTTGTCTAAACCCTCTCAAACCCATGTCTGTGGCCATCGTCCATTACACCAGGAAGACCCAAATATTACCCCGAATCTGAAACCCTCAGAAGCATCAGAGTGTACTTGTAGCTCTGCCTCCAATAACCGGTCCCGTCTCCAGAAGGATATACCATTGAAATCCTGCAGGAAGGAGGACCGTATCGCCAAGTCGGCGCATAATGTAGTAGTAACCCTGAACCTGTGGTGGGGCTGCCACAGCCCCACCATGGCATCATATACTCATCTCAAAAATGCTCTGCCAGGTGCTACCACCCTGCATGCAAAATTTAGGTGCCCCACCAGCTCCTGGAGGGCGGATAGACAGACTTTCCTTGCACCTGTAACTTCTTTTATTTTCAAATGGAGGATCTCAAGCTTTTCTTTGGGTAACCTGCAGCACTGCCCCACAGAATCAATTTCTATGCCCAAGAAGGTTAAGACAGGGGCAGCTCCTTCAGTCTTTCCCCAAGTTCCTTCGTTAAAGCCTGAAACTGTGTCATCAAGAATTGGTATTCACCTGTGCCAGCCTTACCCGCAAAAAGGAAGTCATCTAAATAATGAACCACTGCATTCATTCCCGTCTGTCTTTTGATTGCCCATTCCAAAAAAGTGCTGAAGTGCTCAAACACTGCACAAGAGACAGAGCATCCCAATGCTCTATCCATATAAAATTTGTCAGCAAATGCAAAACCCAGCAGCTCAAAGTCTGCAGGGACGGGTAGTAGCCGGAAAGCGGATAATGTCACACTTGCCCATGAATGCACCTCGGCCATAGGCTCGCACCATGCATACTGCAGCATCAAAAGAGGTATAGTGGACTGTACATAGATAGTCAAGAATGAAATCATTGACTGACTGTCCTCGCGGGTAGGACAAGTGTTGAATAAGCCTAAACTCCCCTGCTGCCTTCTTGGGTACAATACCTAAAGGGGATACCCGAAGGGTAGGGATTGGCGGTGTTTGGAATGGGCCAAGCACCTGCCCAGCTTGCACTTCCTTGTTAATTTTTTCTTGCACAAGTGCCTCCATGCCTGTCATGGATCTTAGATTGCGTGACATGAAGGCAGCCCTTGGACCGTTATATGGAATTCGAAAGCCTAACAGAAAACCTGGCAACAATAAATGTGCATCCCCAACTGTTGGGTAAACAGCAAGTAAGGTTTGTAACACTTGTATATTAATTAGGGAGGGACCCTTTGCCTTGAGGAGCCCCAGGTGGGGGCTGTTTCCATCCCCCTTGTTGGTCCCTACCTCCTCCCTTGAAGAATCTGCTCCTAAGGCAGACAGTGCAAGGGTGTGCTGCTCCACAAATGGAACATTCATGTTTAAAATGACACTGGTTCCTTGAGCAGACCCCCCCGGGAACTAAAATCCCAGCAGAGCAGCCATTGTTGAACCCCTTGCCCCGTATTAACACGGGGAAGGGTTGCCGTCGGCTGCCTGCTGAGCAGATGCCCACTATCACTTCTATCCCCAGTCATGGCTCAGGCAGCAGCCATAAACTGTAGCCATAATTCTGGCTCCTTTTTCCCCCACGGCAGAGACCCGTTGCATGCCACCCGCATACGAAATGCCTCATCATAGGAAAGCCAGGCCAGGCCAGAAAACTCAACGTAGGCCCTATATAATATCCAGATACTTCAACAAAGACAGCCCCCTGTGGGGCTGCCTTTCCATCAGTACATCAAAGTAAATTAAATACACTAGCAGCCAATTAGCCCATGTGTGCTCCATCTGCCGGCGTCTGGGCCTGTCCATTTCCCCTTCACCCTCCTAATCTCTGTCTCTCTTGGGGTGCTCCCTATAAAGCAGTGAAAACACATCCACATATTCCCCACGCCAAATTTTTTCCTTGGTGGCCGGGAGAAGATGAAAACCTAAGGTGATGGATGTACCCCCAAATGGGATAGCAGTGGGAGCAACTGACCCCAAGGGGTCCACTATTACACCTTGCCCCACTGCAGTTACTTGTTCGTCAGCTTGTATGGCTGTCATGTCCATCCCACTGAGTGATATGGCTGATGCCGCCATCTGTCCCGTCCCTGTATGCTGCCACACTTGTGCTCCTGCAGCCTGAAGACCCGCTCTAGAGGGGGTAGCAAATGTACCTGTCCACCCAGCTGTGTGTGCAGGCCCAGCCAACTCACCTGTGCCCACCAGCGGCCTTGGCATGCTAGTTGTCTGACCCTCGCCCACAGGTGTTGATGTGGCTACAGCGTCTGGTGCAGCCTCCTCCTGTCTAGTTCGGATCGCTCCTGCTGATGAGGCCTGAGCTACTGTCCCTGCCTCCACCACCTGGGCTAGTCCAGAAGTGGATTCCAAAGCCTCCAGCCGGGCTAAAACCAAATTAATAACATTTTCATTAGCCCTCTGTGTCTGCCCCATGCCAATACCTCCCCGCTTCCCCGCTTTAGCTCTTTTTGGCCTGGTTGCTACCCCGGTTGAAGTCCCAGGCATGGCAGCCACATCCCTGGCTGACGGGGCTGTTAAGGAGCTTTGTCCTGGAGCAGCCATGGGTGGCATGGAGCCGTGATCCACTGTTCCCCTACCCTGGTGCTCCAATGTTTCCAGGCACGCTAAAATAGCCGCCCATAGAAAATAAGACATAAGAACATAAGAAGAGCCTGCTGGATCAGGCCAGTGGCCCATCTAGTCCAGCATCCTGTTCTCACAGTGGCCAACCAGGTGCCTGGGGGAAGCCCGCAAGCAGGACCCGAGTGCAAGAACACTCTCCCCTTCTGAGGCTTCCGGCAACTGGTTTTCAGAAGCATGCTGCCTCTGACTAGGGTGGCAGAGCACAGCCATCACGGCTAGTAGCCATTGATAGCCCTGTCCTCCATGAATTTGTCTAATCTTCTTTTAAAGCCGTCCAAGCTGGTGGCCATTACTGCATCTTGTGGGAGCAAATTCCATAGTTTAACTATGCGCTGAGTAAAGAAGTACTTCCTTTTGTCTGTCCTGAATCTTCCAACATTCAGCTTCTTTGAATGTCCACGAGTTCTAGTATTATGAGAGAGGGAGAAGAACTTTTCTCTATCCACTTTCTCAATGCCATGCATAATTTTATACACTTCTATCATGTCTCCTCTGACCCGCCTTTTCTCTAAACTAAAAAGCCCCAAATGCTGCAACCTTTCCTCGTAAGGGAGTCGCTCCATCCCCTTGATCATTCTGGTTGCCCTCTTCTGAACCTTTTCCAACTCTATAATATCCTTTTTGAGATGAGGCGACCAGAACTGTACACAGTATTCCAAATGCGGCCGCACCATAGATTTATACAACGGCATGATGATATCGGCTGTTTTATTTTCAATACCTTTCCTAATTATCGCTAGCATGGAATTTGCCTTTTTCACAGCTGCCGCACACTGGGTCGACATTTTCATTGTGCTGTTCACTACAACCCCGAGGTCTCTCTCCTGGTCGGTCACCGCCAGTTCAGACCCCATGAACGTATATGTGAAATTCAGATTTTTTGCTCCAATATGCATAATTTTACACTTGTTTATATTGAATTGCATTTGCCATTTTTCTGCCCATTCACTCAGTTTGGAGAGGTCTTTTTGGAGCTCTTCGCAATCCCTTTTTGTTTTAACAACCCTGAACAATTTAGTGTCATCAGCAAACTTGGCCACTTCACTGCTCACTCCTAATTCTAGGTCATTAATGAACAAGTTGAAAAGTACAGGTCCCAATACCGATCCTTGAGGGACTCCACTTTCTACAGCCCTCCATTGGGAGAACTGTCCGTTTATTCCTACTCTCTGCTTTCTGCTTCTTAACCAATTTCTTATCCACAAGAGGACCTCTCCTCTTATTCCATGACTGCTAAGCTTCCTCAGAAGTCTTTGGTGAGGTACCTTGTCAAACGCTTTTTGAAAGTCTAAGTACACTATGTCCACTGGATCACCTCGATCTATATGCTTGTTGACACTCTCAAAGAATTCTAATAGGTTACTGAGACAGGAATTGCAGGAAGGGATTCTGAGGAACTGAGACAAATAGTGGTAACGAGAGAGGAAGTTCTAAGCTTAATGGACAATATAAAAACTGACAAATCACTGGGCCCGGATGTCATCCACCCGAGAGTTCTCAAAGAACTTAAATGTGAAATTTGAGGAGCCTCTTCCTCATCAGAAGAGGAAGGGACTGGGGGGACCCTTTTTTGGGGAGGCCTGCAGGCCTTTCCCTTTCCTTTTGGCCCCCCTTTTCCTTTCTTGGAAGGCATAACTATTGATTTGCCTGCCTTATTATTACTATTATTATTATTTTATTCCAATTTAGTTTAGTTATGTATGTGTGTGTTCCTTTAACAAACAGCACCCCTAATGAGGCACTGTTGAATAACCTTATATAATTTTATTTCAATTTATTTTAGGTTATGTATGAATAGAATAGAATAGAATAGATAACCTATTCTAGGTTATGTATGTGGTTTCCTTTAACAAACAGCACCCCTAACGAGGCGATGTGTAAGAGCCAAAAAACACCCTTCTTAAAGAAGTAAATGGGGTGGGTACTGGGCTTCCAGCCAGCTAGGCCCCATCTATGAGGCCCGCTGGCTAGGCCCCTGTAGAAGGCCCTACCCCACTGCAGCCGCATGGCCGCACCACCACCAAAAAGCCTAGACACCGCAGCAGCCACGCTGCTGCGTCTTCGAGGCAACCGAGCCTCTTTTGGGCTCCCTCCCCCTCCAGGGATCTTCTGGGCTTCCTCCCCCTCCGGGATCTATCAACTGGGCCTAGGCCCAACAGATGCAGCTTCCACGGCTGCGAGGCACCGCAAAATGGCGCCGTCCACGTGGCCAAATAAAATGGCCACCATCTCCAAAGCTCTCTCCACTATGTCCCTCATCGTCCTCTCATCGATCGTCTAAAGAGGAGGTAGGAGGGGTGGCTTGGCCTTAAATAGGCCCATGGCCCCGCCCCTCCCTGCCGCACATCGCATGCACATAACACTGCAATGCATGACATTGCCCTTAAACAAGGTGGCGGCAGCGGCATCACTCCCTCCTCACAACTATGCCCCACTTATCCACACTGCGCAGGTAAGTGGGGCTTCATATCTGGCTGTGCTGTTTCCCTTGGTGAGGGAGCATGGTTTTTCTTTTCCACATATAAAAATCAAATGGTTCAAAATCTGAAGTATAATACAATGGGAACTTTCTTTTTTCTCTTTTTAACTGTCATGTTTGTCATCTTCAGGGTGTACACAGAATAAGTTGCATGCAAGTTAACACTGCATGTTTCTCCTATATTTGATAAATGTACAACAAAAATGGAATGAATTAGGGTTTAACTTTCAGCTAGCTACTACAGTTTTAGTCCTTTATTGAATTTATAGATCTTAAATAGTCACCCACATACTTTTAATGTACCATTTAAAAACTTAATATTCCTTTTGAAACATGAAATTTTCATTTTGCCATTCCTTACAAGTTCATCCAAGGAAGGCCATATTTTTTTCTTCAGTGAATGTGTTTAGTTTTAATGGAGCGGAAAATATTTTTCTTATATAGTTGGCCTATAGAGTGAATTTAAATGGGATTTTTGAAGCTTTCCCTTGTCAACGTCAGCTAATATTCTTTCTTAGACACTGACTGGCATTTTGCAAATGTGCTACAGACATTGTCTCAGCTACCACTCAGTCAATTTCATTAAGCAGTCTTCAAAAGAACCCTTGCAAAAAGAGGACAAATGAAAACGTACAGTATTTATATTTCATGTATTACCCAGGTTTTGATTTCCTTGACATCTTAATAATGTCTTGCAACTCCAAACAGAAATCATGTTTGGCAGACTGCAGCTAAATGGGCGAGGGGTTAATTATTCATATCTTTTTTTATTGTTCTGCTGCTTTCATGACCATAAATATGTCATGTGACAAAAGCAGGATATGGAAAATATGAGGTATCGTTTAAAATCTCACCAAGCTTTTTTATTCCACAGACTAATTTAATGGCCCAACCCCCCTAGAAAAGTGAAGAATTGCATTCTGTAATTTTTCTATTTCTATTCTCAGACAGTACTTTGAATTGCTTGAAAGACGTGTGGATGTTTTGGAGGATGTATTTGGGAGTAAGAAGGAATGTTGCAAAAATCTGCAGAATCATGTGGTAGTGCTTTTTGTGGATTGTTCCATTCAGATGAGATCATATTTGAAAGCCTCCCCCGCCCATCCAAACAAAACAAAACTCTGACATACGCAATTGGGATGTCAGAAAGAAGGATTCTGATTACCTTGATGCCTGAGCTGCTAATTTTTCACAGGGGAACTTTCAACCACTCATACAGTCTGAATCGTACAGTCTAGGAAAAAGTAAAGAATCCTCCCTTCTGAATTTTTCCCGATTCTGAGGTGCCAAGTTACTCAAACATTTTACTGAGTTTGACACCAGTCATGTCAGAACTGGTTCTGTCGGGTGGGTTCATAAAGAATTTGCATTCTTTCAGAGGCAACATAAAAAATAGTTCAAAGGATATATATATATATTTAATCCACACTAGGATGCTGATTGCAACATTTACAAAAAACAAACAAACCATTATTGTGTTTTGTTTTTAACTTCATTGAGTGCTCCTGGATAACTTTGCCAGGAAACCCTTCTCCAAATCAAATAAAAAAAGAGTTTAAAAGACTTACTTACCAACATTGTTTTGTATATTCATTTTGGGTTATTAACTGCATCCTCAGCATAATGGAATGTCTGTGAGTGAAGATCTTCCTAAGTAATGATAATGATGGATTATAAGAGTTGCCACCAAGTCTTCCTAAATCATATCTCTTTGGGAGAAGGGCAGTAGCTCAGTGGTTAGAACTTCTGCTTTGCATGCAGAAGGTCCCAGGTTCAGTCTCCTGGTAGGGCTGGGAAAAAGATTCCTGCCTGAAACCCTGGAGAACCACTTCCAGCCAGTGTAGATAATACTGAGTTAGATGGACCAATAGTCTGACTCAGTTTAAGGAGCCTTCCTGTATTCCTATGTTTCTGTAAAGCTTTGACAAGTTGCATAGAAATTTTCTTGAGTGGCAATGGAGACATTGTCTGTGGGTAAAGTTGAGGGCATTTGCATGATCTGCAGGGTGGGTCTCCGTGGTTTGCTTGTGGAAATACCTAGGCTGCTTTCACACATACTGCATCAGTTTTGCAGATTAAAATGGTAGCACTTCTGTTCTGATTTCTAACTTTCCTTTCACACTGCAGTACCTGTTGCGTTAAGGTAGGGTGGCTTTTTCAGCCAATATAATGGCATTTCATGCAACTGTCTTTCACACGGCTGCAACAAACAGCATCTTGGTTTTGCCCCTCACCCATTTTACACATGTGTAGTTTCCCCATAATTCACTGCATGAGTTAATGTATGGACACAGAGATGTGTGTGGGAAAAGGAGGAAGAGAAGCTGCTACCTGCACCTACGACGGAATACCAGTACAATTTTCATCAGGAAAAAAAAATTGCCGCATACCTAAAGGGCAGAAGTGCATTGCATTCTGGGATGCCTGTCAGGTGGGTGACTGCAGTTAGCGCAAAACTCCCATGATCTTCCACGTTCCCAAGCTTGCAAATGGATTATTTCTGGAATCGTTTATCATGGAAATGAGCGCTAAACTTCCATTATATTTAACTAGGTTTCCGGAACTAGCTTTTACATCATGTGAAAGATAAAATAAAATGTGCAAATTTCCAGGTAAGAAATTGTAAGAATAATGGAATAAAGTGCAG
This sequence comes from Rhineura floridana, assembly GCF_030035675.1. Lineage (NCBI taxonomy): Eukaryota > Metazoa > Chordata > Lepidosauria > Squamata > Rhineuridae > Rhineura > Rhineura floridana. The sequence goes on along the minus strand of NC_084483.1, from coordinate 72,562,808 downwards.
TGTAAAAGCATCCCTGAATACCGCTGCAAATAGCAGACACTAAAATACAAGGACAGACTAAAAAAGGGATTGAAGGTTTAAATTGGGTGTGTGTGTGTTCCAGTCAATAACTTTATGGCAGGATTAAACAAAAAGTGGTAGCTTCTATGCTTCCTTTTCATTTCAAGGGAAATGACAATGCCATCTCCACTTAATTATTTTACAGCACTTTAGCATTTGTTGCCCACAAAGACTATAACATAAAATCAAATGCTGCTCTCTTTTTCCCCCCGCTTTCAATCTATGTTAAATAAAGCTACACAGAACCCACTGCATACATCTTGGTGACATAAAGCTTAAGGAAATGAACAAGCTGTTTTTGTAATGATGCTATGCTTGCGGAATAGCATTTATTATTATTTTTTCCTAATGAAGGAAATGTGTTTACTAGGAATGGTAGTTAACATTTGATTTATTAGTATGGTTCTATTTTTTTATTTATGCTGAACAGTAAATCATTTGGTGGGATTAACTTTACATCTCTGAGCACTACACATTAAAAAGATTCTTAAAGCTAATCCTAAAAGGATTGTGAAAAAGCACATCAAAAAGCAGAGCACACCTCATGTTATGGGAGTTTTCCAACATTGCATGGTTCTACAGATGTGGAGGCAGCAAATTACACCACTCGGGGTTTTTGAAGTGTTTGCAGATAATCAAAAGTTATCAGCTGCCTGCATGTATCCTGTTGGCAAAAAAAAAAAAAAAGTTACAGTTGGATACCAGCTTTTCAAATGGTTTCAGAATTGCATGGGGGAGGGTGGGAGAAAAAATGCTCCTTATGAATGATCAGGAAATGGGCTGGAAATCACAAGCCAGAACAGGCAACAAGGACAAATTTTCTCCTAGCATGCTTGCCTCTACAGCTGCAGTGTCTTTCAGGCTGATTGTCATTTGCAATTCTATGGTCTGCATTTCCTCACCCCTTTCTTGTCCTAATTGTGTTTTGTGTGTGTGTGCTTTTTCCCCAGTTCTGCAATGACTCTTATTTTCAGCCATTGGATCCAGCATCCCTTAACATTACAAGGAAGGACGTGATGATCACCCCAGCATCAGCTCTCCTGCCACACCCACAAATTAGCCTATGTGGTGCCAAGTATGATGACCACATATAGAGAGAGCACAAGCACTGCAAAAACCAACAATAACTGCAGAGCAAATAGCTCCAGTTAAATCGACAGTCCTCTTCAGACTTTCTGACACCCTGTTTAGTAAGCACAAGAAAGGGGCAATGGGGACAACCACACAACACACAGAGAGACACACAGACACTGTTGTTCTCATTACTCTGCAGGAGGCTTCAAGTAGTCAAGGGGCGGGAGGCGAGGCCAGAAGGCGAGGCAGGGCCTCCCCACAGGACAACTTCCCTGCAGTGTAACTGCTTCAGCTGGTTGCTTCAGCAGCGGCATCAGCAGGCAGGTAGACAGCCGCTGAAACATTCATGTGAGCAGAGCAGGCAAGCAAGGCAACTGGCTGAGCGAGCAAACTGCCGCGTGAACTCTTGGTGACCCATGTGGGGAGGAAGCTTGGCAACCTGGGGGAATGGGAGGGGATGAGGTGCATTGGTGACCAGGGGGAAGGGGAGGCAGGAGGTGCTTTGGAGATCTGGGAGAAGGGCCCCTAGTCAACAGATATGCACAAATCACTTACCTTTCCTGTGTGTTCCCTTTCAAAGTAAATGAATTTCCAGAGGGGTAGTCGTGTTAGACTTTTGTAGCAAAAATAAAGAAGAGCCTTGTGACACCTTAAAGACACAGTTAATAAAGTGGCTAATGGCCTGTCACAAAGCCATTTATGGCTATAAACCTAACCATGTTTACTTAAAAGTAAGTCCAATTGAATTCAACAGGCCTTACTCCCAGGTAAGTGGAGTGAGGACTGCACATACTCTCCCTACCTTGATTTCACAGTTCAGTATACACTTGTCATCCTATCTCATTTCTCTGTCAGGCATCAAGAAGGGGCAGTTTAGTTATAAATCAAGAAAATTCAGGGTGGGGAGAAAAATTACATTTTAATTTTAATCATTCTTTTAGAAAAAAGGCTTAGGGTGGTCAAAAATGGGCAGTCAAATCCATTTTCCCTACTTTGACAAAGAGGCTAGAACTTGGACAGAAGAGCACAGAAAAAAACGGTAATGAGAGATATGACTTCTTTACATGTTTAAAGAAAATAATGAGTGATGCATTCCATTTTTAAAATTCACAGTAGGAAGCATATTAAGGCTGAAATCCTAACTCCACTGACCTGGAAATAAGCCTCACTGAATTCAATGGGATTTACTTCTGAGCATGCATCGTTAGGATTGCAGCCTTAGTGTATATAGGTTATCTTTCAGAAATAAGAAAAGCAAAGAGGCACCTGCATAAATCAGTGACTTTCTCACACCTTGGCAGCTCTTCTGTCAGCTACAAACAAATACCTTGTGTTATTCACTTCCCTGTGTGTTCCTTTTCCAAAGTAAATGAAGCAGCTAAATGGCCTGTCAATTAACCATCACCCCACATGGTTCTAAACCTCTGCTGAGCTTCGTGATAACAGAATCAGTAAATATCTGTAAATACAAATATGGCTGATCTAGTCAAGACATATTTGTATGTAGTCCTGTCCAGATCCAGATACTATAAGTATTCAGAAATGTAATTAACTTGCATTGCAAAACACAAATGGCCACAAATTCCTTGTGTTTTAACACAGTGATATGAAATTTGGGAACATGTTAGCATCTATGGAGGGGATAAACCCTGCAAAATTTCAGCTGGGTAGCTCAAGCAAATTTCATGCTAGCCACGTTTAAATTTTGCTTTTTTCCCTCTGTGTGCACATTTCAATAAAATCATATGGGGCTGGCAGAATTTATATGGTTGTTTTCAGTGCCCAGTGATTCTTGATGAGAGTGGAAGGGGGTCCAGTGATCTTGGGGGTGTGGTGATTATACCACATTGCAGCATCCTTTTCAAAGGAGAACAAACACACAATTTAAATTTTCTTGGGTTTGTTTGTTAGTTTAAAAAATGTAACCTGGGAATGGAGTAGGGATGAATGAGAATTTTGATTCAGTTCACATTTCAAGCAGAATTTATCCAATTTGTAATTTCTGAAACAATATGAAAACCAAAACACAGTCATCCTTCGAAATCTGCATTTATTAGAATTCTGGGATGCAGTTCACCAACTAAACAACATTTACAAAAATGTATATATTAGGGGGAAATGTGCATAAAAATGAATACATGAGTGAAAATACCATGCACAAAAGGCAAGAGGTTGTAAGAATGGCTTGCAAAAATGTGTACCTTTGTCAAAATTGCCTACAAAAATGTGTTTATTTGGAGAAATTCACACTAAAATGGTGGAGAATTTTCATGAGGATTTTTTTTTAAAAAAAATTGCAGATTGCTGTACACTGGAAAAATAAGAAATTGAGAGAACTGGAAGAGAGATCTCTCTCCATCCCTAGAAAGGAGTTCCATTTGTGGGGAGAGGGAACCTCTTTGTTGCTCTTTGTTTGGAGTGGGAGATTGGGAGGGAGAGACCAAGTGGCTGCCCCCCCAGTGATTGCTTGCTTCCAATTTCAGTGCTCCCCTCTTTGCCACCCTCCTCCCAAGCTCCAGCAGATAGGAAAGAGAAAGACCTGTGCTCCTTCGTTCGAAAGAGGAGGAGGCACACCCCTCACTCATCTTCATGCTGGTTCTCCAGGGCTCTCCCCACAGCTCAAGAGGACAGGTGGCTTACTCAAGAGGAGGAGCGGTGGTGGCGGCACAAGGTCACAACAGCTGCCAGAGCCTTTCCCTGGTGCTGATACTCCAGCTCCTCCTCCTCCAACAGCTTTGGATGTAAAAACTGAGCAAGGAAAGGAGGAGATTCGGTGCCATGACAACCCAAGCCAGAAGAGGAACAAGCAAGTGGGTCAGGCAGACATTAATGGCAGAAAGAGCTGTCAACAAAATGCAGCGTTCCCCACCTCTACCGTTAATGTCTCAGTGTTGTTGTGTGTGCGTGCGGATTCTGCAGCCAACCAGAAACATCAACACGTGAGCACTTGCTTTTTAAAACTCCGAATAAGCTTTATTTGTTAATGAATATCCGGAAATGCGTTATTCACCCTGTGAAAGGCAAAGACTGACTCAGCCCGATCTATTTCAACACAGATCAGTGCAGAAGAAGCCAAATTTGGTCTATTTGTTGGGCTTTGTCCAAATACGGATCATAGCACTATTGTTTACTTACAATCTACACACTTAAAAAAAAAAACTGTTGTGGATGAATGCGGATTGCATTCCCTTTCAAGGAATTCATTTCCTGAACACTGAGTGAGCATACAAATGGAGGGAATGTTCATATCTGTATCTGCTTAGAGCAGAATTAGTTGACACCCCTACTGTCAGCCAGAGCTGGAATCCTTACTCTTGGGAACCTACACTGCTCAAAATGAATATGTTCAAAGCACTCAACATACATGTAGTTCTTCACCTGCCAAAACCTTTTTTTAATGGCTGCTCTTCAGGGAAATATTTTGTTTCTTTTAAAAAAGAAAATAAATGATTAGGCAATGAAGCAGGGAGATGGGGACCAGTTCAATGCACTCATCCAGCACCCAATACCTATACAGCCAATTGACAGGCTGACCTTATCCCTGAACTCTCCAGAACAGAGGGATGCTGTTAGTGCTAAAGGGCAAGGGTAGCTAACCTTTGGTCCTGCAAATGTTACTGGACTACAGTTCCCATCATGCCTGACCACAAGCCATGCTGGCTGTGCTGATCAAAGTTGTCCAACGGCAGCTGAACAGCCACCTTCAACTGAAGGGAGTTATGTCATTACAACACGGGTCATACAAGACTTCTTTGCTGCTGAAACACACTAGAACTGACCATATTGCATAATATGAAATTTCATAAAATATTACATCTCATGAAAGGTCATTTTTAATATAGAAGCATTGTCACCTCTAAAACGATGGGATTGTATTGTTGTTTCAGAACAACTCTCTTGCTACTTTATACCCAGCAGCCAATTCTTTTTAGAGACTACAAAAGCCTCCCTCCTCTGTGGTGGTACCCTAAATCAGTTTGTCACCCTGGCTTTTAAATCCCCAAACCATCTTAAAAATCAGGTCTCTAGGGTAGCAATGCCGCTGCTACATCACCAATTGAAAAAAAATTCCAATTTACTTTCCCCTTTAGATCTGCCCAGAGAATGAGTCTACATCAAATTGGTATGATCAAAGAAGATATCGCTTGCAGCAGCTCTCTCACAAGTTTCAAAATGACTCACAAGGGTTGAAAAGCTGTATGTGCATTGGTAATGAAGAAGAAAACAGCAGGAATGTGGAAATCAGCAATTCCAGCTTTTCCCTTATAGCTCATAATGTTAAATTTCCAAACAAAAGGAGGTAAATAGGAAAATGTAAATAGAATAGATATTTCAGGCATAATGAGATGGGAAATAGAGTTCAAGATATAACTGTTACCAATATAAATGTGCCTTAAAATGTGTAGGCTAATGTACTAGATTTTTTAACAGTCTGTGGTTAGCTAGTTATCATGAAGTAATGCTTATGTATTCCTGCAATTTCCCATACTGTTACAAAATCTCGGGGGGGGGGAATCAATGAATTGTTTTGGAATGAACAAAAGCTATCTGATTTAATATACATTTTAATAGATTGTATGTTAAATGTCAGGACTCTAAGTTTGAAGAGGCATATAAGGTGGAATAGAAATTTGTCAAATGCATTTGAATGTAAAAAAAAAACCATTTTACAATGTTTCTTTCCCATGCCTTATCTACTGACCACCCCTTGTTCTTATTTTATGTCTAACAAACTCCAGAGAGACTTAGGTCACATCTACACCATACATTTAAAGCACGTGGTCCTTCCCTCCCCCAGAATCCTGGGAACCATAGTTTGTTAAGGGTGCTGGGAATTGTAGCTCTGCAAGGAGTAAAGTACAATTCCCAGGATTCCCTGGGGGAAAGTCATGTGTTTTAAATGTTCTTTAAATGTATGGTGTGGATGTGCCCATTTTAGGTGGCAATGATCCGCAGGCTTCACTATATCTAGAGGACTTGGGTGAATTGTAAAAGATTAATTAATTAGTTAGTTATCTCAGAGCAGACACACTGAAATTAATAGACATAACTGATTTTTGTCTATTCATGTCAGTGTGTCTACTGAGCAAAACGTTTGGAAACCTGATGGGACATTACTAGCATACTAGAAATCTTTGGATTATCATGTGGAATTAATTTCTCATCAGCCTTCCTGTCACTCGGTCTTTTGGGCTTCTTGCCATTTCCTTCTTGTCTCCTTCGCCTCTATTATACATTGTCTGATGGAGTACCTGTTTTGTATGCCCTCAGATGCTCTGCATACCTTTGCTTGGGGGAGTGTAATGGGACTGTGGAATCTTGGGGCTACGGCTACGATCCAGACCCCACATTCTGGGAAGTAAGCCCCAGTGAATTCATTAGGACTTACTTCTGAGTAGACATGTTTAGGCTTGCACTCGAAATGTCCAAATGCATTGCCCCATCTATGGTGTTTTGACATGAAAAGGAGAGCTGGCTTCCGGAGAGAAAGGAGGCAAAGCAGAGGCAGAAAGACTGAGAAATGACTACAGCCAGGGAACAGGTGTGAGGACTGCTGAAGCACCAAAGGGGGGGGCACCTCAGAGAAAAAGTAGCAGATCCTTGTTAGCAGATTGGAATGTTAAACAGCCCAACTATATGGGAGAAAGCTCTGGAAAAGGAAGGCCTAACATATTGCTGATGCTGTGCAGGCTGAATTAGTACTGGCAAATGAAGAAGTCCAAGCTATTGCATTTGGAACCTGGTTCCTTTCTTCCACCTCCTTGTCTGCAACCTTCCTTCTTTATTTACCCATTAAAGTACCTGTTGCTGTTATCCACATGAGAGTAGCCCTCTTCATGCACTACTCACATTCAGATGGCAAGTATAATGAAAGGAGCTCTGGGGCTGTGCATTTATTCAGCCCTACCCCCAAGTTGCACTGTTGCTCTTGCTCATGCAGTTGCCATGTTGAACAAAACATCAACAGAAAGACTTCTTCATGTATGGAGGCTCCATATGTGATTTAGAAATTGATTGCCCAGGGTTCTAAATCACTCAGACAGCTTCCATCATTGAGAAGTGGTAAAGCATGTAGGAAGAGGCTGTGGGGCCACATCTGTGGTCCAGCCCCAGATGATGTGCAGCTCCCCGCTGCCCTGGTCTGAGGCAAAGAAGTCTCCACACATAGATCAATATATGTGAAGGCTTCCCCAGGTCCTGAACAACCAGAGTTCCAGGACCTGAGTTAGGCTTTGTGTGTAGAGGTCTAAGTTCTAAGGCAGTGGTTCCCAACCTTTATGAGTACGGGACCCCCTTTTTAAACTAAAAAATGTTTGTGACCCCACATGCTAATTGTTGTAATTTTAGTATCTGTTAATTGAAAAAAAACCCATAATGAAGTGTTTAGTAATGTCATTTTTTATTCATCTCAACAACAAATGTGATATTTATTATCTGCCCTTCACCAGAAAGTCCCAGGGCAGATTACAGAATATGAACAATTTATAACAAAATTTGAAGGATAGTCAACTTATGTAACTAGGGGCTTCATGCGCCAACCCCATACACATACATGTACACACATACATATACACACACACACATACACACACAGGAGCTCCCAAAACACACCCATCCACACCCATACCCAGGGACTCCCACCCCCACACTCGTGCAGGTGTGCATGCATACACACACACTCACTCGCTCACCCACCCACCCGAACAGGTCCCTCCCCAAATGAATCTGCTCAGATAATTACTTCTGAAACCCACATTGTGAAGAAGAGTGAAACCAGGCCACATTCACACCATGCATTTATTCTGCTATTATTCCACTTTAAATACTCATGGCTTCCCCCCAAAACGCCTGGGAAGTATAGTTTATCAAGGGTGCTGAGAGTTGTTAGGAGGCCCCTGTTCTCCTCAGAGAGCTACAATTCCCTGAGTAGTTTAACGTTCCAACCCTTTTCTCCCAGGAAACTCTGGGGATTGTAGATCTGTGAGGGGAACAAGTGCCTTGTAACAACTCTCAGCTCCCTTAAGAAGCTACACTTCCCAGCATAGTTTGGGGGAAGCCATGACTGTTTCAAGTGGAATACTAGTGGAATAAATGTACAGTATGAATGCAGCCCAAGAGTGTCCAGGTGACTAAATGATTAAGTGTTGACAGGCTCTTAAATCCATGGTATAACTGAGTTAATGAGAAGGCTGGTGCTGTTTTGCAGCTGTCAGAGATTGGAAGTCTGATTGAAGTGATGTAAGTTTCAACCTTAAATCTGGTTCCACATCTAACTTGTTTCGATATTTTGATTTCAATGCAACAAGCGCAGAAAATCCCCTTTCACAAACATAAGTTGTAGGAAAAGGCATCAGGTACTTCAAAACCTTATCAGAGCATTCTGGGTACTCAGAATGAACATATAGCCAGAAGTCAGACAGGTGCAGGGCCGGTTCTAAAGGGCAGCCAGGTTGGGCACTGGCCCAAGGGCCCCGGAGCTACAGGAGCCCCTGAGGGGCCCTCCACTCCCCTTCCGCGATCCGTGCCCCCCCCACACCCCATTTACCTGTCAGCTGGCTTTATAGCATTGCCCTTAAGGAAGACGGCAGCCGCAGCTTCCCTAAGGTACTGAAGCCTCTGCCGCCATCTTAGTTCATGGCTGAGATGTGCGTGCGTGGCCCGCACGTGTGCCATCAACAAAGATGGCGGCGGAGGCTTCATTCCCCTTAGGGAAACCGTGGCTGCCATCTTCATTAAGGGCAATGGTAAAGACTAGACAGGTAGGGGGCGCGTGGGGGAGCCGTGCGCATGAGCACATTGACCCACCCACCTGGGGGCCAGGGCAAGCTGATGCCCAAGGGCCCCCGCATGCCTGGAGCCGGCCCTGGACAGTTGCTTCTGTGTAGGGTTGCCAGGTTCCTGGCCTGAGACTGATCCTGTATCTTTAGGAGAAGAGAAAGTCAGCCAAGCGCAGGTGTTCTTGCAACCCTGTAATGGGAAAAACCACAAGGTGGAATTCTCCCTTCCCCTTGCACAACTTTTAAAGATACAGAAGATCTCTTGGTTGCTAGGCCCGGCCTCCATGAGGTCTTCTGTATCTTTAAAAGTTCTGCAGGGGGAAGGGAGAATTCCACCTTGTGGCTTTTCTCATTACAGTGTAGCAAGAACACCTGCACTTGGCTGACTTTCTCTTCTCCTAAAGATACAGGATCAGTCTCAGGCCCTGAACCTGGCAACTCTGCTTCTGTGTGAAGAGTAGCTTTATAGATTTGTCACATGCAAGTTCTATTAAGCTGTTTTGTTTTTTTGGTGTCAGGTCTGAGAGTATAGCATTATCAGCACTCACAAAGGGGTTTCTAATCCAGTCACATCTTGACGCAGGAACAGGGAAGTAGTCACGCAGCTGTACTTGGAGGCTTTGCAGGTGTTCACTTATGTCACATTCTACTTTATCAGATAATCACATTTGTGATGTGATTAAGAAATCTGAAAGACATGGAAATGATTCGTACTTGGATTGATTCAATTGACAAGGCCACAGGCTTAATTTCTGGATCATAGCTTCTATTTTATCCTGGACTTTGAACATATTTACATCCTTTCCTTGAAGACTTAAGTTGAGTCCATTTAAATGGCTGAATATATCAGCTAAATATGCCAATTTTGCTAACCAAGAAAAGTCATTGAAGTGAAGCGAAAACTGAGATTTTGATTCAAGCAGGAAAATCCTCACTTCATCTTGCAACTCAAATAGGCGAGTCAGAACCTTCCTTCGAGAAAGCCAGCGGATTTCTGTATGTAGAAGTAGTTGACGGTGATCACTGCCCATCTCCTCACACAGAGCTGCAAAAATTCTTGAATTTAGAGGGTGGGCCTTAATGAAATTAACAGTTTTCATGGAGTCATGTAAAACAGTCTTCAGCTCAGAAGGCATTTTCTTTGTTGCTAGTGATTCCCTGTGAATGCAGCAGTGAATAAATTTTACATCTAGTGACACAGCTTTTAAACGAGCGACAACACCACTATACTGGCCTGTCATAGCACGAGCCCCATCACTACTAATTCCAACACATTTTGACCAGTCAATATTGCTCTCCTTTATAAAGTCATTCAAAATTCTAAAAATGGCATCTGAGGTTGCCCGTGTTTGCAATGATCTGCAAAAAGAAGGTCCTCATTCATACTTCCATCGCATTCATATCTAACAAGTGTCAGAATATTGGCTAGGTTTGAAATGTCTGTGGATTCATCAAGTTGAAGAGCATAGAAGCAACTATTACATATTTTTTTAATCAACTGTTCCTTGACGTTCTCAGCCATCTCCCCAATTCTGCGTTGAACTGTATTATTCGATAATGAGCATTCAGTTCTTTGCAAGCCTCCTCTCCCAACATTGTACTCACTATTTTCTTTGCTGCTGGTAATATTAATATTAATTAATATTAATTGTTCTCCAATTATATGTGGCTTTCCTGCCCTTGCTATCAGAAAAGCTACTTGATAAGAGGCTTCCACTGCATTCAGAACTTACCACTGTATGCTGCAGCACTCTGCAACTTTTATTTAGATCTATCAGTTTCCTTTGAAAAAATTCCACTGGTTTTCCTGCACAATTACAGTGTTTGGTTTCTAAATGTTGCCTAAGTTTGCTGGGTTTTAAGCTTTCATTTGAGAGTATCTCAAAACAAATCATGCACAATGGTCTTTGGTCATTTTCAGAACCAGTCCATGTAAAACCCGTATTTAGAAACCTATAGCAATATTTCCGCATTTTTTGCTTGTTTTGTCTGTGCTGCAGGGTTTCACTACTTTCACTTTGTTCTTTCTCTTCTTTCCTTTTCAGTCTATCTGTTTTCAGCCACCTATCCATTGTGTTTGACACCCAGCAGAGTTAGATACTGAAATTAGATAGTAAAAAATGATCTTCATTAATATTTATGCACCGCTTTCTCAAGCTTGTTAAACAATTATATATGTGTGTGTGTGTGTGCATATATATATGTGTGTATTTGAAATGTGGTATTGGAAGAGAGCTTTGCGCATACCATGGACTGCGAAATAGACCAATAATTGGGTGTTAGAACAAATTAAACCAGAACCTTCACTAGAAGCTAAAATGATGAAACTGAGGTTATCATACTTTGGACACATCATGAGAAGACAGAATTCACTAGAAAAGACAATAATACTAGGAAAAACAGAAGGGCGTAGCACTTTATCCTTCAGTCCCTTCTCTATCTGCCTTGATTATTTATAGTCCAATACTCAAAAGTAAAGGAAAGTTAGTCAAGACACTTTTTGGACATGAGTCTTTTACCTCTGTACCTGACTGACGTCCCTCTTTATGACTTCTTTGCACTTTTCTGCTTTCCAGTCGTACCGTTCCTGAAGTTGTCCTATATTCACTGAGCTTTCTTCTTTCTTATGTTTTCTATTTTCTATTCTTGCACACACGAAGACTTCACCTCTCTTCTCTCACTCCCTATCAGATCACTGGGACAAAGGGAAGAGGGGAAGAGAAGAAAGGAAAATATTAAGGGCTGTTTTTTTTCTAAAAGGTTTTTCAAATAACAGGAAAGATCTCAAGTAATTCTCTCTCCCACTCTTTATAAAGGATCCAAAGTCATTCCCCACACAGGTTACCAGCAACTTCCCCTCCCTCTTTGCTTCCCTCATAAACACAGAAGCAGCATTTAACCCTCTGTCTTTCATCTCTCTCACCCACCCACCAATACCCACCTACCCTCCTCGATTTTGTTTTGGCTTCTTCTCTGCCCCCCTTTCTCCTCCCCCCCCCCGCAAGAGAAGATATTCCTCTTACTTTTCAAGAAGCTACCCTGCCACGAGAGAAGAAGAAAGCATCCCTTCTGACTTTTTGAGCCCAACGCTGCTCCCCCTTCATCAGAGAGGAGAAAAGCGCCTCGGTAAAAGCCGCTCCTGCCTCCACTCCCTTGTCCCTTTGGTTTTCTGTGTGGGCTGGTTTCCTCCTGCATGCCCTGTTTGGCGGGAAAGTGTGCAATGTAGGCACTCTAGAATGGGAGTGATCCAGATTGCACATGTAGTGGCTGCCTGGCAGAAAATTACCAGATATAGAATGCATGTTGAGTAATGTTAAGCTGTGCAGCCACTATGCATGCAAGCTGAATCACTCCTATTCAAAAGAACTTGCAGTGCACACCTTCCCACTCAGCCCAAAGCATGAATGAAGAACCTACTCTCTAATTAGGCACCTTGTTTTGTTGCTGACTTGCTCGGAGGCCTTGCTGACAAAGGCAGGAATTGAGACCCTTGCTGAGGGCAGGGCAGGCTCCTGCTTCCCTCCCACCCCCTCTGAGGTTGCCCTGGCCTCCAACTAAGCAGCCGCTGCCAATGCTGCCAATGCAGTGCACGAACTGCCGAGTCACGTCTGCCCTTGGCACACAAGCAGGGGCCAACTGGCGTGCTACAGCCAAGCTCCGCCTGGAGGGGAGGGAATGGACTCTTCCTCTGCTAAAGCTGGCCTGGAGGCCCACAGAGCAGAGCCCTCCCCCCGGTGCACGTGTGCACCGGCTGCAGCCCCCTCAGACACTAAATCGGCGGGGGTGGGGGAGGAGCAACTGAAGCAGCCCCAGTCTCCCCTCCCTGTCCCCTCCCCCTTTGTTCAGTACTCACGGTGGTGCCGGCATGGCTAGTAGGCAGGCAGGGAGGCAGGCAGGCTCTGTCTTCCCCGCCTCCATACTTGCAGCGGTGGCAGCAGCGGCATTTCCTCTGCAGTCTGCACTCTTGTTCGCGGCCCCCTTTTTATTGATTTGCGACCCCCTTGGGGGCCGTGGCCCCCAGGTTGGGAATCACTGTTCTAAGGCTTCCCTATCTTAGATGACCATGTTAATACATGGATAGTGGGGGACGAAACCATGTATTGCCAGGGCCAGAGGCATGGCCATAGCTTGGGGTGGAGAACCTTTGGCCTTCCAGGTGTTGCTGAACTACAATTCCCATCATCTCTTGCCATTGACCATGCTTGCTGAGCATGATGGGCGCTGGAATTCAGCCACATCTGGAGGGCCACAGGTTCCCCATCCCTGCCATAGCCCCTTTCATGAAGAAACATGTTAAAGGAGTTATCATCTGACCTACCTTTGGATCTGGAATTGTTTTTTTCAGGAAAGCCAGCCCAGTTAACTCTTTCCTAGCTTTAAGCTATGTTTTCAAACCTTCCTATTTTGGAGAGCCTTGGGAAAGTTTTTCCCAACTTTTTGGGCATTGGTTGCTACACATGCATAGTGTGGTCGATTTTAAAATCTACTATTTTAGTGTTGCTTTTAGGGATGTGCACCAAGCACAAGATCTATCTATCTATCTATCTATCTATCTATCTATCTATCTATCTATCTATCTATCTATCTATCTATCTATCTATCTATCTATCTATCTATCTATCTATCTATCTATCTATCTATCTATCTATCTATCTGTCTGTCTGTCTGTCTGTCTGTCTATAAGGGCATTTATATATATTTAAAGGCAGCCTTTACAGTTTTTGTGCAGTTCAAGAAGGATTCACTTAATCTACCGTATTGATTTGTGGGCAGTTTGTATAAAATAAGCTTATATAAGAGAGGTGTCACTAGATAAGCCACATGTCAAATTCCAGACAAATCTGATTGTGGTGGTGATGGTGGTGAGTACCTTTAAATTTTTTTCGTGGAGGGAACAGGACTAAGAACTAAAAGGAGTTTGTTTTTCTCCCTAAAGTCTTGTGGGCAATGAGTTAGGTACAGAATGTAAATGGCATACATTGTAGAGGTGCTCCAAAGAAAGTATCTGCATAATTTCAGAAGGATGGGTACAGAGGTTATGATGAATGGGGAAAAAACAGCTTCAGGCTTGTGTTCTCAATTGGCACCAAAAAAAAAAATTTTTTGTAAACACACTGAACAATTTTTTTAAACATCTGAATGACCCTGAATCACTTTGGAGGTTCCTGCTTCCATTTGAGGGCACTTCAGAGAGATCCCACTTTGACTCAGACAAACCCTGGATCTGTCTGAAATGGCCTGCTTCAGGTCAGGATTTGGGATTTATCCAGATCCAATGTACAATCCAATTTATTTTAGTCTCTTTCTTGTAATGATTGGGAATTGCCAACCTTCCCGAGAATGAGGGCATGAGAATTTGCAACCGTGACTTGTTGTGAGCTGTTTCTGACACTTGAAAGGGTGAAGTGATTGCATGGTGTCTATATTTTAATTACATAAATTTCATGTGGCAGCAAACTACCTGATTAGAGCATGTGCTCTGCATGCAGGTTTCAGGTTCAGTCCTTAGCATCTCCAGTTAAAAAGATCAGGTAGCAGTGATAGGGAAAAGACCTCTGCTTGAGACCAAGAGAGATACTGCCAATCAATCCTGGGCTAGACTGTCAAAAATCTGACCTGATTTAAAGCACGTTCCTGGGTTCTGCACATTTTATGTTGGCAAGAATTTATTATAGTTTTAAAGTCTTAATTTATAATAAACAGCTTGGGAATTACAGCCTACTCTGGAATAACAACTCTAGCATTTCTGTAGCTCTTTCTACCACAACCTCCCACCTGTAAAAGACATGATGTAAATCACACAGTCTACCCCCCGCAAAAAGCCCCTACGCAATCATTACATTACATTACATGAACAAACTTCAACTAAATGCTTCACAACCCATCCAAAAATTATTAACTGTTGGTTGTTTTTTACCATTTACATTTGCTTTCTTTTAGCATCTGGTTTGCTAAAAGGTTTAGTGAATTATCTGTCTTTTCTATTATTTTATTTTGTTTTCAGAATCTTATTATATGTTGCTTTTCCCTTCCACAAAGGAGATGCTCAAAGTGGCCTACAATTAAAAATAATAATAATAAACACAACAATAATCATTATTAACCTTTTTGCAGTGCTGTTTGTTCCCAGTATTAAACTAGGGGCACTTCAGTTTTCTCTGCCATTCACCTTTGTTTGCTTTTCTCCAATTGTTTTTCTACATTGTTTAGTTTCTACCATAAAAGCACACTGCAGCAGTTTTCACCTTTGGGAGGGAGTGCAATATTTATTAAAAAGCATGTTCTATGAAATATAAGATTATACTATTTTATGAGTTTGAAGACAGGGAATTGAAATTATATTAATTTCAAATATTGGAGCAAAACATTTGTTTCTGGGGGAGGCTATCCAGATTCCCTTTTTTCTTTTATTGTTAATGTGTCTGATTATACTTGGTTTGAATTTAAAATTTAAAAACAACAACCAGTTTAGCCTCAAAAATGCTGCATTGATTATGGCACATAAACATACTTTTCTCCTTTTTAAAGGTAAAGGTGCCCCCGCACTTGTAGTGCGAGTCGTTTCCGACTCTTAGGGTGACGTCTTGCGACGTTTACTAGGCAGACCGTATATATGGGGTGGGATTGCCAGTTCCTTCCCTGGCCTTTCTTTACCCCCCAGCGTATGCCAGGTACTCATTTTACCGACCACGGATGGAAGGAAGGCTGAGTGGACCTCGACCCCTTTTACCAGACATTCGACTTCCTCCTTCCGTTGGAATCGAACTCCGGCCAAAAACTACCAAAAATAAAATACTAATTTTGTGAACTACTAAAAAAGGGTTGCGGCTCCTTTTTAAATCAGTGGAACTTTTTTGCACATCATCCTGTTGAGGACTGGACTGTATGTCTCCTAAAGGCATTAGGTATCAATTGGGGAAAATACACTCACTGCTTTCTTTTCCATCAGTAGCTTTGGGGCAAAACTATTTAAAAATGGAACAAAAGGACCATCTTCACATCTCCCATTTGCAGAGGGAGAATGTTTGATGAGAGAAACTGATATAGTATAACACAAAAAAATAGGCTTCAGCTATTATCCCCAAAGAAAGCTGTCATTCTTGACACATCAGCTCACACACAAGTTCAAAAGGAACACACTAAAAGCAGCATGCTGTGTAATGATGAGGGGACAGTATTCACTCTTTAGTAATCCTGAAGATTACAGATACAAATATCTTTTTTTCCATTTGACAAAAATTAAGGAAGAAGAAAAGCTCTAGAAGATAATCTGCCACTGTTAACTCTACTGAAGATGGGAACAGGTAGAGTTTGTTGGCTTCTGCCCTAATTTAAATATGCAGTAAAACAGTTTCATCAAAACATTATAATTAATATCACAATGAAAATGTACAATATAATAAGTCCATTATTGTACGTAAAACAAATATGTAGCCATTCTCAAACAGTCAGCATTCAGAAATATAATATTTTCACATCTCTAAAAATAGGTATACTCAAAAGAGGAAATTTGCAATATATTTAATTACTCTTCTGGAGGAAAATAATTTATGACGGAAGGAAGAGGCACTCATCTCTACCTTAACCCACTTAGCAGGGACTTGGCAGCTACAAATGTGGAAATTAGCTCAGTTTATTTCAATAAATTGAATCTAAAATTCACAATTCAGCGATGGACTTCCATGAACATTTGGAACTATTAAAGTTTCTGATATTATTTAGAACCCTCTGTATGAATCTGTTTCAAATTTATTTCCTGCACATTAGAACAACTATTATGGCCACATCCATCCTGTACATTTATTCCACTATTATTCCACTTTAAACAGTTGTGGCTTCCCCCAAAGAACCCTGGGAAGCATAGTTTGTGAAGGGTGCTGAGAGTTGCCCAGAGATCCCTATTCTTCTCACAGAGGTACAGTTCCCCGAGTGGTTTATCAGTCAGTCCTTCTTCCTAGAGAACTCTAGGAATTGCAGGTCTAAAAGGGGAACATAGTTTTCCTAATAACTCCCAGCACCCTTCACAAACTACAGTTCCCAGGATTCTTTGGAAGAAACCATGACTGTTTAAAGTGAAATAATAGTGAAATAAATGTACAGTGTCAATGTGACTATGGTTTCTTTCTGCTGTTTCAAACAGGCTTCATTGATTATCATATTGCAACGTGAGGTCTGCAAGCTTTAATTAGAAGTCTCCATCAAATACAGCTAAAAGTTGATTAATTAGTGAAAGCCAATTTTAATTGTTAGGTGTGAGAATTATGGGCATACTGGTTTATTGTTTGAGGCAATTTAGTGGTGGTGCATTGTTGCACTAATCAATGAAAAACAAGAATAAAATACATATGACCTTTCTTTTTAGCAAAAAGTGGTAGCTTTTGTATGTATTAAAAGATAAAGAAAATCTATATTTCTAAAAGGCAGCAATATTGAGTTTTGGGTAAGATGCATGTTCATTTAATTTTAATTGGGAAATGATTTGGTTAAAATTAGATTACTCTTTTTTTACATGAACACATATTAATCAGTCGCATGTTTCTGCTTGCATAATTACCTGTAGGC
Organism: Rhineura floridana; assembly: GCF_030035675.1. Lineage (NCBI taxonomy): Eukaryota > Metazoa > Chordata > Lepidosauria > Squamata > Rhineuridae > Rhineura > Rhineura floridana. The sequence goes on along the minus strand of NC_084483.1, from coordinate 72,545,334 downwards.
ATTTCCAGTGAGGGTTACCATAGCATGGAATCATTTATACAGCAACCTAGTCCAGAAATCACCCCCACAAAGAGTGGTTCCAAATCTTGGACTTTCCCATATAGATTGTGTATTTCAACTGTGTTATTGCAAAAAGGTGACACTGAGGGCATTACGAAAAGATGAACAATATGGCCATAGTTCCATTCATTTTTTAAAAAGTAAATTGTAAAAAGAGGACACAGGAATACATAATAAGAGAAAGACAGAGAAATGCAAATAAAAAGATCTAGTTCATAATTATTTATTTAGCAGGATGTATATACTCCTTAATCAAAAATATGTCTAAGATGTTTACACAGAATTGCATAAAGTTCATTAAAATTAATAATAACAGACTTTAAAACAGTAAGCGTAATAAAATTAACAAAATATACATAAAATCAACAGATTTATGTCTTGTATTTCACTAATTTGCTTATTTATTTAATTAACAAAATGTATATACCACTTGATTGTAATAAAACCTCAAAGTGGTTTAGCAAAAATAGTAGTTATTGTGTTAGCCCCTTATCTTATTTAGAAAACAATCCATCCAGATAGATAAACACAGACAAAAACACTATATTTATATGTAATCCAGCAAGGTGGGGGGAGATAAATCTTATGTTGTTTAAATGCAATACAAAATTATATCCATTTTCATTATTTTGTGGCATAGTTCTGTTCTGTCATTATACAATTTCTTATGGACATAAGGAGTCCTACTGTGCCTGGTGGCAGTGGGAATGGATCTTGGGCCAGTATGATTGGTCCTTGAAATTATAACTGCCTGTCTTTTTATTCCCCCCCCCCTTCATTTCCTATAGATAGCAAACTTAGTAGCTACAAGGTACTTGAAACTACAATTTAACACTTCCTTTGTTCTGGTTAGGCTTTGTTCTAGTACCCATGCAAATCATAATGTATGTGGTAGAGTGCCTTGCTGTATAGCACTCTCTTTGGGAATGGGGAGTTTCAAAGTCTTTAAAGTTTAATTATCCTGTTTTTAAAATGTGATGCACATGTAATCATCTACTTAATATTCAATAAGAGCCTAAGTTGACTGTTAGCCCTCAACCAGGATTTTTGACCATTTACAATCTGTGTAATTTCAGCTAGTAGATAATATATATATTGCTTTGTTTTTCACTTCTTAATAAGGCTAGATGCAGAAGGCATTATCTTAATGAAATGAGCCAAATGGAGGCAAACCTTGCATATTTCCTTTGACTGTGATTCCATGTCCCTGCAGCATTTTTGCCTCATGTAAGATTGTTTGTTCATTTCTATTTCTATGCATTATTCATCAAAAAACTTGGATACTTAAAGCTTAATACAAGACGGAAAGCTAATGGTAAATTCATCAAAGTGGAACGTGGCTTCCATTTCCTTTAGAGAAAAGCTATTTCTAGACTTGGCCCCATGAATTCTCTTTGGAACTCTTATCTTGTGTTGCTTCTTTTTGTAAAGCCTTACATTTTTCTCTCATTACTTCGGTCTCTTTTTTTTAAAAAAACAAAACACCTGTTTATGCTTGAAAGGTCCACTTATGAAATATGTCGCCATATTTATTTATTTATTTATAAGATTTCTTACCTGCCCTTCACCCTAGGTTCCCAGGGTGGGTTATAATGATACAACTATATACAATTATAATAATAGATGAAACAGTTCCAATTATAAAAACTAGTAAAACCATTCCAGCCAGTACAGAGCAGTATAAATTCAACGTAAGATGTGAGTCCCACAAAACAAAATACCATAACTGTCAGGGTAAAGAGGTGCATCTTCAGCATACAATGAAAGTCATGCAACAAATGTACTAGGCATCCTTTTTAATTGCGCATTCATGATTCGTTGTGGTCATGTTTGACTCAGAACATGATCCCGCTTTCTATACAGTTTGCACCTGCACAAGCGTAGTGCTCCTACTGCTTCATTTCCAATCAGTGCACATCCTGTAACTTCTTGCTGAAACTCTGTAATTATACAACAAATGTTCTGGTTTATTTTTTTGTCCAGCTTTTGTTGCACTATAGCACAGTGGTGCCCCTTGAGGAACAAGTGCATTATGCTTACATGAAGGAGAAGGCCTTTTCTGTGGTAGCACCCTTCTCTGTGAGACTCGATGAGTATAAAAAATGCAATCTTTTTGGTGCTGGGTTGAGACTTTCTTGTTTGCTTAGGCATTTCATTAGGGTTTCATTTGTTTTTAGCTGCTGTCTTTATTTGATGATGATGATGGTGATGATGATGATACTACTACTATTCTTCTTCTTCTTCTTCTTCTTCTACTACTACTACTACTACTACTAATAATAATAATAATAATAATAATTCTTACCTAACCTTCACCTAAAGTTCACAGGGCATGTTACATATAAAAGAAGCACCTTGCTGGGTAGGGTGGAGTCACTATGCTAGCTTCCTGGCAGATGGGTCCTTGTTGCTCGCTGGGAGGGAGAGGGGAGAGGCAGCAGGGAAGTCATTGCAGTGCAAACGCACCAGCACCCCCCCTCTCTTCTTTCTGATAAGCTACAGGGAACCACCTGCTGGGAAGCTAGACTAGCAGCTCCACATAATCCAGAGAGCTGCTTCTGATAAAAACACATCTTTTTTTTAAAAAAAAGAAGCTTTTCAAGGAGATAGAATCGGATTGTTTTTTAAAATGTAACAATAACAACAATACAAATCAACGATAGAAATTATACAATTTTTTTCCCCCAGGAAAGATTTAGAAAACCATTTTACACACCACAATCCACTGAGTGATTTTGGCTGCAATCCTAACCCAATTTACCTGGGAGTAAGCCCTATGGAATTCAATAGCACTTATCCTGCGTAGACGTGGTTAGGATCGCAGCCTTAATGTTCTATGGTAAGAAATCCATTGAAGCTCGGAATGCCTTTATTTAAGAACTTTCGCTCAGAAGTGAAACTAAAACTAAACTCAGCCCTTCTCTGACATAAGAACAACAGAGGAACAACACTGAGGTAGATGGAGCAGTAGAATGGCTTGCCTGATACCAAGTCTGCTATTGGTTCTTTGAGCTCAGTATAGTCTATACTGGAGGTGTCTCTCCAGGGATTCAGGCAGGAGTCACTCTCAGCCTTACCTGCAGATGCCAGGGAATGAACCTGCAACCTTCTGCATGCAAAACAGATGCTCTGCCATAGAGCTACAGCCCTTCCCCTATCCTTTCTTTCTTCTTCCCTTCAGATCCTTTTTATGTCTTTAACTACAAATCCCACATTTTGGAATAATACCACATTTTGGAAACCTTGTCTTTGAATTTACCATGAAATAAACTATTCAGTGAGGGATAACACCACATTCATGCTGAGGAATCAGCAGATTGCCTGGCATTCCTTTTTGCCTGCCTTCTGATTTAACGTTGAGAACTTATGGAAATAGTTATGAAATTGTGCTAAAGTCCTCCTGCTGGGAGGAAGGGCGGGACAGAAATCAAATAATAAAGAAAGAAATAAAATGTGCAAAGGTTTGCACAAAACAGTCTGGAACTTTTTAAAAAAACCCAGTCTAGAAATAAAAACAGCAACAACAGAAGAATAGTGACCAATGACTCTCCACAGGTAATTTGGAACTGGTGAGAAGGATCAACACATTCCCTTTTCCCTCCTTTAGGCAGAGTGGATGTAAAGCAAGGGGTTTGTTTATGTGCCATTGTAAAGTTGATAATTTCTGCTTTTCATATGTAGATAAAAAGATCCATTTTCCCTATGAGTCCGGCCATCACAGCGGGTATTAGCTCCACCTATCGTGCGAAGGCAAGAATGTCTTTGAAGTCAAGACTAGGGGCGTCAGGCCCCTCCCACTCTCCAGTTCATTCTTGCCTTCGTAGGAACAAGATTGAGATACTATAGCGTAGCATTTAGCTAAGTTTTTTCGTATTTGTCTGTTTATTTGTTCTGACTGGGTGCGAACCTAGTGTTTCTTGTGTGTCTCCCCAGTCCATCCTTTCCCTGTTTTTCTGTTTAACTTCATTTAAGTTTATTTCTACTTCTTTTGAGGGTTCCCTCAGAGACCACAGCTGCGGTTTTCCATTTTTAGATCATTTTTTCCCGCCCTTTTTTTTCCGGGCGCCATTTTTGTTGGATTCAAATTTCTCGCCTTTTTTGTTACCCCTTTATTAACCAACGGATACCTTCCCTGCAAGCTATCTGTATGTGTGTTGTCTGTGTGTTGTAGACAGACTTACACAGGGCTGCCTCACACACAAATTTACTGTGACTGTATCATCAAGGCTGGAGTTTTAATACAGTGGCTGCCTTGTACTAAAGTTGAATTATATTCAGTACCATCAAGGCTGGAGCTTTAATATCAGTGGCTGACTTGTACTAAATCTGAATTATATTCAGTATTATCAAGGCTGGAGCTTTAATATCAGTGGCTGACTGGTACTAAATCTGAATTATATTCAGTATTATCAAGGCTGGAGCTTTAATATCAGTGGCTGACTTGTACTAAATTTGAATTATATTCAGTACATCCTGCCCCCTCTGTGGCCGTGTACCACGCCTGAAATCCAGCCTACAGCACTAATCTGAACTATATGTTGTACATCCTGCCCCCTCTGTGGCCGTGTACCAAGCCTAAAATACAGCCTATATTATACAGCCTATATTATTCTAACGCTGATACCACAGTGCATTCTGCCCCCTCTGTGGCCGTGCACTTAGCCATCTGCCAGTGTATCCTACCCCCTCTGTGGTCGTACACTGTGCCAGTTCGGGTCTTTACATCCTGCCCCCTCTGTGGCCGTGTACTGCACCCAAGTTAATATAAGATGGCAGAACAGCCAGGCATGTCGCAATCAGCCAATATGATGCCAGATCAGCCAGGCATGTCACAAACAGCCCAACTGCAACACTCTAAGGCGACTAAGCCTAAGCATGTTAAAGCAATGGCTAACACAAAACATCTTTCAAGCCATAGCAAACCAAAGTGGCCACGCTATGCCTCTGTGCCAACCCCCACCACTACCACAGCAACTCAGGCACACATAAGCGATATACTTCATTCCCATGCTGCTTCCTCTGACGAGGAAGATTTTGCTGGCTTCCACACTCAGCCTTCGCCTAACCAGCCTCCCTCCGTTTTACCGTCCCAAACATCTGCTCCAATAGCCACTCAGGCACAAACATCTACCACAACTGGGCTGCTGCCGTCCCCTGATTTCCTCTTCCAACTTCAAGCCATGCTGGCATTTTTCACCCAAATGCAGTCACCACCACAAGTTCCTGCCATACCCCAACTCAACATGGACCAACGTGTGTGTCATGAAGCTCATCCTTCCTGTTCACCTAACCCCTTTGATGTAGCCAGAGGCAGATGTATTGACAAAGCCTCGTATGCGGAGGAGTCAACCTTCACTGACCACGTTGAAGGAGATGACTGGAGCGACTATTCAGATCATGAGGAGGATACATCGTATCGCTTGTTTAATGCTTCAGACTATCAGCCCCTGGCACGCAGGGTAGTTAATACCCTTGGTCTCCAGACTGCGCCTTCAACTTCCTCCACCCCAGCCATCAAAGGGGCCAAGGTTCTCAAATCCCCTGCACCTACTGAACATTACATCCCGGTGCCGGACCCCATTGCCAAATTGGTCTCTGAAGAATGGGCTCACCCATTCCATTCTCACCGCTTCAAGAACCTGGCTGACAGGTTTTACGCCCTAGCTCCGGACTTTGCCACCAAGTTAGACGTCCCTGGCATAGATGAACCAATCGCTCGCCTCGTTTCACGTTCTCTCTTGCCCAGGGAAGGGGAATCCCAACTAAAGGACACTACTGAGCGACAAATAGACTTCGCCCTCCGCAAAAATCACGAGGCCACTGCCCTCTCCATGCGTGCCTCCGCTTCGACCTCCATTTTCTCCAGAGCAGCTATGATGTGGCTGGATGATCTTCTAGAGGACACTAACCCTGATCCTGTCACCCTCAGAAGGTCACTGGTAAAGTTGCGTAAGACAGCAGCTTTTGTGGCCGATGCCACCTTGGATGCCACTCAATTGGGGGCATGAGCCATGACGGCTCAGATAGTCGCTCGACGGACCCTCTGGCTTCGCCACTGGCAAGCTGATTCAGCGGCCAGAATGAATCTGTCCAGGGCTCCTTACTCCGGATCGTTACTCTTCGGCGAGGAAGCTCTAAAGGCAGTGCTGGTTGATCCCAAAGACGCCCACAAACTGGTTCTGGCCACTGTCCAGAACATCGACCACAGGCCTTTCAGGCGATCTCCTTCCTTCTGTACTAACCAGCCCTTTCGAGGAATGCGGCCAGGAGGACGAGGCCGCAACTTCAGATCCTATGACCCCAATTCATTCAGGGGCTCCTGGAACCCACGCTTCCAGGGCAGAGACCTACGGCTGGCTTGTCAACTTCAACAAAAGCCATCTCCAACCAACCCAACGCCTACTACATCTAGGGGCAATGTTGGACACCCTGCAGGCAATGGTATTCCTGGCTCCAGATCGCATCACTGCCATCACAAGCATCGCAAGGTCCCTGATGCAACAAACATCAGCAGACGTCATGCTTCTAGCCAGGGTGCTCGGAATGTTCATTTCTACAATCCATATTGTGCCATGGGCTCGAGCCCACACTCGGCATCTTCAATGGACTCTACTGCCCTTTCAACAGGACATTGCCAGCTCCAACCATCGCAAGGTTCGCTTGACCCCCGCGCTGCGCCTATCATTCCGCTGGTGGACGAGGTCCCAAAACCTCTTCAAGGGCACGCTGTTCAGAGAACCCTGCAGAACTGTTGTAACCACAGATGCCAGCCTCATCGGCTGGGGAGCCCACTGCAACTCCCAGTACGTTCAGGGGGTTTGGTCCACCACAGAGCAGACTCAAAGCATCAACTGGCTGGAGCTAAAGGCTGTACATTTAGCTCTACTTCATTTTCAGTCTCTGTTCCCTTTGGACCATGTCCTCATTCGAACGGACAACACGTGTGTAAAATCACATTTGAACAGACCGGGGGGCACCAGGTCTCATCCTCTGCAGGACCTAGCCTCCCTCATCTTTGTCTGGGCAGAACATCATCTACAATCCCTGAAAGCAGAACATCTCAGAGGGATTTGGAATGTGACAGCAGACTGGCTCAGCAGACATCAGGTTTTTCCGGGGGAATGGAAACTTCACCCAGCCATTTTCCATCATCTTCAGAGTCGATTTGGCGAATTCTCAATCGACCTGTTTGCCTCCAGTCGCAATTGCCCGATACTTCCCAGGTACTTTGCCCGATACCTGGAGTCAACAGCGGAAGCAATGGATGCTCTGACAATACCGTGGCCAGACGGTCTCTTGTACGCCTTTCCTCCCATAACATTGTTAGCCAAAACCTTGAGGAAGGCGCGAACCGAGAGGGCACAGCTGGTTCTGATAGCACCATTTTGGCCACGCTGACCGTGGTTCTCAGATCTTCTGGCAATGTCAATGATGGATCTTTGGACACTTCCAGTCAGGCCAGACCTTCTATCCCAGGGTCCAGTATGGCACCAGGACCCTACTTGGCTCAATCTAACAGCGTGGCGTTTGAACGGGGACATTTGAGGTCAGCTGGCCTGTTTGACGCTTTGATTGATATTATTTTGGCCTCGAGAAGACCATCTACCACTCGTATTTATCAACATACTTGGGTGGCTTTCTCCAAGTGGTGCCAGTTCCACCACCACGATCCATCCCAGGCCACCATGCAACAGGTGCTGCAATATCTCCATAGCGGCTTCATGATGGGACTTAGACCCAACACTCTACGTCGACATGCGTCCACTCTGTCGTCCATTCTCTCAGTGTCCTCTCCTGGAGCTCCTATTTCCTCACATCTGTTCATCAAACGTTTTTTGAGGGGAGTCGCCCTACGCTCTCCAGCTGTTGTCCATCGGTTTCCCTCATGGAGTTTGCCGAAAGTTCTGCAGGCTTTGCAACGCCCTCCATTTGAACCCATCAGGACTGTGCCCCTACGTATGCTGTCCTTCAAGGTCGTGTTCCTGATCGCAATCACATCTGCCAGACGTGTTTCGGAGTTGGGCGCATTGTCTTCTGCTCGACACCTCTGCGTCTTCCATAAGGATTCTGTTGTGCTGAAGACTGATCCTTCCTTCCGTCCCAAGGTCGATTCAGTCTTTCATTGCAACCAGGACATTGTTTTGCCTTCCTTTTGCCCGAATCCTACCCATCCTCTCAAGAAGGCTTGGCATTCGTTAGATGTCCGGAGGGCTCTCAAGACCTACCTGTCTAGGACCCAAGAGATTCGACGAACGGAGTCTCTGTTTGTATCCTTTCATCCAAGGTCTATGGGACATAAAGTATCAAATTCTACCTTATCCCGTTGGTTAAGGGCATGTATTACTTTAGCATATGAGTCTCTGAAGTTGTCAGTTCCAGCTAGTATAACGGCTCATTCTACCAGGTCAGCTGCCACTTCGGCTGCTTTTGCCACTAATGCTCCTGTTGCCGATATTTGTAGGGCTGCAGTCTGGTCTACCCCACACTCGTTTATAAGGCATTATAAAATTGATTGCTATGCCTCTGCTGACGCTTCTTTTGGCAGACGAGTGTTGCAACAGGTTCTTAATCAGGATTAGCATGTGGTCCCACCCTGTATGGGCTGCTGTGGTACATCCCGCTGTGATGGCTGGACTCATAGGGAAAATGGACCATTGGTCTCACCTGAAGGGTGATTTTCCTATGAGTACGGACATCACGACCCTCCCAGTTGGAGGATGACTATATATTTTCTAATGTGTTATATATTACTGTTACGCTATTATATTTAACTTTAAGAGTGAAGTCAAGACTTCTAGTTCTGTTATACCGCTATGTTGGAGTCATGTTACTATGCATGGTACTATTGTGTTATTTTCCTGCTGCCAGGCCTGTTGGCCTTGCTCTTGTATTTTTAGATATTTCTCCTCAGACTCGCTGCGAATGAACTGGAGAGTGGGAGGGGCCTGACGCCCCTAGTCTTGACTTCAAAGACATTCTTGCCTTCGCACGATAGGTGGAGCTAATACCCGCTGTGATGTCCGTACTCATAGGAAAATCACCCTTCAGGTGAGACCAATGGTCCACTCTGTTTAAAAGCTACATCCCTCTGTAGTCTGCAGAGTGATAAAGCTCTGGAACAGGGTGGATCTGAATGTAGCTTTTAAAGAGGGTAGATATTTTCGTCTACATATGAAGTACTGTTGAAATCAACTTTACAGTGGCAGAAAATGAGTAAGCATCCATAAAAGTAAGTTACACTTCCTAAATGACTTAGGCCCAGGATATGGCCTGCTTCCGTATGAATTTGACCACCAACCAATTGGCTTGGGATCACATAGCCAGAAGGAAAGACAACAAAAACTGTGCTCAAAGCTGCTGAGAAAATCAGGAGATGGGGCAAACAGAACAGGAGCGAGGGAGGGGGCATACAAAATAATCCTCCTGTTGTGAGCTAAACATTTTGTCACTGAAAATGCAGCCCAGCCCAGAATTAGCTCATGTTCAGAGCTGTACTCTTCACATCCTACTTCTGACCAAAAGCCTTTTTCGGATGAGTGGACATTCATAATAGATAAAGAGCCCTGCAATCACTTAACATTCTTTTGATTCTGCTGTTGTCTGACAAATCTCTTTACAGTGGAACGTCATATGCATGTCAGAGGTACCGTTTGTGGATTCTCCCTCTGCCCCTTTAATTTCTTTCTTGTAACAGTTGAGCTGTAACCTCTTC